>NC_133417.1:89762500-91012500 GCF_049350105.2 Macaca mulatta
CCAAAACAAAAAACAAAAAAACCCACAAAAATTAACTGGGTGTGATGGCACTCACCTGTGGTCCCAACTACTGGAGAGGCTTAGGTGGGAGGATCACCTGAGCTCAGAAGGTCAAGGCTGCATCCTGTCACTGCACCCTAGCCAGGGCAATACCCTGTCTCAACAACACACACACACACACACACACACACACACACACACAAATACAAAAATAATCTATTTGGCAACAATTTTATATTTTGTAAATACTACTTACGTATGTAAAGTGTAATTATAGTGTGGAAAAATATATATTTTCAGATTCTATTTACTCAAAAAATGCTAATAAACTTGTGTCTATTAAATGGACACATTTTGAAATATACTTGATTTATTTTTTGTAATAAGTCTAGCTTGAAACAAGTTTTAAAATATTATAAACTAATTGTTTACCTTGAGCTATAATATGTGATCTGCTTGGTTAACTCACAAGTCTCAGGTTTAATAAGAGAGAGATTTTCTTCAGTGGTGAAGTCTGGGGATTTTTTGACACAGTATCAGTTCAAAGTTTTAATGGCAATGAGGATTAAAGATATAAGTAATTACTTTTTTTACCTGAATATTTTGTCATTTGAGACAGGCATTTTTCTTTGAGAGGTGATTTAAGTAAGGAATTTGTGTGCAGCAATAATGTGAAATGCTAACATAAGTATCTGTATTTTAGTAAGCAGCCAAGTAACTCTGATCCTTTTGTCAGTTCATGAGTGGTGAATTGGATTTAAAAAGAAAACCGTTAGTACACAAGTGGGAGTACTTTGCAGTATCTAGTCACCAAACTTTGATGTTGATATTTCGTAATGAATCACCTTCCTCCTTCTGCTAGAGAATAGAATTGGTTCTCTGAAGCACTGAAAAGAGTTCCATCACAATAAAGCATTTTACTATATGATGGAATCTGGCTTAGGTAGACAAATGGCTATAATTTTTACCAACTACTTCTGAGAAACTAACACGACACAATAAAATATAAATTTTCTTTAACTGTACTCTCAATTTGAAGGAGTAAGCTAGAGGGTAAAGAAGCAAAAATAAAGTTATTGTGCTAGAATAAAGCTCTGCAACAAAGTATGTTTTAAAATCTCCAGAATATACTGACAGAAAACGCTGGTATATTTCATAAATTTTTGAAAGTTGCATTAAGAATAAAAAGGCATATTTTCTTCTAAAATTCGAGAGGAGAAAAACAAGATTTCCCTTAAAGGTACAGCACCACTTATTCATACACTGGCTTTCATATGTTAATAAGTAAATTCATATTCAAATTAATGGTTGGTGTTAGTGCTAATGATGCTTCATCTTTGGATTTTGAAAATTAATATTAAATCAGCTTTCTTTGCATTTTTCCCTTTACTGTGTGTGTGTGTGTGTGTGTGTGTGTGTGTGTATCTTTTTTGAGTAAATATCACCTGCTCATGTGATTTAATCACTCTTTCTCTGAATGAAACTATTGGTTATGTTATGCAGAAATTTCAACCAAAGGAGATATCGATGGTTTCTGTTATTTTCAAATGCTTTTGAAAAACATTTCTTAAATATTGGAAGCATTAGGTGTCTGAGTGACCAATTTTTTGTTCACATTGCATTTCAGTAGCATCAGTGTTGCTTGCAAACATCTTGGAAATTCAGAATCTCAGGCCCCAGCCCATGTTAATGAATCAGGAACTGCCTGTTGACAGGTGATTGCCATGTATATTTAGATTTAGATTTGAAACACACTGATTTAAATAGTCTCTAGTTGAATTAATTACTCATATCCTCCTATGTGACATTGGCCTCACTTAAAAAAAAAAAAAAAAAAGCAACCACTACAACAGCAAAAAACCACTGAGTGGAATGGAAAGAGTACACTTTTGGAAAGAGTTTTACTTTCCATTGAAAATATTCCATCAGTTTTAGATTCCTGGATAATGCCATGAATATAAATGGAATCTTGAGTTTCTTGTTACAGAAGTCAAAAAGTCTTTCTAAATTTTTAATACTAACAATTACACGTGAGTGGAAACTTCAGTTTTTCCATCTTACCATATATAAAAAATAAGGAGTTTCAAGGATAAAAAATAAATCAAAAATTCATTATTCTCTGTAGGGCTTTTATTCAGTCTCTCTCATTTCAATGATCTATAAATTCATCAAAGTATACTTGGCTTTACCAATTAACTATGTAATTTGTCCATCTCTTTTATCCACATCATAATCAAGCATCCATTCCTCCAGTCCATAAGAAGCTATCGAGGGCCTATAACAACTTGGTACTTTGCCAGTGGGGGGTCCTAGATATCCAAATATCTCCTGTTTTGCAATTGTGGGCACAGCAGGAATTTGCTATGTGCTTAAAGAATGTTGACTTATATGACTCCTTTAGGAGTCCCTTACTTCAAGAACTTAGTTTGGAAAAGTGTCAAAGCTCTTTCCAGAAGTTATTATACCGTGTTACATTTTAAATGCTTCTTCTTAATGAATATTTCTGTTAGAAAACACCTGTTTTTTTTTTTTTTTTGGTTATAAAGTGTCAAAAATGATTTGCTATGAAATCAATTAATTTGGACAAAAATGTAGATCGTTTAATCATTAAAACTGTTCTGGCCTAAATGTTGTGTCCAGTTACCTTCTTTCATATTGAGATTGAGATATCAAGAAATGAGTTAATGATACTCCCAGTTTATAGCATATTTTAATCATTAATTTATGAGATATCTTCTTATTTTGTTTTATGCTTTTCATTCTTAATCTCCACTATCATTTTCATCCCCCAAATAGACATCTATTGTAAATTACTTAGTAAATGCTCTTACATATACATAAATGTTGTACAATCTATAAATTTGTTACAAGTTTTTAATGTTTTAAATGTACATAAATGGTATACCAAAAGTTCATTATGTTTTGTACTTTTTCCATGATTCTCTATATTTAGTTGTTGCTTCATCCTGTTGCACATTGCCAATATAATTCATAAATATTTTACTTATCTGTTCTCCCAGAAATGCAGATTTTAGATTTTCTCCTAACTTTTGCTGCCACAAGTAACCCCAAAATTTTACTGGACTTATGCAAGAATTCACCTTAAATATTATCCCAGCAGTGAGGTGCCTGAGTTGCAGGGCACATGCATACTTAATTTCACTAAATACTCTTGGAGAATTGCTTTCCACTATAACTGTCCTAGTTTATATTCACACCAGCAGTGCCCAAAAGTTTCCTGCTTTCACACTTGTCTCAGCACTGGGATTAAGTATTTTTTTTTTTTAATTTCCCATTCTATGTTGTATTGTTCCTGTCTTACCTTGTACTTCTGTGTTACATGTTAGTCATTTAGGCTTCCCATTTTTTGTGAATTACACATTATTATCCATCACCATTTATTTTCTATTAGGTTCCTTAATGATTCCTTATTGCTGGAGTTCTTTGTAGAGTCTAGATCTCCAGATCAGTGCTGTCCAACAGAAATGTTTGCGTTACCCCAGATTCTATATCTGCACTATCCCATACTGTCACTATGAGCCACATGTGGCAGGTTAGCACCTGAAATGTAGCTAATGTGACCTCAGAACAGAATACGCAATTTAATATGTTCTAATTAATTTATATTAAAGTTTATATAACTACATGTGGCTAGTTGTTACCATGCTTAACATGCAGCTCAAAATATTGATACCTTGTTGGTTTTAGGTAATATATTTCTAGTTTATTTGTTGTTAATTTCAAGTCATTTTCTTTTCAACATACAATCTTTATTTTGATTTGTTATTGGATCTTTCACAAGAATATGATGAAAGAGATGGAATGTCATTCTCAAAGCATTATATCACGAGGCACAAGATGCCATTTTGTCCCATCACTTACGTTAAAAGTGATAGTTAGCCCTCCCCTAGGGTGCAGCAAACCACCATGGCACATGTATACCTATGTAACAAAACTGTACATTCTGCACATGTACCCCAGAACTTAAAGTATAAAAAAATTATTTTAAAAAAGTGATGGCTGCCAAGTTTAATACTGTGAAATGCATGTGGCTTCCTTTGTAGTAATGAATATGTTTGGGCAGATACTTTGAGACCGTGTAGATTTCAATTTTTTATTAAACTTCCACTCACTTCTTTTAGCATCTATTAATGATCCTTGCATGAATCAATTAATGGTTGTGATTATTTTTCCAAATCCAAAATCCTTTCCTCATTTAGTAATTTGCATTATATTATAAAAATACTTTTTATCTTCATGATTTATTTACATGTTTATATCAATATATTCATAAATTCCTATTATATCTGACGGTTTATATCAAATAACTGTTTATTTGATGCTAAATGTGTCCAATATTTGGTCACTGAAAGATTCTTCAAGCTGGCTTCTATGAAGTTCTGATACATACCATCATTCTTCACATATTTTCTTACTTGCTGTCACACATGATACTGCAGATTCATCTTTCCTTCTATGCCCTTGGCCCTAGAATCAGCTGTTTCTCTGAGATGCCATGAGCCTTGACATAGGACTAAAGATCCAGGAGCTAGTTGTTTTGTTGTCTACCAGAATGCCATTTCTTTTAAATCCTGTTAGTGGACAGAGCTAGAAAATATGTACCTCTCATACACTCCTCTCTCTGTGTCTTGCTGCTCCCTTTACCTTCCTTTCTCTCTCTCTCTCTCAGAAAGAGTTCATACAGATATATTCAATTCTAGTCCAACATGCAACAAAGGAGTGTTCAGTCTAGTAGTTCTCATTTTCATGATTGTTTTTTGATCTGAACTGCTTTGAAAGTAATCTGTAGAATTTATCTGAAGCCTGAGGTGAAACTATCTATCGCCATAGAATATCTATGATTGCTTTTGTATATTTTACATTCCTGTTAGAAATATACATGCTTCAATTTCTCTGCATGTCAGTCTGGATATCTCAGCTTTGAAGCCTTGACAATTCACTTAAGTCCCTGAATTATGCAATTATGCAATTCAGGGATTTCATGTAAGTTGAATTATGCTTATTTTCATGGAAGTTATGAATGTTGAATTATGTAAGTCATACGTAAGTCATGTTGAACTGTATAAGTCAACCTACATGAAAAATCAACTGACTACCTACTATTTGGCAGGCACAAAATTAGGTATTAGGAATTTAAAAGTTAAATTGGTCCTTCCCAGCAAATTAACAGGATAGAAGAAGGCCCAGGAAGATGTTTGTAATGCTGATGCTGGACAGGCAAGCCCCTATACTGGGGTTTATACTGGGAAGGTTCTGAACTTCCCCCAGGAGAGAATTCAAGGGTGAACCAGTATTGTTAGACAGCAGTTTTTATTGAAGCAGCAGTGTACAGCAGCATCAACAGAGGCACTGGTCCTTGCAGAGCAGGGCTAGCCCATTGGCAGTGTGCCCAGAGTAGCAGCTCAGGGGTAGTTATACAGTCATATTTATATCTACCTTTGACTTGTGAATTAAAGGGCAGATTATGCAGACATTCTAGAATGGTAACTTCTGGGTATCCAGTGGTTGGAAACGGGCACTAACTTCTGGGTGTTGCCATAGCAATGGTAAACTGGCATGGCACTGGTGGGCATGTCTTATGAAGAGGTGCTTTTATTTACCTCTTCCCTGTTTCAGCTAATTTTTAAACTAGTCCAGCGTCCAAGCCCGGCCTCCAGAGTCAAGTCCCACCTCCTACCTCAGTACTGTACTGTAATAACTATCAGAGCACAAATGAGAGAGAAATAATTCATTTAGCTCAGGAAGGCATGAAAAAAGAAAACAGAAAAAATGAAAAAGAGGTGACCTTAGGTGGAACCATAAAGGACTAACGGACTCAAACACAGGTGGAGAATATTTGGTGGAAGGAAGAGCAGGAATGGAGACACAGAGTTGAAGGTTCATGGAGTGTCTGGGGACAATTGGTTTGGTGTTGCTGGTAAGTTTGTGGAACAGCACTCAAGAAATTAAATTGGAAAGAGACCCTGACTTCAGTCTGGGAGTGTTTGTATGTCACAATAATATATAAGATTTTTGTTCTATAGACAATGGGGAGCCATCAGAAGTTTCAAAGTGAAAAAGGAGATTGAATAGACTCATGCAGGCAGATTTAAATCTGAACTTTGCCACTCACTACCACTGAAACTTGGAATAACTACTTTGTCTCTCTGGGCTTCCTTTCCCTAATCTATAAATGAGAATTAATAATACTGGATTGTTGTAAAGGCTAAATCAGAAATGCCTAGCATGGTGCTTGGCAAATGGTAGTTGCTTTTTAAAATTAAGTTATTTAATAACAAAGACGTCTGTCTTGGGGAAAGAGAAAAAGGATAGATAATGAGTGCCATTATGGCAGGGTCTGTTCTTTGTTTGCTGCCTGTTACTAAAAGCAACTAGCTTCCTAAAAAGGGGCATCCACTCAGGCCTGAAATCTGTTCATGTTCACAAACCTAGGGGAGTTGTTTGTGCACACACCCTGTTGCTGACACTGGGAATAACTCATTACAGAGAAGATACAGAATCAGTGCCTTAGAGGGAAGAGTAATAAGGGAAGTTGAATTACAGTGGGACAATATAATTACAATGGGTAAGTGTAACAGTAATTCTACAGAACTTTTGAGACAGCATCCTCAAAGATTAGATAAACTCATTCATTACTATTTAAATGTAAATGTATCAAAGAATTGTGTTCTTAAAATCAATATGAATGCTGATCTTAGAAATAAACATAGATATTAGAGGTAGGCACATAGATACTATATATAGATATAAATGATTTGTGTGTGTGTATATATATATAAATATTTTATGATAGACTCCCTCATGTCTTGCTTGAGCATTTTTAATAGTCTTTTCATAAGCTTCCCTATTCTTAATCTCTCTTTATATTGATATGATTATCAACATAAATAACCTAAATAACTGCAATCTCCTTAGCATGCCATATGCTTTGTGATTGTGCTTTTACCCCTCTCTCTATTCTTATCTTTTACATACCCTGCATAATACTTTAAGCACTAATAATATTAAACTACTTTTGTTCCCTGACTGCATCAAGTTTTTTTCAAGTCTTTGTGACTATGTACATGGTGTGTCTTCTTGCTGGAAATCTGGTCACACATTGATTTTCTTGGATAATTACTACTGCTTCTTCGCAGATCAGTTCAGTAGTCATACTCTTCAGAAGCCTGCCTTGCCCCTCCCATGCTGCAATGAATCCTATTAAGTCTTTACCATAGCACTTATATTACTCATATTACTAGGTGCACAACATCTACTTACGTGAGTATCCCACTAGGTCTTATGTTTCTTGATAGCAGGAAGAAACATGCGTCCTTACTATTCCTCTTCATAAACTCAGAATCTAGTATAGTGATTGGTAAACAGTAGGTTAGACAAAGAATGGAGCGGCCACCTCTCTTCAGGCCAATTTAGCCCCCAAATTATGGCATATTTTCTAGGATTAATTTTACTTATTTTAATGTTTGCTATACTAACATTAGATATGATGGCTTCTTTACTTTTAGCAAGAGTATGGATAAAATTCTCAAGTATATTTTCATGCTTCTGTGATTTTTAAGTCTGTTTATCTGTTTATAATACCTCGATATTTTAAAGAAAAATTAAAATCACTTATGGCACGTACAGGTAGAGTAACAGGCATAATTACATCAGTGATTTGTTCCTAAAGACAAAGAAATAAGCCGGGCGCGGTGGCTCACGCCTGTAATCCCAGCACTTTGGGAGGCCGAGGCGGGCGGATCACAAGGTCAGGAGATCAAGACCACGGTGAAACCCCGTCTCTACTAAAAATACAAAAAATTAGCCGGGCGCGGTTGTGGGCGCCTGTAGTCCCAGCTACTCGGGAGGCTGAGGCAGGAGAATGGCGTGAACCCGGGAGGCGGAGCTTGCAGTGAGCCGAGATCGCGCCACTGCACTCCAGCCTGGGCGACAGAGCGAGACTCCGTCTCAAAAAATAAATAAATAAATAAATAAAAAGACAAAGAAATAGAGAGAATAACAGCAAGTTTCTACAGAAATATTTAATCATCTAAAAAGCTATAAATTCAAAAAACATGATATGGAGAACATGATCTATAATTTTATTTAGTATTTACTTATAGATGCTTAATTTTGTTTGAATGTGATTTCTTCACTGGAATAAGCCCATGTATGAAGGCTCACTGAGCATATTCTACAAGATGTACAACCATTTCTCCACCTATGAGGATGCCTGGCATGAATAGCTCTGCCCTCATCCACTACCAGTGTAAGCCCCCTCATTGACTTTGGTCATAACAAGAATTATTAGCTGTAGTATGATCACCAGAGCTTTTGGGAGCTTGCCCTGAGAGAAGCAGCAGGAAAAAAGGCTGGTTACATGGCTCAGTGGGCAGAGGAGCCCAAGCAGCAGAAATTTCTGAAGGCCCAGAAAAAGAGAGAACATGCAGGAACGCACATGGGAGCCTCTCTCAGGGGATATTTGCAGGGTATTGGGACTACTGAAATAGCAGGTTGGAGTTTAAGACCGAATTTTTTTTATTGTTCATATGATTCTATATTAAATTCTAGAGTTCAACGGCTTGAGTAATCATGGATTGTGTTCATTTTTATTATTAGAATCCATTATTATCAGCTTCAATCAAGACAGCACAGCATTAAAACTAGACTGCTTATTTTCAAATCTAGATAGATTCTGCCACCAAAGCTGTTTGATCTTGGGCAGGTGAAACGCTCTGTGCCTCAGTGCACTCATATCTAAAATGACAACAATAATAGGAACCAGTGTTATGAAGTTGTTATGAGAAGTGAGGTCCTTAGATATTGAGCCTGGCAAGTAGTAGGTGCTATATAAATATTCACTATCATTAATATTGTGATTATTTATTCTATAGAGATTTCTAGGAAATTTCTTTATTTTGCTAATTAAACTTTTCTTTGAGAAAATCAGATCAACATAGAGAATAACCCAGAATTAGTAAGACATTAAATGTTCATATTTTTATTGAATACAATCTGTACCATTTTAATGTTTTTCTGTGTATGGTTATTTAAAATAGCTTGTGCTACTGTGCTACTGTGAATGAGAACCACACAGAAAATTGTATCAAAGTATAGCCATAACAGAAGCTATGTATAGCCACAACAGAAATGGGACAATTTTATATTAAAAACCAAAAGCATTATCTCTACTATAGGAAAAGAATTCAATATCAGCCAAGCAATGGTCTATTTGTTCTTACAATGCATGCATATTATATTGCCTATAAATTGATTATATAGAAAACATTGTTTTCATAAGTTTTTTTCTGTGTTAGAAAACTGAATGATAATACATTGTATTATCATTATCATGTAAACTGAATTCCATCCATTGGTACGATAGAATCTACCTAGGCTAAAAGTTGTGTGTTGGTTACATGGTCAGTACTTTTCCCAATGTCCAGAGAATTGATCATTGAAGTCTGATATAACCTTCATTATATCATTCAAACTAACATTCTCATATTTTTTTATACATGTTCATGAAATACTTTAAGAAGTACTTTAAAAGACAAAGGAAAATGTAAACCAAACCTAAACTGCCACAACTCCAAAGCACAAATAAAGCACTATAAACAAATTGCTATAGACATCTATGTATATGTGTATGTAATTTAAATAAATGACATCATGCTGCATGTATACATGCCAATAAATAAATGTATATTATTATTTTAATAACTGCAAAGTATTTTATTACATTAGAGTGTCATATCATTACATTAAAGTGGAGTTTTGGGGGATTCATATGCAATTTGAAAATCTGGACTCCTGTGCAAAGTTACACATTCTCAGAATTTTTAAAATATTGTTATTAATTTAACGTGTATTTCCTAAAGTAAAATATTAACCCACAGCTGAAAAATTATATTTCTTTACCAATAGGATACTCATTGCTGACTTATAGCTGCTTTGTAGTTCAAAGAAACTATAAACAGGTTGCCCTCTCTTTCAAGAAAGACCATAGCATAAAATAATTTTGGCAGTACAAAAGAAAAATGTGTAGTGTCCAGAATTGAACTTACACTTTAAAAAGTGTTCAGTAGCCTCATTACCCTGAGTAATGAATTCATGATGTAAGAATATATTTAATAAGATTTATCTTAACAGAACGTTTAATTCATATAAATAATTCCATAGAAAAAATATAATGAAATGACAACTTTGTTCTGTAAAAGTTAAAGAATTTTGAGGGTTTTTTTTTTTCATTTTTGATTAACATTCAGCAGTTCTCAATAAATCTCTTTTAAAGGTGGCCTGACCTGAGTTATTTGTTTAAAAACCATAGAATAAGGGACCATAACCAACCCCTTCAACTTGGATTGAGGTGTCCATGAACTTAATATCTAAGTCTGCCTGCACAATTGCTAATTCATCCTAATAAGAATTTTTAAATTATTGGAATGAACCCTTTAGATAAACCCATTGAAAGTTACTTCTCTAAGATATGAATGGAGCTTTGTTATCAGACCAATAAGAGTCAGTGAGACTAATGGCCATTGTGGTGGCTCACACCTGTAATCCCAGCACTTTGAGAGGTCAAGATGGGAGGATCATCTGAGGTCAGGGGTTCGAGTCCAGCATGACCAACATGGTGAAACCTCATCTGAACTAAAAAACACAAAAATTACCTGGACATGGTGGCACCCACTTGTAATTCCAGCTACTCAGGAGGCACAAGAATCGCTTGAATCTGGGAGGCAGATAATGCAGTGAGCTGAGATCATGCCACTGCACTCCAGCTTGGGCGACAGAGTGAGACTCTGTCTCAAAAAAAAAAAAAAAAAAAAAAGTCAATGAGACTCTGAGACTCAAATCTTAACTGTTTTCTTGTTATTCTCTGCATAAATCGGTTTAAAATCAAACTTTTTGTTTCCAGTGTTCAAGAAGTAACATGTTAAAAGCTGAATTGAAATTGATAATTCTAAATTAGAAATGTCATTTTTTTTATTATACTTTAAGTTCTAGGGTACATGTGCACAACGTGCAGGTTTCTTACATATGTATACATGTGCCATGTTGGTGTGCTGTACCCATTAACTCGTCATTTACATCAGGTATATCTCCTAATGCTATCCCTCCCCCCTCCCCCCTCCCACAATAGGACGCAGTGTGTGATGTTCCCCTTCCTGTGTTCAAGTGATCTCATTGTTCAATTCCCACCTACGAGTAAGAACATGCGATATTTGGTTTTCCGTTCTTGCGATAGTTTGCTGAGAATGATGGTTTCCATCTGCATCCATGTCCCTACAAAGGACACGAACTCATCCTTTTTTATGGCTGCATAGTATTCCATGGTGTATATGTGCCACATTTTCTTAATCCAGTCTGTCACTGATGGACATCTGGGTTGATTCCAAGTCTTTGCTATTCTGAATAGTGCCACAATAAAAACATGTGTGTGCATGTGTCTTTATAGCATCATGACTTATAATCCTTTGGGTATATCCCCAGAAATGGGATGGCAGGGTCAAATGGTATTTCTAGTTCTAGATCCTTGAAATTGCCACGCTGTTTTCCATAATGGTTGAACTAGTTTACAGTCCCACCAACAGCGTAAAAGTGTTCCTATTTCTCCACATCCTCTCCAGCACCTGTTGTTTCCTGATTTTTTAATGATTGCCATTCTAAGTGGTGTGAGATGGTATCTCATTGTGGTTTTGATTTGCATTTCTCTGATGGCCAGTGATGATGAGCATTTTTTCATGTGTCTGTTGGCTGTATGAATGTCTTCTTTTGAGAAATGTCTGTTCATATCCTTTGCCCACTTTTTGATGGGGTTGTTTGTTTTTTTCTTGTAAATTTGATTGTGCTCTTTGTAGGTTCTGGATATTAGCCCTTTGTCAGATGAGTAGATTGCAAAATTTTTCTCCCATTCTGTAGGTTGCCTGTTCACTCTGATGGTAGTTTCTTTTGCTGTGCAGAAGCTCTTTAGTTTAATTAGATCCCATTTGTCAATTTTGGCTTTTGTTGCCGTTGCTTTTGGCATTTTAGACATGAAGTCCTTGCCCATGCCTATGTCCTGAATGGTATTACCTAGGTTTTCTTCTAGGGTTTTTATAGTATTAGGTCTAACATTTAAGTCTCTAATCCATTTTCAATTAGTTTTCATATAAGGAGTAAGGAAAGGATCCAGTTTCAGCTTTCTACTTATGGCTAGCCAATTTTCCCAGCACCATTTATTAAATAGGGAATCCTTTCCCCACTTCTTGTTTTTGTCAGGTTTGTCAAAGATCAGATGGCTGTAGATGTGTGGTATTATTTCTGAGGACTCTGTTCTGTTCCATTGGTCTATATCTCTGTTTTGGTACCAGTACCATGCTGTTTTGGTTACTGTAGCCTTGTAGTATAGTTTGAAGTCAGGTAGCGTGATGCCTCCAGCTTTGTTCTTTTGGCTTAGGATTGTCTTGGCAATGTGGGCTCTTTTTTGGTTCCATATGAACTTTAAAGTAGTTTTTTCCAATTCTGTGAAGAAAGTCATTGGTAGCTTAATGGGGATGGCATTGAATCTATAAATTACCTTGGGTAGTATGGCCATTTTCACAATATTGATTTTTCCTATCCATGAGCATGGTAGAAATGTCATTTTTAATTAATTCAAACGTCATATGCTGTGTGCTCTCTAATTCTTTCAGTATCACGGAAAGATTCTTTCTTTTAGCAAAAGCAAAACAAAACAGAAATATTTACTGACCTCCTTATTTACATATGGCAAGAAATCCAGCAACCAATTTCTCCCTTCCAAAACATACACACCTGCTAACAAAACTAAAGGAAAATTTCTTTCTCTCAGTCATCTCTTATTCAGCTTAAGAATTAAATTTAATTGTTTAATAAGAATTAAGTGGTTATTCTTAACTTCCTTCTCTAACCACTCTATTCTTCTCTGACTTGTATCTACTCAAACATAGACCCTAGGTATCTACTTTTTGCTTTACCCCTGAAACACCACCATTTCTTGACCATGTTCAGTTGAATTTTACTTAACATTAGGAGAAATTCAGATGTTTCGCCATAATGCTGTAAGCGAGCAATGGAAATTCAATGAGTTTTTTGGATTCATGAAGGTTTTCAGTTATCTTTGCCTCATGATTTTCTCTCTGTACATGTTTTCCCTTTGAACTTTGTTATCCAATTATCTGGGTGTAATTCCTGCACTGTCTTTCACGTTTTTGCCATATATCCCTGTATGTCTTCTTTACACAAGCCCTAGAAATGTGAAATCTCTCCATTTCTTCCGGAAAAGCAGTTCATTCCTGACTTTTTCTCATCCTAACTCACTGCGGCAATTACAGGAAAAGAAATAGTGGTGGAAGATACTTCTACTTTCACCACAGGTAGGCTATCAAAATATCTTCTAACTAAATATTTTTGTCACTAAACAGAATTTCAAAACCATCTTTTAAAATGATATTTGCATGCCGCATTTTGATTAGAGTTTAATTACAGCTACATCTTATAAATATTTTAAAACCCCATAGTGTTTCCATTATCTAATTAATGCCACTGTGATTGTGGCATGATGCATTATATTCATGAATGAGTTTTTAACAATTTATAATGACTAGAAAAACAGCATTACTAATCTACTCCTTAAGTTTGGTTTAGTTTTATTGTAATATGTGTACAGCCTTATATAAATGCTACTATTTAATATATCACCTTCTTAAATACACTGACCAGTAACAATACATTTAAATTAAAAGATGGGATTAAGTATTTTATATTATCATATGATTAAATTTTAATTTAATTTACACTTTAAAAATACTTCATTCTTAAATGTTTAATTTATATTAAAATCTGTGTTTCAGATACATCTTTTTGCTGTGCCAATTTTTTTAGGGCACTATTTACTCTTCTTGAGAGCAATGTCAGGCAGAGACAGAGGGTTAGCAGATAGCTCAGCAAGGGTCAACTAAGTGTCAAACTTCACCATTGCATGGTATAAGACCCCAGGCAAAGTATGCTTCCCCTTCGTGTCTTGTTTTTATCATATGTAAAATGGGACTCATGATATTTGTCTGAGGGTTAATGTTGTCAAAGCTGAGATAATTTGAATGTAGTGCTTTTTTGTAGCATCAATAAATAGTAATGTCCTTTGCTTCCCCATTGTATCTTCTCCATCCAATTTTTACTTGTAAAATTTTCAAGTTAAAATGCTTCTCTTTTCAAAATAACCCTTTTCTTTTGGATACCTGAAACATGTGATTATTTCCAAATGGGGTTTCCCTGCTGTGCTAACAATGTATCAAGTGCACAGACTATCACTCCCATTTGGAGTTCAAGACAAAGCAGAATTAACCACAGGGGCAGAGCCTGCTGGCACTAATGAGAGAGACAGCATGTCTCTCTATATTGTTCCTCTTATTATGGAAGCTATGGTTGCATGATGATCTTTCAAAGCATCTGGGGAACCCCTGTGATGTGACACCTACAGTGTCGTGCTTGCTTTTTGAGAAAATATTTTCTAAAAATTGAGAACTATTATTTTACCTTATTTTGTCCTCAGCAAGATGATTTCCTTTTGTAGCTGGGAAATCTTTTTTTAAAAAAAGGAAATTTATGATTTTAGGAAATGGTGGAACTGGTATTAAAATACTTTGGAATTCATCTTCTTTTTAAAATCTATATTTATCTTGTATAGAAATTCTTAGGGTACATTTATCTCCTCTTTTTATGTAACTATTTTTGAGTACAAATCCTTTAAGAAATAGTCAAAACTTCCTGTATTCCCCTTTTCCCAAACATAATATTATAAAATTACAAATTTCTCATCCAATCCCAAAAAAACCATAAAACCATCTTGGCCAACAAGTGGTCTTTGTTAAACTGAATCATTCCAGTCAGTTACTAGAGGAGGTTTGACAAACTCCTTCATGAGGGAGAAAATATCTTTACTGAATGGGTATAATAAGCTTCAAGGTATTTTGGTTTTAACATTTTTATTATGTTCTTTCTATTCTATTTTTATATAATAATACAATAATAATACAATAATGGTTCTAAACTTCTTGATCTGTCTTATTCTGTTTAAAATAGATAACAAATAAAAAAGAATAAGAAATGACCCATAGAAAAGCATTATAATTGCATGAATTACCCGCCTCGGCCTCCCAAAGTGCTGGCATTACAGGCATGAGCCACCATGCTGGACCCTGCCATCAACCTTTAAAGGGATTTGTTGGATAAGTTACATAACTCCCTTGCTCGTGGATCCTAAAACACTTAAATTTATGTTCTCCATGAAGTTCCAGAGTTTTCAGCATAGACAAGCTTTTTCTGCAATCTCTAGTAATGGTAACACAGTCTTGAATGGCTCTCATCTTTTTAGTTTTAACCTATCTGATTATATATATTTAAAGTGGTTTGCTGTAGACAAAAATAGTCTGGCTTTTTTAACTCACTCTGACAATTGTTATCTTTTAATTGGTGTAATTAGACCCTTCACTTTTAAGTGATTATTGGTATAGTTGGAGTAATATCTACCATGTTTGTAATGTTTTGTATTTTTTGTATTTTTTCTTTGTTTCTCTCCTCCCCTTTTTTTGTGCCTTGTCTGGTTTTAATTGAGCAACTAAATGATTCAATTTTGTCTTCTCTCTCAGGGCATCAATTATACTTCTTAATACTCTTTAGTGGTTGATTTAGAGTTTACAATGTACATTTTTACTAATCTAAGCCACCATCATACAACACTATAATAGTTCACATGTAGTGTGGATACCTTGCAAGAGAGTATTCCTAATTATACCCCTCGTTTCTTCTTAAATTGCTGTCATTCATTTCACTTATACCTATGATATAATCAGCCACTTCATTTTCAGTTTAAAACAAAGTTAATTTTTGGATCAGTTAAGATTCTAAAAAAATAAAATATACTACTTAACCTTCATTTATTCCTTCTACAACACTTCTTACATCATTTTCTTCCTGAAGAGCTTCTTTTAATATTTTTTGCAGGACACATTTGTTGGTGATGAATTTGGCAGTTTTTGCTTGTCTGAGAAAGTCTATTTCTGTTTCACTTTTGAGAAAAAAATTTCACTAGTTATGGACTTCTAGGTTGTCGTTTTTTCTTTCAATATTTCATTTTATTCTCTTCTTTCTTGCATGATTTCTGATGAGAAGACTATTGTAATTCTTATCCTTACTTCTCCAGAGGTAACACTTTTTTGTCTTTTAAAACATATACATTCAAGGTATTTCTCTTTGGATTTCTGCTGTTTGATTCTGATATGTTTATGTGTTTGTTGTTGCTGTGCTCTTATTTATTTTGTTTGGTTTTCTCTAAACTTCTCGGATCTATGGTTTGGTAACTGTTACTAATTTGGGGAAGTCAGCAGCCATTGTTACTTCATGTATTTCTTCTGCTTCACTTCTCTCTCTCCAACTTTTGATATTCTAAATATACATACGTTACACCCTTTGATGTTATTTCAAGTTATTAGATGTTTTGTTCTGCTTATTTGCTTCCTTCCTTCATTTCTTCCTTCCTTCCTTCCTTTCTCCTTTTTCTTTGCATTTCAGTTTGTTCAGATTCTATTAGCACATGGTTAACAGATAAGTCTACTGAAGGCATTTTTCATTTCATTTAAAGTATATTTAATTTCTAATATTTTATTTTTATTTGTTCTTAGAGTCCCTGTCTCTTTGTTTATATAAATTGTCTATTCTTGTGTTTTTTACTTTTTTGTTTTTTTCTTTTCTTGAGACAGAGTCTCACTCTGTTGCCCAAGCTGCAGTGCAGTGGCGTGATCTCAGCTCACTGCAAGCTCCACCTCCTGGATTCATGCCATTCTCCTGCCTCAGCCTCCCGAACAGCTGGGACTCCAGGCGTCCCCCACCACATCCAGTTAATTTTTTTTTTTTTTTTGTATTTTTAGTAGAGACAGGGTTTCACCATGTTAGCCATGATGGTCTCGATCTCCTGACCTTGTGATCCACCCACCTCGACCTCCCAAAGTGCTGGGATTACAGGCGTGAGCCACTGTGCCCGGCCTATATTGTCTATTCTTGTATTGTGTCTACTTTTTGCTTTAGAAAACTTAACATGTTAATCATAGTTATATTAAATTTCCTCTTTGATAATTCCAACGTATTTGTAATGTCTGAGCCTTGCTATGATGCTTAATTTTTCTCTTCAGACTGTTTTTTCCTTAACTGTTAGTGTGTTTTTTGTTAAAAGCTGGGAATGTATCAGGTAGTAGGAACTGAGGTAAATAGACCTTCAGTCTTTGATAAAGATTAAACATTAGCCTCTTGATGTCTCTATATCTCAGTGCTATGACTGTAATAATTGTTTCTTCTATGATATAGAATTTTTTTCTTTCTCCCCAAGCCTTTATTCCGTTTTTTGGCTACAGAGTTTCCTATCAGTTTTCTTGAAGCCCTGAGCTCTGTTGACAATGTTGCTCTCATTTCCCCAGCTTGGGTGAGACAGAAAGGTTATGGGGTCTGGACTGGGAATAAATTCCTTCCCCTGGCTGGAACAAAGTAATTGAATTGAGCTATGGAAAACCTTTATCTCTTGGAACCAGGCCTTTATTAATAGAGAAGGCTATTGGCTTATTTCACAATAGTTACTACTCCCATTCACTTGCCTAGTACACAAGAGACTCTTTCTCAGATCATCATGAGAATGTGGTAGGGCTTATGAAAGGGACGCCCACAAAATTGTTAGGGGGTCCCTCTAAGATTGCAGCCATCAAGAGTTTCTGTATATTACACATTGGACCACAGTCAGCCTACAGCAGTTCACCAAAGTTAACATTTAAGAGTTCCTACCAGTTCATGGCTCCAGCAGCTTCTGCTCCAGATAAACAGATCTTAGTTTCTGTATCTCTCTGAATGTGATTGTTTCTCTGGATTTTAAGATGGTATTTTACCCCATGACCTCTGTTCTCCAATAATACTAAGACAAATAATTGATTTTCAGGTTTCATAGATTTTCTCTTATTAGGACAGATGTGAGGACTCTCAAGCTTCGTATGTGTCAGAGCTGAAACCAGAGGTCTTTATAAGCTTCCTACTCTCTCTCACTTTGCACTCTTCTACCAGTGTTTCCTGAAATCTCAAAGCACTCATAGGTTTAAAATAAGCCACTTAAGGTCCTTGCCTCAGTGTGTATTTCTGATAAGACCACCAGTGAGACAATTTACCTTGTAAACCATCCTGTCTTACCCAAGACTACTGTGAAAACTGAGACAGTAATACATATACAGCAGATCATTATATGCATTTTTTCTACCTTTCAGAGAAAATGGCCAATGCCTATAAATGTAAGATATTTCTAAGTTGAAATAAGTACCCTCAATTACTGTCACTTATAGTCTATGGTGAGACTCTTTGCAGAATCTACTTATATAAAATTTATATATTAAAAATTATATTTATAGATTTTATATATATATGCACTAGAATACAACACATCTTAGCTAGTATTTAGTTTTGGAAAACCTGATATACATGTTCTTGTTTGCCTTAAAAGATTAAATTCCCCCCACATCCCTGATTATGCACAGAGAGACTGCAGGGTGATGTTAAATTTCAGTCAACTATTAAAATATACTACCCTTCAGATTTTTCCAAACATGAAGGTAACTAATCTAACTCAGTGTTTTGATGCCTTGTCCAATTGTACTAATTACTAGTTTAAATTACCCAGAGAGTCGAATAAGTACTGGTCACAGGCTATGTCTTCCATTAGAGTCGAGCGATGAAAAATAAAACAGATGCCTCATGAGGCATTGTCTTGATGGTAAGTATAGATAAGTAGAATGGCCAAACCTTTATTGTGACAGCTGAGACTTAGGGGAACTATCCTTCTTGTACATGAACAGATTCTAAGGTTAGAAACCATGCTGTTGGTCCAATAGTTTTTATCAGCTAAATAATCACAGAAGGGAAATAGTTAAAACATATGACTGTACCTCTTGCCTTGAAACTAACTCTTAAAGAAGATATCACTTTTCAGGAAAAAAAACTTTACTTGCTCCAGTTCTCAGAAATGTGAACATTAAGGTATCTTTCTTTTTTACTGTTGAGTTGTACTTAATTTAGCTCGCCAGAGGAGTCTATAGAGATATAATATTCAATACACAGCCTTTTTAGTATTCAGTCTCTGCCTTTACCTTTGATGATGGTGTAGATGAGTTTGCATTTCTGTGGAATCTTTTTAAAAGACCTTACATCTAAATGCATGTTTTTAGTAAAATTCTGTTCAGTATATCTGTGACTTTTGATAAAATTGTGACTTTCTAACTCAATTGTTATTTGTCCCTTTTATATTCTTCAAAATCATCTTATGATCCATTCTTCAGCCTTTGAGATAATAGAACCTGACCTTTCAGAGCAGAATGACATTTATAATGAGACAATAGCAAAGCTTTTTATCACCCAGAAACAGTTGCCCTCTTGCCAAATAGGGAAAAGATTTCAACAAGATAAAGACTAGCATTAGTACTGCCAGGATGTATTTCTACAACAATACTTCAGACACCATATACGTGGGTGTTTTTCCTCACACTAATTAATCCTCCAAATCTGTGGACACCAACTGGGTTAATGTCAGACTCCACAGGTTAAGGTCTGAGTCCCATAAGCCTGTTCCCATATTCAATGTCAGTCTCAAGTCCAGACCACCTGTACTTCTGACCATTGGCTCTAAATTGGGACTTTCTAAGACCCGCTCCTCAGGTTTGGTAATTTTCAAAAATGACTCAGAGAGCTCAGGCAAACATCGTATTCACTATTACTAGTTCATTGCAAAGGATAAAACTCAGGAACAGCCAGATTGGAGAGATGCATAGGGCAAAGTACGGGGAAGGGTTGTGGAGCTTCCTTGCCCTCTGTAGGTGCACCACCTTTCCAGCAACTCTGTTTTCCATAGTTTAGGGACTTTTTATGGAGGTTTCAATGTGTGGATATTGACTATAACGTCATTAGCCATGGATGATTGGCTCAATCTTCAGCCTTTCTCTCCCCGTTAGAGGTTGGGGAGTGAGATTGAAAGTTTCAACCTTCTAATCATGTCTTGGACTTTCTAGTGATCAACTCCCATGTTGAAGCTATTCAGGGGCACCCAGCCACCAATCATCTCATTAGCATAAAAAAGGCACAATCACTTGGGAGAATCCAAACATTTTTAGCAGCTCTGTGCCAGGAACAAGGGATAAAGACCAATTATGTACTTCTTATATCACAATATGATAACCACTTTCTCCACATGCGTATGTTGTACTCTGTCTCTCCCTCATTGTTAATATAGCTATGAGACTCCAATGCCCAAAGGTATTCTATCACTGTTTCTTCCTGAATAAACTTTCTCTTTACATTAAAAGGAAAGATATAACAGGGAAATAAAACAAAGATTAAAAAGTATTTCTCTTCTAGAAAAATGATAACAGAAGTAGAGAAAATAGCATTTTAACAGTGATCTGCAAGAAGTGAACAAGTGTGTTATGCAAACATCTGTTATAAGAACATTCTAGGAAGAACAAATAACAAGTCCAAGTGTCAAAGTGAGCATATAGTTATGAAGGCTTCAGAAACTTTAAGGCAATAGGAGTGGTTATGTGAGGTAGAGAACATGATAGAAGATGATGACACAGCTGTAGCTAGATACCAGGTAGCATAGAACCTGTAAAGGCCTTGTAAGGCTATTTATGCTGATAATTGTGAGGAATTATTGGAACATTTTTAACTGAGGAATGATAACATCTTAAATTCTAGAAAACATAGCTTCACAGCAAGATATTCATAGAAAATAACAAAAACCTTATAATCTTAACCCAGTGCTTCTTGAAAGTAAAGCCTAGGCCAAAGGCTTGTGTGTAGATAATTTTTTGAGAATAATCTCAGAAAGCAGCAATGGAGTTCTAGAAAAATAGAAAAGGTAGAAAAGGACAACAAATATACTGCTATATTTTTTGCCACTATTACAACTAACTGGTGCTCCATCTCACTGTGACCCTCTTTAAAATCTTAGAAATGTATCTTCAAAATGCCTGCCTGGGAAATAAAAGAGAAAATAATTTACACTTGATTCCTCAACATCCACAGTGGTCAAGGGTGGACCCATGTACTATTAATTTATCAGAATTTCGGTTGTTAATTTATCAGTATGGAGTGGGATTTTGCAAACTCCCATACCATGAGTTATAGAAGCCCCTGGACAGGAAGTAAAAGATGCTTCAACATAGGCTGAGGCATAATGCAGTCACAAAGGTGCCAAAAGCAAACTTTGGGAGAATGACAGTCTCTTAAGTAAGTGCTGCTGGGAAAAATGGATATCTATATGGAAGAATGGAACTAGACTGCTAATACTGCAGAAGAATGGAACTAGGCCGCTAATATGTATATGGAAAAAATACTCAATGCCATTAGTCATCGGAGAAATATAAATCAAAACTACAATGAGATATCATCTTTCCCCAGTTAAAATGGATTCCGTCCAAAAGATAGGCAATAATGAATATTGACAAGGATGTAGAGAAAGGGAAATCTTCATACACCATCGGTAGGAATGTAAATTAGTACAGTCACTAGGCAGAATAGTATGGAAGTGCCTCATAAAGCTAAAAATAGAACTACCATAAGATTCAGCAATCCCAGTACTAGGAAATCAGTATATTGAGGAGTTATCTGCACTCCTTTGTTTACTGCATCACTATTCACAATAGCAAAGATTCGGAATCAACTCAAGTGTCCATCAACAGATGAATGGACACAGAAAATGGGGTTCATATGCACAATGGAATATTTTTCAGCCATAAAAATAAATGAAATCCTGTCATTTGAGACATGATGGATGGAACTGGCGATCATTATGTTAAGTAAAATAAGGGAGGCACAGAAAGAGAAATTGTGTATGTTCTCACTCATATGTAGAACCTAAAAATTAAAACAATTGAACTCACGGAGATAAGGAGTAGAATGATGTTTACCAGCAGCTGGGAGGGGTAGTGGGGAGTGGGGGTAAAAAGTGAGAATGGTAAATGGGTGCAAAAATGTAACTAGAATGAATAAGATCTAATATTTGATAGCACAACAGGATGACTACAGCTGGCAATAATTTACTGTATGTTTTAAAATAGCTAAATAGTGGAATTAGAAGATTCTTAACACAAGGAAATGATGAATGCTTGAGGTGATGGATACCCCAATGAGCCTGATGTGATCGTTACACATTATATGCCTGCATCAAAACATTATGTGTACCCATAATAATTAAAAATTAACTTAAAAATGCAGTCAAGTAGTACTGCGTGAAGCTGCTGGAAACTGGCTGAGTCAATCAGTTAAGCAATGAGTAGAATAAAAGATATGTACTATTGCATAGGAAGTATAGATTATGGATTTCCAAATGAATTTATTCTGTCTGGAAATTATTCCAGAAGAGGACAATTTTCTCCTCTCTCCCTTGATGAATCTTTTTCTTATAATGAGAATTTAGCAAAGATTGTTTTTTCTTTTCTTTTCTTTCCTTTTCTTTTTTTAGCTTTCTCTCTTAAGAACTTATAATGAAATTTACACTACATAGAATCACAAAGATGCTTTTTATACTTGAAGGAGCAGTAGGGAAGAGCGAGAGATCGATTTTTCAAAGCATTTTGAATGTTAATTAGATACGAATGTTATTTTTCAACATTTAAAATAATTATATATTAACAGTTCCCAATCTATTTATATCTTTGAAATTTTAACTGATTTAAATGGGATATTTCTAGTAGAAATGCAAGGATGTATGTGATGACAACTACTATCCATTAATGGTAATTTGTACATTAGCTTGGTGTGAGCTACAAAGGTGTCCCTGAAATGGTTCGGTACCACACTCCCAACCATGAGCAGTTATTTTAATTATATGAATCTAGTACTTCTGATTTCTGTTCTGTTTGCTTTTTTTACACATTTTCTTTTATAAAATTTATTTTTAATTGGCAGCTTTTATGTATTTACCATGAACAATATGTTGTTTTGAAATATGTATGTATTGTAGAATGTCTCAATCAAGCTAATTAACATGTGCATTACCTCATATGCTTTTAATTTTTTTGTGGAGAGAGCACTTCAAATCTACCCTCTTAGCAGGTTTTGGGAATGTAATATATTGTTAAGTATAGTCACCATATTGTGAAACTAGATGTCTTGAACTTATTCTTCCTAACTGAAATTTTGTATTATTTGACTGACATCTCTACAAACCCTCAACCCCCACCCCTATCCCCTGGGAACCACCATTTTCTTTCTGCCTCTGAGTTCAATGTTTCTAGGTTCCACATATAAGTGAGATAATATGGTATTTGTGTTTTTGTACCTGACTTATTTCACTTAACCTAATGTCCTCCAGGTTTATCTATGTTGTCACAAATGACAGGATTTTCTTCTTTTTAAAGAGTGAATAGAATTCCATTGTGCATATATACACACCTCATTGTCTTTATCTCTTCATGCATCTATGGATGTTTAGGCTGATTCCATACCTTGGCTATTATGAATAATGCCACAATAAATATTGAAGTGCAGATATTTCTTCAACATACCAATTTCATTTCTTTTGGATATATTCCTAGCAGTGGGATTGCTGGATCATATGGTAGCTCTATTTTTTAATGTTTGAGGAATCTCCATAGTTTTGCATAATGGCTGTGCTAATTTACATACCCACCAATGTAACAAGGGTTACATTTCTCTACATACTTGTCAACACTTGCTACCTTTTGTGTTTTGCTAGTAGATATCCTAACAGGTGTGAGGTAGTGTCTCATGGTAGTTTTACTTTGCATTTCTCTGAAGATTAGTGATATTGAGCATTTTGTTTAATCTTTGGGGCATTCGTATGTCTTCTTCTGAAAAATGTCTATTCAGGTCCTTTGCCCATTTTTAACCAGGTTATTTGTTTTCTTAGTCTTTAGTCATTTGAATTCCTCATCAATTTTGGATATTAACCCCTTATCAAATTTATGATTGCAAATACAGTAGTCACCTGCTTATCTTTGGAGGATATGTTCCAAGACGTACAGCGGATGCTTGAAATCACAGATAGTACTGATAATATACTGAATATAAAAGTTATGTGAATGTGGTCTCTCTCTCTCTGCCCCTCTCTCTCTCTCTCTCATAACGTCCTATTGTACTGCATTCACCTATTTTTTTGGTGGTTGACCATCAGTAACTGAAACTACTGAAAGCAAAACTATGGATAAAAAGGGACTACTGTATTTTTCCTGTCCTAATTGTTGTCTCTTCATCCTATTAATTGTTTCCTTGACTGCAGAGCTTTGTACTTTGAGGCAATTTGATTTGACTGTGCTTTTTTTTTTTTTTTTTTTTGGACTGTGCTTTTGGAGTCACTACCAAAAATATATTGCCGGACTAATGTCATGGGGATCTCTCCCCCCCCTTTTCTTCAGCAGTTTTACAGTGTCGGGGCTTATATTTAAGTCTTTTATCAATTTTGAGTTGGTTTTTGTATATGATGTGAAATAAAAGTCAAATTTTATTCTGCATGTAGATGTTTAGCTGTCCCAGTATCATTTATTGAACAGACTATCCTTTCCCTGTTGTGTGTACTTGTCAGCTTTGCCAAAAATGCATTGACTGTAAATGTGTAGATTTATTTCTGAACTCTCCATTCTGATCCATTGGTCTATGTGTCTTTTTTAATGTTAGCAACATGTTGGTTGCTGTTTCTTTGTGGCATATTTCTAAATTAATTAGTGTGATGCATCCAGCTTTGTTCTCTCTATTCAAGATTGCTTTGACTATTTGGATGCTTTTTTGGTTTCATATAAACTTTAGGATTTTTTTCTAGTTCTGTGAAAAATGTCATTGGAATTGTATAATAGAAGTGCCATTTAATCTGTAGATCACTTTGCCTAGGATGAACATTTTAAAGTATTAATCCTTCCAATCCATGAACACAGAATATCTTTCCATTCATTTATGTCATTCAATTTCTTTCATCAGTGCTTTACAGAGTGTATAGGTTATTCACATCCTTAGTTAAATTTATGCCCATTATTTTTGTACTTATTTTAAATGAGATTGTTTTCTTACTTTCTGTGTTGGATTGTTCATTATTATTTTATAAAAACATTAGTGATTTTTTATATGTTGATTGCATATACTGCAAGTTTAGTGATTTATGTATTAGTTCTAACAGAACTTTGGTGGAATCTTCAGGGTTATCTCTATATAAGATTATTTTATTTGAAAAGAGGGACCTTTGAATTCATCTCTTGCCTAATTGCATGAATAAGACTCCAATACTATGTTGAACAGATGTGGTAGGAATCAACATTCTTGTCTTTTTTCTGATATCAGAGGAAAAACTTCGAACTTTTTACCATTGAGTATGATGTTAGCTGTGAGTTTGTCATACATGGCCTTCATTGTGTTAATGTATATTCCTTCTATATCTAATTTTTGAGAGAATTTATCATGAAAGGATGTTGAGTTTAAATTTTTTTCTGCATCTATTGAAATGATCATACAGGTTTTGATCTTCTTTCTATTAATACGGTGTATCATATTTATAGATTTTTGTATCCTGAACCATCCTTGCATCCCCGGTATAAATCTCAATTTATCATGGTAAATATAAATTTACCATGATATTTTAATGTGGTGTTGAATTTTGTTTGCTAGCACTTTTCGTTGAGGATTTTTTCCACCAAAAAAATTGATATTACAGGGATAGTGACCCTTAATTTTGTTTCTTTTTTGGGGGGGCAGTATCCTTGTCTGGTTTTCATATCAGGGTAAAGCTGGCCTCATAAAATGAGTTTGAAGTGCTTCCTTCTTCAACTTTTTGGGAGAGTTTGAGAAGGATTGGAATTAGTTCTTCCTTAAATGTTTGATAGAATTCAGCAGTAAAGCCATGAGGTCCTGGGCTTTTCTTTGATGGGAGACTTCTTATTTAATCCTTATTAGTAACAATTTGATCTTCCTACTCATTACTGGCCTGTTCAGAGTTTCTGTTACAGGTGGAGTGTCCCTAACCCAAAAATCTGAAATGTGAAATGCTCCAAAATCTGAAACTTTTTAGAGCTGATACGATGCCACAAGGCGAAAGTTCTACACCTGACCTCATGTGATGGATCACAGTCAAAATACAGGCACACTACACAATTTATTCAACATCCCCAAGGAAAAAAGATCCAGCTTGCTTTCAGCTGTGATATAACTTTTCCACACTTGCTCAGATTCCCCCATGCAAGTATTCCCACATAGGGTAATAAAATGATATGCATGCAGGCCAGATATGCCAACAACAAGTTCCCTGTGATGCCCCATGTAGGGTAACATTTGATGTGCATTACCCATTTGTGCTTATTCTCTACTCTGTGGTGTAAAGATATTGTTGAAAATGTCAAAAAGACCTACAGATTTTTCTATAGTTAACAGTGATAAGAAAAAAAAGAAGCATTCATGTTCATCTGTAGCACAAAAAGTCAAATTGAACAATAATGTAAGTGTGTAATGTCTTACAGAAGAGTAGGATGTTGGAATGACCTCTTTATAAAACCTGAAGAAAGAGAAGGATAAACTATTGAAGTGCTATAATGAAAGTGATCAACAGAAGTTAAAGATAAATAGTAAAACACTTTATAAAGCTAAAATGAAGGTCTTGATTGTGTTTTGAAAGCGTGGATCTGTCAGCATTGAAGTAAACATATGCTACTTAATGGTATGCTGATCATGAAACAAGCAAAGATCTATCACAATGAACTATACGTTGAATAGAAATGTGAATATTCAACAGAATGGTTGCAGAAATTTAAGAAAAGGCACAACATTAATTTTAAAAAATTGTGTTGATAACACATTTACTTGTCACAAAGTAGTAGAAAACTCATCAATGTATTTCTCAAAGTTATCGCTGATGAAGATCTGATGCCAAGTCTACAGACCGTAATAGACCAAATCTATAATGCTGATAAAACATCACTGTCTTAATGTTATTGCCCTGGAAAGACACTGACTACAACCCATAAGACAGCCCCTATAGAAATTAAGGATGCCATGGGTAGAATGAATGTGCTGGGATATGCTAATGCAATAGGCATGCATAAGTGTAAACTTGCTGTCATAGTCAAAAGTTGTGTCCTCACTGTTTTCGAGGAGTGAATATCCTACCAGTACATTATTATGTTAACAAAAAAGGCACAAATCACCAAGGCCATCTTTTCCCATTGGTTTCACAAACCTTTGTTTTCAGTGCCTTGCACTTACTGCTGGGAAAATGGACTGGATGAAAACAGCCAGATTTTGTTTTTTCTTGAAAATTTTTCTTCTCCTCCTCCAGCTATAATTCTCATCAAACATAACGTTTATAGCATGTACTGTCCCCCAAATATGACTTCATTAATTCAGCCCTCTGACCAGGGTATTCTTAGATCAATGAAGAGTATATATAGAGTGTATATATACTGTAATGTACATATATATATATATATATACACAGACACACACAAAGCACTTTCTTGAAAAACACACTAACAGCAGTAAACGAATATGTGGGTGGGTGTGGAAGGTTTTCAGGAGTAGTATATCATGAAGGACGCCATATATTCTGTTTTCAATGCCTTGGAACACAGTAGCTAAAGACATAGTTGTGCATGTCAGGCACAATCCCTGTCATGTGAATATGTCCATTAATTAAAACAACCCAGGTGTTCACTTTGAAGGATTCTATGGAGATAATAAAGTAATGTATGGCTTCCTTAAATCCTCAGAAACAGACCTCCAGAGTCCATCAGTAAGGAGAAACAAATGGCTATCAAATAACTTTTTAATGTCAGTAATGAGACTCCAGTTATTCATTTACTAATAAATGGAGAAACAGCCAAAACGATTCTGAAGCAAGATGATTATAATAATAGTAACAATCAAAATGATGTTGTTAATACTGCAGAACAAGCGCCTATAGACAACATAGTAAATATGTGTGATGGGCTTCTTCAAGGACTAGAGCAGCATGTATTATAAGCCATGATATATAGAACAATAAAGCATGTCAGTTTATAAAATCAAAAAGAGATTTCTAAAACAAAAATTGTTAATGAAAGAAAATACTCTAGAGGAAATATTTTAAAAAGCCATCTCTCCGAATTTCTTCTCATTTCTAGAGGACCCACTTTCTGGTCCCTCAACTGTTTCCAATGTTTCTTTTCATCTAAAAAATAAAATGATGTACAGTAACCTCTTAATGAAAACAAAGCATCATAGGTAGAGTGAAAGTCTGCTGTTTTTTAGTGTTGTTATTAACAGTTTACACAAGTATTCTGGGGTTGCTACTGTGTTGCTTAGTTACCCTGAACACATTATTTTTTTCACTTTATAATAGCATGTCATGTTTTACTGTTAAGTACATATGTGTAAGTATAAGAAAATTATTGCTTATCAGTTGCATATAAATTCCGAATAAGGAAACAATTACAGATTGTACAGAAGTGGCTGAGATAGTGACACCTTTGCTTTCTGTTGGTTCAATATATTCAAACTTTGTTGCATGCATATAATTGAAAATATTGTATAAAATCACATTCAGGCTCTGTATATAAGGAATACGTGAAACACCCGTGAATTTTGTGCTTAGATTTGGTTCCCATCCCCGAGATATCTCATTATGTACATGCACATATTTCAAAATCTGAAAAAAAATTTAAGTCCAAACCACTCTGGTCTCAAGCATATCAGATAAGGGATACTCAACCAGTACTTCATGATTCAGTCTAGGTAGGTTATGTGTGTTTATTGTTTTTCTAGTCTCTCTTTCATTTGATTTTGTTCTGGTCTTTATTATTTCCTTCCTTCTGCTAACTTTGAGCTCAATTTGTTCTTCTTTTTCTAGTTCTGGGAAGTGTAATATTATGTTATTTATTTGACATCTTTCTTTTTTGATCTAGGCATTTATTGCTACAAACTTTCCTCTTACGATTGCTTTTGTTGCATTCCTTAAGTTTTGGTTTTATCTTCCATTGTCTTCCATTTTCATTTGTTTGAAGACAATTTAAATTTTTCCTTTTAATTTCTTCAATGACTGGTTGTTCAGAAGCATGTTGTTTAATTTCCATGTATTTCATAATTTCCTGAAATAACTCTTGTTATTGATTCCTTTTTTGGTTTTATACCATTGTGATCAATAAAATTTGATCACAATAAAAATTGATCAATAAAAATTGATATCATTTTAATTTTCTTAAATCTACTAAACCTTGTTTTGTTGCCTCACATATAGGCTATCCAGGAGAATGTCCTGTGTACACTTGAGAAGAAAGTGTTTCCTGTTACTGTTGAATATAATGTTCCATACATGTCGGTTAGGTCCATTTGGTCTAAGATGTAGTTTAAGTCCCACGTTTTCATATTGATTTTCTGTCTGAATGAACTGTCCATTGCTGGAAATGAAGCAATGGATTTCTCTAGTATTATTATATTACAGTCTATCTCTCCCCTCAGATATTTAACATTAGTTTTGTGTATTTACATACTGTAACATTTTTATTTTTATATTGTTATAACCTCTACTAAGTTGACCCATTTAACACCATATAATGACCTTTTTATCTTTGTATTCAGTTTTTGACTTAAACCCTGTCTTATCTAAATATAGCTACTTAATTTGGTTTTCATTTGCATGTACATCTTTTTTCATTTATTTACTTTCAGCCTCTATGTGTCCTTACAAGTGAAATGAATCTCTAACAAGAAGCATATATTTGGGTTGGGTTGGGTCTTGTTTATTTAATGTATTCAGCCACTCTATATTTTTGATTGGATAAATTAATTAATTTACATTCAAGGTAATTATTGATAGGTGAGGACTTACTGCTGTCTTCCTATTCATTGTTTTCTGGTTATTTTGTAGATCTTTTGTTTCTTTCTTCCACTCTCGATGGCTTCCATTGTGATGAAGTACTTTTTTCTCTAGTGATATGCTTTTTTTCCTACCTTTTTATCTTTGGTATATCTATTATATATTTTTGCTTTGTGGTTATTGTAAAACTTAAACATATATTTTATAGTTATAAGAGGCCACATTAAGATAATAACAACTTAGGCCAGGTGCAGTGGCTCACACCTGTAATCCCAGCAATTTGGGAGTCCGAGGTGGGTGGATCACCTGAGGTCAAGAGTTCAAGACCAACCTGGACAACATGGCAAAACCTTATCTCTGTTAAAAATACAAAAATTAGCAGGGCATGTTGGCACACACCTGTAATTCCAGCCACTCAGAAGGGTAAGGTAGGAGAATCACTTGAACCTGGCAGGTGAAGGTTGCAGTGAGCCGAGATTGCGCCACTGCACTCCAGCCTATGCAACAGAGTGAGACTCTTTCTCAAAAAAAAAAAAGGGGGTAATAACAACTTAACTTTGAGAGCATTAAGAAACTCTACATTTTCATTCCACTCCATCTTGACATGTATTTTGATGTTTTAATTTGCATATTTTAAGTGTATATTTCTTAACTAATTATTGTAATGATAATTATTTTTAATATTTTTTCTTTTAACTTTCATACTAAATACGTAAGTGGTGTATATACCAGCATTACATTATTAGATTATTCTGAATTTGCACATACTTTTGCAGTACTCACTTTTATCAGTTGGTTTTACACTTTCTTGTTTCATGTTACTGGTTGGAAGAACGCCGTTTATCCATTTTTGTGAGACAAGTCTAGTGATGAGGTAATCCCTCAGCTTTTGTTTGTCTGGGAAAGTCTAACTTTCCTTCATTTATAAAACACAGATTTGCTGGGCACAATATTCTTAGTTGATAGTTTTTTCCTTCAATAGCTAAGTAATTCATCCCACTCTCTCCTGGGCTATAAGTGCTCTGCTGAGAAATATGTTGCTAGTTTTATTGTCCCTCCTTTATATGTTATTTGATGCTTTTTTATTGCTGCTTTCAGGATTTTTCTTTGTCTTTAATTTTTGACAGTTGGAGATCCTTAACCTTCCTGTACCTGGATATTTATATCTTTCCTCAAATTTTGAAAGTGTCTGGTATTACGTTTAAAACCAAGCTTTCTACCCCCTTTTTTCTCTTCTTCTATATTTTATGATTTAAATATGTGCTGTCTTGATGCTGTTCAATAAATTCCATAAAGATGTTTTCTTCTTGTTTTATTATTTCTCCCCTGACTGTGTATTTTTAAATATCCTTTCTTTGAGTTCACAGATTTTCTTTGTCATGACGAATTCTGCTATTGATGTTCTCTAATGCATTGTTAATTTCATTCATCATATTTTTCAGCTCTAGAATTTGATTTATACTATATATTATTGATTATTTGTTAAATTTATTGTTTTGGATCATTTATTGTCTTCCTGATTTTATTTACTCATTTTCTATGTTTTCTTAAAGTTCACTGAGCTTCTTTAAAACAGTTATTTGGAATTCTTTCTCAAGGAGTTTTTATATCTCCATTTTCTTAGGTCAGCTAGTGGGAGATTTTGTTCTTTTGGTGATGTTCTATATCCTTGGTTTTTCATGGTTCTTGTTGCCTTACATTGATGTGGATGCATTAGAAGTAGTTTTTTCTTCCAGGTTATTTGTCTGGGAAACCCTCCTCAGTCAGTCTGTCCAGAGATTCTGAACAGACCACCTGGCATGATTCAAGAGTTGGCTTATTGCTGGAATCTAAAGTCGAGTTGTCCTGATGCCTAGGTCAGGAGGTAGGTAGGCTTAGAACCTATGGCTTTCCTTAACCCGGGGTCCACAAGGGCTGCCTTGGCACTGGGGCGGGCCATGAGCCTGAGTCTTCAAGGGCTGGCCACCCACTAGGATGAGTTTGGCATTTGGTTCCATTGGGATGAAAATGGAGCCTTAACTCCACAGGAACAGGTCTGAGTCCATGAGGACTGGCTTGGAACTTGGGTCTACAGGGGTGTTCTTGGGCTCTCAGTGTCCTCAATGTCCACAGTGTGTGCCTTGGCACTGGAGTATACTATGGTGGGCCTTGGCCCTGGGTCCTCTGGAGTCCAGGGCATGGGGACTTGCCTGTAACTTTTATCTGCTGGTGCTGGTGTATAGGTACTACCCTAGAGGCTTGGTCTGTGAGAACTTGACTGGGTCCTAGGTCCTCGGTGAATAGCCTGGAACCTGGTTAAACAATAGAAGTCTTGGGGCCTGTGTCCATGGTTACCTGTTTGATGTTTGAGGCCAGAAGTGCCAACTTGGCATTAGGGCAGACTTGAAGTCTAGGACCATAAGAACTGCCTTATCTGTGAGTGGACCTAGATTATATCCATAGGAACTTGCCTGGAGGCTGGGTTTTCAGGTGCTGACCTAATGACTAGGGCTGCAGGGGTCAGCGTGGTATTGGGTTTGGTCCAGCACATGGGTCCACTAGGGTCTGCCTGGCATTGAGGCTGATCCAGAGCCTGAGACTACAGGGTTCAGCCTGGTGCTAAGAAAGGCCCAGAAAAAGTTTGCAAGGATAGCCTGGATGCTGCAACTATGGGAACTTCCTTAGTGCCAGGGTGGACTTGGAGGCTCTGTTGGGCCAGCCTAGAATCTGATGCCACAGGCAGTGGCATGGCAATGGTTGGGCCTGGATCCTGTATCTGCAGGGACTTGCCTGAGAGTTGGGTTTGTAGGTGCTGACCTGATAACTGGGGCTGCAGCTGTAGACTTTTAGCTGGTGAAGGCCTAAAGCCTGGGGCAATGGCCAAGCTCAGTACTGGTGCATTCAGGAGTCTTGGGCCTCTGGGGTTGGCCTAGGGTATGGGCAAACCAGAGCCTGAGGCTGCTGTGGGCCAGCCTTGTGTTGGATGAGGTCCGGAGTCTGGGGCTACTGAGGTCAGCCCAGTGGTGGAGTCCCAGTGGTGGACTGAAGATCAAGTCTGTTGCTCAGGCTTGGAGCCGGGGGCTACAGAATCTAACCTGGTGCTAGAGCAGATCTAGAGGCTTAGTCCACAGGTACTGTCCTGGAATCTGGGGCTCTGGGGCGCTGCCCAGCATTAGTTTTTTGGGGGCACAGGGCTGGTGTTGGGATCTGAAGCAAAGTCCTATGTTCACATTCCTCTCCTCCTTCATGTGGAAAATATCTCTCTCCATACTTTCTTGCTTGGAGTTGGTGGAAGAGTGGCATGGGTAATGTAATACTATCTTTCCTACATTCTTCAATGGGTATTTTCTTATTTCAGTGCTATATGTGGGTGCTGTAATCTCTTATCTGATTTCCTTAGCTCTTATGAAGGTATTTTTATGTGTGAATAGTTGTTTAAATTGATGTTTCTGCAGGAAATAAACACTAGGGAGTCCTGTTTTCCTTCATGTTGCTGACATTGACCCTCTTTCCTAATGTACTCATTTTCAAGACTAAAAGGGCAGTCCTAATGTTATTTATTTGTTATTTGTTGAATGTCTGCTAATGCTGGGCTCTGCTAAAAGCTCTGGAAATAAAAAAGTAAGGAAAACAGGTACAAATTCTTTCCCTCAGAGAGCTCACACTTATCAGGGAAAGTTACTTGTATATGCCCAATTAAGAATACCTTCGGAAAGAGGCCATATGCTATGATGAGGCCACTATGAAGTGCATCATGTTGGAAAATAATGTTTCTCCCTTCAAGGTTCTACTTTGGTGCTATTCATATTTAGTATTAGGGGATATATTGTCCTTGGGGTGTGGGTAAACCATTAACTTCTCTATTTCACTTTGCTGTCTCCAAAATTTATTGTACTGCCGAGTTGCTGTGGTCACCAATTAAGATTTGTGACTTTATAACTTGGAGGTATATGCATACTGCTTCCCTAAAAGAAAGGATTCAACCTTTACTGTTTTTACATATATATAAAAAGTGCTGAGTTAGAATGACCTGACTAGTTGCAGGAAGATTGTCCTTCTTTTTCACTTTGTGCCTTCACTCTCAGTGACACAGTACAAAACTGTGCTCATAGTTCAATCTAGAATGGCTTTACCAGATAGAGGGTGAACATTTTGGATTGCATGTATAAGAACAGCTGTGCTCCTTTTTCATCTCACTCAAATGTATCTCTTACTTTCTGCTGTGGGATGGAGGTATTTAATATGTGCTTTACAATCTCAGTCAGTGCCTGTTTCAATATTAGCCACAATCAAAGAGAGGGGTCATGGAATGTGTCAGCCTGACTAGGAATGATTTTGTCTACATACATGTTTTTAAATGTATGATCAGTAACAATACATATGACTCCTTTCCCTTAAGATGCACATACAATAATGAAGTCTTTTTTTACTCTGCTAATATTTTCTAGAACACAGCCTTGATTCCTTAACTGCACTTAACGTCAACTTGAAAGTCTGGCTCAAATGTTTGTAATTGTGCTATCACTTTCAAACTTAAATTTGGCCATGCTATGTTTCTTTTAATAACTTAGAGGAGGATAGAGTTAGAGAGAAAGCAACAGAACACACAAATATATCAAAATGTTAACAATAATTTTATTCAAGTGAAAATCGTATGTCTTTTATTATAGTTTTGTAACTTTTCTATAGCTATTAACATTTTTTAAATTGAAGCATAATTTTAATTTTTTTCTGAAAAATAAATTGTAATGAGAAATAAAGCAAAGAGATGGGGAAATACAGAATAAAAGAGACTAAGAAGCATAGAAGATGGTAATGTATGGGCCTTAATGGAATTTTGGTTTGAACAACCTATTTTAAATATTAGAGATTAGAGCTATTTGCCCACACTGACTGGGATATTTGATGACAATACAAAATGATCGTGGTTTCTCTACTGTTTTTGTTTCTTTGTTTCGATCTGATATTGCTTTTGTGATTATGCTTTTTAAAAGTCATTCTAATTTAGAGATATATACTGAAATATTTACAGAAAAAGTGATATAAAGCTGGGAATGCATTTAAAAATTATTTGGGCAAGATGAAAGGGTATGAGATGGGATAGGATACAATAAATCAAGATTGACCTTGAGTTCATGGTTACTGAAGCTGATTAGTGGATACATAGGGATGATTATACTCCTCTCTCTTTTTTACGTGCTTAAAAGTTTAGAAATAATTAAATACTATGAACAAGACTATTTGGGTTTAAATATGGAGTGAACATTTACTCACTATATCCTGGAGCTACTTAACTTTCCTGTGCTTCATTATTTCCATCTGTAAAGTGAGGAAATGAAAAGAATCAGGATTAAATGAGTTAATACATCCAAATTATTCATCAGTGACTGACCCTAAATAAGCACTAACTAAATGTTAGCTATAGTTACTTTTAAATTACTGTTTTTATTTTTAAATCTAGGCTGAAGCTAATATTTTTGAAGAATGCAATTTGACCAAGAAATCTGTTCCGCTGCAAACCTTCCCACCTTTGTAGATGGAGTAAACAGAAACCAATGATTGCTTCTCTGGAGGAATATCAGTCTTATTAAAAAAAAAAAAAAAAAAAAAACCTTACAACATAATAAGAACTAATCAAATATTTATAGAGAGGAAGTAGCTTTATTGTAGTTATAATGAATGGGGAAAATAAACTATTTACCATGAAATTTCTGTTAGTTTAAGATTGTCCAGAGAGCTAATTCAGCTTTAATCCCAAAATTATTTCCATTTCCTATATTGATTAGAATGTTATCTCTGCCTCAAATGCTTTAGCCATGAAATCATATTACTTAATTTTTGTTTCCTTTAAATTGACTAATCCATAAAGTATTATTTTGAAGATTTTATTGAAAATTCAATAAGCAATCTGTATCTACATTACTTACTTTTACCCTTTTAAACTAAGTGTTTTTAACATATTAGAAGAATCAATTAGTGTAATTAGGAATAATTGACAAATTTATCGAGAAATGGTTCATTATTTACTGAAATTGATGGAATTATGCATAAACCATTGAGTTATTTTGTGATTTATCACTGTCTTAGTTCATTTGTGTTGTTCTAAAAGAATACCTGAGGCTGGGTAATTTATACAGAAAATAGATTTATTTGACTCATGGTTCTGCAGGCTGTACATGAAGTATGGTGCTGTCATCTGCATCTGATGTGGGCCTCAGGCTACTTCCACTCATGATGGAAGGGGAAGGGGAGCCGGTGGGTGCAGAGATCACATGATACAAGAGGAAGCAAGAGAGAGCTACAGGAAGATGCCAGGATCTTTTTAACAACCAGCTCTCAAGAAAATTAATATAGTAAGAACTTACTCACCTCAATCCTCCATGGAGGGTGTTTATCTATTGATGAAGGATCTGCCCTTATCACCCAAATACCTCCCATTAGGCCCCACCTCCAGCATTGAAAATCATTTTAACATGAGGTTTGGAAGGGAAAATTATCCAAACTATAAGAGTCACCTTTGTTGTGCAGTTGATACAACTAATAAAACGTGACAATATTTAAAATGAGAAAGTAACCTATGTAATATGGCAAATGTATGCATTGATTACTACAAAGTATGCATCCCACATGAACTTTATTATATGTGATGTATGCATGAATATACAGTGCAATAATATAAGTAAAGTATTAGTCATGTATTAAATTATTGGTGAACCACTTTTCAGTATTGTAGAAACAATTTAAACAAATTGCTTTAATTTCATACTATGAGTCCTTTCTAGTTTATATGTGTAAGGAGGATAAGTGCCATTGCCATATAGAGGACTACATTTTATTTATAAATATCAGTGCTAAAAGTGTGTTTTATAGTAGTACATAAGAGACTTGACTATATAGTTATGATGATTTTTTTTTTTGAGGCAGAGTCTTGCTCTGTTGCCCAGGCTAGAGTGCAGTGGCATGATCTCAGCTCACTGCAACCTCCGCCTCCCAGGTTCAAGCAATTCTCCTGCCTCAGCCTCCGAGTAGCTGGGATTACAGGTGCCTACCACCACGCTTGGCTAATTTTTGTATTTTTAGTAGAGACAGGGTTTTACCGTGTTGGTCAGGCTGGTCTTGAACTCTTGACCTCAAGTGGTCCACCTGCCTAGGCTTCCCAAAGTGCTGGAACTGCAGGCATGAGCCACGGCACCAGGTCCAGTTATTTTGAATTTTAAAGGAGTTGTATATAAGATAATCTGGAAGTTAGAAATATATTTTACAGTGAGGCCTAAAGTTTAGGTATTCTTCACATCATGAATAATGTTTACACACGGAAATATTGTCCAATTTTCACTTCTTCAGTGAAAGAATTGGACAGTTTTTCCACGTGTAAACTTTATTCATGCCTGGCAACATTGAATTGACTGCATCTGTTGAGGGGCTCAGGTTGCTTCTGCTTATGGCAGAAGGGGAAGAGGAACCAGCAGGTTCAGGGATCACATGTGGCAAGAGGGAGCAAGAAAGAGCTTCAAGGAGGTGCTAGGGTCTTTTGCCATTATTTGTGAAATTTACTTCATTGACATTTAAGTAAGCATGAAATAGCAAGTAGTTTATCTTAAATGTAACTTAAAACACACAGTCAAACATTTGGCCATTTTATGCATTGTAAACAAAAGCTAATGATGATGGGCTATATGTTCATCTTCTCAGAGGTTTGGTTTTATCACTGTCTTTCTTTACTGTGAGTATGATGAAAACAATCGCTTTTGCAGTTTAATCCCTTCAGTTTAGGTAAATAACTGAAATAACCTGCAGAAAAGTGTTTTATTTTCCAATAAATAGAAATTATTTTAATGTTCATTCTAAATTGATACGGGTCAGGATAAAAAAATATTAGCCAAGTTAAATGCCTAGTTGAAATGAATAATAAGTTACTAGATAGATAATTAAGGAAACAAACAAAATACAAAACTTGTATATTTGTGCACAAATACAGACCTTTTCAAGCAGAACACATTTTACATGTTCAGAATAGAAAAATTTTCTGTTAGCTGAGTCATTGCCAGGAATCCGCAGTTGAATCAAGACAGTTATGTGATTTTCAGGTTTTTTTTTTTTTTTTTTTTTTTTTTTTTGAGACGGAGTCTCGCTCTGTCGCCCATGCTGGAGTGCAGTGGCCAGATCTCAGCTCACTGCAAGCTCTACCTCCCGGATTTATGCCATTCACTTTTTCAGTTTTTATGCTAACCTAGCATAGGAACTTGTTCAATCAAGGACTTCTATTTATTTCTATCATTTGCATTTCTCCTCCACATTTGTGCTATTTTTCTGTTACTTATCTTGGCTGCTTCTGTTAGCCTTTTAATTTTTAAGTCATAATTTATTCTAACTTGGTTTTCTAGTATTTGCTTTATTTTCCTCTTTGCTGTATTCTGTTTCTAACTCTTATTATTATACTATAGTTGACAACTGTTAGAACAAAGTAAACACAGGGGAGAGCTAATTGTATCCTTCCTTGAAATTTTATTTTTCAGGACTATGCTGAGAAGGAAAATACCATAGCAAAAGCTTTGGAAGATCTGAAGGCAAATTTTTACTGTGAACTCTGTGACAAGCAGTACTATAAGCACCAGGAGTTTGACAATCACATTAACTCATATGACCATGCTCACAAGCAGGTAAGAAAGAGATGGGCAAAAATTCTGCCATTTCTGGACTTGTGTAATATTTTTAATTGTGTAAACTCTATGAATATGATATGATATTCTCATTTAATTTAATTCACTCTACAGTTTTGAAATATATCATTCTGGGATGATAAATTGATGACTTACAGCAAAGTCCTTTTTTTTTTCTTTAAGAAAAAAGGCACCAATAGCAAAGTATGAAATAAATAACATAAAGAAATTCTATTCAATTGCCTTTTTATCAGTAAAAGTGTTTTGAAAACAGTATTCTACAAGTGATGATCCTCTTATTGTCCTCAAATGTATTGTTTTAAACATTTAAATCAATAATTTATGTGTTATTTTATATATTATTGCATGTTATTTATAAATATAATATATAAATATGTTTATCAAAGTTAAATAAAATTTGATATAGTTTATCATAGAAAGCGTTTTGGATTTAAACTACCATGAAAACGTGTGAAAAAAAGAGTCAGTGTGCTACAAATGGTCCTAGGTTATTGATTGAGTACTTAATATATCTATGGTTTTGTTCATTTTAATGTTTTCATTTTATTGTCAATTGTAAATCCCAGATTAATTATTACTATCAATTATAAATCCAAGATTTTGCAACACTCTATGTAAATGAGTTTAAAATAGTGGTACTGTTATAAATGTAATTAATACAAATTCTACTTTCTAATATGCCTTATATTTACCAATAAAACTTCATTCATTGTTTAGCTAACTTGATACAATACAAAGTATTAGCATTAATTTATAAACATTTTCTATTTTAGCTATCACCCTTAAATACCATGCCGAGTATTCATTTTGGTATGAATTTAAAGATACATTTTTAAGCAGTTGAACCTGCCCTAACTTTCTGTTATATCAGAGTTATTTATTATAAGAAAGAAAAAGTAGGGAAAGTGATCATGTTAAATGATAATGGACCAATTGTGTGTACTTTCTTTTGCTGTCAATCCTGCAATCGTTCATATCAACTACACTGTGCTTGGAGAGGATGGTGTAGGGAAGAATTTACCCTTCAATTACATACTTCACCAATTAATGCATACTTAGCTTAGTGATCTGTCCTTGCCTTTCTTTCCCCTGGTAGTAGATCTATTTTATGCAGATAAATGTTAAATGCAAATCATTATCTTAAGCTACATATGCACTAATAGTTACATTATTATTATAAAAACATAGGAAATAGCTTTATATAACAGGAAATACAGTATTTTAAGGATAACTATACATCTCGTTATTCTGGGATGGTCTCACTTTCTACCACTGTCCTGTTTTAATTATGAAAAGTCCTTATTTGGATAATAAATAATATGGTCATAATATGTATGTTTGTGGAAAAGCAGCAATGTTTTTAGATACTTTTTAAAAGATGGACGTCTAAAGGCAAGGGCCTAGTTAATGTAATTCTTCATGCTAGTATAATGTAAAGTTAAGAGCTATGTGTCACACAGAGTTTGGATATTTTTGCCCTTGGAATCTCATGTGGAAATCTGATCCCTGATACTGGAGGTAAGACCTAAAGGGCGGCGCTTGGATCTCTGGGCTGATCCTTTATGAATGGCTTGGTGCCATTCTCATGGCAATGAGTGAGTTGTCACTTTTACTTCCCAGGAGAACTGTTTGTTAAAAAGAGCCTGGTACCTGCTCCCTCTCTTTCTTGTGCCCTCTCTGGCCATGATCTTCCCATGCTGGCTCCCCTTCCCTTTCTACCATAAGTGGAAGCAGGCTGAAGTCCTCACCAGAAGCAGATGCTGCCCTCACATTTCTTGTGTAGCCTGCGGAACTGTGAGCCAAATCAGCCTCTTTTCTTTATAAATCACTGAGCTTCGGATATTTCTTTATAGCAACACAAATGTACAGAGACAGTGTCTATCATAAATCATCAATAGGTACTTAATTCTCAATTTCAAACTTTCTAAGTGATTCTTTCATATAACACGATAATTAAAATAGTTCTCAGTACATGTATGACACTCTGAATTGAGTGACATACTGTTAATCATTGAGATTAAAAAAAAAGAAAACAAAGGAAAGTTGAGAATCAGGAAAAGGGAAAAAAAAATTCCTCTAGACTTCTTCATCTGCCCTTAAAGTCGTAGTTGTGTCTGTCCTCTCACCTGGCAGCCTATGGGCAATTCAGAGTTATTTTCCCTGTAAGAGATTTGTCACACTGATGCTATGAAGAGATAGAAAAGGGAATGATTGCCTTATTGCTGCTGCCCCTCAAACATCTTGATTTTTGTTTTAGTGGTTTCAATGTAACTGAAATACCTCCCAACAGGCACTGAAGTGACCTTCACTTTAGCAAAGTCAAGATTCAGTGCTTTGCAGCATGTTGTTTTGTTCTGTCCCAGAGGAAGTCAAGGTCAGGCCAGGTTGTTGGAATGTTTTGTTTCTGCAAGGACTTCTATTGCTATAGAAATGAAACAGATTTAGTCCCACATTTGAGCATTTCATAATAATGTAAACTGCTGTTTAGTGATCCGATACTTGAAGGAGTTACTTCTTGATATTTGGTAATAGAAATATTCATTTGTGGGGAAAAATGTACTAAAACTTAATTTAAAAGTAGGAGATACCGGTAAGGTAATGCACAATACAATCACTTCAAATATCTTCCCTGGGATTTTTTGGGTGTGTGTGGTGTGTACTTCAATCTAATTGAATGTCTGATGGTTTTTACTTTACCATTTAGAGCATTGTTCTCTTAGGATAAATTAAAGACATATAGTTTGCTCCTAAAGAGCCCTCAAACCCAAAAATATTTTTGCCCCAAGAAATGTACACAGGCACACCCATTTACATATATGTAGCTAATTATAAAAGTGTCCTGTTTTGACATTTTTCATTTAAAGCCATAATTGGGATTGAAATAAATTGTATATTTTGTCTTGAGTATGCACCAGACTCTGGATAATCAGTTCTAGCATCTGAAATAATGCCATTTTCGTGCACCTTCCCCATGTCAACTTTATGGTTCTTCCTTCCCTTTCTTCTGCCATCTCCTTTCAGGTGGATGGCTGTCTATTGACTCAGCCCCTGTTGAGGGTAGGGAGCAAAAACTAAAACTGTAAGCAAAGATTTCTGTGCTGTTACCTAAATATAATTATTCCTCACCTCCCCCAAAAAAAGAATACAAGAGATAAATGCATCTAATTTTACATATTTCATTTTATAAATTCAACTAAGAACTGTAATCCAATAAAAGTCCTGCCACGTTTAGTTTTTACCACTGAAACTTTTATATGTATTTAAAAAAAACTATAAGAAAGCCAATTAGAGTCAAAGTGATGCATATTTATTTTTATTTTAATAATCATTTATTAACCCTTGGGAGTATATTCTTCTTATAGTTTACATGATGACTTGGTTGGTGGTATCAGTGAAACTGTACAGCTTTATTTTACTATTTTATTTTTAATGCACTTTATTAATGACCATCCTTTAACAAACACATTTTCTCAGAATAAATCTGTTTGGTGAAATAGTTTGTGAATTTATCGTACCCTTTATCCTGTATAGATTTACTTATACTTTATTTTATTTTAAAGAAATTGAGATACCTTCTGGAATTATTCTTAGTAAGTTCAAAATTTTAAGAAGAAAATTCATCCAGGAAAAATATGCAAAATCTAATATTACCATCATGTGGAGATTTGAGAACAGTACATCCCGAGAATCAAAATTTTTATTTCCTACTAATCCTATCAAGAACCAAACCATAAATTATCTGCTGAAAGGATTATCTCATAATATATTTAAAATTATCCTGGCACCTATAGAAACTAAGATGTTATGATTTTTGCTCTCTATGGTAGGAGATAGATATGGTAAATAGCAAGAAAACTTAAATTCTAGTTGAATATGAGAATAACCAGAGAAGTTTTTTAAAAATAGCTTTCCCAGAGTCTGGTATAGGTCCATGCTACCTTCTTTTTTTGAAACTTTCCAGAAAATTATAGTACGAGGCCAAAGTTAGAAAAGAAAGTCAAAATGCTGAGGATCATAAGGTTACTGTTACTTGCCCTTTGATGATGTTTCATCCTTCTATGATGTAGAAGAATAGTGAAGTACCTCTCTTCTTGTTCCAGAATACTTGTTGAAAAAATAATTTGAAGAAAATAAAGAGAGAAACAAAGAGAATGGAGAGAAGCAGTTAAGCAAGTGTATTGTGTTCTCCTCTCTCAGGCATTGACCCATAGAGGGGGAGATGCATTACAAACACACAAAGAAAGTAGGGACTCTGGACAGAAAGTGTCTTTTGGGCAACTTGTTCCACACCAATTTGTACCTCAGCCAATATCAATCTCAATTTGGCAGCAGAATGTGTTATGCAACAGACTTTGTTGGTTGGCCTTCCCAGATTGCTGCATTTAAGTTTTCCATTAATGTTGCCAAGAGTTTCTTTTTCACTCTCTTGAGAGATCTCATAAGATAACCGATTTGAGACCTGGTGATCCTGCTATAGATAACAAAGAAATGCACGTAGTTTATGTGAGCCAAAGAGTGGGATTGAGGGCACAACTAGACTCAGAGATGTCTATTTTGCCAGTAAGAACTACCACAAAGCTGGGTTTGAGTCACCTGAAGAAGGTTACTGAGTCTTCAATCAAAGCTTTAAAAACATACAATGAGCTATACCAGATTCTGACTTCAATAATGGAGGTAGCAATATGATATGTGATTAGAGGAATCAGGTATTTTATATAAAAAGTGTAAGGATTTTGGTTGTCAGAAGGACTTATAAGCCATCTCCTGGCCCTCGGCATGCCCCCAAACTAAGAATACTTGGAAGAAGAAGGGTTCACAAATAAGAAATGGAAGATACTTGGCAGTTATCTCAAAAAACTTGTCAGTAAATTATGTATCTAAAATATGTTGGAATACTATTCATTTTCTACAACTCAGTGGACGATAGCTCAGGTAAACATGAAGGTAATTTATTTAAAAAATAAGAAAGCAAAAATGTATTTTCATGTTTATGATGTATAGAAATTTTTCACCCAATTTTACACATATTTTACCAATGAGCACTATTATTACTGTTGATAATAAAAATATTTATGTTTTTATTCTTTAAGCTATGGCATCACCAAGGCCTACCCAAATTTTCAGAACTTTTCAAATTATATGAGATTTGATAATGAATAAACAGTCTATGGAATGGTTCACTTATTATGCTTACCTATTATAATATTTACCTATATTTAAGAATAAGATGAACTACACTTAGAATTCATCAACTAGTATCTTAAACATAACTCACACACAATAACCTGGATAATTTATGATAACAAATTATGTCTATACTACTACAAATAAAATAACGCCTCATGGAGTAACAGAAAAAAAGAAAACAGGAAGATGGTTTGATATATTTGTGTGTGTTGTGTGTGTGTCAGAGAGAGACAGAAAGAGAAAAATAATCTACATTCTTTATTCAGGAATACATACATTTGCAATCTTAGTAATCTGAGGTTGAAAATACTATAAATAATTAGTATGTCCATGAGCCCCTTTGACAAATGAGAGTTCTGACAGTCTTTAACTCACTTAAATTATATAAAATTGACTTCTTTATTATGGTCACACTGTAGGAAAGCAGAACATAGGGAATTTTTCAACCCCATTTCCAATAAATGTTTCTTTCTTTTTTTATTTTTAAGCTTTTATTTTATCACTCTTATCAAACACACATTCAGAAAGCATACCAACCATGCACCTATGGTAAGTCAATTTACAACAAAACTGAACAAGGCAATTGTGTTTACAGAAAAAGTCTTCAGCAAAAAGGTATACAATAGAGTCAACTGAAACACATTGTTCATACTTTTTGGGAATATAGGAAAGTGGAAAATAAAAGTCCTTTGCTGTTCAGCAGGAAAAAGAGTCTAAAAGACTTGAATGGAAATCCGAAATTTAGGGATTTAAGAAAATAATTTTTTGGTACTGACATACATCTACGTATATAGCCCCACTTAGTTTTTGTTTTGTTTTTGTTTTAAACAAAACCTCACAAACAATGAGACATCACAAAGAATACAGAATCATAGTACCAAGAAATGCCAAGACCAATATGCTACTGAAACATCTGGTGGAAATGTTACAGACAACTATTCACTAGGTATTGTAACATTCTGGTGGTTCTGAGGCAAAAGTAAACCAACAAGAGAGATTACTCCTTGTAACTGGCTTTGGTTTAAGCAATTTTTCACATTTTTTTCTAATCAAACCTTCTTATAAAAAATGTAGCAATTACATGTTACTGAGGGAAAATAGTACTAGGTTTTAATATTTGCAACCAACTACTTCAACTGACACAGATCCCATCAACTGTTAAAATTTATTGATCATAATTAGATTTTCTAAGAGTGATCAACAGATAGCAAAGATGGAGCCCTTTTGGGAAAAAATAAAATCCCTTATACCCCAGATTTGTCACTGTTAAGAGGTTATAAAGGAACGCTAAATTATTTAAGATATTTCAAAAAAAGTAAAAATGGAAGAGTAAGTTATGCTGGAAAAGATATGACAGCTTTACCCTCTGCAAAGTAAATGATCTATAGAGATGCAGCTTAACTTTTTTTATTACAATAAACATACCTCCATAACGTGCTGTAACTGTGCAGCTAGTTCTTTTCTTTGTACAAAATTCTTTTTACTGAATATTTCACTCATCTATGCTTTTTCAAGCTGCTATTGTTAAGATACATTTTTTTAATTTAGACTTGGGAGAAGTTATAATATAGTGTAACCTAGTATCATCAATTCTTCATCTGTTGAAATTCTTTTGTGTCTTAATAATCAATTATTCTATGGAAAGACAACTTTTTTTTGAGATCTCATGTTTCTTAGTTTGTTGTGTGCTGCTGTAACATATTACGTTGAGACTGAGTATTTGTTTGGATAGAAATTTATTGGCTGATATGTCTGGAAGCTGGGAAGTTCAAGATTAAGGAGACAACATCTCCTGTGGGCCTTCTTGCTGTGTCATCCCATGGTGGAAGGCAGAAGGGCAAGACAGGGCAAGAGGGTGCCCAATTCACTCTTATATAACAACATCAATGCCACCCATGAAGGCAGAAGCCCTCATGACCTCATCATCTCTTAAAAGTGTCATCTTTAAATATTGTTACATGACAATTAAATTTCATTATAAGAATATGATGAATTCAGAATATGGAAAAGAATGAAGATCATCGACATTGAGAAGACAGTTGAAACCCAATCCAAGAATTCTAAGCAATAAAATGAAATGATACAGGAGATTATAGGTGAAATGTCTGTTTTAAGAAAGAATCAAAATGAGCTGATAGAGCTGAAAAACTCACTTCAAGAATTTCAGAATACAATCCCAAGTATTAACAGCAGAATTGACCCAGCTGAGGAATCTCTGAGCTTGACGGCCTACTCCCTGAATTAACTCAGTCAGACAAAAATAAAGAGAAAAGAATAAATGGGAATGAATGAAACTTCAGAGAAATATGTGATTATGTGAAGAAACTAAATCTATCACTCACTGGCATCCCTGAAAGACTGGTAGAGAAAACAAGCAACTTGGAAAATATACTTCAGAATATCATTCATGAGAATTTTCCCAATCTTACTTAGATTTGAATCAACATTCAAATTACAGAAATGCAGAGAACAAGATATTACATAAGAAAACAATCTGCAAGACACATAGTCATCAGATTCTCCAAGGTTAAAATGAAAGAAAAACTATAATACTAAAGGCAGTTAGAGAAACATGGCAGTTCACTTATAATGGAAACCCCATTAGGCTAACAGCAAACGTTTCAGCAGAAACGCCAGAAGCTAGAAGAGAATAGGGGTCTATATTCAGCATTCTGAAAGAAAATAATTACTAAGAGTTTTTTTCTTTGTTAGTCTAGCTAGCCAAGACAAGCTTCATAAACAAAGGAGGAATAAAGTATTTTTCAGACAAGCAAATGCTAAGGAATTTCATAATGACCAAATAACCACCAGACCTGCCTTACAGGAGGTCCTGAAGGGAATGCTAAACATACAGGAAACACTATTGTTAGCCACTACAAAAACACACTTAAGTACATAGAACAGTAACCCTGCAAAGCATCCATATAAACAAGTCTGTATATAACATCTGACAATATCATGGCAGGAACAAATCTTCACATATCAATACTACACTTGAACGTAAATAGGCTAAATGCCCCAATTAAAAGGCACAACATTGTAAGTTGGATAAAAAGCAAGAGCCAATGGTATGCTGGTTTCAAGAGACCCATCTCACATGCAGTGACACCCATACACTCAAAGGAAAAGGAATGGAGAAAAATGTACCAAGCAAAGGGAAAAGAGAAAAAAGTAGGGATTCCTATTCTAATTTCAGACAAAACAGACATTAAAACAACAAATATCAAAAAAGACAAAGAAGGATATTATATAATGGTATAGAGCTAATGTCAACAAGATGATTACAAGAAGATCTAGCTATGCTAAATATGTACACATGCAACAAAGGAGCACCCAGATTCATAAAGCAAGTTCCTAAAGACTTATAAAGAAAGGGACTTCAATAACCATAACATAATACTGGAAGAATTCAATACCCCACTGACAATTTAGACAGATCATCGAGGTACAAAACTAACAAAGATATTCAGGACTTTAACTGACCATTTCACCAAATTGAACCAATAGATATCTATAGAGCATGCTACCCCAAACAACGTTATATACATTCTTCTCATTTTCACATGGCACATACTCATGATCATATAAAACAATGCTCAGCAAATTAAAAAATAATAATAATATGAACCACACTCTTACAAAATAGTGAAATAAAAGTAGACATCAATTCTAAGAAACTTGCTCAAAACCATATACTTACATGGAAATTAAACAACCTGCTCCTGATTGACTTTGGGTAAATAATGAAATTAAGGCAGAAATCAAGAAATTCTTTGAAACTAATGAGAAGTTGTAGTATACCAGAATCTCTGGGACAGAGATAAGGCAGTGTTAAGAAGGAAGTTTATAACACTAAATGCCCACATTAAAAAACTAGAGAGATCTCAAATTAACAACCTAATGTCACAGCTAAAGGAACTAGAGGAACAAGAGCAAACCAACCAGGAAGCTAGCAGAAGAAAAGAAATAGCTGAAATCAGAGCTGAATTGAAAGAAACTGAGACATAAAAAGCCACATAAAAGATCAACAAATCCACGATTTTGTTTTTGGAAAGAATAAATAAGATAGATCACTAGCCAGACCAACAAAGAAAAACAGAGATAAGATCTGAAATAACACAACCAGGAATAGAAAAAAGGATGTTACTACTGATCCCACAGAAATACAAAAAGATCTTCAGAGGCTATTATAAACATCTGTGTCCACATGAGCCAAAAGAAATGGATAAATGCCTAAACACATACAACCACCCAAGATTGAACCAGGACAAAATTGAATCCCTGACCTGATCAATAATGAATTCTGAAATTAAATCAATAACAAAAAGGGTACCAACCAGAAAAAACCCAGATCAGACATATTCAAAGCCACATTCTATGAGGCATATGAAGAAGAACTGGTACCACTCCTACTGAAATTATTACAAAAGAATTATGAGGAGAGATTCCTCCATAACTCTTCTATGAGGCCAGCATCATCCTGATATCAAAACCTGGCAGAGACACAGCAAAAAAAAGAAAATGTCAAGCCAATATCCTTGATGAAATAGATAGAAAAATCCTCATCTATGCAAAATCCTTTTGAATAGATGCAAAAATACTAGCACCAAATCCAACAGCACATCAAAAAGCTAATCCACCACAATCAATTAGGCTTTTTCTCTGGGATGCAAGGCTGGTTCAAAATAATGTAAGTCAATAAATGTGATTCACCACATAAATAGAACCAAAACTATAAAACACATAATCATCTCAACAGATGAAGAAAAGACATTTGATAAAATTCAACACCCCTTCACGTTAAAAAACCCTCAACAAACCAGGGATTGAAGGAACATATTTCAAAATAATGAGGGCTCTATCACAAATCCACAGTGAACATCATACCAAACGGGCAAAGGCTGGAAACATCCCCATTGACATCAGGAAGAAGACAAGGATGCACTCATTCACCACTCCTATTTAACATAGTACTGCAAGTATTTTTGTAACCAGAGCATTCAGGCCAGAGAAAGAAGCAAAAGGCAGCCAGATAGCAAAAAAGAAAGTCAAGCTATCCTTGTATGCAGCCAATATGATGTCATACCTAGAAAACTCCATAGTCTCTGCCCCAGAGCTCCTAGATCTGATAAACAACTTCAGCAAAGTTTCAGGATACAAACTCAATGTACAAAAATCAATAGCATTTCTATACATCAACATATAAGCTGAGAGCCAAATCATGAATACAACCTAGTTCACAATAACTACAAAAGGAATAAAATACCTAGGAATATAGGTAACCAGGGAGGTGAAAGATCTTACAATGAGAATTACACAACACTGCTCAAAGAAGTCAAAGATGACACAAACAAATGGGAAAATATTTCATTCTCATGGGTAGGAAGAATCAATGTTGTTAAAATTGCCATACTTTCCAAAGCAACTTACAGATTTAGTGCAATTCCTACCAAACTACCAAAGATAGTCTTCACAGAATTAGAAAAAAAAAACTACTTTAAAATTCATATGGAGCCAAATAAGAGCCCAAATAGCCAAGGCAATCCTAATTAAAAAAATCAAAGCTGGAGGCATCACATTATCCCTTTTTAAACTGTACTGTAAAACTATGGCAACCAGAACACCATGGTACTGATACAAAAACAGAATCATGGACCAGAATAGTGAACCCAGAAATAATACTGCACACATACAATCAACCTTCTTTATGCCATATATAAAAATTAACTAAATATGTATTAAAGACTTAAATGTATAGCCTAAAGCTATGAAAACCCTGGAAGATAACCAAGGAAATAAAGACCATTCTGTACGTAGGCCCTGGCAACGTTTTTATGATAAAGACCCCCAAACAAGTGTAACTAAACCAAAAATTGACAAATAGGATCTAATTAAACTAAAGAGATTTGCATGGCAAAATAAACTGTCAACAAAGAAGCAGACAACCTGCAGAAGAGAAGAAAAGTACTTGCCAACTATATATCTGAAAACAGTCTAATATCCAGCATCGGTAAGGAAGTTAAGCAAATTTACAAGAACAAAAACAACCCCATTAAAAAGTAGGCAAAAGACATGAACAGACACTTTTCAAAAGAAGATATACACATGACCACCAAGCATATAAAAAAATGAACATCACTAATCCTTAGAGAAATGCAAATCAAAACCATTTCATATTAGTCAGATACCATTTCACACTAGTCAGAAAGGCTAAAAATCAAAAAATGACAGGCTCTAGCTAGGTTGCTGAAAAAAGGGAACACTTATACACTGCTGGTGTGAATGTAAATTAGTTCAACCATCGTGGAAAACAATTTGGTGATTTCTCAAAGAACTCAAAGCAGAATTAACCTTTGAACCAACACTTTCACTATTGGGTATATACTCAAAGGAATATAAATCTTCTACTATAAAGGACACACATGCATATGTTCATCGCAGCACTATTTGCAATAGCCAAGACAGGAAATCAAGCTAAATGCTCATCAAAAGTAGACTGGATTAAAAAAATTTGGTACATATACACCATGGAATACTACACAACCACATAAAAGGATGAGATCATAGCCTTTGCAACAACATAGACAGAGCTGGAGGCCATGTATTAGTCTGTTTTCACTCTGCTGATAAAGACATACCTGAGACTGGGAAGAAAAAGAGGTTTCTTTGGACTTACAGTTCTGTATGGCTGGGTAGGTTTCAGAATCATGGCTGGAGGTGAAAGGCACTACTTACATGGCAGTGGCAAGAGAAAATTAGGAGCAAACAAAAGCAGAAAATCCCAGTAAACCCATCAGATCACATGAGACTTACACAGTTTCACAAGAACAGCACAGGAAAGACTGGGCCCCACGGTTTAATTACCTCCCCGAGGATCCCTCCCATAACATGCCTGAATTCTGAGAGATACAATTTAAGTTGAGATTTGGGTGGGACACAGTCAAACCATATCATTCCAACCCTGACCTCTCCAAATCTCATGTCCTCACATTTCAAAACTAATTATGCCTTTCCAACAGTCTCCCAAAGTCTCAATTCATTTTATCATTATCCCCCAGAAGTCCACAGTCCAAAGTCTCATCTGAGACAAGGCAAGTGCCTTCCGCCTATGAGCCTGTAAAACCAAAAGCAAGCTAATTTCTTCCTAGAGACAATTGGGGTACAGATATTGGGTAAATACAGCCATTCCAAATGGGAGAAATTGACCAAAACAAAGAAGTTACAAGGCCCGTGCAAGTCTGAAATCCAGGTGGGCAGTAAAATCTTAAAGCTCCAAAATGATCTCCTTTAACTCCAGGTCTCACATCTAGGTCACGCTGATGAAAAAGGTTGATTCCCTTAGTCTTGTGGAGCTCAGCCCCTGTGACTTTGTAGGGTACAGCCTCCCTCCCAGCTGCTTTCACAGGCTGGCATTGAGTGTCTGTGGCTTTTCCAGTCACACAGTGCAAGTTGTCAGTGGATCTGCCATTCTGGGATCTGGAGGATGGTGGCCTACCTCTCACAGCTCCATTAGGCGGTGCCCCAATAGGAACTCTGTGTGGGGGCTCCAATCCCATATTTCCTTCTGCACTGCCCTAGTAGAGGTTCTCCATGAGGGCCCTGCCCCTGCAGCAAACTTTTGCCTGGGCATCCAGGCATTTCCATACATCTTCTGAAATCTAGGCGGAGGTGCCCAAACCTCAATTCTTGACTTCTGTGCACCTGCAGACTCAACACCATGTGAAAGCTGCCAAGGCTTGGGCTTGCACCCTCTAAAGCCACAGCCCAAGCTGTATGTTGGCCCCTTTCAGCTGTGGCTGGAGCAGCTGGGACACAGGTCCCCAAGACCCTAGGCTTCACACAGCTTGGGAACCCAGGACCTGGCCCACAAAACAACTTTTTCCTCCTAGGCCTCCAGGCCTGTGATGAGAAGGTCTGCCATGAGAGTCTTTTTGGGGATTAACATCAGGCTTTTTGCTACTTATGCAAATTTCTGCAGAAAGCTCGAATTTCCCCCCAGAAAATGAGATTTTCCTTTCTATCACATACTCAGGCTACAAATTTTCCAAACTTATATTCTCTGCTTCCCTTATAAGATTGAATGCCTTTAACAGCATCCAAATCACCTCTTAAATGCTTTGCTGCTTACAAATTTCTTTTGCCAGATACTATAAATCATCTCTCTCAAGTTGAAAGTCCCATAAATCTCTAGGGCAGGGGCAAAATGCCACCAGTCTCTTTGCTAAAACATAACAAGAGTCACCTTTGCTCCAGTTCACAATGGGCTCCTCATCTCCATCTGAGATTACCTCAGGTTAGACCTTATTGTACATACTGCTATCGGCATTTTGGGCCAAGTCATTCAACAAGGTTCTGGGAAGTTCCAAACTTTCCCACATGTTCCTGTCTTCTTCTGAGCACTCCAAACTTTTCCAACTGCTTGTTACCCAATTCCAAAGTTGCTTCAACATTTTCGGGTATCTTTTCAACAATACCACTGTTGGTACCAATTTACTGTATTAGTCCGTTTTCACACTTCTGATAAAGACATAATTGATATTGAGGAAAGAAAAGAGGTTTACTTGGACTTACGGTTCCAAATGGCTGGTGAGGTCTCAGAATCATGGTTGGAGGTGAAAGACACTTCTTACATGGTGGTAGCAAGAGAAAATGAGGAGGAAGCAAAAGTGGAAACCCCTGATAAACCCATCAGATCTTGTGAGACTTATTCACTATCACAAGAACAGCACAGGAAAGACCAGCCCCCATGATTCAATTACCTCCTCCTTGGTCCCTCCCACAATACATGAGAATTCTGGGAGATACAATTCAATTTGAGATTTGGGTGGGAACACAGCCAAACCATATCAGGCCACTATCTTAAGTGAATTAACACAGGAACAGAAAACCAAATACCACATGAAGTCACTTATAAGTGGGAGCTAAACACTGATTATATATGGACACAAAGAAGGAAAAAACAGACACCAGGGACTACTTGAGAGTGGAGAGTGGGAGTAAGGTAAGGGTTGAAGAACTACCTATTGGGTACTATGCTTATTGCCTGGGTTACAAGACAATCTCCATAAGAAACCTCCTCTACATACAATTTACCTATTTTACAAACCTGCACATGTACCCTTGAATCTAAAATAAAAATTAAAAAAAAAATTTAAGGAAAATTTAGAAAATTTTACTATGTAAAAATAATTGTCATAGAATTTACTTTGGGATATAGTTAAATATGATTTAATTATGATAATAAGCACATGAAAGTAATTATAAAATTTTATATGAGAAATAAAACAGAATTTCAAGTGAAGTTATCCATGAATTTTTCCTAATTCTCAAATTCCACCACTCATTTCCATTCTCTTCCTAGGCTTTGAAAATCAAATGTGTAAGAGATGTAATATATGTGTGACTATTGAAAAGCACATGCAGAAACCATTTTCAGGATATGGTATGCTGTGCCCTTGGCTCCACTAAAGCATCCATCTTGTTATTTAGATCCCTTGCTCAATTTGGTTCTCTGATCTCTCTGTTGGTATGTGTTCTAAGCATAGACATCTCATCCCAAAGTGATGAATACAAACTTTGAAGAATTTTACCTGAATCTATACTGCAATGCTATAAAGTTTAAACCTCAGTATGTCAGAATCATGGAGTCCAGAACTACTCCTAAGCTCTAAATGCTGCCCAGAAAAAGAGAACAGAGTTTCAGGCACTGGAAACTCAGGAATTTTGTTGTTTTTTTATTGTTGTTTCTTTGTTTTACTTATTGGAGGTATATGAAAAGAAGAAAAAATGGTAGAAAAGTTAGAACATGAGAGGGGAAGAGAATACCTATCCTCCGCTTTTCGTAGTAAATCAAATTGCTCTTACACACTGATTTTGTTCAAAGACTATATTTTAAAGCTATTTACATTTCATGAATTGCTATTTCTTTTCACTTTTTATAAAAAGTGTTTCTGTGTATGTGTGCATAAGTTTGAGATCTGAAAAAAAACTTGTTTATTTTACCCTAAAAACAAACCCATTTTTCTGTTCTCTGTGTGTGTGCATATTTTAGATAGACATTATTTTGCACGCCACATTATTCACTCCAACATTGTCAAAAGCTGTATTTTAGTTTTTGCAAATTTGTTTAATAATCATGTTAATGGATTCACAATTTATCTTCATGTATTTTTTTTTCTTTTTACGTAAACATTTCCTATTGTTTGATTTGAGTTTCTTTTGGCATTTAAATTTTGGGGTACTGATACTTTCTTCAGACTTAATTTTTTAACCTCGTTTTAAGACCCTAAAAATGAATATGAAATAGAGAAAATATATTAATTTTTCTTTGTTTTATAAAATGTACGATGATCTAATTGAGACCTGATGTACTAATTTTCTAGAAAGCAATTTTCAAAATGGTCACACATGTCAGACCTTCTATAAGCAATTTTATTTTTACTATTGTCAAAATAAATATTTTTAAGTGCCATGAATCATTTGATGGAAAATTTAATTACTAGTATAAAAATAACACTTGCCTGCACGTTCTGCACATGTATCCCAGAACTTATAAGTAAAATAAAAAATGATAATAACATTTGAAATAATTTTTATATTAAAGCTTTAGTATATTAAAAATATGTATGTTAACATATTTTGTTATGTTATGTTGTTATGTTACGTTATGTTGTTAACATATGTATGTATGTTAACATACATATTTTTAAAGTACAGATATAGATATATATTACTGAGTATTAAAGCTGCCCACACACATACACACACACATTTGTGTGTATGCGTTTTGATAGGAAAATCATTGTCACTGCTACTTAATGTTGCTTCTTATTCAATGGCATGCCTCACTAAATACAAAGTACCCAAATATACACCAGAAAGGCACATAAAATACAGTAAATTCAAAAATCTATTGAAACATATATCTTAATACAAAAATCATTTTCTTCATATGGTTTTTACTAAGTAAGAAACTTAAACATGAAATGATACAATTATTCCCCCATTTTCACACCTGCTCAAATTTTTTCTAAGTGTTTTTGTAACAATTTGGAAAACGTTGCCCATTTACTTCGTCCAGGATAACTGCTTGTATTTTTGTAAAACAAGCAGATATTAATGTGGAGAGGTTGATACCACTTCAGTGATATTTTTTGGGGTAACCAAAGATAATGGTCAGATCATTAGCATGATCAGTTCCAATCAAGAAAGTATGATTCATGTCACAAAAATCTGCTAATAAAATGCTCCACACAATGTTAAAAAACCTTATTTTCATAGCTGACTGGTAATTTTTAAAAATATAAATGTGTTGCTTTATTCAACAAAAATATTTGCTAAAAGCTTTTATGATTTCGTTGACAAGAAGAAATGCTAGATGTTAACCCCCAACTTTATTTTCACCACAGACATTGCTGTGGGCTGCAGAAGCTCATTTGCCCTGGAGTCCTTAAGGAAAGCTATCAACAATGTTGTAGTCCAAATGTAATTCACATAGTAGGTTCAAGTAAGACTACAAAAGTGAAGTGAGTTCCTGCTTCTTAGAAGTAAATGCTTCTTGGAACTGAATGGCACTAAAGAATATAAGAGAAGCAAAGAGAAAGTGAAAGCACATAGAGGCTTTAGATCTCATTAACCTTGGATATATAGCAAGAAGCCATTTTTGCTCATATATATTCTAAACATTTATTTTCTATTTTGTAACTGTAATTCTCCAAGATATTTCACTCTATTTTCTAAATAATGTTTAATAGTAACCATATTTAAATATAACAGTCCTTGAGAATAAATTGTTTCCTTCCAAAATTAATTATTCCTTAAAATTCACTTCAGCTTAAAAAATTGATGTTTTATATATAATCCTTTAAATATTTTATTATATCTGGCTTATATTCTATAATAACTGGTTCATTATATATTACATATAACATATAGATTATTCACACTGTAGTATATGTGCACAGTATATATTACATATTATACATCTATGTTATTCATATATTATACACATTATATGTTGCACACAAACGCAGATACCTACATTTAATCAAGGAGGTTTTACACCATGGATACCACCATTGTGAGAATAAAAGATAAAATAGTAAACAATATAAGCACAATCTTGGTTTAGTTCCTCCATTTCCCACAATTAGATCTTGTGTTAAAAATTCAAATTAATGTAAGCCAGAAACCTTGTTTCTGCAGGCTTTGGAAATTTACCTTTCTTTAATGCCAAGCTGACGTTCTCCATAGGTCCCACTATTCTTGTCAGCAGGAAGTTTATTTTTCCTGTTCCCTGAACAAAGTATTGCAATGATTTCTAAAATACGGTTAAATATTTACAAAGCTGCCTGAATTGTTCTTTGTCACTTTAGTCTTGCTCTATACTCTGGTTTTACTCCAGGCATCTGAACTCAGAGTATCTTCTTCAGACAGTTACGTCTTCCACTCCATTACGTTATACCAATGTTGGCAGGGGGCTCTACAGACGTCTCCTAAACTTAGTTAAAATCATAATGGAATGCTTAATAAAATTTTACTGCATTCTGCTCTTTGGAAATAATAGAAAGAAATTACAGAGTAAAAAAGAAAAACTCAACATGTCTATTTGACATATTTTTTCTGATGTTTACAGGTCTGTAGGGAACCACTTACTGTCATTCTTTTTTCTCAGCCTCCACTCTACTTGACAAAGGATCCACTTTTTTCTCTAATTTCAAAGCACAGTACTATGTTCTTTCTACCTAGACTCTAGGGTACTGAAGCTAAATTAATGGAAAACATATTTTTTGTTTGTTAGGCTTGTCCAGATTCTTTATATACCTAACAATTAACAAAGAATTAACTTTATCCAGGATTAACAATATTTACATTTTAAAGAGGAATAGTGTCTGTCTTAGTTATCTAAAAGCTCATTAATTTAAAATTATAAAGTGGCATGACCTTCACCAAACCATTAGTGACACCGCAGTGTTTATCCTAAAACAAAAAATGACCTGATATCCATATTTCTAGAAAAACTAAAACTGCTTATATTAGAAAAATGTGCTCAAGTTATGGAAATAACAGAAATAAATTACAAGGAGAAAAACAAAAAAAACCTGTTTTACAGTTTACTACTGAATTTTTTATACGTGGGTAGCGTAGGTTTTCTGCAGGAACTTCTCTTTCTTCTCTCAATCAATGTTTATTTTATAATTATTAGTTTTGAAAATCATAGCAACATTTCCACACTAATTTTGCTCTTTTCAATGAGATTCTAGTACAAAGAATATTAATATGTCACACAGAAAGCAATTTTCTTTCAAATTTTTTTCACCTAGTAAATATTTGGTGAGAAAAGTATTCCTAAAATACCAGTCTTTGTTCAGTAATTTTAGTGGAGCCCAGCCCCATGGTGTGTCAGCACTTAGAGTTAGAGAAAAACAAGGGTAATGTGCATTTTTTGGGTTGTTGAAACACTATGTGGGCTCAGTGCGAGAGGGTAAGAAATGACAGAAGAGGAAAGATATCATAAGCATTCGCCTCCACCTTCTAATCCATTCCTCACATTGTTTTTTTGCTTGTTTGTTTTTGTTTTTGTTTTTGTTTTTGTTTTTTTGGAGGGTGTCTTGCTCTGTTGCCTAGGCTGGAGTGCAGTGGCATGATCTCGGCTTACTTCAACCTCTGCCTCCAAGGTTCAAGCGAACCTCCTGCCTCATCCCCTCTAGTAGCTGGGATTACAGGCACACACCACCATGCCCAGCTACTTTTTGTATCTTTGGTAGAGACAGAGTTTCGCCATGTTGGCCAGGCTGGTCTGGAACTCCTGATCTCAGGTGATTCACCTGGCTGGCCTCCCAAAGTGCTGGGATTACAGGCGTGAGCCACCGCACCCAGCCGTGTTCTTTATTTGAAAGCAAATATACACACAAACCTGAAGTTCTTACCTCATGTCTCTTTATCATAAGGGTGTTTTAATTCTGCCTCGTTGTATTTATGATTATATTTTGTTCATTATTGCCTGTGTTATAATCAATATTGATAGTTTCACTGTTTTGTCATAAAGCAAAAATTATATAAAGGAAGGCTAGAGGCTAAACTTTTGAGTTAAAAATAATGTATCATATTTTTCCACTGTAACTGGATAAACATTTATCACACCTAAAGTTTAGAAACACTCTGTAAAATACGCTGCGATAGTCACTTGAAGATATTTAATCTTTTATTTTAAATTTAATATATAAAAGACATTGCCTACAATTATATATTAAAATATTCTCATTCTAAAAATTAGAAAACATTATCATGTAAAAATAACATATGTATCTGTTGATAATACTTTTTAAATGTGTTTGCTCCCTGATATATGAAAAATTTGGTGAGATAACTTGCTTTAATATGAGTCGTAACCTACTTAGGACTCAAAGTAAATTGCTAATCGTTTATATATTCAGTTGTTGTTTTAATGCTTAGATCATTATAGAAGTATTTATTAATTTACACCCTAAATTTTCAAGCACTGAGTTTATATGCTTGTAAGATTAATTTATTTTGTTGTAGAAGTGTATCATATAATCATTTTTATTATGTCTGCAAATTGCTAGGATCATTATACACATCAAATGTTAACTTTTCAAATGTAAGTGTTTAAACTTTTATTTTATAAATTAAATTTATACTTTCCCAAACCTTTGCTCAGACATGGCCTGTAATAGCCCTAAGGGACTAAATTTCACCAATGAAGGGTAAGAAAATAAAGATATTCCAAAATATTTCATAATCTTATTACATGTTTATTTTAAAACTACTAATTAATAATGGATAACATGTTTTAGAATTCTATGTGAAGTACACAATATTTGAAGGGGTTGAATTATTGATCATATTTTGTATGAGTCTTCACAGACTTTGTGAAGACCAGGTTTGAGATACCATTGATGAGAGTGTGCATCAATTCCTTGATATATACTGAATGTTTTTCCTTATATTGGAGTCTTAGATATAGTTTCATTGTATTCCCTGGACCAGTGGCTAATTGACACATGGTAACTGAGTCTGTAACTTCATGCTTTCAAGATACTGGATGATCTTTAAATATAAGAAAGTAGTAGATTCAGAATGTCTAGCAAGTGCCCATAATGCTGAGCACATAATATTCTTCTATAAATAAAAAGGTCTAGTCATAAAACCTTCCAATTTCTTATCATTTTTATGACACTCTATTTGAGGACAACAATACATTATTAATTACAAGAAGATCATGTTTTGATATAAGCTTATCCCATTTCAGTTACTGATGCTATAAATAATAAAACCAAAGGTGACAAAACACTCCTTTATGCTGCATTAAGCTTTACTCGGTGAAGGGGTATGCCCACCCACATGCCATTAAGAAAAATCAATACTGTTGGTTTAATATGTGTTCATATTACTATATATACACCAAATTTATTAAATTTAAATGCTACATGAAATGTTTCATATGAATATTTTGTCTCTTAAATGACTTGAATACATATATTAATCATTACTGATATATTTGTAGTCATTTTTACTTTTAAAAAATTTTTATTAACTATTTTTATTAGCATACTTTTGCCCTTTAAATTCTGTTGGCTTGTTTTTATTTATCTCTCTACTACCCTTCCTTTTATTTTTCCGCTAGTTTCAAAAATCTAGATTATACTTTTATTATTTACTAATTACCCTTGATCTTTAATACACATTCATATATTACTATATTGATAAAATTATTATATATTACATGTTAAGCTAATATACTTATCTTTATGTATTTACTTAAGATATACTTAAGGGTTTTTTTTGTTTTGTTTTTTGTGGGTTTTTTTGAGATGGAGTTTTGCTCTGTCACCCAGGCTGGAGTGCAGTGGCGAGATCTGGACCTACTGCAAGTTCTGCCTCCAGGGTTCACGCCATTGTCCTGCCTCAGCCTCCTGAGTAGCTGGGACTACAGGCGCCTGCCATGGCGCCCAGCTAATTTTTTGTCTTTTTAGTAGAGATGGGGTTTCACCGTGTTAGCCAGGATGGTCTCAATCTCCTGACCTCGTGATCCGCCCACCTTGGCCTCCAAGATTTTTAAGATATACGTAAAGATAGAAGGCTACAATGAAGTTCAAGATTATTTACTGTATCTATTTCTTTTGACTTCAGATGAAGTACTTTACATCAGGTGCTTCTATGGCACATTGTGCAAATTCATACCAAAATTCTTTCTGTGTAAGCTAGGATTTGAGTTCCATCTATTTATAATACATGAAACTACACAACTGGTGTTCTAGTCCAACAAGCTGAAGCATCAGTCTTTCTATGCTCGTGTGTGTGTGGGTGTGTGTGTGTGTGTATGAGAGAGAGAGAGAGAGAGAGAGAATTATGTATTTTTAACTTGCTGTATTTTTTATTTCTATGTATTTTGAACAGATGAAAGGGACCTCAAAGCATGATTAAACAATAACTCAATAACTTAAATATGAATCTTTAAGAAGCATTTTAAGATGAAATTATTGGTATGAACAAAGTCAGCTCACGCTCTCTGATATTCAAATGTTCAAATGAATACTGAATCGTTAATAAAAGCAGAGAGAACACACACACACAAATCAGGCAACTAGGTACTCATTAAAACAGAAACAGAAATATATAGCAAGCTATGGTCATTCAAAGAGAATTGTGCTACTTTGTCACTCCATACTAGTCTGAAAACTCAGTTATAATTCTGTGCCTAATCTTTCCCAGAAGGCTCTCAAGTCACTTAATTAAAATGATTCTGAACTGAGAGAAGGAAAGGTACTTGCAATTCTCAACTCTAGCAAAGAAATACCATGGGATTTTACTTCAACCTTGATTTTCTTCTGTTTTCAAATTTAAAATGTTTAGTAATTTCACTGTAAAAAAGTAAATTTGAAGTAAATCTAAAATGTAGTCTTTAGTTCAGCACTTGAACAAACTTTCTCTTTACAAAATGTATTGTTTTTGCTATGCATTTTGGTCTATGTGGGCATTGACTTTCATTTAAAAAATATATATAGTTCTCTATTCCTTCAGCATGTAATAAAGTTAAATTAGAAATATGTATGTGCTAACATAAAAACACATTGTGTTATTCATGCTATAAACATATATGAATAAAATACTGAACTCTGTAGTTTATTAAAAACATGGGGACATTGTGTAATGTTATTTGCTTCATGTTTTTTTTCTGCAAATTTTTGAATGTTTGAAATAATAAAAATGGCTGGATTCTCAAGCCATACTCAAACAAAACACGTCTTACCTAGTATCAATCACCCCTAATAATTTCAGGAATACAAGTAATTATGGACAATAAGTGAAGCAAGGTGCTCTCATTCCTTATCAGGATGCATTCATATCCCAAACTTATATATGAATTCTAAATAATATGTGTGATCAGTATCATTTACACATAAGGAGCCACTCATGTCATGAAACGTCTTCATGTTATACTCAGATAGGGATACAGTTTACCTGAAATTTTCCAGAGTCATGGCACCGTCAAGCAATAGGTTCCTGCTCCATTTGTCATAGCCAATAGTGAATAATCAGGTTCATCCTGCCAAAAATTTTCTATAAATGAGAGCTCTACTATCTTGTTAGCAAATACCATGAGCCTGACTGCCAGGAGGTCTGTCATTAGCATGTTTATAATGAAATTTGACGGGATCAACCTGCATTTTCTTATTTTGAAAATCTGCCCGTTAGCTACTTTTCTCATATAGACAAAACACCATTGGTCAATAATGGCAGTTTTAATTCTTTCTTTATAAGCTGTATATTTTTGTTTACTTGCTTGCTAGATTAGTTTGTCAATACAGTTAAATGTAGAATAAAAGTAATCCTTACATATAAAAATAATAGATACATCCAAATTCACCATTACAAGTGGTATTTGCTGTGCATTTGAGTTTCATATTCTTTATCAGGCAAGAGACTTATCTTCTTTTCCTTTTGTGAATAGTTTTATTAGTAATATTTCATACATTTTATCTTAAGTTTATGTGTGGATATGATTAATCTCACTTAACTTCTAAATGTGGTGAGTTTTATTGATTGCTTAATGTTAATTCTGACTTGAATTCCTAGAATAGGTAAAATTTTTCATGCTGTACTATCTTTTTAATATATGTTAGTAATTTTTAAGGATATTTGTAGTTATGTTTACACAAATGGGTAGTATTAGGTATTTTGTACAATGCCCCTCTACTGGGATTTGCCTAATGAGTTTCTCATGATTAAAATGGGTTATGTTTTGGGGAGAAGAAATACCACAGAGGAAAATACCAATTTTGTCACATAATATCAAGGGCACATACTATTATTACAAATTGTCATGATTCATTTTGACTTGATTGCCTGGACAAAGTAGTGTGTCAGGATTCCCCAGTGTACACTTACTGTTTTTTTCCCCTTTTCATACAGCAATTTTTGGATGGAGTCACTCACTATGTGTAGCTCATACTTAATGAGTAAACTATTATAATCTACCTCCTCAAAGGAAAGTATCTACACAAAGAATTTGGAAATTGTCTTCCTAGGGAATTTGATCTTTCTCCAACACTTATCTATTTCAATCATTAATTTATATTAGCGTGGACATACATCTTTTACTTTGGTTTGTAATCTAACACTAACATTTTCTTGCTCAAATTATTTCAGCTTTGGCCATTAGGAACTCTTTCCATTGTTTTTTGTATTTCTTTAACACACCCCCATACTTCCATCATTATGGTTTGTTTGTTTCTTTATTTGTTTTTAGAAGCCCCTTTCTTTAGGACGCTAGAATATGGTCCAGGTTCTTTATTTCCTGTCTCAAACCAAGAATCAGCCATTTCTCCCAGGGTCCCTGATGACTTTTATTGGAGAATGTTAGTACAAATCAAGATCTGGGCTCTAGATCTGCTCCTTAACATTCCAGGGTTATTGCTAAGCTTTTCAGCTAAGACAGCCATTTTTTAAATTTTTTATTTTCTTACTGTAGAGGTTAAAGAGCTCATTGTATATTTGGGGTATAAATCATAAACCATTTAAATGTTTTGTTATTTTAATTTAACATCTAAACATGTCAGGTTTTATTCTTGAAAACACACTACACTTAACCCTGTGTTATTAATGTACATACAGATAATAAAGAATGGTCAGCCATTAGAAATTTCTTGTATGTGCTTTTGTGATTCTATCTGCATATATTCTCATACTTTGTATAAACTGCAAAAACAATGTGAAGCTACCCTAATAGTGAATATAACAGTGATGAACAGTGAAGAAAATTATGTTTTTACTCTCTTTTCCAGTTCAATAGCTCTTTACTTGGAAGTCGGTGTTAAAAATTACTACATCACCTGTTCGTGGAATATATAACACCAACTCCAAAGTAGCAATTTTTGTTATCTATATTTACGGCTTTTCCAGTTCATACCTATACTAAGTCTGGGGAGGTGATAAACGATTCCTGAATTCAATTGCAAATTTTTTACAAAGTATAAGAAATTGTTATAGATAGTAATAAATAGAATAAAGGGTCTGAAGAAGAATTTGGAAAAACTCACTTTGTTTATATTTTACCCTTCTCTAGATTGAATATAAGTGGCTTATAAAGATAGAACTTGAAAATAATTAATAATTTAATTTTGTATAGGACACAAGCTTCTTAAGGACAGGAGAATATATTAATTGTATTGTTTTCTCATCATCTAACTCTCCTTATTTCTTCCAAGGAAGAAATATCTATGAAAAATACTTCCATGTTCAGTCATTTCTAGTTTTATAAATGTGAAAAGTTTTTGGTTGTTTACAACATAAATTCTTAACACGCACAGAAAGTGGTAAAAGTTGTAATTGTGTAACTATTTTATGATAATATTTATGATTAGTGGTCATTATAGTGTAATTAATAAGCCTTGTGTTTGTAAGTGTGGTTAAACGTATTTTCGTACTAAATATATGTTTAATTTTATATTCATTAAAATAATCATTGACTGATGGTAAGATTATTGAATTTTTTATATAATGACAATCACCATGTTCAAGGATTTGAATTAATATAAGGTACATGGTTCGTATTAATCATCTTAAATGGGCTTCTACTTTCTATCCTAATTAGTCTACTAATTAGAATTTCTAACTTCTCAAAAGCCCATTTTATATGTATTTATATATAAGATGTATATGTGTGACCATTTGCTGGCATCAAATCTTGGCTTTAGCAGTTTTAACAATAAACAGATCACTCATTGAAGTGTGGATGAGTCCCACAGACTTGAGAGTCATAGAAGTGCAATTATTGCTCCAAAATGTAATTTTCATAGGATAAATTTTTAAATGTATAGAATCTCTTCTTGTTTTACTTGCTAAATGATGAATGAAATTTGTGAATGAATTAGTCACACTCATTTTTCAAAAGTGTGGTCTTTCTCATGTGTGCTCAAATGTAGATGGCATGGATTCCAGGGGAGTGAAAAATAAGTTTTGTTTTTCTGAGTAGAAAATGTTGGTTGAAACACTTTAGAAGTTATGTTCTACAATAAGAAAGTAGAAAGAAAAATATACTTGCATATTTAATCCTCTTATAATAGTCTAGTTCATTCTAAAATAAATTGAAAAAAGTAACGATTTCAAAGATATGAGTAACATTTAAAATACTTCTTTATACTTATTATTTTTTCTTTTAAAATTTGAATCATTTGTTTCTGTTTAAGGTGAATATAAAGAAATCAAATAATACATTGTTAATGAAAGTCAAGTTCAAATAATGCCTCATGTTCTCACAAATTGATATAACTAAGTATTTAGATTGTGATTTTTCTAATGTTGCAAAAGTAAAGTTTTTCTTCAAATAAAAGAAAATGAGATACATTTTTAAGATAAATACAATTATTTTTATTTGTGTTTGCTAGTTCAACCCGTCTTTAAATAAAAATGCTTGAGTAATTTAAGAAACTTTCAGAAATAATTAATAAAAATTATAATTCCATTTTAAAACAAGTAGAATCTAAGAAAAATTTTTACATGAGAGAAAATGGCAAATGTGGTGGGTGAATGTCAAGCCCAGTTTAATCAGGGCATCAGCTCTGATTCTCTGCAAATATCTCAAACTTTTCATCTCTGCCAATTTATCCTGCTCCCTTTGCTCATGTCTGTTTTCTTATTAATCTCTGGTGGAAGATATTAGTTCCCCTCTCTTTGAAAACAAAATGTTTCACATTATTGGATATATTTAGGTACAGTGTCCCCCTTGAGTGTTATACCGCAGAAATGCTGTGTATCAATGGTGCTACATATAAATCCCTGAATTTATAACTACTTGAAGAAGAGTGTGGAGGCTAATTGGCTTAAATCAATCTAGTCATATTCCAAGTGTATAGGCTGGGGTAAATCCCCACAGTACTGCATACCTGCCATACAATTTGGCAGGGGAATAAATATTTCAGAAACATTAGCCATATTATCAGTATTTTTTCTTGTTTTTAAATAGTTCAAACAATTGCTTGCTATTTTCTCACATCCTGAGTATATTAACATAGGTCCTAAAAAACAGAAGCCAAATAAGATTAAATATTCAAGAGGTTTATTGGGGAAAATGTCATAAAGGATATATATATAGGGCAGTTAGCCAGAGAAGACTGTGAATGCTTTGGGAACTGTGATACAGGATACAGATCTGACACTTGTAAAAGACAGAGAAATGAAATTGAAAAAGAGTGGATTAGAAAAGTCCATCAGATCCTCCGCTGTTCAGTACTGCCAGTGCTCCCACTGGGGGTAATACATATCTGTCTATATACAAACAAAAATGCATGTCTTTCACACTTAGCTTTTAACTCTTCATTAATGACTCCCACTTTTTCCTTGTCCCTTTGTAGGACTTCAATACAACCTAGTTGTAACTGGCCAAAGGATGCTGTTCTTGTAGGGATTATTTATTCTTTCTCTCCATATGCTTGTATTCTTTCTCTCCATATGCTTGAACCATTTTGTTTGCAAGGGCATTCTCCTCTACCAGTGTAGAATCCTTTAACAATTAAGCCCCCACTTTGAGCCAGGAAGTATCCATACATCCTACAGTGCTTAAATGGCATGTTCTTTATCCATCAAGTAGCAATAGAATATCTTATAAAACTCCATCTTAATACCTGTTTCTTAGACCACTCTTGGCATAACTTGTATGTGTTTGGCTACCTCTAAGACTGGATATGAATGGAAAAAAATATGCATTGGAATAAATGATTACAAAGGATAAAGAAGAGGGAAACAGGGAAGGCAGAGGAAAACTTCAGATCATAATGCAGGTCTGAAACCTGTTTAGAAGAGAGTGAAAGGAAGGAAAGAGAATTGAAAGAAAGTTTTGGCCAGGCCTGTGTAGTACCTTCACATCAAAATCATCCACTGCAAAAGTACTGGCAGTACTTGTAGGAATGCTTCTACATTAGTAATGATGTGAGAGAAGTTGGTGGAATGCATGACCTCAGCGTGAAATTGGAAATAATACTTCAAGGCAAGCATCTGGGGTTATAGGTAAATTACGCTTTCCTCAGCTGGAGATCCAAATGGTGAATTTTCATTGTCATGATTCTTGGTAATAATCTCTAAGTGCATCAATAGTTTGTCATAATATGAAAGGCTTTTGTGAGTTAATCAGCTATCATTGAATGTTTTTGCTCTCAATATTATTGTAAATTCCAGAAAGCCATCCGTGTGTATTAATAATCTAGGAGGTAATGCATTTTCTTCTTTATTTCTCCTTTTATATGTTTTGCTCATTGTAAACCTTGGTCTTAGAAATTGTTAGATAATAATATTCTTCAAAATGTAAATGAGATTTGAAGCAACTTATCCATATGTATGTATATGTATGAGTATGTATATAATATCACATGATACTTTCTTATTTTCCATTTGTATACATATTTTAACTTTTTAAAAATCTCCAAATTATATACAAATTTAGCTACCTTTTTCTTCCAATTATATTTAAAGACAGTGCCAGGATGCAGCTGATACAAGTTTTGTCATCAGGTGTTGGAAAATATGTTTTTATGGTAAATATGTGTGTGTGTGTGTGTGTGTGTGTGTATTTCGTTAACTAGATTCAGTTTAGCTTATCCTAATTTTATTGGCAACATCCAAACAATCAATGTCAGGAGCCAGTTGAACATACGTATTCTCTTTATCAGGCCTGATCAGGGTATGGACCTTGGCCACATCAATCTTATAGAGCTTCTTCACGGTCTGTTTGATCTTGTGCTTGTTGGCCTTGACATCCTCAATGAGCACAACTGTGTTGTTAGCTTTGCTCTTCATAGCAGAATCAGTGGTCAGGGGAAGCTGATGATGGCACAGTGGTCATACTGGTTTCTCCTGGTGCTCTTCTGAGGATATTTGGGCTGCTTAGGAGCCTCAGTGTCCTGGGCCACCAGAAGGTGGGTGATGTGTGGACCATCTTTATGTGCACCTGTGAATACCTTCTAGCACTGCCTTCTTGGCCTTCAAATTTTTTGTTTTCCTTCGTCTTTGGCTTTGGGAGGGCCAGGAGCTTCTTTCATGACCTTCCCCTTTTAGTAAAAAGGGTACTATCAAATCTAATATGTTGTGTCTAAGATGTATTTGATTATGTTACTTAGATTGCTCTTAATGACAATAAAAAAAGGTTTTTAAAGTATTTCTGGTCTCAAGTTCTGGTTGAGTTGTACTTCTGAGTGTTTTCTTTTTTTTACCCTATAAAAACCTTAAATCTTGTAACTGATATTGTTTCTATTGTCATTGTTTTTGCAATAAGCTTAAGGCCAAATGTTATGAGTTCCATGAAATTCACTTGACATAATTATGCTACTGTTTTTGAACTGCTATTTGTGCTAATACTTTGCCTAAGACACTACCTACTGGGCTCAGCCAAGGAATGCATAGTTACAAGGTTTAAAATAATTATATCAAATGGATCAAATAAAAAAGACTATACCTTAGGTGTCCCTCACTTAGTAAGCAGTTTCCCTAGAAAAACTTCTGAGACAATACAGCAGGAACCATGTTCTTAATAGAGTCTGTAGGTTGTCAAGAGCTGAAGCTTGGTCTCAGTAACATAGTAGAAGGTTGATTTATCCCTAATACAGATCTATACTCTTCTAGTTTTTTCAGCACTTTCTATTTTGCTTATTCTCCACTATCCCCCAACAATTCCTGTATGTGATTCAATGCTCATCAAATCTGACTCAGTAGAAATCTCCACATATAGAATAAAGATTACCTCAAAAATACAGTCTAGCATCACATCACGACAGTGGACAACATATATAGCAATGACCCCATAAGGTTATACTAACTGTATTTTTACTGTACCCTTTCTATGTTTAAGTATCTTTAAATACACATATACTTACCATTGTGTTACAATTGCCTACAGTATTTAGTGCAGAAACATGCTATATAGGCTTGTAGCCTAGGAGCAATAGGCTATACCATAGAGCCTAGGTGTGTAGCAGGCTACACAGTCTAGGTTTGTGTAAGTACACTCTATGGTGGTTGTACAGTGACAAAATCACCTAACGATGCATCCCTTGCCCAGTTGTTAAGGGGCACATGACTGTAGTATAAGAGTTTATAACATTTCTGTCCACCTACTCTAAACCAGAAACTGTGCTAAGTGTTTATAATACTTTAGTTTATTTCATTTTTATAACCTTTTTTGGATTTTCTTTTCTAATCACTTCACTGAGGTATGATTGACATATGAAAAGCAGTACATAGTTAATGTACACAACTTGATGAGTTTGGACATATGTGTACTTCATGTAGCCACCACAATTTATGCTATAAACATATCCATCACTGCCAGAAATCATTCGTACTTTCTTTCTTTATTACTTTTGTCCATGTGAACACTTTTAAAATATAAAATACATTATTATTAACGTAGGCATTATTTTGTCCAGCAGACCTCTAGGACTCTTTCATCTTGCATAACTGAAACTCCTGCACCCTTTGACTGGTGCCTCTACATTTCCCCCTTCAACCCACAGCCCTTGGCAACAACCATTTTAGTCTCTGCTTCTGTGGGTTTGACTATTTTAGATTCCTTATAAATGTGGCATAATGTAGTATTTGTCCTTCTGAATCTGGCTTATTTCATTTTAAACAAGGCCCTCCAGATCTGTCCATCTTGTTACAAATGGCAGGATTTTTCCTTCCTCTTTTATGTGATTAAAAAAATGAATGGACACTTAACAACTGTGCATATGGGGTACAGTCTGATATTTCAATACTTGTAAACATTGTTTAAAGACCAAGTAAGGATATTTAACTTGTCCATAATCTCATACATTTATAATTTCTTTGTGGTCAGAACATTCAGCATTACCTCTTCTAGCTATTTACAATTCAGTATTTTAAACCACAGTCATCTTACTGTGCAATAGAATACCAGAACACACTCCACCCATGTAACCATAATTTTGTACTGATTGATCAATCTTTCCCTATCCCCTACCACACTCTTCAGCATCATATAACCAACATTCTATTTTCTACTTATGAGATCATTTTTTTGATTCCACATATAAGTGAGATAATGTAGAACTTTTCCTTTTGTACCTGACTTATTTTACTTAACACAATGTCTTCCACAAATTATAGGATTTCATTCCTTCTTATGGCTGACTAATGTTCTGTTGTGTACATGTAAATCACATTTTCTTTACTCATTTATTAATTGTTGAACATGTATTTTGATTCCATGTCTTGGCTACCACCAATAGTGCTACAATAAACATGGGGGTGCAGATATCTCTTTGACATACTGATTTCCTTTTTTTTCAGTATACCCTATGGTAGAATTGCTGGATTGTGTGTTAATTCTATTTTAAGTTTGTTGAGGAACCTCCTAACTGTTTTCTGTGATGGCTGTACTAATTTGCATTCCCACCAACAATGTGTAAGGGTCTTCGTTCTTCACATTCTGGTCAGCATTTGTTATCTTGGTCTTTTCAGTAGTCAGGTAAGCATTCTAATTTTGGTAAAGTTATATTTTATATATGGTTTGGATTTGCATTTCCCTAATTTTCTTCATATACCTATAGGCCATTTGTATGTCTTCTTTTAAGAAATGTCTATTCAGGTCTTTTGCTCACTTTTTACTCAAATTACTTGTTTTTGCTACTAATTTGTTTGAATTCCTTCTGTATTCTGAATATTAACCCATTTTCAGATCCATAGTTTGCAAATATTCTGTCCCATTCTGTTATCTGTCTTTTCACTCTTTCAATTGTTTCTTCTGCTATGCAGATGTGTTTTTAGTACGATATAATTCCATTTGTTTATTTTTGCTTTCATTGTCTGTACTTTTGGGGTCTTATCCAAAAACTTCTTGCCCAGACTAATGTCAGGAAGCATTTCCCTTATATCCCTTATATTTTCTTTCAGTAATTTTATCAGTTGGGGTCTTACATTTAAGTCCTTACTCCATATTGAGTTGATTTTCATATATGGTGAGAGATACTAGCTACTATTTATTCTTCTGCATGTGTATATCCAGTTTTCTTAGCACCATTTATTGAGGAGACTGTCATATTTCCATTAAGTGTTCTTGTCACTTTTATCAAGACTCAGTTGGCTGTAAGTACATAGATTTATTTCTGTGTCCTTTATTCTGTCCCATTGATCAATGTTTCTATTTTTATACCAGTAACATGCTGTTTTTTTTTATTATGGGTTTGTAGTGTATTTTGAAGTCAGGTAGTGTGATAGTGTGATGACTCCAGCTTTATTCTTTTTGCACAAGATTGCCTTGACTATTCGGGATCTTTTGTGATTCCATATTAATTTTAAGAATTTTATTCTATATCTGTGAAGAATGTCAATAGTATTTTGATAGGAATGACATTGAATGTGTGGATCACTTTGGACAGTATAGGTATTTTAACAATATTAATTCTTTCAACATAAGTATGGACTATCTTTCCATTTATTTGTTCTTCTTCAGTTTTTTAATTAATCATTTATATTTCTATTAAAGGATTTCCACCTCTGTGGTTAAATTTTTTTCCTAAGTATTTTTTTGTTGCTATTGTGAATGATACTGTCTTTAGTTCTGTTTCAGTTGGCTTGCTATTAATATGTAGAAATACTACTCATTTTCACAGTATTTCAACAAAATCAATTTTGAGTCATGCAACTTTACTGAACTTATTAATTACAACAATTTTTAGTAAACTCTTTAGAGTTTTGTAGATCATGTCATCTGCAAACAGGGCAAATTTAACTTCTTCCTTTCCAATTTGGATCCCTTTCATTTCTGTCTCTTGCCAAGTTGCTCTGGCTAGGACTTCCATTACTATATTCAATAGAACTGGTGAAAGTGGGCATTTTTTGTCTTATTCCTCTTAGATGAAAAGCTTTCAACTTTCCTGTTCCAGTATAATATTAGGTGTAGGTTTGTCACACATGGCCTTTATTGTGTTAAAATTCAGTCTTTTCATACCTGATTTATTGAGCGTTTTAATCAAGAAGGCATGTTAAGCTTTATCAAATGCTTTTTGTGAATCTACTGAAATAATCATGTATTTTTTTCTTCATTATGTTAATGTGATGTATCATGTTTACTAATTTGTTTATGTTTATTTATTTATTTATTTTATTTTTGAGATAGAGTCTCGCTCTGTCACCCAGGCTGGAGTACAGTGGTGCAATCTTGGCTCACTGCAACCTCCATCTCCTGAGTTCAAGCGATTCTTCTGCCTCAGCCTCCCGAGTTACTACTACAACAACTACAGGCACGTGCCACCACACCTGGCTATTTTTTGTACTTTTAGTAGAGACAGAGTTTCACCATGTTGGCTAGGCTGGCCTCTAACTCCTGATTTCAAGTGATCTGCCTGCCTTGGCCTCCCAAAGTGCTGGGATTATAGGTGTGAGCCACTGCCTCCAGCCAAGAAGACCATAAAGTACTATTGTTCAAAGTTATATGGCAATAAATTGAAACAACAGAAATAATTTATAAATTCCAAGAATCATACAGCCTACCAGAACTTATCTAGAGGAAATAGAAAGCCTAAGCAAACCAATAACAAATATGAAGACTGAATGAGTAATCCAAAACTTCCCAGAATAGGAAAGCTCCGGACCAGTTAACTTCACATGTAAATTCTATCAAACGTTAGAGAGAAATAATCCCAATTCTTCTTGAATTCTTTCAAAATATTGAAGGGGGAAAATTTCCAAATAAATTTTACAAGACCACCATCATCCTGATACAAAAGCTTGTCACAGACACCACAGCAAAAAAATAACTAGAGGCTGATATACTTGATGAACAAAGATGCAAAAATTATTAACAAAATATTTGCAAATTGAATTCAACAGCACATTAACAGAATTATATGGCATAACTAAGTGATGTTTATTCATGGGGTGAAAGAATGTTTCAATATATTTAAATAAATAAATGTGATGAATCTACTACATTAAGAAATGGAGAATAAAAAACCACTTAATCTCAATAGGTATAGAAAAGGTATTTGACAAAATTTAACACCATTTCATGATAAAAACCCAATAAATAAGATATAGAAGAAATTTACCTCAAAACAATAAAAGTCATATATTGAAAGCCCACAGGTAACATCATGCTCTATGGTAAAAAATAGAAAGGTTTTCTTCTAAGATCTGAAACAAGGCAAAGATGCCCGCTTTCTACTTCTATTCAGCATTATGCTAGAACTCCTAGCTACAGCAATTAGGCAAGAAATAGAAATAAGATGCATTCAAATATGACAGAAATAATTAAAATTCCCTCTGTTTGCAGATGACGATCTTAAATATAGAAAACTCTAAAGATTCCAGAAAAAAACTGCTAGAGCTAATAAATTTCTTCAGTAAACTTGCAGGATATAAAGTCAACATATAAAAATTAGTTTTGTTTCTACATGCTAACAACATACTACTCAAAAAGGAAGATTTTTAAAATTCAATTTTCAACACCATCAAAAAGAATGAAATACTTAGGAATAAACTTAAACGAGGAGGTGAATTACATGTATACTGAAAACTATAAAATACTGGTAAAATAAATCAAACAAAAATAAGTGAAACAGCAAAGGTAATAACATTAATAGTTTATTTAACTTCTATTACAACTGTATTTTGCATGTTGCAGATAAGGAAACTAGCTAAACAGTAAAAGTGTTGTAGAACAAGGGGTTTGAACAAAACTTTGTTAGAACCTAGTCCCATAATGTCAACAATTGTCAGGTGGCATAATTTAGAGGTGCAGACATAAGCTAAATAAGACTAAGTTGCTCAACCGTGGTATGACATTAGACCTTAATCATACATTTAGTTTCACAGGCACAATTACCACGTTATACTTGCCATGACAAAGTATTCTGGGTGTAAAATCTACTTCTTTGGGTAAATGAAGAAATAATTTATCAAATCTTCTAATCCTGTATAACTACCTATAAAAGAAGGGTAAAATTAAGTCCTTAGTTTATTACTAATCAATCATTAATTAATTTTGAATCATGACTTAGTCTTGGTGCTACTCCTGTTATATGATTGACAGAGAGGGTTTGCTTGTAGTCTGAGTTTATCAGTTTTCTTTGAAACTGAGAAATGAAACTCCACATTTACCAGATTTTAAAATAGAGCCAGTATATTTAAAGGCAAGAAAGACAATTGGTATTCTATAGGGATAATTAAGTTTTACCATGTAATATTTTCTCATTTATTTTTATTGCATTCTAAAGTGTGCTCCTGACAATCTTTGAATTCTTTGAATTTATGATAATTTTTAAGTTGTTAATTGGAAAATCTGTAAATACTGATACATACAGAATGATCCAGAATGATAGATGAAATTCTTGCCCATACCTCTCAACCCTATTCTCATATCTGAGAGGAAATCAAATTTAATCATTTTTAAACGTTATTCTTATCATTAAAATGATATACTTAAGTATTTACAAATACATACCTTTTATTGATTTGTTAATGTTAGACTATTTTCTGATGTCCCATCTTGAAAGATGAAGGATTTAGTTTGTTTATCTCACATTTTCCCCACCCACCTATGATTTTTATAAAATATACTATTATCCATTCATATGATATCTAGCCATTGTCTTTATAACTTGAGATAATGCTTTCTTCTGTCTCTATGGATTCACGAACATTAAGTATTATCTATTGACCCATTTATATAAAAGATAGAAATCTTAGTATGACCTGCAATTTAAATTTTTCACTGCTTTATAATTTTTACATTAATTTGAACATTTTAAAAGGATATAGTTGAATTTATTCTGTTCTGCAACTATAATTATCAAGGCACTATTTCTATATTGAATCATTTTACACCCAGCACTAGAGTATGTGTGTGTGTGTGTGTGTGTGTGTGTGTGTGATTATGATTAAGTCAGTGTTTTTTACAGAATTGAGTCGGTAACTGAACACATAAAAAAAGTGTAATCCTTTGTCATTAAATCTGCTGCTTAAAAGACACTATCTCTGCTTTCAAGATCCAAAGCACTTCTTTTTAACTTCTTGCAAGATTTCTTTGATTCTTTTCGATAATACTCAACTGCCACTGATTCTTATATTTAATGTTTTCCTTTCTTATCTATTTATTTTTATTTTACAGTGGTCCTTCCTGACAAGAAATGTCACATTTAGGATAATCATATAACAACATTTTTTTAGTTCTGGCATGTTTAAAAATATTGTATTTGCTTTTAACATTTGCCTGAGTTTAGAATTCTGGATTCAAATCATTTTCCCTCAGAGATTTGCATGTGTCACTTTTCTATCATTCCGTGTTACCGATTATCTCAGTTTCATTCTCATTTCTTTTAGGTTATGTGCTATTTTTTTTCTGTAGTAGAACCAGTATGATTAATACAGGCAGCTATAATATATGTTTGTTTCCAATGTTACTTTTCCTTGAACTGAATCTTCAAGAAAATGGCATAGAGACTCTGGGCTTTGTGTTTATGAGTACAATGTGTCTACGGGCATGTTTCCACCTAGGGGGTGATTTTATGGTGAATCTAGAGAAAATGGTCACCTCTACTATTGCTAAATTAGAAGACCTTTGTTTTTCTGGAAGAGAACCACTGTTCTAGCTGTTCCAATTTAAAATTGAATCATCTAATAATTACATCAAGGCTCATTCATCATTTGTGTACTTGGTGATGTAGCGTGCAGATTCTCTGAATTTTCCTTTGGAATCACCACTCTTACCTCAGTGTTCTGGACTGCTGTGTTCCTTAGCTGTATTTCTTGTCTATCCAATCTCATCGACCTTCAATGATCCATAGTTCTTCAAATATCAGGTTACCTTCTGGCCAATTCTCTTGGTTGGAAGAACAGTTATGGTATTAACTTTTAAAAGTGTATTTTGTTGTCATATTTGATCATTGGAAATAAATGGAAATGAGATATTTGATGTTATCAGACATTTACAAGTCGTTTGAAATTGCTGGTTTTCTCTACAGGATTCATAAAATAATATACAAGAGGCTAAGTTGCCCCAGTTTTGTCTAACTATAGAATACAATCCAAGCATTTGAACATAATATTAAAGCCTTTCTATCCTTATAAGACATGCATTTCCTTTTTTTGTGTGTGTGTTTGTTTGAGACAGGGTCTTGCTCTGTCACCCTGGCTGGAGTGCAGTGATGCAATCATGGCTCACGGTAACCGCAACCTCCCAGGCTCAAGCAATTCTTCCACCTCAGATTCCCTGAGTGGCTGGGACTATAGGTGCACACACACAGGCCTATGTTTTTGTAGACATGGGGTTTCGCCGTGTTGCCCACGCTGGTCCCAAACTACTGGACTGAAGAGATCCATCTGCCTCAGCCTCCCAAAGTGCTGGGATTATAGGCATGAGCCACCGTGCCTGGAACATTTCCTTTTAAATGTCATCTTTACTTTATTCTCTGTGGTAGGTGGGACTCTAAGATGGGCATCGAGATTACCAGTACCCCTAATGTACACACATCATCAATCAGTCATTAATTTATTTTCTACTGTGAAGTAATTTTGCGATACAATTAAGAGCTCAAATCAGCTAAGTTTAACATTGTCCCATTGGGGCTAACCTAATTCCCTGTGCTCTTTAAAAATACGGAGTTTTCTGTGGCTGGTCTAAAAAGAGGAAGTCAGAGATTTGATGCATGAGAAGAATTTGACACATGAGAAATTCCCCAGTGCTGGCTTTGAAGATGGAAGGAGCAACATGACAAGGAATGAGGCAGCATCCCATAGATAAGGGAGGTCTCTGATTGACAGCCAACAAGAAAACAGGTATCTCAGACCTCCAACCATGAAGAACTGAATCCCGCCAGCAACATGAGTAAGCTCAGAAGCAGATATTTCTCCAGAGCCTCCAGATGAGAACCCAGTCTTTGATCCCAGTCTTACATACCCCGAGGAGAGAACAAAGCCACTGTCCTCACTTTTCATCTATGAAACCGTGACTAATAAACATGGATTATTTTAGTCCATTTTGTTTCTGTTAATTTTTTACACAGCAGTAGAAAACTAGCACATTTTCTCACCAGCCTATATTTGTTATGCTAAACTCTAAAAATTACTTCTACATTCTCATGTCATTGTTTCTGACTTGAAAACTACCCGTGATGGCTCGTCTTTCATCTATTAAAGATTGTTTTCTCTTGTTTTTGACAATTACACAAAGATTATTAACCATAATTCATAAATCATTTATTGGGAATATGCCTCCCTCTTCTGAAAGAAGTATTACATATCCCATGTACGACATATTTTATTCTGCTAAATTTTTATTGCTGAGAGCATTCCTTTCTCCATCACTTTGCTTCTGTAGCACTTTTAATGGTGTTGTATACATTGGAAATTGACAAATCATATGGTTGAATGAGGTTGTGACTCGGAAGAAACAAGAATTGCAACAAGTTTAGCATACTCCTTCAATGGAGAACAAATTTGAATAGAAACTATTACACTATTGACTCTAAAATAAGAGAACATGATAGAGATTTAGGCTTGCAGATACAAATGGTTAAAGGTTACATCATTTAAGCAATAAGAATAGCAATAATTGTGTCATATAATTGCACATTTTGTAGTTTGAGAAACATCTTGTTTGTTTTTTATTTTGATTTTTCAAAAAATATAAAATATAAGAAGTTCACATTGCATAGGATACAGATTTCTTTGTAATGTCATTTATAAAATCATAAAGATATTTGTTAATGAATCCTAGACTGTAGATGAATATTGACACTTAAACCTATTCTCCTTCCAAAGCATCCGATACCACCCTGTTGTATTATGTTTTTGCTAGAAAATAATTATATCTTGGGTACTATGTTAGTTTCCTATTGCTTCTGTAATAATTCATTACAAATTTAGTGACTTAAACAACACATTTACCTTACAATTCTGGATGTTAGCAGTCCTAAAGGCAAGGTGTCAGCAGGGTTATGTTTTTTTCTAAAGGTGCTAGAAGACAAAATGTTCCCTTGCCTTTGCCAGCTTTATGGGGCAACCTTTATTCCTTGGATCATGGCCTCTTTCTCCATTTTAAAATCCAGAAGCAGCCTAGCATCATTGAATCTCTATCTCTTTTTTCTCCCCCACCTCAACCTCTGCTTCTGTCACCACATCTCATTCTCTGACTCAGACTCACTCTTTGATTAAAAGGACCCTTTGATTACATACAGCCCAGCATATAATCTAAGACAATATTCTTCTTTTAAATTAATCACATCTGCAAAGTCACTTTTCCATGTAAGGTAAAATGTTTGCATGATCTGGGGATTAGGAAATGAACATTGAAGGGGAACATTATTCTGTCTACCACAGGCATCCATGGATTAGAATGATAAGATAGCTAATTATCAATAGGTTTATTCAGTATTAAGATTAGCAGACTTCTAAAGATCCAACTCTTCATCAAAGCCACTAAATTTTAAATAGTTCCACATATTGTACTTAAAAGATGAAACAGTATATAAAATGTGCTTTAATGAATTCACTGTTATAATACATATTACTAATAAGCAAACAACTCTACAATTTCTTCATGGTTTTACAAAGCTGAATGACACTCCGAATGCAAATTGCTACTCTGTTATTTCAGTTTAATGTGAGTTATTCTTAAGCAAATATTCAGTAAAAGATTAAAGAACATATTATTACTGGAGCCCTAAAAATAAAGTAAAAAGCATCACTCTCCCTTGCTCTGTGACTTTAAGCAAGTTAACAGCTAACTTCAGTTTTTGGAGGTGTAATGCCACCACTATATTTTTTTCTTATAGTTTCATAATTTGAAATTTTTGTACAATAGGTCTTTTGGAAACTGTTCAAACTCATAAGCTGATTAAGTTATGAACTGCTATTTTTTCACTAGGCCTTTTTAGAATTCATCTCTGGACTATTGTAGTGTTCTATTAGGAATAAGTCTGTTTTCAACAGACAGCAACAATGAAATGTGATTGGCTTTATCCCAACTGGTTTTATCGAGAAAAATATAGCAAAATTAACAGATGAGTTCAGAAGAGAAGTTAATTACTTTATTAGCTGCTGAGAGAATTTACTTATAATTATTTATATAAATAGGCAAAATTACATGCATTTTTAAATAATTTTAAACTTATTACAACATAGATGTATGATCCATTGCTGCACAACACATAACCAAATTGATAAATTAACACACACAAAATATAAAGCTGTTTTTCTAAAGCATAAAGTGCATTCTAAAGATATCTACCTTCAGAAATTCACTTGATATCTATATTATGCAAGTGAAATGTCATCATATTTTTTGATAAATATTCTAACTTTAAACTGGTTTAATTTAAAATGTTCATGATATTTATTCCTTTAAACAATAATGCCACTTTCTTAAATCATAATTTTGAAAAATAGATTTTTTCCTTAATTTACAAGATAAATTCACCTTTGGGTTAATTTTCTCAATCTCAGATGAGATTTGTATTCAATACGTAGAATTCTGCCTTTTGTCTGTAGGGTCTGAATAAGGAAAAAAAAAAAGAAACTGATATTTAATAAGAAGACTACTGATATTGAGTAATAGGCAGTATATGTGTTTTACATATGTGCTATGCCAAGAATTTATGTGATCCCTTCTATTGTTCAGATGAAAAGCAATCCTCTGGATTGTTCATGGTTTATTTATTAAAAGAAAGAGGAATAAACCATGTAGTAGTTTTAGTCTCAATAATTTCATTTTCTACTTTTTTATTTTTAGAGTTTTTAATTTTTTATAATTTTGAATTTTATTTTAGATTCAGGGGATACATGTATTTAGATTTATTACATGTATATATTGTATGATGCTGAGATTTGGTCCCATTACCCAGGTAGTGAGCATAGTACCCAACAACTACTTTCTCAATCCTTCCTTCCCCCTCTAGTAGTTCCCAGTGTCTACTATGGCCATATTTTGGTGTATGAGTACCAAATATCTAGCTCCCATTTGTAGGTGAGAGCATGTGGTATTTCCTTTTCTGTTGCTGCATTAATTTGCTCAGGATAATGGCCTCCAGCTGCATTCATGTTGCTGCAAAGACATGATTTTGTTCTTTTTTATGGCTGTGTAGTATTCCATGGTATAAATATGCCACATTTTCTCCATCCAGTTCACTGCTGATGGGCAAATAGGTTGATTCCATGTCTTTGCTATTTTGAATAGTGCTGCAAAGACCATAACACATGCTTGTGTCTTTATCGTAGAAGGATTTATATTCCTTTGGGAATATACCCAATAATGAAATTGCTGAGTCAAATGGTAATTGTGCTTTGAGTTATTTGAGAAATTGCCAAACTGTTTTCCATAGTAGCTGAGCCAATTTACATTTCCACCAGCAGTGTAGAAGCATTCTCTTTTCTCCACAGCCTTGCTAGAGGCTATTATTTTTTTGACTTTTAAGTAATAGCCATTCTGACTGGTATGTGGTTTTGATTTGCATTTCCCTAATGATTAGTAATGTTGGGCATTTTTCATGTGTTTGTTGGCCACTTGTATATCTTCTTTTGAGAAGTGTCTGGATGTGTCTTTTGCACACTTTTCAATAAGATTATTTGCTTTTTGCTTGTTCAGGTGTTCAAGTTCCTTATAGATTTATGATATTAAGCCTTTGTCAGATGTATAGTTTGTAAATATTTTCTCCCATTCTGCAGTTTCTCTGCTTACTTTGTTGATAGTTTCTTTTGATGTGCAGAAGCTCTTTATTTTAATTAGGTCCACTTGTCAATTTTTGTTTTTATTGCAATTACTTTTGAGGATTCAGTCATAAATTCTTTCCCAATACCAATGTCCAGAATGGTGTTTACCAGGTTTTCTTCTAGGATTCTTATAGTTTGAAGTCTTACATCTTTAATACATATTGAGTTAATTTTTGTATGTGGTGAAAGGTAGGTGTCCAGATTCATTCTTCTGCATATAGCTAGCGAGCTATCTCAGCACTATTTATTGAATAGGGAGTCCTTTCCCCATTGTTTATTTTTGTCAACTTTGTCAAAGGTCAGATGACTGCAGGTGTGCAGCTTTATTCCTGGGTTTGCTCTTCCATTCCATTTGTCTGCGTGTTTGTTTTTGTACCGGTACCATGTTGTTTTGGTTACTGAAGCCTTACAGTATAGTTTGAAGTCAGTAACATGATACCTCTGACTTCATACTTTTTGCTTAAGATCGTTTTAACTATTTGGGCTCTTTTTTGGTTCCTTATCTATTTTAGAATAGTATTTCTAATTTTGCAAAGAATGACATTAGTAGGTAGTTTGATAGAAATAGCATTTAATCTATAGATTACTTTGGCAATATGGTCATTTTAGCCATATTGATTTTCTAATTCATGAGCATGGAATTTTTTACTTATTTGTTTGTGTAATCTATGATTTCCTTCAGTAGTGCTTTGTAGTTTTCCTTGCGGAGACCTTTCATCTCCTTGGTTAGATGCATTCTTAGATACTTTTGTGACTATTGTAAATGGAATTATATCCTTGTTTGGCTCTCAGCTTGAATGTTTATTAGTGTATATGAACGTTACAGTGAATAAATTAAAAAACAAATTGCTTTTGTTCTGCATTTCATTTATTTCTCTCTTTCTTTTTTCCTTTTTTTCAGACAATTTCCCCTCTGAAAATTTTGCTTTATGGTCTGAAAAAAAATGCTTACTCCTTTTGTTTTTGCTGATTAAAAATATTTGGATAAAGTTGAGATTATATTTAGAAAAGGTGAGAAAATCAAAGCATTTGTAATTTTTAGGTGAAATTCACCAAAAAAATTCACCATAATAAAGTGAACAAATCAGTGACATTTAGTACATTTACATTGTGTGAACACCATCCTTTTCTAGTTCCAAACTTTCATCTCCCCAAAAAGCAACTCTCTAAACTTTATACAGTCACTCCCATTTTCCTATAGCCCTAGGCCCAGGTGACCACTAATATTTCTGTCTCTATTGACTTAGCTATTCTGAATATTGCATGTAAATTGAATTGTACACTATATGACCTTTTGTGTCTGGCTTATTTCTCATATAAGGCGATTTTTTGTGGTGTATCCAAGTTCTATATTCCTTGGATATATCACAGTTTTGTCCATTTATTATTGATCGGAACTTAAGTTGTTTCCACACATTGGCTGTTGCAGATAATGTTGTTATGGTCATTTGTGTAAAAGTTTTTGTTTGAATATCCATTTTTCAAACAATTTGGGCATATACCTAGAAATGGAACTGCTGGGTCATACAGTAATTACATGTTTAATTTTCAAGAATCTGCCAAAGTATTTCAACAGTGGCTGCACCAATTTACATTGCCAACAGCAATTAACTAGCATTTCAATTTCTCTACATCCTTGCCAACATTTATTATGCTCTATTCTTTTTAAAATTTTAACAATCCTAGTGAGTGTTAAATGGTTTCTAATTGTGGCTTTGATTCACATTTCCCTAATTACTAATGGCGTTGCACATCGTTTCACATGCTTACTTACTGGTTGTAAATTTTCTGTGGAGAAATGTCTATTCAAGTCTTTTGCCCACTTTTAAACATGTGGTTGCCTTTTTGTTTACATGTTCTGTATATTTGGCCTTTATAAGATACATTATTTGCAAACAATCCACCTATTCTCTACATTGTATTCTCAAAGAACTTGATTTTGTCTTTCGATGCACAAAATTGTTTAATTTTAATGAAATCCCATTAATATATTTTTGTTTTGTTGTTCATGCTTTTGGTGCTGTATGAAAGAAGCCATTGCTAAATCTGAGGCCATGAAGATTTAGCCCTATGATCACCTTTAAGACTTATAGATTTAGTTTTAGATTTAGATTTTTAATCAATTTTGAGCTAAGTTTTTTTTTAATTTTTTTTTTATTATACTTTAAGTTCTAGGGTACATGTGCACAACGTGCAGGTTTGTTACATATGTATACATGTGTCACGTTGGTATGCTGCACCCATTATGGTGTGAGGTAGGTGCTCAATATCATTCTTTTGCAAACTTAGCTTAACTTGTATTCCAAAACCTGCTTTGATATAGCTTTAGACCTCCTTCTTTATGTAGTTATTGGTATAAATTACATTATGTTTGCATTGTGTATACATTGTCATAGATTTATAATTATTGGATAATGGGACATAAGAATGAAAGAAGAGTTAAAATACAATTATACTGACTTTTATATTTACCTATGTAGTTGCCTTTACCAGTGTACTTTATTTCTTTATATGACTTCAAATTCTTCTCTAGAGTCCATTATTTCAGCCTGAATGGCTCCTCTTGGCATTTCTTATAAAGCAAGTCCACTAGCAACAACTCCTTCAGCTTTTATTTATCTGTGAATGTCATAATTTTTGCTTTATTTCTGAGTATAGTTCTGTTAGATACAGTATTCTTGGTTGAAAGTTCCTTTTTCTTTTTCCAGGTAGGGGATTGGGATGAGGAGAAAGTAAAGTCTCACAAAGCTCTCCAACCATGCTTGTTATCTTTTCCTCGATTCAGTGATCATTCAGTTTCTGTAAACTTTTGATTACTTTCCAGTTATCCAAAAAGTTGATTCTGATAGTTTTTTATTTTTTCTCAGTGTTTCTGTGAAGAGACAAGGCTTCGAAATTTCCTACTCTTCCATTTCCACCAAGGTCACTCAATACTAGTTTCTAAACATTCAAAAAGATGCTTAACCTCACTACTCATGTGGCTGCATGACTCTAAATTCTCAGGTCACATTCTTAAACAGCTTCCTCTAATCAACTTTAATTATCACCAAGGCTCATTTCTTGGATTATGGATTTTTTCCTTTCAGATTCCTCAGGCTTATTTGACTGCAGATGCTCAAGTACTACCTTTGGATTCATTCTTCTGTATCTGTAGCTGCCCGTGTCAGAGTATCTGTGCCCTCCCAAGACGTAAACAGAATTTCATATGCCTTTGGAATACAGGTCAGAGGCTGTGGTCTCATTGCCTAGAAAACACAGCTTATTGGCCTGGCCCATCCTGCCACACATGCATTTTTGAATGATTATTCAACATTAGATTCACTTAGAAGGATACAGGCCAGCATCTCACATCCTTTTCAGTAAGAGTCCTTGCATTCCCACAGTAATTCTGGGGCTCTTTTCTCTGGTGTTCCAAGTTACAATTTAATTGCAGAGCGATGAGATAATATGGGTGGATGGCTTAGAAGTTCATCAAGAACTAATATATGTTGTAAGAGGCTCTCTAGGTATTACTTCCACTGTTCTGGCAAGGGATAAACTTAGTTTGTATTTAGGAAAATCTCAGTTATGGATTCTCACCAAATAATAAATCCTTCACATCCTTCTCAGTCCAAAAGCAATTTGAAGTTATTTGTAAATATAACTTACAAGTCATAAGCCAAATTTCCTAATAACAGGAATTGACATTCCACCTTTATTACGTGTCTAAGAATTGGAAATCTAAAGTTACACCAGGTTTAAATTCCTCCATAAAGAAAGAGAAAACTCTCTAAACTGTTACAATTAATTTATTATATATTAAGCAGTAAATCACTTGTAACTATATACACATAACCTTTTTGAAAAAGATAAAAAGAATAAATGATATATTTACACTTACATAGCATAATATTATATTTCTCACAGACCACTACAACAACTGTGTCTATATATTATTTTCCCATTACACCAAATAAATGATTAAAATGTTAACTAACCCACATAGATTTCATGGTTTTAAAAATCATATAAACAATAATTCGCCAGATTGATTTTAACCATTTTATTTGATATGTTGATTTACTTGCGAATGTTCAAAGAATTGGGAATATTTGGAATAATCTAGTTATTTATTAAGTCATATATATGAAAATACAATTGGAGTAATTGTGCAATAGTAATTTTTATTTTGGTTTTACAATAAATTTTATTTTTATATTTCAAATTTAAATTTAAGAAACTCTTATCTGTGTAAAACATACTAGTCAGAAGAAAATGGGAAATAACATATTTCTCATTTGTTAGGAAAATAAAAGTAAGGTGGAAAATAAAAGTAAAATAATTCCATATTTACTGTACAAAGAGAAATATAATTAGCATCTTGTATATTTTCTGGCATTTTTACTCTATTTCTATAGATGCAGATACTTGTGATTACATTGTAAAAAATTTGCATTTAAAAGATAACATTTTAGTCCAAGAATATATCAAATATTTTACAGCTATTAACATTATTGGTAATAACTGCAAGGTATATCTGTATAAAGTTGAGCCATATCTCTTACCCATTCTTCAATCATTGGGCATTCAGTGGTTTGTATATATATATTAAAAAATAATAGCATCAACGCCTGTTACACATGAGTTTCTATTACTCTCACTGTACTATCCAATATTTTTGTTAGCAAATTTTCAAAGCCTCCTATTCTCTGAAGAAGTTAATCACTGCCATCCTATGTGAATTCAATTTGAAAAGTATTCATGAGCACTTGCAATGCATGAGACACTTCTGATCCAGCACTTAAGAAAATGAACTGAATGGTCAGAAAATCAGTTTTAGACATAACATGCACAGATTGCAAAGACTTTTATATTAGAACTAGAATGAGATTTTGTACACAAAGAGAAACTTGAGTTAATGGAATCTAAAGAACGAGAGGCCTTGGGGAAAGATATTGTTCAGATCTGATATGTCATTAAGAGATTAGATGCTTTTAAAGCTGCCATGAGAAAAATCCAAACGATACACATTCATGGTAGTAATGGGAAAGGAAATTTTAAAGTCTTCCACAGGTTCATTCAGCAGAATGCCATTGATTAAATAATGACTAGAACAAAATTACACATTAATGTGTGATACCATCCACTAGAATATCTTAACCTTCTCCAAAGAAGGATATTTGCTAACATTCTAATAGAACCTTTTGCATAGTGCCATTGAAGAGAGCTAAATTGAATCAGGAAATAGAGTTGGTGATTGAGTTGTAATTATTTGATGGTATTACTTCTCTACAAGGTAAAAATCACACTTAGGTTTTTCAAAAGCTTGTAAAAAATAGTTCTTGACAGAAACAACTCTCCGGGATTCAAAGGAAGCTTTAAGCTTATGGAAACAGTAATAGTGGATAATATATTAACTCACTAAGAAATATGAAACTATAACCAAAAATATTGGAACAAGAGGGCAATGTATTTACTTGTAGTAGGGAAAACACTTAACAAGGTAATTCTTGTTATTAATCTAAATATATACTTAATTTCATACTAACTCACTCCAACTTGAAAGATGGTATTGGAAATATAGAGCTTAGAATATAAAAACTTGAAGGAATTTTACACATCGTATGAGGAGACAGAAGTCTAAAAATATAAGGAGAATTATCCAGGAACAATGTCTGGTAAGTGAATATCTAAGATAAGATTACATTCAACTATAAATAAGAGACATTTCAAAGTTGACTCTAAAAAGATTGGCTGAGCACGGTGGCTGACGCCTGTAACTCCAGCACTTTCGAGGCCAAGGCGGGTGGATCACGAGGTCAAGAGCTGGAGACCATCCTGGCCAATATAGTGAAACCCTGTCTCTACTAAAAATACAAAAATTAGCTGGGCATGGTTGCATGTGCCTGTAGTCCCAGCTACTTGGGAGGCTGAGGCAGGAGAAATGCTTGAACCTGAGAGGCAGAGTTTGCAGTGAGCTGAGATTGCACCACTGGACTCCAGCTTAGGAGCCAGAGTAAGATGAAAAAAAAATTGCATAGGTAATCTGTCAAAGGCTGATGCTGTAATTCAATGATGCTATTAAAGACTAGGAATCTATTGATTTTTCTGCTCTGCTTCAATTGATTAAATGAGGCTCACCATATTATGGAGGGTAATCTACTTCACTCAAAGTCTACTGATTTAAATATTGATCTTATCTAAAAAACATATTCACAGTAAAATCTAGACTAGTGTTTGACCAATATGTAGATACCATGGCCTAGTCAAGTTGACACATGCAATTAACCATCACAAGTTCACCTCTTTCTAAGTTAACTTGACACCCATACACATCTTAATCCTAACTTAATCTCCAAATAAATGTAATAACAAGGTCACACTCTGTCTAACATGATACAACTATTCTGCATACAACCCAAAACATACTAATCCTTTCCCCAGAAGATAATTTAAAGTCATTGGATAATGTTCACTTTTCTCCTTAATATCCTTAACTTAAACACTATGATGTAAAATTAATAACACTTAAATATTATGATGTAATTCAATACATATTATGTCATATCATAAAAGGATAAAAAAGAAAAACAAGTGTGTGTGTGTGTATGTATACAGTGGTATCCCCTTATCTGCAGTTTTAGTTACTCACTGTCAACTGTGTTCTGAAAATAGATGAGTATAGTACAATCAAATATGTTGAAAAAAAGAAAAAGACTATATTCCCATAACTTATATTATATTACAGTATATTGTTATAATTGTTCTATTTTATTATTAATTATTGTTAATCTCTTACTGTGCCTAGTTTATAAATTAAACTGTATCATAGGTGTGCGTGTGTATACATACAGGAAAAAAAAGAGTAAATGTAGGATTTGGTATTATATGTGGTTTTAGACATCCACTGGGGCTTTTGGAATGTATTCCATGCAGGTAAGGCACAACTAGTACACACACACACACACATACACACACACACATATTTATATAAAATAAGGAAAATATTGTCAAGTCAATTGAAGTCCTCATTTCTGTAACTGGCCACATGGTTATCGCCAGTATTTACAAATGCTTTCTTTTATTACCCACTCCCTTCACCCTCAACAAGCACCTCAATTGATAGTCATTCCTTGACTAGTAGGATGCCTCAAGACTTCATTTTTGAGGGTCTTGTCCATTATTAGTCTTGCCTGAATTGTTCTATTTTTCCATTGATGTCAGTCACAGGAAATGGTAATACTAAGATATGCCCTATGGGATGTCATGTATTCCAGATATAATCTTCCTTACCTCCATTGTGCAATAGTAGTCCAATTTCCCCTTGGTAATCAAAATCAGTAACCCCACCCAGCACAGTAACTCCCCCCTTTACCTGTTGATACAGACACATAAGGAGCCCAAAGTGGGTAGCTGTAGCTTAACCCATTCTGTCTTAACTTCCAGTTCAGTGGAATAATTAATGTGTCTCCTGATGGAAGCATTCCTTCCTTTGGAACTAAGACTTCTAGGCCAGCAGAACATAAGGTACCATAAATAGGAAGCCAAAACTTTGCTAGTAAGTAGATCAATAGTGGTAAGAGGGAGTGTGCCTGTCCCATGTTTGCCTCTTGATTCTTGGAACCATGAATCCTGGTTGTAAGGAAAACAACATCATATATTGGATGAACATATACAGCCTTCTGGAGAATGTTACTCAAACTCTGCCTGGTATTGCCACCTGGCTGGAGTTGTACCTGAATTTTCTTTCTTGGGGTGGAGGAGGGTAATCAAACAGTATTTATTTTAAAATTTAAATTTAAAGTCCATAAAGTCCATATATATGCTTTGTTCTAACAACTTTTCCTTTTAAGTTATTTATCCTTCAGAGATACTTGCACATGTACAAAGTTTTATGTAAAAAGACTTCACTATATACCTGTTTGTAATAATGGGAATCAGAAACAACCTAGACATCAACCAGTAGGGGAGAGGTATATATATGATGGTATTCCAAACTAGAAACCACCATACCACATTAAACTAAGTGTTTAGTGTAAAGTGCCTGTTTCAACAAATAAGGAGAGAAAAATATCTTTTTTCACCCATTCTTTGGTCTTTTGAAAAATTTCCTATGTAACTGAACTTTTGAAAGGCCATTCTACCATTCTAACAAACCAGTTTCTTCAGGGTGATAGAAAACATGGTAAGAGACGATAATTTCTTAAGCCTGGGCCCATTGCTATACTTCATTTGCTGTGAAGTGAGTACCTTGATTAGAGAAACGCTGCGTGTGGAATATCATAAATGTGGATAAGCTAGTCCACAGATGATAGTTTTGTGAGAATCACTGACTGCAGGGAGGGCAAGTCCATACCCAGAGTAAGTTTCTACTTCAGGAAGATGGTAACACTGCCCCTTTCATGATGAAAGCCATCCAATATACTCAACCTGCCACCAGGCAGCTGGCCGATCATTCCCCGGAATAGTGCTGTATCGGGGGTTAGTGGTGGTCTCTGTTGCTGCTGGCATTGGGCTCTCAGTGATGGCCATAGCCGGGTCTACCTTGGTGAGTGGAAGTCCACATTGCTGAGCCCATGTATGACCCGCGTTCCTGCCACAATGGCCTCTTTGTTCATGAGTTCACGGGGCAATGACACAGGCAGCTGGGGAAAGAGGCTATCTACCTGATTATTAAAACCTTCTCTGCTGAGGTGACCTTTTGATGAGCATTTATGTGGGACACAAATGTCTTCCTGTTTTTCTCCCACCTGCAGAAGTCTATCCACATACCCAGTCCTTCTTGTTACCAATTTTTAAATCATGTTTCTTGCAAGTTTCTAACCATCCAGCCAACCCATTGGCCACAGCTCATGAATTGGTATATAATTTTACATCTCGCTATTTCTCCTTCTAAAAACAATGAACAACAAAATTCACTACTTGATGTTCTTCCCATTGACAGGTATTCCTGTCATCACTGCTCTTCATTGTAGTCCCAGAAAAGAACTGTAGGCTGGTCATAGTGGCTCATGCCTGTAATCCCAGCACTTTGGGAGGCAGAGGTGGGTGGATCACCTGAGGTCAGGAGTTCAAGATTAGCCTGGCCAACATGGTGAAAACCCATCTCTACTAATAATACAAAAATTAGTTGCGCATGATGGCATGTGCATATTGTCCCATCTACTCAGGAGGCTGAGGCAGGAGAATCGGTTGAACCTGGGAGAAGGAGGTTGCGGTGAGCCGAGATTGCGCCACTGTACACCAGCCTGGGCGTCAGAGTGAGACTCCATCTCAAACAAACAAACAAACAAGCAAACAAAAAAGCCTGTAGTGCTGCAGCTGTCTATTTCAAAAGGTGCCTGCATGTCACACAGGACCATCTATAAACCAGGTCTGAGTTTTCTTTTCCTCTGTCAAATGTCACTTGCCCAGTGTCGTGGTTCAGAGAACTCTTCTTTTCCCACTCTTTTAAAACTTGCAGCTAAAGAGCATCTGTGCTACCATGCAACTACGAGCAATGGTCAAAACAAAAATGACCTGCAAATTCATTATTTCACTCTGAATGTTCTCTCTGTCTGGAGAGTTTTCCCTGAGATATCTGTTTCGGTTATTTCACATTTCTTAAAAGTCTATGCTCAAATGTCACCTTGTCAATGCGAACTTCTATGGTGAACACACTCTAAAGTGCTTCCCAGTGAGTCATGCCTTATATAATTCCCTTCCCTTGCATGTGGATGGAACCTGTGACTTGTTTCTAACTGACAAAATATGAAAAATTGGTGAGATAACACTCCATTGACTAGGTTGCTTTATATACTTTGCAGAATGGAGAGAGAGAGAGACACTTCCTTGATAACTTTGAATACGCTGTCATGATTTCAGTGAGTCTTATGAAAAACCTCAGGGACAAGAAACTGCTGTCAGCCTCTAGTTGCTTGGAATGGCCTTGACTGACAGCCAATAAGAAGCCCAGGCTCTCAGTCCTACTACCACAAGGAAATGAATTCCACTAATAGTATTAGAAAGCTTGGAAGTGGACATTTTCCACAGACAATCCTCCAGATGAAAATATACCCTAGCCAACTTCTTGATGGATGAAAGGACAGGTATGCAGATCATGGAATAAATGTGGGCTGATTAAGCTGCTAAATTTGTGGTAATTTGTTACACCAAAATAGAAAATTCATACACCTTCCCTAATCACTCTATTTGAAATTGCTATCCCTCACCTCACTACATGCCCTTTGGCCCTCTCTGCTTTGTTTCATCCACAGCACTTTTCACTGTCCAATATTCTATAGAATTAACTTGTTTATATGTTTTAATATCTGTTCCTCTCAACTATAGTGAAAATGTTATTTTAAAAGAGAATATTTTCTACTTTGTCACAGATATATCAACTGCGCTTAGAAGAGCACCTGACAAATAAAGAGCACTCAATGAAAGAGACATGAATATATGCATGACAACCAAATCAGCCAGACCTGAAGAGTTAGGCAGCTTAGGTAACATATAGCAGAATAAATATAGGAGATAGATCAGAGGATATGATCCCGGAAATCTTGATTCGAGTCCTGGACCTACTATGTGCATTTAACTCTGGACAAGTCTTTCAAATTTACTTAGCTTCAGTTTAATATATCTAAATATGCATACTAATGCAAGCCTTTTCTACATTTTTATTTTCATTATCAAACAAGGTAATATATATAATATTGCTTAATCAATTTTAAGGAGTAATATTCTGAATGAACAATACAGATGGCTAATATGCATGTAAAAATATTTCAACCTTCCTAGTAAACAAATGAATTATGGGCTAAACATTAATGATATGTCACTTATTGACTATAAATTAAAATATTGAGTAATGCTACCCAACATTGAATATGGTGTATATTCTCATATATGTTGAGAGTAGTGTAAAAATGGTGTAAAGTAATGAATAGCTGTTTGGAAAACATCAAAAGCCTCAAGAAGAGCACACGTATCTCTTTTATTCCAGCAGTCCTGTTTGTAGGAATCTGTCTTTGTTATGCAATCAGACAGGTATACAAAGTATAGGTATAAGGATGTTTATGAAAATTTGCTTGGCAACTGTAAAACAATGTAGTTGACCTAAATGTTAAAGCACAAACTTATGAATAACTAACATAGTTAATTTTTATATTTTCTCTTATTATTGGTCTGAATCTATATTCTCTCTCAGTCTCTCTTTCCTTCTTCTTACATTGATTAAACCTTTGCCAATCTCTCAATTTTATCCATTAACCTGAGGCTAGGATCATTGTAACATTGCTAGCATCATGGATTTTCCTGAGAATACATCTGATAATTAATGTTAGTTTGACCTACGTTGCCCTTATAACACTTTTGTTCTCTATAGAACTAACAGAATACATTAAAAAGTAGAGTCGGCCCTCTGAGAAGGTATCATAACCAAAGAATATTGAGTTCTCTACACTTTGCTATTTGTGACTTGCATATTTCCGAAACATATATTGAATTGTATGCAGTGTACATTATAATTTGTTTTAGATAAAATTGCTATATCACTTTATCTCACAAATTACTTTTAATAATTTTCTAACTTTCTAATCCATGCTAACTGTCATTCCTGTCTTGACATTTATCACTAAGAATTTCTTACAATGACTCTCAATAAATTGTTGAGGAAGCTTTAGAAATATCATTGATGTTTCCATAAGTTTCATAGATAATGCCTTGTGTATTTATTAGTGGGAAAGTTGTGTTGTTATTTCCACTTGGTATTCTAAAAATATTACGGTCATACATCACTTAACGACTGAAATCCATTCTGATAAATATGTCATTAGGCAATTTCATCATTGTGCAAAAATAATGGAGTGTACCTATATAAACTTAGGTGGTGCACCTTACTACACACCTATGCTATGTGCCTGTTGCTCCTGGGCTATAAACCTATAGCATGTTACTACAGCAGATACTGTGGGCAATTGTAACACAATGATATTTGTGTATTTAAATGTATCTCAACATAGAAAAGGTAATGCATTTCCCTATGATGATATGATATCTACAATATCAGTAGGCAACATAATATTTTCATCTCCATTATAATTTTCTGGGACCACATTTCTCTTTTTTTTTTTTTTGACAGAGTCTTGCTCTGTCACCCAGCCTGGAGTGCAGTGGTGTGATCTCGGCTCACAGCAACCTCTGCCTCCTGGGTTCAAGCAATTCTCCTGCCTCAGCTTCCCGAGCAGCTGGGACTACAGGCACGTGCCACCACGCCCCATTAGTTTTTGTATTTTTAGTAGAGATGGGGTTTTACCATATTGGCTTGGCTGGTGGGATCACATTTCTATATGCAGTCCATCATTGACCAAAGTGTTATTATTTGGAGTGTAACTATACTTGATTTCTATTATTTGCCTTTCAAAATTACTTTTCTAGATGTAAATATGAGGTGGAACTTTTTTCTTGTTGCAGAAAAATATAAGAAAAAATATTAAAACTGGTAAATTCCAGTTTTAAAACTCTACAAAGTATTTGGCCAGGTCTCAGACCAGTTGAATAGTATCAAAATATTAGGAGAGTTTGTTTACCTTGGTATCAGGAAGTCTGTCACAAAAATAAGAGAAATATTTGTGCGTAAATGATCAAGATTAGTACAATCACCTGGATGTAGCTTAGTGCTTCTGGACAGCCTCTACAATATTGACACCTTTACATTTTGTTTATTTTTTAACTGTAATTTTTATTTTTTGTGGATACGTAGTGGGTATATATATTTATGGCTTACATAAGATATTTTGACACAGGCATGCCATGTATAAGAATTACATCAGAGTAAATAGGGTATCCCTCGCCTCAAGTGTTTGTCCTCGTGTTTCAAGCAATCCAATTACTTTTAATTCTTTTTAAATGTACAATTAAATTATTTTTCTGCTATAGTCACTTTCTTATGCTCAAAAATACTGGGACTTACTTATTATTCTAACTGTATTTTTGTGCCCATTAAATATCCCCCACTTACCCACCCTCAGCTACCCTTTCCAGCCTCTGGTAACCATCCTTCTGCTCTCCATCTCCATGAGTTTGCTTTAATTTTTATCTCCCACAGATAAGTGAGAACATGTGGTGCTTGTCTTTCAGTGCCTGGCTTATTTCACTTAAGATAGTGATCTCCAGTTCCATCCATGTGGTTGCAAATGACAGGATCTCTTTATTTTCTATGGCTGAATGATAATTACGTGTTTATGTACCACATTTTCTTTTCCCATTTATCTGTTGATGGAGACCTAGGCTGCTTCCAAATCTTTACTATTGTGAACAGTGTTGCAATAAACATGAGAGTGCAGATATCTCTTCAATATACTGATTTCCTTTCTTTTGTGTATAGTGGGATTGCTGGATTGTACGGTAGCTCTGTTTTTAGTTTTCTAAGGAACCTCCGAACTGTTCTCCAGAGTGGTTGTACAAATTTGCATCCCAACAGTGTACAAGGATTCCTTTTCCTCCACGTCTTCACTAGTATTTTTTATTGCTTGCCTTTTGGATAAAAGCCATTTTAACTGGAGCGAGATGATGTCTCATTGCAGTTTTGATATACATTTCTCTAATAGTCAATGGTGCTGAGTACCTTTTCACTTACCTGTTTGTCATTTTTATGTCTTTTGTGAAATGTATATTGAGATGTTTTGCCCATTTTTAAATCTGATTGTTTGATTTTTTTCTTATAGAGTTGTTTGAGCTCCTTATATATTTTGGTTATTAATGTCTTGTCAGATGGGTAGTTTGCAAATATTTTCTGCCATTCTGTGAGTTGTCTCTTCAGTTTGTTAATTGTTTTTTTTTGTTTGTTTGTTTTTTGCTTGTTTGTTTGTTTGTTTTTGCTGTGCAGAAGCTTTTTAATTTGATGTGATCCCATTTGTCCATGTTTCCTTTGATTGTCTGGGTCTGTGAGTTATCGCTCAAGAAATCTTTGCCTACTCCAATGTCCTGAAGAGTTTTCCCAGTGTTTTCTTTTAGTAGTTTTATTTGGTGGGATTTTTGTATATGGAAAAAAATAGGAGTCTAATTTTTTTCTTCTGCATATGGATATCTAGTTTTCTCAGTGCAATTTATTGAAGAGACTGTCCTTTACCCAATGTATGTTCTTTGAACCTTTGTTGAAAATGACTTCACTGTAGATGTATGGATTTATTTCTGGGTTCCCTATTTTATTCCATTGGTCTGTCTTTTTTATGCCAATACCATGCCATTTTGGTTACTTTAGCTCTGTATTATAATTTAAGCCAAGTAATGTGATTCCTCCAGTTTTGTTCCTTTTGCTTAAGATAAGTTTGGTTATTCTGGGTCTTTTGTGGTTCCATATACATTTTATGATATTTTTTATTTATATGAAGGATATATTTGCTATTTTAATATGAATTGCATTAAATCTGTAGATTACTTTGGGTAGTATGTACATTTTAACAATATTGATTCTTCCAATCCCTGAACATGGAATATATTTCGACTTTTTGGTGTCCTCTTCAATTCCTTACATCAATGTTTTATAGCTTTTTTATTGCATAAATCTTTTACTGCTTTGGTTAAGTCGAGGTATTTTATTTTATTTGGAGTTATTGCAAACACAATTAATTTCTTAATTTCTTTTTCAGAATTTTAATTGTTGGTATATAAAATTACTACTGATTTTTGTATGTTGATTTTGTATCCTGAAACTTTACTGAATTTGTTCATCAGTTCTAAAAGCTTTTTGGTGGCATCTTTAGGTTTTTCCAAGTATAAGATTATATCATCTGGAACAAACATAACATGACTTCTTCCTTTCCAATTTGGATATCTTTTATTTCTTTCTCTTGTCTGATTGCTCTAGCTAGGATTTCAGTACTCTGTTGAATAACAGCGGTGAGAGTGGTCATTCTTGTCATGGTCCAGACCACAAAGAAAAGGCTTTCAGTTTTTCCCCCGTTCAGTATGATACTAGCTGTGGGTCTGCTGTAATGTGGCTTTTATTATGTTGAGGTATGCTCCTTCTAAACCCAGCTTTTTGAGGGCTTTTATCAGAAAGGGATGTTCAATTTTATCAAACACTATTTCAGCATCAATTGAAACGATTGTATGGTTTTTGTTCTTCATCCTGTTGATATTTTGTATCACACTGATTGACTTGCCTGTGTCAAATCATCCTTGTCTCCCTGGGATACATTCCCCTTCGTCATGATGAATAACCATTTTAATATGTTAATTCGGTTTGCTAGTATTTGTTGAGGATTTTTGTATCAGTAGTCATCAGTGATGTTGACCTGTTGTGTGTATGTGTGTGTGTGTGTGTGTGTTTTCAGTGTGTCTTTTCCTGGTTTTGGTATCAGGGCAATATGGTCTTATAGAATGAGTTTGGAAGTATTCCCTCCTTCTTTATTTTTTCAGATAGTTTGAGTATGATTGCTACTAGTTGTTCTTAAATGCTTGGTTCAATTCAGCAGTAAAGTCATCAGGTTCTCGTATTTTTCTTACTAGGAGGCTTTTCATTATGGCTTCCACCTCGTTACTTGTTACTGGTCTGTTTGAGTTTTGGAGTTCTTCATGGTTCAGTACGTTGTATATGTCTGGGAATTTGTGTATTTCTTCTAGAGTTTTCAATCTATTGGCATGTAGTTGCTCATAGTCGCCACTAATGGTCTTTTGAATTTCTGTGGTATCTGTTGCAATCTCTCCTCTTACATCTCTGATTTTATTTGGATCTTGTCTCTTTTTTTTTTTCTTAGTCTTGCTAAAGGTTTGCCAATTTTGTTTAACTTTTTAAAAAAAAAAAAAAACTTCTTTTTGTTTCTTTGATGTTTTATATTGTTTCCTTTACTTCATTTTCATTTATTTCCACTCTAATCTTTTTTATTTTTTTTTCTTCTACTAATTTGGGGTTTGGTTAGCTTGTGTTTTCTAGTTATTTAAGATGAATTCTTAGGTTATTTGAAGTTGTCTTCTTTTTTAGTTTGCTATAAACTTTCCTCTTAGTAATGCTTTGATTGTATCCCATAGATTTTGGTATGTTGCATTTCCATTATCACTTAAGAAGTGTTTTGATTTCCTTATTTATCTCTTTATTGACCCACTGATCATTAAGGAGCATATTGTTTCATTTTCCTTCATTTGTATAGTTTACAAAATTCCTCCTTTTATTGATTTCTAGTTTTATTCCACTGTGGTCAGAGCAGATGCCTAATATTATTTCAAATTTTTTGAATGTTTTAAGATTTGTTTTGTTATGTAACATATGATCTACTCTTGAGAATGATCCCTATACTGAGGAAAAGAATGTGTATCATGTAGCTGTTGGATGAAATGTGTCATAAATATCTATTAAGTTCATTTAGTCTATAGTACAGGTTAAGTCCAATGTTTCTTTGCTGATTTTCTCTCTGGAATATTTGTGCAATGCTGAAAGTGGATGTTAAAGTCTCTCCAGCTATTATTGTCCTGAGGTCTAGCTCTCTATTTAGCTCTAATGTTTGCTTTATAAACTTGGTGCTTCAGTGTTGGGTGCATATATATTTACAATTGTTATATCTTCTTGTTGATTTGATCTTTTTGTCATTATATAGCGACCTCCCTTGTCTTTTCTTACAATTGTTGCCATGGAATCTGTTTATCTCATATAACTATAGCTACTCCTATCCTTTTCTGGTTTCCGTTGTCATGGGATATCTTTTTCCTTCCCTTTATTTTCACTCTATGTGTGTTTTCTTAGGTGATGTGTGTTTCTGGTAAGTAACAGATTATTGGATCTTGGGTTGGTTTTTTTTAAATTAATTTAACCATTCTATGTCTTTTGATTGGAGAGTTTAGTCCATGTATGCTTAATGTTATTATTGATAAGTGAGAACTTACTACTGCCATTTTGTTATTTGTTTTCTGGTTTTGTTGTGGTCTTCCCTTTCTTCTTTCTTTCCTTCTTGTCCTTCTTTCACTAAAGGTAATTTTCTTGGGTGATGTGAATTAATTTCTTTATTTTTATTTGTTGTGTTTCAATTGTATATTTTTTGATTTGAGATTACTATAAGGCTTGCAAATAGTCTCTTACAACCCACTATTTTAAGCTAACAACTTAACACTTTTTGCATAAACAAACATGAGCAAACAAGCAAAAATAAAACTAATAAGAACCCTATGCTATAACTTTGTTCCCCTCCTATTTTATTTTTTGTTGTTTCTGTTTATATCTTATCTATATTTAATTTTTTCTCTTTTTTTTTTTTGAGACGGAGTCTTGCTCTGTCTTATCTATGTCTTTAAAAGTTGTTGTAGTTGTTGTTTTTGATTGTTTCATCATTTAACCTTTCTATTTAAGAGTAGTTTACACACCACTGTTACAGTATTACAGTGTTACATGTTTTTCTGTGTGCTTACTATTACCAGTGAATATTGTATCTTCAGATTATTTCTTACTGCTCATTAAAAACCTTTTCTTTCTAACAGAAGTACTCCCTTTAATATTTCTTTTAGGACAATCTGGTATTAATGAAATTCCACAGATTTTTTTTGGGAAAGTTGTTATTTCTCCTTCCTGCTTGAAGGATATTTTAAGCAGGTTTACTATTCTAGGGTAAAAGTTTTTTGTTTTTGTTTTTGTTTTTGCTTTTTTCCTTAAGCACTTTAAATACATCATACCACTCTCTCCTAGCCTGTATAGTTTCCATTAAAATGGCTGCTACTGGACATGTTGGACCTCTGTATTATATTCTTTGTTTCTTTTCTCTTGCTGCTTTTAGGATTTTTTTTTTCCCCTTGATCTTTGGGAGTTTGATTATTAAATGCCTTGAGGTAGTCTTCTTTAGGTTAAATCTTCATGGTGTTCCATTACCTTCTTTTACTTGTATATTGATATCTTCTTTTTTAGGTTTGGGGAGTTCACTTTTATTATCCCTTTGAATAAACCTTGTATCCCCATGTCTTACTTAACATCCTATTTGAGGCCAAAAACTCTTAGATTGTCCCCTTTGAGGGTATTTTCCGGATCCTGTAGGTGTGATTTATTATTTTTTATCCTTTTTCTTTTGTCTCCTCTGACTTTGTATTTTTAAATAGCCTATCTTCAAGCTAACTAATTTTTTCTTCTGATAGATCAATTGTTTTTAAGAAACTGTGATGCATTCTTTAGTTTGCCAATTGCGTTTTTCAGCTCAAGAATTTCTGCTTGCTTTATTTTAATTATGTCAATCTCTTTGTTAAGTTTATCTCATAGAATTCTGAATTCTTTCTTTCTTATCTTCAATATTTTTGAGTTTCCTCACAAGTGCTATTTTGAATTATCTGTATGAAGGGTCACATATCCCTGTTTCTTCAGGGTTGGTCCATCATGTCTTATTAGGTTCCTTTGATGAGATCATGTTTTCCTGGATGGTCTTCATACTTAGGAATATCTGTCTCTGTCTGGTTATTGAAGAGTTAGGTATTTATTGTAGTCTTCAGAGTTTGGGCTTGTTTGTACCTACACTTTTAGAAGGGTTTTCCAGGTCCAAAAGGACTGTATGTTGTGAACTATGCTGTATCTGCATTAGCGGGCACCCCAAGCCCAGTAATTCTGTGGCTCTTGCAGATTCAGAGATACCACCTCCAAGGTCTTGGACAAGATCCAAAATAATTGTCTGGATTACCAGACAGAAACTCCTGTTCTTTTCCCTTACTTTCTCCCAAATAAATGGAGTCTCTCTATCAGTTCTGAGCTGGCTGGAGCTAGGGGTGGAGTGACGTAAACACCCTTGTGGCCACCACCACTTGGATTGCACTGGTTCAGACCTGAAGCCAGCACAGCGTTGGGTCTCACCCAAAGTCTGCTATAGCCACTACCTGGCTACCATCTATGTTCACTCAAAACCCTGGGGCTTTACTAATGGCTGGTGGCCTACGTCCTTCCCTTTGGGGAATCAATTTCCTTCAAGCCCCAGCTGGGTCCGGAGGTTATGTCTTAAAGCAAGGGTCCAGAATCAAAAACCTTAGAAGTCTACCTGGTATTCTGTTGTACTGTGGCTGAGCTGGCACTCAAACCACAAGATTTGTGGAAGTGGTCCTTCCCACTTATCCCTCACATTTCCTGAGGCAGAGGAGCCCCACCCCATGGCCACCACCACCGTAGGCCCATAGGGAGAACTATCAGGCACTGCTGATATTTCCTTAAGGGTCAGAAGTTCTTCAGTCAGCTTGTGGTGAATATCTCCTGGCCTCGGGCTCAAGCTTCAGGGCAGTGGGCTCCCCTCTGGCCCAAGGCAGATCCAGAAATGCCATGCAAAATCCAAATCCTGGATTCAAGGACCCCAAGGGATCATTTTGTACTCTATCTTCCTGTGGCGGAGCTTGTACCTAAGGTGCAAGACAAAGTCCCCTTTCCTTCTCTCTACTTTTCTCAAGCAGAGGAAGTCTCTCCCCATATCCACCACAACTGGGAATGTGCTGAGAGTTTAACTGGAAGCCAGGAAGTCACAGAGTCTTACGCGAGGCCCACAAAGTACTACCTGGGTGTTGCTGCTGGTTATTCAGGACCCAAGGGCTCTTCAGTTAGCAAGTGATCAATTCTGCCAAAACTAGGTCCTTCCCTTCAAGAAAGTAAGTTTCCTTCTAGCCCAGCATGTGTTTAGAAATGTTTTCCTGGAGCTGGGACCTGGAAAGAGGGTTTCACAACTCTGACTAGTACTCTTTCCTGCAGTGAGTGAGATGGTATCTAAGATGCAAGACAAAGTTCTCCTTGTTCTTCTGTCTCCTCCCATCCCCTCCCTTCTGCTCCCCTTCCCTCTCCTCCCCTTCCCACCCCTCTCTCTCTTCAAGTAGAATGAAGGGGTCTTTTTGGAGCCACAAGCTCTGCAGCTTGGGGTTAGGGGTGGGGAAGGAGTGGCATCAGCCCTCCCTTAGCCATCCCAGCTGTTATTCAGTTTGTTATGTGCCCCTCCAGTCCACTGGCTCTGAGCCCAGTTCAACAATAGGACTTGCCTAAGAGTTGCAGCCTAGACTGCCATGAGTTGAATAAATAAGGATTAAATAAATAAAGCTGAACTTTATTGAGAGCCCCAGAGCACTCTGGCCCAAGGTGGCAAGGCTTGCAGTAACTCAAGTTCCAACTGCTGTAATAGTCCATTCCCCTCTGGCTAGGGCTGGTTTAAATACTACCTCCATAGGTGAGCATCAGCTGAGTTCGGTTAGGTTTTGCTTTCTGTTGTGACAAGAAAGCACTCATTTCAACATAATGTCTCACAATTGTTTCTCTCTCACTCTCTCAAGTGCGCAGATTTTTCTCTCCATGCAGAATGGCCACTTCTGGGGGGTTGAGAGAAGGGAGGCATTGGCTATTCAAGACTGTTTATCTTACTTTTTCAGTGCCTCTTTAAGTAAAATGAAGTTAAACCCAGGTACTGTGAGTGCTCACTTCATTTTTGGTTCTTATGAAGGTGCCTTTTTTTGTGTGGAAAAATTGTTATCCTTGTGGGGTGGGGGAAGATGATTGGTGGAGACTTCTAGTCTATCATCTAGCCTCTCCTCTTTAAATTTACATTTTAAATAGGCACAGTTATCTAAATCTGGAGCTGCTTCCAGCCATGTCTATCGGTCACTTATATTACAAATAACAATAGTATTGGCATTTAATAATTGACTGACTCCTCAATATTCAATGATTATGTCAATGAAACCAGATTATTTGTAAACCTCAATGGTTGCTTTGAAACAGTAAATAGTGAAAGTCCTGGCATTTTTGCATGCTTTCTTTGGAAAATACAGTTTGTTTTTCATTAGAAGCATTGCACTTTTATCTTACCAATGAAATTTAAACCCACTATTTTTAACCATTGATTATTACATGTATTTTATGTATTATATATGTGTATTATATGTGTGTGTGTGTGTGTGTGTGTGTGAGTATGTAATAACAATTAACTTTTATACTAAAGATTTTATCAAAAACAGTAAAGTCTGTCTTTTTGGTTTGTTGACTGGAGCTTTTCTAAAGAACCAGTAGGAAATAAATTATCTGTACTTCTTAGAATAAAACTATTTATAACTAATAATCAAAGATCATTTGCTGAATAGCTCTGGTATTAAAACTCTTTCTTGCTTTATTTCACCTGGTACTTTACTTCTTTTACATCTTAATTTAGAAAACTTAGATTCCTGTGTTTGTACAAAGCTGTTCATGGTTCCTGATATACACTCTCATCCTCAACATCCAACCCTTTTTTCTAGTTGATATTTGTATTCCTAAAAACCCAGCACAGATATCACTTTTACCAAGTAGCTGTCTTTAGGGTTTTCTTGAGCACTTCTCTCTCTTCATACATGGCACTGTAAGAATATTCCAACCAGTGATTGCTGTTATCTCTTAATGTATATGTTCACTCCTTATTTCTGTAAAATATACAACACTTGCCCGCATATACACTCATAGAAACACACAATGAAAGTAAAAATATTTTCTTTAAATAAAAAAAAAAATCTCAGTCATTTATCAGAGTGACTGCTGCTAGTGCTCAATAATTATCTATTGAATGAGTTTTCATATTACTTTAAGGTTTTAAGAAATAAAAGTGACCAAGACCCTGTATACCTAAAATTTATGAGTAAAATATTCTTGACCTATTATACTATAATTCTACAACTGTTTTATGAATATCAATTAATCATTTAATGCATATTATAAAATTATAGCCATTTTAATAGTCATATTAAGGAAATGATTTCAAAGTTTTCCTTTCTGGGAAATATCTATACAACTGAGACATTTATGACATGATTTATCTTTCATCTAAATTCTTCTCTGAAAAGTCTTATCCTATACAAATATGTCCGTGCAAATGAGCATTCTTGAAATATCTTTGTGTAATTCAAAAATATATAGATATATACACATACAAAGACTCTTTCTATAAATCATGTCAATTTAAATATTAGAGATCATTTGAAGCTTAAACTATGTCAGTGTTATATGTCACTTGAGCTACCTCATGCTACATTGGGGAAATTCAGATTTACAATCCAGAATCATCAGTAGCCTACTATTATTTATTCATAGTGATGAACTTTTTAAAATAGATGGAACATTTATAATTTGAAGATTCTAAATGAACTACACAATAATTTAAAAATATTTATGGAACAGAAGTTTTATAGACTAGGTATTGTTCTAAGCTCCTGGTACACATAAGTGCATATGTATAAGGTATTTATTAAAACTTTATCCAATTAGTTTGTTAAAATGTAATTAGTGGTATTAGTTCATTCTCATGCTGCTAATAAATACATACCAGAAACTGGGAAATTTATAAAGTAAAGAGGTTTGACTCACAGTTCCACATGGCTGGGGAGTCCTCACAATCATGGCGGAAAGTGAAGGAGGACCAAAGTCATGTCTTACATGGTGGCAGGCAAGAGAGCATGTGCAGGGGATCTTCCCATTATAAAACCATTGAATCTCATGAGACTTATTCACTATCACTAGAACAGCACAGGAAAGACCTCCTCCCAGCTGCTTTCACGAGCTGGTGTTCAGTGTCTGTGGCTTTTCCAGGCACATGGTGTAAGCTGTCAGTGGATCTACCATTCTGCTGTCTGGAGAACAGTGGCCATCTTCTCACAGCTCCACTAAGCAGTGCCCAAGTGGGGACTCTATGTGGGGGCTCCCACCCACATTTCCCTTCTGCACTGCCCTAGCAGAGGTTCTCCATGAGGGCTCTGCCCCTGCAGCACACCTCTGCCTGGACATCCAGGCATTTCCATACATCCTGTGAAATCTAGGCAGAGGTTCCCAAACCCTGATTCTTGACTTCTGTGCACCCACAGACTCAACACCATGTGGAAGCCACCAAGACTTCAGACTTGCACCCTCTGAAGCAATGAACTGAGCTGTACATTGGCCCCTTTTACCCACGGCTAGGATGCAGGGCACTAAGGCCTGAGACTACACAAAGCAACAAGGCTCTGGGTCTGACCCACAAAACTACTTTTTCCTCCCAATGCTCTGGGCCTGTGATGGGACGGGCTGCTGTGAAGAACCCTGACATGCCCCAGAGATGTTTTTCCCCAATATCTTGGCCATTAACATTTGGCTCCTTGTTACTTATGCAAATTTCTGCAGCCAGCTTGAATTTCTCCTCAGAAAATGGGTTTTTCTTTTCTATCGCATCATCAGGCTGCAAATTTTCCACTTGTATGTTCTGCCTCCCTTTTAAACATAAGTTCTAATTCCAAACCCTAACTTTGTGAATACATAAAACTGAATGCTTTTAACAGCCCCTAAATCACCTCTTGAATGCTTTGCTGCTTAGAAGTTTCTTCCAAAAAATTTCACAAATCTCTAGGGCAGGGGCAAAATGTTATCAGTCTTTTTGCTAAAGCATAACAAGAGTAACCTTTATTCCAGTATCCAACAAGTTCCTCATCTCCATCTGAGACCACCTCAGCCTGGGCTTTATTATCCATATCACTATCAGAATTTTGGTCTAAGCCATTTGACAAGTCTCTAGGAGGTTTCAAACTTTCCCATATCTTCCTGTCTTCTGAGCCCTCCATACTGTTCCAACTTCTGCCTGTTACCCAGTTCCCAAGTCACTTCAACATTTTCAGGTATCTTTAGAGTAGCACCCCACTACCCGGCACCAATTTACCATATTAGTTAGTTCTCATGCTGCCAATAAAGACACATCGGAGATTGGGTAATATATAAAGGAAAGAGGTTTAATTGACTCACAGTTGCACATGGCTGGGGAGACCTTACAATCATGGTGGGAGGCAAAGGAGGAGCAAAGTCATGTCTTACGTGGAGGCAGGCAAGAGAGCATGAGCAAGGAAACTCCTCTTCATAAAACCGTCAGATCTCATGAGACTCATTCACTATCTCAATGACAGTATGGACCCACCCCCATGATTCAATTACCTCCCACTGGGTACTTCACACCACACATGGGAATTATGGATGCTACAATTCAAGATGAGATTTGGGTGGGGACACAGCCACATTATATCACTAGTGTAAGTGAGTCCTACTCAAGATTCTGACATATTACAATCGCATAACAACATGAACCATTAGGGAAAATAGTACTTTTATTATTTTTAATAACTGTACACATCATGAAAGTACATAGTGAAAATATTTGGCACACAAGACAATTTTGATGTCTCTAAAATTATGCCACACACATGGCTATTTAGCAATTATGTTCGAGTTGGCATGCTGTTTTTCTTGCCATCAACCCAGAAAATGAACTTCTTTAACACAGATGAAAGATAATACCCAATGTAGTAAGAATTTCTAGAAAAACAGTACTAATTTTCTTCCAATATCTTGAAATGTGCCTGCTGCTTGAGAGAAGGGGTTGTTTTAAATCACATCAGGAGAGATCATTTGTCTTAACGGATTAACATAAATAATGCACTCTCAGAACACACAAAAAGGGCTGCTCTGCCTATGGAGTAGCCATTCTTTATTCATTTGCTTTCCTAATATACTTTTCACTTAAACACACACAAACACACACACATACACACACATACACGAACATAAACACAAAGGACCAGATAACTTTCTAATACGCTGTACATCAAAATATAAGAAAACGTATTGTATGTAACTCAAATATATAAGCAAGTTGAATTTTTTTGGAAATTTGGGATTTATAAGACACAAATGCTTCATCTGAATTACACGGAGAAACAGCAGGAAACAATCAATATGAAGACATTAAAGTTTTCAATTCCCATTTGCCTAAGGCATAGATATAAATTTTACTATGATGTAATAATATGCTTTGGCTTTTTCACTAGCCAAAGTACAAGAAAATATTTTTGTTAGAAGTGGACTGTCATGAATGTTGTGTTTACCTTTCGATGAGGTCAAAGATGATGCATTGGAAAATTTCAACAATAACAATGAAACTTTACTTACTGCTATAGACCAAAATATAATTAACCATTTCCAACATTTTTCAACAGAGGCTCAAGGAACTGAAACAAAGGGAATTTGCTCGAAATGTAGCATCTAAATCCAGGAAAGATGAAAGAAAACAGGAAAAGGCACTCCAACGCCTGCACAAGCTAGCTGAGCTAAGAAAGGAAACTGTATGGTGAGTATCCAATGAAATCGTATGTTTTCTTAAAACATGACCTAAAAAGGGGTATAGGGGGAGTCAGAAATAAAGGGCACAAATCTATTTATTTCTGTACTCAGAATAAGGCAGACATGTTTTCATGGCCTTCTGTAGGCTGTAAACAGTAATTTGAATTAGAATTTTATGCAAACACCTGTTTAATGCACATTTCAATAAAAAGCCAAAATTACTGTAATTTTGGATTAAAAAATAAACTTTATGTTGTTATTTAAGCTATCTTAGTTGAAAGCTATCCCATTTCTTGATTTGGGGTAAAATATTTGATTGAGCAAGAGAGCAAGGCAGTATCTTATGAACCTTTTGACAAAAAGAGTTTTTAGAGATACTTTTTAAAATGAAAATTTGGAGAACTTCTATTTAAAATTATGTTTAAGATTCCTTTTCTAAAAAAGGATAAGAATTTTGCTTGAGAAGCAGACCAACATTAAGTGTGCTGTGAATAAACTGTAACTGGGCTGTTAGAGGCTCACAACTCTTAAACTTTGACCTGCTTCTAACTGTGAGCAGCTATTAGGTGTGAACAGTATTGTATTTCAGACTTTACAATTCAAGCCAGGGCAAAGCTATTAAAAAGAAGACTTTTTAAAAGTAGTCTTTGTTTCTCCAATAAATAAGTTCTCTTTTATTATTGTCTATACAAAAATTACTTCATTCCAAATTTACTTTTTGCTGAATAATATTATGTGATACATTGACACATCGAAACATTGTTAGAGATGCCAAATTTGTAAAAGACAAAATAAAATGTATACGTATTTGGAATCCTACTTGGAACTGTTCAAAACAGACGTTACTGCTGTTCAGTTTCACAAATCAGGTATGTTTACATTTTATGGTAATGCGTAAAAAATTACACAAATTTTAACTATAGAGAATCATGAAACCTATGTAACTTAACGCTCTATAAATAGCATTTGCAAATATAAATTATGATATATTAAGTGAACTAGAGCTAATAATGATAAACACAAAAAAGCAACACTGCTTATCTAAAGTATTATCTTCTGTATAAAGCACATGTTTTACATTATACACACAGCCATACATACATGGTTTTTCAATTAATTTTGTGCTTCAAAAGATGGGAAAAGAAAGTCGTTCTGTTACTTAGCAGATAGAACAATGAAGCAATACATTGTGTTAGTGGTTAGATAAAGGAAATGTCCAACTAAAATTTTCCTGTCCACTTATAGTATCTAAAACACTGACATTTTAGAATAGCAGGAATTTTCTTCATACTCTGTTCTGTTATGTTAAGGATAAGGTTTAGGGTTTTCTTATATTTATGTGTTTGTCAGTATAGTTCTTTTCATCAGAACTCACTACAGTGTAATGTAATTCCAAATAAATTATATTTTAAGGGAATTGTCTTTTATCCTGCATTTACTGCATGTTATGATATAATGTGTAACTTCAGGATAATTTTAAATATTGAGACTAACAATTTCAAAAGAGTCAAAGCTCTCATCAAGCTAGTAGTATCTCTTAGTTACCTTTGCCCATACGAATTGGGCTATAGTAGACTCTTGGTGAATGCTGGGTGAATTGAATTGTTCAACTGAATTCCCAGCTTTTCTGAAGTCATGATTAAGGGTTTTGTTTAGAACTTTCATCATATTTGCCATATAACATCAATGATATTAAGTATTTGTGAATCAAAAGTAATTTTACCTTAGACAATACAACACTCTAAAATATCACTGAAGAGACCATGAAGGTAGAAAATTTTGGTCAGATAACACTGGTTAAGAATATATCCTCAGCATTGGTCTTAACAGCTATAAAAGCAACTTCAGGACAATATTTCCAAGTTATTCCAAATAGTAACAAACAAATAAATGATATTGTGGCACCATGGAAAGTACTTACACCATATGAAGGCAATTCTGTTACAATGATTTAAAAATTTGAAAAAAATATTTTAATGAATTTTTAAAGATGTAAGTGCTTGACTATGTTTTTCTCAAAAGTGTGCTATTTAACACACACTTCTGTTTCTTTCTCTAGTGCTCCTGGAAGTGGCCCCATGTTCAAATCAACAACTGTTACTGTGAGAGAAAACTGTAAAAATGAAATTTCCCAACGAGTTGTTGTGGATTCAGTTAATAACCAGCATGATTTCAAATATACTTTGATTCATAGTGAAGAGAATAGTAAAGATGCTACCACTGTTGCTGAGGATCCAGAAAGTGCAAATAATTATACAGCAAAAAATAACCAAGTTGGGGATCAAGCCCAGGGGATTCACAGACACAAAATCGGCTTTTCTTTTGCATTTCCAAAGAAAGCGTCCATGAAGCTAGAGTCCTCCGCTGCAGCGTTCTCTGAATACAGTGATGATGCCTCAGTGGGAAAAGGATTTAGCAGAAAAAGTAGATTTGTCCCCAGTGCTTGTCATCTTCAACTATCGTCACCAACAGATGTACTTTTGAGTTCTGAAGAGAAAACTAACTCTTTTCACCCACCAGAGGCAATGTGCACAGACAAAGAAACTGTTCAAACTCAAGAGATAAAAGAAGTCTCTAGTGAAAAAGATACATTATTATTACCTTCATTTTGCAAACTTCAACTTCAGTTATCTTCTGATGCAGATAATTGTCAAAATTCAGTACCATTAGCAGATCAAATACCACTGGAGGGTGTTGTTATTAATGAAGACATACCTGTGAGTGGTAACAGTTCTGAGTTGTTAGGAAATAAATCCACAGTTCTTGACATGTCTAATGATTGCATATCTGTGCAAGCTACCACAGAGGAAAATGTTAAGCATAACGAGGCATCCGCAACTGAGGCTGAAAATAAAAATGATCCCAAGACAGTGGCCCCTTCAAATACTGAAGAGGTTAGTATAACTATAAATAAGAAAACAAATTTCTGCAAAAGACAATGTGAGCCATTTGTACCTGTCCTTAACAAACACAGATCTACAGTTCTTCAGTGGCCATCAGAAATGCTGGTTTATACAACTACTAAACCATCAATTTCCTATAGCTGTAATCCTCTATGTTTTGACTTCAAGTCTACTAAAGTAAATAATAATCTAGATAAAAATAAGCCAGCTTTAAATGATCTTTGTTCTCAGCAGAAGCAAGAAGATATTTGCATGGGACCAGTTTCAGATTGCAAGGATGTATCTACAGAAGGACTCACTGATTATGAAATTGGAAGTAGCAAAAATAAACACACCCAAGTCACTCCTCTTTCGGCTGATGATATTCTCTCCAGTAGTTGTAATTTTGGAAAAAATGAGAATATGGGTCAGAGGTATAAAAATATTTCCTGTAAGATCAGAGAAACAGAAAAGTATAATTTTACTAAAAGTCAAATAAAACAGGGCACTCTAGATGAAAAATACAACAAAATAAGGTTGAAAGAGACTCATGAATACTGGTTCCATAAAAGTAGAAGAAAGAAAAAAAGAAAAAAATTATGCCAGCATCATCATATGGAGAAAACCAAAGAATCAGAAACTCGCTGCAAAATGGAAGCAGAGAGTAGTTACACTGAGAATGCTGGGAAATATCTACTGGAACCAATTTCAGAAAAGCAGTATTTAGCTGCAGAGCAATTATTAGACTCACATCAGCTACTTGATAAAAGGCCCAAATCAGAATCCATATCCTTAAGTGACAATGAAGAAATGTGTAAAACATGGAATACCGAATACAACACTTATGATACTATCGGTTCTAAAAACCAGTGTAAAAAGAACACAATACTTTTCAATGGACAATCAAATCCAAGAATGATACATTCTGGGAAACATAATTTAACATATTCTAGAACTTACTGTTGTTGGAAAACCAAAATGTCAAGTTGTAGTCAGGATCACAGAAGCTTAGTTCTTCAACATGATATGAAATGCGTGAGTCAGAATCAGGCTGTTAAAAGAGGTTACAATTCTGTCATGAATGAATCAGAAAGATTCTATCGAAAACGTAGACAACATTCACATTCTTATTCTTCAGATGAAAGTTTGAATCGACAGAATCATTTACCAGAAGAATTTTTGAGGCCACCAAGTACTTCAGTTGCTCCCTGTAAACCTAAAAAGAAACGGAGGCGAAAAAGAGGCAGATTCCATCCCGGATTTGAAACTTTAGAACTCAAAGAAAATACAGATTATCCCATGAAAGACAATTCTTCCTTAAGTCCTCTGGATAGGTTAATAAGTGAAGACAAAAAAGAGAAAATGAAACCACAGGAAGTTGCAAAAATCGAAATGAACTCAGAACAAACAAACCAATTAAGAAACAAACTGTCTTTCCACCCTAGCAATCTCCTTCCTTCTGAAACCAATGGTGAAACTGAGCATTTAGAAATGGAGACCACTTCTGGTGAATTGTCAGATGTTTCTAATGATCCCACCACATCTGTCTATATAGCTAGTGCTCCAACAAAAGAAGCACTTGACAATACCTTGCTTGAACACAAAGAAAGAAGTGAAAATATAAATATTAATGAAAAGCAAATTCCTCTTAAGGTGCCTAATATTGAACGGAACTTTAGACAGTCACCGCCTAAATCCTATCTTTGCCATTATGAACTGGCTGAGGCCCTTCCACAAGGAAGGATGAATGAGACGCCAACTGAGTGGCTGCGTTGTAATTCAGGAATCCTTAACACACAACCACCATTACCATTCAAGGAAGCACATGTGAGTGGTCATACCTTTGTAACAACTGAGCAAATCCTGGCTCCATTAGCTTTACCAGAGCAAGCATTATTGATCCCACTAGAAAACCATGACAAATTCAAAAACGTACCATGTGAGGTCTACCAGCACATTCTACAGCCAAACATGCTGGCCAACAAGGTTAAATTTACCTTTCCTTCAGCTGCCCTCCCACCCCCTAGCACACCTCTGCAGCCTTTGCCTTTGCAGCAGTCCTTATGTTCTACCTCTGTAACTACTATCCATCACACTGTCTTGCAGCAGCACGCTGCAGCTGCTGCAGCTGCCGCTGCAGCCGCAGCTGCAGGAACCTTTAAAGTGCTTCAGCCACACCAACAGTTTCTTTCCCAAATCCCAGCTCTCACCAGAACCTCATTACCTCAGCTCTCAGTAGGACCAGTAGGACCGAGGCTTTGTCCTGGGAACCAGCCAACTTTTGTTGCTCCTCCTCAGATGCCAATCATTCCAGCTTCTGTTCTTCATCCTAGCCATCTCGCTTTCCCATCTTTACCCCATGCGCTCTTTCCTTCACTGCTTTCCCCACACCCTACTGTCATCCCTTTGCAACCTCTCTTCTAGTCATCACCATAATGGGAAAAACAATACTCTTGTGAAAACTATTGCTATATGCGTAAGTGTTCATCTATGTGGGTACATGGCTATTTAACTGGTGGAAATAAACTGGTCGATATATGGCCTCACTGGTTTGAAATCATTTACTGTAAGTGTAATGATGCAAATAAATCCCTAAGTTTCTGATATATAATATTATTAAAGCACTGAATAGTTTGAAAATCAATACAATATATGCTGTATATTAAAATGATGTCTTAAGAGTATGTATAATGTACATAAAATATATTTATAGTACTCTAATTTATGTTGTAAAGTATGCTCCCTCAGTTTTTCTTAATCTTTGTGTATTTGCACCTATTTAATGTTTAGACAAAGCTGATGGCACTATGTTTTGTACCATGTTCCTTGAAACTGTAAATTCAGTGAAAAATATCTCTTGCAATAAATTTTTGTTAACTATTTAAGTAAATCAAACTTCTGTTTTCAGTTGGTTTTCACTGTTTTAGGAACATATAGTAACAATAGGTGTTGAATTTATATTATTTTACTCATACACAGGAATCTCTGAATCTCCAAGGCCCATCAAAATATCCTTGCAGCTCTATCAATACTTCAACTATGATACGATCTTTTAAAATAGTTATAACAGAGAGTTTATTTGTTTTTCAGTTTTTTCCAATGTTACTCATATTCAAAGTTTACTATATTTTCTAAACAATTGGCCCCCTCTTTAGACAGTAATCCATGGAAATTCATGTTAAAGTAATTTTAGTATTTGGGTGGGTAATAACTCAAAAATATGCAAAGTATGTAGTATGCTTTCTGGAACTCTAGAACAGGACTAATAGACAAGCCATGGTAAATAACCAATGTAAGTGCTTATAATGTTTAAATTCCGAAATGTATTGTGTTTATTTTTAATTATTGTGGGAAATACATGCAAATGCTGGCATGAATTAAGGAATAGGTTTAACTTTAATAAATCACTGCCTGTTATGTAACATCTTGGGATGAATGGCACAAACACAGTCTGTAGAAGGATGTTACTCTTAATTGAGAATCTGGAAGTGGGATGGAGAGTAAATAAATAGCCCTTCTATCTGCAAATCTTTCTAGTAGTTATGCTTGTATTATATTTTCAAATCACTCAGGAACAATTAGAAAGTCCACATCACTCTTCCAGATTCTGCTTTATTTTATTTATTTATTTTTTTGAGACAGAGTCTTGTTCTGTCGCCCAGGCTGGAGTGCAGTGGCGCGATCTTGGCGCACTGCAACCTCTGCCTCCTGGGTTCAAGCAATTCTCCTGCCTCACCCTCATGAGTAGCTGGGATTACAGGTGCCTGCCACCATGCATGGCTAATTGTTGCATTTTCAGTAGAGACGGGATTTCTCCGTGTTGGTCAGGCTGGTTTCGAACTCCTGACCTCAAGTGATCCACCCGCCTCAGCTTCCCAAAGTTCTGGGATTACAGGCTCTGCTTTATTTTTAATGACCTCTGCATTACTGCTCACTCAAGTGCTTTTACGTATACTTAAGAATATAATAGTCAATAGAGAGCCAGGAAATAGCACACTTTCCCCAAGAACATTTCTTACACCCGTCCCAGTCCATACCATTGGCAAGACAAAGTATACATCACTGTTACGGTGGGTTGTCCTCACCATGTGCAAATGAGAGCAGATTATAGTAGCCTGGCAATAAATCCAGGGTTTCAGAGCCCAGTTGAGTCACTTTAAATGGACAGCAAGTTTTAAACGATGCTGTACTGAGGAAATATTTCATATGGCTAGCATAGGAACTGGATTACCCTAGATAATTTGGGACCTAAAAGTATTTTCCCATATACAAATAATCAATATTTCATTATATCTTATAAAAGAGAAATAAGAAAGAAAATCTAGATCATTTACATTCATGATATTTGGCATAATAATCACTGGTTTATTTGAATGTTCACCTGAAAAATGCTTGTGAAAGACTGAGTATACCATTTAATGATTGACTAATAAGTACATAAAAATAGTAAGGAAGCAATTCCATCTCAAATGATGTAAGATAATATGTTCAAAAAACAGGAACTAAAATTGGAATGGATTTTTTTTTCCCCAGGCAAAATATTTGAAACTATCTTTGAAGATAAAATAGATACAGATATCTACTGGGGAATGCTGACCCAGTTTGTTTTTAATCGGTCAAAGCAGAATTGTTGTTTTTGATGTTAAAAGAATCAAAGCAAGTGTTTGACTTTAAAACATGCATATTTTTCTCTTCCTTCTATCTTCTATCATCTTGGTTGTTCACCTCTTACATCTTGTTTTAATCCTACAATTGCTTTGTTTCCTGATCTTTTTTTAACGTTATTGCAGGCATCATTTGTGTATATGTGCCTCCTTTTCTTGCTCTGTGTTGTCATTCATGTTTTTCAAATTCTGCTTCTCTCTTATTTATTTGTTAAATGATATGGTTAGGTATGGTTAACTTTTTAGTTGTAGGAGAATATACCTGACTGCTAGATATATGACAAGAATTTCTAGAAACTTTGAGGAGAAAACTTCTCAATTAAGATTAATTAAAACTCAGCTTGACAGATAAAATAATTGGTTCTCATGGATACCAGGTCTGGACAAGAACCTTGAATCTAGTTAATCACTGTCAAAGTCAGCCTGATTATAAGAAATTCTTCTAGTTTTCTGATACTTTGCTAAGATATTGCTTACATGGTCTGGGCATCTGTTATGTGTCAAGGACTCAAAATGAATGGATGGTGAGACACACGTATTTATCTATTCCAACAACATCAACTCCAGAATCAAGGGAATCAAGCCAATGGGCTGAAGATTAACAGTGAGCAGAGAAACCAGACAGGTAAGTCAGAGAGCTGTCATTAGGCAGTGACGCTGTCAGAGGACCACCAAGCAAGCCCATATTAATGGCAGCAAGAGTCAAGCCATTAGGGCAGTCATACTCTGGAAGTAGTTTTGGATGCTGGCTGACAGTGTGACCATAAGTTGCATCATGAAGAAAAAATTTCAGTCCTTTCCCAGTATAAATTGTTGTATATCCTATATACTATGGAAATTTAAATGATTCTAACACTATCTCTTACCCACCATCTCTAGTCTGCTAGTTACAGGCATTGTCATACCATTTGTTATTGTAAAGATGAATGATTTGGAAAATAGAATGAAACCCAAATGTAGAAAGTAACTGTAGCCAATTAACAAAGGTTTTTACATTGGGTAATAGGAAGGAAAGTCATCCACAACTTCAACTACTATGCGTATGTCAATTATACATTTTCTCCAAGTTTTTTATAAGTGAAAGACCTATATCAAACTGTCCACAGGACATCTTAACCTGGATATCTTCCAAGTATTTTGAACTCAGAACTCAAACTCATCATCTTACTTTATACATACTACCAAAATCTGTTCTTTTTCCTGTGTTTCTAAACTTTGTGGATGTCAATATAATAAAATCTGTTATTCAAGTTATAAGATTATGTCCACGTCAAAGCAATCAAGAAACCATTTGGCTCTATTTCCTTAAATTGTTTTTCAATTCCATTTCTCCTGCTTGTAGTTGTCCATATGCTGAACTGCTGTTTTAAATCAATGTCTCCATGCTCCCAGTCTCCTTTTTCTACAATTCATCCTCTAGCACTGCTCCCACCAGGGCTACATTTTTAAAATGTATTCTTATTATGACATATCCATACTTTAAAACTTATTCAGAGTTTTCAATTATTTTCAAGATACACAACAAAGTCCTTAGTATGTCTTGGAAAATCTGTGCTGAAGTAGGTTCCAGCCTCTCAGGATCATTCCTTCCAGCTCTCCTCTGGGCCAAGCATTCTAATGTACTGATCTAAATCTCCTTTGAGCTTGTGTGAGCATGTTTTGCTGTCCTACAATGTCTTACTGTCTATATATTTCTTCACTTGGATAACCACTAAAGAGCCAAAATTCAAGGTGTCTATTTCTTTTAGGAATTATCTCCCAGGTTCCCTCTCTCCCCTGATAAGATGGCTTCTTGTCTTCTCTCTTCCTGTAACATACCAAGCACAAATTTTGTCATAGAGTATTCTCTGTGTCAAATATATTGCCTTGTTTGTCAAAGTCACTAGACTGAGAGCTCCTTGAGTCTCTGTAGAATGTAACACATAGTAAACATTTAACAAAATTTTGTTAAGTGAAGAATAAAATGAATTGGAAAAAATACAATTAAAAGCTTTGAAGAGTGTACTAGGGTTCCAGAATTGTTACCTATTTTTACTCCAAACAAGTCCTAAATCCTTCTAAATAAAAGATAATTTTTCAAAACAAAATAGGGTTTCAAAAAGTTAAATACATAAAACTTATTTTTTAATGGAATTGTAGATCACTTAAAATAGAACTCCACTACAAAAATCGAAGCACAACTTTAACCCTTTCTTCTGGCCCAAGAGTAAGGCTCAAACTTCACTGAATTAATCGTGATCTCAATGTATGTATTTACCTACCTACCCATCTATCTGTTTATTATTTATCTAATCTATCCTGCATATATCATCTTTCCATCATTTTATTAATACTTGCTACCAAACATAATATATTATTATGTATCAGACACTAAACTAGTTTTCAGGACCAGAGATATTAATAGAACAAATTTGCTATTCAGATATTTGAGTCTAGTATGGAAAGCAGACATGCAAAATCTTGTATTTAGCCATCCAAAGTTTGAGATTTCATTATTAATCCATTAAAATAGATTGAATTTATACTCAGCATTGCATTTCACCACTGTCCTGTGCTCTTAATTCCTCATTTTTTATCTACTTTTTTTTTCTCTAGTTATTTGTCCGCTAAGCCACTGTCACTTATGTGTCCTTGGGAGAGAATGTTGCCCCTGGGAAGTTTTCCAATAAGCTGTTTACCTTCTCTCACAAATAAAATTGGATAAAGGATTGAGACTTACTTATATCATGAGTTGATGCCCAAAGTCCTGCTTTAGAAGCAACAGTAGAAGGCTGTGCAGTTAGTTCCAAAGTGCTGATTTTGACTGAAATATAGGCCACCATCTACCAGCCTTGTGGATTACATTCTTATCCCCCCATCTAAGATGGCAGGCATTGGTTCAAACGAAGAGACCACTTTTTGTTTTTTACACAAAGACATCATTGCCCACTAAGCCAAATGCCTAGAGCAAGATACTTTTTATTTTTGATATAAGCATTTTGTAGACTAGCACCTGCCCTGAGCTTTAGACCTGTAAGAATGTGAGCTCTGGCATCTACTTGAGCCTGGAAGTTCCTGGTAGTAAACAAAAAGTGTAACAAGCTTTCTTCTTATTTAATATCCTAAACTGTTTTTTTAAAATAATCTCTTTTATTTTCTCTTTTAATCTCCTAAATTGTCACTTTTATCAGCTTAACAATAACCCACAACATTTGGACCAACTTGTTATTTTAAAATGACCTCATTATTTTAATTGATTGTATCTTTTTGTGCTAATTATTATTTTGAATATATGTGTTTACCTATTTGACTAATATTAATATGTTTAGTTTAAAAAATTCTGGTTTCAGGAGAGGCATGGGGGCTCACACCTGTAATCCCAGAACTTTGGGAAGCTGAAGCGGGCAGATCACTTGAGGTCAGGAGTTTGAGATTAGCCTGGCTAACACGGTGAAACCGCCTCTCTGCTAAAAATACAAAAATCATCTGGGCATGGTGGCAGATGCCTGTAATGCCAGCTACTTGGCAGGCTGAGGCAGAAAAATTGCCTGAACCTGGGATGCAGAGGTTGCAGTGAGTCAAAAAGAGCCAATGCACTCCAGGAACAGAGCAAGACTCTGTCTTAAAAAAAAAAAAGAAAAAAAAATCTGGTTTCAACTGCTACATTTTAATTTTTTACAAATTACTTCCTAACATTTTTCATGTGGTGATTTTCTATACCTTTATTATCTTCACAGTATTTAGAATATTTTATTATGCACTTTAGATTTTTTAAAAATAGATCCCATTACATTTCAATCAAACTAAGCATACTTTGTTTAGTGTTGTTATCTTCCGTATCTAGATTGTATTGATTAAGACAATTTTAATTACTTCATTTAATATTAATTCTATTTCTTTTTTCAATATGTTTATTGATGGTATAGGCATAAAACATACATTTGGAAAGGGCCCAAGACCTAAGATTCAATTAACTAGAAGCAAGACTTGAGTAACTGTGTAAAACAATCATTTTCCTTTTGCTCCAGTAGCTTTGTGCAATTACTTAACCTCTAACTGGAAACCCTCTCATAGGCTAAGCTCCCTGGTTACTCCACTTAGTTCACATTCCCCCCGAGAACAAGACTAGACCCTATGCTCCTTCCTAGCTCCTGTTGGCACTGTATTGCGTTCTGCAGAATGTAACTGCTGCCTGGGGTTTCCTCCTGTTGTGTTTTCTAATTGATCCAACGTCTTGCTAGTGCCTAAGCTTGCAACCTAGACACTTCGTCTTGATTATTCTAGTTGAACTTGTTGAAATCAGCTTCTGTATCTGAGTAAGTTACGTTTGTTCTGGATGCTTATTGACTTATATTGCACATTATCCTCCTTTTGAAAACTTCTCCTTATATTTCTTTACTGAGCCTACCTAAGTTATAACATTTTAAACTCAAGGAGACTTTAGTTCTTAAAAATCCAACATCTAAGGTGCCTTAATGTTGAAGCCCGTGTTTTCTATGCATCTCTAAAAATAGCTATGTTTCAAATTAATGCTTTGAGTTTTGACAAATCTGCTTACCGCATTCAACTTGTTTTTTAATCTAATGATTTTGCAAGTGACTATTACTTCAACTTATATCATTTGGCAGAGAATCAATCTTCACATTAAAATGATAAGCCTCAAACAGATTATAGTTTTTATTAAATGGCTTTCCATTCCCAGAACGGTTATACTGAAAGAAAACAATGATAGAAATATTAATATGTTTTGAGATGTGAAATCTTTTATTTTCTATCCTGCAATGCAACTTTTAAGACCATGACCTTTGTGAGCCCATACAACTTCTTAGGTAGTATGAAGCATAATGTAATATTTTAAATATATTTTATACGTTAGCAATTATAATTGCATTTTATAGTACCTAAGGATTAATTATGTGCTTGCCAATCCTCTGTGCTAATATATAACACTGTTTTGACACTATCTTTTTAAATTGCTAAACAAACATAAAATAACATTATTATTCCATATAGATAATCTTGGCCTAAACATGTTAGCATAGAAAAGACTCTACAGCAATGCATTTGTGTGTAAATAAATGTAGGTATTGTTGGAGGTAGCTATTAAAGCTCATTGTGGTTATACTGTCAATTTGTTGGAGGTTCCGTCTATGTTAAGAACTGGTTTAACCCTTTTGACTAGAATGAGACTTTATCAACAAGGAAGTTTAAAAATTGGCTATAGATATAGAATTTTAGATAGAGTACCAAAAAGAAACTTTCTATATGAAAAATAATTCATTATAGCATTTCAGCAAACATCTAAAATTAAATTATATGTGAGACCTGAACTTAGTGACAGAAAGTGGATTTTTAAAAAATCTGCAAATCTGTTACATGGAAGCTGCTTTGCAGTACTGAATGCTTTCTCTCTTCCTTCCCAGGAACCAGTGCTCACTGTACTACGTGATAGTAACTTCCTGTAACTTCTGAACATTCTCCCCTTGGCAAGGCTACTCTTTCTTTACGGTCACAGTCAAGAGGTTGAGTAAAGCAGGCCACAGTGTTCCTATATTAAGTTGTCCCACAGTGCCTTTGGAAAGGAACAAGTATGTGGCTTTCTTAATTAATGGGTTGGGACATTTTGAGGAAGGTGAAGGAATTATAAAGTGAGAGTATAAACATTAAATCAGGCACTGAGTATGACTTTCCCTGGTTAAACAAAAACAAAAACAAAAAACCCCTCATTCACAAGGAGGTAATGTTTTCATTCCTAACCTGGCTCACTTGCCCTCAGGTATGCTGCACCCTATCAAAATGTCTTCAAGTCTCCATCTCTACTCTTGCTTCACCAAATAACAAATTTTCTGAAGTCCAAATCATTCAGTTAGGACTAGCACACAGGGAAGGACCTGGCAGTCTACCCTCTACTGGTCATTATCACTTCTATTTTCACAAAAGTCCAGAGCTAGAGGCATTGGATTCCATGTCTGCAGAAAGTCCGGGATGAGTTTCGTCTCTCTAACCATACTTTATGGAACACACATACAAAGAGCACACAGATGCACACCTCCCAAGGGCTGCCTGATCATTGCTGCATGGAATTCCTGGACATTTTCTCCTTAATGAGATGCTACCCTCTGTCTCTCTGCAGTCACAGTCAAGAAATGGAATGGAGTATACTCTCAGGTACATTATAGTATAAGATGGGGAAAAAATTCCCAACTACTGGAAAACTGTGAGACACCTTCACTTTTTAGGTCATCAATAAATCTCATTTTTCCCTAGGTCTTCCAGAATAAGGGAGACAAACATAGTTATACCAGGAAAATGACATGATAACTGTTCTAGTAAATTATTGAATAAATAATTATTTAGCCAAGGTCACTTGTCCTCAGTTTTGATCAGTGCTCAGAAGAAGAAGATAAACTATGCCTAATAATATAACCATGCTATACCCCTGCTGGCTATAGCCATGCTATTGTCATATTTGAGGTACCTCTTCAATTAAATGTCTTTATAGGCAAACCTGTCTCTTATGATCATTTATGTCTAATATGTTCCAGGCACTCTCCTAGGCTCTAGAGAGTAAGCAGTGAATAGAAATAAAGTCAATCAACAAGGAATTTAGAGTCTAAAGCGGGAACTTGAAAAACAAATAGCCAATTTCATAAGATGGCTGAGTAATACAATAAATTTAATAAACATAATATGTTGAGACAGCATATAACATATTAAGAATAAAAAGAGAAATTTTGATAAATGGGGGAAGAGAAAAGCAATGCAAAAGCCAGAGAATTCATTAAGGAATTTATGTGTAAGATGATAGTCACTAATAGTTTTTAAATAGCAAGGTAAATGACCCTCATTGAGAGTATCAGATTAGAATTATCAGTAGGATTCTATAAGAAAGAGTGGATTAGTATGTGTGTGTTCATTGGTGGGTGTTGAGGAGACCAGAAAATAAAGGAAGTTTCAAATTCTAGCTAGCAAATAGAAATGACACTATTTGGATAATTAAAAAGTTAGATAATCTGTAAGTCTTTTAGGGATTTATGCTATAGGAGAAGTTTTGGAAGAGGGCAAAAGAGGATTTACAAATGAAATTTAAGTTTCTGGCCTGCATAATTAGGTCGATGTGGTTATTCATAAATAATAAAAGGAGAAAAGATAGATGTGAAAGACAGTGAACAAAAGTTGGAGAATGGAAGATAACATCTTCAAATACTGTAATTTTGTAAGGTGTGACCTTTGGGAGAAACTAGGCCAAAGGTACATGGGCTATTTCATATTATTTCGTGCAACTGCATGCGAATCTACTATAATCTCAAAAAAAAAAAAAAGACAATTAAAAGAGAAATTTGAGGTACCTAGAATATATCTAAGTAGGGCAATCTTATAAATAGTTCAACATGTAGTAGAAACTCTCTTAACTGAAACAATAAAAACGTGCTTGTTGTCTATCACTTGCTTAAAGTGGTGAAATACACATTAAGGCACATATGCACACAGGCACAGTATAAGCATCGTGTACTAACTCACATTATCTTGTTGTATTTTAAATTTACCAACATTGTGCTATAGGTTCAAGGTCTTTGCTTTGAATTTATTCAAAGTTAATAGTCACCTTTTCTTACAGAATCCTTTGAAGTTATTGGTCATCTTTTTCGACATAATCCATACTCAAAATAAATCATCTATGGACTTCTAAGTTTTCTTATTTAAAATGTACTGAGGACTTAAATACATTTCTGAACAAATTAAAATTATGTTCTTAAATTATTTATTTTTCTCGTATCTTATATACCTATACTCACACCACAGTTAAAATAATTTAGTTAGCAACCACCTTAGTTTAGAATTTCTAAAGCATGCTAAGGAATAAACCGTATCTGCTTATATTCACATTTCATCATTTCACTTAACACTGAATTAAATTATATAATTACAGTAACAAATGCAACATGAACAAAGTGATCTGAGAACAAACAAATCTGAATTTGGGTGAGCAAATTATCAACAGTAGTGATGGTAAGTGTAATGACATCCTACAGCATATCCTAACAGGTACTCATTATGCCTTGAGAATCACTTTTAAAAGGAATTTAGAATTCAATTACTCTGAAAAGATACAAATGCAGATCATTTTAAAATAATCTATTATACAGGTATGAAGTTAAAAGGCACATATATACACATACACATATACTAAGGAAATGTATTTTGGAATCATCACCTTATTCATTTTAATTAAAATCTTATGAGATTTGAGATTACCCTTTGAAAAAATGTATAGACTACAGAGAGAAGTGGATCCTGGAAATAGCAACCAGCATTTAAGCCTGGGAAGAGGAGGAAACAACTAGAGAGGATGCAGAAAGTATCCATAGAACTTGAATATAAATTAGAAAATTATAGTACCAAGAAAATGGTGGCAAAAGATAGTTTTAAGTAAAAGGGCATGTTAAGAGCTGTCAATAGCTTTAAGTGTCTAAGTAAATGAGAATCATGCATTCTTCATTTCATGACCTAAGCCATTGCTAAGTCTGATATGGTAGTTTTAATAGAATGGTAAGCCTAGAAGCCATATTGCATTGACTTTAAAAGAGAATTGTGGGCAAGAAAATATATGCAAAGCTTTTTAGAATACCTACAAAGGGGTAGAAAGAAATAGAATTATGGTTTTAAACACTACAAAAATAGATTTAAATTTTGTAATGATGTCCAAGTCTACTGCATGTATATGAAGATTTGACTAGGTATAAGATCATGTTTATCAATTAATTTATATGTAACTTAAATTCTTTTATATACTAATATAGAGCTTTGAATGTATGTTTAGAATATCCTCTGGACTTAAATTCTGTAAAGCAGTTCCAAGTTGTTCATCGATGTTATTCATGTAAATTTTTTTGAAATTTCCTAGTAAAACAAATATAACTTATTGATTATTTTTCCTTAGTATCATTATTCATGTTTCTTTTTTGGATACAGTTGAATGTGAGGAAACCAAATTATGTAAGGAAACCTGGATAAGACTAATACTATATGATATGAAAAATGACTGTAGGTACTCAAATGCTCAAAAGTTGAATAATAGCAGAAATAGGCCTAATGAAATCTGAGACATTTTTAAAGGCCTAATATTTTAACTTTATATGGGACTTCTGTTTTATGTAATTAACATGTATGTAAATATTAATGTGTTGAATATATTTTGCTGAATATCATACTATGAGAATCAAATGGTCCATATTCCTTATTATTTAACATGCTTTCAATGGAGATAACTTATTTGATTAAAATCAGTCACGATTTTATCAATGATTCATAAAGTCAACACTTTTTTCATTTTCAAATTTATATTATGTACTCTATTTCATTTAATAATATAATTTTACCCTTTACCATTTTATTGATGAATCAAAATATTAAGGCAAATTCTATGGCAAGATTAATTTTATGTATTATTTCTTAGAAAACATAAAAGTTTTGTTCTCCTATGTTCTTGTTGCTGTTTTGATTTTTTAAATTAGTGAACTGTACCTTAAGACATTTTTATAATTTGTAATCATTTGTAATGGCTTTTGGCCATTAAAAGAATATTAATTTTAAATAAGTTGGATTGGATGTGGCATGCACCCAAGCAGTTTGAACTTGTTAATTCTTTGTGGAATGATTTCATCAGTACTAGACTGGAAGTTTTCTATTCTTTTCTTATTCACAAAGGTACTATAAGAAAATAAAGGCAAACTCCTGTTCAGACTAGGATGGAAGCTGTAAGACTCTTTTATTTAATAATTAATAAAGTTATTTTAGTTAGTTGCTGCTAATACAAAGATATTTCATTAAGAATTCTGCTTCTGTGTCAATCAGCCCAGTGAGTCAAAATTTAGCAAAATATCTACCTAGATAAGTTAATTCTCAAGATCCACAGGTGGATTAAGTCTCTAAGCATTGCCTCTGAAAATGTACTCTTTTTCTTGCAAAGACTTCAGAGCGGCTCATCTCAGTGATCTCTACTTACCTGAGGTACGCCTATTGCAGCAAATGCAGGAAAGCTAGGAAACTCATAAGAGGTTTCCAAATACGGGTTAGATAATCTAGCATTTTAGGATCTGTCATGTATGTCCAACTAAAATACATCTATATGAGGAATAACATGAAAATAATCTTCAGAGCTGCTCTTTTAGTACAAAAGTACAGTTTAGAAGCCTAGAAGTTGAACTAAATTTCCTCAACTCTGCAGGAGGGAAAAAAGACATACACATCTCCTACAACTTACGTTAAATATTTAGGAGCACAGTTTTTGGAAGAAGGCAGCTCCAGAACTGAGCTTCACCACTGCAGTGGACTGAAAGTTTGTGTCCCTCTAGAATTGTATGCGGAAACCCTGAACCCCAGTGTGATGGTATTTGGAGATGGAACTTTTGGGAGGTAATTACTGTTAGATTAGGTCGTGAAAGTGGAGTCCTCATAATGGGATTAGTGTCCTTATAAGAAGAGGAAGAGTGAGAGATCTCTTTCCTTTTCCATGCCATCTGAGGACACAGTGAGAAAGTAACTATCTGCAAGCCAGAAAGAGAGCCCTCACCAGAACCTGACCATGCTGGCTCCCTGATTTTCACTTCCAGCCTTCACACTGTGAGAAAATACATTCCTGCTTTTAAGCCTCTCCATCTATGGAATTTTGTTATGGTAGCCTGAGCAGACTAAGACAATTACTAGTTCAGGACTTAGACAAGTTAGTTAAACCTCTCTGAACCTCAGCTTCTCATAAGTAAAATGGAATGATAATACTTATCTCATAGTGTTGTTGTAAGAATGAAATAAAATTCTGACATGCTGCTGGTATATGGTAAGCACTAATGAAAAGGATTTAGCTATCCTTTTCATTTATCTTTCCTGTCTTCAGATTGTTAACCAGAAGAGAATCTGAGACATGAATGTATGTGTAAATGATTTATTAAAAAAGAGCTTCCAGAAGGAAACTAAGAAAATAAGGAAAACCAGGAAAGGAGAGGGAAGAAGTCAAGAAGAATATCATTTCCAGAAAATTCTGAGGGTAAATTCAGTCTGATTCCTAGGAAAACATGGAAGTGTAAGCTCCATTTGAGTGTTGTCTTGATTAGAAGCATAGTGACCTTTCAATTTGAGCATTAATTCATGATTGGCTCAAAGCAGCCATCAGGAAACAAATTCCCCACTTCTTTCAAGTCTGCAAGTATAGGCTAAGTGTCACCAGTATCCCAAGGGAAGTTCTGTGAAAAGACTTGCCAGTTCATGCCCTTGGAAATAAAATTACAGGCCTTTAAGAAGAAAATAAAATAAAATAGAAGCTGGAGGAAGGGCACACACACAGAGTAAAATTCCAGTGTCTGCTACAACTGCTTTATTTTCTACTATTCTTTTATAGTTTACCTTTCCTACCTCATGAGAATCACGTAGTACTCTTTTGTTCTCAAATGATGTCGATTCGATGTTCTCTCCATGTTCAAAAGTTTCCAGTAATTTCAAGCAGATCCTAAGAAACCATCTTTGTAAATTAGGAGGTATTGAGAGGCAGTTATCCATGTGGCTTTTACATTGCTGCATCCCTTTAAACAATTTAAAACTGAATTCTTTTTGTTTTAAATTGTTTTTCTCAAGAATGTTAGAATAGTGAACACAGTTGGAGGAGAGTGATAGTTTATTCTTCTGAAGCAAAAGCTAGGCATGATTTATTATGCAAAAAAAAAAAAAAAAAAAGAGAGAGAGAGAAAATATCAGATGCCCTTAAATCAGCATTCCTCTGCTCCAATGCAACTGACTGTGTGCAGGTGTCACCTAGGTCCGTTTGACATTACTCTGTCAGAACTGAGGATCAAAGAACCTGCACAAAAATGCTGATACTGCTATAAGTAATAAGTATTTCCCTTCATTGCTAATTTGTCTCATACTTCTATCAAATACAGAAAATTTTGCAGGCTAACTTGTTAACTTTCAAGAAAGGTAAAATCTCAGACCCTTCACAGCTTTTGATTTAAAATAATTTCATGTAAAATTGTTTATATCATTCACTTATTGTTGGCTCATGTTATTCTTGTTTTTAAATTTTAGCTATGTTCTCTAACAATATTTGGTATCTTTTCCACAAATAAAGCACAAGGAAAATATTAACCTTAAATATTTGAACGAAAAGTGTTTATATGTCTTAGAATACATAGTTTAATCACAATAGAAAAAAAATGCAAAAGTAATTATATCTGTTTAACACATCTTTTTATTTAATTGCATGCAAAGTTTATAGATACAGACATAATAACCACAAGGGTGTCAAGAAATGATGAGACCACAACAAAGGCATTCACCAATATGGATAAATAAGACTCAGTGTCTATTACTACATAGAACAGTACACAAATGTATAAGAATAGGTTGTGATCCTCTTTCCTAATCTGTTGAAATGTATTGGAGATCCCTCATTTATAAAATGCCAACAAAGACAATTAGAACAGAGAGAGATGGACAGACACACAGAGAAAACAGTTCATGAAAAATAGTGAAAAAAAGAACTAAAGCCTTGTAAATTACAATTCTCTCAATTGATGAACAAAGTTTAGATCTTTAAAAAGTTTTTTTATAGTCCACTTATCACAAACTAACATGTTTTTGTTATTCATTTAGTAGGACAGTTGATTATTCTTTTGTAGATACAGAGAAATAAACCAACCTGGGAGTGAAACAGGAGCACAATCTTTATACTCTCAATATCATACTAACTAGGAATAGAATCTTTAACAAATCAATCTCCCTGTAATTTAGAGATTTCTCCCATTACTAGCAGGAAGCTGAATTAAATGATTCCTAATTGAATAAATGACCATATTTTACAAAGAATTACATTATTTTTTCTAAATTAGATCTCTATCCATCACTATGTGTCCTGGTTCTGGAACAATTAATAAAAAATTACAATAATTTCTGAAATACTGGGCATCAAATGAACATATCTCAAATATACAAACTCCCAGCCCAAATAGTACTAAATGAGAAATGTTAGAAGCATTCCCATTAAGAACTGGAACAGGACAAGGGTGCCAACTTTCATTATTCATATTCAACATAGTACTGGAAGTCCTAGCTAGAGCAATGAGGACAGAGAAACAAACGGCGTCCAAATAGCAAAATAAGTCAAATTATCTCTCTTCATTGATGAGATTATTCTATACCTAGAAAACCCTAAAGACTCCACCAAAATGTTCCTGGAGCTAATAAACAACTTCAGTAAAGATTCAGGACACAAAACCAATGTACAAAAATCAGTAGCATTCCTATACACCATAACATTCAAGCTGGGAGCCATAACAAGAATACAATGCCATTTGCAATACACACACACACACACACACACACACACACACACACACCCCTAGGGATACATATAACCAGGGAGGTGAAAGGTCTCTATGGAGAGAACTACAAAACATTGCTGAAAGAAATCGTAAATGAAACAAACAAATAGAGAAGTATCCCATTATCACGGATTGGAAGAATCAATATCATTGACATGGCCATACTACCCAAAGCAATCAATCTACAGATTCAATGCTATTCCTATCAAACTACCAATGTCATTTTTCACAGAATTATGTAAAACAATTGTAAAATTCACATAGAAATGAAAAAGAGCCTGAAGAGCCAAAGCATATCTAAGCAAAAAGAACAAAGCCAGAGGAATCACATTACCCTGCTTCAAACTGTACTATATGACTGCAGTAACCAGAACATCATGATACTAATACAAAAACAGACTCATAAAGCTATGAAAGAGAAAGGAGAAACCAGAAATAAAGCCACACATCTACAACCATCTGACTTACAACAAAGTTGACAAAAATAAACAATGGAGAAAAGACTACCTATTCAATAAATGGTGTTGGAATAGCTGGCTAGCTATATGAATCAATGCCCATCAATGGTAGACTGGATAAGAAAACTATAGTATGTATACACCATGCAGCCATAAAGAGGCAGAAAATTATGCCCCTTACAGCAACATAGATGCAACCGGAAGCTGTTATCTTAAGCTAATAATGCAGAAACAGAAAACCAAACACCACATGTTCTCACTTATAAGTGGAATCTGAGCATTGAGTATACATGGACATAAAGATGAGCACAATAGACACTGGAGACTACTAGAGGAGCGAGTGAGAGAGGAGAGTAAGGGCTGTAAAGATACCTATTGGGTACTATGCTCACTACCTGGCTGACAAGATCATTTGTAACCCAAACCTCAGTGTCACACGGTACACTCATGCAATAAACCTGCACATGAACTTTCTACATCTAAAATAAAAGTTAAAATGATATTTAATAAAAATAAATGATAATAATTTTTAAACTCTTACTTGACTTAAAATAATTGGCTCAAGTCTTTTAAAAGAGAACATATGTCCAGAATAGTAATCGGTGTACAATACATGTTGCATTCGGGTACTCTCTTGACCCTAATGACGAGGGAACTTCAATGCTTTATACACTGATTGCCTTAGTAGGTATTAGGTGATTCTCTGTTGAAAATAACTTTATAATTAACAAGCTAGCAATATAGAATTAAAGGTGATTCTGTTCATCTGAAATATATGTTTTCAAAATCCAAATTTATTAACTTTTACTTGAAGTAACTTCTTACCCTTAACAGTTTGGGGATAAAAATGTATTCTGACTGAATGCAGAATAACAGCATTGGTCATAATCATTTAGGAAAAGAAATGTTTATAAGAAAAGCCATATAGCTTTAACTCTTTTTAGCTTCAGTCTCCTGATGCTCTTAGAAATCTATAATGGATTTAATAATAGTGTTCTGACTTTGCTATAAATCTCTGGCAATCTCAACTGTGATACTGCAAGAAAAAATATGACTGAAAATCAGGTACAACTGTGTGTCAACAAAAACACCATTGTTTCTCTGGAGGCAAAAATAGATGAAGAGATTAAAATAAAAAGCATTATGGACACATAATTCCATAATTCTCTGTGATTCCACAAAGCTTTCTAGGAAGGGGCAAACATTTATTTATTATTAAGCAAGTTTTGAAACAAATTATAGCAATAAGAATGTATTTCACATACTGCCAAAATGTTGGATAAGATAGAAATTATGGACACTTCCTGGATATCTACATATCTACCCAGTAGTCGTTTTTTTCCAAGGCACCACTCTTACCCACATAATCCTGCTATATAAGATAATAGTCTTCCTCATTGTTCATATATTCTGAAATTGACTTTTTCTCCACATCCTCTCTAGCACCTGTTGTTTCCTGACTTTTTAATGATCGCCATTCTAACTGGTGTGAGATGGTTATCTCATTGTGGTTTTGATTTGCATTTCTCTGATGGCCAGTGATGATGAGCATTTTTTTTCATGTGTCTGTTGGCTGCATAAATGTCTTCTTTTGAGAAGTGTCTGTTCATATCCTTTGCTCACTTTGTGATAGTGTTGTTTGTTTTCTTCTTGTAAATTTGTTTGAGTTCTTCATAGGTTCTGGATATTAGCCTTTTGTCAGATGAGTAGATTGCAAAAATTTTCTCCCATTCTGTAGGTTGCCTGTTCACTCTGATGGTAGTTTCTTGAGTTTTTCATTTTGGTCAATTTTTAGTTTAAAGAAACCCTCTTTGATAGATCTGTATAATAAGGATAAGGTCATGTTGTGCATAGTACACTGACATTAACTAAGGGTCAGTAATTTTATAAACTATGAATGATTTTATAATTCATAATCTTAAATTTATAATTATAAATTAGTATTATGACATTTATACTATGAGATCCAGGTGAGCAAATTGGCATCTTAACAACATTTGGGTTTTCCTATCCATGAACATTTCTCCATTTATTCATATCATCTTTGGTTCTTCCAACAGGGCTTTGTAAATTCCTCCCATAGATCTTTTATATAGCTTGTTGGATTTATACATAAATTTTTCATTTTTACTGGGCTAATGTAAGTCATTGTTATGGACTGATTCATCTCCTCTCAAATTCACTGGTTGAAGACTTATTTGGCTGTATTTGGATATATAACTTTTATGTAGGTAATTAAGGTTACCTGAGATTATAAGGATGAAGCCCTAATCCAGTAGGATCTGTGTCCTTATAAAAAGTGGAAGAGGCCAGGCACCATGTCTCATTCCTGTAATCCCAGCACTTTGGTAGGCTGAGGCAGGCAGATTGCTTGAGCTCAGAAGTTCGGAACCAGCCTGGACAACATGATGAAATCCTGTCTCTACTAATAAAAAGTAAATAAATAGTTTTTTTTTTTTAAAAAAAAAAAAAAAAAAAGAGGAAGAGATATCAAAAGTGTGTTCACACAGAAAAAAAAAAAAATATGTGAAAACACAATAATAAGACGGCCATCTACAAGCAAAAAGAGACATTCCTCAGGAGAAATCAAACCTGCCAGGACCTTGATTTTAAACTTCCAGTCTCTAGAACTGTGAGAAAATAAATTTATGTTGTTTAATCCACCTAATCTATGGTATTTTGTTACGGCAGTTCAAGAAGACTAACACAGTAATATTATGTTTTTAACTTCACATTCCAATTATTCATCATTAGTATATAGAAAAGCAACTGAATTTTATATAGTAATCTTGTACCCTGCTAGTTTTACCAGTTTGCTAAATTTTTCGCTGGTTCTTTGGGATTTTCTACATAGACAATCGTATTATGTGTGAACCAAGTTTATTTCTTCTTTCCCAATATTTATACCTTTATTTTCTCTTCTTGTCTTATTGCTGCAGCTAGAACTTCCAGTATAATGTTGGATAAGAGTGTTAAGGGGGGCATCCTTGCATTGTTCCTGATCTTAAGGAAAAGCATGTATTTTTCCACCTTAAATATTGTGTTAGCTGAAATATGATGTTAGAATTTCTCTAAATTTTTAAGCTAATTTTTCTTCATTAGCCTGTTATCAACAAGTTTGCATTAATTAATTGTTGAATGCTGAGACTTTATTTTGAAAATAGACATTATTATTTTAAATATTTATTCTGCTTCTTTTGCTTTTATTTGTGCCTTTCCACTACATGAATGTTATGCCTTTTGTAATTGTCCCACAGTTCTTGGCTATTCTTGTCCTTTTAAAGAATATATCTCTTATCTATTTGCTTTTCAGGTTGGATAATTTTTATTAACATGTCCTCAGGTTCACTGATACTTTCCTTAGTGATATTCAGCTTGCTAATATACTCATCAAAATCATCCTTAATTTTGATTAAATTTTTTTTATTTCTAGCACTTCTTTCTGATTCTTGCTTACAATTTCAGTCTCTCACATTACATCACCTATTTGGTCATGCATATTGTCTACCTTTTTCATTAGCACATAACACGTTAATCATAGTTATTGTAAATTGCCTATATGATCATTCTAAAATAAACTTTATATTTGAGTCTTGTTCTGATGTTTGCATTGTGTCTTTGGATCATGTTTTTTCTTGTCTTTTAGCATGCCTTATATCATATTATAGTTAATGAAAGCTGGACATCATGCATCAGGTAATAGAAATTCAGGAATTAGGCTTTTAAAGTCAGGGTTTTTTTATCTATCTGGCTAGTGCTGTGTTTAATATTTGCTATGGATTTAGGTTCAGTTTCCTTATTTTTCCCTCCCCGGTTGTCTTTGTTTATCCCTAAGAACTACCTAAATTACCTGTTTTGGCAATAATTCACCAATATCATTCTGGAGCACTGTAGGTGTGGTGTTAAGGTGTTGGGGAGGGGAAATGTTCTATATAATTCAAAACTTCAAACATCAGTTTTAGTGAGCCTGAGTCACTGGACTGTGACACAGAAGCATTTCAATATTTTTTCCCCTATTACATGACACAGAATCTATAGAGGGGTCTAGAGTTGTTTAATTATTTTTCCCCCAAGTCAGACAACACTCTCATAAAAAAGTTTCTCCCGGAGGGCAAATCTTTGCTATGGAGACAGCTCTGAACGTATTTCGAAATGGCTACTTTTTCTCTGGGTGTATTTCAAAACGGTTACTTTCCCTTTCCTCCTGACTAAAACATAAAGAGATGTTTTTTCCAGTTTTCACGGTGAGCTGGTAGAGTTGCTGGAACCCAAGCAAATGTGATGATTGATACATTTTGGCTCTGTGTCCCTGCGCAAATCTGATCTTGAATTGTAATCCCCACATGTTGAGGTAGGGACCTGGTGGGAGGTAATTAGATCATGAAGGTGGTTTCCTCATGCTGTTCTTGTGACAGTGAGTGAGTGTTCAGGAGATCTGATGGTTTTAAAGTGTGGGGCTAGCAGGGTACAGTGACTCACACCTGTAATCCCAACACTTTAGGAGGCCGAGGTGGGCGGAGCACTTGAGGTCAGAGGTTCTAGACCAGCCTGGCCAACATGGTGAAACCCCTTCTCTACTAAAAATATACAAAGTAGCCAGCTGTCAGAGTGAGACTCGAAAGAAAGAAAGAAAGAAAGAAAGAAAGAAAGAAAGAAAGAAAGAAAGAAAGAAAGAAAGAAAGAAAGAGAGCCAGGTGTGGTATTGCACTCCTGTAATCCCAGTGACTCAGGAGGCTGAGGCAGGAGAATCACTTGAACCCAGGAGGTGGAGGTTGCAGTGGGCCACGATTACACCACTGTACTCCAGCCTAGGTGATAGAGTGAGACTCCATCTCAGAAAAAGAAAAAAAAAAAAAGGAATGAAGTATGGGACTTCTCCTTTGCTCACTCTCTCTCGCCTGCCGCCATGTATACATATTTTGCCTCCCCTTCGCCTTCAGCCATAATTATAAGCTTCCTGAGGTCTCTCCAGCCATGTGGAACTGTGAGTCAATTAAATCTTTTTTGTTTATATATTACCCAGTCCCTGGTAGTATCTTCACAGCAGTGTGAAAAGGACTTATAACAGCAATCCTCATAAGACTGAGCACCTAGAATTTTTTCTCTGTCAAGCTAGTCCACACTCAGGCTATAGCAATTCCTCAAAATTACCTTTAAGTGTTTCTGCAAGTTACTGGCTCCAGCTCCTTTTGCATGAGGTCTACTCGTCATGGTTGTGATTGTTATTGTCTAGCTTTCCAGATTACAGGGAGATAGTTTGTCCTGTGACCTCAATCCTCTAGAGAATCTTATAAGAGTCAGTGATTTTTTATTTTCTCAGTTTTTATCTTGGTGTGTGGATAAGAGCAAAGATTTCCCACTCTTTATATAACTCAACTGAAACCAGAAGTCTGTAAAATAATGCATTAATCTCAGTTCTGTTTGATTGTGAATCATGACACTATGCCAAATAGCTCATAAAGAAATTCCCTATAACGAGAAAGAAAGTCTCTAAATAATTACAATATAGAAAATATTAGACTTAAGATTTACTTATGAACTGTAATATAATCTTTATTTCTGCCTTGCAGATTTGTTTATAAATAATAACAGATACACATTTCAGAAGGGCAACTCAATTTAGCTAGAGTCAAAAGTCCCAGGAACAAGCTAATATCAGACTTGGCTATAGCTAGGGGATCAAAATTTGTGATCAGGAATGCATTTCTGCTATGTCATTGAGGTGGGAGGTGAGGCATGATGTTTGGTAATTCTATAGCATCATGTACATGACCACTATCAATTTATAATATTGTCTCTAAGGTTGAAATCTAGTTTATTTACCTTGATCTGAAATAATAGAGCTAGACTGTAAGCATTTCTCTTTTGTAGACAGTGTGATGTTAAACTTTGTCAGTATCGTGTCATATAGGTACATGGCTGGAGGAAAGAGCATCTCTTCCTGAATCCCATGTACTTCTATTTTGATTATTTTTATTTCTCTCGCACTGCTGACAGTGTTATATTTGGGAGATATCTGTTTACTTCTGCCCAGTGATAAGTCTAGAGAAAGCAGTCCCTCAGTGATCTAATAGTTTGGCTTTGGAGCAGTGACCACTTCAATGACGAGGGACTCTACAGAAACACCACAAACTAGAAGTATGTGCTATTCAGCCCCAAGAGCTGTTGGAAAAAAAATCCTGTCCTCTGTTTTCATAAATTTACTAAGTTAATAAGTTATTTAATAAACAAAATTGAAATGGGAATTTGTAGACTTAAACAGTGTTTAACATAAACCCAACATTTTTAGTGGACCTTAGAAAACTGACAATTTAAGAACCAAACAAATGTGTGGGTTTCCAGAAAATCAAGTGAACTCTGAAATAGGAACTATGCCAATGGGTCGTCTAAGAATTGAAGAACTACTATTAAAAATATTTGCAGAAACAGCTTTGGAATAGCCAATAATTCATATTTCAAAAATAAAAATGTATAGTGGCACAAAACCTACCCAATGGGCTCTATCTATTTATTTATTTATTAAATGGACACAAAATAATTATACATATTTATATAGTAAACTGATATGTTTCAATACATATATGCATTGTATAATAATCAAATCAGGGTATTTAGCATTTTTATTATCTCAAAGATTCATCGTTTGTGGTGAGAACATTCAAAATCATCTCTTCCAGTTATTTTGAAATATACTACCAATATTGTTAATTTTAATTACCTTTATTCACAATAGTACATCAGAACTTATTCCTTCTATCTAACTGTGACCCTATAACCATTAGCCAACCTCTCCCTCATCCCCCTCCCCACTCAATTCCCCAGACTCTGGTAATCACTATTCTACTCTCTCCTTCTATAAGATCGAGTGTTTTAGATTCTGCATATGAGTGATATCATGCAGCATTTGTCTTTCTGTGCCTAGCTCACTTTGGTTAATGTCTTCCAGGTTCAACTACATTGGTGCAAATGACAAAAATTCATTTATTTTTATGGCTGAATAGTATTCAATATATACAGATTTTCTTTCTCCATTCATCTGTTGGTGAACACTTGAGTTGATTCCATATCTTAGCTATAGCACTGCAATAAACATGGTAGTGCATATATCTATTTGACATACTAATTTCATTTTTGTGGGGTATGTACCCAGTAGCGGAATTGCCTGGATCATATGGTAGTTCTATTTTTAGTTGTTTGGAGGAATCCACATATTGTTTTCCATAGTGGCTGAACTAATCTACATTTCCAACAGTGTGTAAGAGTTCCCCTTTCTACACATCCTCACCAGCATCTGTAATCTTTTGTCTTTTTGATAATTGTCATTCTAACTGAGGTAAGGTGACCCCTCACTGTAGTTTTGATATGAATCTCCCTAATGATTAGTGATGTTGACTATTTTTACATATGTACCTGTATGTACCTGTTGGCCATTCATATTTCTTCCTTTGACAGATTGACAGATGCCTATTTAGGTCTTTGCCCATCTTTTAATTTGAATTTTTTTTTTTTTTTTTTTTTTGCTGCTGAGTTGGTTTTCTTCCTATATTATTGGATGTTAACCCCTTGTCCCAACGGTGCTGTTTTAATGAAGAATCTATATCCAAGTGCTCACTGTTTTTTCACTAAATTTCCAAGAAGAACTAATTGTAAGTGTATATGGATGACGATTAATTTTCCTCATGGAAATATTCCACTATTTGTTTTACAAACCTTATTACTAGAGAATAACAGACTTCCTACAGCACTAAATTTCCTTGGGTAGTATAAATTTTTAACAGTCCCGGATTTCTTCCTGTAACTATTTCCTTGGGACCACTATCAATAGACCACTTCTTTCTTCTCTACGAAACTACTTCAGCAAATATTAAATTTATACATTGAATGGCAAAGATTTGCTTTGTAAACAAACAGTCAAAATAATTTGCAGCATTTGTTTGTAGAGGATTCACAAAATTCTCCTGTCATTAACAAAATTACATATGATTTAGATATTTGTATGCTTGTTATAAATATGATTTAAGAAGAAACTAATAGTGAGATGCTGTTCTGGAATCTTTATGGATTAAAAAAAATCTACTGAAGTAGGTAGAAAACAAGAAACTGAGTTTATAGAAACTTAGGTTTGACTCTTCCAAATAATTTTCAAACATAACTGTGTTTTCTAAATACTGAAGCTGGAGATCTCGTATCTTTGGGACTGACCCTTAGAGAGAAAGTACTAATTATTCTTTTCACTATTTCTTGAAATACTCCTCTGTTGTCTGTAGAATAGACAAACTAGTAAAAAAAAAATAAATATATTCAAAATTTGCAACAGTTTAAGATCTCACTTTATGTTAGAGTCTAGCTCAAACACAACACCTGCTTTGTCTTTCCAGAAGTTAATTCTCAGTGATAGTTTTGTGTAAACCTTTTAGGTTTTTCTGTTTTTGTTTGTGTTTTTTTGGCACGCATTCCAACAGAGCAATATAACAGATGAAAAGAAAAGATATTTGTTTGCCTTTACCTGGGAAAACATAATATACTAAAAAGTACTGCCTCAGAATTTAGAGTCTCTGTCTTAGTTCTCTCAATTTAAGGTTTTTTTTTTTTTTCTTAATCTTTGTTAATCCAATATGTAGATTACTGATAGTCTATGATCTGTTTATCTGGATATCTATAAATCAAACTCTGTCTATCCATCTATCTGGAAAGACATGATCACTCTTTCTGTCTCTGTTTCTGTTTCTCTGTCTCTATAGCTGTGCATCTGCATAGCTACAGAGAGAAGCTAAATTGGTTGGGAAGGAGTATAAAGTTTCTGAAAGTACAAAGCTGAAGTTTGTCATCCTGGAATGATTTGTCTGTCAAAGATAGTATATTAGCTAAGGAAAGATTATTGGCTATTCAAAATTACCCAAAATTGATAACAAAATGACAACAAAGAATTTCTAGAATTGTGTATTGTAAACAAGAGATTCTCAATTTTTCTAAAATAGTAAATCCTTGTATGACTTTACAAATTATCTTTTCACACTATCCTCACTTAGTTCTAATATGTAATAAGGATTGAGATCCCTTAGATTAGTGTAAAATCAAAAGAGGATAAGTAACTGAGATGGTGATACTGAAGTTCACAAAGACAGAATTTTTCCTCTTTATTTTGTTAAAACACAAAAATGTTATAAGATAATTATACAGCAACCAGCATCTGAATATTTTTCTATTTTTTTTCTGTAAGACATGATCTTTTATGTCTGGCTCTTGGCCTCAAGTCCAGTAGGTGGTTTTCTTACATTTGAAAGAGTTTTAATTAGGACTATTACATGAAATTTACCTTAATGAACTTCAGATTTTAATAAATAGCAAACATCATCGTGATGTTGGTCAGACCTATTGCTGAGTTAATGTCTGTTGATTCTTCAGAACTGGAATTTTTTCAGGTTACTTAAGAAATAGTATGATGCCCCAAATTTTACTGCACACTTTTCCCCTACTTTATATTGTGTAATTTTGTTGAGACTCGGAAAAGAATACTCCAAAATGAAGGCATCTGAGGCAAAAGATTTTCTTTCACCTTCTTCCACCCTCCTCTTAGAATCTCTTCTTTCCTAAAGCGAGTCCTGGAAACCAGAACCCCTTCTCCCTAAAGCTAGCCATAAAACCTGAAAAACTTTAATCGTCCTCACCTTTCTGTGTAAAAACTGGTCATAGATAAATTATCTAACTTACCTTGTTTGACTGTAGGTCAAAAAAGGCCCCCCACCCCACACCCAAAAGGAAGGAATGCATACTTAGAGAGACCATGGAAAACCCAGAGAGACAGGCCTTGCTGGGTTTTCCATCTATTAACGTTAGATCATACCCTTTTTTTTCCCAATCATATTTCTACCTGGCTGCTGATCATTTGTTGAACCTAAGGATAAAATGGACAGTTTCTCGTGTATCTTTGGGTTTTCACTCTTAAGGCTCCCATGTAGACATTACATAAATTTGAATTCCTTTTCTCCTACTAATCTTCCTCTTGTCAGTCATTTTTCAGGAAACCTTCAGAAGGTGAAGAGAAAATTTTCCCATGGCCCTGGCAATTGCAAAGATTTTTAGTTTGTTTTAAAAGTTTTTGCTAGTGATTATATTACCTATATAATAATAATAACCATAAGTAGAAGATCTCCAGACATATAAAATGTAGGTATCTTAGCTACAGTTTTTCAGATGTATATTTTGTTAATATGATTTTAATGAATGAAAAATAACAAAATTAAGATATGTTTTAACCTAAAATATAAAATAAAATGTGAAAGTCACTTCTCCTTATCAAAGCCTACCACATTGTCTGGTGTTTGAAATTATTTAGGTTGTTTTCTTGTCTATGAAAACATGTATCTAGATCTGTATCTGTATACACATACACAAACCCATGTAGAAATGTAGACTTTCCAAACACAAAAATATCCTTATTCAATTAAAAGCACATTGGGCTATACATGTTTATTCATCTTTGATTTTATAATTATATTTATCTTATACCTTATAGATCAACTTTTTAATAACTCATTTATATTTTTAAATTAATTGACCAAATATGCCCATCTTATTCCTTTGTAAACATTTTATGTTTTATCTATATGTAGTTTTATCTCATTCTCTATCCTGATGTATATTTTGCTTCCATTCTGTCTTTTCTTTCATAGTTAATGCTTTTTAAGAAATAATGTGTTTTTCAATGTATTCTTTGTACCTTTTTATAACCACCTTTGAGGGACTCTATCTCTGTATATTTGTCAGTTCTTCTATATTTTATAATTTGTTAATTTTCTTTTATATTTGTCAGTTTCTGAAACCTTATTTTTCTTCTTGTTTCTTACATTTAAAATTTACTTAATTTATGTAAATGCTATTGTTTAATAACAAAACTTATCTTTAGTAATAAAAATGCAACTTTTCCTATATTTGGGGCACATTTTCCTACACATTTGTGTATATTTTCCTACACATTTGAGGCACTTTTATTTCAAACTTTTATTTTGTATTTTGATTTGATTTACTCATATGGTAATTATTTTAGTACATTGGAATGGTGTTCAATTTTTTTCATAGATTCTTAAATTGAACTTTACCTCTAGTTTTATTACAATTTGATGAGAATGTGCTCTGCAGCTTGTCTCTTTGGAATTAATCAAATGTGTCTTTGTGACAGTGTATCATCTTTATATTATAAATTAAATACTAAATTCAAGACTTGCACACAGATGATCAATTTCTAAAGCTATGAAACACTCACTCCTAGACCAAGTCAGGCACAACCTTGTTGTGATGGCACTGTATACTATATGTGGAACTCACATCTTGCCTTCTATGGCTCTCTCCATTGGCTGACTAGAAATTTTCATGTAAAAATGGTAGTGAAGAGGTGATGTTTTGTAAACATTTGATCATTTTTGTGAGTATAATACATTCCCAAATCAGGTTCCATATCTAAATAAATAACTTTGCTCTAATTATGGCTAAAATGTTAACATTTTTTCTCTCCTACTTCTATTTTTGAAATATGTTTCATCAGAGAGGGACTCACTACTAATACTATAGCTCTCACTTGATTTTTTCTTTTCTTTTTTTTGAAAGATAAAAGCAGTGATAATTAAGTTTAAGTTGTTCATCACCTCCCTTTATGTGTGCAACTTCTCAAGTACCCCATTACTGGTTAAACACTTAATGCTGGAGGATGGGGATTCCTGACACCAGGTTACATTTCATTAGCATGAACAGCTGGAGCCTGAAATGGAAGGCACCATAGGGACTAATTACCTGAAAAGATTTAAACAGCAAATACCTACCAGAATCTTTTTCACAGAAAGCAAAGCTGTGTTAACAACCCATGTATAAAGCTGCTGCATGCCTAAGACTAATATTTATTTGAATTTTAAATGTTTTAAAGTCTCTCCACTGTAATACCGCTCTGTGACGAAATTTATCTAAGCCTCATTCACTGTGTCTTATCCTGTAGTATTATGAGCTTAACCTCGCTGGTATATTTGATGTGGCAGATCTTAGGGATATGTGTCAGTGGAGACCTTAGAGAAGCACACACATTTTTTGATAACTGCTGTTGTGAGACTCAAGGAAGCCATTTGAATGTATTTGACTAGAAGATAATTAAACATTTGTCAGCTATGTTTGAACAGGAGTTCTGATCCCAGGGTCCCTGGGCTCCGGAGAATATGAGAAGCACCTGAAATTATAAACAATGGCATATACATATATATATATACACACACACATACACACACACACACGCACACACGTACAGATGAGCAGTTTTTTAGAAGGAGTAAAGTCTCTCGTATTGTCATATGTATCCTACAGTATTAAGATGCCCTAATGTATTACAGCTGCATACCCTCCCCTACCCCAAATATTACTCACCTAGATGCTTTTTATTCTCTAAAATTATAGTAAAAAATTTACTTGGATTGTCAAAAATAAATAAATAAATAAATGTGCGACATATTCCTGAGGAGAAGAGGCTGGCTCATCTTATGGAAAAGAGAGATAGAGAATATTAATCACATAAAGCAGAATTTACCAATACATATGCCACTGGGGGAATTTTTTAGCCACCCGCGGTAAAAAAGAAAATACAGTGTTCATAATTTTAGTGCTTTTCGCTTAATCCAACATCATATTTTGCTATATTTAAATCTTAAATGCGGATTTCTTCTATTAACTGATAGTGATGATAGCCGTGTGAGTATTTGTTTTTGTATTCTTACATAGTAAAATGCTGAAGTAGGGCTGTGCCAAATTGTTTCTTATTTGAAAAGATATAAAACCTAAAGTTTGGGTGCTACGGATGCATTTTCTCTCCACTTTTTTTTCATAAACTCTGCCCCCAATCCCCTGCCAACATTGAGAGTCACTATTTAATCAGTTACTGGTTCTAGCGTTATGAAATAATTGGATTGTCTGGGACTGAATGGTTTTCTGGAACACAGAACTTACAGTGCTGAGTGAAGTAAGTTTGACAAAAACTGAAATCCACTGTAAAAAAATAAAACTTAATGATTGAAAAAAATCATCTGGGAGGTTGGCATAAATGTTGACATATAAGAAATACATCTTGAAAGAGCAATATTAAGAATGATTTTTTAAAAAACTTCTACATCATAGTTTTATCCCAGACCATTCCTATCAATTATCTTTGTGATTTCTCAAATCACACTGGTCATTGCAATTTCACCTATGCTGAAATATTTCAGTAGTCACTGAAAATATATTAAGTAGCAACAGTCTATAAAATGCCATCACAGTGTAGATTCTAATAGTGTACATTTTCTACTGCAGTAACTTTCAAACAGTAGATGTTTATATCTGGGGCACATTCATTAAAAGAGAAAGGAAAGGGAATTCTCTGTAATTTCTCTCTGTGACATTGCCTACTACCTGCAAACCCAGTATAGCTTCCAATCTAGCACATATAAATGATGTTGGCAAAACTACTTCATACTCTCTGCAAAGTGGGTCTATGGACAAAGGGCCTTTGCCATTTTAAAGTAGTAAAAATGAAGTAATTGATTGTGTCTTATATTTCCCACTATTTGAATAAGAAAAGATGCATGGGTACATATGACTGTAACATTTACAAAGTCTATATACTTCATATTTAAAATATAAAGGGTTTCAAGAGAGCATGAGTGTGATGGTTAATTATACCTGTCAACTTGGCTGGGCCATGGTGCCTAGATAGTTAGCCAAACACTATTCTGAAAGTTACTCTAAAGGTGTTTTTTTTGGTTGGCATTTCCATTTAGACAGGCAGACTTTGACTAAGGCAGATGACCCTCCATAATGTGGTTGGGCCTACTGCAGTCAGCTGAAGGCTTGATTAGAACAAAGAGGCACCTCCTCTGTGCAAGAGGAAACTCTGCCAGCAGACTGCCTTTACACTTGGACTACAGCTCTTCCCTAGATTTTCAGCCTGTTGGCCTATCCTGCATATTTTGGACCTGTGTGTGTATACACACACACACACACACACACACACACATACATCCTGCTGATTTTCTTTCTCTGGAAAACCATAATACAATGAGTATATAAATCATCCTGGTCCAGGAAGAATTTGTCTTATGGATACTGGTGGGCTAGGGGAGATCCCCAAACTCCAGTGGGATCTCACCCGCTGTTGGTGTCACAGGAAGAAATTTAAGGTCTAGTCAGGAAATAGTGAAAGTACAGAGATTTACTGCAAAGTAAAATTAAACACTCAAGAAAGGGAGTACAGCTGTACTCAAGAGAGTGTCATGCCCAGCAAGGTTTTGATTTTCTGTTTTGTGGGTTTCTTTAACCAAGTGGTGGAATATTTATGAAGATTCCTGGAAAAAGGTGAAAATTTCTCAGAACTGTGGTGTTTCCCATTTTTACACCAAACATGCATATTCCCAGAACTGCCATGGCACTGTTGGTGTGTGATTTCATATATTAATGAGTATTGAGGTCCTACATGAAACCTAGGTCAAATCCGGTACCATTTTGGGCCCAGTCTTAGCCAGCTTGACTCACATTATGTTTTTCAGGGTCTTATCAGCCTTTAGCTTATGCAGCTATGTCAACAGTTTCCTTTTCACTAGTTATGTGAAGCTGATGCCTGGAATTTTCTATCCTCCTGTGACCACCATCTATTATTCCTATCTCATTATCAGCATTTTTATTTTCCCAATTTACAGTATGTTGAAGGGTTTTGGATTCTGTATATTATATCAAAGTGTTCACAATTATAATTAAGAAATATTTTAAATTTGCTGTTCAGGGTTAATTAATGGAAAAGCTTGATTGTGTCTTAAAAAGAGCACCTGAATAGAACTCATTAAATTTGAGAAAATGATAATTAAAATCAAATATAAAAAGCCAGGAATCTTGGGATAAACAAGCAGCTGTTTGTTGGCATGTTAATGGCAGACAGGATTTATGTGGACTTAACAGAGGTGAGATTACTGAGCTGCAGCAAAGATTAAAGTTGGTGTTAATCCATACAAGGCCTTAGTAGTATGAAAAAAGCAGGGAATGAGAAAAAAAAAATCCTTGAAAAGAAATTTTAGTTTTAACAAAGTTTAAAAAAATGATCTAGTCATTAATTATAATAATGACGAATGGGCATATTTAAAGAATTAAATTCTTAATAATTATTCTTGAATGAAAAAACTGAAAACTAGCAAGATAGAAATTGCTACTAAAATATAATTTTAAAATAAGAAATAGTAATAAAGAATTCCAGGTAATTTGAATGAGAATTTGAATAATCTGCTCAATTATAATGATATAGTTTCATAGTAAATATAATATATTCTTGATGAATATTGTATTAGTCTGTTCTCATGATGCTATAAAAACTGTCCAAGACTGGATAATTTATAAAGGAAAGACATTTAATTGACTCACAGTTCCACATGGCTGGGGATGCCTCAGGAAACTTACAATCATGGTACAAGGGAAAGCAAACACCTCCTTTTTCTTTTCTTTTTCTTTCTTTCTTTCTTTCTTTTTTTTTTTTGGTGGGGGGAGGGGGACGGAGTCTCACTCTGTGGCTCAGGTAGAGTGCAATGGCGCGATCTCGGCTCACTACAAACTCTGCCTCCGGGGCTCATGCCATTCTCCTACCTCAGCCTCCCAAGTAGCTGGGACTACAGGCGCCTGCCACCACGCCCGGCTAATTTGTTGTATTTTTAGTAGAGACAGGGTTTCACCATGTTAGCCAGGGTGGTCTCCATCTCCTGACCTCATGATCCGCCAGCCTTGGCCTGGCAAATTGCTGGGATTAGGGGCGTGAGCCACCACGCCCTGCCAACACCTCCTTTTTCACATGGCAGCAGGAGAGAGAAGTGCTGAGATTGAAGGAAGAAAAAGCACTTTATGAAACTATCAGATCTTGTGAGAACTCACTCACTATCATGAGGACAACATGTGGAAACCATGCCCATGATCTAATCACCTCCGACTAGGTCCCTCCCCCAACACACGGGGATTACAATTCAGATTACAATTCAAGATGAGATTTGGGTGGGAACACAGAGCAACACCATATCATTCTGTCCCTGACTCCTCTCAAATGTCATGTTTTCACATTTCAGAACTCATTCATGTCCTTCCAACAGTCCCCGCAAAGTAATTACTTATTCCAGCATTAACCCAAATGTCCACGTCCAAAGTCATATCTCAGACAAGGCAAGTCCCCTCCACCTATGAGCCTCTAAAGTCAAAAGCAAGTTAGTTGCTTCCTAGATATAAAGGGGGTACTAGCACTGAGTAAATACAGCCGTTGAAAATGGGAGAAATTGACCAAAACAGAAAGAACACAGGTCCTACGCAAATCCAAAATCCAATAGGGAAGTCATTAAGTGTTAAAATTCCAAAATGATCTCCTTCAATTTTGTATCTCACATTCAAGTAATGCTGATACAAAAGACGGGCTCTGATAGCCTTGGTCAGCTCCACCCTTGCAGCTATGCAGGGTACAACCCTCTTCCTGGCTGCTTTCACAGGCTGGCATTGAGTGTCTATAGCTTTTCCAGGTGCATGGTGCAAGCTGTTGGTGGATCTATCATTCTGGGGTCTGGAGGATGGTGGCCCTCTTTTCACAGCTGCAGTAGCCAATGTTCCAGTGGGGACTCAGTGTGGGGGCTCTAACACCACATTTTCCTTCCATACTGCCTTAGGAGAAGTTCTCCATCAGGGGTCTACCCCTGCAGCAAACATCTGACTGGACACCAGGTGTTTCCATACATCATGTGAAATATAGGCAGAGGTCACCAAACTTCAATTCTTGACTTCTGTGCACCTGCAGGCTCAACACCACATGGAAGCTGCCAAGGCTTGGGGCTTGCCCACTCTGCATTCACGGCCCATACTGTACTTTGGCCCTTGTTAACCATGGTTGAAGCACATGGAATGCAGGGCACAAAGTTCCTCAGTTTCACAGAACAGGGGGTCCCTGGGTCTGGCCCATGAAACCATTTTTTTCTCCTAGGCCTCTGGGAGTTTGATGCATGGGACTATCATGAAGATCTCTGACATATCCTGGTGACATTTTTCCAATTTTCTTGTTGACTAACATTAAGCTCCTCGTTATACAAATTTCTGTAGCAGGCTTTAATTTCTCCCCAGAAAATGTGTTTTTCTTTTCTATTGCATTATCAGGCTTCAAATTTTTCAAACTTTTATTCTCTGCTTCTTCTTGAACACTTTGCTACTTAGAAATTTCTTCCACTAGTTTCCCTAAATTATCTCTCTCAAGTTCAAAGTTCCACAGATCTCCAGGAGAGGGGGACAATGCTGCCAGTCTCTTTGCTAAAGCTTAGTATAAATCACCTTTATTACAGTTCCCAATAAATTTCTCAACTCCATCTGAGACCACCTCAGCCTGGACTTAACTGTCTCCATATCACTAACAGCATTTTGTTCTAAGCCATCCAACAAGCCTCCAGGAAGTTCATAACTTTCCCATATCTTCCTGTCTTATGAGCTCTCCAAACTATTCCAACCTCTGCCTGCTACCTAGTTCCTAAGTTGCTTCCATATTTTCAGGTATCTTTATAGCAGCACCCCACTCTCTGTGGTACCAATTTACTGTATTAGTCTATTCTCACGCTGCTATGAAGAATCACCTGAGATTGGGTAATTTATAAAGGAAAGACAACTAGTTAACTCACAGTTCTGTGTGGCTGGGTGGGCCTCAGGAAACTAAGAATCATGGCAGAAGGGTAAGCAAACACATCCTTCTTCACATGGTGACAGGAGAGGAAAGTTCTGAGTGAAGGAAGGAAAAGCCCCTTAAAATCATCAACTCTTGGGAGGGTGTATGTGTCCAGGAATGTATCCATTTCTTTTAGATTTTCTAGTTTGTTTGCATAGAGGTGTTTATAGTATTCCCTGATAGTAGTTTGTATTTCTGTGGGATCAATGGTGATATCCCCTTTATCATTTTTGTTGTGTCTATTTGATTCTTCTCTCTATTCTTGTTTATTAGTCTGGCTAGTGTTCTATCTATTTTGTTAATCTTTTCAAAAAACCAGCTTCTGGATTCATGGATTTTTTTGAAGGGTTTTTTGTGTCTCTATAGCCTTCAGTTCTGCTCTAATCTTCGTTATTTCGTGTCTTCTAGCTTTTGATTTTGTTTGCTCTTGCTTCTCTAGTTATTTTAATTGTGATGTTAGGGTGTTGATTTTAGATCTTTCCTGCTTTCTCCTCTGGGTATTTAGTACTATAAATTTCCCTCTAAACACTGTGTTAGCTGTATCCCAGAGATTCTGGTACATTGTATCTTTGTTCTCATTGGTTTCAAATAACTTATTTATTTCTGCCTTAATTTCATTATTTACATAGTAGTTATTCAGGGCAGGTTGTTCAGTTTTCATGTAGTTGTATGGTTTTGAGTCATGAGACCTCACTCACTATTATGCAAACAGCATGGGGGAACTATTCTCATGATCTTATCAAAACCCATGAGGTTTCCGAAAAAATTCAGATTACAATTCAAGATAAGATTTGAGTGGGGACACAGTGTCGAATCATATCAAATATTATGTTTTTATAAACTTCAACATTGTGTTTCTCACTCACCTTCACCATGAATTTTATTCCCCTTCACCCTATTATTTGGAATGAGTCATGGGGCTTCATGCCACCAGAAATAAATGACTATAACCTAGTTGGTTATTTAACTAAAGAGTAATAATGTTATCCCTGGATAGAAAGGAGAAGTAGATCTTTTGAAGCAGAAGAGAAAAAAGATATAAAATCGATTTCCTCTTTTTTCTTACACCCCTTTTATCCTGGCATTGAACCTGGAGGATGTGAATCTTATGGAGGAAAAAAAAAGGGGGAGAGAGAGAAAGAAAAGCAAAACCTGGGAGGGATTTGTTCCAGGTTAAATTTGGGGATTGAATATGTGTCATTTTTAGACTTCTAAAAGATCGAAGAGACGTCAAGAATTGCAAAATGTTTAATTAACTTGGGCAAATGACTAAGATCTCTGAAAACATGGAAAGACTATGGCCTTAAATTGTACCAGGCATAAAATTGAGCAATGTAGTTTGTTAAGGACTCAGAGAACTAAAGAAAATGTATATCCACACACATACAAATTTGAGACATCCCTATCTTATTTATTATGAAAAATTTAAAATTTTTGCTCTACCTAGACACTGGTGGTATAGGGACAGCAGTGAAGGAAAAATATAATTCAAGATATTGTATAACATTATAAAAGATTATGATAGATTGTTGGCAAGATTAAAGTTCTTCTCTGTCTACTCCTACTCTCTTGCCTACCCTCTCCAGCCACTAGGCTTTCAGTTGAACTTCAAAAACTGAGAAAATTTACAGTTTTACAGAAAATATCAGTTACAGATAACAAAAATAATGGTATACACTACTTTGTACAATTTGATTTCTAGTATATGAAAGGCACTTTTAAGCTCTTGGAAAACTAGTCCATACTCTGAGAAACACTATTTTTACATTCTTTTTCTAACCATAATAACTGTTATGAATTAGACTTATGACTATGAGAGACCATAGATTCATCTAGGTAAATTTGACTCGTTTATAGCTTGATAGTCAATAGATCTTAAAGTCACTGTGACTGGAAACTTATTGAAAATATTCCAAATAATATTTTCAGGTAATGTTTTAACTATGTGATAATCAAGAAATGATAGGTACAAGCAGTTTGAGAGAAGAGTGCAAGTTTAAATACAGGAGTTGGAGAATACCTCCTTTTATTAGGGACATGCTGAAAACAGCAAAGGAGTTAAGCATATTGCAACTACTCAACAGGTTTTTCCTGCCCACTGCACAAAGATCACAGCATTGCAGTAGAGAAAGTTTGATGTGAGGCTGGTGACACATGCAGGAGACAGAATTATTACTCAAATTAATACTGAAGGCTCATAGGTTAGGGGTTTTTCAAAGGTAGTTTGCAGGAAGCAGTGGGGGTAGCAAGGCTGTGGCTACTTGGTGTTGATTAGTTGGGTTGGGGATGAAATCATAGGAAATTGAAGCTATGCTTTTTCACTGAGTGGCTTCAGAGTGGGGCCAGAGGAGGAGTTGGTGGGTCCAGGTAGAGTCATGGGTGTCAGACATGCAAAAAACCTGAAAAGATATTTCAAAAGGCCAATCTTGGGTTGTACAATAATGATGTTATTTGCAGGAGTAAATGGGGAAGTTGCATATCTTTTGACCTCCAGAACAAAGACTGGCAATCATTTGTCTCTACCTTTTGTCAGAATTCAGGCTCCCTTCCCTTCCTAGCCTGGTTGTCTCTCATTAGCTTTATGAAGGAGGTTAAGTTTTGGGGAAGGGCTATTATCACTTAAACCAGTGATGTGATCCCTAGCCTTTTTGGCACCAGGAACGGGTTTCATGGAAGACAATTTTTCTACGGACAAGATGGGGGATGGTTTTGAAATGTTTCAAGCATGTTACATTTATTGTACACTTTATTTCTATTATTGTAAGGTATAATGAAATAATTATGCAACTCACCACAATGTAAAATCAGTGAGAGCCCTGAACTTGTATTCCTGCAACCAGATGGTCCCATATGGCAGTAATGGGAGACAGTGACAAACCTTCAGTCATCAGATTCTCATAAGGAACATGCAGCCTAGGTCCCTTGCATGTGCCGTTCACAATAGGGTTCATATTCCCATGAGAATCTAATGCCACTGCTGATCTAACAGGAGGCGGAGCTCAGGCAGTAATGCCAGAGATGGGGAATAGCTGTAAACACAGATGAAGCTTTGCTAGCTCGACAAGTTCCAGTCTGTGGCCCAGGGGTTGGGGAACCCTGATTTAAACTAGAACTTAAATTTTTCCCGAAGCTAGCTTGGCCCAGGAATAATTAAGGCAGCTTGAAGACTGAAGGCAAGAGAGGGATAGGCTAAATGAAATCTCCACCACTGCCATAATTTTCTCACTGATATTTTTGCAAAGGCAGTTTCTTCTCCCAGTTTCATATGACTACTGAGATTTTGAGGAGGTTCGGGATTTCATTTATCAATGCTTTTTTTTTTTTAATTTTTCTTTCTAAGATTATTTTTATTTTTTTAACTTATGCATTGTACTGTTGATGAGCATTTAGATTAAGAAAATTTTTTAAAAAGTAGAAAGAGAAACTTATGATTTTTTATTTCTGGAAATTTCCATTTAATATTTACATAGCATGAGTAACTAAAACCATAAATTAGATGGGACTCCTGTATTCTAACTTCTGCTGGGTGGACATTCTTTTTCTTTGTGCCCTAGATGATGGAAATACACCAAGATAAAATAAGACTAAAACGCTCTTGAAAGACATAGAAGAAAAAAGACTTTTATGAGTTGCTTAAAATAAAGCAGCTTCAATTATAACTCAATAAAGATTTTTAAAAACAGCTTAGGTAATAGTCAGTAGTTGATGCTTGGGGCTCATAGCTTCTGAACTGGTAGCCATTGAAACCCCCACCGTCCTGGAGTCCTAAGGCAGTAGGATTGACGTTGAACCTCAGTGCACGATTGAGAAGCATAAGCATACTAAGAATTCCCAAAGCTTTTTAAAAAAATATGATTCTCCAACTAATATCTCCACTGATAATAACTCCACTGATACTAATATCTCCACTGATACCCAGCCTACACTTAGAAACCACTTCCCTGGTACCAATCGCACTGTGCTGTAATGTGCAGTTTTGAAACACAGCATTTTGAAGGCTTGGGTAGGAGCCACTCTTTTCCTCCACTATCCCACTAAAGGTAAAAACATCTCTCTGAGGATGGAGGAGGCATCTTAGTTATCTTATATGACATTACTTGAAAGTTTTGAAGAGTCTAAGCCAATTATTATTTTTTTAAAAGTTACTTTAGAGCACTTTTAGGTTCAAAGAAAAATTAAGTGGAAGGTCTAGGTATTTCCCACACCTCTTGCCCTCACACATGAAAAGCCTCTTCTGTTGTCAACGTATAAACTTATTTTATGTTTTTGCAAAATTCAATATCCATTTTAATTAGAGTCCACTAAATTTCAATTTAATTCAAGATCTACTATCATAATCCACTTTCAATAATATTTATTTTAGTTCATATTTCCTATTATATATGTATCTTTATTTCTTTCTAAGATATTCAAGATACATAAAATATGAGACAATTAAGGTTACATTGTTTAGACAGCTTCCTTAAAGACTAATGAAAAATAATTTTTATCTTCACTAAAAGCCACAGATAACTTGATATGTCCTGTATAGAACCTAATAAAAATATATCAAAATGGAAAAAGAACACAGTGTTTAATAAATGGAATATGTGATTGGCCTATAGTAAGGAGTACACATGTAGATTTTAATTGCTTAAGTAACTGGATAAATTGGGAAACTCTTTTTGTGAAGTAAGTAATGGAAAAACCTACTGAAAACAAGATACAAATGACATCATAAATCTTTGACCACGTAATAAGTAAACAGTCAACATTGCTTACTTACAAAATCATTTGAGAAAATCATTTTATGTGCACTTATTGTCCGGCAGTATTATCACCCTTACATGTTTTACAGTTAAATGAGTGAAACACAAAAACAGTTAACAAAAATATAAATATGAAAAGGAGATCACTTAGAGAGAAGAGTGACTTCAATTCTTGCCTACTCAGAAGAAAGAATTTCACTGAGGAGCATATGGCAGCATGAGAGACTGAGACAAGTTTTACAGCAGGAGTGAAAGTGTATTAAAAAGCTTTAGAACTGGAATGAAAGGAAGTTAAAGTACACTTGGAAGAGGGTCAGGTGGGCAATTTGAGAGCTCCAGTGCATGGTTTGACCTTTGACTTGGGGTTTTATACATTGACATTCTGCATGCACATGTGCTTGGGAGGAGCCTCATGTGTAGGGTTGTTACTAAAGTTGTATGCATGCCCACGTGAGGCATTCTTCTCTTACCAGTCGAATGCTCATATTCCAGTTAGACTGTCATTTTGCCTGTTAGTGCACATGCTTGAGCCCTCTCACCTAACTCCTGAGATCTTATCTGGAAACTGCTGATCACCAGTCTCAGGTGTTTCTATCTATTGGGAGACTGCCTTTCTCTGACACTGACAGTGACCAATTATTATTCTAGAAAGACATTTTAATGACTGCCTGACCAGAACCTAATGGTTGCTTAACATTCCTGATGGTAGGGAGTTCCTCTCCTGCCCTGCTCATGTCCAACAAGCTACTATAACATTTCCCCCCTCAAGAGTCCAAGACCCCAATTCTTCTGGAAAAATGGACAAACATTATTCTTCTGTAACTCCTTCCTGCTAACAGAGGGGCAGTGGTGTTTGTGCTATAGGTCTTGCCCCCTTGCTGGCTGTCAGGGCAAAGTGGCTCTGTGGGTTCGTGAAAGTAGTGTCCAGACAGGCCCAAGGAAGACAAGAAAGGATTTCATCTCTGTTGTGTCTCACTGGTGGACAGTCTAGGAGTCCTCTGTAAAAGGGTGACACTTGAATATTGAGAGGATGGTATCCCTCACTGAGGATCATCTGGAGCTTGATGAACTGAGGGTGAGACAACTTAGGTTATCAGATGTCAAATAATATCAAAAAAGGAAATGAGGGGATGAGGACAGTTTCAAAAAATTCTGAGACTTCCAACATGCCCAGGTTTCTGGTGGCTATAGTCATGCCTGCTAAGAGTCAGGTGCATACAGTTGCTGGCTGAATCCAACATGTGACCATTTTAAAAATATTTATTTAGATTTTTACATTACTTATCATTCTTGTTTCTTCTGAGCTGCGGCCAGAGTTCACTGGTTGATTCACAGGAATATGTTGTGTTAGTTGGTAGTGTGCACTTGTAATCCCAGTTATTTGGGAGGCTGAGGCTTGAGAATTGCTTGATCCCAGGAGATAAAAGTTGCAGTGAGCTGGGATCATGCCAATGCACTCCAGCCTGGGTGACAGTGTGAGATTCATTTTCAAAACAAACAAACAAAAAATCATAATAAGACTGATTTGTTTGCAAAATAAACTTTAGTCTTATTATACTTTACTTGAGTATTTGCATAAATCACAGTAAGAATAATTATGTGCCATATAGGCCTTTAAAAAAAATTGTCCTCAATAGAACTTCGTTCCATAAGGAATCTCAGTTAAGACTTTTTAAAGTCTTAAGCCCAGCCATGGGTTTATGCCATTAAATACCTGTATGAGTTAAGTAAATTCATCTCCTCTTGAAGTCTCATGATAACTTGGGGCTCCTGGGCCTGTCAGAAAGTGACATTCTTTACTTATCACAGGTCAGCAACCCTGTGCAGAGACTGTGTAGACAAGGTATGAGGCCAGTTTTCCCAAGGAGCTTTTATTGGTTCTACAAATTAATTTTGATTCCCTAATGAAAAACATACCATTTCAATCAAAGCCTTGGCAAAAAAGCCAGTCTCTTGAATTGTGTCCTGTTGCAAAAGGAAAAAGATTCTTATTGCACTTATGTACATTGTTATATTGCCATAAATTAAGAATACTCACAAATAGTTTCCACATTCTGGAGAAATCAGATAGAGAGAAAGCAATATGGTCCGAATTTTGTCTACAGGTGTATTCAATTGTTAAAAGTTGTAAATAGTTTAAAACTATTCTTGACCCTGAGAAACAAAAGACCAGCAATGTATTAAGCAAAGAGTCATAAAATGATTATTTTAGTCTTTTATTAATTTAGTACATGTAGTTAACTCCTGTTCTACTTGATATTCATGAACATTTCAGCTCTCCATGAGAGTCCTGCATGTAATTCCTCCGTTTTAATGTCACAATCATCAGTGTTATCAGAAACTTCCATTCAAGAGCACCTGTCAGATTCCTATAGCTGATTATAAAACCACCTTCTAAAGAGGATAAAAAAAACAACAACAATTGTCTATGGATGGCAAAGTCTTAGGACAGCTGCTATTAAAGCCACAATAGACTAGGAATGTGGAGTACTTCTGTGACATACGACAATTTTACTTAACAATTATAATTTTTTACTGATAACATACACTGAGTCATATTAAAATTATGAGTTCCTCATAATTTTGAAACACACACGAATAACATATTTATACAAGTACAGTCTAAAGAAAGCCAAATTTTACCTTTGCATTAGTGTACTATTTATGTCTCACCCAATTCTTACTAAAATCTTACAGACAAATCTATTCAATCTTAGTCAGTTTGACTATAAGTAACATTCTCATAAACATTTTATAACCATTTACAATTTTCTGTTGAAGAGGAGAATAATGCTCTAAGCAAATGGTGCTAAGCTTTCATTCCAATATTCAATTTACAGATAAACTAAGTAAATTCAAATACAAGTTTTTTACAATATTAATTTTTCACAAACTTTCCACAAGTTGCTCAAACCTTCAACTCTATCTAATTAATCCTTTAACCCTGTAAACTAGATGAAAAAAATCCATATTCTTATGATCTTTTACCAAAAACACATTCTACTTCCCTAATACGTTTTGCATGTAAAACTGTTTTCAAATAGTCCTAAGTACATGTTACACTGTTAACACTTAGCAACTTTTACTTTTTGTGAAAAACCTGATAAGTAAGTGATTTTAATTGCATACTATTTGCAGAGCCCAGGACACCAGAAAAAAAGTGCAGATAAGGTCTGATTCTTTCCTGCACAGCTATGGGGCATGGGTAACCTTGTATGTCACCAGGCCTTACCTAGAAATCAATGGCTTTAAAACAGGCATGTTGTACAGTTATTAGCAGTCAGGGTAGCAGTTTATGGCCTTAAAGCATTTAGTAGACCCAACACCCTTTAAAAGTGTATATTTTTAATAAATTTCCTTTCACAAATATTTTCACAACTTATACAAACTGTCTACAACACGCTTTAACTTTCTGACTTGTCCTAAACAGTCCTCTTTTTAAGTAACCAGTCGTTTTACTTTAGGACAAGAATTTACGATACAAGATCCTTTCACATATAAAATATATTTTCTTTATAACTTCTTTACCAAAAATACTTCTTTACTTTTAAAACCTTTGAACTAGACAAAAGCAACTTTTCTTCTGTTAGAAAGTTTAGGTTTATACTGCATGTTGCTATGTAAGTCCTATGAAGGGGGAGTAAAGAGGTTATCTATACACGGTAGAAGTTATCCTTCTTCAAGAGATTGCTTGGTTGGAGTTTTACCTGGGCTTATTCAAATAAATGTGGGCTATTTTTAAACCTTTGAGGCAGAGTAGACTGGCCAGGTTGAAGTTCTTGGTTCAAGATTTAGGTAGCTTTCCCAGGAGATACAGGGCTATTAGAGGGAGAGATTAATTCAGAGATTGGGTAAATATTAAGTGAACACCCATTTTGGAAAGAATAATTCCAAGTGTGAATCTTTTCTTTTCGAGGGAGGGGGTGACATTTGCCCCAATTACCCAACAGGATTTGGCGTACAGTTGCTCAGACAAGATTAGCATAGAGTATGCAGCTCTTGAACCAAAAAAGGAAGTTTATTATTTTACTTGCCACTTCCAGAGTTGCCTTTGGCTTTGTCTTGTGGATGACAATGTGTGATTTGGAAGCCAGATGGAGCAAAGAGCCCCTTCAGCTCAAGGACATTAGGGGTTGGGATTCTGTCCAAGGAACCCTTCCGCCTTCAGGGCAGTCCCGTTTCCAGTGGTGGAGCATATGGCATAAGGAGCAAGCCACGCAGGGCTTTTTCTCACATATCACAATGGAGCGGTTGGCCTTCCAGTGCCCTGGCTTTTCACACTGATGGAAATTACCTGGGAAAATATTCTGAGGGTAACCTGGAGGGCATAAATATAAAAGATATTTTATGCAGCCAAGATTTGAAACTGCTACTTTTCCTTTTGCCTCTCCTTTTCCTGCGCCTTTTCTTCTTCTTCCTGATCCTGGTTGTAAAAGACCAAAAAAACTATTTTGAGATTGTCAGGCATAGGTGTCCTGGGACCCAGTGCTAGGTTTTGAAGTTTCCTCCAAATATCTGGGGCTACCTGAATTAGGAAACAGTTTTTTTAGGACCAATTGCCATTCTAGTGTCCCTAGGTCCAGGTTAGTGTGTTTCACTAGGACCTCTTCTAGCCTCTCTCAAAAAGCAGTGGGGTTTTCAAGAGGGCCTTGATCTTTTAAGGCCGATTTATTAAAGTTCACAGGCTTTGTTCTGGTAGCTTTCATTCCTTCTGTGAGACAGAGGAAATGTGGTTCCTTGCTTATATACCCAGCTGGGTATTATGATCAAAACTGGGGTCAATGTGGTGGCTTCTACAGGGTAGCCACCAGAATCTGGTATATACATTGAATTTGCAAATTGTTTGGCTGCCTCCATAATGGTGTCACATTCTCCCTTAGAAAGATTTGCCCTAATATGACTGATAAATCTCTCCACATGAGTTCAAACTTTAAGCCCAGTTTATGAAACCTTTTGATATATTTGTCATGGTCCTTTATAAACTTTCCTAGTTCCAATTTAATGTGGCTCATGTCTTGCATAGTGAATGGAGTCTAGACTCTAGTGGGTTCACTGGGGCTGCTAACCTCTTGAACGGGACATAACTTAAGAGGGTGGTGTCCAGAGGGTGGCCCTGGCTGGGGAAAAGAGGGCTCCAGGGCTGGGACACTTGGATATAATAAAATAAAAAGGGCAGTGAGGCTTGAGCGAAGCTCCACCCTTGGTTCCTCCAAGGCTTGAGCCATGGGTAAACCCAATAAGGGGGGGTCTCCCCAATCAACTAATGGGGAATGCCTGAGTATGGCTGCTATCATTGCTGGTTTAATTTCACAAGCCTGCCAAAGTCAGGGTTGTTTCTTAGGCCCATGGAGAGCTGTACATAGGGAATTTCTGCTGACATTCCCTGCTGGTGGTAAAACAAATCTAGTTGATAGATCATAATAAAATTTAGGTTTCCAATTTTGAGCCAAGATTCCTGGTCCCAGAGCTTGTATTCAACCCAGGCTATGTTACAGAAAAATTATTGTCTTTTTCTTTCTTGGGTTTGGGGGTCAAACTTTTTCCCACTCTGGAGCATGCATTCAAGGGGCATGTCCTGTGGTGTGGAGATGTGATTATCCATCTGCAAAGAGAGAACAGAGGAGAAAAAAAAAAAGCAAAAAGGAAAAAGAAGGTATCCCTTCTTACTTTCCTATTATCCTGAACAGGACATCCTCCATTTGTCCTTAGGGTTCTAGAATGAACTGATCTTACCGTGCTCCCTTAACCTTGGTCCCATCCTGTCACAATTACTCACCTGAGAACAGAGGAGATATTGGAGTGAACAGGGGGCCCCCTATTCATCCTTAGGGTTCCAGAATAAATGGATTTTGCCATATATTCCTACCCTTGCCTTTATCTCTGTTCTTATGGCAATCTTTTAGCCTGGGACCATACTTAACTCTTGTCCTATGGGTCTCTCATGCCTGTGGCCTTGGGTTAGCCTATATTTTTTTCTTCATGACCTTATAGTAACTCTCACTAGGAGCATTTTAGTAACAAAATGATTATCTCTTTCCTCGGAGTCCAATTTTCCATGTTCTTTATGTAGACCAGAATCCCATTTTTCAGCTAACTGCCACAAGGGGCCTGGACTTCTCTCCCTTTGAATATGACCTTGAAGGTCTTGATGCATATTAAGAAGGGTGTGAAAGTGATTAGAGAAATGCAGACTATAGGAGGAAGTGTGAGGAGGAAAGAGGAATACTCATAGGAAGCCTTCATATGCTTGCACAAACAGCAGCTCTTAGATTTCTTTATTTCTCCTTGACATAAGGAAGAAACTTCTAGAACACTTGGGGCCTGGGATAAGGGCTTGCAAATGGCAAAGAATGAATTTCCCCTCTCCCCAAAGGGGTGCTAACTCCAGGAAAGCAAGTAGGTGGGGCCTTTCAAGGGCCACTAAATGAGACCCTATTCAAGTGAAAAAGCTGCTTCAAAAGCTGCTGGAAAAGTTCCCCCTGGTGAATTATCAGAATGAAAAGTGTATGGCAAGTCATAAAGAGCTGGCAAAGCCAGGGTTCTGGTTAGTGTTCATCCTAGCAATGAGCCAGCAGCAGAGAAGGAAGTCATGTGGCATGTGAAGTGAAACCAGAGAAAAGGCAGACTTGCCCCAAGGCTGATAGTCCCGTAGGTGCACAAGGCCATTTCAGAATAAACAACAGAGAAAACAGAAGAATAGGCAATGTGGGGTTTTGAGAAAGAGCCAATTTTAGTAGAAAAAGCAGAAGAAACCCCAGACATTGAATGGTCTTAGACTTTAGCCTTAACACTGCTGCAAGCCTCCTGTTCAGGAGGGCCATTACTCTCTCAGTCTACCTAGCACAGACTCCAGAGGGTTTCCCAGCCCTGTGAACCACCCATCAGTCTGAACTGAGAGTTCAGCCAAGGGAAGCAGAGCTACTATGGCTAAGAGGAATAGTTCTGAGGGTTGGTTAGTAAGCAGAAAAACAAAAGGGGAGAAGACAAACACGTACAGGGGTTGAATGCCTCTAGCAGAGGAAGGTGAGGCATACCAGGAAATATATTCAAGTGACACAGCACCAGAATGTTAGCTGTAGCAAATCTGTGCCAGTCTGCACCAACCTCAGTTCCTGCCTTCTCAGAAGAAAGAATTCAACGGAGCGGCATAAGGTTGTGTGAGAGACTGAGGCAAGTTTGATAGCAGGAGTGAAAGTTTGTTTTAAAAACTTTAGAGCAGGAACAAAAGGAGTAAAGACACTCAGAAGACCATCAAGTGCATGGTTTGACCTCTGACTTAGGGTTTTATATATTAGCATTTCACATGTGTAGTGTCCTGCCAGCACTTGGGAGGGGCCGTGTGTGCAGTGTATCTGCTGAAGTTGTACACATGCTCACCTGAGGCATTCTTCCCTTACCAGTCAAGTGTTCATATACCAGTTAAAGACTCTGCGATTTTGCCTCTTACGGTGTATGCTTGAGCCCATTTGCCTAATTCCAGAGATCTTATTGGGAAGTTGCTGATCACCAGTTTCAAGTATTTCTAACTATTGTGAGACTGCCTTTCTCTGGCATCAGCTGTGAGCAATTATTTTAGAGAAACTGATTAATAACCATCTGATCATCACCTGATGGTTGCCTGACATTCCTGTTGGGGCGGGGGAGGGTCCTCTCTTGTTGTGCTCATGCTGATTAGCTTCCTACTGTAGCAGTCTCATAAAGTGTCTTATCTCATTACTGTCTGGGTCTCACAGACTATGAAGGCTCCCTGGATTCTGTGCACCTTACATGGGGTTGTAAGCACTATGTACCATGCCTTGAAAGAATTTAAAAAAATAGGAGAGATGAGATCTTTTGTCCCTGCTGTAGCTGCCTTGAAAGAAGGAAAGAAAAGAATGTGAAGTCTTTGTTTCAAATAAAAATTTCTAACAAGTATTTCATTTTGTTAAGTACATTGCTGGTCTTATTTTAAGTAATATAATGTTAAGAATTATAATGGAACACACTTATTTTCAAATTAAAAGCTTACAAATCTGTAAATGAAAAATAGGAAATTAGTCATTTAAAATAATTCCTTGCTCAATTAATGTATTTATTGAAAAGTTCAGCTAAAACTTCAATTACTGTATTAAAAGAAATTCTATTTTCCCTTTATGCTATTTTCCTTGGTTAGAGCCTCATTGGTGCTTCTTCAATACTTTTAGTCTTGTTTCGTTTCTTATATTCCCTTTATTTCTTCATTAACACTGTTACAGTGAAACCCTTTAACATAATATTAAAATTGTGCTAAATTGTATATGGTTTTTCTATGATTCAGAAAGATCTTTGAGGTCCTTCAGGGTCTTCAGTCTTCATTATGTAAAAAAAGTACTAATAACAGATCAATACATTTATCACACTGTATTTTACTTATTGCTTACTCTCTCACCTATATAATTGTGATGTATAAGAGCATTACTTGTCTTAGTGTAATATCTATGATATAGGAAATGATCAATTAATATTTGAATGTTATGGCAAACGGAGAAGCAAAGTGATAATATCAGATACTTGTTTTAAAAACTCATAAACATCACATTTTCCAAAGAATATTATTTATTGCGTTCTAGAAAAATATTTATAAAGTTGTTTCTAAATATTTGAGATAGTTCAAGATGTGTTCCAAATATGACTTCAGTGTTCCACCCCTTCTTTCTACAATGCCTTCAAGGAATATATATGTATAGGAGACAATGTCAAAATAAGCTATATAGTGCTTTATTATTGGCCTGTCCATGTCCTCACAATGAAATTTCAGAAGTCTATAAACTTCTCTGGGCTGTTTAAATAAAAGATCACTTAAAGTATCTAGCTGAATCATTTTAAATGTCCTAAAAGTACAAATGCCCAATTTGTAGATTTTTTGAAGTCCAAATATAAGACTTGAAACTTGTCACTAAATAAAATGAAAAACCCACTGTTGTAGTCTCTTAAGGCAACTATTACCAAATGCCATCAACTGAGTAGCTTATAAACAACAGAAACTTATTTCTTATAGTTCTTCAGCCTGCAAAGCCCAAGATCAAAGCACTAGAAGACTCTTCATTTCTGTCTGAAACTTCATCAGAATCACCTTTACAGTCCAAATTTCCACCAATATTCTGTTGAAGACCACTTAGGTATTCTCTAAGATGGAGACTCTCCACAGTTCTCCTCTCTCCTGAGGCCTCACCAGAATCACCTTTTCAGTTCACTATAAGCTTTTCTAGCATGCCCTATGAAACTCTTCCAGCCTCTATTCATTCCATAGTTTCGAAGTCACTTCCGTATTTTTAGGTATTCGTTTCAACAACACAACCATTTTTCAGTACCAATTTTCTGCTTAGTCCATTTGGAGGGCTGTAACGAAATACTCTAAACTGGGTAACTAATAAACAACATACTCTTTTTTTTCTCTCTCTCTCTCACAATTCTGGATGCTGGGAAGTTCAAGATCAAGGTTCTGGCAGATTTGGTGTCTGGCAATGACCCATTTTCAGGATCATAATTGGGCCTTCTAGATGTGTCCTTACCTAATGTAAAAGACAAGCTAATATCTCTGGGACATTTTTATAAGGGCACAAACCCCACTCATAAGAGACTGGCCCTCATATCTGACCACCTCCCCATGTCTTCACCTCCTAATACTGTGACACTGGTGATTGTATTTCAACACAAAAACTTTAGGAGACTAACATTCAGATCATAGCACACAATAAATAGTAAAATGGCAGTGAAATAAGAGAGAACTAGAGGAGGACTGAGCAAGGCAATTTTAATGCTTTCAAATGGATAACTTTTATGTCAGCCCCAATCTTCAACCAAATATGGGCAGCAGATATACTCTAGTAGCCCCATGGTTGATAGAGAAGCCAAAGAAGGGAAAATAGATACCTAAGCTTGAGCCAAAGTCTCATTATCTTGTATATACAGAGGAAAAATAGCTAAAAGGAGATACTTTATTAATATATGATAACTTGAGCAAATTCAACATATCTACCTTTTTAAAGTTTGGCCCAATTCTCATGCTTAAATCATATAAATAGAGGTTAGAATTTTTCCACTTCAACTTTAGAGAAATCATGTCTTCAATCTTTACTAAAGATGAGTTACAGTAGGAGCAATTAATGAGAAGTGAAAGTAGAAGAATACAAACAAGACTTGAGTGTCCCTTAAAAGCTATTCATCTGTTTATTTGATCCCATGTTCCCTAGATGCTATTATAACTTGTTATTTAATCTACAAGATTTACTAGGTTTAGGTTTTTAAAATTGTCATCAAAACATCAATAAAATTTAATTTTAAACTTTTGTTATTGCATTTAAAAAATTATATGTGTAAATACTACCAAGGTTTCATTAATAATTATTATAATATTTAGATAATATGTTTCTTTAATGCATAATAGATACACATACTTTCAGGATATATGTGATAATTTACTACATTCATGTAACATCTAAAGATGAAATCAGTGTACTTAGTAATATCCATCACTTTGTCTTTCCTTTATGCTAGAACCACGCTAATTCTTCTTTTCTAGCAATTTTGAAATATACAATAGATTATTGTAAACTATGTCATCCTACTGATCTATCTAATCCTAGGTCTTATTTCCTCTACCAAATGCTATATTTCTACCTATTAATTAACTTCCCTGAATATGCTATATCTCACCTGATAATTAATACTTCTAACATACTCTTTCCATGTACCCACAAAAATGAAAAAATAATTTTAAAAAATCATGTATATGTCTTCAAAGTTTCATTTTAAATAGAAAGAAAAAACTTTTTTTTTCTTTTTACAACATAATATATTATTTGCAGATATTAAGGGAATTATTATTACTTTTAGTGAGAACATTAACATTGTTATATTTGTTTCCAAATACAGTGAGTCACAACAGTTCAGAATTCTTTCATGGTTTCAAGTAATTTACACTATTACTGTGCAGTTATATTGGCAAGACATTGCCCGGTCATGATTCAATCACTTAAGTTTCAATTTATTTAAATTTCCTTTAGATAGCTTTGTATATTTTCTGGTCATGCATTAGATATCTCATTACAACCAGCTATGTTAGAATATAAAACTTATCATTCATATAAAACTGTACACTTAATATTATTTCTACAATTTCATTATTTTATAATAACCTAGGTTTTATTCTTTCAGAACACTTTAAACTTTTTTCTATGAGTACTTTGCTAGAAACTTGATATTTTGACTCTAGATGATTTTTTTAAAAATCTCTTTATATTATCTGCATAATGTAAAATTCATAATCAAAAATAATTTTATAATCAATATGATATATGATACTCATTTTATGCATATTTTAACTAACCTGCTCATTTTTTAGATTATTACCTAATGATACTTACTTTAAAATAGAGACAGTAATATTACATTTTCTTTTAGACTTAATTTTTTAATCCACAATTATGCATATTTGCTGTTTGGAAGAGATATGATTAAATTATATTTGGGTAAATTGTTCTGCACTATTTTTATGCAATTTAGAACTGTCATTGTAATGGATTTATGCAGCTGTTTCTCAGTTATACTGCTTCAGAAGATTTAGCTTTTAGACAATCGTTTTCATATAGCTGTATTAAGTAATAGCATAGAATTGGATAATTGAAATCATTCTATTTTATGCTATACTAATTTTAAAGAAACTCATCATGCCTTAAGCATCTCAGTTATTTGACATCTTGAGAGTATTAAGAACTATGTTGACTTATTCAAATTGTTTCATGAGTTAGCTCAAATAAGAGATGACTTGTGAGAGAAAACTTTTTTTAAAATACCACAAATTCAACACAACAAAAATTATTTTATATAAATAAAATATTTATACAGGGTAGTTCAAAGTGATCATATCAAATCTACTAATAAATTTCTAAGAACTACGTTTGTAGAAATTTACTGAATATTTTTATTTCTTTATTTCTTCCAGACTCTGATCTTTACCTATGCTAAACAGGACAGTCGCCTCAGGTAGAATAAACTCAATCTGCCATTGGCCTTGTTCATCTTTAACTTGAAAAGTCTTCAGTTATGGTTAGAAATTTGTAAAAGTTACAGAAAAATCAGTCTTACTTATCAGGTCAGAAATGGTTTCTCCAGAGTTTTCTTATTTTAATGGAATTACTAGAAACATAAACCACTGGCCACTAATTCTCTAAGAACTAGATTATAATAAGATACATTAAATAATATATTGCAATATAATTTTATTATCAAATATTCATACTTCCTTAAAATCATTACTATGAAATAAGACATTGTTGATGTTCGCACCATAAGCAAGTGTCATCAGCATACTTGTGTTTCATAAGTTGAATGTAATGAAAGTATAATTAATTTGTATCACAGATGCATAGAATCTCATCTTCTGATATTAGAATAGCAGCAACATCAAACACACAGATATTACCATAAAGACTTTAGACCAGTGCCTCATATTTTATAGATTATTAATTTCAATTTTCAACCTAGTGACTACATATAACTACATATAACTACATATAACTACATATAACTACATATAACTACATATAACTACATATAACTACATATAACTACATATAACTTGTTATACATATAACTTGTTATACATGTAAGAACCCTTTTGATATGTGGTTTTTACACCAAATGATTTCTACAATTTAAAAAATATAATAATTGAGAAATCCAATATTTTAAAAATAAAATGCATATTTGAAATAGCACCGCTAAAGTTGAGACAATGCTAATCACAATTTTTGTCCTTTTAAGAAATATAAAAGTCTACATTTAATCCGATAGCATATATAAAGATGTAATATTCAACATATAAACACCTTGACTAATAAGAAATTATTCAATGTAACTTTGCACTCATAGCTGTCAACTCGAAAAAACAAACAAATAGTGTTAACTATAAATAAGAGAAGTTGTATTTAAACTAGCTAAATCTTCAGCAGTGATCCAATAATTGAAAAAGAAATAAAATTACTTTAGAATTTTTATTTAATTAAAATTAGCAAGAACATCAAAATTACAAAGAAAATAACATGAACTCTATGCTATTAAATGTATTAGTTTATATAGTATAAAATCTCTTAAAAATTATAAAGAATTAAAATTTGTAGAACCACTAAAAAAAAACATTATTATAAATCTTGCCATAAAAAATCCCTATTGAAAAAGTTGACTGTTTTATTGTTAGCTTTAACAAATGTTCAGAGGCAGATAACTATAATATTTCATCATTTTTTTTCAAAGAATACAAAAATAGAAAGCAGTCTAAATTATTTTAAAACTAATGTAATAATACTATTGGATAAATTATAGACAATCACAATCATAAACATAGAATCCGCAGAATAAGCTTAAAAATTCATAGAAATAAATAAATTATGACCATGTTGGATATTCTTCAAAGATTTTAAAATTCATTCAATGTAAGATAAAAAATTCATATAATTAACAGATCAAAGTTTTCATGAAGTATTTTATTTATAAGAAAGTTTAGTCGATATGCCAGATATATAATCAAAATATAAAAGCCAATTTTATTATTTTATACCTAAGTTATAAAATACTTTTAAAAAAGATTCCTGTAAGGGACATTTTGATCTCCTGCCCATAAGCACCTTCTGTAATAAAGTACTTATTACTTATTACTCCCAAGAAATCAGAGTTTTGTTCCTAAATAGTCCCTGCTGTCGTCTCCCTTTAGAGATTGCTTCAGTCAAATAAAGGCACCTCCACCAATAACAGTATACAAGCCTCACTATTTGGGCCCTAGTTTCCCCCTGAGGAACATTCTGTACTCCCTTTTTGTACCCCTGGATATGAAGCCTGTTGGATATCTTAGGAACTTGGAGATTGATATGCCTAAGAGTTATTCTTGTGCTCCATAGATATGTGTCAGATCCAATAGGGTGGCCTGGTGAGTGGGATGCTTCCACTGACAGTATTTATTTTGTGGAATTTTGTGCTACTGAGTAACCAGGAAGGTGCTGACTTATTGGTTTTGCATTACTCTCAATGTTATACACAAGATTCATTCAGGACTCTGGGCTACTAATTGCCTACTGTTTTATTTTGGGTTAGAACTATAAGTATGAGGTGTTTGGTTGGCGTCTACTCACACGTGTTTTCACTGCAGCTTCACCTCTGGTTTAAAATATCTGAGGTTTAAGGGGTTATTAACCCTCTCTGTATAGTTTAACTGGTGATATCCACAGCCTATACATTCAGCAGGCTTCATGCCACGTGTCAGGTAGTTTTCAAGCATTGTGTCATTTATCCTGTGAGCTTTCAACACTCTTGCTCCACAAAACCAACAGACCCTTTAATTTGATATCCTTTCTTGACTTTGTTATGTATGGGGGATATTACAGCCTCCCTAGTCGGTCTTAAGCCATGGCAGAGAAGGGGTAAACATTACTTCCTGAATGAGACCTCTCTTTTTGCACTGCCCAGAGCTACCCACCTGCCCTCCCTGATGAAGTGTGGAAGACTAGGGTGTGTTCATCACTGAAAAAGATTGCATTCTAAAAATGAAGTGATTATGTCCTAAAGAATTTAAGAGATAACATGGTTGGAAGATGTTTTGTTTTACATCATTATGAAATCTCAGTGGTAAATTTAACATGGCAAGAATAGGAATTCTCATTCACACGTTCCTTAATATTCTTGGTAAGACATCCATCTGTGACTGTTACTAAGATTATGCAATAACAACTTTTGAGAGAGTCATTGAAAACCAGCGTTTATGGGGGATGATGAAGCGCCATGAGTATTGATGTAATCAGCATTGGCAGTGAGTCCTGGAAGGAACTGAAAAGGCAAGAAGATCTGTATTATAGGTTTAATACAAACAGGTTCACAAGAGCCATGGCATGAATTAATGAGTAATAACTACAGTAATATTATTTGGCCATGGTGGGAGATACACACATTTAGTGAGAAAGAACATGAATACATGGTTCCTGTATTTGGATGGTAAACAGTAATTCCTGTACTTTACAGAAAATCTTCACATGCATTAATTGGACAATAAACAAATTCTTAAATACCTCTATTCTATCCATCCAAATCTATATCATTAAACTACTCTACATCACATGAATGCATGCATTTTATACTTCAGTTTGAAAATAATTGTTTATACAGACAGGACCCCTGTAAACTCTATTTGCCCAGGGTCCTCATAAACTAGGATTGATCCTGTATGGTTGTAGGAAAGATATCTATATTAAAAGTAAGGAAAACACCTTTCTACTTCACATCCTGTAGGAAAAAAAAAAATGTATTCCAAATAGATTACACATTTTACATTTTTGGAAACACACAAGACTATCTTTATATATCTGAGACATGAAAAAAACTTTTTAAAAATATAATGTGGTGTTTGTACCACTTCCACGAGAATCTCCTATACGCTTACACTATTGTGTATATTATTTAAAAATATTTCCTTATCCATATGAACAATGATATTTGTGTTGAAACTACAATATAGACCTTCTTACTTCTTCAGTTCCCTTTATCATTTATGTAATGCTATGCTGATTACACATTTATTCCAAAGGCTGTGTCATCCACCATGAATACCAGTTCCCAATGACTTTCTCAAAAGTTGTTACTGTGCTTTCTTAATAATTATTTCATATGCATGCCTTACTCATCCAAGTGAATCAAAGGTTGACAGATATTATCTTGAGTATACAGTATTTTTAAGGTAAATGTGATTGATATGAATGTCCCATCCATATCTTCTAGTTAATTACTACATATTGTTTTTAATTTGTATTGATTTTTGCAGGCCTTCCTGACTACCAACAGCCAGCACCTGTGACTCTTTGTAAAGAGTTTACTCTTGTAGAAGAAAAATGCACCAACAATGTGAATGAAAAACCAAAAATTCTAGGAAATAGATCTCTTTCTCCATCAACACAACTAATGAGTGACATAAACTGGTGTACAATTCATTACTTTTCCAGGAGAATGAATCTGAGATGTATGATCTACTTTACCTCCCAAATATAACTTCCTTGATAATATGCTTTTTGCTGAATTTTTCCCTTCTTACCTTAATTCCTCACTTTCCTATCATTATTTTCCTGAATAAACTACTAGCACTTAGATTCTTGTCTCAGGTTCTGGTTTTTGTGAAACCATAGTAAGACAGTACCATATGTGATCCTGGGAAGCAAAGCCTCAGGATTAGGTTCTAGAATTTGATCACTTTGGGGTCAGGTATTTTATTTTAAAAATGACCATGTTATTAAAGGCAAGGAGGTGGTAATAAACTCTGGCATGATGATCTGAGACAGTGTAGATAAAAGAGGACACATTGCTTTACTCAGAATCTCTAACATTGGTGGTCTGCAGGGAGAAATAAAGTTGTAAAGAGGATAGAGCTTTTTGTTGTTAACTGTCATTGAGTTCTTGAAAAGAAAAAAAAAAAAAAAAAACAGCAACTACTGACCAAATATGAACTCAGAGCTCAGAGGCTCTGTAAGTTCTCAAAGTCATAGGCTCTGTAGCAAGGAGACCCTCATCTCCTGCAGCTGGAGGGAAATCTGCACAGAAAAATGCCTAAAATCTGATTATGGGAAAAAAATAGAAAAAATGCATTTCTGGACCAATACATCTTCTACAGAAAAGCAGTGGTCTTGATAGGGAAGGAGTGGTATCTGAAATAGAGACATCTCAGCGACTGCAATTGAGAATCTTGAACACCTCGGTTTCCATGACCTCTCTGGGCTGTCATAAGTGGCTTTCTTTCTCATGCTAGAGGATATCAAATTACCTTTGATTGAAGACTTCAAAAAAGCAATATCTGAAGCAATTACTTGTCTTCCTCTAGATCTGACTTCAACCCTCATCACTGTTACTTCTGGAGCAATGATTAGTGCCAAATCAACCACAGAATGACATGGACACGTTAACCAAGGCTTCAGATTCATTAGGAATGAAGATCTAGGTTACACTATATGACAAGAAACAGACGTTAACACCCGACTTTAAGAGGAGGAATATCTAGAATATGTGACGGCAAAGGTGGAAGATAGTAAATATCAGTTGTATCCCCAGGACCAAAAGAGCAAAATTTTCTATAGCTTATTCTACTAAATCTCCTAATGTACATCTATTTTTTCACAGAATTTCAATAACCATCACCTTGAAAAAAATCAATCAGATAGAAAGAACTTAATATGGGCTATGAATGCATCTGTGTAGTTTGAGGATTCTATATGTTCACTTTAAACCTCATTTCCATGTACATCAGCTCAATTTCCAATTGCCAGCAACCGCATCTTTGTCAGAAGGAGTATCAGTCAGAGTTCAACTATAGAAGCATATATATGTATACATTTATGTGTGTGTGTATGTGTATGTGTGTATAATTAGCATTGACTTAGCTCACACAATTCCAGGAGTTGGCCAAGCAAGTCTGAAATGTACAGGGAAGGCAAATTCAGCAAGGGAGAACGTGGCAGGCTGGAACACATGAGTGGGGTCAAAGCTCTTGCATAAAGGCAGCATTTCTTCTCTTTCAGGGAAGTTTTAGGCTCACAGGTAAAGCCTTCCAACAGATTTAGTCAGGATCAGCCTGATTATCCAGGATAATCTTTACTTAAAGTCAACTAAGAGTCTGTTAAATTATATCTGGAGAATCCCTTAACAGCAGTACTTATATTCATATTTGACTAAATAACTGGGAACTGTAGTCTAGTAAAGTCAACACATTAAAAAAAAATGACATAGGAGTTTTTCTGGTAGAAAGAGATCAGTCTCTCTATGCATGGGGCCAGGCTGGCAAAGCCAGATGGATAACTAGTCTCTCTCAAAGAGCACTCAAACAATAATCAATCAGCCTTCTAGCCCAATAGGTGGAATAACTCTAAAGTCAATATTCTGTATTGGCTCTCAGAGATCCTGAGTGGGATAAAGTTCCAGCTGCCTAGTGTGGTATTTGCTTGATAATTTACTGTCCCTGTCCTCTTTATATTTCCTATTATTCTACTGACTTTTCCTATGGTCATCTTCTAAATAAACAACTTTCTCTGGAAACCTTGACTCCAGGTGTCCTCTAAGGGAAGATAAACTAAGACAAAAGTAATACATTACAATATTGCTTAAGCACCATCAAGAAAATATTAACATGTTTATTTTAAAATTTTATATAATTATATTTAATTATTGGTATCATTCTTAAATGAAAAGGTAGTTCAGCTATATAGAAATATCAAATAGATATTCTTAAAAAAATTTTAAATCTGAGTGATGTAAATTTTGAAGGCAAAAAATATTTCTTCTTTTTCTTTTCATGATTAAATTAGTGATATGGGTGTACATATGTTGAACATCATTGATTTTTCAAGCTGCTATGCCCTGAATACATATGAGGAAAAGAGAAGGTCTTGAAAGTTAAGCAGGATTTTTTACTGCAAATGCCACGTTTACATATTTACATGGGCAATTCAATTATAAATTGTTGCCATTTATTTACATATTTTTTAACTATCTGAAATATTGAGTTAGAAAGAGTAGAATGAGAAGATGAGCAAAGGGATCGGTAATTTGATTTTGCTAGCTTGTAGAAATTGGTTTAATTTTCTATTAATAAGCAAAGATATCCTCTAAAATACTTGCAAATAACTGATATTATTTTTCCTCTTTCAATAAGCAATTGTAGTCTTTAATGCAGATTTCATTTCAATAGCTTAAGTGTTCTTTTACTAAAAGCATTTTTAAGTTGCTGAAGATTTTATTGCATTATGAATACACATTTTTATTCCCTTCAACTTGAAATCTAGGCTACCTTCTCCAAAAATTGCCCTCATCCTTAATCTACTGCTTTTGGTAAAATGTAATTTACTGCTCTGTATAAACTGAGGATTATAGAAAAATTCAAGACATCTTCTTAACTGTACTCTCATTATTTTGTCTGCTAAAGTAAAACTAAACCAGTATGACTAAAGGTGAGGATATTAAAATAGTCATGTTCAAGATTATTAAAGTATTTGGAGTAAAATGTAGCAATTTTCCTGCATTACCTTAGTAAATTATGGGTTGTTTAATGGGCTGTTTCAAAGTAGAAAATGAAACTTACTTCTTGGAGCAATTTAATTTGTTCAATAGATTAGCATGCTTCATGATATTGTCTTTAGGGGGAAAAAAAGTATATTACAAAGAGAAAAGGTACCATAAACCATTATTACAGATTTTTAAAGACTTTTAAAAAGCAACTCTACAGCCTATGAACCCTATGCAAATGTTCACGTAGCTATGTATTTTTTATTAGAACATCTGCTTTCTGAAAATTATAACTTATGTTTGAAAATAATTCAATGGAATACTGGGTCTGAGAATCTTAAGGACAAGTGTGAAATTGTTTTATCTTCATATTCTGAGAGCTCTGGACAGCTGATCGAGACAATGTAGAGAGCATCTGCTCTACGGGTAACTCATGGGATACTTGTCAAATTGATTGTGCTCAGAAACAATTGAGACACAAAAGAAAGAGAGCTTCTAATCACTTTGCATTTAAAATGTTGCTCAAACCTAGAAACTGCAATTTAGAATTAAATAGATTGAGCATTGAAGAATTTTTAATTAACAGATTATTCCAGTAATTCATATATTTCTCACCAGGTGACTGAAATGAATTTCCACCCAGGTTTTGTTTCCATATGTCACAAAATTTCTGACAAAATAAGCAACACATTGATGTACTAATTTTGTGATTAATTTTATAAGCACACTGCCATACCAAGGACAGGAAAATAAAAGTCATTCTACTAGATGATATTCTCCTTTTAAAAGTTCATTGTCAATGATACTATTTTTTTTCTGTATGATAGCACTATTTTCAGTTGTTAAAAATCATGGATGCTTTAAAAGGTAATTGATGGTTTCAGTGAAAAATACAAGTCATTTAGGCAGTATAAAGTTATTGATAAAGGAAAGAATATTGCTTTTCTCCAAGTACATGTATATTTTGTCAGGATATACCATTGCCCGTACTTTCTTCCATTGATTCGAACTCTTTCTTGACATACGTGTTTGAAAATAAAAGTCCATAGCTATTAGAAGGAACCTAAAGAGTGCTAGAATGTTACAGATTCTTGTTTTTATTATTATTAGTTATGATCAATATATTTCTCCCTTCGATTTCTATTCACACAGTTTAAGTTGTTACCATCGGCAATAAGAAAAAATGACAGAGACCCAGAATATGCCATTGTGGCCTAAAAACTATTTTGAGCTGAAGACATTTGAGAATGAGCAGATGCAGAAAGAGATTTTGTCTGACCCTTGCCCCCACCCCTAGAACATCTGCCTAAAAACAGAAACTATCAGAAAAAAATTTCAACTGCCACAACAGGGTGATTATGGTTGACAAAAATATGTTTAAAAATAACTAGAAGAAAGGAATTGAAATGCTCCTACCAGAACGAAATGGTAAATGCTTGAGGTGACGGACAACCCAATTACCCTACTTTGATCATTACACATTGCATGCTTGTAACAGAACATCACATGTATCCCATAAATATATACAACAATTATGTACCCATAATAATCTAAAATAAGAATATTACATTCAACTCTCTTAAATTTTCCTTCAATGGAGGCTTCCTGTACTCGGCCTGAGGAAGTTCACTCCCATCACTGATGAGAGCTGGCACTCTGATGAGAAGTAGCATAAATAAACATGATCACAAGAGTCATACTTTCCATCTACTCTCCCAAAGACCCTAATTTTTTTCCTAAAATTGTTTGTTGTTCTATAACTTCTCCTTTCCTCTTTCTCCTTCCCCTTTTAAGATATTATGCAAATTAAATTCTAGTTACTTCTTTCAGTTACCATCTTTGCAAGCTCCTACAAACATATATGAGTAAACTTTGTTCCTTCTCCTGTTAATCTGTCTTCTGTCAGTTTAATTCTCAGACTTCAAAGACAAAACCTAAGGGAGTAGAAGAATGTTTTCCCTCCCCAGTGATGACATTGACAACAAAATAATTAATCCTATATAAAATTAAAAATCCTATATAAAATATAAAAGCTTCTTTTTTTTCATTTTTCTCTCCACTTCATGTTCCTTCTAGTCTCTCAATTAAATATGCTTACAGACTAAACTCTTTTATCTTTTTTCTGTACACTTTGCTTGCTCCCTCATCATCCTAAAATCTGTCATAGTAATAATATCAAGTATTATAAATTATGAATTTAGTGACATCTTGTAAGAGCTTTCATTTCATACACATCAACTGCAGTTAAATGAAGTACTTTGCAGGAGTGTGTTTCCATGGATTGCTGAAGCAAAAACATCCAGGGTCCAAACATGAAAATGATGAGGATGGAGGAAAATGTCAATGAAGTTTACTTGCATTCTCCTTTGGCTTTATTCTCATCTTTCCACAAACTTGAATGACTTAAAAGTATTTTACAGACACTTGGATTTGCATTTATAGTTTTTGTGTATGCACCCAAGGTGATATGCTCAATTTTAGGGCCAGAGCTGCAGCAAATGATTTCTAAAACATCATCAGACATTTCCGAATAAACACAATATTTTCAACAGTATTCTATGCTTCATTGCTTTAGTACTGAGTTTTTATTCTCTCATAATATACCTCATCATTAATATATGTAACAAGAGGATTGTCATCATATTTCACTTAATCAATCCTTTAGATTTATGAAAATAATTTTTCCCCTATCACTATCTAATCTATACTTGTAATGCCTGTGCAGTATTCATTGTCACATCATTGATGCTACAACCCAGGATATCATAGGATACAATTATCTCAGAATTTCTTTGCAAATTTATACCCCATTTCTTCTGAATAAAGAAAATAGCACGCATTGACAGTATGGTTAAAGTTGTTGTACTTATTACTTAAAGGTACCCTCTTTATTCTTTCTTCATTTTTTGTGTGTCCAGGTATGATATTAACTAGTCAGGATACTTCTGTGGTGGGGGGGGCACTTTTTTTGCCGTCATTACACACCACACATTATTTTGCTAGCCTTTGTTTTTCAAAGTGAGACATATAAATATTGGAAACAACAGTTAAATTGGTTTTTCATAAAAGTTGATTAGCAGTGAATGAGTAAGACAAGCCTCAAAAGAACTTAGTAGGGAAATAACAGCACCATTGAAACATTTTCAATAGGAGGAGTCAAAATATCATATAACTTGAATCTTAAAGTGATCATTTAGAATGATGTTTTAAAATTTTTTAAATTGACACATAATTATACATATTTTGGGGATACAGGATGGTGTTGGGATACATGCATACATTGTGGAATGATCAAATCAGGTTAATTAGCATATCCCTCACCTAGAACACTTGTCATTTCTTTGTGGTAAAAACATAAAATTCTCTCTTCTAGCTACTTTGAAATATATAACACATTATTCTTAACTATAGTGCACTTGTTGTTCTATAGAACACCAAAATTCATTGCTCCTAGCCAACTGTAACTTTGTATCCATTGACCAACCTCTTTGCATCACCCATCCTACAGTTCCCAGCCTCTGGTAACCACTATTATACCTTCTACTTCTATAAGATTAACTTTTTAAGATCTAGAATGAGTGAGATCATGTGATCTTCATCCTTTTTTTCTTGAACATAATGTTCTGTAGGTTCATCCACGTTGTTGCAAATAACAGAATTTAATTTGTTTTTTATAAGTGGATAGTATTCCATTGTGTGTATATACAACTTCTTTATATCCATTTAATAATTGATGGATAATTAGGTTGATTCCATATCTTGGCTACTGTTAATTGTGTTGCAATAATCACAGAACTGCAGATATCTCTTCAACATACTGGTTTCAGTTCCTTTGGATATATACTCACTACTGGGATTGTTGGATCATATGGTAGTTCTATTTTTAATTTTTTGAGGTATCTCCCTACTGTTGTTCACAATGACTATACTACTTTACACTCCCAATAACAACATATGCATACCATTTTTTTCTAGTTTTCTAGGCTGCTCTTTATTAGAAAAGAAATGATTTGCGGGATGCCTTTTGTTAACAGGGAAAGTCCACCAAGGACTCTTTTATCCTCACTATCTGCCTAAATAATTATTTAACAGCTTCTGCATCATGTCTTTCCTTTATAAATTACCCAGTCTCGGATATTTCTTCATAGCAGAATGAGAATCGACTAACACAATCACATTAAGAGAATCAAATACAAAAACCATATGACCATCTGAGTGATGCAAAAAAAAAAAAAAAATTGATAAAACTCAGTGTCTCTTCATGATAAAAATTCTAAACAAATTAGGAATAGAGGAAACAAACCTGGACCCTCTAAAGGCTATAGGTGACAAACCCACAGCTAACATCACACCAACTAGGGGAAAGTTGAAAGTTTTTCCACTAAAATCTGAAACAAACAAGGATGCCCAGTGCTATGATTTGAATATGTGTCCTCTTCAAAATTCATGTTGAAATTTAATTGTCAAAGTGGTGGCATTAAGAGGTGAGACCTTTAGGAGATGATTGCATCATGAGGGCTCTGCCTTCATGAATGCAAAAATATGTTCATGAGTTGGTGGGTTAATGGGTTATCATCATAGTGGGACTCTTGGCTTTACAAAGTGAAAGGAAGACCTGAGCAAGCAAGTTAGCATACTCAGCCACCACCTTGGAACTCTGTAGAGAGTCTTCACCAACAAGAAGGCTCTCATTAGATGTAGCCCTTAAGCCTTGGACTTCTTAGGCTCCAGAACTGTAAGAAATACATTTCCTTTCTATTAAGAACCCAGTTTCAGGTATTCTTTTATATATAAAAGAAAAGAGACAAATTAAGAAAATTTTGGTACAGAGAAGTGGTGTGCTATGGATGTGAAAGTATGATTCAGCTTACAGACAAAATTGACTCGCTATGGCTAACTTAGGTGCTTTAAATGAAAACAGAATCAGGCAGTCATACTGGATGAGGGAATGACCATGTACCACATGTCCTCAAGAAGATGTTGTTGTAAATGTTGTAAAAGTGTGACAGGACTTCCCTCTCTATAATCAAGCCAAACCAGTTATAATTTGTGGTGGTTGGATAAACTGTGGCTAGAAACCCCCAATGCCACCAGCTATTAAAAATAAATATCTGACAGAGACTTTTGATTTTGGACTTGTAAACCACAAAATCACAGCTCAACTATTTAGACCAATCAGAATTGAACAACTTTAACTCCTTCATTTACATAAATTGACCTGATTAAAATCTGGGTGAGAAGTTTCCTTATTTAAGCCAGACTCTCCCTTTGTTCTGTAGTGGGTGTGCTTTCACTTGTAATGAAGGCTGTGCCTCCTCAATCTGCAGATTGTATCTTTTCTTTACAGACCTCAAGGTATTTTGTTAACACAGATAGTAAGCACCTGAAGACATGGAAGAAGATTTGGAACTGAGTAATGGATAGGGGCTGGAAGAATTTGGAGCAGTAGGTTAGAAAAAGCTTAGATTCTGGTGAGGGCTTAGAAAACAAGAAGATTAATATAAACTAAAGATAAAATTCTAAGCTTCACCCTCAAAGGACTGAAAGAACCCTCTCTTGGCCAAAAGAACCCCAGAACAACCTTAAAAATGGAATTTCTAGCCATGACAGGAAAGGACTCCAAACATGCCTCATTATACCCCATCCTTTTTGAAGTTTAGGTGCAACCGAGCAGCATTTAGTTTAAAATAGAGATAAAAAACTGACAAACTCTTTGTGGCAATACTATAACAAATTGAAAATAAGAAATAAGGCCATTCAAGGAAAGGTTAAATCACATGCAACAAACAAGATCTCTTTACATGGCTTTTGTAAAAAATTAACTGGGTATAATGTGACCTACTTTTCAACCTGAGTTTGGTATAGCACCACATGGCAGATAGTAGACCCCCATCTTAACTCAAGCATTTCTTTTTACTGACTTCAAGTCTTCAGACAAAACTTAACTCTTTCAACTAATTGCCAACTGAAAATTTCTAAAACCCAACCACGACTGGTAAGTCTCCACTATGAGATGTTCTGCCTTTTTAAGTCAAACCAATAAATACTTTCCATGTACTGATTTATTATTTTACGCACAATTCCTGTCTCCCTAACAAGCATGAAATCACATTATAACCTGACCATTGCAGGTGCACTTTCTTAGGACCTCTTGACATGGAGTTCTCTGAGCCATGGTTTCTCATATTGGCTCTGAATAAACCTCTGTGAAATATTTAGTTTGTTTTTGCTGTTAACACTAGAGAAATAAATATGGACAGTAAAGACCATTCTTACAGGGTTTCAGATGGAACTGAAGAACAAGGTATTGGAAATTGGAGTAAAGGCTACCCTTGTTATAAATTGGCAAACAGCATAGCTGAACTGTGTCTGTGCACAAGGGCTTTGTGGAATGCTGAGCTTGAGAGAGAGGAATGAGTGTATTTGGAAGAAATTACTAAGAAGCAAAGTGCTCAGGCTGCTGTGTGGTTACTTCTAATTGCGTATTAGAAGTACGCAATTAGAACTGCTAGAGAAAAGGGGAAAAGAGCAAAAAAAATTTAGAAAATTAGTGGCCTGGCCATGTTCTAGAAAATGAAAGAGCATTTTGAAGAGAGTAATCCAAAGGTGCAGCTGAGTCACCACTTGTCAAAAAGCTTAGCATGGCTAAAAGGGGGTCAGGTGTTAATAGTCATGACAATAGGAAAATGGACCCAAAGGCATTTCAGAAATCTTCTAGGTTGCCTTCCTATCACAGGCCTAGATACCAAAGAGTATTCTGAAGACAGGCACAGGACACTGTTGCCCTACACCACATTGGGACAGCTTGCTTCTGCCACAGCTTCCAAAGGTACAAGTCACAAACATGGCCACCTCCATGTAATGCTAATTCTGCAGGCTTGCAGGAAGCAAGACCGTGAAGGCTTTGGCAGCCTCCATAGATTTCAAACAATACTGTCAAAAGCCTTGGGGCCTAGGAAGAGACTTCTTGGGGAGGTGGGGGGCGGGTAGAGTATCTTCATAGAATGCCAGTCAAAGCAATACCGAGTGGAAAATTGGGTTGGAGTTGCTGCAGTGGAGTCACCACCAAAGCAATGCTTATTGAAGTTGTGGGAGCAGGAACACCACTGAGACCTCAGAGGTGTAGAACTACCAGTGTGCAATTTCAACCTGAGAGAGCTGCGTAGATTGAGTCCAGCGAAGTCTAGGGGCATGGCTGCCCCAAACCTTGGGGGTCCAACCCTCACACCAGTGAGTAGAGGATGCCGGGTGTTGAGCCAAAGGAGATTATTATGGAGTCTGGCTCTGTTGGGTTTCAGACTTTCTTGGGCTGTGTTGTCCCCTACCTTTTAGCCTATTTATTTATTTATTTTGAGATGGAGTCTCGCTCTGTCGCCCAGGCTGGAGTGCAGTGGCGGGATCTCCACTCACTGCAAGCTCCGCCTCCCGGGTTCACGACATTCTCCTGCCTCAGCCTCCGGTGTAGCTGGGACTACAGGCGCCCGCCACCCCGCCCAGCTAATTTTTGTATTTTTAGTAGAGATGGGGTTTCACTGTGTTAGCCAGGATGGTCTCGATCTCCTGACCTCGTGATCCGCCCGTCTTGGCCCCCCAAAGTGCTGGGATTCAGGCGTGAGCCACCGCATCCGGCCCTTTTAGCCTATTTCTTTTTGAATGGGAATATGTACCCTATTGTTGTGTATCACTGTTGTATCTTCAGAGAAGGTAAGTTGTTTTGATTTCACAGGCCCACAGGTGAGACTCTTGGAAACTGGACTTTGAACTTAGATTTGAAATTGGTGCTGGAATAAGCTAAGATTTTGAGGCTATGAAAATAGAATAAACATATATGTATGTGAAAATAAAATGTTGTGGGGAGTAGGTTTAAAATGTTATGATTTGAATATTTGTTCCCTTCAAAACACATGTTGAAATTTACTCCCCAGTGAGGCAGTATTGAGAGGTGAGTCCTTTAAGAGATGATTGGCTCATGAGGGCTCCACCTTCATGAATGGATTCGTTCATTCATAACCTACTAGATTAATGGATTATAAGAGGACTGATGGCTTTATAAGAAAAGAAAGAGAGACCTGAGCAAGCAAGTTAGCATGCTTCACTCCCTCACCATGTGACACCCTGCATCACCTGGGATTCTGTAGAAAGTCCCCACCAGCAAAAATGCTCTCACCAGATGTGGCTCCTCCACCTTGGACTTCTCAGTCACCAGAACTATAAGAAATAAATTCATTTTCTTTATAAACTTCTCAGGTTCAGGTATTCTGTTATAGGCAACAGAAAACAAACTAAATGACTTTCACCATTTCTATTCAACATGGTACTGGAAGTTTTAGTTACTGTACTTAGGCAACGAAAGTAAACAAAGGGCAACCAAATTGGAAAGGAAGAAGTCAAATTTTCACTGTTTGCATATAACATAATCTTGTATATAAAAAAATCCTACAGAATCTACCATAAAACTGTTAGAACACACTCATTGCCCAAAGCAATCTACAGATTTAATGCAACCCTTATCAAAATATCAATGACTTTTCTCATAGAAATAGAAAAACAAAATCCTGAAGTTCATATGCAACCATAAAAGATCCTGAATATCCAAAGCAATCTGGAGCAAAAAGAACAAAGCTGGAGGAATTATATTTCCTGATTTTGAAATACACTACAAAGCAATAATAAACAAAACAGCATGGTACTCTCATAAAGCAGACACATGTGACTAGAACTGAATTAGAACTTAGAAACAAATCCATGCATTTGCAGCCAACTGGTTTTTGAAAAAAGTGCCAAGAACACACATTGGATACAGGACAGTCTGTTCAATAAATGCTGCTAGGAAAACTGGATACCCACAGGCAGAAGAATAAAACTAGATCTTCATTTCTCACCACTTACAAAAATCAATGCAAAATGGATTGAAGACTTAAGCATTGGACTTGAAACTGTGAAACTACTAGAGTAAAACATAGGAAAAATACTTCATTATATTGGTCTGTGGAAGAATTTTTTGACTAACAGAAGCATGGGTAACCAAAGCAAAAATAGACAAATGAGATTTCATCAAACTAAAAAAAGGACATAATCCACAGAGTGAAGAGACAACCTACAGAGTAGGAGAAAACACTTAAAAACTCTGCATCTAACAAGAGGTTAATATTCAGAATATAAAGGAAACACAAACAACTCAATGACAACTCCTCCCCACACACCAAAGAATCCAGTTGAAAAAGTGCGAATATTTGAATAGTTTTCAAATGAAGACATATAAATGGCAAATGGGTATACAAAACATACTGAAAATCATCGGAAATAAGTTTTGTTTTTGCTTTTTGGAGAAGACAGAATGAGAACAAAGGACAGTGCAAGGATATGGAGTGTTCCATTTGCAGCATGTGTCTAAAATAAATTATTTCAGACAAATCTGTTCAGACTTCTCATTAAAATTGTCCTATGCTGAGAGTTTTCGGAAAGCACCTGAATGATGATAGTTATCTTCCACTTTCCGTGGATCTTTGCTAGTTATGATGTGGTTATGTTATTACCTAATAGGACTTGTATTCAGAAAGAACTATAATTTGAAAATAAACAGTGAAACAAACACAAAGTTCTAATTTTAATGCATATATCCTTTAAAGTGCTAATAAATATAAAATAAAGAAAATTTTTCTTTATAGAAAAATGAGAATAAAAATAATATATATAAATAATCTTTCTATTTTGTAGATCAGTGTACCAAAATTACTTGAGAAGTCCCCTTAAAAAAATTGTCAACTCTAGGGTGGGGGAATGGCAGAGGGCAAAGATTCTCAAGCTTTAATGTGCATAATAAGCATATGTAGAATATGTTAAAATATAAATTGCTAATTCCATAGCCAGACTTTCTAATTTTGCAGATCTGAGTTGAGGATCTATGAACATGCATTTCTAATTAGTTCCCATGAAATGCTGAGGTTGCTGGACTGGAGACAACAATTTGAGAACTACTGGTATAGAGCGAGATGAGTTTTACACATTTCTGATTCTATCAAAAATTCCACAGGCAGGGTTAACTTAGATTTACAGAAAACAATGAGGAATGAGCCAAAATTATATCCATCTATTTATCTGTCTACCTACCTATACATATACGTATATATGTGAGTATATATGTATTTTTTTTCTACATCCAGTTTGAAATAATACAACCAAGAAAACTTTTACCATTCTTAATATCCTAAAGCATTTAAAGACATCTGAGTATAATTAGCTTTTTGATGAAATGTGTCCTACACACATACACATATGCTAAAACTTCACAATAGTTTTTAAAATATTCCTGAATGGCTTCACAATGGTCAGGTTGACATTAACGTTAAATATATGAAGTGACATATTTTAGTAGAGTCTATAAGTAAGTATATCTGAAAAAGAAAGGTGGTAGGATCTACTGGATTATGACTCCACCATTGCAATGATTATATTGATATATATTTATTAAAGCTGATTATATATTCCAAAATGGTTATGTAGGAAAAGCACATTAACATTTAATTGATTTTGACTATATGGCACTAAAAACAAAACCAAACTAATTTACAATTGGTTAAAGTTTTCCAAATATTTGAGTCACATGAAACACTGTATTTTCTATAACTTGTTAGTAATCAGTTAAATATATTAACTATGCTATTTTGTAGCTGAATATTTGTAAATAAAACTAAAAACCGACCAACAAAAGTTCTGATATCATAAGCATGTGGTAATTATATAAGCTCCTTTTCAAGTTTTCTTATTATAATTCTAGAATCTTAAATGTGACTTCTGACTAGTTACCAAATACGGCTAAAAATATGTTATCAATATTCTGATAGATATATTGGATAACCCTATTTTCTCCCTAGAGCAATAGCATTTCCTGCTTACTTCAAAAAGCAGCAATCAATGTGGGGCCTCTTACGATAATGATTTACCTGTTGATTCCAACTAATCAGATAAAAGTAAGTGGGTGGTACAAAGAAATTAATGTAAATATATCATTAAAGTGCAGTGTTTTAATAAAGTTAAAAATGTGGTCCTTGTTTTTTTATTTTTTCTACTTCATTTTACTTTATTTGTCATTTCAACTTGATTTGCTTTTGTTATTTGGGTAGATGTCCCGTTTTTAGCTTCATTTGCTTTTGTTATTTGGGTAGATGTCCTATTTTTAGGGAACCATCCAGTTGCACTCTTTTGTTTGATTTATTATCCTCTTGCCGTTTGAAATTTTATGTAATTTTAATACTTTTATGCATATTTATAACTTGTTTTGGCTACCAAATCATGTCGTAAATCACATCTTTCTTTTTCCCCCACTCTAAGGCATCATTTTTTCTAGAATGTGAAAATGAATCCTAGTTAAAAAGAATAGCTTCAGCCATTTAAACAGGCTTAAAGCCTGTTTCAAAAATGTTATTCTTGGTTCTGTGTAAACTGCCAAAATGTAAATCCATTTTGTTTAACATGTTATCAACTTAACAGATGGCATTCATGTGTGGGCATCCAAAAGACCATATATGAGCATCAAGTATGTACGTCTGAGAGTGAAACTTTGGTCGAAAATACTGAGGTTGTTATCTTTCTTGGATTTCTGCACTTCATTGCCAATGAATTTGTCAAATCAGGAGCAGTAAAGAGGTGAACAAAGTTCTTCACAGTAAGCAGCATAATATGGAAAATCTGTAACTGATCTCACATTCTTCACCAATGTGCATATTTTTAAAAATCTTTTTATAAAAATATATTGGTATAAAGACCTGTTTAGAAGTGGAATTTGTTCATAAAAGTCAAACAATTTTATTGAGAAGAAAATTGAATGTCTCCTATGTGGCATATAAGAGTTGTAAGACTGTTTTCAAATAATATATTAAAATGTTGGTTTTTGTTGCCTGTATATGATGTTTTTAAAATATGAGTTTTATTTATAAAAACACAGCAGAAAGATCATAACTTAAGTATATATTTTAATGAAAATATATTTGACTTTAATGGATATTTTTAAGATGGCTTAAAAGCAGAACTTTTTCACTTCTATGTTTCATAAATGAGGAAATTTGAGACTCAAAATGCTAAGAAAATTTTTCAAACCCTTTTGTGAAATAGGGAAATTTTTAGGCTAATACACCTGGTTTAGGATTCCTAAAGTAATATATTTTCCGCTATTATTTGAATGACTAAAACTTACTGGACCTCTACTTTGGAGGTTGCTGAGTACAGGCAGGCTGTAAACAATTCATTTTTATACAGAGGACTAATACATGACACAAGTTAAGAGGCATACTGTATCAATAGATAAAGACTGATGGCTATAGATTCAGAATGTCTTGGGTCATATCTCAGCTCTGCCATATAGTAGCTTTGTAACTTTCCACAATTTAATTTGTTTCTATATGCTTCCATTTCCTTATCTGTTAAAAGAATTTTAGAAGCAATTGTTTCATAAAGTTATGAAAACATTAAATAATCATATGTATTAGAATTATATACTGTACTGCCTGGAAAAAATAAACATTCAATATATATTATCCATCATTATCATTTACCACTGGCCTAAACATAAAACCATTATTTCCAGTTCATAGAAAAGAAAACTGAGGTTTGGAAGTTAAATGATTTCTCCAATGGCATGGAACTATTAACTGCTGGAGCATAATTTTAACTATAAAATATCTGACTGCAGAGATTATTCTCTATCTGCCCCTTAAACTACAAGATTGGACTTCCCTGCAATCCACCTCAGTCTATTTGCATGGAGCCAGAGAAGCCAGTAAGTACCAACTCACAAGTGATTCAAGGTGAATTTGCATGGGTCTTGTCCCAGTCTGTGTAGATGCAGAGGGTCAAGGTCAGAAGCCGCAAAAATGGGGGTAAATATTTCTCAAATCATGCTGCTTTTGTTGCCTGTCACATTAAATCCATTCAGTTGTCTGCTCAAGGCCTAGGTTAAGTAGTACACAATGAAGTTGACAATTTAGTATGCCTAAAATAGAAGATTCCATGCAAAAGACATGTGAAGCATGTAAAGATTAATAACCTTCTACCATTTTATAACCGCAAAACCAAGATAATAAGGATTATCAAAGATTAATTTTTTCTAAATAGAAATTTTTATAATTGTATACAAAATTATAACAAAGTATTAAATTATAATGATTTCTGGCCAAATAAAAATATAACTATATCTTACATAATACATACTAAATCATGTAAAAACTGAAATAAATTCTCTAGTAAAGAGATTTCTGTAGAGATAAATGTATTGACTAATATAATTTCATAATCTAGAAAATTTTTATTGCAACCTTATCTGTAGCTGGAATAATTTGGAGGTACCTATCTACCAAGAAGAAAATGAATAAAGAATTTCATTATAATTTTCTGTAATAGTAAAATTAAATATATCAATGTGCATGCCATACAAACAGAATATTAAACCAAGACAAGTAATAATTTGATACTGCTCAAAGTTATAAAATAAAAAATGTATTTTTATGAATATATAAATAAAAATATAATGATATTATTGAATATAATGATATTATTTGAATAATATATAACAAACTTCAAAGCAGTGGTTATGTTTGGGGGAAGTTAGTGAAATATAATGAGGACAAAATACACTGTGAAGTAAACCTTATTCTTGACATTGTGTTCTGTAATATAAACTGATATAAAACAAATATGGCAAAATGTTAATATTAACACATCTAAATGTTTCATACATGTATATTTTTTGTCTTATTTTCTGTCGTTTTGCTATAGGTTTATGGTGCTACTAATAAAATATCTAAAATATTGCTTATAACCCAAGTGATACATACCTACACTTGGATATTTCAATAAATATGCTGGATATTATTTGGTTTCAGTGATTTCTTCTAAACTTGCTCTGATAAACTTTCCTTGTAAACTTTCCCTGATTTTCTGTCTTTGAAAAAGGTAAAATGAATTTTGCGTGAATCCTCTGAAGAACTGTATTTTCTTTAGTAGCCAGAATTCCTTTTAGCTTGAATTCCCCAGATGATTTCCCCTGCACTTGATTTTGTGTTTCCTGTGTACTAGTCATTTTTATAGCACCAGTATTCATTACGTTGATCCCTGACCATGTTATAGCACAGTTTTTTTTAAAGCAGTTTGTGTTGGCATTCAGGCAAACAGAAAAGAATTCCCAAGGGTTCTTCCCGCTATTCCCTTACAGCACAAGAAAATAAAAATTTTCCACTTTTTAATAAATACTTTTATTAGAACCATGTGGAAGAGAGATTATATTGTTTTCTTAACTCCAAAGGGCAGAATTAGGGCCAATGGTTATAACTTCCAGCAAAACAATTTTTTTGTTCATTATGAGAAAGAACTTTTTGCAATTATATGACTGAAGATTGTAATTGGTTTTATTTGAAGCATTGAAGTTTCTGTTATTAAGAAAGAGATGGAATGACAGCTCCTTCCTTCATTCCACTTCCTGCTCCCATACACACACACCACTCGCAAAGACACACTTCTGGGATGCTGGAGAAGTCGCTCCTGTGTTACAGACTAGGAACAATGATTTTTACTGCTTCTAAATATATAATCTATTTTACAACTATAGCTATTAGATACCAATGCAATAGTTCATTTTCAAAAACATAAGAAAAAACACTAATTAATGGGAGTTTTCGCTATATACTATTTTGATTTAATTATAGAAACATTTATAAATCACTTTATATTACTGGACATGACATGTTTTCACTTCTTTAGCTTTCACAATATATATCTTTATCACCTCTGTAAAAAAAATTGATGATCTCTTTTACAACCACTGTTACTCTATGATATAAGTTAACATGCTGAGCACAGTCACACTTCAGAGATATTAGAGTCAGTTCAAGACAACCACCATACACCAAATATCACAATAAAGAGAGTCACAGAAATTTTTTGGTTTCCTGATGAATAGAAAAGGTTTATATGATATTGCAGTCTACTGTAGTTATGTTGACAGTGTTAATGTTGACAAATGTACATATATTAATATAAAAATATTTTATTGCTGAAAAATGCCAAAAATTATCTCAGCCTTTAGCAAATTGTACATATTTTACTCACAGAGGGTCTTGTCTCAATGTTGATGGCTACTGACTGATCTCGCTGGTGGTTGCAGAAGGTTGGGTGCCTGTGGCAATATCTTAACATAAGACAACTAGAAAATTGTTTACTACAATTGACTCTGCCCATCATGAAAGACTTATCTGTAGCATGTAATGCTGGTTGATAGCATTTTACTCACAGTAAAACTTCTTTCAAAATTAGAGTCAATTCTTCCAATTTTTGCTGCTGCTTTAGCAGCTAAGTTTATGTAACAGTCTAAAGCTTTTGTTGTCATTTCAACAATGTTCAGTTTCTTTACCATCTTAAGAAACTACTTTTCTTTTGCACATCCATAGGAAGCAATCCCTCTTCTGTTCAAGGTTGATCATGAGATTGCAACAATTCAGTCACATATTTAGGCTTTACTTCTAAAGTGATATTTTGAAAGGATTTTTTTTTTTTTCTCTGAGCAGTAGATTTCCACAGGGGTCTTAAAATATTCAGTAAATTATGCTGTAAACAGATGTGCTGTATTCCAAGCTTTGCTATTCCATTTATATATCACATACAGAGTAAATTTAGCATAATTATTTAGAGCTTTAGAATTTGGGGTACTATTAGTGAGCATTGTATTCAACTTAAAGTTACCAGCTAATTACGCCCTAACAGAAAGCCAATGTGTCCTTTGAAGCTTTGAAGCCAGGCATTGGCTTCTCCTCTCTAGCTATAAAAATCCTGGAAGACATCTTTTTCCAATATAAGGCTGTTTCATCTACATTGAAAATCAGTTGTTTTTTGTAGCCACCTTCATCAATAATCTTAGCTAGTTCTTCTAGATAATTTGCTGTAGCTTCTACATCAGCACTTGTTGTTTTGTCTTACATTTTATGTTACAGAGATGGCTTCTTTCCTTAAATCTCATAAACCAACCCCTGCTAACTTCAAACTTTCCTTCCTCAGCTTACTTACCTCTCTCAGCCTTCACAGAATTGAAGAGTTAGAGCCTTTCTGTGGATGAGGCTTTGGCTTAAGGAAATGTTGTGGCTGGTTTGATCTTCTATCCAGAGGATGAAAGTTTTCTTCACATCACCAATAAGGTTGTTTTATTTTCTTATTCTTATGTTCCCTGGAGTAGCATTTTAAATTTCCTTCAATAACTTTTCTTTTGCATGTACAAGTTAGCTAACTGGTGTAAGAGCCCTAGTTTCAGACTCCCTTGGCTTTCTAGATGCCTTCTTCACTAAGCTTAATCATTTCTGGGTTTTCATCTAAAGTGAGAAATGGGACTCTTCTTTTCACTTGAACACTTGGAATCCATTGTAGGAGCCAAGTGTGGTGGCTCACAACTCTAATCCCAGCACTTTGGGAGGCCAAGGCAGGAGAATCACTTGAGGCAAGGCACTCCAGATTAGCTTGGGCAACATAGTGAGACCTTGTCTCTACAAAAGATACAAAATCAGCCAGGCATGGTGGTGTGTGCCTGTCATCCCAGCTACTTGGGAGACTGAGGTAAGAGGATCACTTGATCCCAGAATGTTGAGGCTACAGTCAGCCATGATCACGTCACTGCACTCAGCCTGGAGAACTGAGTTAGACTCGTTCTGAGAAAAAAAAAAAACAAACCATTGTAGGGTTATTAATTGGCCTAATTTCAATATTGTTGTGTCTCAGGAAATAGCAAGGCCCAAAATAATGGAGAGGAGATAAGGGAATGGCTGATTGATGGAGCAGGCAGAAAACATAAAATATTTATGGATTAAGTTCTCCATCTTATTGAGTGTGGTTTATGGCATCCCAAAACAATTCCAATAGTAACATCAAAGATTATTCATCACAGATTACCATAATATTATAATAATAATGATAATAATCAAGTTTAAAATATTGAAAGAATTACCAAAATGTGACACATAGACACAAAGTGGTCACATGCTGTTGGAAAAATGGAGATCATAGACTTGCCATAAATCTTCAACTTTCTTCAACTTCACTATTTGTGAAGCACAATACATTGAGGTATGCCTGTATTAATCCCCATAAACCAATTCTAAATAATTTTGTTGTTAACCACATGGAAGAAAGACTGCTATAATGTTTCTTTTTTTTTCCTTCCATGTCATTGAACACTCCACATTTATCCTCAGTGAGCGTTAATGTATTCTTTAGTATGTGTTTATTTCTGTGTTTATTTCTAGTCTTGAACAATTTATCATGTAATATTTTTATTTGTAAGGCTTTCAGACGAATTAGTAAGTGAATGAATGAATTAATAAATGGGCAACGTGTCAAATGTTAAGAACATAGAGTCACAAGGCTGACTTCAAATCCCAGATCTGCTATTATTGATGGCTGTTGTGAAAGCTTAGTTCTTGTCTTCTTAGTTTAAAAATTCCAAAGAATTTACACAAGAGACGCACAGCAAAGGAGATGCAGCATAAAGCAATTTATTTCAAAGGAGAAAGAATACTCTGAATGTTAGTTGCAGAGTAGACAGTATACTCTGGGAGATAATTCAGAGCGGGCCACTCATGAAGATGAGACAGTATTGACTGTTACTGGGGAAACTTCCCTGATGGGAGTCTTACGTGATTGTTCATCAGGGGATGGGAAGAGGTGTTACCAGTAGGCCTGCTCTGGGTGGTCATCTGCATGTACATGTATGACAACTTTGCATGCTATTTCATTAATGGTATGTCTCATTAGTATCTTAAATCTCCACTCAAGAGTATGTTTTTCATTATTATAATGAGTGAAGTGTCAATCTGAGGACAGGTAAAATTAAAATGTGCATGCTGTCTACAAGGGAAGTTCTCTATGGCGATAGCTATGCCTGAATGACCTTGACTACAATGCGAATCCTGGAGCTCATTGTGCCACGGTTGCCACATCCCAAGAACATGATTACTTCCTTGACTACCTATTCTGTTCCACTATTAGCAAGAACATATGCAAATTATTTAAGTTCTCTAATCCTCAGTGTCCTTAACGAAACAGAACTAGTCCTTGTGCTTATCTCATAGAACTGTGGAGTGCCTTAAATAAATATTATTAATGCATGGATGATAACTGAGTGGGTTAGGCATGAAGTTTGGAAAATAAAGTTTATTTAACTCTTTCCTGGTCATCCATATAGGCTCATTAAGTCAAGTGCCTACAAAATGCAGGCTTTTACAACAGAGGTTAATATATCGAGAGTGCATAGCATAGAAGACAAAGTAGAGGTAGCAACCATACACTACTTAATCTACATCCCACATCTACAAGTTGGAATATCTTTTTGCCCAGATGTCCTGTTTCTGAATATAGATAGTGCTGTATACATTACAGTAGTGCTTCTCTAGAATATGGAATACGTAGGGAACCATAGTCAAGTAGTCAAGTTGGGAAGGAAAGCATCACCTGAACAAACAAGATGCTCACCAGATAATGCAGTCATGGATTCATCCAGATATAATGTCTGCTCTCTCTGATATCATCAGAAGTTGAGACCTGTTCCATACTGCTCTTCATTTCTTCCTACTTGTCTCATATATCTTCAAGGTTGCTTATTAGAAGCAGGGACATGGGCAAGAAGAGTATTGCTTGTTTGTTTGTTTTTATTGCTTTTGTCTTGCATAAAATACAAACTAATTAAATTTAAAATGAAAACCCCTCCTTGTCACACACCAAGTTTTCAAAACTTCCTTCTTTGAAAACACTGAATTTCAGGTCTCCCTAAAGAGTTTCAAATTCGTTATGATTTATTCTCCTTTCTATTATATATTAATTAGTAATAATGCCTGTAAAATGACCTAACATATAAATAGTCAAAAATAGTAGCCTTCCATTATTACAACAAAAATTTCTGCTGTAGAACTTATTACATCCTATGTTAAATTTATGAATTTCACTATGTACAACAGTACTGAAATCTGTTTGTGGGATTCAACCATGGTGATCCAGAGTCCCTACACAATGAGATCCCATAAGCAAATCATGTAGTCAGACACAAAGTATAGCATGATGCTCTTTAATTCCTTTGAATTAACCAAGGCATCCTAATCCATCCCATCCCATATGCTCCTCATTTAACATGGAGCTTAACAATGGCCCCAGCTCTTTGACATTTAGTAGCCTTCAGGCTCAAATTTGCTATTTCTACAATTATGTAAATACTCTTGCTAGGACTTCCTTTAAAAAATAACCTATCTAAGAGCCTTTACTAATGTAACTCTCCCAAGCATTGCAAGAGACTGATTTTCCCATATATCTTTACAAACTGCAAATCCTTATATATCTCAACCCCTTACTTCCCTAGCTAAACTTTGACACCTTGGGTCCTAGTTTTTGCTATATCCTGTAGAATTTTTATAATATAAAGTTCAAGCTCAAACTCTCCGGTGTTTGAGCCTTCAGTTCCATCAGCATAGATCTGTGAACTAAGGACTTTAATGGGCTTTGGATCTCTTCCTCCCATTAATATCAGGTTACCTCTCTTTCTATGCCTTTGTCACATATTCTTAACTTTACCTTATGTGGTGTGAAATACATGCTCGTGTCATGAAATGACTATGTAGGAGTCATGGTATAACATTATCAGTTTCTGCCTGTCCAATATTGTTTTGCTTGGATGGTTGCAGATAAATCATATAGTTCAAGTAATGCATGCCATCAGCTAAAATAATCTCTTATTATACGTTCTTGATATATGAATGTGTATTAAATGCAAACATTATTACCTGCTAATTTACCACCTACTGGTTGAAAGATGGCAAAAGTCTTACTGTTTATTTTGTAAGACTTCATTAAGCCATTAACCTTTCACTCCTTTAGGCAACTAGGAAAAATTTCCTGACTTTAATCACTCTTTTACTAATGCTCTAAAAGCAAATACAGTGATTTGTAATATGCCTCATGAAGAGTTTACAGTAAATTATTTCCTAATGCCTATGCTTTGCAAATATTTGCATAAATACGTCCATAAAATATATAAACACTGAATTTTTGCCAAAGGGTTTCTGCCTTTTGAATTGAAAATATATAAGTAAACCTTATACACAGATTGATTTTTGAAATATTTCAAGTCCTTATTTTATCTTTGTTTTGCATAAATGCAGAAAGACAAGGAATAAATGAAACAAAAAAAGTACTGACATCTCCAATATTTACCTCAATTAAAAAGAAAAAAAAAGAAAACCGAATATCTTGATTATTGTGGTCATTTTAAAAATAATATCATTTGCAGGATATTGTGATGTTTCAAAGGTAGTTGCCATGGTGAGCAATTTGCTAATATTATGGTGATATGAACTACATATGTACTATTTTGGGAAAATGGTCCTATTTTTTAAACTGTCATGATTTTAGAAAATAAAATATAGAAGCTTATAATGATGGTACTGATGATAATCTGAGGAATAATAATCAAAGTCATGAATAATTTCCTTCAGATATTGAAATATTCATGCACTGCTTCATAGCATGAGAATTAAAGTAATATACAGAGTAAAAATTATAAAACCTTAAATTAAATATTATAAGTTATACAAATGGAGAAAGAGTGATTAGAAAGTTCAATGACTGTGGTTTTAAAAACAGCTTAATGGGCCGGGCGCGGTGGCTCAAGCCTGTAATCCCAGCACTTTGGGAGGCCGAAACGGGTAGATCACGAGGTCAGGAGATCGAGACCATCCTGGCTAACACGGTGAAACCCCGTCTCTACTAAAAAATACAAAAAAAAAAAAAAAAAAAAAAGAACTAGCCGGGCGAGGTGGCGGGCGCCTATAGTCCCAGCTACTCGGGAGGCTGAGGCAGGAGAATGGCGTGAACCCGGGAGGCGGAGCTTGCAGTGAGCTGAGATCCGGCCACTGCACTCCAGCCTGGGCCACAGAGCGAGACTCTGTCTCAAAAAAAAAGAAAAAAAAAAAAAAAAACTCAACTACAGCCAGGCATAAAGGTACGTGCCTGTAGTCCTAGCTATTCAGAGGGCTGAGATAGTAGGATCACTTGAGGCCAGAAGTTCCAGGCTGCTCTGTGATTATGCCTATGAATAGCCACTGAACTCTAGTCTGGGTAACACAGTAAAACCTTGAATCAAAAAAGAAAAAAAAAAAAAAAAACAAAAAAAAAACAGCCAGTCATGGTGACTTACAATTGTAAACCCATCACTTTGGGAGGCCGAAGCAGAAGGATGACTTGAGTCCAGGAGATTGAGACCAGACTGGGCAACATAGAGAGACCTCAACCCTACTAAAAATAAGAGAAATTAGCTGTGCAGGGTGGTACACACCTATAGGCCCAGCTACTTGGGAGGCTGAGACAGGAGAATTGCTTGAGCCCAGGAGTTCAAGGTTGCAATAGGTTTTGATCACATCCTGTGCTTCAGCCTGGGCAACAGAGCATGATCTTATCTCTAAAAATAAAAATAAAAATAAATAAAAAAACAAAAACCCAAACTTAACTAAAATTTTATTTGCCACTTATTTAAAAATTTTCAACTCATTGTAAATAAAGAATATATACTTAACATACTTTCTTCCTATTCTTGTACCAATTGTATATTTTATGACGTATTTAAGAAAATAGACATCTCCATTGAGAACTCTACATTGTTATTACAGAAGCATAATTTTGCAAACAAGAATGATAAATATGTGGCCTCAATTAATTCTAATTTGATCTGCCTGAATTTCACACTACAATTTTTAATTACTTCATTTTGCTAATTGCAAAACAAATCAGGTTTAATACTGAACAAACCAGTGGAATAGAAAAGTATAAAAGATGAAAAATCATAATCAGTAGCAATTCCACTTCTGGGTATCTACATATCTACAAAGCAAATAAAAATTTATTCTATCAAGGAGATACCTGCATTCATATGTATATAACAGCACTATTTGTAATAACAAAGATATGGAATCAACCTAAGTGCCCATCAATAGATGGTTGGATAAGGAAAATACGCTATACATATTTTATGTATACAAAATATGTTATATACATAAAACAGAGATATACATAAAACATGTTATATATACAAAAATATATACTGTGTGTTTGTATTTATACCTGTGTATATTGTAGCTATACAATGGAATACTATTCAACCATAAAAAGGATGAGATCATGTCTTTTGAAGTAACATGAATGGAACTGGAGGCCATTATCTTAAGTGGAAAATTACAGAAACAGAAAGTCAAATACTGCATGTTCTCATTTTTAAGTGGGAGATAGTGTATAGACATGGATGTGGAGAGTGGAATAATAGACAATGGAGACTCAGAAGGGTGGGAGGGTGGGAAGATATGGGGGGTGAGGAATGGGAAATTACTTCATGTGTACGATGTATACTATTCTGGTGGTGGCTACACTAAAACCCAATCTTCCCCATTATGGATATGTCTATGAAAAACTGCTCTTGTTCTCCCTAAATCTATTTAAAAATAAAGAAAAAAAGTCTTTCCTGTCTTTTTTTCTGACCACTCATCTATTTTTCAGGCAAATTATATGGTAGCAAACATAAATGCTCTTTAAAAACATTGACGATATATCATAAACCTTATCACACAAAATTAATGCTAACAGATATATAATATACTTGTATTTAACACCTGCTTCACATCCTTCTCTTGGTCTTTAGTTTTATTTTATTTTTTCATATTTCTATTTTAAATAATACCTCAATGGAAATTCTTTACGTACACCTATGGGCAGTTTTGTATAATTCTTCATTGATGTTCTAAAGATAAATTCCCGGATTTGGAAATGCTGGGTGAAAAGAGATTGTACAGACTTCTGGATTCATCCCCAGAAGGGGATTGTACCCCAAAGAGGGTAGAAGTCATCACTCCCATTCTTAGAAGAACAACAAAAAATTTGAATGAACTGTAAAACATTTTTTCCTTGGCTCTCTCTTAGAAATGAGCTTTCAGAGCAAAGCACTGCCGTGAAATCAGGAGATACAGTTAAATTCACGGAATCACAGATGATTTACCTATAGTCTAAGCCACTAGAACCATAAATTGGCACAAACATTAAGTGCTAGTTGTCAGGAGTTTCTGGGGGTTCATTGTGAACTAGCATGAGTGGGAAACCCCTGGGGCTGCAATTCTCAGTGGGGGAGGATATGGGACAAACTTTCATGGTTTTCATGTACAGGGATCACATCTGGTCTCTTGGTGAAAATCTATAAAGGTCGCCTCATGTCTTGACAGAGTAAGAGAGAAAGTAATTGAAATAGGCCTAGAATATTCTCCATAAAAAAGGCTTATCCTCCCGGGGTTGGCGGAGGGGTTGGTGGGCCGGGGGTGGGGGGGGGTGCGGTAATTACCAGCTTTATTTCACCTAAGGGAAAAACATTTTCCTGACTTCATCATTTTCCAGTTTTACTAAAGGGAGAGAGAAAGCTACAAAATACTTCTAAGGTCACTGCCCAAGGACACGGTCCCATTTAAAAAATATGCTTTAATCGTGCAATATAAGATTCTCCTCCCCGGCATCTTACCCCCTCGCAAAAGTAGGATCCAATATAACAATGAAGTATAAAGTACTTCAAGACTCAGACTCTACCTAAGTAAGAGATCTTCAAGAAGGCCAAAAACAATAGGAGAGACAAAACCAAGGACAAAAGAGAAATTTTAAGTCTCCTGCACCTAGAGCTCAAAAAAAAAAAAAAAAAAAAATAAATAAATAAATAAATAAATAAATAAATAAAAATTGAACAACTCCTAGCCATATGAATATAAAATCTCATACTCATTCACCTCAAGTACTATTATCCATTCAACATGTTTTGACTTTCAAACAAAACAAAACAAAACAAAATGAAAGACATGTTAAAAAGCAAGAAAAAACAGTCTGAAAAGATAAAACATATATCAAAACCAGACATAGACGTGAAACAGATTGTGTAATTTTCAGAGCGGAAACTGAAAATAATTATAATTAATATGTTAAAAGTTTAAATTGAAACAGTAGAAAGCATACAATAACACATGTGTAATATAAACAGAGAGACTGAAACTCTAAAAATACATCGAAATAAAATGATAAACATTAAAAACATTGGCCAGGCGCGGTGGCTCAAGCCTGTAATCCCAGCACTTTGGGAGGCCGAGGCGGGCGGATCATAAGGTCAGGAGTTCGAGACCAGCCTGGCCAATGTGGTGGAACCTCGTCTCTACTAAAAATAAAAAAATTAGCCGGGAGTGGTGGCGGACGTCTGTAGTCTCAGCTACTTGGGAGGCTGAGGCAGGAGAATCGCTTGAACCTGGGAGGCGGAAGTTGTAGTGAGCCGAGATTGGGCCACTGCACTCCAGGATGGCAGACAGAGCAAGCCTCTGTCTCAAAAAAAAAGAAAAAAAAAAAAAAAAAAAAAAAAAGAAAGAAAAAAAGAAAAAAAAAAAGAAAAAAAAAACATTGTAACTGAAATAAGAAATGTCTTTGATGGCTTATTGGTAGAGTGGACATAATGAGAGTAGAATTAGTGAAGACAAAGAAATGTCAGTGGGAATTTCTGAAAATGAAATGCAAAGAACAAAACAGAACAACATAAATGTATGAGGCAATTTCAAAAAGCATAATGTGTATTTGGAATTAAAAAAAAAGGAAAAACTAAACAGAACAGAATGGAAAAGATATTTGACATAACAAAATGTCAAGAATCTTCCAAAATTAGTGACAGACACCAAACCACAGATCCAGGAATTTCCATGAATCTGAACAACAAGTAGTATAAGCACCTAAAAATCTACTCCTGGACATATCATATGCAAACTATAGCAACTCAGAGACAAAAAATAAAATTTTGGAGGGAGGTAGGAAAAATAAAACCTTTACCTACTATGGAGGAGCAAGGATAAATACTTTGTATTTTATTGAATAATATTTTCTGAAAACTTTTTCAGTAAGTAATCATTTAAAGTATTTATTCAGCTCAGGTTCTTTGATAGTTTTGATAGTGGTAACACTTTAGAATTATTCTTTGTTATTTCTTAGTTATCTTTATAAGAGTCTAAAATATTAGAATACTTTTTGATTTCTCACTTTCTCCAACACATTGCATTCAATCGACTAGCAACTCCCAGTGGCTTAAACTTCAGATGATATTCAGAATTTGACTTATTTGGACTATTTATAAATATATAAATATTATATATATTTATATATATTTTATGTTATATATTATAATTATATTTAATTATAAATGGACCAAGTTCCATTGCTATCAGTCTGGTCAATGCTACCAAACTCACTGTAGCTCTCAGAGTACTTATCACCCTATAATCACATCATAATGGTGCACAAAGTTCTGATACCAATAGTGGCTGTCAAATGAGAGTTTGCTAGTCAAATACATATTTATTATGATAACATCCTGACACAATATAAGTGTTTTTATTTAAAGCTAATTTAATATATGCAAATACACCCTAAAACTGTATAGTTGTATGACACACACACACACACACACACACACACACACACACACACAGAAACCCATTGGTGAGAACATGTAATTGATACACCCAGACACAGACACATGCATGCAGAAGCCTATTGGTGAACACGCCATCATCCTTGTGTATGTGGTATGTGTGAATTGGTCTTCTCTTTCTGTTTTTCATCCTGTGTCACTTTTACCTTTTCCAGAATCTATCATAAACTTATTCCATTAATTATACAAACAAATAAGTGAATATGGAATGTTTTAGTAAGTTCATCTGCTCCATTCAAAAAGTAATTATGTTCTCCATCAAGAACAGGTCAGTTGCATAAAACTTAACAATAAATGGAAAACTATCATATTAAGATGAATAATCTTTAACAAACGTATTGTCCAAATTCTCACTGCACTAAACAGAATATTTTTGCCTCAAATTTATAAAATTAGGAAGATTTCAAATAAAGTTACCCTGTTCTTATTAAATCTCATCTTCTTCTAAAGCTGTTCTTCTGACTTCATCCCTCTGTTGTTTCTATGCACATTTTTCTGATACTTCAGTTATTTTATGAGTAAAAATGTTCCAATACATGTCATTTTTTCTCTGATGTTAAAATTAATATAATCATCAATCTTCCTAAGAAATTATTCTTCCTGTCACTCTACTCAATAATTTCCTGTGACTTTAATGTTTGACTGACAGTAACTACATGGAGACATTATTTGTGTGTCATATGAAACTTTGTCAGAAATTATTAAAATTCTAATAGGAGTAAATTTACCTTATTGGTGAATTTTTAAAACATTTTAATATTTGATGCTCAGAAAATGTATGTTTTTTATTACTTCATGTCATTTATTAAAATTCATATCAGTGAGGCTTAATTTTTTGTTGCCAAGTAGAAATTTTTAACTACATTCTTGTTGCCAGTTACTGGTAAGCAAGAATACATATAATATGGTTATCCTCATAGGTGGCAACGTAGGAAAGTGAAAAAACAGAAATATAATATTTTCTGGCTGGACGTGGTGGCTCACTAATGTAATCCCAGTATTCTGGGAGGCTAAGGTGGGCAGATCACCTGAGGTCAGGAGTTTGAGACCAGCCCAGCCAACATGGTGAAACCCCATCTCTAGTAGAAATACAAAAAATTAGCCCGGCATGGTGATGGGCTCCTGTAGTTCCAGATACTCAGGAGGCTGAGGCAGGAGAATTGCTTGAACCTGGGAGATGGAGATTGCAGTGAGCGGAGATTGCACCATTGCACTCCAGCCTGGGCAATAAGAGCAAAACTCCATCTCAAAAAAAAAAAAAAAAAAAAAAAAAAAAAAAAAGACTATTTTCTAAAGAATCCTTAATTCCTGTAATAATCTGTCATTGAAAAGTCTTGGAACTCATATAGGACCTCAAAACTTGCACAATTAAGCCTGTTACCTAATGCAAAAACTATCTATTATATATTTCTCACAGGCACTTATATATTATCTATTTAAATACCTTCATTAATGAACTCACTTTATCACAGGACAGCTCAGTCCATGTGCAGACACATTCTAATTTTAAGAAAATATTTCTTTTTTATGAGTTAGCCATGGTTTAATTCTATTAGTTTTTGTCACTCTCAACATTTTTCTCTCTCTCCTTCCTTCTTCTTTCCATTCCTCCCTTTTCTTTCCTTTCCTTTCCCTTTCTCTTTCCTTCCTTCCTTCCTGCCTGCCTTCCTTCCCTCTTTCTTTTCTTTCCTTCTTTCTTTTTTCTCTTTCTTTCTTTCTTTCTTTCTTTCTTTCTTTCTTTCTTTCTTTCTTTCTTTCTTTCTTTCTTTCTTTCTTTCTTTCTCTTTCTTTCTTTCTTTCTTTCTTTCTTTCTTTCTTTCTTTCTTTCTTTCTTTTCTTTCTTTTCTTTCTTTCTCTTTCTTTCTTTCTTTCTCTTTCTTTCTTTCTTTCTTTTTCTTTTTTCTTTTCCTTCCTTCCTTCCTTCCTTCCTTCCTTCCTTCCTTCCTTCCTTCCTTCCTTCCTTCCTTCCTTCCCTCCTTCCTTCCTTCTTTCCCATCTTTATTTCTTTTTCTTTGTCTTTTTTCTTTTCCTTCTTCCTTGTTGTCCTCCTTTTTTCTTCTTTCCCTCTCTCCTTACTTCCTTAATTTTATCTTCTTTTGACTTTCTTTTGCAAATATATACTAAATGCTTCCTAAGTTCTAGGCATCCCGATAGAAGCTCCGGATACTGTAGTTAAAATAGAACATCGCTGTCCAAGAATATTAGCCAAATTAAGGAGATAGATAGGTGATCAGTGAAATATAATGCATTTTACAATTGCTATGTAAACACATTGGAAAGACAGGTAACTCAGTTATGGAAAGGAGAATAGGAAAAATAGCAGTTGTGTCTATGCTAAGGGTTGATACTTACTCTGGAGATATGTAGAAAAAGAAGAAAATGTATTCTAGGAACAGAGCACATCTTGTGGAAAGTCATTAAGGAAAGGGACAAATATAGTTCCTAGATTTGCTTTCAGCAATGGATTTATATGGTTCCATATTTCAGTCTTCAATAATCCTATATGGCTAATGATAAATGTATCAAGCAGAACAGATAAGAGAGCATTTCCATCATCATAGAAAGTTCTCTTGGATTGCTTTTCCCTAAAATTTATACTTGCAATCTTTATAATCCCAATTACCAATCAACTTTCTCAATGTGCTTATACTATAATAGCCAACTTTCTTTCCATTTCATTGTGATCTATAATACATTGATCTCCTTATATTTATGCAACCTCCAACTTCCCTCATGCCACCTCTTTTTTTTTTACCCCAGTATAAACATTATAGTTAATTATACTCCCAACTCAAGTATTCCCTCAACTTCCTTGTGTCCATGTATGTCTGTTTCTTCCCATGTGTGCTTTACAAAATGACAACTGTGATTATACAACTCTGCTTGTATGTGCATTTGACCTATATAGTTGATCAAATTGGAGAAAACTATGAATCAAACTAACTGCTTACACATTAATTCTGTGATTACTAATTTCAGGTGGATCTTTTATGATGGCTCATAATCATACTCCATTATTCTAGTTTGTTCACTTTCTCATTCTCTTAGATAACTACTTCATTTATTCTCAAATTTTCATCACATCTCTAGTACCTCTGATCATATCTTGACTTCTTTCATTTTGAAAACTAAAAAAGAAAATTTGAAAGCTTCGTCTACTGTCTACCAATCTACCAGCCTGTAAGTTCTGCTTTCTCTTCTATTACTAAGGATTGACTCTTTGTGTTCAAACCTATTGCTAAATATTCCCCTTTGTTACTAGATCCCACTCTTTATCACTCACTCAAAGATTTGGACAAAAACTATTCTCACCTCTCTCTCTTTTGAATTGACAATCTTTTCCTCCACTTCAGGGCATTCACATCACTATATAGTGAAATCTCGTGCTTAAAAAAAATCCACTTAGTTCCACCTTCCTCTAAAACTATTACTCTATTTCTCAATTCTGTGTCTAATAAAACTCCTCAAAAAGATTTTCTACATTGACAGTTTTAACTTACTCTTTAATTTATCCCTAAATCCACTCCACACCACACTTACAAGGCTGCTGAAACTGTCTTGTTAATGTCTTCAAAAATCTGTTTTTAAATCCAATAATCAATTATTAGTACTCCAGTTAGTAGACTCATGAGGGTATTTGATACAGTTGAACAGTTTCTCTTTCTCTCTCTCTGATATTTTGTTTCTTTTCTTTGCCTCCAGAACAAAGTCATTAATTTTTTTTTTCTTTCTAATGATTTCTTCATCTTCTTTGAAGGCTCTTCTTTACCTCTCAGACCTTTAAGCTCTGCACTGTAAAGATCGAAAAAAAGGGATAAGATTAAAAATAGAAGTGAGGAGAAAATAGTAAGAAACTCAAATACATAATTTATCAAGAATCTAAGAAAATCTATTGCTTAAAAGTGGAGGGATATGAACACTGTCTTCAAAAAATAATTGGTAAATAAAAAAGACAAGAAGTGAGAACCTGTAGATTAATTAAGACTTAAAAGACAGATCAACAAATTGAAAAGTATGCCCTTTTTGGATTTGACCCTAAAAAATGTTAAACGTTTAAGAGATAATCAGAGAATTCTGAAGTTATGTTTATAAAGGGAGAGATATAGCCAGGCGTGGTGGCTCACAACTGTAATTCCAGCACGTTGGGAGGCTGATGCAGGCAGATCATGAGATTAGGAGTTCGAGACCAGCCTGGTCAACATAGTGAAACCCCATCTCTACTAAAAATACAAAAAATTAGCCAGGTGTGGTGTCAGGCACCTGTAATCCCAGTTACTGGGGAGGCTAAGGCAGGAGAATCACTTGAACTTGGGAGGCATAGGATGCAGTGAGCTAGCAGGGATCACGCCACTGCATTCCACCCCAAGTGACAGTGTGAGACTCCGTCTCAAAAAAAAAAAAAAAAAAAAAAAAAAAGGAAGAAAAAAGAAAACAATAGATGCATGTGAAAATATTTTCTGGTAAAATTTTATATGATGCCTGCAATTTACTTTAAAATAACTCTATGGAAGAAGATAGTATGTGAGGATATAAATGAAATAAGATTGATCATGAATTGGTAATTGTTGAAGGTTGGCAGTAGGGACATAAATATTTATTATGAGACAGCCAAATGGGAGGGGTTCCCTGGAGAAACTCCAAATATACCCCCCAATGAAGTGGAGCCTTGGGAAGTTCACGATGTTTGCAGCAAGGAGTCTGGCCCCTCCTCTTCCTGTGTGGAAACTGAGATTCAAGCTCCAGGTGGGAAGTGCTCTAGCAGGGGACTCTGGCCTTGCAAGAGTACCTGTTTCTCCATTTTCTTCCTTTTCACCCAGTAAAACACTGCTTAACTTACCCTTTAAACCATCAGTGAGCCTAAATTTTGTGGCCATGGTGAGAGGTGACAATGTGCTAGCAGCCCTCACTCTCAGGGCCTCCTCAGCCTCAGCATCCACTCTGGCAGCGTTTGAAGAGCCCTTCAGCCTGCCACTGCACTGTGGGAGCCCGTCTCTGGACTCTCTGGGCTCACTGAGGCCGGAGCCGCCTCCCTCTGCTTACCGGGAGGTGTGGAGTGAGAGGCACGGGCAGGAACTGGGGCTGCGTGCCTGGCTCACAGTCCAACGCGAGTTTCGGCCAGCGCGGGCTCTGCGGGCATAGCACTTGGAGCGGCCGGCTGGCGCTGCTGGCCCAGGGCAGGAAGGGGCTTAGCACCAGGGCCAGCAGCTGCAGAGGGTGTGCTGGGTACCCCAGCAGTGCCAGCCAGGCCCGCCAGCACTGTGCTCAGGTTCTCACTGTGTCAGCTACCTCCCCGTGGGGCAGGGCTCGGGACCTGCAGCCCGCCATGTCCAAGGCCCCAACCCGGCCACGGTGGACTCCCCTGCGGCCCGAGCCTCTGGACGGGCTCTGCCCCCTGCTCCTTGGCGCCTGGTCCCATCCACCACCCAAGGGCTGAGAAGTGCAGGCGAGGCTTGGGACTGGCGCGCAGCTCCACCTGGAGCCCGGGTGCAGAATCCACTGGGTGAGGCCAGCTGGGCTCTGAGTCTGGTGGGGACTTGGGGAACTTTTATGTCTGGCTGAAGGATTGTAGATACACAAATCAGCACTCTGTGTCTAGCTCAGGGTTTGTAAATACACACATCAGTACTCTGTGTCTAGCTCAAGGTTTGTAAATACACCAATTGGTACTCTGTATCTAGCTAACTGTGTCTAGCTGACCTAGTGGGGACTTGGAGAACTTTTCTGTTTAGCACTTTGTGTCTAGCTCAAGGATTGTAAAGGCACCCATTAGCCCTCTGTCAAAACGGACCAACCAGCGCTCTGTGAAATAGACCAATCAGCTCTCTGTAAAATGGACCAATCAGCAGGATGTGGGTGGGGTCAGACAAGGGAATAAAAGCAGGCTGTCAGCGCCCACAGTGGCCCCTAGGTCCTCTTCCACCCTGTGGAAGGTTTATTCTTTCACTCTTTGCAATAAATCCTGCTGCTGCTCACTTTTTGGGTCCACGCTGCCTTTATGAGCTGTAACACTCACAGTGAAGGTCTGCAGGTTCTTTCCTAAAGCCAGCAAGACCACGAACCCACCGGGAAGAACGAACACCTCCAGAGGCGCCATCTTTAAGAGCTGTAACACTCACTGTGAAGGTCTGCAGCTTTACTCCTGCCAGGGAGACCTCGAACCCACCAGAAGAAAGAAGCTCCAGACACAACTGAAGGTCTGACGGAACAAACTCCAGACACACCATCTTTAAGAACTGTAACACCGCGGGGGTCCAAGGCTTCGGTCTTGAAGTCGCCAGACCGAGAACCAACCAATTCCGGACACAATGGGATGGACAAAAACCCCATCTTTAGCTGAACTAAGGAAAGCCTTGCAACATTTTTGGGGCCCAACGTGGAGCTCCAGAAGCGGTGAGTAAAATGGGTACTCAAAACCTATCACTGCTGTTCCTAAGCATTTTTATTCTCAGACTTCTCAGTGTGAGGGAAACATGCCCCTAAACCCGCGGAGGTTCTGGGGGTCTGGGAAAAAGCCCTTTCCTTCCTTTTTCAGGAAGGACAGGTGAGAGGGTCTCCTTGTTCCCCCTCCCCTCTGTGTGGGGGCTAGGATGCATGGCCCAAGGGTCCTGGTTTCCAGCTACACACTGCCACAACAGCCTTCCCCTTCCCCACCCAAGGGATTCAGCCTCTTGAGACAGTAACCTTTTCTCCGTGGTGGAGGAATCACTTGCATAAGAATAATAAGAGGTTCTTCCCCAGGCGTGTTTAAGCCTTTTTTTCTTTCCTCTTCTCCACCCCATCAGCAGTTAAGTTTCAGCAAGTTTATTTCTTTCTAGAATATGTTTAATTTGGCTAGGAAAGATAAGAATTCCTGTTTATATTCTCTCTAAAGCTTTAATTGTGAAAAAGGATTTGTGGGGCTAGTCTTTGGCTGTGGCCAATCTGATGTGCTTTGCAAGTCTGTGTGGCTTGTGCCGCAAGCCTCTATCTTGTTTTACTTCCTGAGGGTATGGCCAGCCACTGCTTGACAATGCTTTGTTTGGCAATCCTGCCTTAGGGGATGAGCTCTCTCTCCTTCAATATCTGCATGTTTTCCTAGCCCTGTCTCTTAAAGAGTCCCACCCAGCAACTGGATTTTTTTCTGCCTGTATGTGTGTGTGTGTACTGTGTTTGATGTCTTTAAAAAGAGCTCTAATTAATTTGGCCTAAAAAAAAACACAAGCACTTGGATCAAATATTTTTAAAGGGAATATAAAATCTGTAGTACCTTTCAGTTCATGTGAATTTAATCTTCAAGAAATTAAAACAGCCTTAAAGATTATTGGTAAAATGCAGATTAGATGCAAGGTTTACTAAGTGTTTTAAGGTTACAAACTGCTTTTTGGGTTTTGAGAACTGTTTGACTTGCCAGCTTCACAACTGGTAAGGATTGGGAACATATAAAACTAACCAGGCCCTTACCTAAGAAGGCAAACCTTGATGGCAGTTAACACACAATTAAAGCAACTTACCAAGTTTTACCTTAAAGTTAAAAATTTAGGAGGAGTTTCTAGTATAACATGTAATTGAAACTACTGAAAATAGATTTACATGCAAGGGGTATAAGAACAATAAAATGTGTTTTCATGTAAAAGATTATAAGAATGCATAGAAATGTAAACTTTTGCTTAGGGTTAAAGGATTATTTTGAGTTATATAGGGAAAGCTGAATGTTCAAACAAGTGGAGGAAAAGTTGTGGAAATTAATACTGCAGAAGAGGTTCTCTGTATGAGCATATTAACTACATTCAAAAGGATTACAAAGGGTTTTTGCCTCTTTAAAATTTCTGAGTCATCATTTTGGGAAAATAAATAGTTTATGGCAATCTGGGACTCTGTTTCATAATATCAAGCGCTTTAAGCATATTTAAAAGGCTTCCCAAAATCAAACTTAAGTTTCAAAATTGTCTTTCGTGACACCTGGCTTTTCAGATGTTTCAGAAGGCCCCTGAAACATCCAGAAAATAAGAGGTAAATAGGATTATTTAGGTACATGGGATTGCCAAAATAATGCTCTATCTTCCTTAGGTTTCTCTTGTTAAATAATGCTAATATATGTTCCAAAATTGTATGGGATTTCTAAAATTCTAATGTCTGATTATATGCTATCAATTTTAATTAAAGTCTTTATGTTATTATTGCAAACCGCAGAGATAACCAAATTTCTTTGTCAATCATGTTTCTAAGTGTATCTACCCTAGACATTTTGTTATTCACAGATAATTGTTGGCTCATTTTAATCCTTTTCAAAAGATGGTTTATAATAAGTTATAGAACTGTAACAAGTGCTCTCAAATACAGGCTTCTGATGACTTTAGAGGTTGTAACATTGAAATAAAAAAATGTATAGGACTCATGAAGAGCTGAAATGTTCATGAATACCAAGCAAAATGAGTTAACTAAATGAACTGAACTCAGGAAACTGAAGAAAACCTTTTTGAAATGAAATATTGCTGATCCATGTTTTGGTTTTCAGAGTCAGTGAAACGTATTTGAACTATTTATGTCCTTTAATAATGAAGCAAGATATACTCCTGTAATCAAAATTTGGAGCATGTTTATTTCTGCCAGGTTCCTATAGAATTTGGAAAGTATCTTTGAGTATTCTTATGACAATATAGTTATTTTTGTACGTTAGAAATTTTCCATGATGTCAGAAATACAAAAGGAATGTTGATGAACGTTTAACTGAAATATATGCAGTGACATTGAAAAGTACTGTGTTTTATGTCATTTTATAGCAGATAAGGGAACAGAGACATGGCTGCATTAAAGTTTATAAGGTGTGAGTGGTAAATTAAATAAAAAAGAAAGCAGAGCACAAGACATACGTTCACCATGTGAATGAGGTAGTGTGTACAGTCACCAAAGACTGGGAAAAAAAGAGATCTTAACATGTTGACTTTTGAAATGTAGAGTGAATTGTTAATGAATTAAGTGACAAGCAATAGAAATTGGATCTTATGTGAACCAGAAAAATGCTATTCCCTGCACAATTAAGAAAAAAAAAAAAAAGGTAACCAGAGCAGCAGTTTGATTTTTTTTTTTTTTAACTCATCTACTTTCCAAAGTTTAGGGATTCTGGAATAAGAGGAATCTCCCTGACCACCCACCGACCATTTTTAGATTGCAGTTAAGAATGGTAACTATTATATGCATGTCACATTAATAGATATAGGGACAGCAAGAAAGATGCTGGCATGGTAGACTCAGATTTAGAAGGCTTTGGTGCCAAGAGAGTAATTATATACTCATCTACTCTTTGATTCCTGAATGTAGAGCCTGGAACCTGAGGAAGAGAACAAAAATGGAAAGTTTTAACTAGACTGTGCCTAATTTATACGTCTCAAATTGATTCATTAATCACTGGATTGGACTAAATTTAACTTACAGCAATTAAATTATCTGTTATTAAGCAGACTGGGTGAGTCAGAAATTAGAAGTCAGTTCTAAAAATAAAGAATAGCCCATTTTTAAAATCTGAATTAGTGACTGACAAGTTTACCTCCTTGAAACAACTGTAAGAACAGCTTTTGAATAGAAAGTAAGAAACAGGATGATATCTATAAAGTAGGTTTGAGCTAGGGGTTGTATCAAGACAAATGGTTTGCTTAAATCAGGAAAGAATTTATCCTGTTTAAGAATAGCTGGAGGCCAGGTGTGGTGGCTCCTGCCTGTAATCCCAGCACTTTGGGAGGCTGAGGTGGGTGGATCACTTGAGGTACGGAGTTTGAGACCAGCCTGACCAATATGGTTGAAATCCCTTCTCTATTAAAAATACAAAAATTAGCCAGGCATCTTGGTGCATGCCTATAATCCCAACTACTCAGGAGATTGAGACAGGAGAATCACTTGAAACCTGGAGGTGGAAGTTGCAGTGAGAAAAGATTGTGCCATTGTACTCCAGCCTGGGCAACAGAGTGAGACTTCATCTCAAAAAAAAAAGAAAAAAAGAAAAATGTAGCTGGAAAAGATTCAGTTGACAAGAGATCTTAAATATTCTGGAGAAATAAGGGATATTAGTTAAGGTAAGGTCTGAGAAACTATGAAAAAAATTACAGGAAACAGACATGAAGTTATTGCCCTTACAGGAGATGGAAGGGTAGGTTAAATCTAAGTCGTTTTGTAGAGTTGGTGGCCACGTGTGAGAGATTTCACATCTTGGGAAAATATTTGATTTGTGGTGTCCAGGAAATACAGAGGTCACCAAAGTCTATCTTAGGATACTTTAAAATATCTTAGATATTTTACTAATCTATCCTCTGTGACAATTTGCTGTTAATTCTCATTAGAATAACTTGCAGCCTAAAACAAGGGTTAAGGTATTATGTGTTACCAAAACATTTAAAAAAATGCATGCTGACATCACAGTTTAGAGCAGTCACAATTAATATTTGTGTTTTTTCTATGTGTTTTTAATAGTACAAATAATTATCTTTATCAAAGGATAGCAAACTAGGTGGAGTGGGGCTAAATAAGGCCACTGATTGTTTCTGTTAATAAAGTTTCATTGAAATACAGCCACATTCATTTGTTTATGTATTAGTTTTGGCTGTTTTTTACCGTATGACGGAAGATTGAGTAATTCCAAAGATACTGCATGGCCAGCAAAGCATAAAATGTTTTCTATCTGGCATGTAAAATGTTTGCCAATCACTGCTCTACATTCAATTTTTCTTTTTAATGTAGATTTGTATCACTTATATTTTCATAAATATACTTTAATTTGACTATTATATTTTATTATATATAGCTTATTTTATGAATTTTTGGGATATATGCTGTTTTAAATGTTTTATAGTTTATTTATTCATGATATTTGGTCTAACTTTTATATTTTCTCAGGAATAGATTCTGAGAATAATAATCACTAAAACAGTATAATCACATAAAGTTTCTCAGTACATATTAATAAATTGATTCCTCATATATTGTACAAGTGTGTGTAGATCCATCAGCAATCATATAAATATTCAAAAGCCATATATATTGTTTTCAGCAATTGGTAATATTATAAATTTTTATAATATTTTAAATTATCTGAACCATATCATGTTTAATAAAATTAAACCTTAAAATTAAATTTTTTTAATTAAACATGATATAGTTTAAATAACTTAAAAACAATCTAAAACAACATCATAAAAACAAAATATTTACGGAACTTTAATGTCTTTTTTATAATGGGTAACCATGTAGTATTCACTAATATTTTATTTTGGTTCATGCACTTTCCTGGTTTATAATTATTTTATTTGGTTTATATTCTACAAAAATATCCAAAATATATTATCTGTAATTTTCAGTTTTTATTTCTTTCCTATGGAGTCAAAACTTGAATATAAATTTGAAACAATCTTAATTTTACAACAATTTAAATTTTTATTATTTCATTGTACATCTTCTACAATTTTGTTAACTAAACCTTGTTTGAAATCTTTAAAATAATGAATCAGAATGTTTTCTTGAGACTTTCTAAAGTATTCAACTCAGTTTTCATAGAAACAAAGCTTTTTAAACCTCATTCATATAAAATGGCTTAAATATGATTTAATTACCATGTATAATTGCATGTATATTTAAAATCAAATCTAACTCCTGAAAAACATACCACTTAATGAAACATTCTATTGCTTAACCTATTTACCATGGTTATTCTGCAGCACTGGGCATCAATAACTGTGTTTTACAATTGAAATAGTATGCTGTACATTGATTACTTTTTTATGTAAGGAAACAAAAAGTGTATTATACTAAGCTTCAATCTACTTGTATTACTTTTATTGCCAAAAATTGTACATTTTGACTATTAGTTATTATTTAGTTACTTGTATGTATCTATGTATTCACTGTACCCACTTTTATTAGGGCCTTAATATCAATTGTATAATTTCCTCTATTTAAGCTCTTAGAATTACTAAAATGTGATATCCATATTTTGATCTTTGAAAGTTTTCTGTCTTGAATTCTATTCTGTCTGATTCTAGAATTACTGCTGTTCTATCAGATATTAAAAATAGTGAAATTAATAGAGTTTTAAAATACTCTATTTGATATTATAATTACTGCATTTTCTAGGTTATCTTTATTGCTTTAGTCTTCTGTTCACTGTGGAATTTCTTTTGAAAGTACTATATTAAATTTTAAATTTTATATAGGCTAAAATCCTGTACCTTTAATAGAAAATTTAACTCATCTGCATTTATTATGTTTACTGATACAATACATTGATTTTATATCACTTTCATGTTTTTATTTTGCTTGAGTCCTTTTTTGAGATATGTTTTACTAGATTTATCTTGCTTTGTTTGTCTACATATTGTTGTTTTCCTCAAGTGGTTGTAGTAATGCATATTATTTCTCCTCTTTAGTTAGTTGTTTTTGGCAATTTAGGACACGCATTTTAACTTGTTTCTTTAGCAGTCTATAGAATTAATGTGTATGTGTTCTCCCTATATATAATACTAATAAAGAACATTAGCAATATTTTTAGAAAAATATTGTCCTCTTTGTCCTGCTCATTCCCATTTTGAGGTCATCTGGTATTCTATTACAAAATTATTGCTTTTATAAAAAAATTAACAATTAGGTAGGATTAACAGTTTATTGTTTCAACATTATTTTTTGTACCTCAGGTTTTTTTTTAACACTTTCTAAAATATCTTATTTAATTATAATATGATATGGTGAAAAATATTATACAAATATGTTTTTAAAATATGAAAATTGATGTATTATCACTTTTCATCAAATGAAACTCAGAATCCATTGGGGTTGAGTATACAGTTTTGGTGGTTTTTTTTTTGATAAACGTAGAAGTTGACCTTTTGGTCTTAAAGTCATCAAAAAATGGGCTGAAGACATGAAAGAAAATTCTCAAAGGAAGACACACAAATGGCCAACAAACATACGAAAAAATGCTGAACATCACTAATGAACAGGGAAATACAAGATATACAAATCAAAACCACATTGAAAACAAACACAAAAACAAGTAGTATACTAAACTGCATATATTTGTATGTTTGCACACATTTATCTGTATTTTTAAATAATACATGTACACTAGTGTGTACTTAAAAATAAGCAAAATAACAATAGTTGTCAAATATGTTACACTAAAATCCTTGACTAAAAGATCTAGAGAAATGAAATAAATCCATGTTTCAGTATTGTTCAAAACTCCCGTAACTGTACTAGATAAATTTGATAGATTTTCCTTTAACTTAATGCATTTGGGTATTATCATACGTATTTTAAATTTATTTGTAAAATATGAATCTATTCATGTCTATCTAAAAGGTTATGTAATTTCTTGGGAATTCTGAAAACATAATCAATATTGACAGTTATCTAAATATGTATCCATATTCACTATTACATGTAACATAAAGTCACATTAGCTCAAGCACATACTGTTGAAATTATACAAGAAACATGATGAAATGCCTCTCTCTGGGAAATATTGGTAATACGTTATTTTAATTTCAATTTTTCATAGGAAAGATAAAATCACATTAAAAGGCAATTTAAATAGTTTATTTTAAATTCTGTATAATTTTATTGCAAGTTAAGATATGAACCTTTCAATGTCAAAAGCCCTATCTCTTTACATGATTGTAAAACTTGATAGTTCAGATAAGATACCATTTTCTAAACATTTTTATCTTTCTGAGAAAGAAAATGAGTAAGAGAATTTCAATCAAGGGAATTGCCTAAATAAGAGATAAATGACATAGACAAGAGAATATCTGGTTTAAAAGTAGGATCATTGGAAATCTTCAATATTCACATACACATTAAATCATATAATAATAATATTATTAAATAATTAAAATGACTATGCTAAAATATTAAAAATGTTGTACATAATAGGATAGGAGCAGGAGACATTTATGAGACGTAACTGTTGCTAAAGGGTGTTTTAGAATGAAGAAATCTCGATCATTATCAATTCTGCACTGCTGAAAATTTTATTGAGGTCTACCTCCTTTGTATGTTGATATCAATATATGCAGAGAAAATGGGCTTACAAGCACTAGAAGTTGGTAAAAATTTCAACCAACACATAGTGTGGTATCATAAACTACTTGATAAGCACCCTGAAGTACATATAAATAGCCTAGGATTTCTTTTTATTCAGAAAGAGGAGCTTCTGTTCTATTCTTTAGAATATATCTATGTTCAGATATACAAGAACTTTGGTTAATCGACCTCTTTACTATCCAATGACATTGCCAAGGGAGACTTCAAAGTCATTAGAAAAATGATGAAAATAGACAGAATTACTTTTAATGATAGTGGCACTTTGTTCGTGTGCACATGATAAAAGAGCTTATGACACCAAATTTAGCGCCTAAATCACACGTGCAGTCTTTTGATATTTAACAGCTATTGAGAGTTTAATTATGCAAACAATGTGAAATTGGTCTAGAGATTTCAGATAAATTTTAAATCATGTTCTCAAAATTCAATTGCAAACGGGAAGCCACTGATTATCCACCGGTGGCAATCAAGCTTTTTGTGTTTTTGACACAATTTTGAATACAATAATTTTAATGACATAATTGAAGAAATTAAAAGATTCAAAGGCAACTCAAAAAGAGTTAGCATTAATTACAGTAAAATTAACTACTAAAGTATAAAAATATATTGTAATGTCTACCAATACATCTAAGTTAATGCACTATTATGTACTTGGTTGTCCTTCAACATTTTTATGTCACTGCTTGAATTAAATCATTAACTTGCCTTATTTCCCTAATGCGAAACTGGAATTCAGATTGAGAAAGATTGTTTTCCTGAGTAAGCAGAATTTCTAAATGATCATGAACAAAGATAAAAATAACCAAAGTCAGTTGCCTTATTTATTCCTCACATTTTCTTGAGCATTCTTTTGGGAGTTAATATAAATGTTAGTGCATCTGAATAGAGTGATTTAAAGTGAAATGATACATCTGCCCAAAAACATGTCCCAACTTTTGTTTTCTGATAGTTTAATTGCTTTTTAATACTTTGAAATGTGAGAAAACTACTATAAACTAGTTTCAAAGGTTAGATCAGAAAAAAACATGGGGCAAGGAGGCAAGTCTTAACTATTTTAACTGACATGTTGTAAGAAGAAAAAGTTACCTAATACCTGTTTTGCAAAACCCTGTATTTTGTAACATTGGATACTGATAGTATGGACTTATGGAAAAAAATAGCATTAAATGCACACTGTTCCAAAATAATCAAAATTTTAACTAGAGTGCTAATATAAGAAGTAACAAGTCAAGTAAACTATTGGTAAAATTTTAAGACTCCTTAAATTCTAATTAATTAATAGTAAATTAAGAACTTTACCTATTAAAGTTTAGGGAAAATGAGAAATAAAGAAGGGGAAATGATAAAGAATTGAGGTTGCTCAATTACCTGGACATGGATAAATAGGCAAAATCAGCAAGAATCACAAAGTAAACATTTACAAAACAAAATAAACCAAGATGAAGGATCTAGGGTGATTGGGCATTGTGTTTAATACTGTGTTTCTCTGGAGCGTGATGTGTTTAGCTACACTAGAATATTTTGTCTTCAGCTGCTGGTTCCTGATGGCAGAAAATGTTAACATGGTAGCATGAGAAACACCAGGACTTTTGTATTATTCTAATATTTTCTTAATATAAATAGAGTATGAGCAATTTAATGTTGTCCTACGTTATAATAGATGATAGGATTTATTTTTAAAAATTAGTCTAAGTCAAGAGGCATAGGTACTGGTAATTCTGATAATACCATATTCCTTACTATTATTTTTGTATCAAGATTTCCTCCAGCAATATAGAATAATGCCATTTTTAACCTTGACAAGAATGTACTATAAGCTTTCAATAGCTTTATTTTATTTTATTTATTCTATTTTTATTTTTTTTGAGACAGAATCTTGCTCTGTCACCCAGGCTGGAGTGCAGTGTCTCAGTCTTGGCTCACTGCAACCTCTGCCTCTCGGGTTGAAGCGATTTTTCTGCCTCGGCCTCCCAAGTAGCTGGGATTACAGGTGCCCACCCCCACACCTAGCTATTTTTTTTTTTTTTTTGTATTTTTAGTAGAGATGGGGTTTCATCATGTTGGCCAGGCTGGTCTCGAACTCCTGACCTCAAGTGATTCGCCTGCCTCAGACTCCCTAAGTGCTGCGATTATAGGTGTGAGCCACTGCGCCTGGGCTCAAGCTTTCAGTACCTTTATACTTCAAGAATGCTTTTGCTGAATATAAAATACAAAATCCTCAAGTTATGCTTTCTTTCTTTGATGATCCAGTAGATATTGCTACACTAATTTCTGAAGATAAATGATTCATAGGAGAAAGCTGAAACCAGACTGCTTCCTTTTGTATGTGATTTTTTATTCATATTTATATAGCTATTCAAAATTTATTTGTTTACATTTGCTTATGTGTCTATAAATGCCATCTGTGAATAGAGACTACTACTGAATCAATGGTGCTGGAAAATATGGATAGGAACACTTTGAAAAATCCTTAAGTATTTACAAAGAACATACTAGAACTTACAAGTGAGTTAATCAAAGTGGCAAGATGTAAGATTAATATATAAAATTTAGTCATTCTGTTTACTAGCAATATACAATTGAAACTTGAAATAAAAATAGGACATATAATAGAACCAAAAACATGCGATTTTATTGATGGACTTGTTTAACATCCTTAAAAAGGAAAAAAGAAACACTGGGCTTCGTATTGAGCAAATTTGTCTAATGTCCTTAATGCATTACTGTACTTCACATTGAGTCAATTTTACCCTCCTAATTGGAAAAAAAATTCTAGAGCATTGTAAAGAAGGGGAAATATAACCAAAAATCAGTTGTCATATTTTATTCTTACTTTTTTTTTTTAGTATAAAAACAAACATCACTGCAAGGCGCAGTAGCAAACAGAGTGATTGACATGATGTGAATTGACAATGCCTGAAAGATAAATCTGCCTAGGCACATGTCTTAAACTTGATTTTCTGATAGTCTTATTGTTGCTTAGTTTGTTGGTTAAGTTGTTGAAGGCCTGTGTTAAATGAGAATGTGCAATTTAGAAAGTATATTGTGAGAAATTTTTTTTTTGCAAACTAAGCTTAAGAGTAAAATAGAACAAAAACATAAAAAGAGGAGATAGGACTTGATTTTTAGCAGTGTGAGATTTAAAACAAACACACAAAAAAAGTTTGTATTTTTAAGTAACATGAAAAGTCATAGTATACTTGTCATATAGGAGAAGAGAGCAAAGATGATAATGATGCATTCATAATTGTTTCTCAGTGGAACTTCTTTTCCTCTGAAGTCTAGGAATACTTCCTTATGTCTTTTTCTCTGTTAAACTTTAACCCTTATAAATAAGCATATTATCTTGGGAGAGGGAGAGGGAGGCTGTGGAAAGATCCAACACACTTTAATGTGATTACTTTCTGTTAATAAATTTGGCTTCTCAATTCTTTCCTTGGTTGTTCACTAATGCCTTCAATAGGCAGGGCTTTTGTTCAAATAGTGCTTTGTTTTTGTTGTTTTATTATTTATTTGTTGCTGTTGTTATGGTAATTTATCAAGTTTCCTATAGTTCTTTTTGCAGGTGAGTCTAGTATGTTGCCAACATAGATATCATAGAAGCATCATTCCATTAGCTATATTAAATTTATAGAAAAACATTTGATCATAACACTAATCTGTTAGATGGGTGAATTTCTTCTGATAAATGTTCTTCATCTATTAATAGTCTTTGATACTTTTCAATTGACACTTTCGTGGTGAATCCTTGTATGATATGATGCCTACCAGTTCCTTTTGTTATTATTTTAATTGAATTACTTCTAAATCAATGATTTGCTAGAATATGCCAGTTTTGGAGGCAGTGAAATATAAAAATATAAATTTATATAATTGTATATACAATTATATAAAAATATAAATTTATGTAATTGTATATACAATTATATAAATTATGTAAATTTTATATACACATTGTATATAATTATATAAACATAAGTTTACATAAATTTATATAAGTTTATACAAATTTATATAAAAATATATAAAATTATATAAATTTATATAATTGTATATAAAATTAATATAAACATAAATTTATATAATTTTGTATAAATTTATATAATTTTATATGTTTTTATATAAATTTGTATAATTTTGCATAATATATATTTATATATGTTTATGTTTATATATTATATGTATAAATATAAATATATATCATATATAACATATATATAAAATATATATATACATGTAGAAGTTGACCCTTTTAGTCTTAAAGCCATCAAAAAGTGGGCTGAAGATATGAATAGAATTCATTATGTTTTGTGGCTCAATAATCACGTTTTCTTTACCAATTCATCTGTAGATGGGTATTTAGGTTGATTCCATATCTTTGCTATTGTGAATAGTACTGCATCAGTCTCTTCAATAAATGGTGCTAGAAAACCTAGATAGCCACATGCCCAAGAATGAAACTTAAATACAAAATGAACTCTAAATGCACTAAAGACTTAGTTGTAAGACATAAAGCTACCAGAAGAAAACATAGGATAAATACTTTATAAAATTGTACTGGGCGACAATTTTTAAATAAGATCTCAAAAGTATAGGCAACGAAAACGAAAATAGACAAATGGGATTACATCAGACAAAAAAGCTTCTGCACAACTAAATAATAATGTGAAGAGACAACATGTGGATGGGGAGAAAGTATTTTCAAGCTATGCATCTGACAGCGGTTTAATGTCTGGATGATATAAAGAGCTCAAATAACTCCATAGGAAAGAGTCTAATAATCCAATCAAAATGGACAAAAGACTTGAATAGGTCTTTTTAAAAATAGGGCATTCAAATAACCAACAGATATATGAGAAATGTTCAACATCACTAATCATCAAGAGAACAAAAATAAAAATCACAATGGATTATTATCTCATCCAAGCTAGACTGGCAATTATCAAAAGGACAAAGAAAAAAAAATTACTGACAAGGATACAGATGAAAGGGATCTCTCATACATTGTTTGTGTGAGTGCAAATTAGTGCAGCCACTATGAAGAACAGTATGGAGCTTCCTCAGAACACTAAAAACAAAAGTACTGTGTGATCCAGAAATCCCATTCCTGGGTATATATACAAAGGAAACAATTAATATTTCCAAGAGCTATTTCTGTTTTTTAAACATGAGATATGTATTAGTCCGTTTTCATCCTGCTGATAAAGACATACCTAAGACTGGGCAATTTACAAAACAAAGAGGTTTAATGGACTCACAGTTCCATGTGGCTGGGGAGCCCTCACAATCATGGTGGAAAGTGAAAGGCATGTGTCACATGGTGGCAGACAAGAGTGAGAGCCAAGCATAAAGGTTTTTCCCTTACAAAACCATCAGATCTCATGAGACTTATTCATTACCATGAGAACAGTACAGGGGATCTGCCCCCATGATTCAGTTATATCCCACTCGGTCCCTCCCACAACATAAAGGAATTATGGGAGCTACAATTCAACATGAGATTTGAGTGAGGACACAGACAAACCATATCAAGATGCTTATTGAGGCGTTTTCCTTTTTTCACAATTGTAATTTTCCCAAACTGCAATAAACATTTTGCACATATTCTCTTTTATAATAAAACATATTAAAATAATGTTTACAGAAGTAGAAATATTAAACTAAAATTTTAGACTTAAAGAACAAAATGCCTACCTGGAAACATTATGGTGGTAATTAATTTCACTTACTGTTTGAAACATCTTTAACATAAATACATGATATTTTTGCATATGATTTGACTCCAATTCTTGAAATAAGTTTCTCAACTGTCCTTCAAACACCTGCTCATTCTGTTCCCAAAATTGCAGAAATAGGCATATATGAAAAAAATGATAATTTGATTTTTAGTCTTCTCTACTCAGAAACACTGACTAAATTTGATGCTTAATATAACTCTATATTAACTACTTATTTTCTACTTTTCAATCAGCCTGTTTTCTGTTTTTAAACCATCTTCTTAATCTGTGGTCATGCTTAGTGCCAATATCCTAAGGCAGTGAATATGTCTCAAATCCAAAACCAAGCAGCCACTGGTTTTTGCAAACTTCTTACATGCACAAGTCATATATACTCAGGAACCCTAGGGTTCATTGCCACTTGACAGATTTTCCTGCAGGACCATTTCAGTTCTGATCTGATACTCAATAAAGGTATTCTGACAACAAGTAAAAAACACTTGAAGCATTCTTTTTAAAAAATGTGCTATATACTAATCTCATATTAAATGGAAAGTTGAGAAATACTTTCTTGGCACATGCTTATACATTTAAAATTTTTATTACACATTTACAAATTATAATTGTATATATTCCTGTAGTACAAAATAATAGGATTTTTGAATAAAATGTGGAATAATTTAGTTAATTAACCATCTGTTACCTCAAATATTTAACATTTGGTGATTAGAACATTTGAAATTTAGTTTCTTGGTGATTTTGAAGGTATAGTATATTAACTTATCAGCTATTTTCACCACATTTTGCAATTGATCTAACAAAAACCACAAACTTGTTTCTCCTATTTAACTGACACCCTGTACATTTTGAATATCATCTCCCCACTTCACCCATCCCTTATCCTCTGAAAACCATCAAGGTACTCTCTGCTTTTGTGAGTTTAATAGGATTACTGAATCATATGGAAATTCTACTTTTAGGTTTTTGATAAATCTTCATACTGCCTTCCATAATGAGTGTACTAATTTACATTCCCACCAACAATGTACAAGGGCTCTCTGTTCTGCAACCTTACCAACACTTGTCCTCTTTTTGATACTAGTCATTCTGACAGGTGTGGGGTGATATTTCATTGTGATTTTACTTTGCATCTCACTAACCATTAGTGATTTTGAGATTTTTCCCTGTGTCTGTCTTCTGATAAGAAGATTCTTTTGAGAATTTTTTTTTGGAGAAATGTCTGTTCAGGTCTTTTGCCATTTCTTAATCAATTAGGATATTTGTTTTCTTTCTGTAGAGTTCTTTGAATTTCTTGTATATCTTATGTTAATACTTTATCTTACACATATACTTTAGTTTGCAAATATTTTCTCCTCATCTATAAATTGTCTCTTTACCCTGTTACTTGTTTCATTTGGTGTGCAGAATTCTTTTTATTTTGACATAATTTCATTTGTCTATTTTGCTTTTGTTGCCTGCAATTTTGGGATCAAATCTAAAAAATTTTTGCCTAAACCAATGCCATGTGGTTTTCCTCTGATAGGTTTTATGCTTCAGATCTTACGTTTAAGTCCCTAATCCATTTTGATTTGATTTTTAAATGGTATGAGATAGGGTTTTAGTTTCATTCTTTTGTAGTGAAATATCCTGTTTTTCCAAGTCTATTTATTGAAGAAGCTGTCCTTTTCCCATTGCATATTCTTGGCACATTTGTTTAAAATTAATTGACCATAGTTAGAAGCTCACTTGTGGACTCTTTATTCTATTTTATTTGTCAATGTGTCTGTTTTTATGCCAGTACCATGCTGTTTTAACTATTATTTTGTAATATAGTTTGAAACAATATAGTGTGATACCTCCAGCTTTGTTCTTTTTGAATGAGAGCCTTGGCTATTTGTTTTGTGTGTGTGTGTGTGTGTGTGTGTGTGTGTGGATCCATATGAAATGGATCTATATCTATACCTATGAAAAATGATATATCTATATCTTTATATATTTTTGTATATGATTTATAAATGATATTTATATATGATATTTTCTATATCTATGAAAAATGACATTGGAGTTTGAAAGATTGCATTAAATTTGTAGTTAGCTTTGGGTAGTATAGACATTTTAACAATATTAGTTGTTTTAATCCATGAACATATGATATTGTTTCATCTATGTATTTATTCTTCAGTTTATTTCATTAATGTTTTATATATTTTAGCATTGGGTCTTTAACCTTTTTGATTAAATTTATTTCTAAGTATTTTATTTTTTATAGCTATTGTAAATGGGATTATTCTCTTGATTTATTTTTAAGAAAGCTTGTTGTTAGTGTATAAAAACACTGCCAATTTTTATGTTGCTTTTGAATCCTGCAGCTTTACTAAATTTTTGTCAGTTCTAGCATTCTTTGGATGGATTATTTTCAGTTTTCTTTATATAAAATTGTGTTCTCAACAAATAGTGACAGTTTCACTTTTTCTTTTCCTATTTGGATGCATTTTATTTCTTTCTCTTGTTTTATTGCTTTGTCAAGGACTTCCGATACCATACTGAATAGAAGTGGCAAAAATGGGCATCCTTGTTTTGTTTCAGATCTTAGAGAAAAGGATTCCGGTTTTTCACTGTTCAGTGTATAATATTAGTTGTGAGATTATTTTATGTGGTCTTTATGGTGTTGAAGTACACTCCCTTTATACCTTGTTGAGTGTTTTTATCATGGAAGCATGTTGAATTTTGTCACACACTTTTTCTGCATGTAGTGAAATGATCGCATGATATTTTTCCTTTCATTCTGTTGCTGTGCTGCATTACATTTATTAATTTACAAATTTTGAACCGTCCTTGTTTTCTAGTAATAAATCCCACATGATAATGGTGAATGATCCCTTTAATCTGTTTTTGAATTTGGTTTGCTAATATTTTGTTGATAATTTTTTGCATCTATATGCATCAAGTATATTGGCCTGTAGTTTTCTTTTGTTATGATGTCCCTGTGTGGTATTGGTATCAAGTTAAGTTAATGATAGCATTGCAAAAAATTTGAAAGTATTCCCTCATTTTTGATTTTTGAAAAAGTTTATGGAGAAATGGTATTGGTTCTTCCTTAAATGTTTGGCACAATTCAGCAGTAAAGGGATCAGATCCTGGGGTTTCCTTTGATGGGAGACTTTATTACTGCTTCAATCTTCTTCTTCATTGCTGGTCTATTGAGATTTTCTGTTTCCTTTTTTTTGTTTGTTTCTTCATGATTCAGTCTTTGTCAGTTGTATGTGTCTAGATATTTATCCATTTCTATGAGATTATCCAATTTCTAGCATCAAGGTTATCCAATTTTTCACATATAATTGTCCAGAGTAGTCTTTTAGGATTATTTGTATTTATGTGGTATCAGTTGTAATGCCTCCTCTTTTATTTCTGATTTTATTTGAGTCTTTCCTTCTGTTTTATTGGTAAGTCTAGCTAGTTTATTTGCAAACTCAAGACCACTGTCGCTAGTTCATCAGTATTTTATGCTGGAGCAGATGTCAAGGTGATAGTCTTTTTTAAGTTTAATATAAAGAATATTTGTCTTTGCTGTAATAGCCTTTCCTAGTATGATGATTTTGCTTATACTGTTATTAAGATTGCCAAGAGTGTATTCCCACTTTTAATTTTATTTTTTGTCTTATATTTTGAAAAAAATCATTAAAATTTTTTTTTCTAATTTTTGTTCAATGAACAATAATTTGACAAGATTCTTCAAGAATAAGGGGTCTAATGGTAAAATATGTAGAAAATGTAGATTTTGGACTCGCCTTAAATATCTGCAATGTCGTGTGAATGAAGCCTTTTTCAATTGGTTAAAATGATGATTTTTTTATTTTCTAAATTCAAAATTAAAATATTTGTTTTCTGTTGCATTTGTAATATGGAAAATAATACGTTGAATATATTTGAAATTGATTTAAATGTTTAATAGAACGACAGTAAATTCCGCACTATATCTTACTGTCATAACTCTTAAGTGATCACAAACTTGATACTTGCTTTAAGCAAATTTAGGTAATTAATATGTCTAAATTAGATAATTACATTGGTCTGTATGATTGAAACTGTTTATCAAAATTAAAAAAAGAATGGTAACACAATATTTTCTGTAATGAAGAGAAAGGGCCAAAGATATTTTCAGAAATTTTGTTTTTGTGAATAAGAATTTGTTGGTTTCACTCACATTAAATAACTATTTGGATACTCCTGTTTGTAAAAAATAATTTTTATATCCTCTTTTTTTTTTTTTTACTAGGTATTTGAATTTCATGATTTTTTATTCTTAAGTACTAATTTATACTGTACATTGTTTTGCTGTGTCCCTTATGAAACTCTTAGGATGTCTCTTTCAATTATTTCTTTGCATATCTTCACTTTGATGTGTGTTGTGTCTCACTAATGTGTATTGAACTTCTAAAGAATAAGATCTATGTTTTATCGTTTTGCTCTCACAGAGGAATCTGTGCAGAGAATAATGTAGAAATATATGTAAATCATTAACCGACTAGCTATATATTTTTATATTAGTAGTTCTTGCTAGAGAGCTCCAAGCTTACTCATATTAGCAGTTTGGCTTCATGGAGGAAAATTAAAAACTGTGACTACTTAAATGAAGACTGCATTTACTAAGTAGTCTCTATTTACTCACTGCTGCCTGTTGGTATGATTGTTCTAATGCTGAATGCGTATAAATGGTGATAACCCTGCAAGTTATTTCAAAATTCCCTATTTTCAGCACTCATTATTTTGTTTAGCTTGCAGTGAAATTGCAAATAATTATTTTAATGTATGTAAGTTAAATTTATTCTGTTTTTACCCATTTTCGTCTTCAAGCAATCTTTTAAAAAGTTGTCTTTTTGAAGTAATCCCAAATAACTTTGAAAGTGAGTTTGTGATTTAGACAGAGTGATATCTAGATGGAGTAGAATATTCTTTGCATTATAAAACAACTTTTCTCCTAAATTCATTGGAACATCACGTGACTTTTTTTTTTTTTTTTAAGAAAGACCTCATGATAATAGTGGTTTTGCACCCAGTGCCATTAACCATGCCAATCATCAAAACAGTATTTTTAGCAGAATGGTCCCCTTTGATATTAAAACAACATTATAAATAAAACCGGTGTCTATATGTACCAGTAACATAGACATTTAAAACAAATGTATGGTAGATTTTATTTAGTTTTAATTGAAAATTGGTATCAGAAGATAGGGCTACTAATTATATTGCTGTTTACTTGCTTTTCAGATATTATTCTATGTTTCAGATAGCTAAGAAAAAATAAACTAATTTCACAGCAAATTATAATTAAGGTTTCCTATATATCAAACTACTGTTATTAAAAATAAATGTAATATAGTGCTTTATATTCATAAATTATAGATCATATCAAAAGTAATAATTTTGAAGCTATTGATTATTTTTTTTTCTCTAAGGCAAGAAGTCTAATCATTTTGGTGGCATGATCAGCTTCTGGCCTAGTAGTATAAAATTTGAGGGTTAGAATTATACTCTATTTTTGAATTTATTACCTTTTGTAGATAAAATTTTGCCTTATTGTTTGAAACAGGAAGTCCAACTCTTTATTTTTCATAAAAATACTTCTTTTTATAAAGCGGTCCTTATGGGAATGAAAAAAATTGTATTAGAACATAGTCTAATAAGTATTGGGTTAGTGATGACACATTTTAAGATGAGACTGACAGTCATTTGATTTTTTATGTCTGAAAATCCTGTCAACACCAGCATTTTTGGACTATACATGGTCTCTGGACTGCAGTCAGAGCCATCTGTCTGAATGGCAAACTGCTTATTCATAAATTAGTTGGACCATTTTATCAGGGAAGAAACGCCAAAGAATAATAACTACAAAAGAGCAGATTATACATTTTATTAACTGCTGCCGCATCTATAGGAAACTCTTTCACTGTTATATTTGTTGTCGTAAATGAGGATGACACCTAATCTACCTAAAGAGACCCTAAAGAAAGGCAAGTTGAAGATATTTTAAATTACCTATGATATTGAAACAAATCATTTATCAATCTTGAGCTGAAAGTAATAAGCAGGGATGATTTGTGAAGTGTATATTCAGATGAACAAGTATAGGACATACTCAAAATAAATTTGTGCATATAAAATAACTGTAAAGTGATGGTTCTAATCTTAGTACAACAGCGATTTCTTTCCACATGGGACAACACTAAGAATTATAGGACATATTTTAAAGGTGAGAAAGAGGCTGGGTGTGGGGGCTCACACCTGTAATCCCACCACTCTGGGAGGCCGAGGTGGGCAGATCACCTGAGGTAAGGAGTTCGAGACCAGCCTGACCAACATGGTGAAACCCCATCTCTACTAAAAATACAAAAATTAGTCGGGCGTGGTGGTGCATGCCTGTAATCCCTGCTACTCTGGAGGCTGAGGCAGGAGAATTGTTTGAACCCGGGCGGCAGAGGTTGCAGTGAGCCGAGATCATGCCATTGCATTCCAGCCTGGGTGACAGAGCGAGAATTCATCTCAAAAACTAACTAACTAACTAACTAACTAACTAACTAACTAACTAAAAATAAAAGTGAGAAAGGGAAAAGGAAACTCTGTGTGTGTGCATGTATATGTGTATATGTGTGCATTTCTTTAGGACAAGAGTGTGTTTGGATTTTGATATCAATAACTTATTTGAAATAAATCATTCCATGTAGCATCAGTTAGATAATAAATTCTATACATTAATATAATTCACGTATAATTTAGAGTTTTTTTATTTTCTAATGATTGCTTTTATGAATTCACTTAAAACATTATTTTTCTTTCATGTGTCTTCATAGTAAACAAAATTCGTTCATCTTTTATTACAAATAGTATGTATCCCACTTTCCTAATAGGTGAATTTATTTTACTTCCTAGTAATATATTTAATTTTTCCAGGAAGTAAACAAAAATATATTGTAAAGTGTTCTATAAATTAACTGACTCCTTTAAATATTTTCCTTCTTATATTATTTTGTAATGGATTTCGTATTTTCATGCTGAAAATATTCTAACCATGAAATTTTTCTGTGAATTTACACACAGCGATAACATATTTAATACATTTCAAACTGTCACAGTCTCTAAAAACATAGAGAAACCTACCCAGTATAATAATGTAGGCTTTTAAAGATGATTTTGATGAAAGTATAAGTAGTTTTTATACATTACAAAAATTCCTTCACTGATAATTAAAAAGTAAATTTTCTATATCATGAACAATGAAATAGCATATAAATGCTAATGGAAAGGTAGAAAGAGAATAGACATCATTTTGTAATATATTATGTACAATTCTGGCATTAGTCCATAATGAAATTGCTCAACTGTTACTATTATGGGAGTTCTAGTACCCCTTCAATATCAATCAGATATTTGTACTATATCATTTTTCCTCATCATTGAAAAGTGCATCCTGAGCCGGGCACGGTGGCTCAAGCCTGTAATCCCAGCACTTTGGGAGGCTGAGACGGGCGGATCACAAGGTCAGGAGATCGAGACCATCCTGGCTAACACGGTGAAACCCCGTCTCTACTAAAAAATACAAAAAACTAGCCGGGCGAGGTGGCGGGCGCCTGTGGTCCCAGCTACTCCGGAGGCTGAGGCAGGAGAATGGCGTAAACCTGGGAGGCGGAGCTTGCAGTGAGCTGAGATCCGGCCACTGCACTCCAGCCTGGGCGACAGAGCCAGACTCAGTCTCAAAAAAAAAAAAAAAAGAAAAGTGCATCCTGTAAAGAAATAAAATGTAGTAGCATTGCAGATTCAGCAATATGTTGTGAGGCTATCCCTTTTAAAAATTAAATACCCTACCTAGAGTGACCTAGAAATTTTAATTTCATAAAATAATTAACTTAACACATGAAGCTGCTAACTTATGAAGGAAAGTTATGATTCAATCTTCAGATCCCTTTTTATATAATTATTTTTATTATTCATTAAAATGTTCATTTTATAATGACTAGTATAAGCTACAAACTACTAATTGCTCTATCACAAATTTCTCAAATACGTATCACACATTAGATTATGTCAAAAGTGGTCTCATTCTGTAGGTATCCGTTGATAATTGACTGTATTCACATACCTTAGGAATTGTAAGATATGTAGGAAAACAATGTAAGCACTTAAAGTCCCAATACCTTAAAGATTAGATAAAATTTATGCATGATTATTACAAAATAAAATGTGGAACTCACCAAGGGAAGTATAAATTAAGTTCTATGAGATTCAAAAGAGGAAAAACAGACATCCAGTAGAAGAAAAGGAAAAGGAGATCTTCATGGAGGAGAATTTTATATTTGATTTTGATCTTGAATATATTATTTGGACAGAGAAACAAGGCCTACCTAAAAAGGAAAATGAAAAATAACAGAAAACTTCAGCTACATCCCACCATTAGATTATCAAGAACACAATCACAAGTGATTACATTTTACCCCTGGAGAAGATCACAACCATAGACAAATACAGACTCTGGGAAATAGGTACATATGGTACATATCAACACTGAGGGTAGAGAAGAAACAGTAATTTAAAAAAATTAACATCCCTAGCTATACAAGGTAACTCTAGAAGAATTTTATGCAGGTGATCAATTATAAGAAATCATAGCAACAAAATCCCCAAATCCAGCTGAAATCTTGTCTAAATTGACTAAATCCCCACAATATCCATCAGGCAGACAAAACAGTATGCCATTTTTCAGCATGATTGGTACTTACCTCAGATCAGTCTCTGCCGTTATATGTCTAGAATTCAGTGTTCAGCATTCAATATAAAATTACCAGAAACACAGAAGTGCAAAAAAATTCCAACTCACTTTCAATATTTAAACAAAACAATCAGACTCTTAGAGGGATATAGATGTTGGAAATATAATGCAGGGAATTTTAAATAACTTATTAATATATTAAATGCTCTAATGAAAAGGTTAGTAAATAGTAATAATTGTATGAGAAATTTTAGAAAACTGGATATAATGAAAATCTAATTGAAACTCTAGAAATCAAATCTTGTAACGAGGATGAAGAATTATGTTGAAAGTTTCATAAGGTACTCATCATATTTAGGGAAAGAATCAGGAAGCTTGAAGATAGGTCATTGATAAGGTTTGCCTCTGTGTCCCTACCCAAATCTCACCTTGAATTGTATTCCCCATAATCCCCACATTGTCAAGGGCAGGACCAGGTAATTGTACCAGGTAATTGTATCATGGGGGAGGTTTTCCCCATTCTGTTCTCATGATAATGAGTGAGTCTCACAAGATATGATGGTTTTATATGTGTCTGTCATTTCCTTTGCTTGTACTCACTCCGTCCTGCCACCCTGTGAAGAAGGTGCCTGCTTCTCCCTTGCCTTCTGCCATGATGGTTAGTTTCCTGAGGCCTCCCCAGTCACGTGGATCGGTGAGTCAATTAAACATCTTTCCTTTATAAATTACCCATCTAGAGTATTTCACAGAAGTGTAAGAATGGACTAATGTAGTCATTAAACATTATCTCTACTGAAATACACAGAGAAAAAGAAGTAAAGAAAACCAATAAAAGAGACATTCAAAAGCTGTGGGACAATTAAGAAAAACAACTGTTTTAAAATGTATGTGATCAAAATTGCAAAGGTGAACGAAAATGGGGAGGAAGAAATATTTTAAAATACAATGACTGAGACTTTTCCAAAGATAATTTAAAAACCCATCAAACTTTAGGTCTTGGAATCACAGTGAACCCCAAACAATATAAACAACACACACATGCATGCATATGCACACGCACGCGCGCGCGCACACACACACACACACACACACACACCACAACACACCATCCAGACATTTCATTTTTAAACTGCTGAAAATCAAAGATATAAAGAATTTTGAAGGCAGCCAGACAAATATGACAGGTTACATACAGAAAAACATAGGTTAAAAACACAGAAGGCTTTCATTGTAAAACCATACAAGTCCAAAGACAATAGAGTGATGTTTTTCAAATACTTAAAGAAAAAATAATTTCTCGATTCAAAATTATGCTATGCAAAACTGCCTTGCAAAAGGAAGGAAGGAAAGACTTTTCAGCCAAAGGAAAGTTGAGAGAATTTACTGCCAGTTTATATGTGTTATAAGGAAGATTTTAAATATGTATGATACTAAGTAGAAAGAGATTTGCACCAAAATGATCTCAAAGGGTGCTAAAATATAAAAAAAATTGAAAAACTTGTTGTTTATGTAAGCCTAATGAAAATAGCCACAATATTTTAAAAGGAAACAAAGGGAAGAATGATGTGACATTGTTTCTATGCAGAGAAAAAGTGGCCTCTATCATTACACAAGCGTGGTTCGTTGGTAGATTTAGCATATATGTTGGTTAAAAGATGAATCTCCATGTTCTTACTAAGACTTAAATTGAATGAGAAATGAAGAAAAGGTAAGAAGGACTAGAACATGGAGAAATAAAGAAAGCATTGCAAAGGAAAAATATGGACAAAGCATAAAAAAAAAACTACACGAGGCACGTAGAGAAAACAGTTAGTAGGATATCTTCATTAGCATGAGTGGAAAGACATAGAAAATAAGAAGATTAAAAAAAAAGAAAACAGGTTTTATCCACACCATGAAAAGCTGAAAAAACAGACTAAGTTTACACTTCATTAGGAGGCACTTTGAAAGCCAGTGAGGAAGAGGGCCACTTAAGTGATTGATTTGTAATCTTTAATATTTTCAAATGTAAGTGTTTATCACTGTAACATACAGCAGTAGGAAAGAAATTCTTTCGCCTTAAAAGCCAATGGAAAAAACAAAGAAGTGACTCTTACTTGGAGATACATAGATACGAACATAAGAACATAAGAAACATGATAATGCATGAAAACTTAACAACTCCTAAGAAACACAATACTTCTCCAAGTAACAGATTCCAATGAGAAGGACACCTGTAAAATTTCAGAACAGAATTCAAATTGATGATATTAAAGAAGCTCAGTAGGATGCAAGAAGCCATAGATAAATAATATAAAGAAATTGGAAAAATAATTCAAGATGCAAATAAGAAATTCAACAAAGAGATAGTTATAATAATAACTAAACTGAAATCATGAAACTGAAAAATTTAATAAAACAAAAAATGTAATTGAGAACTTCAATAATAGATTAAGTCAAGCAGAAAAAATGTTCTGAATTTGGATATGGGTCTTTTAAAATAACCCAGTCATAGTAAAAAATAAAAAAGAATGAAAAAAACCAACATGATATACGAGACATAGTAAAGTGACTAAATATTTTAATTTTGGGTGTCCTAGAAGGCAAAGAAGAGATCAAAGGCATAGAAAATATATTTAACCAAATAACTGAAAACCTTGTAAGTCTTATGAGAGGTGTAGACTTTAGATGCAGGAAGCTCACATATCCCTGAATAGAAATGTATTCTTCAAGATACGTTACAAACTGTCAAAAGTGAAAAACAAGGAGAGAATTCTAAAATCAGCAAGAGAAAAGTGTCAAGGCATATATAAGGGAAACCTCATCAGAATAACAGCAGATTTATCGGTAGTTATGTTACAGGCTAAAAGAGAATGGAATGATATATTCAAAGTCCTGAAAGAAAAAATTGCCAGCCAAGAACACTATACTCAGAAAAGCTATTCTTTGGGAATGAAGGAGGAATAAAATTTTTCCAAGACAAGGAAAAACTGATGAAATTCATCACCACTCTACCAGCCATACAAGAAATGCTTAAGGGTATCCTACACCTGGAAGTGAAAGGATGCTATCTACTATCGGAAAAACAGAAGTATAAAACTCACTGATAGAACAGACACAAAAATGAGAAAGACAAAGTACTCAGATATTACCACTACAGAAAAACACCAAACTGTAATAATAAACAATAAGAGAATGAGAAAGAAACAAAATATATACAAAACAAGAAAACAATTTTTTAAATGACAGAAATAAGGCCTCACCTATCAATAATATCTTGAATATAAATGAATTATATTTCCCAATTCAAAGATAGAGACTGACTTAAAAAAATGCGTTGCCCAACTGTATGCTGTCTACAAGAATCTCACTTCATCTATAAAGATATATGGAGTCTGAAATTAAAGATACAGAAAGATATATTTCATGCAAACAAAACCAAAAATGAGCAGGAGTAGTTCTGCATGAACCAGATAAAACAGTCTTTAAGTCAAAAACAGTAAAAAGAGAAAAAGAAGATTATTATATAATGATAAATGGATATATACTGCAAGAGGATAAAAAATTCTAAATATATATGCACCCAACACCAGAGCACTCAGGCGTATTAGACCTAAAGAGAAAGAGAGAGACTCCAATACAATAATAATTGGAAACTTCCACATCCCATGCTCATCATTAAACAGATCATCTAGACAGAAATTCAATAAACATTTATCTTAAACTGAACTTTAGACCAAATGGACCTAACAGACACCTAGAGAACATTCTATCTAGCAACTGTAGAATACAAATTCTTCTCATCAGCACATGGAACATTCTCTGGGATAGACCATATGTTAGGACAGAAAACAAGTCTCAACAAATTGAAAAAGTTGAAATTCTATCAAGTGTCTTTTCAGACCACAATAAAATAAAACTGGAAACCAATAATAAGAGGAACTTTGAAAACTGTACAATTACACAGAAAGTGAACAACATGCTCCTGAACAATCATTGAGTCAATGAAGAAACGAAGAAAATAGGAAAAAAAATATTTTAACAAATGAAAATGTAAACACAACATACCAGAAGCAATGGGACACAGGAGAAACAGTGCTAAGAGAAAAGTTTATAGCAATGCACACATATATCAAAAAAGTAGAAAAATTTTAAATAACCACATGATGCACCTCAGGAAACTAGAAAAAACCACATACAAATTGAGTAGAAGGAAAGGAATAATAAATATCAGAGCAGAACTAAATGAAATAGAGAACCAACAAATAAATGTATGTATTTACAGCCAACTGATTTTCAACAAAGACACTGAGAATATACAGTGAGAAAAGGAATTCCTCTTAAATAAATGGTGCTGAGAAAACTGAATATCCATATGCAGAAGAATGAAAGCAAGCCTCTATTTCTCACCATATGCAAAAATCAACTAAAAATAGTTTTAGGATTTAAATGTAAGACTCAAAATGATTAAACTAGCATAAGAAAATATGGGGGAAAAGCCTATGGACATTGGTGTAGGCAAATATTTTATGGCTAAGGACTGAAAAGTATAGGTAACAAAAATGAAAATAGGGAAATCAGACTATGTTAAACTAAAAAGCTACTGTCCAACAAAGGAAACAAGAGAGTGAAGAGATATTGAATGGAAGACAGTAGGTGACTGTAAATAATTTTGTGCCTTCTAAAGAAACTAAGCAAAGGGAGTATTTACTTACAGACTTTGTTGCAGTAACTTTCTTAATTAACATTTCTGATTTTACTAATTATTCTTGTGGATTTGATTTCCCAACTGGTGAAACTTACTTTCACTCATGAAGCTTCCCCACTCATCTCCTTTGTGATTTTATCTTCCCACACATTACAGTTTTACATATTTAGTCTCAATACTACAACTATATACATATTGGGTTTACTTTTTTGTTTCTTTTGGAGTTTTTGTTTGTTTGTTTTTCCCAAGATGGAGTCTTCCTCTGTCACCCAGGCTGGAGTGCAGTGGTGTGATCTAAGCCCACTGCAACTTCTGCCTCCTGTGTTCAAGCAATTCTCCTGCCTCAGCCTCCAGAGTTGTGTAGATTACAGGCATGCACTACCATGCCCAGCTGATTTTTGTATTTTTAGTAGAGACAGGATTTCACCATCTTGGCCAGGCTCATCTTGAACTCCTGACCTCAGGTGATCCTCCCACCTTGGCCTCCCAAAGTGCTGGGATTACAGGCGTGAGCCACTGCACGCAGCCTACATAATTTTTTTTTTTAATTGCTTTTAAATCAATAAATATGAAAAAGAAAAAATGCAATTACATAATTTTTTATATTTGTTGGCTGTTTGTCTTTTTAAATTTTTTTTCTAAAAAAAATCGGATACATGTACAGAATGTGCAAGTTTGTTACATAGATATGCATGTGCCATGGTGGTTTGCTGCACCTGTTGATCCATCCTCTAAGTTCCCTCCTCTCATCCCTCAACCCCCAATAGACCCTGACGTGTGTTGTTCCTCTCTCTGTGTCCATGTGTTCTCATTGTTCAACTCCCAATTATGAGTGAAAACATGAGGTGTTAGGTTTTCTGTTTCTGTGTTAGTTTGCTGAGGATGATCTTCCAGCTTCATATATGTTCCTGTAAAGGACATGATCTCATATTTTTACGGCAGCATAGTGTTTCATGGTGTATATGCACCACCTTTGCTTTATTCAGTCTATCACTGATGGGCATTTGGGTTGATTCCATGTCTTTCCTATTGTAAATAGTGCTGCAATAAACATACGTGTGTATGTGTCTTTATAGTGGAATGATTTATATAGTGGAATGATTTATATTCTATGTGCCCAGTAATGGGATTGCTGGGTCAAATGGTATTTCTGGTTCTAGATCCTTGAATTGCCATACTGTCTTCTACAACAGTTGAACTAATTTACATTCCCACCAACAGTGTAAAAGTGTTCCTGTTTATCCACAGCCTCACCAGCATCTCTTGTTTATTGATTTGCATATGTTTAACAAACCTTGCATCCCAGGGAAGAAGCCGACTTGATTGTGATGGATAAACTCTTTAATGTGCTGCTGGATTTGGTTTGTCAGTATTTTATTGAGGATTTTTGCATCAATGTTAATCAGGGATATTGGCCTGAAGTTTTCTTTTTTTGTGTATCTCTCTGCCAGTTTTTGGTATCAGGATGATGCCGGCTTCATGAAATAAGTTAGGAATAAGTCCCTTCTTTTCATTTGTTTGGAATAGTTTCAGAAGGAATGGTATGACCTCCTCTTTATGTTTCTGGTAGAATTCAGCTCTGAATCCATCTGGTCCTGGGCCTTTTTTTTTTTTTTTTTTTTTTTTTGATTGGTAGGCTTTTAATTATTGCCTCAGTTTCAGAACTTGTTATTGGCCTATTCAATTCAGAGATTCAGCTTCTTCCGGGTTTAGTCTTGGGATGGTGTATGTGTCCAGGAATTTATCAATTTCTTTTAGATTTTCTAGTTTGTTTGTGTAGAGGTGTGTATAGTATTCTGTGATGGTAATTTGTACTTCTTTGGGGTCAGTGGTGGTATTCCTTTTACCATTTTTTATTGTGTCTATTTGATTCTTCTCTTTTTTCTTCTTTATTAGTCTAGCTAGTGCTCTATCTAATTTTGTTAATTTTTTCAACAAAATCTGGATTCATTGACTTTTTGGAGGGTTTTTTTTTTATCTCTATCTCCTTCAGTTCTTCTCTGATCTTAGTTATTTCTTGTCTTCTGCTAGCTTTTGGATTCATTTTCTCTTGCCTCTCTGGCTCTTTTAATTGTGATATTAGGGTGTCAATTTGAAATCTATCAAGCTTTCTGATGTGGGCATTTAGTGCTATAAATTTCCCTCCTAAAACTGCTTTAGCTGTGTCCCAGAGATTCTGGTATGTTGTTTGTTTGTTCTCATTGGTTTTGAATTACTTACTGATTTCTGCCTTAATTTCATTATTTACCCAGAAGTCATTCAGGAGCAGGTTGTTCAATTTCAATAAAATTGTGTGATTTTAAGTGAGTTTCTTAATCCTGAGTTCTAATTTAATTGCACCATTGTCTGAGAGACTGTTTGTTATGATTTCAGTTCTTTTGCATTTGCTGAGGAGTGTTTTACTTCCAATTATGTGGTCGATTTTAGAATAACTGCCATGTTGCACTGAGAAGAATGTATATTCTGTTAATTTGGAGTAAAGAGTTCTGTAGACGTCTATGAGGTCCACTTGATTCAGAATTTAGATCAAGACCTGAATACCCTTTGTAATTTTCTGTCTCATTGATCTGCCTAATAAAATACTGTCAGTAAGGTATTAAAATCTCCCACTATTATTGTGTGTGAGTCTAAGTCTCTTTATAGGTCTCTAAGAACTTGTTTTATGAATCTGGGTGCTTCTGTATTGGGTGCATATATATTTAAAATAGCTCTTTTTATTGACTTGTTCCCTTTACCATTATGTAATGCCCTCCTTTGTCTTTTTTGATCTTTGTCTTCAGTGACAATCTGTTTTGTCAGTAACTAGGATTGCGATCCTTGCTTTTTTTTTTTTTTTTTGCTTTCTATTTGTTTAGTAAATTTTCCTCCAACCCTTTATTTTAAGCCTATGTGTGTCTTTGGATGTGAGATGAGTCTCCTAAATACAGCACACCTATGGGTCTTGACTCCTTATCCAATTTGCCAGTCTGTGTCCTTTAATTGGGGCATTTAGCCCATTTACCTTTAAGGTTAGTAATACTACGTGTGAATTTGATCCTGTCATCATGCTGTTATTTGGTTATTTTGTACACTAGTTAATGCAGTTTTTTCATAGTGTCATTGGTCTTTCTTTATATTTTGGTGTGTTTTTGAAGTGGCTGGTATCGGCTTTCTCTTTCCACTTTTAGTGCTTCCTCCAGGAGCTCTTGCAGAGCAGGCTTGGTGATAATGAAATTCCTTGGGATTTGCTTGTCTGGAAAGTACATTCTTTCTCCTTTGCTATGAAGCTGAGTTTGGCTGCACGTGAAATTCTGGGTTGAAATGATTTTCTCTAAGAATATTGAATATTGGCCCCCAGTCTCTTCTGGCTTGTAGAGTTTTTGCTGAGAGGTCTGCTCTTAGTCTGTTGGGCTTCCTTTTGTTAGTGACCTGGCCTTTCTCTCTGACTGCGCTTAATGTTTTTTTCTTCATTTTAACCTTGGATAATCTGATGATTATGTGTCTTGGGGTTTATCTTCTTGTGGAGTATTTTAATGGTGTTCTGCATAATTCCCAAATTTGCATGTTGGCCTGTCTTGCTAGGTTGGGGAAGTTCTCCTGGTAATATCCTGAAGTGTGTTTTCCAGCTTGTTTCCATTCTCCCCTTCTCCTTCAGATACTCCAATCAATAGTAGGTTTGGTCTTTTTATGAAGACCCATATTTCCTGGAGGCTTTGTTCATCCCTTTCATTCCTTTTACTCTAGTCTTGTCTGCATGCCTTATTTCAGCAAGGTGATCCTTGAACACTGATAACCTTTATTCTGCTTGATCAATTTGGCTATTGATATTTCTGTATGCTTCATGAAGTTCTCGTGCTGTGTTTTTCAGCTCCATCAGGTCGTTTATGTTCCTCTCTAAAATGGTTATGCTAGATAGCAATTCCTCTAATCTTTTATTAAGGTTCTTAGCCTCTTTGCATTGGGTTAGAACATGCTCCTTTAGCTTAGCGCAGTTTTTTATTACCCATCTTCTAAGCCTACTTCTTTCAATTCATCCATCTGATCTTCTGTTCAGTTCTGTGCCCTGGATGGAGAGACATTGCGATCATTTGGAAAAGAAGAGACAATCTTGCCTTTTGGGTTTTCAGCATTTTTTCATTGACTCTCATCTTTGTGAGTTTGTCTAGTTTTGGTCTCTGAGGCTGCTGACTCTTGGATAGGGTTTTTGTGGGGCTTTGTTGTTTTTGGTGAAACCTGGTCTCTACTTAAAATACAAAAATTAGCTGGGCATGGTATCATGCGCCTGTAGTCTCAGCTACTTGGGAGGCTGAGGCAGAAGAATCACTTGAACCCAGAAGGGGGAGGTTGCAGTGAGCCGAGATCACCATGGCACTCCAGCCTGGCGACAGAGTGAGACTCCATCTTAGGAAAAAAGATAAAAATAAAAAGGAGAACTCTTTTGGGTCCCTCTCCTTAGCTTTTCTCTGTATCTTTATAGTATCTTCCTTCTGTATATGTCTGTGTCCAAATTTTCTCTTTTAGTAAGGATAACAATTATATTTGATAGGATGGACCTTAATGATCAAATTTTAATTTTATTACCAGTTCAAAGACCCTATCTCTAATCATTACATTCTGAGGTGAAGACTTCAACATATAAATTTATAGGAGCCATGACCTTTCGGACCATAACAAGTGCTCTGTATTTTCATGTGTAATCACATTATTGTCTGGTGCTACTTCCTTTCTTCCTCAAAAACATTATTTCTCTTTTGCATTTTTTTTTTATTTTTGTAAATTGGATCTGCTTTCCAATAAATTTGCGTTTTTACTCTATATGGAAAAGATTATTTTCTTGTACATAAGGCTCTTGGTGGACAGTCCACTGGCCCTAAACTCTTTAAACAGATTATCCCACTGCCTTCTGGTGTCCATTCTTTGTTTTGAGAAGTCATTCATTAATTTTATAGATGATAATCTTATACATCATCCCTTACATGTGATTACTCATTTTTCTCTTGTTCCTTTCAAGATTTAATCATTGTCTTTCAACATGTTGATGATGATATGACTAGGCATGGATCTTTTTATATATACCAACCTGAAGTTGGTCAGTTTCCTGCATGTCTAGAATAATGATTTTCATAAAATTTGAGAAAGTTTAAGGCATTATTTACTGCAATGTATTTTCTTCTCATTTGCTCTTCTCCTTCTTACACTCTAATCATTTATATGTTGGTTTACTTAACTACGTTGTATATTTCTTATATGCTCTGTTCTTTTTTTTTTTATTTTTTTTCGGATTTGTCACTATTAATATATATTTGTGTTCGCTGATTCTTTCACCTGACAGCTTAAATCTGTTGTTGAGCTCCTCTCATAAATTTTCATTTTTGTTGATATCGAACCTTCAACTCTAGAATGTCAATTTAGTTCTTCTTAGAATTTCTATCTAAGTATTCTCTATTTGATGAGTCAATGCTATCATACCTTTCTTGAATTCTTTTTTTGTTTTTTGTGTTTTGCTTTGTGACGGGGTTTCACTCCTGTTGGCCAGGCTGTAGTACAGTGGCATGATCATGGCTCACTGCAGCCTCAGCTTCCCAGGCTCAGATGATCCTCCCACCTCAGCCTCTTTAGTAGCCGCAATTACAGGTGCATGCCACCATGTCTGGTTAATTTCTTGTACTTTAGTACATACTAGGTTTCGTCATGGTGCCCAGGCTGATCTCTAACTTCTGGATCAAGTGATTCTCCAACTTTGCCCTCCCAAATGCTGGGATTACAGTCATGAGCTACCATGCCTAGCCCCCTTCTTAAGTTCTTTAAGCATGGTGATATTTCTTTCTTTGAACATTGTTATACTAGCTACTTTAACAATTTTGTCTGTTAAGTTGAATATCTGGGCCTCCGTGAAGACAGATTCTGTTCAGTGTTTTTTATTTTGAAAACAAATTACTCTTTCTTTTTTATCTTCTAAATATCTCATTACTTTTCATTGATAACTGGACATTTTAGATAATATATTAAATCAACCCTAAATACTGATTCAACTTACATTTATACACGTGTTGTTATTTAGTGACTTTGCTCGACTTCATTTGTGAAATTTATTTCCTCCCACAGTGTGCCTCCTTTGATGTTCCCTAGAGAGTTCAATCTTGGCCTTGCACACAATTTCTCTGACCACTAGAGTGGGATTGATTTTAGTCTGGATCTCTTTAAGTGTTTTTCCCCCGGTCTGCCTGTTAAGCTTCTTGCTGGTCAGCCTCTATTGTTTCACATTCAGCTGGTAATCTCCACTAATAGCTAGCAGATGCTGTATTGTGTTTGGCTACATTGTGGAACATAAATTTCTCCATAGTCCGATCCAGTAAAATATGGGGAACTTTGCAGAGGCAGGGTGTTGCTACACTTTGAGGTAAACCTCACAAGTTTCTTTTTAACTTTCTCTTTCCCTAATATTTTCTGTTTAAAATTTCTACATGGTCTATCATTTTCTTGGTATTTGCATCAGAGAGCTACCAGTCACCTCTTTGTTGCCCTTACCAATGAACTTCCCCATACTCTGTCCCAAATAAAGGCAATCTTAGTGTATTACTGTACTGTAGCTGAGGTTGAGGACAGCAGCCTACTTCTTCTCAGTGACATTATTGCTCTCTAAGCAGGGCACTGTCCGAAGATAGTAGTTCTTGATCTTCTTGGCTTGCCGCTCCCAATGTGGAACCTCTACATAAGCAACCTGTAGTAGACACAAGTGGGGCTCAGCATTTCCAGCCTACTGTACTTGGGGTAGAACTGCTGCTCTGTGAGTGAAGTAAGACAACCAAAGTCTTTTTTGGCTACATCTATTTGAAATGGAGTTTCTACAACTTCAGAATTGAAGCTAGGAGATGTCAGCAACCTGCGTCTCCCAGTGAGAAACTGAAGCCCTCAACTGAAAATATAGCCATAAACTAGTAGTTGGTGGGGAAAAACAGCCTGGTCTTTTAGTCACACCTGACTAATGAAGAACTGTAGTAACAATGAGCTGGGAAAGGGAAGAGAAAATTGAAGTGGATTGTGGCTCAAATGCCACAGACTCTCACTCTCTTTTTTTCTGAGTTTAAATATATATTCTTGAATACATATTTTGCCATTGGCTGTTTGTTCTTAGAAAAATATCAGCAGACTACAGCTGTTTTTATAGTTTTCACCAGTCAAAAGATTGTTTTCACTGAGACAGTGTCCACTGAGCTCTTCTCCCAGCCATTTGAGCAGCACCCTACACTAACTATTGAGGTTTCCAAAATATGGTGTCCATTCTCAATTGTAACATTGTTATGTAAGGGAAAATGATTGTGAAGACCTTTGTAGTAGAAAAATGTCCATCAGTTATAAATTTGAAATGTGAACTGAGCATATAAAGGATGAATGCGTGTAAGTAATCAGAAAGGGCTAATGCATAATCACACATTAGTAGTGCTGAATTTCAAAGTCAGTTTCAAAGGAGATGTTCTATATGTAACAGTGAAAAGTAGCAGTGTTGTGTGTAGAATTGAGATGATAATCTATCTCTGTAAAGGTGTATATCTATACCTGTAGCATATCTGAGCAAAGGCAGGACAAAATGATTGATAACAGCAAAGTCATTAGCAAGGAAGTTGTAGAAAGGGGTATATAAGAGTGAAACATAGGAAATGCAGAAGGAACATATGTCTCTGTGTGTGTGTGTACATATATATATACACATACATGTGTGTGTAGTTCTTTTATGTGTATGTGTGACATATCTGTAAAATCTATAGAAATAGAATTTCTCTATTAAATAGATGAACGTTTGAATTTTGTGAGCTATTGACAAGTAGCTTAAAAAGAAGTTAGCTGTTTATTCTTAGGAATGTGAAAAGAAGAAGATACTGGATTTAAGGATGTCAGTCATTTTGATTAAAGCATGTGACTTAATATGTTAGCTTTCTCACAGTTCATGTTTTGATGTACTTATTTTGGCTATTTACACTATAATCACAAAAGCACCTGTGATGTTTCTTTTCAGTATACATTCAGAACTAAATACCAATCTGTTGTTTTCTATGTGGTATGTGTGTTATTAAAATTTAGGGATTTTATTTATTTTGAATGCACTAAGTATATACATCGACTTACTCTTTTAAGAATAGTTCTGGCTACAGTAATGTTTTGGAGTGATACAGTTTTCAGAGTAAGTCAATATCAGACTTGAAATGACTGAAGAATAAGTAAATTTATGGTGAATTAGATAAATTAGCATCAAATGAACACTATATTCTCTGCTTCACTTTCCTGCACAACATTTTAAGGTTGATATTTTAGGAAATAATCTCAATCCATTAATTTTATGGAGTATCTTCTGCCACTGCTAAGAGAACAGATGAATCGTTTCTATGCCAGAATTAAATTATATAAATAAGTTATAGATGAACACGTAAAAAGTCATTGAGTGGGAGAAAACTGATATCTGTACCACTGTGTGATACCTTGTACTCTCCTACAGACTCCCAAAGTTGAAAGTGAAATTATAATTGGGAAATATTTAAGTACTTAGGATTCCTTTAATATAGTAAAATTTTATAATTTTTATGCCATATTTAGAAACCAAGGAAGAATAAAGGAAGTAGAGAATTTACCTGCAAAGTAGTATGTTCTAATAAAGGTTAGTACAAAATCTGTAGAAAAATACTGAAAATATAAAGTAAGTCATTTTGAAAAGATCAATTTGTGGGAGTATGTACATAAATGAATAAAACATACCATTTACAAGTTTTATAAAGAAACTTAGTTCGTGCTGTTCCATTCTCTGTTAGTGATTTGTATGGGTAATTTTATTCTAGTAGATAATTTGACTTAATGGTTTAAAAATGACTTATTTTCTTACAGTTCTGGGTCTATACGGAGGCAAATTATTTGGCTGTGTACATACACAATGGTTTTCATGATGGAAAACGTGCCCTCTTCTGCCAATGTACTCCCCTCCTCACCATCTGCCAGAGAACTTTGATTACAGCATAATGTTGAAAAGGTCCATGAAAAAATTCCCAAGAATTATTTGATCATGTCATGTGTTACTAGCCCACACAAATGTATGATTAAATTAATGTATGGATTATGTAAGACCTTCTTATGTAATCTTTTTCAGTCATTATGACTGAATTTTCTTCCTTTTGAGCTTTATTAAAATATCTCTAAGTTTTGTAAAAGGTTTCTGTTACCTCGATCTAACCTCTTTTTAAGTAGGTATTTTCTATGCAGCTGACCACTACCTCAGTTTTTAAAATCTCTAACCCAGTAAATGTTTCTGAAACTGGATTATCTTTTCTAATCCTCTTCTTAATATTTCTTCCTTGATATTTCACTGTCATAAACAGCTGAAGTCCTAGTTAGTTTTATGCAGGTGGTTTTCCTAGGGATAAAGGAGTACATTTCCTGCAGACTAGAATTAGTCAGGGGCAAGAGGGCACACAAGTGGCTCTCTTTTATAGCATTGATTCAATTTTATTTGTATTAGATTTATATATTTTTGAAACATTTACTTCCTTTCTCAGAATGCAAAACTCTAGAAAATAAACTTGTCTCCTGCTGATGCTTTGCACTATGTCTTACACAAAATAAGTAACTAAAAATTTCATGTTCACTCATTCTGTATGTATTCTGTTGTCAACCTGCCTTGTTTCATTTGCTTAGTTTTATAAGATTTTTTTAATGTTTTCCTTCCAGAGGATCACAGTATAAGAAAGGAACAAAGAGGTTAACTCACAATCATGAATAGAGGGTGGTCTATGCCCTTGTGCCATGTGCTCTTCACATTCTAAACTCTATGGAAAACTGTGGTTTCTCCACTCACGCCTGCTAGAATTTAACATCTTGTGTGGTTCAAGGATGTGGGAACTCCATTGTACCATCAAATTTAGAAAGCAAAATATTTATTCAAGAGATCAAGATAAATCGTTTGAACAACTTTGTTTTTCTTTTTGCTGGTTTTCATCTTTGGATCCATTCTTTGTTCTGTAACTTGTTCAACATATCTGATACAGTTAGAAAAATTGGTATCTCTTTCACTTCAGAAGAATGTATTAATAATCTCAGGCTACCATAACAAGATGCAGCAGACAAGTTGGCTTCATTAAACACCAGGAATTTATTTTCTCACAGTTATAGAAATTGAAAGTCCAAGATCAAAATGCTTTAGGGTTGGTTTTTCATGAGGCGTTTTCCTGGCTTCTTGCTGTGACCTCAGATGGCCTTTCTTTCTGTCCTTCCACAACTGAGAGTGCTCTGGTGTCTCTTTTTCTCCTTATTAACAGCACCAGTTTTAGCAGATTAGGGACCTACTCTTGTGAAACCATTTAACCTTAATTAATTCTATGAGGGTCCTATCTCCAAGTATACTGGCATTGGTGGTTAGGATTTCAATGCATAGAATTTAGGGGAACACAAGTTAATCTATAACAAAAAGTATGTATAAAACTCCCATCAGTGATGCTTGAGTGATCCAATTTCTCCCCATCCTCATCAGCATTTGGTACCATCACTTTTTTAAAAAAAATTTTTGAAAATAGTGTTTTTATGATGAACAGAATATTAAAATTTTACTTTTCTAGTTATAATTTTTATTTTGCTTTTAAAAGAAAATATAATTGTATGTATTTGTGGGGCATGATGTGATGTTTTGATAAGTATGTATGTTGTGGAATGGTCAGATAAGGGTAATTAGCCATCACCTCAAATATGTGTCATTTCTTTATGGTGAGAACGTTAAAAATCCTCTCTTTTAGCTATTTTAAAATACACAATACATTATTATTAAGTATAATCACCTTACTGTGAAATAAAATTTATTCCTCCTACCTATTTTTTCCATTGACCAAAGTCTTCCCTTTCTGCCTCCAGCCTCTGGTAACAACCATTCTACTCTAAACTTCTACGAGTTTGACTTTTTTATTTTCCATGTATAAGTTACGTTACATAGTATTTGTCTCTCTGCTTGGTTTATTTTACTCAGCATGCTGTCCCCTAGGTTCATCCATGTTGTCACAAAAGGCAGAATTGCCTGTTTTTTTTTTTTCTTTCTTTTTAAAAATGGATCGTGTTCTATTGTGTATGTACTGTATATCACATTGTTTATTCCACTCATCTGTTGATTGACACTCAAGTTGTTTTCATATCCTGGCCATTGTAAATAATGCTGCAATGAACAGGGGCATGCAGACACCTTTTCAGCATACTAATTTCAATTCCTTTGGGCATATACCCAATGGTGGGATTGGTGGATTATATGGTAATTCTGTTTTAGGTTTTTGAGGAAATTCCACAGTATTTTTCAAAATAGTTGTATAAATTTACAATACTACCAGTGATGTATAAGGATTCCCTTTTCTCCATATTCTTCCCAACACTTGATGTCTTTTATCTTTTTGATAACAGCCAATCTAACAGGTGTAAAATAATATCTAATTCTGTTTTTAATTTACATTTCTCTGATGATTATAGGTGTTTAGCCATTTTTATGTGTGTGTATATATATATGTTGTCCAGATATATATAGTTGGAAACTGTGACACTGATGAAAGAAATTGAACATAACAAAAATAAATGTAAAGATATCTCATGTTTATAGATTAGAAAAATTGAATTTTTGATGTTTATACTACCCGAAGCAATCTACAGATTGAATGCAATCTTTATCAAAAATCCAATGTCATTTTTTATAGAAATAGAAGTTACAAAAAAACCCGATAGCTAAAGCAAACTTGAGAAAAAGAAATCTGAAGGCATCACACTATTAGATTACATTACAAAGATTTCAGTTTACATTACAAAGCTATGTTTATCGTAAAGCATAATATTCACATAAAAACAGATAAATTGACCAATAGAACAGGACAAAGAGCCCAAAAATAAACCCACATGCCTATGAGAAGTTGATTTTCAACAAGAGTCTGAGGAACACATAAGAAGAAAAGGACACTCCCTCAATAAATGATGTTGGGAAAACTGAATATCTAATACAAAAAAAAAAAAAAAATGGGCCTTTGTCTCAGTTCCTACACAAGAATCACCTTAAAATGGATTAAAAATTGAATGCAATAGGAGCAAAATTCTATGACATTGGTCTGGAAAGAGTTTTAGGGAAAAAAAGTGAAACTAGACAAATGGGATTTTATGAAACTATAATAAAAAGGTTCTACATAGCAAAGAAAACAATTGAGAGATAACCCATAGATTTGGATGAAATATTTGCAAATCACATAACTGATAAGGAACAAATATCTAAATATACAAGGAACTCAAACTACTCAATATCAAGAAAAAATCTATGAAAAGTGAACAAAAGACTTGAACATAAATTTCTACAAAAAAGACATTTAAAAACTTTTAGACATCATTATAATTATAGGTATATGGAATGTCATTTAATTTGAAATTGCATTGAGTTTTGATTTGCATTTCTTTAATGACTGATGATGTGAAACAGTCTTTTATGTTCTTACTTGCCTTCTGTATATCCTTTTCAGTAAAATATGTGTTTCTGTGTGTTACCCATTTTCACTTGGCTTTTTAAAATTGTGAGTTTTGACAATTCTTTATATAGGAGTTCTTTGTGAGATATATGATTTTCAAAGATTTTCTCCTAGTCTATAGCTTATATTTTCATCTTCTTATCAGTGTCTGTCACAAAGCATAGGTTTTTAATTGTGATAAGGACCAGCTTATCTGTTTTCCTTTTATTTTTGATCATTCTTTTACTGTCAAGTCATTCTTTTACTGTTGTCGAGTTTTAAGTTCCCAAAATTTTCTTCATTTATTTTAGTACACTTATGTGAATATAGACATTCTGGAAAATAGTTTGCAATTCCTTTTTCAAGTAAAAATAGACACACCATATGACCCAGCAATTCCACTCTTGCATGTATCTCAGAAAAATGAATATCTATTTCCATGCAAAAATAAAAAGTTAAAAGAAAATGTCCTAATTACTGAATGTTAAGTTTAAAAATAAGTGACGATAGACTCCAAAAGACCTACTGTGAACTTTCCCTTTGTAACCTTTATGTCATTAGCCATAAATACAAAAAACAGGGCTTTTGTCATAGTTGTTATGGTAGTGCACACTCTGAACAATAAATGTGGTTTGAATGCCGCAGCTTTCAGCTTGTGGCAAGGTGTCTTCTAATACATTTCTTCACTTTTGCTGCTTTTCTTTTATCTCAACCCCCAAGTACTCTAGCCAATCAAAACAATTAAGCTTTTCTTTATTCTTTCTTTTCCAAGTCTACTATATAAGAATTTATTATAAATATGCTTATTTTATTTATTAAAATAATTCACTCAGTAAAATGAGAAAATTATTATTGAATAACTGTTTTACCTTGATTAAAGAGGCAAACTGAAACTAGTGTTACCAACCATACTGTGCATTTGATTACTCAAATCTTATACAACAGTATACAGAAATTGTTCACATCAAAATAAAACCTCATATTCTAAGAAAAGACAATCATCCCCCCAAATTTAGTAAAATTTCTTTGTAGAGTTACACACAGGTACACAGTTGGTCAACAACAAATCACATATACAGTGGTGGTCTCATAAAAGTATAATGGAGCTAAAAAATTTCATCACCTAGGTATGTTGTATCCATCAAAATGTTGTAGTGTAGTGCATTACTCACATACTTGTGGTAATCTTGGCATAAGTAAACCTATTGTACTACCAGTTATATAAAAGTATAGCATATAAAACTATGTAGAGTATCTAACACTTGATAATAAAGAATTATGTTACTGGTTTATGTATTTACTATATATATTTTTTGTAGAGTATACTCTACTTTTTTTGTAGAGTCTCCTTCTACTTAATAAAAAATGTTAACTGTAGAACAGCCTGAGGTAGGTCCTCCAGGATGTATTCCACAAGAATGCATTGTGATGACAAGAGATGACAGTTCCATGTGTGTTATTGCCCTTCAAGTGGACAATATAATCCTTCAAGTGGGACAAGACATTGAGGTGGAAGACAGTGATATTGGTGATCCTCACCTTGTGTAGGCCTGGGGTAATGTGAATGTTTGTGTCTTAGTTTTCAAGAAAAGTTTGAAAAGTTAAAAAAAATTATTTGAATAATGTTTATAGGATAATAATATAAAAATTGACATGGTTGTACAATGCATTTGTGCTTTAAGTGAAATGTTTTTACAAAATAGCCAAAAAGTTAAAGAAATTAAGGTTAATTGATTAGTGAAGAAAGAAGATTATTATTATAAATTTAGTACAACCTAAGTGTACAATGTTTATAAAGTCTATAGTAATATACATTAATGTCCTCAGCCTTCACATTTAGTCACCTCTCACTGACTCACCCAAACCAACTTCCACTCCTGCAAGCTTTGTTCATGGGAAGTGCCCTATATAGGTGTACCTTTTTTCAATCTTTTAAAATTGAGAATGGACTGAAATTTTTCAGGATAAAGATTAGAATGCAATTATTTTAAAAAATTAGTTTGACATTAATATCACTTACCTAAATTGACATGTTTGGTATTCAGTTGTTTGTTAGAGCCTAGAGTTTGAAAAGGAAATATAAACTTGGGCATCACCAACATATAGTTAGCTCTCCATATCTGCAGGTTCTCCATATGCAGATTCTACCAACTGCCTATCAAGAGCATTGGAAGGACAAAATAAAAATACAACAATAAAAATAATATAAATACAGTATAATAACTATTCACTTATCATTTACATTGTATGAGGTGCTATAAGTAATCTAGAGACGACTTGAGGTATGCAGGAAGATTTACCTAGGTTATTTGCATAGATTACACCATTTTATATAAGGGATTTCAACATTCACAAATCTTGGTACTCATACGAGTCCTGGAGCTAATCTGCAGATTCCAAGTGATGACTGTACTGACTGATTTAAAACCGTGTGACTGGATGATGTTGACAAAGAAGCGAGACTATATAGAAAAGTGAAGAGATTGAGAACTATACTTGAGTTCTCCAAAATTAAGCGTTTTCACAAAAGAAAATGGATTAGAAATGGATAAAGAGGAGATATAAATAATATAGAAAACATGCCAAAAATGTTTGTAGTCCCAGAGGTCAAGATTAAACTGACAATAACTACGACCATATATTTAAGAGAAACAAACTTAGCCATTCTATCCATAATTTAATAGATTAAGGTCAATTGTATGTGGTGGAATTATCCATGTTATCTGGTCTGGGTGGTTTTATCAATGTGGTTTTATCTGAGTTCTAGTAATCACTTGGCTTCCTCAAGGCATTTTAATACTTATTAATAACTAGTTTTGGTAAATATCTCCCATACCTATTCAGTTTATAGTATTTCTCAATATATCCCTGATGCAGGGTTTGTATTTGTCAACCTGAAATAATTGAAAGGATTAGAATCCAGTTGAAATGTTTATTTAAGCACTAAGCTAAGAATGGCCATTGAGATAACAGAAACTCCAAAGGAATGGTGTCGTGCCTTGAAGTTAAAAGTCAAGGTCTTTCTTACATAAGCAGAAAACAAAGAAATGTAATGGGACTGTAACATTTTTATATAAGGCTGGTTTGGTTTCTGAGTGTCAGTAATTTAATTAGTTACAGTTTGTTCTCTTTGCTATAGCTTATTTTATTTTCCTTTTGAATTTAAAAGAGTATATTTCATGGACAGAAAGATGGGAACGATATACACTGGGGACTACTAGAAGAGGAGAGTGGAAGGGAAAGCACTGAATAACTACCTACTGGGTACTATGCTTACTAACTGGGTGATGGGGTCCTTTGTGCCACAAACCTTAGCATAACACAATATACCCTTATAACAAACCTATACATGTACCGCCTTAATCTAAAATAAATGTCAAAATTATAAAAATAAAATAAAAGAGTGTATTTAACATTTCACCTTAGACACTGTGATAGTCATGCAGTCCTTGCATGAGAAAGGAATGAGGGAAGTTCATCTATAATACAAATTAAAAGTCAAGATGGAAGGGGTCTTCCCTGGTGCCCTTTAGTCATTTATAATGCTGTACAGAACAATGTAGATAAGGAAAAAGGCTAGTCTATAATTAGAGAAACAAAGTTCACAGCTTCCAGGTTATGACTGCCTTTTTATGTGGCCCAGGTCCCATAATCACATTCCCTTAAAGCTCAAAATATTTTAAGGTTCCAACAGCTTAGATTGTGAATTATTTATTTTCACATACCACACATCTGCAACTCTTACATTGACAAACATTTTAAACCCAACTCAATAACCAGGAATAGGGACTCACTGTGATGGGTCCTTTCCAGAAACCACTAACAATCACAGAGTTCAAAGTTCAGTGATTTTGTTTTCTTCTGTTTGTTTATAAAAAACCTGGCTAAGGGTTCGTATTAAAATTTTTAACAACAAAACAATATAGAGACAAATTAGTTCAATACACAAAAACAGGCTCTGTGCACTTTCCTCTAAAAAGAAGCCCCACAAAATGTTTGTTGTTGTTGTTGTTTTTAAACATAGGAATCTGGAAGAAGTAAGAAAATGTATAATTAAAATCTTCAAAAAATCAATCCCCTATGTATATTTTGGAATCAATCTTGAGGCTGATGACTGAACTTAAGGACAATTAGTTTGTATATCTTGATCTGGCCATAGGTAAGAAGACTTCTAATATTAGGCATTTAATCTTAAGCTGGTGGGAAATTTAGTATAGTACATATTTTTCCAACTTTATTTTAATCGATTGTTAAAATTTTCACTCAATAGTTTTATTTTATACTTTGCCATTACAAAATAATTTGATAATAAAATAGGAACACAAGACCAGGCATGTTTATCTTAGTAAAAGGAGAAAAAGATAAATTACTGGCAGATTATTTTTTCACTCAAATTAGTTATTGACTATTAAATTAAAAAAAACACTCTAATGATAGGGTAAATAATTAATACCCCTTAAAACAAATAAATGTAAACCACAGTCTCTTAAGGGGTCCTTTTAATCATTAATAAATAACATAAACAACTACCATAACCTAAAGAAAATCTAAATATTAACCCATTTCATAATGCCCCTCAAAGAGCAAAGAAAGAAGAGATGGATGGGGCATAATTTAAAAAAAAAAAAACTCTTCAAGCTTACTGTAGTCTTAGATATGGTCATAGAGGACCACTGAGGGTTTGGATAATCAATTTTAGTATCATCCACTGCCAAAAATACACAATCCAAACCCTTAGTTCAGGAAGAATACGTATTAGTTTAGCAGAGAAAAGTTGTGTTGCTTGGGATCCTTAATTTTGAGTTATGCCAACTAAAAGGTTGTTATGACAGTTTCTCAGATTTAATGATCATAAAATCCTAGGAGTGAGTGTATATAATTTAAATGTGTGACCTTCTTTGACATCTCAAGCTCCTGAGTATCTTTACAATAATTCTCCATTTCTGAAGATACATTGGAACTGAACAAAAATGTGACCTACATGACAGACTAGAAAAAACATACTGTAAAACACAAGTATTTATGTAAAATGGAATAATAATTGGAATGAAGGAAGTTAATTGGTAGCCATTGGCTCAAAGTTTGGATTATGAAGTATTAAGGTAACTAAGTAATAAATCTCTTACTAGTAGTGCTACTGCCATTGCCACTATGGACAGTATTAGAATCCTTTCTTCAAATTAAAACCATAGAAACAATAAAGAAATGAAACTGATAAAAGCAACTCTGTTCTGTTTAAATTAGGGAATCAGGGCATTGTAGCTTTGCTTCAAAGGCCCTGCTCTGCATTTTATCATAGAAAAATCCTTAGTCTTAAGGCCTTAAAGAATACCATTTGGAAGCTCTATATGATGACATTTAATGCCAAACAATTGAGTTATAAAACAAAAATAAAAATATTTTAGGAAATTAAAATGAGTGCTTTTGTAAGGCTGTATTATCCAAGAGAAAAAGAATGAACAAAATAGATTACCTGATGATTGAAATAAAGTAGCTGTTGGTTTAGTGGACATAGTAAGAAAGAAATTAAGAGGAAAACAAATTGCTAAAACAAACAAAAACAAGAATGAGGGTTGACGGCTGACTAGATAGTCATGACAAAAATAAGTCATTACTTAAGAAAGATTGTATGTGCACGTGCTAATGCAATGTTTAAGTGCAAGTGCTTTTGAATGAGACTCATCTATGTTTCATGGAGATGTAAGTGGGTCTTAGATTTCCAGCTCTGCTACTTATTAGATATTTGAAAGTGGGCAAAGAACTTAAACTTATTTAACCTCGTATTCTGCATTTGTAATAGAAACAATATCTTCCTCTTCCAAACATTAATTTATTTGTTCAACAAATGTTTATTGTCTAAATGCTATTAGACAGTCATATTATTGTGGGTTTTCCCATGAATGTTAGATACATGTTGAGAGGTTCTTTAACATGGAGCTTAAAATTAAATTGAAAAAACAGAAATTGAATATATGCTTTCAAGAGTAGTGAATATGAGAAAAGAGCAATGGAAGATACAATGCTAGCATACAATATGATTACAGGATTGTTATGAGGATTAATATGAGAGATAACATAGATAAAGATTATGGTACAAGGCTGTACTATTGTACATGCATGTATGTAACAATACTATTGTTTTTGTTTGTGCTTTGGGGATATGAAAATGTTTGAGTGATTCCAAATTGGATGGAAACACAGGTTACCAACTCAACAGATGCACAAGGATAAATATTTCAAAGAATAAAATGAGTTATGATTATCCATATTGCCTTTGAGAATATTATAAAACAAATCTTATTTTTAAAAGTAAAACACCTAAAACTTGGGAGATAGAAAATGGTGATTTTTCAAGAGGAATATTGATTGTAGTCATATACTCATGGTGAAAAACATTTAAAAATAGCCCTAGAAATATCAATGGCAGCAAACTGGTATAACTGGAAAACGTAAGTCCAGAGTAGTATACAAAGTCACATATTCTAGGATTTATTAAAGTGGTTGAACATTTACATTTCAGAATGCTATTGTACTTTCTTCTTTCACCAAAAGAATTTAAAAGAACACGGATTTGAGGAAGTTGATCTTGTAAAGAAGGGTGAAATTCCTTTCTATAGCTCACTTAGTCAAACTGTCTGAATAGGTGATTTTTAAAGCAAGTTTTTTCTAAATGAGAGGGAGTGTCAGAATTTGGGAATCAGATAATCCTTTTTAGTAATTTTTTAAAATTAGTATCTTTTTTCTTTTCTAGTCATATGATGAAGGCACAACTACTTTTTGCTTTAATGGGTGATTTTGGCTGGTCGTAAAATTATTCCAGTTTTTCTTTTCTTATAAAGGCATCTAGTGAGGAAATAAATAAACCTATTAAAACAAAAAGTATGAAAATAGCTTTTGCTGTATTGTATATTTTTTGGTTATATCTATCACTTATTTGTCCTATACACAGTTATTTTTATCAAAGTATATCAAGGAAATAGAAACCATTTTTAGATATTTGTAATTAGATAATAGAGGAAACATGGTAGTTAAGCCAATGTATATATTATTTAAATTTTAACTTAAAATGAGATAGAATCCTCAAAGTCATGTACATTCATGCTTCGATTACTTTATATTTCTAGTTCTCCATACCCTTAGGGCACTAAGAACCAAAAATCAGGCACAAAACAAATGAATAACAAAAATTAGGTTTCACTGTGGAGAATCAGTGAAATAGAAAGTTTGGATGTATTGTATGCTATAAAACTAAGATAACTGTAAATCATTTTAACTGGATGTTTATTTTCTGATTGCTTCCTCTCATGCATGGAAAAATTATTTATGTAGGATCTAGATTCCCCACAGGCAAGAAGGCATCACAGAGTGAAGAGTCAATATGCAAAGTGTCTCAGAATTGTTTGGCACATCTCTCAAGCCTTCTGCATTTTGTCCTCACACAGTTTCTTTTTAAACCTCTGATCTGTTCCTTTATAGAGTAGGGGAATCTTCTGATTAATATGCACTGGGGCACCACATGGTTGCCCATCTGTGTGGGTCAGTTTCGAATCACTGATCAGGGCTGAAATTGAGTTGAAATTTAGCCAAATAGCCAGCAACAATGACCTTGTTCAAGCCTGTGGTGGCTGGCTGACGGGCAGCTCTAGAGAATTTAATTTGCTTTAGAGCTTGTATCTCAAATTCATTTCTGATATTTAAAATGAATTTATTTCTCGTGCTTATTGATCTTTGCTTTTCAGATATTTAAGTTTTGGAAAGTCTTCTTTCAGATTTCCAATAGCAAATTCAAGCAAATACTATTTCCTAAAAATATTAACTTCAAGATATCAATCAATAAATTAAATAATGTATACATTTATACAATTTTCAGTAAGAGAAATACTGTTCTTTTATCTCTTTTTCAGGTAAAGGGAATTAATCCATGTCTTCCTCTAACACTAGACAGCATATTCCAATTAATAAGTGGATATTTTTTATTATTCAGAGAGATAAAGACAAATAAAGAAAATTAATCCACTTAGGAACTGGGATAGATGACCTTTCGAAAATGAATTAAATATAGCAAAGTATATACATTTTGAAAGTAATCTATGAGTAAACTTTTCATATGTGTTTGTTTTCTAATTGTCTATATTTGAGAAATATAAATATAAAACATCCTAAAGCATAACAAAACTAATTGTCTTTTCATGTTACTATGAAGAACATTTTAATTTTTGTAATTGAGAAATAAATTTCTCATGTACAACCAGGGTAAGTTTTATGTAATTAAGTTAAGCATCAGATTATCTGCATAAGAGGGGAGACAATTCTAATACTTTCCTATATAGAAAGGTCATCAGAACCATCAATAACCTCTGCATTCCTTACCTCACTTTCTTTGCCTCAACTGAATAATATCTAGGATATGTTACTAACTCTTTGCCAAGAAGTTCAAGAACGATAGCAAAAACATAGTTTCCTCACCATGTATTCTCATTCCACAACACACAATGAAGAAATAACTTCCTTTCTAGAACATGTTATTTTTATGGTCTAGATGTTAAAGGAAAAAAAAAAAAAAAAAAGCATTCAATGATACTTGTTAAAGCATGGTGAGAAAGATTTTATTCAGGACCAATGTGACAGGTATAGGAACCTCTGCAATGGGGTCTTGCAGTGTGTGAGATTGCACTCAACTCCAAATACATTGTGAGCAAGTGGAAATTTTTAGCCATGAAGGAGGGTGGGGATCAGTAGGTAGAAAATTCTGAGAGAAAACTTCAGTGGTAAGTGGGGCTCTGGTTAAACTAACTTAACGGGATTCTTGCTGAAGGCAGGCCAGCGTGATCACGCATCACCTGCGAAATGAGGAACCTCATCACATATTGAGGAAAGAGATATGGATGATAGTGGGTTCTGGCTAAACTGACTTTGCAGGATTCTTTGCTAAAAATGGAGTTTACAAGGAAGTATACAGATAGGCTTAGGAGAAGGTCCAGAAGCCTGACCTAAGCTTGACCAAGCAAAGAATTTTTGTCATAGGTCAAATAGAGAACAAAGAGAAACCAATTATGTTATCACTTATAAAACTTGCACTGTGATGTAGCATATATAATTTCCACTCACATTCCATTAGTTAAATAATCAAGCTTATAATTTAGTAGGATGGGACAGGATAATCCCCATACAAGTGTCATGGCAATGGATTGGGAAGCAAATAGTTCGGATGAAATATGATATAGCGTACACATATGTCTTGGTTACATGTGTTTACTTCACTCTAATAAGCTAAGCAAAATCCAAATGAAAACTCTTAAATTCTATGAATTAAATTATGTTTTTTAAAATTTCTAGAGGTGAAACTTGTTAATATTTTTGCACATCTACTTTTGGATCCTTATCTAAGAATTTACAACCTTTCTCTGTACATACATGGATACCTACATTTAATTTGTTTTAATTTTTTTATTTCTAAAAGAACCTTACCAAAGTATAATCATGCCAAATCCTGATATAAGCCCCCTTCTCTCGCCTGGAAGACTGCCCCAGACTCCTAGCTGATCTCCTCATTTCTACTTTTTATCTCAGGGTCTATTGTCAACACAGTCGCCAAGGTGATCCTGTCAAAATTAATCAGATCATGCCATTCTTCTAATCAAAACTCTCCCATTGCTGCTGCCCATTTAACAATATTACATTTTAATGCAAAGTACATGTAATTTACAGGTGTGTATTTTTGAAAGAAATAACTTTTTAAATTTTTAGTAAACTTTTATGATCAAACTAATTTGTTAGTATATAATTTCACACATTATCTTATTTTCATTATTTTGTGTGATCTTTCACTTTTACAATTATGCTGTCTTTCAACTCTTTTTAGCCTATGATGCTCTAGACATTCTGATGCCCATTTCTATACTGACTTCATGTCTTGTTATTTCTGTATTTCCCCTCACTCTACTGTAGCCACATTTCTTTCTCATCTTTCACATAGCTAGGCATGGGCATGCTTCAGGGCTTTGGTGCTGCCTGTTGCCTCTAGCAGCAAAACACTCTTTTACTACATATCTATAGGATTTATTTCATCGTCTTCTTCAAATATTTTCTCAAATACCAAATTCTCAATAAAATCTACCCTGGTCACCCCATTTAAATTGCAACCAATTCTACCTCTACCTTCAGGTTAGAGGTGATATACATTGCAGGTTATATACATTGGAGGTTTTATTGTATTTTTTTTTGTAACACTGCCTTCTTACATGTATACTGTTTATCCCCACTAAAATGTAAACTACACAAATGCAAAGGCATTGGTCCATGATATTTGCCATTTGGCACCTTGTAAGCACTCAATAAATACTTGTGGGATGATTGCTTTTTTGGGAAATTTGTTCTTAATATAGCAAAGTGTCTTGAGTTTTTAAGATGTCAGTAAATAAAGAAAAACTATTTTTATATGTATAATATTGCATGAAATTAATGTAAAATAATTTACTATCCATTATGTTAATAAGATATGTTTGTTTTTCTATTTTAATTACAGAAACTGGACTACAATTAAAATCTTTGTACAAGAATCCCTGTATATATCTGTATTTGTATTATATATATCTAGGAGGTGAATTTCTGAGTTTACATATATATATATGTTGATAGACAACTTTCAAAAATTTCATACTTATTTATAATTGAACATTGCAAAGAGGGTAATATTTCTTTTTATCCATATCAAATTTGCTATTTTAATTCTTTTGAATTATTCTGTTAGACATATATAATATATTCCTCCTGTATACTTAGTAACTCTTAACTACTCTGAATACAAGTACAATGGAATCCTTTTTATATGTAGATCGAACATTTTTGTATTTTTTTCTTTGAATTGCCTGTTTATATCCTTTGCCTTCACCAGGGCCACTGTGAAACGCTCACTGGACACCTTTGTGCAACAAAAAAAGTGTGCCTCCAGGTGAATACACCTGCCGGCCAGGAAGGCTTGATGAGCACAATGTAGGCTAGATTTCAGTTCCCTTCTGCCAGTTAACAAACCCCCTTGTGCAAAGTACAACCTATGCATATTTATATGGTAATCTTTATTCAACATTTTTCATAACTTATTTATATATTAATTATAAATATTCCTTTATGATATGATATATATAATACACATATGTATATATGCATTTATACAGCCTTATTTTTTCACTTTGTTGCTTTTCTTTTCCTGTTGCAGTCTTATGCATTAAAATTATAATATCTAAGCTGAAATGTTCTAATATTCTCCTCTCTAATATATTATTAGCTAGAAAGATGTAGACATACAACATTTTTCATTTTATAAGTGTTTTTTCCTCATATTGCCATTAAAGTTTACTTTCGATCCACTGCTTTAAAATAACTTCATTATATATTGTTATTTTATATATATAGGTATTTTTGTGATATTATATTATTATTTTGTGACATTATAGTTTTCTGGCAACTTATACTTCCATTATCAGATTTAGAGGGAACAGAAATCTTTAAAACGTTGAGTCTTTCTGTTCATTAACATGGCATTTCTATGAATATTTTTAGAGCTTATTTTTATTCTTCAATAAACTATTACCACTTTCTCCATAGATATTTTGCACATATCTTGGTGACTTTATTCCTAAGTTTTACTATCTGTGAACAAAACATTCATCCATGAGATATTCTATCTCATTATTTTGATTAATTGGAGAACTTTTGATTTTTATGTTGATTGTGAATTATATTGATTGCAATAGTGTTTTAGTTGACTTTTCTCTCTCACATGTTCTCTCAGCCTGAACATCTGTTTATTAAAATAACATGTCACGTGCTGACTCAACACTTTGGTTTCACTTTTTTGAAGAAGTGAATAGAGAGCTGCCTAGTAATGATCAGTTTATGATCTAAGTGAACCCACTAGTATACTACCCTCAGAAAGAATATCTATCATTATGTTACACATCCAGACCATGAGAATGAGCAGCCCTGAGGCAACACGTGAGAGTGAAGGGAAAATGGCAATGTAGTATTACTATTTATTTTTGCCTTTATGTACTCCAACAATAAAGTAAGCCGTAAGAAAAAAGTGTCTAGAATCTTACCTTTAGAATTATTAATTTGATCACCTAATAATAGCTAAAGAATATAATACAGAGAAAAACCTTTTCAACATACATTGAATTCTTTCTACCTCTAGTGCCAGGTAGCATTCACGTTCTTGAAAATACCCACAGCATTTTGTGCACTCAAATATAAAATACTGTAACTCTATTTAATTGAATAAACATACTGTGAAGTAAATACATCCAATTGATATTAAGTTGTGTCTGGAATTGAAAAATGCCTAATACATCACTAAGTTTACTATTATTTCACTCATTTTTCCTCCCATTTACTGACACTGGTTACTGAAAATTCTGTGTCAGAATTTCTCTTTGTTATCCCAGATGTCTAGATTTTCACTGGGTAAGCTGTTTGTCCCTGAAATGTATAAATGTAATGGATTCTATCTGGCATGCTTTTCCTGTTCATTTTCCCAGATCTTCCTTTATGAACATAATGTTCTAAGTTATTTAAGTAAATAAGAAAAAAATTAGTAGTATTCATTCGAGTGGAAATATCTTTCTCTGAAGTCTCTATCCCTTCTTTTCATTCTTTGTCTTCTCCACCCAACACAACAAACATGAGAAAATGAAATCTTTTTGTTCTTTGGTGTTTCAATTTACATTCTGTGTTTCAGTACCATGTCTCCAAAGAGAATGTCTGATTCTGAGTCACCCTGGGCCACCTGTGTTTAAAGGATGAGTATATATAAAATATGTTATGCCAAAAAGAAAATTGTCATAACAAATTGACAAGTTAACATTTTATTAAAATCATTTGGGGCATTCAAAATATATATTCAGTAAAATGAGAAAAAAGAAATTAGCCATTCTAATAATTACCTATTATTCAAAAATCAATTAAGTACATTATCATGTACTCTGGAATATAAGGTGAGCATAATATAATCAGAGAGTATTAACAAATATCATAACCATCTAAAAAACATGTAACCATAAATATTGCGAAAGAGTCTTTGTAAGCATAAAAAATACTCAGTTTCTTTTTCAATAGCACATAGCACTATATTTTCATGTATGATCTCTTCTTGTACAATAGGTCACACCTTCAGTGCCACTTTCTCAGATAACTCTGTGATCTATGTGTTGCCTCTTATACCCTGTTACAGTTTCCTGTGATGTATTACTACAACCATTTAAAATATTTATATATTTTATTGTTTACGTCTTTCCTTCCTTAAGGGTAAACTTCTTGTTTCAACAGCTTTTAACACAATGACATATTAACAACTAAAATTTGGTGAATTGAAGAGAGAAGTTAATTTTTTAAATGCCTGTCTTGATAAGTTGTTGAACTTAGTGACATAGATTAGTCCCTTTTTGTTTATACTGTTCATTGTTATTATGCTTGGATAGTTCTGAAACATGAAATCCATGATGAGAATTATTTTTGTCATTTTTAGTCTCCACCAAGTACAAAGAGTTTTCAAGTTCACAATAAATGAATATGTCAAGCTCTTATATACTCTTGCATAGATAGAAACATTTTTCCCAATGGCAAGTCAGCTTCTAAAACTACCAATTCTTTAAATGAACAATTCTGTGAGCATCTAAAAATAACAAAAAATGATAAAAGACATATTCCCAACAAGACATCTTTGAAAAAATATCTTGTGCCACAGCAAATTTTTAGCCTTTCATTTCAACCCACATTCTTTGGAGTGTAATAAATCAAGAATAGAGACAACAATCAACAATATTAGAAAGCTGTTGAAGCATTGCATTGTCTGTGTGTGTCTGTGTGTGAGTAGGGAGCAATAATCATGAACTCTGCTCTAACAGATGAGTATCAAAGAGAAGAGCGTCATGGGACTGAAAGCTAAAATTCAAGTGAAAATGTGCCAGTGTGATAATTAAGAATGTGTGCATTTATAAGATTTTTCTTAAAGATTGTTGAAATCTAAGTTTGGTGTAACAAATAAGAGGTGCTGACTAAAAGTAGTCATCCATCGCAATATAAAAATAACCTGTGTCAAGTCATGCTACGATTTTAAAATTTGACAATGCATCATCATTGTTCAAATGTACATTGAAATGCACTAGTAGAAAAAGGTGACATCCATTTTACAAATCTTTTTTGTTTTGTTTTGTTTTTTTGAGGTAGGGTCTCCCTCTGTTGCCCAGACTGGAGCACAGTGGTACAATCATAGCTCATTACAGCCTCAAACTCCTAGGCTCAAGCCATTCTCCTGCCCCAGTCTCCTGAGCAGCAGGGACTGCAGGTGAGCACCACCAGACCAAGCTAAGTTTTTAATTTTGTAGAGCTAGGGTCTTGTGTTGCCCAGACTAGTCTCAAACTCCCAGCCTCAAGCAATCCTCCTGCCTCTGACTGAACCACCACACCTGGCCCAAATATGCTGTTTTTTTTTTTTTGTTTGTTTTTTTGATAAACGTTTTCCCTTAAATCTTTCAGAGTGGATGACTTAACACACAATGATGATTTACTCTTTCATCACATAATGAAATAATTGTTCTATTCAATATATGTCATCTGCTACATATACATACATTATTTAGTGTTACTATGCACAGTATTATATATGTGTGCATTCATTGCAACTATTATATGTTACACATAATATATATTATCCCTATTAAAATCTATGTTATATTCAATATTTGTATTTATATTACATGAATGCTGAATATTGTATGTGTGTGCATAAAACATTTCTGTTGCAATGTATTCAAATATTTTTGCAAAAATTACAGAAATTTATTAGCTTGATTTATAAAGTAAAATCATAAGGAGGACTAAATGTGATGCTGGTTTTTCATTATGGCATCATAAATACAGTGGTCCACTATATTTTACAAATATTGAAAACATGGAAAGGCTACGTCTTTTATTTATGTTTACTAATTGTATAGTATTAGTATTACTAATTGTATTGTATACATACTGTATAATCACAAGTGCAGTTCCAGCCATTCAGTTTAGAATTTGTCATCTATTGCTTAAAAAATTCCATTGTTTGATACAGATACACATAAATTCAGAAATCCAGGTGTATATATCTCCAGAAAGACTCTTGGAAATTAAAATATCTATATGAATAAATTTGGCTAAAAGTGTTTTGTTTTCATTAGGGAATTTAAAGTGATATTTGAAACAAAATTTTAATGAAAAGGTCAAAGAATAGAATGTCTTATCATCTAAGCAAAAGAGGTGATCTAAGAGAAAGAGGTAAGGTCAAAATGTTTTACTTCTTTAACTCATTTATTTCATTGAAAGCCTATTACTAAAGAAATCTTATTCTACAAAGGAAAAAATATATAAATGACTCAAAATACAAAAAATTTTTGATTGTGTAAGATAAAAGTGACCACCAAAATCTGAATCTCTCAGCATATCCCCCCAGACTATTGAGATGAAGAATAAATAAATACTATTCATAATCCACCCTAACAGCTAATTATAATACAAAGAATAAATACTGTAAGCATATAGTTAGCTAAAATTAGAATTAATAGTCCTGGAAGAAAAGAAAAGGAAATAAAATGTTAGAAAACAAATCATTCATTCATCCAATACATGCACAAGTAAAAGGACTTTTCTAGAGCAGATACCAATAAGTAGATTTGCTTGGTGATAGTCTTGGCCCAGCTGTCTGCCTGCCTACCTTTCTTTCCTGCCTGCCTTCCTTTCTTCCTTCTTTCCTTCCCTTTCTATTTTCTCCCTTCTTCTTTCTTTCTTTGTACTTCAAAAGAGAGTGGCATTTTGTTTCATATATACAGTGACCCCTCTTGTTATAAATGCATAAGTGTGCTATATTAAATATGTTTACAATATTAATAATAAAATTGACAGAAAATTTAAAAAGTGTAAATAAACAATAATAATACTTTCAATGAATAAGAAAGCACCCAAAAGAAAGATAGAATACGTGAGCAGGCATTTCTCTTTAGAGAAAATATAAATGGTTAATTATCAGAAAAATTAGCTAACTTTATTGGTAAACAGGAAATACAAATTGAAATCAAAATGTGACATTTTACATCTTCCCGAATGGATCAATTAAAAAGGCTGATAACATATTGATCCCAGAATTATTTTCATAATCAATTTGGAAAATAGTTTTGTATTACCTAGTAAGTTTTAACAGATACACTCCTACAATGTGGTGGTTCTAGTCCTTCGTACAATGATAATGATTCCATAGATAATTAGCCAAATAATATATTGTTTAGGAAAGTGTATATGTCTAACAAAGCTATATAGTAAATCAATAGAATGTTTAACTCAACATTCAGTAGAAGAATTACCTCTTCCACTTCTTTTTCTATTTTTAATCTTTGTTATTTTTTTCATTTTTTCAAATTGAAATTTTCAAAGTACGTGGAATAATAAAGGGTATTCATCAATATCCAACAGCACACTAAAAGTTTTCTCAATCTAGAACTGTCATATTGACTGAATAAAGGGCTATTGCTTTTAATATGTGGAACTCGTATTAGATCCATTTGCATAACAGGTTTTTATTAGAAGAGTTTGATGATTGGTAATTCATTCTACTGACTTCTATGTAGATAAACATTTTATGTACAATAATGGCAGCTTTAGTTATTTTCCCCTGACATTTATCTTTTTTTCTTATTGCATTATTTGGAATATCCAGTAAAACGTTTATTAGGTTTACTTTCGGTGTGTATTTTAATTATGTCTTTAATGGGTATATTATGCAGTTATTCATTTGAATTTACTTTTCTCCACCTGGGATTAAAATTCATGAAAATGACTGGTTGTGGTGGCTCATGCTTGTAGTCCCAGTACTTTGAGAGGCCAAGGGAAGTGGATCTCTTGAGCCCAGGAGTGTTGAGATCAGCCTGGGCAATATAGTGAGACCTCATATACAGAAAAAATACAGAGATTAGCCAGGCGTGGTAGATGCTCAGGAGACTGAAGCAGGAGGATCATTTAAGCCCAAGAGGTAGAGGCTGCAGTGAGCTATGATAGTGCCGCTGCACTCCACACTAGGCATCAGGGTGAGGCTGCACTCCACACTAGGCATCAGGGTGAGATCTTGTCTCAAATTAATCAATCAATAAATGCAAGAAATTCATTAAGATTATTAATTTAAAAAAATATTTTATTTTCCAATGCCTGGATAAGTCTTTTCATTTTTAAATACTGAAACATATACTTGTATTGAATGAATAAATAAAGGAAGAAAAAACTAAGAATGCTAAAAACAAATTTATTCAAAAGACGTGTTCTCTGTGAAGTTCTCTGTGCAGGCTTAGCTTTTCCAATTTCTCTTTCTTGAAGTCTTTCATTAGTTGAGAATTTTATTTACCATGTTATGATTTATCTAGTTTGCTGGTCCTTGAGAAATCAGAAACACTGATACCAAATCTAAGTGATACAGAGTTGATGTCAAATGTACCTTGCAGTGGTGCAATATTTTCTTCTTTTATTATCAACAAGAAGTAATTCAAAAACATGAAGTATTATATCACTATAATGTCTCTTAATATTAAGTTAACATTAATTTCCCCAAACTTTTTGGTTTTAATCATTACTATAATAAAACATAAGAAAGGAGTAAAATGAAGTACTATTTTTTTTCATTCTAAATATCTTTTAAAAACAGGCTCAGTCTTCATAAGAATTCCATCAGTCCTCTTCAAAATGACCATAATAAAAATTTTCAAAAAGTAAATAGGTCAGGTTGCTGTGTATATAGAAGGCACCATCTATACATAGTATCAACACCCCCAGGCTATGAATTTTGGAGGAAATTTTAAAAGCCCAGAAAGGCGCATGGGTACAATGACGTGGTGACACAGTGACATCGAGCATCTTTGATCTTGCATATGACAAAATTAGTAATTTTCTCTAATCCAGTGCAAAGAACAGTAGATCATCCAATTCACCCTTTGACAACTTATATTTACTTCAGAGGCAAAAGTTAATTGGGCTCATGGAGTTGTACATCTGCCCATTTTGCCTTTTTACAAATGAAGTTCACACTCTTGGGCTTATATTCAAAGAATTGATGTTAAAAGTTGGAATAATGTAAAGGAATATATGTAAATGTATATATACAAAAATAAATTACAATTTACTTTTATGTCAGCCAAAATCAGTTGTATTTTGTTCACAAATATTAATGAAACATTTTTTTTTCTAGGCACTATGGTAAGTACCATGAATAAAAAAGGTTATGTGCCTTTGAGGAGCAAATATGCACATTGCAGTGATAGTTTTAGCAAAATGGCTTACGAGCTATAGTAAAATATTACACACGAAGATTTACTGGGTAAATGAAAGAACCGACTAATCCAGCCTCAAATGTGGGTGTTTGACAATGCATACTTGTCAACTGTTAAAGTATAACTAAATGATAATGAGATAAACATTGCAATCTTATCATTCCAAATTGCAGAGATGTGAAGGGGTATGGTGTGTAGCAAGGAACTGCATGCTGTTCAACATTATTCAAAGATAAACTACAAAATAAAGAGTTAGTAAAATATGAGGCAGAGAGATAGGATGGTTCTAGATATGCAGAAGGTTGTAAATTTTGGAGTTGTTAGAGTTCCTATTAAATATTTAAACAAGTATGTGCTGTGATCATATTTACATTTCTTTTTTTTATCAAATCCATCATTTTATTAAAATATAAATCGAATCAGAAGCATTTTTAATCCTCATTTAAAAAGAAGAAGGCAGTGGTGGTTTCTTCTCTTAAGACTGAATACATTCACTTGCAGAAAGCTTGTTAATGAAAATCAACTCTGTAGATTAACACCATCATGTCTTCTAGTTTAATGGACATTTCAAGAGAGGTGACATTTTGAGGCTGTGAGGTAGCCTGTTTCCAGGCGCTGTTTTGGATGGTCAGATTCTAGGATGTTAATAGTGAAACACTGTTTAAGAAGGTCAAATGGGGTGATTATTTAGGAGAGATTTTATGTTTCTGAAATAAGGTAATATGAAATGAATTGTTCTGATTAAAAATATTTAGCAATTTGATTGGTGATAATTCATGATTGATTAGATATAAATAATATGAAAAAATCATTTATTTAAGCAGCCCCACTAATGGCCTTTCTAACCTCAGTGATAGAAAACATCTTGAGGCAAGAAAATTCTGGATAAAAACATGCAGAATGAGGAGGAGGAGGACTTCTGGAACGACTGAGTAAGAAGCATGGTTAATCTTAATGCTATCCCGCAAAAGCAGAAACAACACTTAGCAAAGCTGTCAAAAGCAACCAGTTAAAGATGTAAGAAATTGAGAAACATTCAGGAAGGCCTATTAAATCTTGGTGAAATTGAGAGTCCAAGTCATTTCAGCTTGAGATTGCTCTCAACTCTCCAACATGTAGAATGGCACTCTCACCTCCCCAACATGTAGGGCAGGACTCTCACCTCCCCAACATGTAGGGCAGGACTCTCACCTCCCCAACATGTAGGGCAGGACTGTCACCTCTCCAACATGTAGGGCAGCCCTGATGTGCTTTCAGATAAGTTGATTTTTATTAGGAGTACATTGTGGGAAAATTCGTGCCCAGCACTGTCAAAAACAATACATAGCTCAGTGGCAAAAATTAGAGAAGTCTAGCATGGGATAGCTGGAGGTGATCATACTGTTGGGAGCAAACAGCACAATGGCACACCAGGCACTTAATAGGCACATCCAGTAAAAGGGACAACCAGAGTGCCTTGCCAAAATCTCACTTATTCTTGGTGGTCTGGAAAGTTGCACAAAAGTATGAGCCTGTTCAGAAAATTTAGAGAGGTCTCCAGTAAATTACTTGTATCTGGCTGAACATGAGGCCTATCGAATACAGAAAGTAAAAACTCTGGGAGAACCATAAATTTGCTGAACGTAAATAAAAGTTACCATTGAAGAAAGAGGGATCACTAACAAAGACAACCTTAACTTTTCCCTTAGCTTGATTAAACTTTAGACAGCTCTTTTTTCCTGCCCTCAGCCCTGACCTCCCACTCACATTGGGACCCTTACAGAATGCAGATGGCTAACTACAGAAACATGGCTCTCCATTTTTCCAATTGTTTCTATACACTAATACAATTCTCTGCCGACTATCTTCTATTACTGTCCTGTCTGTTTCAGTGACTTCACAATATGAACTACATCATCTGGCTTCCTGTTTTAAATGGCTTATGCTTGATTTCGGCCAATGTTAACCCAGGAATGAGATTGAAGGAAAGTATCAGAATACGGGAAGGACATTTAATTCCTTGTATTCCTCCTTGCAAGTCCCCTTGGTTGGCTATGTCACTTTAAAAGGGGTTTTCTTCTTCAATTTCTGGTAACACTTCTATTCTCAAATCTCTTTAGTTCTCAATATATATATAGTTCTCAATATAGTAACTCGTGATTTCATGTGCCTTCCCCACACCTTTATAAATAGTTTATTTATTAAAGTTACCTTGAGTCATCATAATTTGAGAGTGTCAATGGTTTTCTATAGTGACAATGGCAGATAAAACTACTGAAAGTAAAATCTGGTAAAAGCCCACATTAGATGTGGGACATAAAGCAACGAGGTATCAGAATAAACTGAAGAATAGTATTAGTTTCAAAATTGTTTAATAAAATATAGGGATATTGAATCAACAGGTATTTTATTGTAATTATGTCCTAAGATCATACATGTACTATTTGTTTGATTCTACAGAGTAAACTCTGTTAACTTAATTAATTCTACTCTATTTGTTATAATGAATGAAGAGAAAAATGTGATCATTTAAATAAATATCAAAAGTCATTCAATTAATTAAAGATCATTATAAACCTTTTAATAAAATGGAAATAGCAGAAAGGAGTAGTTTCAGTGTTAATTACAGTAACAGTTTAGGCATTATTTATTTTGTACCCAATTAAATATGGTGAAATATTTTTTCTTTCTGTTTTTTGATGTTATATTTTATATTTTTGTATTTAATTTTATATTATTAAATTTAGTAAAATAAAAATTAAATATTAATGGAGTCACAATGAGTCAAAGTTACAATCACAAGTAAATAACACATACCCAAAAAGTTTTAGTTTTAAGTTATTCTGAAATGACAAACAGCATATACAATTCATACAAAATTTTATTTAAGATCCATTTTAAATCAAGTTTAATGTTCTCCTTGGAATTTATTATGAAATGTCAGGTATTTATTCATTGAATATACATTCATTGAATATAAATTTTCATTTGGAGACAAGGGTTTGGTACTTATTTAATGTTGCTGATGGTTATAAATAAAATGCAAGTAACAAATTTATAAATTTGTGTATTTTTATTTAAAAGATTGATTTTGTGCTTAACTGAGCATGAAATATGTATATACATAAATATACATGCATAGATATAATATTGACTGTCTGATATTAATATAAATTATATTATTTTAAGAATTAACTTAAATAGATTTTGGTAAGTTCTTATTTTCTTCAAATTATAATTTTCTAGAAAGATTCAAAAATCAATTTATCATTTATTAAAATACCTTAGAAAGACTATTGCTTGTGGGAAAGCTAACTGTATACAATATTAAAACAAAACACTTTCTATCTTTTATAGACAAAATTCCATTCATCAATGCACTTTACTGAAATAGGTACATGCAAGTACTCTAATACAAACAACATTGAAAACAATGCCATTTATGATAGCATGAAAAATTTAACACTTAGAAATAAATTTAACAAAGCAAATGAAATATGTGTACACTTAAAACTATAAAACATTGATGAAGGAAATTGAAGAAGACGCAAATAAATGGAAAGATATTCTCTGCCCATGGGTTGAAATAATTGAGATTGTTAAAATATCCATCTATCCAAAGTCATCTATAGACTGTGTGTAATCCCTATCAAAGTTCAACTAGCATTTTTCACAGAAATTAACAATTTCAAAAGTTAAGTGGAATAAAAGGCCATGAAGAGCCAAAGCAATGTTGAGAAAAAAACACAAATTTGTCTGGATCACAGTTCTTGATTTAAGATAGGTTAATTAGTAATCAAAACAGTACAGTACTGGCATAAAAATAGGGACATAAGTAAATGGAACATAATAGAGCACCCAGAAATAAACTCCAACATGTAAAGTCAACCAGTTTTCAGCAAGCAGCCCACCAAGGGGACACAATGTGGAAAGAATAGTCTCTTCAATAAATGATGTTAGGAAAACCGAATTTTCACATACCAATAAAATTGGACCCGTTTCTTATGCCAAACACAAAAATCAGCTCTAAATGGATAAATTCCTAAATGTAAGACCTGAAACTGTAAAACTTCTAGAAGAAAACTTGGGACAAGCTTTTTGACATTGGCTTTGGCAATGATGTTTTTAGATATCAAATAAAAAAAATTTGAGCAACAAAAGCAGAAATAAATGGGGCTACAGCAAACTAATAGAAATCCACACAACAAAGGAAAAAATTAACAAAATGAAAAGGTAACCTGTAAATTAGAAGAAAATCTTTGCAAACCATAAATCTGAGAAGGTGTTAATATCCAAAATACACAAGGAACTCAAACAGCTCAGTACAAAAAACACACAAATAGCTTGATTAAAAAATGGGCAAAAGACCCAAACAGACATTTCTCTGAAGAAAGGCTTAGCAGGTATATGATTAGATGCTCAGTCTCACTAATCATCTGGAAATGCAAAAAAAAAAAAAAAAAAAAAAACCACAATGAGATATTACCTCCCACCTTTTAGGATGGCTATCATGAAAAAGATGAGACCAATACCTCCTTTGGTCTCTTATTGGTCAAGATGTGGTGATAAGGACACTTTCATACAGTGTCTATGAGAATGCAAATTGGTACAGCCATTATGAAAAACAGTATGGAGGTTCCTAAATAAAAAAATAGAACTACCATATGACCCAGGCATCCCTCTGTTGGGTTTATACTCTCCCAAAATGAAATCAACATAGAGATGTCTGTACTCCCAGGATCATTGCACCATTATTCACAATAGCCAAGATATGTAAACTACGTAAGTGACCATCCACGAATGAATGGATAAAAAAATTATATATACATATAGAGAGAGAGTTATATATACAGTTTTATATATATAGTTATTCCTTTATGTATGTGTGTGTGTGTGTGTATATGTGTGTGTGTGTATATATATATATAGAGAGAGTTATTCCTTGATATATGCAGGGGATTGACTCTAGGATCCCTGCATATACAAAAATCCAGGCATAGTCAAGTCCCTCAGTTAACCCTGCAGAACTTGCAGATATGAAAGTTGGCCCTCTGTATATATGAATTTTACATCTCATCAACACTATATTTCAATTTGCATTTGGTTGAAAAATATACATGTAGAAGCAGATTCATGCAGTTCAGAACCATGTTGTTCAAGAGTCAGTCGTGTTGTGTGTGTGTATATAAGTATAAATAATATATTATTTTTCAGCCTTGTTAAAGAAGATACTGCCATTTACAACAATTGGATGAATCCTGAGTACTTTATGTTAAGTAAAATAAGCCAAACACAGAGAAAAAGATACAACATAATCTCACTTGTATGTGGAATCTAGAAAAAAAAAAAAAAGTTGAATCAATAGAAACAGTAGAAAAGTGGTTACCAGAGTCAGGGAACTGGAGGAAATGGGAGAGAAGTAGGTCAAAGTGTACACATTTGCAGTTATGTAGGATGCATAAGTCTAGAGATGTGATGTAACCATGAAGATTAGAGTTAATATTATTATATTGTATTTTAAAGATCTACTAAGAGAGAAGATTTTAGGCACTCTCACCACAAAAAGTAACCACAGATGGTAGATATTTTAATGTGTTTGACTATAGTAATTATGTCACTTATGTATATGTCATAGTATGTTTGAAAACATCATATTGTATGCCTTAAATGCATACAGTAAAACACTGAAAATAAATATTTAGATGAAGTTATTATTCTCTAGACATTTCAAGTAATTACTTCATATTTTAGAGAACTGAATGTTCATTTCCTGAACTAATTAACTCATTGTTCTTTTGAACTTGAGCAAGGTGAAACAAAAAAATATGGATCTTCCACACATGCATTTCTTGATTTTTCTTGTGTTCTGAATTTCTTGTCGTGGTATCTGTTTTACTTTGTCTGTAGCCAGTATCAGTAGTATAGGAAAAATGGTCTCTCATACGCTCTATATACAGAGCAGCAACCTCTAGTAACATGCTTTTTTGAATGTTACATCTGAAATTGATTTTATGAGAGAAAACCAGTGAAGATTGGTATCTTTTTGAAATATTTCTAAAGATTCAAGTTCTTCATTAAGTCAAAGAGAATCAAACACTTTAAAAGTCACAATTTTTTAATCAATGAAGAGAATGCTTCAAGTTGGCTCAGTTTGCCTTCATGGTATTTTCTAAGTACATGAGATTTAGCTTGTAATGAAAGTTAGAATGTGATTCAGGCATAAAGGGAATCCACAACCTGGGATCTGATTTTAAATGCTTATAATTATGTAGGATTAAAGTTGTAACGTCTTTAATGTGAAAGTAGGTTATTTATAGAATACAAACCAGCAAACATAATATCTAATATAATAGAAATGCAGCTTATTGAAATTCCTAAGTAAAATTATTTGAAAGGAATGGCTTCTAAAGTTATTATTAGAAACTATTAATCTGTATCAACAAAATATGTTTCTTGAATCTATGAATACAATTGATTCAAAATGAAGTGATTTTTAAAGCAATTTTTATTTACTTACTACTTATTTCCAAGATAATTACTCCCAAAGACAAAATTAAGTTGGTAGGTTTTACATATCTCCAGTCTTGAGGTAAAACATGGACAAGTCTACAGGAAACTATTTGAGGATCATGTTATATTTTCTTTTGATAAATTCTAGGAAAATTTATTTGGCATGCCCATACAATGTTGCTCTTTTGTTTAAATTACGAAAACGTAAGAGTCAACACTTTAATTTGCCTTCATTATTAAAATTAATAAATCATAACTTCAATCCTTCATTAGACCTATATTCTCTTAAGGAGAAAGGAAGTACTTTTCCTGTTCTCCTCTTACTTAAATTCACTGAAATAAGGATCCTTTAATGAGAGTTTAAATTCAAAAAACGAGGCTAAGCTTGACTCACTTGTAATTCTCTCCAGCATATAATTTGTTTTATGTGATTTGATTAGTGTTTTTGTAGTCATGATTAATTTGATTATAATCAAGTAATGATATTGAAAATTGCTTTATTATTTTTAGTTTGGCTGTTTCAGTGTGCCTTTCTGTGTTCTGTAAAACAGCATAAAACCACAGGCAGTTTCTGGACTTCAGTGTCTTCTAGTGAAAATATTTAGCTAATAACTATTTCCTATATTTTTCTGTGTTAGGACAGAAAAAGTATGTAAGAAAATAAGAATGGATGGTAAGTTACATTTTTTAAGACAGCATCTCACTCTGTAAATGCATCTTTAATTTTCCTTATGCATCTATTTTTTCAGTAATATGTTCATGTGAAATGACATTTTACATGCTGCATCTATTCTAATAAGGCATTTAAAATAATTTCGTTAATTCTAGTAGATGGTTTTGATGTACTGGACAACATTTCCTTGGCCCACATAATTTAAGCACCTTATGTATCTGACATGTTTTGGTTCTGTGTCCCTACCCAAATCTTATGTTGAAATGTAATTACCATGTGGTGAAGGAGGGCCCTGGTGGAAGGTGATTGGATCATGGGGGCAGATTCGCTCCTTGCTGTTCTCATGATAGTGAGTGAGTTCTCATGATATCTGGATGTTTAAAAATGTGTGGCACTTCCCACTTCTCTCCTGCCACCATGTGAAGATGTGCTTGCTTCCCCTTCCACTGTGATTGTAAGTTTACTGAGGCCTCACAGCCATGCCTCCTGTGCAGTCTTTTGAACTGTGAGTCAATTAAACCTATTTTTTAAATAAACTACCCAGTCTCAGGTAGTTCTTTATAGCCATGTGAGAATGGACTAATACAGTATCATACACAGATTTCTAAAATGGTGCAGAAAAATATCACTTGTTAGTATTCACACCCTTGTGTAATTTCCTCCCTGTGAGTGTGCATTGAACGTAGTGACTCACATTTTAGAGAATAGAAAACAACAAAGATGATAGGTTGCCACTTCTGTAATTAGATTACAAAATAAATTTTCTTCCATAATTTTTGCTAACTATCGTTTCCTTTGCTTGGATGCTTTGATGAAGCAAACTGCAATGTTGAAGGGTCCTCATGGCAAGAAACCAAGGAAATAATGCAACTATCAGTTAGATATAAACTGAGGACTTTTGTTCAATTATGCCTTTAGTTCAATTAGCTCACAAAGAACTGAACACTAACAACAATTATGTGAGTCAGTTTACAAGTGAGTCCTCCATTTCAGCCTTAAAATGACCGAGGCCGTCGCTGACATCTTGAGCCCAACTTTTCAGAGACTTTGAAGCAAATGGCCCAGGGAGGCTATGTCCAAATTCCTAGCCCATAGAAATGACAAAATAAATTTGTGTTGTTTTAAAAGTCACTAAGTTTTGAAATAATTTGTTATACAACAATTGTTAATTTTTACAGTACATTTGACAGTTCCATACACCACCAACTTCCTCAAGCTATAGGAAACCTCTAAGCTGCATGCAAATATATCCCAGAATCATTTCCCTCAGCCAAATGTGTTTAGTTGTAAATGGACAAATGCCTCAGTCTTCTCATCTTCCTGTGGGGCAATTTTGAAGTATTGTTCTTTGTGATCTATCAGAAAGTCTACAATGTGATTGAATGCTCTTTTCTCATATGCCATGGATAAAGAAGATAACAGGGCCTGGAGGAAATAAGAGGTATTATGTTGCATGGAGTAAACAGGGCAACAAGTAGCAATATAATCAATATTTTTGGATGGGATCTTAACAGTAGCTGGTACCCTGTTGCAAAAAATAATAATAATAATAATATATTATCAACATAGGTTTACTGAGGGGGCTATGCTCTGTGTAGCCAGGTAGGTTCTGCCATTGAATATGTTAGGAGATTAGGGTGGTTGTGACTGATGAGAATGGATATAAGTTAAGAGAATAATAAGCTTAACTTTTGGTACTTTTATCTTAAGATGTAGGCCATAACTCTGAATTTCTATGACATTTTTAAAGTTATCTCTTGGCTTACGTAGGCAGAATCTCACAACTCATGAAAAACAAACTTGGGGCTTGATTCTGAGGGTTACTGCAGTGTAACAGCAGTAAATGTCATAACTTTCCAGGTGTCTTATGAGGAAATGAGGATATTGATAAGGAAAAAAATACTTCTTTGGAAAAAAATCCCTAATAATTTCTTTAGCCACTATTCTTCATGTCCCTAAGCCTTGGAATGTCACATATGTCAAGGAATCCAGCTAGAAACTTGGTAGCAGGAATCTAGATTTGCTTTTATTCAGACAACTTGCCTTTGCAAGTACTGCCATTCATGTATTTAGTGACTATTTTATATAACTTTGTGATATTGTACCCCAAAAAGCATTGCAACATGAATCTCATTCACAGTGAAGGATGTAGGGCAATGGATTAATGTTTAGGATACAATAGTTGTATTATCTATCTCATCAATCAGGAGCAGAAGATTTTCTTAAGCACTGGATGACCCGACCCAGTGTTTTAGCATAGTGTTGGGTGGAAGGCAATTCCTTATGAGTTTGAAATGCTGTCCTGAAGTATGATACTATAAACTACTGAGCTATAGAGTAGGGTCTCCTAAATCTTTCAAATGTGTTCACTTTTTTTTTCTTACTATCCTAACCAGTGTAGTTCAACTATAGAATTTAGAGTTTAAGAAAGAAATGTTTCCAGTAGGGGTAACAATTATGATATGTTTCAATGGATTAGATGACAAGGTGGTCATTAGGTTATTTGAATTACTCACATCACAAGTAATGAGGCAAAAAGGTTAGTTATGCATTTTTATTGAAGTGATTGACCCTAACAGAGTTATACTTGTGAAGTTGGGGAAGGAAAGGATATGGATGAAAATTTGGGCATTTTTTGTGTTTCACCTTGTACTAACACATTCATCAGAGTCTTCAGGAAACAATCATCAGAGTCTTCTTCAAATCTACTCAGGTAATACAAACTTACCCTCAGATTCACTAAGAATAAATATTTAGGTCACCCTACTGCACAAAGAAATTTTAATCTTCTGAGATTTTAAATGAGAATATGCAGAACATCAAGGTTGTGACAAGTATCTGCTATATCTATATCGTCAATTTCAGACATGAGCACTATAGTCTTAACCCATATTCACCATTTTCTGTGTCATTTATCTAGCCATGACATTTAACTAATTTATTTTCTCTTTGCTTCTATGCTTCCCAAATACACACACATACACCCCATTTCTATTGGGTATGTATGCTGTATTGTCATAGTTACATTTGCCTTTTCCTTTTTTTTTTTTGAGATGGGGTCTCGCTGTGTTGCCAGGCTGGAGTGCAGTGGTGCGAACTCGGCTCACTGCAACCTCAGCCTGCAGGGTTCAAGCGTTTCTCCCGAGTAGCTGGGACTATAGGCGTGTGCTACCACGCCCAACTAATTTTTGTATTTTTAGTAGAGATGGGGTTTCACCATTGTGGCCAGGATGGTCTTGATCTGTTGACCTCATGATATGCTTGCCTCGGCCTCCCAAAGTGCTGGGATTACAGGCGTGAGCCACCGCCTTGGCCTAAATTTGCCTTTTATTTTTCCTAGTGCTTACTAGTTATGTGGCTTTGAGCAACTTATTTTGAGAAACGTTTTGTTCTTATAGTAATCCTGAATCTTATTTTACAGATATAAATTATGAATCTTATTTTACAGATAGAAATTATCTCATTATAAGCATTACATTACAACATAGAAGAAGCCAATGGACTAAGACTAAAATTGCAGAGAACACAATAATAAGCAGAATCTTGAAGACTACATGTCCTATATGGCAGTGGTTGTCAAAGTGTGGTCCCCAAACAAGAGGGATTGGTGTCACAAGGGAAATTCTTAGTAATGCAAATTATTAGGCCACTAACCTAGAGTCAAAAACCATGGAGGTGATGTTCATCAATATGTCTGCTAAAAGCCCTCCAAACAATTTTAATCTGTGTTAAAGTCTGAGCAGCACTGCCTTACAGAAAAGTTGAAGAAGTTTGCCTCAAGAAGAGCACAAAGAGTGAGTAAAACTCACAGCCCATTTTATTAAGGTCACAGAGTGTAGTATGGTTGGAGTGCAGTTCATGAAGGAGGGCTTTTAGGAGATGAAGTTGGTAAAGAGGGAAGAACCAGATTTTAAAGGACAATATAGGCCAAATAAAGGAAGCAGGATGGCAGTATATAAAAAGAGAGAAACTGTGAAGCCAGACAAATCTCAGTTCAAGCCTTATCATTTGAACATGTATTTTAACTTTCTGAACGTATAAAAGTTAAGATCTTTCAGGTTAATATAAGTGATTCTTCTCCATGTACAAATTAGCAATTTGAGTTATTCTATCCCATATGATCTGTAGCTATGTATAATACATCTTATTTGTATAATTACTAATCCATCTGAACTATTTCATTCAACTACATTTTGTTTGAAATACATTTTTCATTATTTTGTTTATTTTAGGGTATTTCTTGATTACGTCATTGACACAGGTTTCTTTTAGAACTCTTAGATTAAATGAATTTACAATAGCTTTATGTTATATAGTTTTAAAATAGTTTCTCAATTTGTTTGAATGTTAAGAAGATTAATAAAATGTAATTTTTTCCTACTGACTTATTCTCCAAAACATTCAGCTTAATTTTCCACTAATTTTATCACTGTTTTGCTCTGCTGTAATGCTGGAATTAAGGAAAATAGAATGTTAGGCTACTCATTTTGTGCATATCTAGTTTTCCGTTCCTTTTCTTTTTTTATCAAGTAACTGGATTCAGCCTAGATTATTAGGCATTTCTTGTGGGAAAGAGGGGGCAAATTATAGCCCGCCTTCCAGTTGCTTCCAGTTTCATTAATATTCTCCATTGGGATGGCAGTCTTCAAATTTTGCTCAAGAAGGTGAGCTATGATTTCATGTCTGCACTTATATTTTTCCATTTTTGTCTTTTAATATTAAAGTTAATCCCATCTACTAAAACTGAAAGATCAACAAAAGAAAATAAATTGAGGAGTCTATGTCCCCTCTTTTATTTGTGGGCCTACCTGCATTGCAATATTTTATCAGCTCTCTTCCTTGGTAATCATGATGGGTAGTCTTATGGGTCAACTTGCCTGGGCTGTAGTACCCGGTTATTTAATCAAACACAAATCTAGGTGCTGCAGTTTAGGTGTTCTGTTATTGTTGTTATATCTGTATTCAGCTGATTTTAAGTAATGATTAAATACAATAACGTGGGCAGGCCTCATTCAGTCAGTTGGAGGCCTTAAGAGCAAAAACTCAGGTTTCCCTGAGAAGAAATTCTGCTCTGAGACTAGAGCATCAAATTCTGTCTGAGTTTTCAGGCTGCCCTTATGATTTCAGACTTGGCAGGCCCCAAAATCATGTGGGTCAATTTCTTAAAATAAGTAAATCTCCCTCTCTGTATGTATGTATACATTACTGCTTATCTATCTACCCATATATCTATCTATTGCTCGATCTATCTATCTATCTATCTATCTATCTATCTATCTATCTATCTATCTATCTATCTATTGCTTTATCTATCTATCATCTATCTATCTTTCATCTATCTATCTAATTTCCTATTTGTTCTGTATCTCTGGAGAACTCTAATAATGCAGTAATCTAACCATACTGAGTTGTATACAAATGTTTCTGTATCAGGTAGCTATTTATAAATTAATGTGCATTAAAACCATTTCAAAATTAAGTGGCATAAAACAAAAGGCATTTAATGCCATGATCACACATCTGTCATTTTGCTGAGACTGGTTTACTTATCTTGGCAGAGATCAGCTGGGTGTGTCTCCAAGCTTTGTGTTGGGTCCATGTATCATCCAAATGTGTCTACTTGGAGCAAATAACTACTTTGACTTCTTTTGTTCTCATTTTCATGGCAGAAACATAAGAGGTAGCTGAACAGAAAATAAGATGGTTCTTATATCCTTGGCTTGAAAATGTGATGCTATAACTTCCACCTCATTCTCTTAGCCATAATAAGTCACATAGTGAAGCAAGCCACCTAGAGAATGGAAAGGTCACTCTATCTCTAATGGAAGGACAAAGACGTAGAAACATAGAGAGGTAAAAACTTGGAACAATATTGTAATCTATTACAGGTATCACAGCAAAATGCATTTGGATAATGTTAAGCTCTATAACTGCGTTTTTAGAAAGAGTGACAATTTACTTAGCATAATAAGACACAAAGAAATCCTGTAAGAAACATAAATACTAATAACTTCATATAAAATATAATTTCCCAGACATTGTATTTAGAAAATATTTGTTAATATCTCACTGTATTTCTTGCTCTGCAGAAACCCTGAAGGAAACAATTGTTCTACAATACACACTCATAGTAAATTTGTTGTTTTAATAAGTTCTCAACATCAAGCTTGTGAAGAAAACCAATAGATACAGAATTTAAAAAAAAACTTTGTTGCTCATAAAATCTGCACTGCAAGAAGAAAAAAGAGAAAAGAGACCATCCCAAATTTTAACATGCCAAAATTACAGGGTTTTTTTTTTTTTTATACCTAATTGTACTAAAATTGCTTTGTTGTTAGCAGTGGAAGTGGGATCTCATTATGTGAAAGTAGGAAAGATAAGACCTCATAACTCTCAATAGGACAGGAGAAGGTATACCTTTTAGCTAAGAGTTATTAAACCTCAAAAAGCGTATTGCAAAGGAATACTGATCATGCACATATGAAAGTGGCCACAATATTTGTCAGCTAAACTATCGAGAACAATAAAATATGTGTGGACATTTGTCAGGGAAACAAAATATTTAAGTTATATACAGAGATCATAAATTTTATCTAGGAGAGTAAAATGTTAAATATATTTGTTAGCTGAGATCTTTCAACCGTTAGAGTATATATAATGAACTTTTATTGATTATGCAAAGGCTAATATTTTCATCAAACTTTAAGTACTAATTAAAGTTATAAGTTGCAGGATATGAATTTAACGTGCAAACAGCACAGCAAAAGAAACTGTCACACAGTTGATATGGTTTGGCTGTGTCCCCACCCAAATCTCATTTTGAATTATAACTACCACAATTCCCACATGTCCTGGGAGGAAACAAGTGGGAGGTAATTGAATCACTGGCCACAGGGGTGGGGAGCTGGGGGTTGGAGACTCTTTCCCATGCTGTTCTCATGATAGTGATTAAGTCTCATGATATCTGATGGTTTTAAAAACAAGTTTCCCTGGACAAGCTCTCTGTCTTTTCCTGCTCCATCCATTTAAGACATGACTCGCTTCTTCTTGCCTTCCACCATGATTGTGAGACTTCCCCAGCCATATGGAACTGTAAGTCCATTAAACCCTCCTTCTTTTGTAAATTGCCCAGTCTTGAGTATGTCATTATCAGCAGCATGAAAATAGACTAATATAGTAAATTGGTACCAGTAGAGTGGGCCACTGCTGAAAAGGTAACAGGCCACTGGGTAACAGGCAGAGGCTGGAACAGTTTGGAGGGTTCAGAAAAAGACAGGAAAACGTGAGAAAGTTTGGAACCCCCCAGAGACTTGTTGAATGACTTTGACCAAAATGCTGATAATGGTATAGACAATGAAATTCAGGCTGAGGTGGTCTCAGATGGAGATGAGGAACTTGTTGGAAACTGGAGTAAAAGTGACACTTGTCATGTTTTAGCAAAAAGACTGGTGGCATTTTGCCCCTGCACTAGAGATTTTTGGAACTTTGAACTTGAGAGAGATTTGTTTCGTTTTGTTTTGTTTTGTTTGAGAGGGAGTCTCTGTTGCCCAGGCTGGAGTGCAGTGGCCTTATCCCGGCTCACTGCAACCTCCGCCTCCCGATTCAAGTGATTCTCCTGCCTCAGCCTCCAGAGTAGCCTGGACTACAGGCACCTGTCACCATGCCTAGCCCATTTTTGTATTTTTAGTAGAGATGGGGTTTCACCATATTGGCCAGACTGGTCTGAACTCCTGACCTCAGGTGATCCATGTGCCTCGGCCTCCCAAAGTGCTGGGATTACAGGCATGAGCCACCATGCTTGGCCAGCATTCAGTTTTATAAGGGAAACAAGGTAAAAGTTCAGAAAATTTGCAGCCTGACAATGCAATAGAAAATAAAATCCCATTTTCTGAGAAGAAATTCAAGCCTGCTGCAGAAATTTGCATAAGTAATGAGGAGCCAAATGTTAATTCCCAAGACAATGGGGAAAATGTCTCCAGGGAATGGCAGAGGTCTTCACGATAGCCCCTCCCATCACAGGAGGAAAAAATGGTTTATTGGGTTGGGCCCAGGGTCCCCATGCTATGTGCAGCTTAGGGACTTGGTGCCCTGCATCCCAGCAGCTCCAGCCATGTCTGAAAGAGGCCAATTTAGAGCTTGGGCCATGGTGTCAGAGGGTGTGAGCCCCCAGCCTTGTCAACTTCCACGTGGTGTTAAGCCTGTGAGTGCACAGAAGTCAAGAATTGGAGGTTTTCAAACATACACCTAGATTTCAGAAGATGTTTGGAAATGCCTGGATGCCCAGAGAGAAGTTTGCTGCAGTGGCAAGGCCCTCATGGAGAACCTCTGCTAGTGCAGTACAGAAGGAAAATGTGGGGTCAGAGCCCCCACACATTCAGAGTGGCCCCACACATTCAGAGCCTACTGAAGCTGTAAAAAGAGGGCCACCATCCTCCAGACCCCAGAATGATAGATCCACTGACAGCTTGCACCATGCACCTGGAAAAGCCACAGACACTCAACACCAGTCCATGAAGGCAGCCAGTAAAGAGGCTGTACCCTGCAAAGCCACAGGAGCAGAGCTGCCCAAGCCCATGGGAACCCACCATTTGCATCAGCAGGACTGGGATGTGAGAAATGAAGTCAAAGGAAATCATTTTGGAGCTTTAAGATTTGACTGCCCCACTGGATTTTGGACATGTATGGGGCCTTTAGCCCCTTTCTTTTGGTACATTTCTCCCCTTTGGGATGGGTGTAATTATCTGATTCCTGTACTCCCATTTTATCTAGGAAATAACTAAATTGTTTTTGATTTTACAGGCTCATAAGAGGAAGGGACTTGCCTTTTCTTTGATGAGACTTTGAACTGTCAACTTTTGAGTTAATTCTGAAATGAGTTAAGACTCTGGGGGACCGCTGGGAAGGCATAGTTACATACTCAAGACTAGGCAATTTACAAAGACAGGAACATGCGAGAAATGTGAGAATGAGATTTGTGGGGAGCCAGGGGTGAAATGATATGGTATGGCTGTGTTCCCACCCAAATCTCATTTTGAGTTATAACTTCCACAATTCCCACATATTGTGAGAGGAACCCGGTGGGAGGTAATTGAGTCATGGGGGCAGGTCTTTCCTGTGCTGTTTTCTTGATTGTAAATAAGTCTCATGAGATTTGATGGTTTTAAAAATGGGAGTTTCCTTGTACAAGCTCTCTCTCTCTTTCACTGCTGGCATCCATGTAAGAAGTGACTTGCTCCTCCTTGCATTCTTCCCTGATTGTGAGGCTTCCCCAGCCACGTGGAACTGTGAGTCCATTAAACCTGTTTCCTGTGTAAATTGCCCAGTCTCAGCTATGTCTCTATCAGCAGTGTGAAAAAGGACCAATACAACGGTAAACAGACGACCTAAAAAATAGGAGAAAATATTAGCAAACAATGCATCTGACAAAGGTCTAATATCCAGATCTATAAGGAAGTTGAACAAATGAATAAGCAAAAAATAAATTAAAAATCGGCAAAGGTCTTGACTGCTTCTCAAAAGAAGACAAACAAGGAGCCAACAAATATTGGAAAAAAATGCTCATCATCACTGGTCATGAAAGAAATGCAAGTCAAAACCACAATGAGATAGTATCTCATACCAGTCACATTGACTATTATTTAAAAAAAAAAATACAGAGGCTGATGAGGCTAAATGCTTATGCATTCTTGGTGGGAATGTAAATGAGTTCAGCCAGTGTGGAAAGCAGTTGAAGATTTCTCAAGGAATTTAAAACAAAACTATCATTTGACCCAGTAATCCCATTTCTGGGTATATACCCAAAGGAAAATAAACCATTCTCTGAAAAAGATACATGCAGTCATATATTCATCACCACACAATTCACAGTAGTAAAGATGTGGAATCAACTAGAGTGCCCATCAATGGTGGATTGAATAAAGTCAGTGTGGTAATACACCTCATGGAGAAATAAGCAGCCATAAAAAAGAATGAAATCATGTCCTTTGCAGCATCATGGATGTAGCTGGAGGCCATTATCCTAAGCAAATTAATGCAGAAACAGAAAACCAAATACCACAGGTTCTCACTTGTAACTGAAACCTAAACATTGAGCACACATGGATATAAACATGCAAACAACAGACACTGCAGACTACTTTGGAGGAAGGAGAGCAGGAGGCGTGGATGGACATACTATCTATTTGGCATTGTGCTCACTAACTGAGTGATGGAATCTATACCCCAAAAATCTGCACTGCAAGAAGATCCCTTCTCAGTATCACATAAATACACATGTAACAATACTGCAGACGTACCCCCATTTCTAAGATTAAAATTAAAATTAAACAAAAACCCCAAACAGTAGAATTTTTATATGCAACTAGCAAACTACTTGAAAAGAAATCAAGAAAACAATCTCATTTACAATAGCTACAAAAAAAAGCACCTAGAAATAAATTTAACCAAAAAGGTAAAGACTTCTGCAATAGCAACTATGAAACACTGATGAAAGAAGTTGAAAATACACAGATAAACAAAAAGATATTCTATGGTCATTAATTGGAGGAACATATATTGTTAAAGTGTCTATACAACCCAAAGTGATCTATAGATTCAATGCAATCCCTATCAAAATACCAATGGCACTTTTCACAGAAAGAGAAAAATAATACTAAAATTTATATGGAACTGCCAAAGACCCTGAATAGTCAAAACAATTTTGAGGAAAAAAAGCTGAAGCCTGGGTGCAGTGGCTCACGCCTGTAATCCCAGCATTTGGGAGGCCAAAGTGGGAGGATTACAAGGTCAACAGATCAAGACCACCCTGGCCAATGTGGTGAAACCCCATCTCTACTAAAAATACAAAAATTAACTGGATGTGCTGGCTCATGCCTGTAGTCCCAGCTCCTCGGGAGGCTGAGGCAGGAGAAATGCTTTAATCCAAAAGGTGGAGGTTGCGGTGAGTTGAGATTGCACCATAGCACTCCAGCCTGGTGACAAAGCAAGACTCCATCTCAAAAAAAAAAAAAAAAAAAAAAAAAAAAAAAAAAAAAGAGCGGGGAGAGAAGGCTGTAGGCATCATATACTACCTGACTTCAAAATATAGTAGGAAACTATAGTAAAGAAAACAGCATTATATTGGCATACAAACAGACATGTAGGCCATTGGAAAATAAATAAATAGCCCAGAAATAAATCCATATGTTTATGGCCAATGGATTTTTGACAAAGGTGCCAAGAGCATTCACTGGGGAAAGTATAATCTTTTCCACAAATGATGGTAGGAAAACTGGAATATCTACATAAAAAAAAATTAAATTAGACCTTTAAATCTCACCCTATAAAAATCAGCTCAAAATGGATTAAAGACTTAAATATAAGAGCCACAACTATAAAACCATTAGGATAAAACATAGAGGAAGTTATTTATGACATTGGTAGGGATAAGGATTTTTTTAGATAAGACCTTGAAAGCAGAGGCCACAAAAAGCCAAAGTGGATCAATTGGATTACATTAATTTAAAACGCTTCTGCATAGCAGAAGAAACAATCAACAGAGCACAGAGACAACCTACAGAATGGAAAAAGGTATTTGCAAACAATACATCTACCAAGGGATTCATATCCAAAATATATAAGAAACTCAAACAACTAAATACAAAACAAACAAACAAAAAACAAGTAATTTGATTAAAATGTGGCAAAGTATCAGAATTGATATTTCTTAAGAAGGCATACAAATGGCCAACAGGTATATTAAAAAATGCTCAACATCACTAAATTAGGAAATGCAAATCAAAACCACAATAAAATATTCACTTCAGCCCAGTGAGAATGACTATTATCAAAAAGCAAAAGGTAACAAGTGCTGGCCAGGATGTGCAGAACAGCAAACCCTTGTGCACTGTTTGTGGGAGTGTAAATTAGTATTGCCATTTGGAAAACGTTAAAATATTTAAAAATATTAAAAATAAAGCTATCGTATTATCCAACAGTTCTGCTACCTGAATATATATATATACATGAAATGAAATCAGAATGTTGAAGAGATATCTGCATTCCCATATTTATTGCAACAGTAATTACAATATCCAAGATATGGAGTCAACCTAACTGTTCATCAATAGATAAATGGATGAAGGAAATGTGATACATTTATACTCAACAGAATACTATTCAACTATAAAACAGAATGAAATCTTGTCATTTGCAACAACATGGATGAACCTGGAGAATATTATGTTGAGAGAAATAAGCCAGGCACAGAAAAACAAATACCACATGATATCATGCATAACGGAATCTAGAAAAGTTGATCTCATAGAAGTAGAGAGTGTAATGGTGGTTACCAGAGGTAGTGATAGTGAGGGGAGAGGGAGAATGGGGAGATGTTGGTCAAAGGATGCATAATTATGGTTTGATAAAAGAAACAAATCTCAAAAGATCTATTGTTTAGCAAAATGACTATAATTAGTGATGATTATATTCTATTCCTAAAAAATGTAAAGAAAGTGAAGTGGATATTATGGGCTTTTCCCATGAAAAATATAACTATGTAAAGTAATGCATTCGTTAATCAAATCAGCATTCCACAGTGCATATATACGTCAAAACATCATGTACTCAATAAAATCATATAATGTTATCTATAAACTTTAAAAAAATTCAAGTAAAATTACATTATAAACTATTTTCTATAAATTATCTGTATAATTTTAATTTGTATTTATATTGTTATTATTTTAAATATGCCTATAAAATTGTCTACATAAACAAGACACTGTAAAGACAGACAAATAATAAATAAGTTCCTGCATGTTCAAAGACTGTCAGTTGTTCACCAAATATTAATTTCTCCTGCCTTTCTCAAAGTTTTGTCTGGGAATCTGGCAGCCTGTCTAGAAACAGTATTTCCCAGCATTGCTCACAGCTAGTTTTGGCCATGTGATTAGATTCTAGCCAAAGGCTTATGACCAGGAATTATGCCAAGTCTCTTCACAGTCTCTAATAGAAAAGTATTAGATTCATCTTTCTGTTTTCCTTTTCTATTTACTGTTAAGTATACAGAAGTTATGCTTAAAACACAGAGGTGAATGCTGTTGCAGGAAGTCAGGGACACTGAACGGAGCGACCAGCTGAAGCCATCTCAGAAGAATATAAATCGTGAATATTTCATGGACATTTATTAGTTCCCCAAATTAATGCTTTTATAATTTCTTATGCCTGTCTTTACTGCAGTTTCTATACATAAATTGTGAAGATTTCATAGACATTTATCACTTCCCCAATCAATACTCTTATACTTTCCTATGCCTGTCTTTAATCTCTTAATCCTGTTATCTTCGTAAGCTGAGGATGTATGTGGCCTCAGGAACCTGTGATGATTGCATTAACTGCACAAATTGTTTGTAAAACCTGTGTGTTTGAACAATATTGAATCTGGGCATTCTACAAAAGAACAGGATAACAGTGATTTTCAGGCAACAAGGGAGTTAACCAAAAGGTCTGACTGCCTGCGGGGCCAGGCAGAACAGAGTCATATTTCTCTTCTTGCAGAAAGCAAATAGGAGAAATATCACTGAATTATTTTTCCAGCAAGGAATAACCCTGGGAAGGGAATGCATTCCCAGGGGGAGGTCTCTAAAATGGCCGTTCTGGGAGTGTCTGTCTTATGCGGTTGAAGATAAGGGATGAAATACGCCCTGGTCTCCTGCAGCCCCTTCAGGCTTGCTAAGATTAGGAAATTCCAGCCTGGCAAATTATAGTCAGACCGGTTTTCTACTCTTGAACCTCGTTTCTTGTTAAGATGTTTATCAGTGACAATGAGTGCCCAGCGGGACATGGAACCTCTTTAGTAATTCTAATTTTGCCCTGGTCTTGTGATCTTGCTCTGCCATTTGCCTTGTGATAGTTTATTGCCTTTGAAGCATGTGATCTCTGTGACCCACTCCCTATTCGTACACTCCCTCCCCTTTTGAAATCCCTAATAAAAACTTGCTGATTTTGTGGCTCAAGGGGCATCACAGAACCTGCTGACATGTGATGTCACCCCTGGAGGCCTAGCTGTAAAATTTCTCTCTTTGTACTCTTTCTCTTTATTTCTGAGACCGACCAACACTTAGGGAAAATAGAAAAGAACCTATGTTGAAATTTGGGGGACTGGTTCCTCTGATAGAATGCCACATGCTGAAGATGGTGGGGCAAACTCTGAACTTGTCTCCTCTGGATTGTTAAGTATGAAAAAAATAAATAATTTATTTGAATTGTACTTGAGATATCTTTGTTAAATTAGCATTGCATTTATGTAAGAACAGATCTAATATTGGAGGGACTGAGGTACTGCTACTGCAAAATCCTGAATTATTTATCACAAATGGAAATTCTTACACTGGGAAATAGATATTGAAGCTGGAAACCTGGGTTCCCTTATTATGCTACCATAAAAGTTGTGGCATATTTCTCATCTTCAGTGACTTCAAAGGCAGATCAAATTAATAAAAAGACTGAAGATGTAGCAATAGAGATTTTAAAAGATCTGAACATGTGTGTGTTTGTTATTACCAAACAGAAAGAGAAAATTCTTAGGAAGGATCCACCAATTTGAAAATAGAGATAAATAGAGTAGAGCTGTGCTAACACAGGTGCTCTCAGTTGGTAGGTATCCTACAATCAAAATTGACTAGTAGTCCAGTGATTAGGGAATTTTCAGGGTTACAAAAGTGGACTATTTCTGAACCTTAATCATCAAGACGAGTGTCACCCTAAGTCTTTTCCATGTTCTTGTTAAAAACACTCTGTGTGAATATCTTCAGTCTGTGTTGAGTTTATGATTCAATGAGTTTCTTAAAGTTAGGAGAAGGAAAATGTTTGCAAATCAGAGTCAATAACTACATGGCATTCATCTTCCCAACCTAATTTCTGAGAAAGAGAAATGAGTCTAATTTATAGTAAATAAGATATGAGTTTTATTACTTATAATAAGTAAATTTGAGTGGAAATATTAATTCAGTAGATGCATTTGTTTAATAATATTTTTACCTGAATTAGTCTTGACTACCAGTGTAGGGAAAACAATGACAAAATGACAGTCCACTTTTCTGTGGCTCCTGCTGGGACTGCTGATGGCAAAATAAATTTTGCTTTCAAATGATTTGAATACCAGTCAGTAAAGAACACATAAAATGACTCTGTTTACTGTATACTCAAGGCTATTCCATTTCTTATCTCAAGTTTGGTTCAGGTATATATGTACAATGTAGTTCATCATAGGGATTGCAATGAGATTAAATGAGAATAGGATACACCAAGTTTTAACATTCCTGCCTCCCATTATGAAGTTCCAGGGTGATGGTAAAAATGAAAATTTCTTTGAAAGTTAAATTTCAAAGTAAACACCCAAGTAACTCCTGTCAAAATCAATTATCTTATGTGTTAATTGCCCATAGCATATACGACTCAAAATTTCATCTCCTAACTTTCTTATTTTTCTTAGTCTCAGTCAGAGAGAAGTTACACTAATGATCATGTAAGTGAGGTTTCTAAATTAGTTGCATGGGCATAGTTTTTGGTAGTGATTCCTTCAGACCTAAAAATTTAGGTTAGTCTCTCACATCTGAGGAGATTAAAGAAGCTATGAAAGTTGTATTAATACAGTATTGATTGCATACACACAAAATTTTGAAAACAAATAATTCCCAGGCTTTGTTTTGCATAATGGAATGAGAAATATAGTAAAACAGAAAGTCCTTGTTACTGAAATTTATGTTATCTGCCTGCACTGAAAGTTGAAAACTGTTTTTTGTTTATAACCCAATCCTTGCCACATTCATGTGTGTTTAGGTAAGGACACCCATATAATTTAGTAGGAACTACAGGACTCAATACACTAACAATCCCCAATGCTGGTACTGTTGTACCAAAATAGTCACTCAACTTTGTACAAAACTTTACAGAAACCTAAAAATGTCAGAACCCAGTGTAGCATATACTTACTAAGCATTAGAATAAAACTATCCTCTGTTTCATTCTTATAGTTCTATTTACTATTTTTAATATATTCATGTTCAGTGTAACAGATGCTATAATTGTTAGGACTAATAAATAATAATTCCTTTTTTTCTTCCTTAAGTCCCGACAGATGAGATCAAAATATCAGTTTTATTACTAAAAAAGTTTTATTGGACAATGTAACTTTTATATACAAACACATGAGTCTGCAAATATTTTTTCTCTCATATATAGGAAGACTTACACACTCAGGTTTATGAATAGCTGAGCAAGGGAAGGATTCTCCAAAGTGGACACTCCCCAAAACTTTCTTATACCAACTAAAAACTAAGTATGTATTTTAAGTTATTTCCTCCCAATTCGTCAAACAAATGTCATTTTCTTTCCTTGGGGAGTAGTGAAGAGGTGAAGAGGGTATACCATAAGTTAGGCATGGCTCTCTTAAAGATAGTCCTCTAATATAGAACCATAAATCACGGGGTAAGGCGGCCCCCACCTCAGTCTCAAACCAATGTGTGTCATATTCCAAGTGCTTATTTATACCACATCTATACAGTTATATTATTGTCCTCAAGATAGTTACAGTATAGAATAAAATGTAGACACATGTGAATTATTATAACATTATAAGGTAAGTGCTATCATACAGATATAAAGCAGACTGTGTTAATGAAACAGAAATTGAAACTTACTACCTCCTCAGTTGCAGGGAGGGGAGGACAACAGAATAGGAGTCACAGAGTAGTGGTATTTAAGTACTCAAATACCGTAATGTGACAGAAGGAAATGTATACTTTTGTAAATAAAGTAATAACTACCTCTTAGAGGCACTTTCTATTATTTCTCTGATCACTACACAAGTTACTCCAGTTCTAAAATGTTTGCTATCTTCAATAATATATATATTAAAGTATAATAAAAAATTTTTTAAAAAGAAAAAGTAAAAAAATAAAAATAAATAATATTACTTAAATTTCTACTATGCAAAAAATCTTTTGCAAAGTTTTCTATATATATAGAATATATAGTATATATAGTATATATATAGTGTGTGTATATATAGAGAGAGAGTTGGTGAATCATCTAGGACAAAAGACAGTGGTTGTTTTCATAATTCGTGGGAATATAAATTATCTTTTCTGTAAAATTGTAGGGTTGCATAATGGGAGTGAAAAAATCCCAATGGCCATGGCTTACCACACACTAATTAGCATTGTGCCTGACACTGAAACCTTCTGGCTCTCAGCATAATCATCTGTAAAATAAAGTTAATACTCCCTTCCACTTAGTGTTCTCAGAGAAATGAGAGGAGATAAAATGACTAACACCTTATAACACAACTTGGAAAATAGTAGGTTTTTAATAAATGGTAGCTGTGCTTATATTTTTCTCATTATTAAAATCACCAAAGAATCATACATTTTTATTTGATAATTTTTGAGTAAATACTATGAAAAAGGTAATGTCTTGATTTCTGTAAGGGAAACTCATAGAAATCTTCATTAATCCCAGGCCTCAAGTTGCTTTAACTTCACATGAGAATTATAATCTCTTACTACAATATATATACACAACATAGCATAATATATATAATATATATAATAAAAATACACATTAAATGCCCTTATTTTCATGTTTCTCCCTCATTCAGAGTTTACACCATGACAACTCTTCAAAAGCCCATATTTTCTTTCACCTCCAGTCCTTAATAAAAGATAACTACTTGCTGAATTGTTCTTCCTTGACTCATTCTAAAAGTTTGGCTATCATTCTGTCTGGAATTCCTTTATGGTAAACCTACATATTTTTTAATGCTATTTTTATGTGTATGGTCTGCAATTACCACATCAAAGCATTTATAAATGTCTTTTACTAGCCTATCTTCACGCCTAGATGCTTGTTCAGAATGGAAAATCACTTGAGATGGCCTAAATTCATTTTCTAGCTGGATGACCTCAGTCCTGTTACCAAAAACATCTGTGCTACTGTAGACTTCTGCAATTTGCATATAATAATAGAAGATTCTACCTTTGAAATTTAGAATAAATATTAAACAAATTAGTGCATAAAGGACTTTGAACAAAATATTAAAGATAAACTGTTTTATTATTTAACATTATATCACCAACATCCATTAATTGGCATGCAGTACACTTAATATGTATTTATGCAATGAGTTAGCATATTATGATGCATAAACAAGAGTTCTAAATAATGCATGTGAAAACATTGCAAAAGATTTTTTGCATAGTAGAAATTTAAGTAATATTATTTGATTTTATGTTTTTCTATTTTTTGGTTTGGCTGTATCCGCAACCAAATCTCATCTTGAATTGTGGTTCCCATAATCCCCATATGGGTTTATGTGGTTACCCCCAGGCTGCTGGTCTCAATAGTGAGTGAGTTCGCATGACACCTGATGGTTTTATAAGTGGCCTTCCCACTTTTGCTGGACACTATTCCTTGCTGCTGCCCTGTGAAAAAGGACGTGTTTGCTATCCCTTTGCCATGATTGTAAGTTTCCTGAGGGCCCTCCAGCCATGCTGAACTGTGAGCGAACTATACCTCTTTCCTTTATAAATTACCCAGTCTTGGGTATGTCTTTATTAGCAGCATGAGAATGGACTAAAACAGATACCATTGCACTCCAGTCAGAATGGCTAGTACTAAGAAGCCAGAAAATAACAGATGCTGGTGAGGTTGTGGAGAAAAAAGGAACACTGTTGGGCACAACTACTTTTGCAGTTTCATGCCCTGGGTCCCCAAAAGTCAAGCTTCTACTTCACTTTGGGCACAAATGGGAGGATAAACCGTCGCCTTGGATGAGAGCATGGAAAACTCTTAAGAAAACTTGACTCCAGGTGTTAGGCATAGCAGCCGCTAGGCTCAGGAACGATGCACTCTCTAGTGGGCATGGTAGCATGGCAGCAAAGCCTCCAGGCTGCAATGGCTGCTAGCACCAGGAATAGGATGCACTCTAACAGTGACTCTGGTTTCAAGATGGCACAGAGCAGTAACAGTATAGAAATTGGGGTAGGGCACAGTATTTTTTCTTCTCTAAGGGGTAACACAGCATATGAACTCTCAAATCTTGGGAGCTCCCTCAACTTAGCACAGACCCTGAGAGTACTGCAGGGTTTTCCAGTATTAAAGACTCCTGGAGTCTGTGGTGGTGATGGGGGCTGTTTGGGTCCTCTTGCTTACCATTTCACTTGCAGCTTCCCTTACAGGGTGAAGTCCCTCCTGGTTCTGAGCTAATCCTGACTTGGAGTATGGGGTGGCAGAGGCAAGATGTTTTATTTTTTTTCTATGCATCCATATGGGTTTCTGTGCTCTAAAAATTTTCTGTTCCTTCTATGTTGTTCCCTGGTGCTCCTCGTTAGTTATTTTGTTTAAAATATAGTTGTTTATTTGTTGCTTTGTTTTATTGGTGGGGGAGGAGAAAGACCACTAAGAGCTTCAAGTTGGCAATTGAGTTGATGTCACCACTTCTCATGCCGTTCAAAAAATATATGTTTCTGGAATCTACAGCGTGATCCACTGAGCTTTTAGATATTTGGTTCTAGTACTAATAAAGGTAAATTATTACAGGTCTTCAGAGCAAGGAGTTGTCAGCTATAGTGAGGCTTCCTCAGTTATCTCTTTATTTTTTTTCTTCTCTTCTTACTCTTTCATTTCATGAAGATTTAAAATTTATATATTTGTGCCTAATAATGAAAGTTTAAAATTATAAAGCCAAAATTGACAGAACTATAGGATCAAATGTAACTTTCATGGCAGATTTTAACACATATCTCAGTAACTGATAGGTGACCACAGTTAACGATCAAGAATGTTGAATAATTGACAAATATATATAAAAATTGGATGTATGTCCATATATAAAATAACACTCAATAGACCTCTACACTCATAACAATACACATTCATTTTCAAGAGCACATGGGATATGTACAGCAATTGATTATATTCTAAGACGCAATGTGCCTTAGATGAACAATGCACAAGAAGTTTCAGAAATTTGAAGATAATATAGTTCTGTGACCACTGTGTATTTAATATAAAAAATCTACTTGAAATATAAATTCAAAAGTTCATATATTTGAAAATTAAGACATATACTTCTAAGAAAAAATGAATGTAAAAATGGATTATGTCAAAAAATTAGAAATGAATGTAAAAATGGATTATGTCAAAAAAATATAAAGAAATATCAAAACTTGAGGGATATACCTAAATCAGTGCTTGAAGGAAATTTTAGTTATACATTTATATATTAAAAAAGAAGAAGGTCTAAAAAACTGATAATCTATGGGACTATCTCAAAAGTGTAAAGACAGAACAAGAAATTTGATCTAAAGAGTGTGGAAGGAAAAACTCATAAATTTGTGTGTGTGTGTGTGTGTGTGTGTGTGTGTATATATATATATATATATTTTTTTTTTTTTTTAGATGAAGTCTCACTCTGTCACCCAGGCTGGAGTGCAGTGGTGCAATTTTTGCTCACTGCACCCTCTGCCTCCCAGGTTAAAGCATTCTCCTGCCTTAGCCTCCTGAGTAGCTGGGATTACAGGCACCCGCTACCATGTCCGGCTAGTTTTTTGTATTTTCAGTAGAGACAGGGTTTCTCCATGTTGACTAGGCTGGTCTCCAACTCCTGACCTCGTGATGCACCCTCCTCAGCCTCTCAAACTGCTGGGATTACAGGCTCTGCTTTGTTTTTAAAGACCTCTGCTTTACTGCTCACTCAAGTGCTTTTATGTGTACTTAAGAACATAATGAATCAATAGAGAACTAGGAAGTAGCACGCTTTCCCCAAGAACATTTCCTATACTTGTCCCAGTCCATACCATTGGCGAGACAATAAACATATGCATATATCTGCGAAGTCATCACCACACTTCTTGAATTGCATGGCATAATTGCATGGCATGCTTATTTCCTTTGTCTTAATTTTTTTGTTGTTGTTGTTTTAGATGGAATTTCACTTTTGTTGCCTAGGCTGGAGTGCAATGGTGCAATCTCAGCTCACTGCAACCTCCCCCTCCCAGGTTCAAGCAATTCTCCTGCCTCAGCCTCCTGAGTAGCTGGGATTACAGGCATGCACCATGCCCAACTTAATTTTGTAATTTTAGTAGAGACGGGGTTTCATCATGTTGGCCAGGCTGGTCTTGAACCTCTGACCACAGGTGATCCACTTGCCTCAGCCTCCGAATTTGCTGGGATTACAGGCGTTAGCCACCGTGCCTGGCTCAAAATATTTTTAAATTAAAACATTTACAATTGATGATCAAATATTTCAAATATAGGTTACTTAAATGACTAATACAATTGATATTCTTCTGGATAAATTTATTTTAAAAAAGGAAAAGTCAAATAATCTACACCAGGATTTAGCAGAGAATTTACATTATAAAGCCCACAGACATTGTAAAGATCATAAAATGATATTGGTGTAAAATTCTGGGTTACCAAACAACATGAAAAGAAAAAGAAAACAGCACCTTACACACATAAATTCATTTGATCTTTAAGAAGAGGTAATATCATATAGAAAAAATGTAAGTACATAAACTGTAAGCTTTACAAGTAGCTAAAAATGAAAAAATCTTCTATTTTAATAAAAATGGTAACATAGAAATAAAAAATAGAACAAAATTCAAGGACAAAGTGACAGTATGGAATAATAATTTCCTGCTATTAACAACAGTATTAAATTAAGCATTACTTTGACCTCAGCTTCTACTTCTAGGAATTTCTGCTAAGAAAACAATGCAAAGTGTTACCCATAATGTATTGTCAAATATATTCAACCCTTCTTTATATAGATCAAACTAACAATAATTCAAAAGCACAGGACAAAGGAAATGATGAAGTAAATTAGGTAAATGTATACAGTGGAATAACATGCAGCCATTGTAAATATAAAAAGTATAGTGGCAGAAAGATTTATTTTGTAGAGAGAGTAAAGCAAGATGTAGATTATTTATATAGAGTTGCCTTATGTACACAAATATATGTCTTTCTATTGCTCTGCTCATCTATTATTTGATGTATAAAAATTCATGATTTAAGAGCTATATAGCAATAGACAGAAATATATTAAAACCTTTTTTTAGTGTGATTATAGGTGTTGTAATTTTAATTTTTTGCTTTCTGTGTTTTTTTCTAATTAGCACATTTGTCTTTTAAAATCAGGAATCAATTGATGAGCATTAATGACCACAAGAGGTGAATCTAAATATATAGCTAACATTAATTAACAAATATCGTTTTAACAATGCTTATTTCAAATTCAGTTTGCTAATTACCACACACTATAGATGTCATTTGTGTTTGAAGCTTTAGTGAAAGGCTGTATTTTGGTCTGTGCAAACAAAGCTTTTGAAGGCACGCAGAAATGACATACACTATTGCATCTGTGGTTATTCTGGAGTACTCACAAGTCCTCATGTTGTTTTGGGTCATAGAGATTTTTCATAGATGGTAATGAACTCCAGGGTTTAGGGTTGTGAGTGGTCATGAATACTCAGAGAGGGTAATATGGTCTGTTGTGTGAGGATTAGTAACTCCCACAGAGAGTGAGATTTCACTGGTCAGTGGAAAAAATTACTGCAATTAGCCAGTAACTTGCAGTACAGATTGCATAGTATTTAAAACGAGTAGGTTTTGCTGTGCAGTCATTCAGCAAGGCATCGCTCACTTTAATAGCTATTACGTAAAAAAGTAGAAATGAGGGAGCATAGAAATTTCCAAAAGACCTAGATCTTCTTAAAATAGTACGTTTTCCCAAAGGCCAACTGACTCCATTGGAGGTTATAGTATTTTAATAATGCTTCTGGAAAGATTAACTGAAAGGTTTCACACAAGAAACCCAACTTCAGCTGCTTTTGACTTCATGCAAACTGTTACTCATGCACAAGACTGAGCACATCAGGAAGAAGATTTAAAGATAATAAAATTTTGGAAAATAAAGTATTATTAGAAAAAAATTAATCTGAGATTTCCAAAGTATTTTTTCTTTATTTTTAAAGTGAGATGAATTTTTATTTTGTTATTGTAATAAGTTTAAGGATAAAATAATGTCGTCTGGCAAGGTAGATCTTATGACTTGAATGCCAAATTGAAATCACATGTTTCAAAAGTAATCATAATCAGATGATTAAAGATCACCTTTAAATATGTTGAATCTAATAATTACCTTTAATATGTTGTTGTTTAATGTGTATACATTAGGTTTACTAATAGCCATCATTTTTGAGAGAATTTTATCATAATGGGATACCAGGAAAATTTTAGTACAGATTACATTAAGTGAAAATTATCAGCTTCAGGACATTTTAGCTTGTTCTATCTCAATCTCTTTCTTTCCAGCCCTATGTCAGCCTTGAACGAAAGCTCTATTTCGAGAGAATTAGAAGTTGAGTTCTTTGAATAGATGTAGGCCAACAGATCAGATAACTTAGATGAAAACAACACATTCCTAGAGAGATACAAACTACTAAGGCTGACTCAAGAACGAACAGAATATCTGAATAGACCATGCAGGTAAATACATTGAATTAGTGAATGTAAAACTTTCCACAAAGAAAAGCCCAGCACCCCCGCCCCACCTCCCTCCCAGCTACACTGGTGAGTTCTACCAAATATGAAGGAAAATTAATCCAATTATTCAGAAATGCTTCTATAAAATAGAAAAAAAATGAAAATACCTCCTAACTCATTCTACGAGATCAGTATTGCCCTGATATCAAAACCAAAGATATCTTGATTAGTTAATACTGCCGATTAATATTTCTTATGAATATAGGCACAAAAATATGTATAAAAATTGTAGCAAACTGAATCCAGTAATGGTACTATGGTCAAGTGACATTTATCCCAATTATCTAAGGTTGGTTTAATACATAAAATAAATTTAATGCATTATATTAACAGAATAAATAAACACATTATCATCTCAATGAATGCAGAAAAAGCAATACCAATTTATAATAAGAATATAGTAGAAATAAAAGGGAATTTTCTCAAGTGGTCAAAAGTTATCTAGGAAACTGATTAATGGATCAACAAAATGTGATATATCCATACACTAGAATATCATTTGGCAATTAAAAAAAGAAGAGCACTAACACATGCTACAACATGAGTGAAACTTCAAAACGTTATACTAAGTGAAAGAAGCTAGTGTCAGTTAGCAAATATTGTATGATTTTGTTTATGTACTATTTCTAGAATACGCAAATCTTAGAGACAATAAATAGATTAATGTTTACTGTTAACTGAGGGTGTGTATGGGAGTGAATGTGTAGGAATGACTGGTGATGTTTATGAAGTTTCTCTGGAGGTGATTAAAATATTCTAAAATTAGAAATTTAACAATAGTCACCTAATTATGTGACTATCTAAAAGCAACATATTGCGCACTTTTTTTAAAGGGGGAAAAATAAACAATTAGTATTTCCATGTTGGTATATAATAGCAAGAATTGGGGTATTATATTGCAGCACTTTGGGGTGCAAATACTAGGAACCTATAATATTATAAAAATATGGTGTTATTCTAAATGTATCCCAATGAAAAATGTTATATATAATTAATACAACATTAATTTTACTTAACAACAAATAGCAATTGTTTTTGATTTTAGGAGTCTCTTAATTGACCTGAGCAGAAAATGACAAACAGAATAACTTGAAATTTTTCCAAAATGTATCTCTTTCCACTTACAAGTTCTAATTTAGGAGACCTGCTGATGAATATTAGAACTTTAGCAAGTTGTATACTTAACTTAGATTTTATTTGACTTACTCAAATCTGAATTTTTAAAATTATGAGTTTTTGGAAAATGAATATGCCTTTAACATACAACTTCTCTTCTATGGTTTTTAAAGTTAAATTTAGGCTCTAAAACCTAAATCAAAATAATATGTATAAGAAATGTAATAAAAACATAACAATTGAAATGAGAATAATCTATAGAGTTAATTTAGTAAGATATCGCTAGAAACACTTCTGTTACTGTTTAATATAGTGGAAGGAGCACCGATTTTAAATGCCTGGCCCCTGCGAGATCGGGATCAAGTCCTAGCTTTACTGGTAATTTGTTGTCATCATCTTGGCTTAACGTCAGGTATTCTCACTGTCCTTTAATTTCTCTGTCTGTAAAATGAGGAGATTGGGCTACAGGATCATTAAAGCTACTTCCAACTCTAGATTCCTATTTTTCACAACTTCTCTAATTTGAAATGTTTATTGGTATTTTGTTAATACGGTTAAACTTGGAGTATATCCATTTTAAAAAGTTCTATTACATATAAAGCACCCCAGAGCATCCTTGAATAAGAAATATATTTCCAAAAGTTAAATAAAAATATTACTCTGCTATTTAAGAAATAAATCTAAATATTTATTATTAAACTAATTTGAGGTAAGGGATTATATCAAAGAACAGATGTAGTAAACGTATTCTAATATTTCTAGTATAAACATTTTTGTGTCATGCTTTCATCACTTCCAAGACAGTTTAAAGAGGCTCTCTCTACTGCACATATATTCTACTTCTTATTTACACTTTTGCATAATTTTCTTTATTTTAGCTTCACTGTATGACAAATGACTTGAAATATTTCAGTATAAATGTTTTATACTGATTAAACAAATCTGGATTATTATATTATAAACCATACCAGCATAGCCAGAGGTAACTCTGGGAAAATATAATCTTGATAGTAAATAAAAGGACTATTTAAATAAAATATAATATGCATGAATATATTTAAAAGATGTTCAAGAGATTGTTTAAAATATGATTCTTAATTGTTTCAACATAACCATCAACAGAGAATTAGAAACTTTACTGCTGCCAAATAAGTTTATAGCACCTTTTATAATTGGAACTAAAACAGCTTTGGAAGAAATAGAAAAATATAAAATGTCCTTAATACTAAGTATGGATCATGGAAAACATTTTTTAAATCTCCATTGTAAAGAATATACCATAATTAGAACAATAAATTTTACTCTGTATGCCAGTTATTTAGCTGAGAATGTATCAATTTCCTGATTCACAATTGTATTTCTACCTCTCTGATATTATACTTGTTGTTACAACTTGATATCAACCGTATGGAAAATATTTCTGTGACTATCTGCAATTCTTTATTGCGTTATTGGTGAAGAAAAATCACACTTGTCAAACTTTTGTTAAATAAGTTATAACCATTTTTTCACAAGGCAAGTGGGCTCAAAGTATCCAAAAAAAATGTTGTAAAGCTTTTGGAGGCCAGGCACAGTGGCTCATTCCTGTAATCCCAGCACTTTGGGAGGTGGAGGAAGGTGGGCTACCTGAGGTCGGCAGTTTGAGACCAGCCTGAACAACATGGTAAAACCCCATCTCTACTAAAATACCAAAAAATTAGCTGGGCATGGTGGCGGGCACCTGTAATCTCAGCTACTTGGGAGGCTAAGGCAGGAGAATCGCGTGAACCAAGGAGGCAGACGTTGCAATGAGCCAAGATCGTGCCATTGTACTCCAGCCTGGGCAACAAGAGAGAAACTCTGTCTCAAAAAGCAAGGCAAAACAAAAAGAAAACAAAACACACAAACAAAAACACTTTTGGAAAACCTGGCAGCAGCAGTGGAAACCCCTGGGATAGCCCTGTTATAACACAATATAAGATAATAATGCTTCAGAATTTAATTATGAGGGGTTAAATGTAAATAATTGATTTAGAACTATTTTATGGTAAAAATAAAAGGATTAGAAGATACTAATCAGCAACCAATTCTAATGCACCATAATTAATACAGATTTAAACTAACAATAGTAGTAGGGGAAAGGTTTGATAATGTTTAATACAAATTTTGTTTGTAGCTAAAGTTAGATTGCTAACCTTATTAGGAACTTGGTTATTCTGATTTGTAAATTATTTTAGTTTTTCATAAAGCTGTACATACACAACACTGCTTAGTAATTCCTTAGATGTTAAAATTCCATCAAGACATTTTTCTACATATAAATGGAAATTCTCAGTAGCTTAAAAAAGCCTGAGACATAACTTTCAACATCTAGGTTTCAAGATAAATGTAGGCCAATAGATCAGATAACTTAGATGAAAACAACACATTCCTAGAGAGATACAAACTACTAAGTGGTTAATATATGAGTAATGCTGAAATACAAAGAATAAATTCAGCTAAGAAAGAACATTTAAAATTTTTATACCCGAAACAAGATTTAATCGAAATTGGGTTATAATTCTTTTTGCTTATTTATCTAATTATACATTATATATATATATATACACATATGTGTGTATCTATATTATATAATATACATGGAAAATATATATTATATAAAATATATATATTTTTGCCTTTGCCTTTAATTAATATAAAATTATGCACAAAATAATTATACAGTGTTTGAATATACCTTTAATATTAATTGCATTGTGTGTTATAATCTTAATTTTCTTATATCATCAGCACCAAGACTTATTAGTGTAGAGATATATCTAGTAAAAAAGAAAATGAGACACAAGTAATACAGAATACTATACTTTCTAGTATGATACAAGATGTTTCAAAATACTATTAATGTATTGTGATTCCTTAATCATTATTTGTAATTATAGTAGTTTTGCTTCATACTGTCAGTTATCATATAGTTACATACATCATGGGTAGAGAAAGTCATCTTCATGGTGAATTTTTCATATTGTTAGAAGAATTGGAAGCAGATTAAATACACATATTTAAAAATTGTTGGTCTTTAAATATATGAGTTCCTTGATAATCTTGTTGAATTGAACAGCTCTTTAACTTTCCCAAATAATAAACAATCCATAATACAGAAGGATTTTGTCCACTTTTTATCCTCTCAGTAATATTGAGGTCTTTCTTTTTTCATAAAAATATATAGAGGAGTATGTTTGATATTTTTGAACACATACATGACAGGTTTTATTTAGTTAGCAAATAAGATCATGTTCTTGGGGAAAGAGAGAGAGAGAAGCAGAAGAGTGGTGTGATGAGGTGAAAATTACTATCTGACAGGGTCTGTGATTTTTGGTAGTGGGGCATCCAGTTGTCTGAATCTGTCCTAAGAGATGCTGGGCAGTATATAATCAACTTCTCTCCTTACCTTCTTCCATCATGCCAGTGCTTTTCATTGGGAAATACACCAGAAGCCAGTAGGTCAGTAACCTGTTGGTGCAGCCCGAATAGATTAGCCTCCCAGGACCAAAAGAGTTTAACTTGGATATGGATGCATAATCAGAAGATAGCCAGAACATCAACTACAAAGAAAAAGTGCACCTCAGTATATACCAATTTTTATTATATCAAATTAATTTTGTCTTGATTCTGATGAGATGGTGGATGCTAATCATTAATGTAATATTTGATAAGCTGCCCAAAATGTTTTGTAAACTTTATAGACACAATTTAGTTGGATCTAGACATAAAGCCAGTTTACATCAATAAAGAAAAAAATTATACAAATAGCATAGAAATAACTTTTGTATCCTCTGAACATAACCTTAGGCTTAGCATTAATAGGCAAACATATTAAACAAATAAAACACCCTAACATATTTTCTCTATTGTAAATAAATAATAATTCGTAGAATAACCTGTTAAGAATAATGGTCGGAGTCAGGAAAAGATGACTGACTAAATACAGCCAAGGAGCGTTGCTCTCAAGAAGGCAGACCACATTATTGACTAAACCACCATGATTTGAACAAATGTTTGGAGATAAAAATGCAATGGAGTGGCGACACTAAGGCCATAGTTGAAGAGGGAGGAAGCTTGGATCCCCGTACAAGGTACTCAGATACGAGTGCTAGTTCCAGTCCTGAATGGCTCCTGAGAAAGGGGTGCATGAGGGAACTGAGGGATATAGCTCACTCTCGCTTTGTACTTCTGGGATCTAAGCTATAGGGGACCCCAAGGCACCCATGAACATTTGAGCTGGCAAGATTTCCCCAAGGAGCAGACAGAGACAAGGCTTTGGATGGCACAGAGCAGCTTCAGTGGAGAGCAGCCATAGATGCCCATTCCCCAGGGATGCAGTGGAAGTGGGGCATGTGTCCCTCTACAGGGCCAGTCCAGAATGGGTGTGATACATCTTTCTGCTGCAGCCTCTGCTCAATGGCCTCCCTTCCTCCCAGCAGCCTGGAACATCTAACAAAAGAAACACAAGAGAAACGACACAGTGCCAATGATCAGAAAGGGATCCAACAAGGCCCAGGAGCAGATCTGGTGAGGGCTTCATCTCTCTTTCCCCCCACAATACAGAGCATGCCTATGAATGTGAGAAAGTGCAAGAGAGCAGTGTGACTGGATATTAGTCTACCTACTGGCCATTACTCTTAAGCACCATCTACTGCATCACAGCCTGAACTAAACCACCAAAAATTTTCCTGATGATATATTCACATGGGAAGCAAAAACGAGAATTCAGCCACACATAAAAATCCTATACAGAGGCCTGGGCCTCTGAAGGCATCCAGAAATGAAGCCAACTGACTATACTCAAATTACATCACAGTTAAAGAAACATCAATTCTCCAAGATAAGGAAGAATCAGTTCAAGAACTGTGGCAATTCAAAATGCCAGAGTCTCCCCATAATTCCCAATGAGTTCACTAGCTCCTCAGCAATGGTTCTTAACCAGTCTGAAATGACAGACACAAAATTCAGAATGTGGATGGCAATTTAGTGCATTGAAATTCAGGAGAAAGCGGAAACCCAATCCAAGGAATCCAAAGAATCCAGTAAAATGATCCAAGAACAGAAAGATGAAATAGCCGTTTTAAAAGAATGAAACTGAACTTCTAGACGTGAAAATGTTACTTAAGAATGTAATAATATAATTAGAGGTATTAACAGCAGAGTAGACCAAGCTGAGGGAAGAATATCAGAGCTTGACGACTGGTTTTTTGAATCAACTCAGAAAAAATAAAAGGAATTTTATAAAATTTAATAAACCCCCTAAGAAATATGATATTATGTGAAGAGACCAAATACATGACTCATTGTCATTCCTGAGAGAGAAAGAAAGAGAATATGCATCTTGGAAAATATATTTGAGTATATAGTCTGTGAAAATTTCCCTAATCTCAGGAGAGAGGTTGACATGCAAATCCAAGAAATGCAGAGAACCCTGGGTAGATACTATACAAGTATCTAGACCATCCTCATCCAGATTCACCAAAGTCAACACAAAAGGAGAAAAATCTTAAAGGCAGCTAGAAAGAAGGGTCAAGTCACATACAGAAGAAACCCCACAGTCTAGCAGCAGACATTTCAGCAGAAACCTTACAAGCCAGAAAGGTTTTCAGCATCCTTAAAGAAAATAAATTCCAATCAAGAATTTTATATCCTGCCAAACTAAGCTTCATAAGTGAAGGAGAAATAGAATTCTTCTCCAGCAAGCAATTGCTGAGGTAATTCATTTCAACCAGGTCAGAATTACAAGAGGTCCTTAAGGGAGTGCTAATCATGAAATTGAAAAAAAGATGTCACATGCTACCAAAAATAAAACAGACAAACAAAACACTTAAGCACATAGCTCACAGGCACCATAAAACAACTAAATAATCAAGACTAGGTAACAACCAGCTAACAACATGATGACAAGATAAAAATCAACCATATCAATACTAACTTTGAATGTAAATAGGTTAAATATCCCAATTAAAATATGTAGAATGGTCAGCTGGATACAAAGGCGGGACCCAACCATCTGTTTTCTTCAAGAGACCCATCTTCCATGTAAATGAATCACATGCTCAAAGTGAAGCAATGGAGTAAGATCTGCTATGCAATCAGAAAATAAAAAAGAGCAGGAATCTATTACATCAGATGAAATAGACTGCAAACTAATAAAAATTTAGAAGAAAAATGAAGAACATTATGTAATGATACAGAGTACAAGCCAAAAAAAAAAAAAAAAACAGAGCTTAACTATCCCAAATATACATATATAAACACTCAACTCTGGAGCACCACTATTCATAAAACAAGTTTTTCTTGGCCCACAAAAATATGTAGGCAAGCAAACATTAATAGTGTGGACTTCAACACCCTAACATCATTAGATAGATCACTGAGGCAGAAAACTCACAATGAAACTGGACTTAAACTCAACACTTGACCAACTGGACTTAATATACATCTTCAGAACACTGCACCCAACAACTACAGAATATACATCCTTCTTGTCTGCACGTGGAACATATTATAAGATAGACCACATGCTCAGCCATAAAGCAAGTCTCAGTAAATCTAAAAAACAAAAAGAATTAAAATCATACCAAGCACACTCTCAGACCACAGGGCAATAAAACTAGAAATCAGTACCAAGAGAGCTGTCAAAACTATACCAACACATGAAAATGAAACAACTTGCTCCTGTATAACTCCAGTGTGATCATTTAAATTAAGGCAAAAATCAAAAATTTCTTTGAAATTAATAAAAATAGGGACACAATTTACTAAAAAGATGCAGCTAAAGCAATATTAAGAGGATAGTTTACAGCCCTAAAAATCTTCATCAAAAAGTTAGAAAAGTCTCAAATTACCAATCTAACTTTGCAACTAAAGGAACTGAAAAGAAAAAAAAAAACAAAAAACAAAAAAAACCAAACTAATCCCCAAACTAGCAGAAGAAAAGGAATAACTAAAATGAGATGTGAAAATTCATACAAAAGTTCAGCAAAACCAAGAATTGGTTCTTCAGAAAATTCATGAAGATTGATAGACCACCAGCTAGATTAACAAAGAAAAAAAGGAATGTATCCAAATAAGTATAATCAGAAATGACAAAGATATTACAACTGATATCACAGAAATATACAGGATGCTCAGAGAACAATATGAACACATCTATGCAAACAAATTAGAAAATATAGAGGAAATGGATAAATTCCTGGAAATATATAATCTCTCCAAATTGAATCATGATGACAGTGAAACTCTGAATAAACCAGAATCAAACTCTGAAATTGAATCAGTAATAAGAAAAAAAATTGCCAACCAAAAAAGCCCTAGACCAGATGGATTTGTTATGAATTATTCCAGATGTATAAAGAAGAACTTGTAACAATCCCGTAGAAACTATTCCAATAAAATGAAGAAGGACTCCTCCTTAATTTATGCTATGAGGCCATCATCAGGGTAACAACAAAATCTAGTTGAGACATGAAAAAGAAAGAGAATTTCAGGCCAATATCCCTGATGAACACAGAAGCAAAAATTCCTCAAGAAAATACTGGCAAATTGAATTCAGCAGTGTATTAATTCATCATAATCAAGTAGACTTTATTCCAGGGATTCACGGTTGAGTCAACATATGCAAAACAATAAAGATGATTGGCTACCTAAATAGAATTAAAATAAAAAATCATATGATCATCTCAGTAGATACAGAATAAGCTTTTGATAAATCCCAACATCTCTTCATAATAAAAACCATCAACACACTAGGCATTGAAGGAATATACCTTAAAATGATAAGAGCTATCTATGATAAACCCACTGCTTACATCACACTGAATGGGCAAAAGGTGGAGCCATTTCTCTTAAGAAGCGGAACTCTCATCACTCCTATTCAACATAGCACTGGAAGTCCTAGTCAGAACAGCCAGGCAAGATAAATAAATAAAAGGCATCCAAACAGAAAAAGAAAAAGTCAAACTATCCTTCTTTGCTAACTGTATGATTCTGTACCTAGAAAATCCTAAAAACTCTGCCAAAAAGCTACTTAAAATGGATAAATGATTTTAGCAAGGTTTCAGGATATAAAATAAATGTACAGAAATTATTAGCATTTCTATACACCAATAATGTCCAGATTGATAGTCAAATCAATAACAGATTCACGTTTATGATAATTACAAAGAAAATGAAATACTTGGGAATACAGCTGACCAAGGAAGTGAAGTATCTCTGCAAGGAGAACTACAAAACACTGCTGAAAGAAATCAGAGATGACACAAGTAAATGAAAAAACATTCCACACTCATGGATGGGAAGAATTGGTCATAAAAATAGCTATACTGCCCAAAGCCATTTACAAATTCAACATGACTCCTATCAAACTACCTATGTCATTTTTCACAGAAGTTCAAAAAACACTATTCTAAAATTCATATGGAACCAAAAAGAACTCAAATAACCATAGCAATTCTAAGTAAAAAGTACAAGGCTGAAGGTATCACACTACCCAACTTAAAACTATACTATAAAGCTACAGTAACAAAAATAGCGTGGTACTTGACATGGTATGAAAAGACACATAAAACAAACAGAGTAGAAAAATTCAGAAACATATATGCACACCTACAACCATCTGACCTTTGATAAGGCCGACAAAAACAAAAAATGGGGAATGGACCCCCTGTTCAATAAATGGTGCTAAGATAACTGGCAAGCCACGTGTAGAAGAATGAAACTAGACCCTTACTTTTGAGCATATACAAAAATTAACTTAAGATGGATCAAAGATTTAAATGTAAGACACCAAACTATCAAAAATCCTAAAAGAAAACCTAGGAAATATCATTATCAACCTCAGACTTAATAAAGAACTTTTGTCTAAATCCCCAAAAGCAATCGCAACAAAACAAAAAATTGACAAGTGAGACCTAATTAAACTAAAGAGTTTCTGCACAGCAATAGAAACTATCAACAGAGTGAACAAGCAGCCTACAGAATGGGCAAAAATATCCACAAACTGTGCATTTGATAACGGTCTAATATCCAGGATCCAGAAGGAACTTAAACAAATCAACAAGCAAAAAACAAATAACATGATTAAAAATAGTCAAAAGACATGAAGAGATAGTTCCGGAAAGAAGACATGCAAGTGGTGAACAAACAAATGAAAAAATTCTCGTCATCACTAATTAGCAGAGAAATGAAAATCAAAACCACAATTGAGATACCATCTCACACAAGTCAGAATGGCTATAATTAAAAAGTCAAAAAGCAGCAGATGCTGACAAGGCTGCAAAGAAAAGGGAATGCTTATACACTGTTGGTGGGATTATAGACTAGTTCAGCTACCTTGGAAAGCAGTTCTCAAAGAATTTAAAACAGAGCTACCCTTCAACCCAGTTATTCCATTACTGGATAAGTACACAAAGGAAAATAGTCATTATACCAAAAAGACATTTGCAGTCATTTGTTCATTGTCATGCTTTCACAATAGAAAAGGTATGGAACCAACCTAGGTGCCCATCAATGGTGGATTGAATAAATAAATGTGATACATATACACTGTAGAATACTATGCAGCCATAAAAAACGAAATCATGTCTTTTGTAGCAACATGTTATGTTAATAAACATAAGTCTGATATATATTCAAGTAGGTTGACTGAATTGAGAAATCATAAAGCAGTTTTGGTTTATTTGTGAAATTATTGTTCTTTTTGGTATGGATAACTGAAGAATTTAAGGAAAATAATATTTCTCACATATCCAATAAAATATTCTATTCTGTTTGGTTAAAATCTTAATATTTGAGATATTTTGTTACTAGGGTTTCTTACAGAATTCTATTTTTAAATAAATAATTTAAATTTAATGTATCCAAAGAAAATTAGACAAACAAGTCTGAGGAACACATACAACACCAGGCTTGAGTTTTCCTTAAGCGATATTCATATTGCTAATTGAAAGAAGACAATCAGAAAGGGCTACTCACTCTATGATTCATATTATATGATATTCTGGAAAAGGCAAAACTATAGAGATAGCTAACATATCACTGCTTACCACTGCACTTCAGCCTTGGGGACAGAGTGAAACTCTGTCTCAAACAAAAAAACACAACAAACAACAACAAAAAAACCATGAACAGACAAGCAAACAAATAAATAAAACCATGATGGGAGTATTTCAAAAGATACAGGAGTCAACTGAAAGTGTCCCAAATGACCATACTAGGAACAATTTGAACAATATAATAAATAAGTAGTATTAAATTCTACACCAATGTATGAAATAAACGTCCATGAGTCCATACTGATGTAAATCAATGAATTGATAATAAATGGGGAAAAGAGAAAAATCTATGCAGAAGAATTGCAAATAATTTATTTTGATACTTTGTCCTTACGGAGTTAGAGAATAATTTCCTGCTTCTTAAGTGTGGGCTGTACACGGTAACTTTCTTTGCAAAAGTGCAATATGGAAATGGGAAATAATAAAAGAGTACCTTTACCGCAGAGAAACCTGACAAACACTCTCATGCCAGGTGATCAAGGCTAACATCACAGTAATAGGTCACATTGATAGAATGTACGCTTAATAAGATGTGATGAAAATGAAACTGTATATCTATAGTTGTTCTCTCAAAACACATGAGTCTAATCAGGGGAAAAACCTCATGCACACCTCAGTTGAGATATATTCTTCAAGGCAAATCACTAGTTATACTCTCAACTGTCAAGGTCGTCAAAAACAAGAAACACATGAGAAACTCTCGCAAGGAAACGAGCCTGTGACATGACTAATAAATGTAATGTGATAATCTGAATTGAACCCTGGAACAACAACAACAAAAAAAAAATTAGAAAAAACCCTGAGAAAACTGAAATAAATTATGAACTTTTGTTAATAAGAATATGTTAATGTGTTGATTTAATTGTGGCAAATGTGCCAAATTCATGTAACATGTTAATAATAGAGACAACTGGGTATGGGGTATAAGGGAGTATCTTTGTACTATCTTGATATAATAATTTTGTGAATCTAAAACTATTCTAATACAAAAGTTATTTTGAAACATTATGTTTAAGTTTTGATAGGGTAACTGATTTTCAACCCTCTTGTTCATTGGTTAGTTTGTTGTTGTGTGTAGTTTTTTGGTTATTTTCCTCAAGTATCTGGTAATCGTTGGTTTGCTATTATACATACATAACAAAATTACAGAATGTGGATATGAGAACACAAGTTTCTTGATAATTTTATAAGTGACTTTCCATGACCCTGATCCCTCCATAAAAAGATGTGAATGTAGGGATGTAGGGTTCTGCTTAGGGATGAGCAAGGTGTTCTGATTAACACACTTTTCTTTAAGAAGCATATGTAGATAATGGGAAAATGAATGCCCTTAAATAGTTTAACTCAAATGCACTTTTAAAATTGCACTTTCGTTCTGAAAATCAGACCTTTCCCCAGGCTTGATTATAGCTCTGTCTTGATGCTTGTATTATTCCTCCTACTTTTACCCAACACATCTTCCTTACTCTACATTGCTTGTTTTAATTGGCGATCTGAGTTTGAAGAGTACGCTAGACCGCTCCCTGTTTTTCAGGCAGTCCATTCACCCACTATCTTTTAGATGATGACCTTAAGGCTGACTCTGTTCACCTGCTTCTTAACATCCTTTGGGCATCTCCTGGACAGAAGCACTCTCTCCCCTGTGTTGACCAATTTTGGTTATATTAATGGTTTCATTTGTCCTAATATTTTTATCAATGAAGTGTTATCTCTTTGCTATTTTACAGAAGTTCTTTAAATTTTCTCATCTGCCAGTAGCATAATTACTTATTTTATTTTTTGGTGTTATGTTATTAACTTACTTATTTTTTTTTTCATTCATGAGATTCTTAAAGGTGGTCAGGTAAACATGATGGTTCTGGTCAAGTTTAAATGAGAAACTTCTATGAGAGTCACTTATGAAATTGTTTGAAATATCATTTCCTTCTGTCTATCGTAATATGAACTCTAAGTAAAATTTCAATATATATGATTTAGAATGAGATCTGCCACTCTGTTATATAATGCTGAGGAACAGAAGCTGCTTATGGAACAAATCGGTATAGCTGGCAACAAAGCAAAACAAAAGTAAAACAAATATTTTCATCTCAACTTAAGCATTATGTTAAATAGCAAAAGAATGCCATCAAGAAGTGCACATAAATAAAATATAAATACAAAAAGCATTGGCATTGTTTTATTCATCGAGACCATTTGCTTACTTTTCTCCATTTATGTAGCCTCTAGCAAACCTCCAACAGACATACAACCTTTTCACATAAATGAGAACCTTTGGTTAGATGTTGTGGGATTCAAATTAACAACTTAATTATATATATGTATATATACACACACACACACACACAACTGAGGATGAGAACGAGATTATAAAACACCCTCCCTTCTGTCTTTTTTAAATCTTTGTTTGTTGTTGTTTGTTGTTTTTGTTTTTTGAGGTTGGAATTTTTTCAGCTTTATTGAGGTATAATTGATGAACAAAATTGTACATAAAGTGAACAATATGATAATTTGATATACACACACATTGTGAAATGATTGGCACAATCAATATAACTCATCTGTCACCCACCAAGGGCAAGGTCAAGTCTATTCATCATTCACTAAACTATTCTGTGCTCATATTTAGGTAAGCTACCTTCATTGAGCAATATATGCTCTATACATTAGAGGGAAGGTATTTCATTGCTCATTCAGTATTGCTTTGTGTTATTTTCACTGTAGTATTTCCTCATTATGTAGAAATATAAAACCGAAGTTAATTTACTTATTAATGCAAATTAATAAACCTAAAAATTTAAAATAACATTAATCTAACATGACTGAAGCTTTTAAACATGACTTTTCTCTATGCAAAGCATTGCAAAGTCAAAATATTTGTTAAGTAAAGTGTGACATTTTTTGGCCTTACTCATTTGAAATATATTATTAACCTTAAAATATCACCTCTGTTCTTTTATCATCTATATTGCCCTTAATATTTTACTATGTATACTAAGATGATAATAAAACCAATATAACTAAATGAAAAGATAACAACATAAAATTTTTTGTAGCACTTGATTTAAATTGGTCATTTAAATGACTCAGAAAATGTTGACATGAATTTTTTGTATATTATCAAAAATAAAACAACATATGTCACACACACACATATATCTATGTGTGTATATGTATTTATGTTTGTATTTTTTTCTTCAAATACAACTTGTAAAATATGGGAAACCTTCCCTATCTTCTTCTCAAAGTCATTAGGGGATTGGAGAATGGAAAATCAAAAATACCTTCTCAGGACCCTATCCTGTGTAACTGACAAAGTATACAATATTCTAACAGAGCTTTTATGTGAAGAATTATTTATTAGCAGTTGAATATATGGTGATGAAGTGAAAAGAATGATAAAATAATAATCTACAAAATATTTATCATGACAAGTCACTAGGCATGGTTTTATATGTTGGTAATATCTAAGATATGACTCACATCAAGAATCATATCAGAATTACTTCTGTCCCTTTAAGGATGTTGAGTTATTATACTGAGAATGTCAAAGATCATTCATTTTATCTTTAGCTAAATATTGTCAATTAAATGTACCTCACCAGCCAAAAAGCTTGATTGGTTTGAGTTTCAGATGTGTACTGGGACAGCATTAATTTTATGTCACCCAGTGCTATCTATAGTGATAGAATTAGGGGCAATTACATTTTCTTAATGAGAGTCTTCCTAAGAGAGTTGATCTGAATGCTTGTGATGAGAAACAAACTAGGAGGTTTAACACGAATATATATTTTTGTAAATAGCCCTGGGGAAAATTTAATTCCTTCAAAAGTGTAAAATTAAAATAAATAAAATTTTGCTTAGAAGTATCTCTTCTCTGCAATTCATTCTTAAATATTAAGTCAATTTTAATACAATCAATCAATAAAAATAATTGGGCTAATTTTCTCTTATATTAATTGGTTACTATGCATACATTGAGATGACAATTACACATTTGTATTTCATGTTAACCCAGATAATTGTGATTGGTTTAAAACTATTTTTATGCATTAGTATGCTATATGTATTGCTTAAGTACATATTATTTGTTTATATTTAATAGTAGTCTAGCTTTGAACTCTTCATATCATTTGAAAATTTCAATAAAATGCCTTGATAAGTCATAGAATACTCAAAATCATAACTGAAGTCTTAGGATAATGCTATCACACACTTATTTATTTGTGATCAAATGGACTGATTAGATTATTTAAGTTAGCTTCTTAAAATAGTATAATTTAGTATATTAAATTTAAATATATACAATTTACGTTAGAGATAGAACAGTCATAGATAGATGATAGGTAGACAATAAAGAAAACCAAAGACAGTTATACGGCTCTGAATATGACAATGTATGTAAGTACATAAAGATAGGCGTGAAGAGTAACAGCAGAATATAAGAAACAATTAGTACCTGCAGCTACAGTAGAAAAAGAAAAAAAATGTCCATCAGAATCTGAGCTCAAGTAAATGCAGACATGTGAGAATGCATGGTAATTGGCAGATCAGAATTATTCTGTGTGTCAACATTGAATCTTCAATCCATTTCAATCTGTCTTCTCTTCCATCTTCTCCCTTCCTTCAAATTTTTTATCAATATGCCATCAATGGCTTCCATATTGCAATCTCAGTGCATTAAAGTATTATCCACTCTTCTCTTGAAAAAATGGCATGCTTACATTTCAAGTCCAATTGAAGTGATTTTTTCCGAATAGTCCTGAATCTTTTCATACTTTATTTGCAGCATATTAAATTAAAGACTCCTTTTTGCTTTAAACATGCTGTTTAACTATGCAGGTATATAAAAATATACCATTTAATTAGTGTAACCTCAACTTCGTGTGTAAAAAAAGTGAAATTAAGTAATATAAGATATCTAAATTGATTTTTTTAGCCTTAAAAATGTTAGTTTTGTTGGAAGATGCTTTAAGAGAATAGTTGTCTTTAAGAATTTTCAGCACCAGCAGCACTACAAGTTATGCGTGTAAGCATGACAGTACTCACTGTCTGCCTATCTTTGTGTTTATGTTGAATAACAAAGTATCTTGTCAGAAGGCTCAATGCATATACCCAATAATTAAATAGCTTACACTTTTGTGTTTTAATTATTTTCTTCAAGTATTTAATTATCTTTATGACCTTGTTTGTTATTTTTATTCTTTTTCCTACTTTTTTAACTCAATCCCTCATCTGAGTTTAAATATTGTTTTCACAAGCTAGTATCACAAACAAATATATTATTTGTCTTCCAACTGCACATGACTCTCGTGGTAATACCTTCACTCTGAAAATATAAATACATTGCTAAATAATTCTTTTTCTATGATACTAGCAAAAGTGAATCTATTTTTGCATAAGCTCTTCCAACTACTATACATATTCATCTATTTGTTCAGGAAAAAAGCATGCAGTATCTACTATATGCCAAATTATTTTTAGCCACTGAAGCTATGGTTATATATGAACTAGATATTAATCTAATATCACAATAATGTTCTTACCATTTAAGATTAGGTATTCTAGTGGGAAAAGACAACAAAATATCTGAACAAACATATCAACAGTCTAACTTCAGAGAGTAAATAAGTGCTCTTAAGAAACTTAATGATATAATAGAGTGACTTGATGAGTAGAATAGCATCTAATGAGTGACTGGAGAAAGCCTCTCTGAACATATTGCATGTAAGCCAAAGGATAAAATGTCCTGTGAAAGCCCAAATTTACTCATTGACTAACTCATTGGTATCATGCAGTTTATAAAAAGGTGCTTACATTTTTCTTCATTTAGCAAACTTTATATCACAGAAGTAAAAACATATTTTGAAATGGTCCTTAACACTGTGGAAGAACTGACTGCAAAAGTACAGAAAGGAAGGCAGAGAATCTAATTCAGTTACTTTTACCCTAATACGTGCAACTTAAATCAAGGAGATGGCAGTGGAGATGGAGGGAAGATGGGCTTGAGTTATACTTTGAGAGAACTGAAAGACTTGTGTTTACACAAGACATAGCAGTTTAGTGAAAAGGAAAGAAAAAGAACAAAAATCCCTTGAGTTTTTTCTTCAGCATTTGTGTTGATGGTGGAGCCATTTACTAAGATCAGAAAAATATGGGAAGATGCATTTCTAAGGGATGGGCAATCAATAATTTACTATGATGCATGCCAATATAAAAAACAATTGGAGACATTCAGTAAGTAGCTAGAAAAAACTATTTTGAAACACATGGCAGATGGCCTTATTAAATAAATATTTTGAAGACACATGCATATTGCTTATTCTAAAATCACTAGTTGTATGCAAATGGATTTAGATATGTATTCTGGGGCACCCTGACAGTAAGCTTTAGTTAGGAGATCGAGAATCCAGCAAAGAGAATTCATACGTGGTCATTGAATAAAATAAAAACAAGAAATAAGACACAATGCTGTCATGTCTACATGTCATATCAAGAAAGAAATATGTTTCATGAGAGGAAATGCTAAATGAGGCAAGTGATACTATGATTAAGGAATATACCAAAAGAAAAACACAGAATTTGGTATAATGGCCCTGATAGGATTAGTTTCATTGGAATGCTTGACAGGAAAGTAACTTGAGGATAAATTAATATCACAAAAAGTCAAGGAAATGGCAATGAAGTTTCATTGGTCCTTCAAAATACATAATTTGAAAGAAAATCCTATCATTTGTGACAACATGGATAAATCTGGATGACATTATGTTAAGTGAAATAAACCAGGCACACAAAGAAAAATGCAGACTGATCTCACTTATATGTAGAATTCTTAAAAGTTGAATTCATACAAGAAAGAAGAATGGTGGCTACCAAAGGTTAAGAGTGGGGTGGAGTTGGGGAAACATTGGTAAAAGAATACAAAATTTCACTTAGGAGGAGTAAATTCAATGATCTATTATACAACATGTTGACTAAAATTAGTAACAATGTACTATATTGTTGGAATTGCTAAGAGTATATTTTATGTTCTTACCACAAAAAATGATAAGTATGTGAGATAATGCATACATTAAATAGCTCGGTTTAGCCATTCCACAATGTGTATATGTTTAAAACAACCAGTACATGATAAATACATACAATTTTTTAAAATTAAAAGTAAAGGTAAAAATATATAACTTAAGGAAATTTATTTTGGTAAATGGAGATGTTATGGTCATAATTTATTAGCACAGAAATTATTAATGATTCCGCAGTAAAAATGAAATAATTGTAGGAACAAAGTTCTTAAGTGAGTTAGGGCATATTTGAACTAAAACATGAACATAGGTTTGGAGTGGTAGGTTTAACTTATTTTAGAAGAAGAAAGATTTATTCACTGTAATATAAACAAGAAAGATTACACAACTAAAAAGAAAAGAAGTTTTGTAGATTTGGCGTTATGTAGTACAAAGAATTTCTGCCTGATTGCTTCCATTTCATTAAGACTTAATATATGTAAAGCTCTTAGAATAGTGTCTGGCCCTGAGAAGGTGTAACATAATTGTTAGTTATTAATATTTCTCAATGAAGTATGAAGCAAAGTCATCAGCTGAAAATAACGTGTGGGTGGAAAAGTGTGAGAAAAAAATAAAGTAATCATAGTTTGGAAACAGTTTTTTTTTACTTCTGGAGGTTTTCATTTTTTTTTTTTTCTTGTAAAGAATGTTATTTTGTGAGACTCCATTGGTCCTTCTCTGATCCTATACTCATTCTGCCCTTGAGAGGCACAGAATCATAGCTTACTGGCAAATTTTGAAGTAAATCATTGGGTGTGTATAGCTTAGTTATACTGGAGTTTCTTTTTGGCAGTAACCTCTTTGAATTTAGCAGGCAATCTGCTAACATAACTAGACTAAGTTAACTTCACTGGGCTAAGCTGTTTTAAACTTGAGATCTGCCCTGGTCCATCACTACTGTGCTAATATATCTATATCTGCCATACACCGGAATTTATTATGAGTAGGCGTTTGGTTTGTAAATATTAAGCTATGTCCTCCAACTTAGATTTCATCATGCACAAAGATGATGGGTTAGCTTTCATCTATTATTCCTTTGTCTTGTTGGTCACTTAGTTTAGAACAGAATCAAGGGACAAAGGAAATATTTAAGTATTCTCCTTAGAGACTACTATTATCCTCCTAAAGATTACTGGTTATGTAGTCTTGGGCAAGTTAATTAATATATCTTTAAATCAATTTCCACATCAATTAAATATGGATAATAAGAGAACTGATTTCATGAGGTGGTTTGGGGGCATTTATAATAATGATTAAAAGTCTGCTTTCAAGTTGTATATGCTTTATAAATGTGAACTGTCTTTTGGAATGTAAATCAAAAAGAATAGCAGCTAACTGAGTGAAACCAAGGACCAAGGGCAGAAAAATAATAACATAGGAAACAGATCAAGGAAGAAGAAAAGTACATTATATATACTTAGACAATCTCAATTAGTTCATTGACATTTTTAGGCTCAATTGGGAAGTATTTCCTCAAGTGGCACATAAAAATTTAAAAGCTGTTCTCTACTTCGTTTCCCAAGTTGTTTATTGGGATGATGACAAGTTAAATGTGAAAATACTATAAATACTTAGATTTTCAATCAAAGTTGGCAAGTTAACACCATGAAAATGACAAGATGATCTGCTAGTGTCCAAGTTGTATTCGATTGTGTTATTTGTTAAGCTTAGTGTTAAATGTTCATCAATGCAAACATTCACTCAAATTTGTGGAAGTATTTGACTTGTTTGCTAAGGGAGAAAGATTCAATTATGCCAATGCCTATCACAATGTTTGAATGGTAAGAAAGTCATCAGAAGCACATTAAGTGCATTTGTTTTGGTTTTAAAATTTTTATCCTTACCTCCTCTCCCCTTGATAAAAAACAAAAGTAGACATGAGAGAAGATGGTATTTCAAGTAGAGGGAAAATTTATACAAAATAATGAAGATAAAGGTAGTGTAAATTATTTAAAATATAGAATTGAACATATGGGGCAGTGTCAACAGGTCAAATGAGGTTTAGTCCACAAAAGGAGTATAAATTTTATTCTTAAGGTGATGGAGGAAACAAAGTAAGATGTTTAAATAGAGAGTGGTTGAAAGGTTTGTATTTCAGAAAGATGTTTAGTTTATTCTTTATTTTTGCCAGAATAGAATGAAAGCCCATGAGACTAAAGTAAAGGCAGGGGCGCCCATAAGTGGTTATTAGCATAAGTCAGATGAGGCTGAAATGGAGCCTCATTGTAGTATGTTGTCTTATTCTTCAATATAGGAAAATAACACCTTCCTACTCATTGCCATGTGACTGGAAGTGATTCCCTGTAAGCAAAGTATGCTTCCCTAGGTGGCTTACTGGGTTGGCCCTATTACTTGCTTGGACCTGTGACATGTGAACGGCGTAACAGTGTGTCACTTTTGTGAACCCTTTAAGTGTCATTAGATATATCCTCCTTTCACCTACTCATTTCCTTCAGTAACTAAAACAGCATGTCCTAAAGAAAGATTGATTCTTCCCTAAGTATCAAATGTGAAAACATCTACAACAAAGATGCAGGCATCCACTAGCAGCTGCAGACATCTAACATGAGAGAAAAAGAAATGCTTGCTGTTGGAGGCCACTGAGATTTTTGATTACTTGTTACCTCCATAGTATATTGAGAAAATACACTTAAAGTTGCAGCAGTAGGGGTGAAGAAAACCTGGATTAGAAGGAATATAAGCAGGTGATTGAAAGGAATAAATAAGAAAAATGAAAGATGATTCTCAGTCATCCACGTGAGTAACTAACCACTATTAAAGTGCAGGCACTGTACTTATTTTATTCTCAAAACATTGTTGTAATATAAATATTGTATTTACCCTACTTACAGGTAAAATAATTTACACTCAGAGAGTATGTCATAGGTTAAACAAGTAGTTAGCAAGAAAAAAAGGAAGGCAATATGATACTCCATTATTAATGAAAGAGGAGGAAGTAGTTTGTGAATAATAATAAATAGTAGATAATATTAAATGAGATTTTCTCAGTTTCTGTAGCTGGATCCTCACTTTAAGCATACTTAATTGATTCATGCTGATACGGTTTGGTTCGGTGTCCCCACTCAGATCTCATCTCGAATTGTAATCTTCACGTGTCAAAGGAGGAACCTGTAATCCTCACATGTTGAGCAAGGGAGGTGATTGGTTCATGGAGGTGGTTTCCCCCACGCTGTTCTCTTGAAAGTGAGTTCTCACAAGATCCAGTGGTTTTACAAGGGGCTCTTCCCCCTTCGTTGTCTCTCTCTCCTGCCACCATATGAGGAAGGTCTTTGCTTTCCCTTTCTGCCGTGATTTGTTTCCTGAGGCCGCATCAGCCATGCAGAACTGTGAGGAACTTAAACCTCTTGCCTTTATAAATTACTCAGTCTTAGCTTTGTATTTATAGAATTGTGAAAACTAACTAATTACACATGCCTTTGGTACATCCAAAGATTTACTCAAACTATAGCCACTGCTACAACCAATAGCCCAATATTGAAAGTTGCTGTTTCTCCTTGTACATATCTTGGATCAAATTTCTTTTTCTTGGTTTAATTCTGTTTCCACTAATTGTTTAGAATATGGTTACTAGCAATTTAGAGATAATGATCACAGAGGAAGATAACTAAAACCTGTTGAAGATAATTTTATTGGCTCTATTTAGACCTGATGTCCATCTCCTGAACTAATTACTGCAGACTGAGGAATAACTGACAAGACCTGCACAGCTAGGGGATGTGCAAAATAATGAGATAGAGCATCCCTTGAGAACTAGTTAAAGTTATGAAAGGTTACTATGGAAAGCAAGAAGGAACTAGGAAAGATAAAGTACAAAAGGTGTCACTATAGACAATTGTTGCTTGCAAATTATCATGAACCTTATGTGGTATATCCACTGACAGATACATTGTTGGGGCTCAGAAGAAAGCCCTGGATTCAAGCTATAGGTTTTTAAATTATGGGCAGATAGATGGCAATTAAAGACTTAAGTCTTTCTGTACTATATTTTATCATTTTTTTCAGTGAATTTTAGACTTCTTTGATTTTCTAACTTATATTTCTGTAGCCATTATAATTTAAAAATTAATTTGAAGAAATAATCAGTAATTAACATATGATACTGATTTCAATTCCTTTGGATATGTACTAACAGTGGCATTTCTGGATCATATGGTAATTATCTTATTATTTTGTTGTGGAACCTCCATCAAAGAATGTGTGTGCGTGTGTGTGTGTGTGTACCCACATTAAAGAATATGTCTATTACACATTTAAAGTATTTTCCTTATTATTTTCATGGCACTGTGATTTTTAAAGTATCAGGCCATGTCTTGGCAATGAAACAGAAGAAAAGCATCATACTGTACTGTGATCTGAAGAAAAAATGAAATAATTTCAAGAAATCATGTTTAAATTGAATGTATCTGGATCTTTGCTCAAATGCTGTTTAAGCTATTGTGAAGAAAAAAAGAAACTAAGAATAACCACCCACCTTTTATGAAATTCAGATCCTTAGTATGCATTTAAAAAAATAGAAAAACTGAAGTTTTACACTCAAACTACTTGACAAGTGCTTTTACTGTTAGGTCTAGTACAATAAATGTTTGTTTCCTTTGAACCTAAATGACAAGGAGTGCCTTAGTACAATAACTGTATGCTGTTTTAAAGCAAAGTTATATGGTCTTGAAACATTTATACCTCATTAGAATTAGCACAAGTAAAGTTTGTTATACCAGGTTGGCAGAAAAAAAAAGGATTTAGTACTGTAAATATACTAAACAATATAAGTGTTCTAGAAAAGGCACATTTTAATAAACAGAATGTATTAGGTTCTGCGCAAAAGTAATTGCGGTTTTTGCCATGAAAGTAATGGCCAAAACGGTAATTGCTTGTGCACCAACCAAAATAGTGTCTGTATACCAAATAGTATCTGTCAAGTTAGCAATTATTCTAAACTTTCTGAATGAAAAACAAAAATTCATTTTCCAAGAACCTTGTGAACAAAGAATATAAATAGTAACTCAAAGTTGATAGAAGAATTTGTTCCAAAAGCTCTTTCAACATGAAACTTCCCTTGGAGTTTTGCAGAGCATACATGTGCAATGCCATGGTTTCTCTACTTATGATAAATAATCTCTTAATTCCTGCCAAGTCTCATTAATGTGCTTATACATCTAGCTTTCTTTCTTTACATATGCACTTTTATTTCTGTTTACATTTCCTTTTAATTGTCTCCTTTAGCCATTCTTTCTAGGACCATCAATTTTAAATAACTAATATAAAAGAAATGATAAAAACATTAACAAGAATAAATTGATTCATTTATTGACTTAAAGTACATAGCCATTATCCGTGGACTATTAGGTAACAATTATTATACACATTTGCAAAATCAATTATTTTCACAGAGTAACATCTTTCTTAATATTTTATCTGATAATTTGGTGAAATATACATTATCCTAACAATAATTATTTCTTGTTATTGTAGCATTTGCCTTTTAGTTTTTGTTATTATTAAAGATTCAAGAGGAGACTGAGGAAAACTTGAAATGGTCATATTATTCACTAATATGAAACTTTAAAGAAAAGAATTGCATTATAAAACTTGGTAGCAGAGTGTTGAATTAGAAAAAAAACAAAACAAACAAACAAACAAAAAAACAGGTTTTGTGATATGACAGCCCACACTGGAGAAGGGTAAGCATTTTAGAAAGATTTTTTTTCCATACTGAGATATAAACAGGCTAACAAATGTTGAATATATAACATAAATATTTTAAGTATTTTAATTTTATTTTTCAAACAAATGTAATTCATGAATATCAGTCCCCATCAATTATTCCAGCTAGAGGAAGATGAGGGTTTTTTAAAAAAAATTATTCTTTGCTTTCTAGATCTTCTTTATTATTTTCTAGTGTCTTATATGCTATAGTGTTTTGAACAGGATGCATAATACTGAGACCAATAGAAACTACTTATCTGTAAATATCACTAGCATTGCTTTTCTTCTTTTTCTTTTTCCTTTTTTTTTTTCTTTTTTGTTTTTGAGAAAGGGTCTCTCTCTGGTGACCCTGGAGTGCAGGCGTACAGTGATATGATCCTAGTAGTTCAGTCTCAGCCTCCTGAGTAGCTAGGACTACATGTGTGCACCACCACACCTAGATAATATGTATTTTTTTTGTAGAGGCAGGATCTTGCTATGTTGCCCAGGCTGGTCTCAAACTCCTGTCCTTAAGCGATCCTCCCATCTCAGTCTTTCTAAGGACTGAGATTTAAGGCAAGAGCCACTGTGCCTGGCTGATAATTACTTCTTAATAATTAAAACTCAAATTAAAACAGAATAACATTATTGAGAAGGTAATGAAAATATTATGAAACATCTACTTTTGGTTACACTATAAACCAATTATATTCTACTATGCCCCAATAAATAGCTATAGGAAATAATACAAAAGATTATAAACTGTTTAGGAAACAATAGCTATTAGTTTAATATGTTACAGCCTAATGGGCCTATAAGAAAATATACCTATGCATATGCTGTATTGGACATTGATCTACTTTAATAGTTCCCTCTTCAAACAAAGATTATGTAGGGAGAAAGTCCAGATAAAGTTAGTTAAGTCCAGTTGTTAGATTTAGATATAACTAGGCCTGACTGCTAAATTGGTACATTGCTGCAAGAAAATTGATATGACTAGTAAATGACTCACTTCAGGAAATAAGAATCTAGGCCCTAGGAGTAAATCAGTAATTTAGCAACAAAGATTCTGAGAGAAATGAGTATGTAAACAAAACTTCAAATAAATAATCAAAGCAAAACAAAACTATAAACTCTTAGCCACAAAGTACATAATGCTGGTACTGCCTAAGGAAGAAAAAGAGACACATTCCCTCTTATGTCACTGAAAACTAGCATTCAATACGGCCACTACAATGCAATTGCTGTCAATGGACACTAAAATAACAGTAGAGACCAGGGGAAGACTTAATTGTCCATTAAGAGACAACAGTGGAGTTTCTATTCTGGATGGAGGAGTGTATTGTCAGGGGAACAAAAGAGAAAGGGAAGAGTAGCGTATGAAAGGGAGAAGAAATGATGGGGAGGGAAAAAAAGAGAGACAGAGAGAGAGTGTGAGAAAGAGAGAGAGAGAGGAAGAGGGAGAGAATAGTCTAGAAAGGAATAACGATGTTTAACAAACTACTGTTGTACCTGCCAAGAGGAACCACACCTGTGGTAAGAGCCGCAATAACAGATAATAGAGAAGCAGATTACCTCAATGAGTTATACAGGAGAATAGCAGAAATACCTAGTAAAAAAGATATTTATTTTTTCTTTTCGGTGTGCACAAGTTCACCTGGGCATTCCTAATTTTTTTTTTTTTTCTTTATGGCTGGGGTAGAGTTGTGGTGAACTTAGTAGAAACTATAGATTTTGTATCAGCATGTTTTGGCTGCAATGAATTTGAGTGATTAAAGTTACTCATATTCAAATTGTACACATAGGTGCAAAGCAGGTTCAGTGTGAGCTGCTTACCAACTTGTCTGAGTTCAGAGAAACAGAACACCTACATACAAGTTACAGATGGGCATCAAGGGATACAAGAAGCCTAGGATTTGTGAACAGTTGGTCTCCATGGCTCAGAAAAGCCACCCAGGAGAGGAATGGAGCCCCACAGCAGCTAAGGGACCCTGGAAAGCAGCTGCTCTGGGTTTTGTAACCTGGGAAATTTTCCTACTAGGCTAAAGCATTGAAGGACATCCTGTTCCTAGGAGGAACTAGAATAGTTCCAGCCAGTCTCTCCTTGTCTCAGGATGTTTCATTCCCACCACAATCTACGGTTATTCTTGAGAACTACAAAACAAGAAAGAGGAAAAAACTGGGTTGGTCTAAGGCCACACAGAGAATTTTCCCATGACAGGAAATAAAATTCTGAGAAGTATGAATTATACTTACTCCTGAAGAAAAATAATACTCATTCTCTATCATTGAATATGGAATGGGAGATTTGTGGAATATGAGAATTGGCATAAACTAAGATTATTTATAAAAACTCCAAAATGATTGTCTTACAAAGGACCTAAGTGATTGTGGTAATAGTTTGTCTATAGGCAGTTGTCAGCAAAGACCCCAAATAGCATTTTCTTTAATAGTGTGCTGAACAGAAAACATTTATAAAATTTATGGTCACAATAGTTTCTTGTATTATTCTGGTTCTATATTTATATATTACCCAGAAAAGCTCGTTTACAGAGACAGTCATATTTTTGGCATAGAAAGTATGTATAAGAGTTTCATAAGATACTTTGAAATGGCTCCAAGTTGTTTCTGGCAAAAAAAAAAAAAAAAAAAAGCATCCCAAATTATAAATTATTCTCCCATGCATTTTGAGTTAAAATTACAAAAAAATGTAAAAATAACATATGGTGAGTAAAATGACTTGCTTTCACAATTAAGAGAAAATGCTATGCTTCATTCTAAATCCATACATAAAATTATAAGATACTTGCAAGCAATACGCATATTTTTTTTTCATCTTTGTGTTGCTCACAATGCCTAGCATGGTAATTTACTTGAATTAGAGGCTCCTTAAATGTGAGTCAGTTTTTTTTTGCTGTCATTGATTTATGTCTTTCTCTCTTTCCATATGTATACATATATATATACATATATGAACATAAGACACCATCAGAGACTTATATATATCTATGCAGAGAGAAAGACATATATATCCACACATATTCACATACATATATATGTGTGTATATATATCACCACATATATATGTATGTGTGTATATATCTCCACACATATATGTATATGACATATATTACATTTATATGTATATGACATGTGTAATATATGTTAATACATATAAATATATGTATTATGTATTTCATATATGTATATTATATAAATGTAATATGTATATGTCATATACATATGCGTCATACATTACATATATGTAATATATGTCATATACATATATCACATCACACATATATGTATAATTACATATATACTGTATATGTAGTTATGTGTATGTATATTACATATATGTGTTTTATATATATATCTCCACACATGTATATGTATACGTGTATGTATATGTGTGTGTGTGTGTGTGTGTGTATATGTGTATGTCTGTGTGTGTAGCCAAAATGCAAATAATATGGAGGCCAGAAAGGTGTGGCTTATAATCTATATATTTAAAAATTTAAAATAAAACTGAGTGAAAAAAAATTCTTAAATAATATGAACATTAGCATTGAGACTCAAATGATTTGAATGATTACAAAGTTACGGGTCTGTATTATGTGTTTTCTTCTCTTAACAAAACACACATCTGCGATTTTCTTGATAAGCCAAATGCTACATTGTTAAGAAAATAAATGATAAAAGACTCTGATACTTTCTTATGTTCAAATCAGTAATTCCCAAGGAGTGCACCATTGGAAACTAAAGCATGTGGAGCTATTTTTGTATATAGGGTAAAGAAAGGAAATACATAGAGGCAAATGTAGAACCCAAGAGAATAGGGATCACTGATTTCCAGTGTTACAGTAAATCAAACTATGTGGGCCAAGTCACTCCCCACAGAGTGTGTTTTAATTGGAATCATGTTATAAGTGTACTTTGGGGATATTTAACATCTTAAAGATATGTAGTCTTCCTATTCATGAGCAAAAATGTGTTTGGTTTTAATGAAGCCCCTTTATCCCAACTCAATAATATTTTATATTTTTTAATATATACTTTTGGACTTAGTATATTTAATATAATTTTAAGCATGCTGCCTATTTCAATAGCACACATAGCATATTTGATGCTTTTCTAGAACCATTTTTAGCATTCCCTTCTATGTTGGAGAAATAATATATTTTACTAATTTCCTATGTTAAGATAATTTTCATGTTTTCCAAATTTAAATAAAATTTTTTTCAAATAAGGATATATTTACAATGTTAAATCTATATTTTAGAAAATTTAATGATGTGGGGAAGATAAAGCTGAGAAATAATTTTAAAACTCTCTTCCAAACATTTAAAGACACTATGAATATTTGAGTTACCCATTTAATTGAAAATACATGTTTATTTCCATGGACATTTCTTGCTTTACACCTCTTTATGCAACAATATATTAACTTTTTGTGTAAACCTTGCCTTTATGTATGTGAATGTTTGAAATTAATCATTTTCACCACTCAGTGCCACCACTTAAGAACTGTGGAGCTGATACTAAAGCAGAGGAAGTGAAACTGTCATGGGTTTAATTACTTAAGCAGAAATAGCTGAGTTGATAGTCTGACGTCTTGAAACCAGAGGTCGTTTTAAATAGATCTATATGATAAATGCCCAGGAAGAAAATACACCAGCTCAGATTTTAAGAAAATGATACAAATAATTCCCAGGTTAATTTAGAGCTTTATCACTTGATGAGGTAATTGATGAATCTAGCAAAATGAAGTAGTGTGATATTAATCCTACTGGAAGAAGGCACGATAATGTTAGAATAAATATTTTGAAAAGCACAACAAAAAGAAAACGTTTAAGCAAACATATTTCAAGTGTATGTTTTAATAAAACTCTAGAAGTTCTAACAAAAATTGAAAGAGGACAGAGATGTTGGATTATCATCTGAGAAGATGAATCAGATGACATACATAGACTGAGTATTCGGTATCTTATTCTTTTTACTTTTGTATATTTTTGAAAATTTCTAAGCAATACAAATAAATGCCTATCCCACTCCATTGGAAATAAATATATTTACATTAATTAATGCAACCTCCTCTTAGATTTACCCTTTAAAAGTAAATGTGCAAAATAAGTTTTTAGATGTATAAGAGTCATCTGAGTGAACTGGAAAATTTTCCAGCATAGAAAGCCCGTGTTTATATATGTAGCTACTAAGCCTTAGCACACATTATTAAAGGAAACTCACCCTCTCAGAAACATCTTCTAAAATATGAAGTTACTCGACCAGGCGTGGTGGCTCACTCCTGTAATTTCAGCACTTTGGGAGGCCGAGGCAGGTGGATCACTTGAGGTCAAGAGTTCCAGACCAGCCTGGCCAACATGGTGAAACCCCGTCTCTACTAAAAAATCAAACATTAGCTGGGCGTGGTGTCACACCCCTGTAATCCCAGCTACTCAGAAGGCTAAAACACGAGAATCGCTTGAACCCAGGAAGCAGAGGTTACAGTGAGCCAAGATCATGCCAGTGTATTCCAGCCTGGGCAACAGAGCAAGACTCCATCTCAAAAAAAAAAAAAAAAAAAAGCAAAATAAATTGTGAAGTTACTCTATTGGCATTATCAGAGATTATAAAATGACATCACGAATACAGGGGCTTTATTAAAATAGACATAATTCAAATATTTTTGTTCAAATGTTTTCTTTCAGTTGTGTTTTTCCAAAATACTTAATTCATGCAATGTTTTACAAAGAATATGTTGAAATATTCAACATATACTTGAATGTTGTTATTGTAACAAACTTAACTTTTCTCTTTGAATATTATTTCTTAATCCTTAGAATCACTTATTAGCAATTATTTGTTGCATCATGAGGTACTCTTCATTATTATCATTATGGTTGTCTATATCTGGCTTAATTTGTCTACAATGAAAGTGTTTCATAGTACCAATTTTCTTTAATTTCAGTGCAGAAGTAATTTTTTCTTATTATTATTATAGCATTAGTGATAATTTCTTGAGAATAAAAAGGAAAATGTTTCTTTATAAATAATTTGCATACATAAAAGGTGGGTTTGAAGATGGGACTGAATTTCATTATCCTACCTCTCTCTTCTCTTTACTTCTAAGGCTCAGAATAAAATACAACACAAATTTATTGATGGCTGGGTAGGACTCTAGTACATTTTGAAGGAATGCAGAGCTCAGCTCATGATGCATAAGAAGACCTCCAGTAGCCTTTCCCTGGAAATCAAGATTGTGAGCTTTGTAGAACAGATTGTAAGTTGAAGTAACCAATCAGCCACACACAGAGATGCTGGAATAGAGTGATACAATGTCTGAACTTCCCTCAGACTTGCAAATCTTGTTAGTATTAATCACAGAAGGTGGAACAAAAGAGTATGTTACATACACACACGAAGCAGTATGAAAAAGACTGGAACATAGATTTCTACCTTCAAGGCACAGTTAACAAAGCCACTTCATAAAATGTGCTGCCATTGAAATAGCTAAGTCGCAGAATTTCTGTTTCTCTTTGGTGATTTTAATTTCTGATTCTCTATGCAATACCTTTAATTTGCGTATATATGCCCATGGAGTTCAAAATCACCTATCTCCCATTGCCTAACCGCACCCCTCCCCACCATCATAACAGTATTCCACAAGGTTCTCTTGAGCCCTACATAGTTTCCTGATTAATAATTCAAGTCACACTCCAGCATCCTTTCCAAAACACTTTCCCTTCACATGTGCCCTTGTCAACAACAGCAAATCGACAATTCATTGAATGGCTATCAGACCCAGGCAAATGTTCTGGGTACCTTGAAGAAGATGCTAAAAACAAACAAACGAACAAACAAACAACCCAAAACAAACAAAAAAATCAAATATTTGGCCCTCATGGAGTTTATGTCATTGTAGGAGGAGATAAGGAAAAGAGTCACTTTAGCAAAGAATTAAAGGAAGTGATAAAAGAAATCACTGGAATAGCTAATGATGGGCACCCCAGGCAATTGTTCAAAGCTGTGGCATGACCACAGCAGCAGGGACAATGATGGCTGGGATAAAATGAAGGAGATAGAGAATAGTTGGAGAGAGATAATTAGTAATGTCTACTCAATTGCCATACTCTTTTACCTATCTAAATATTTGTTATACATGTCCCCTTTCCTAAATCTGTACAATCGTTCTACATAAACCTTCATTGTCTTTTGGTTATTATTGCCATTGTGTCTTTATTCTGAAGCCAAGCCTTACTGCAATAAATCTTCCATTGGAAACTTGCTAGAGCCTTTTAAATTTAAAAATTTTAAATCAACATCCTTACTTGCTTCTATGGTTCCAGTGTTATTCTCCTAATTGATCTACAAAAATGAAGGTAGAAGACACTTTCAAATAACTATATCTGACTAATAGAAATGTCATTTCAGAGAAAAACTTCAAGACTGCATGTTATGGCCTCACCCTCTCTCTGCAGCCCTCTTCTGCTGTTGCTCAAGCTGCTCCCCCTTTTCTCACTATGCTTCAGCCACTCTTGGTTTTTTTTTTGTTTTGTTTTTTGTTTTTTTTTTTTTTTTCCCAGGGCCTTAGACTTCTTCATCTCTTCTTCCATCCTATCCTCAAGCATGGGATGTTCTTTTGCATCATTCCCTCTATTGAATGGCTTCTTTGTGCTGTATTCTATTTTTTTTTTTCAAAGCACTGTATAAAAGGCCACATACTAAAGATATTTTCTCTGATTTCTTCTTCCTCCGTAATCTAAATTAGGTATATCCTATTTCTTTTCAGAACACATTGTGTTTCTGTCACACTACTCACTTACCAGAATTTGTAATTTTGCATTTATTTTTATTTCTAGGGTAACTGGCCACTAAAATATATGTCTTGAGGACACATTTTGTATATTTTCCTTACCGCCTTTTCTTCCAGAGCCTAACATAGTATATACATAAAGTGCTCAATAAAATTTTTTTCAATAATTACTGAATACTATATTACTAATAACATTTATTTCCTGATTACCTAATATGAGTAAGCAATGAGTCAGATACATACAGATATAGAAAACAATTGCACAAATCATATATTACAGTGCCAATTTTTAAATTCATAAATTGTAAAATTCTGATTTAGAATCTTAAAAATTGCCCTAAGTCATAAAATTACTAAGATTTAGGTACTATTTGAAAGTAGAAGTCCTTTTCCTCACATTTCTCTGTCATTCTCTAAAATCCCATTTTTTTTTCTTTTCACGGGATTGTGAGGATTTGTATTGATACCAAAATTAATAGAAAAATTTAAAAACATACCTGTACTGTTTTTAATAGTGTTCGTATTTGATTTCATGCTAGTGTATTGTCTTCTTAGTTCTGTTCAAAATTTAAAGTGCGTGAGGTCTCCTGGTTTCTCCCAAGAGACACATGTCACAGAAAACACCAGGAATCTCATGTATATAACTAAGTTACCATTAAGATTTATTGGTTTCCTTAGTATCCTACATATTGCTGACACTGACAACCTAGAGACAGGCTGCTTCTCCTAAAAATGATGACATATTTCTTTGCTTTAAAAGCCCTTTTGGCTTATTTGACTGCAAAACTTTCCAAGACTTACTGGATATTGACAGTCCACACTACTGTATCTTTCTAAAATATACACTTTACTTAGTCCATCTTGTTTCCTCTAAGAGATCACTGTGCTTCCTTTTCCAAAAAATAAATGAAAATATTTACATTTATTAAAATTGAAAGTTTATTTTTATATAATTCTGTTCTTTAAGCACTCTATTTATCTTGTCTGAAAAGCCAATAATGGGCACTTTTGTTCCTTATAGATTGATATATCCTTGTCATTAATAGCGTGGTTTTTTTTCTATGGGAAACAAAAGACATTTTAAACCTCCACTTTACAGCCTTCTTTTCTTGAATTTTCAGCTATACCACTACATTCACTTCTTTTACTCTTTATTTATTGAAGTTTTTATCATTTTTAACATTTTACTCATTAGTCTTTTAACTATAAAATGATTAGCCTTATCAATGAAACCAGTTTATTATCACTTTTTATGTCAACTGTATTAAATGCCACAGTTTAAAATGTTTTAATATATGCAGCTTCATAAGTAATATCCAGGTCTGACTTGTATATTTAGGCATCTTTATTAAATTGAGGTGTAGCCTTTGTCCTCATCATGTTTCAGAGGGTTCTGTTTGATGGAAACATACTTCCTCTGGGGAAACGGTTGCTCTAAAGAAGTTCTCTGAGAGAAAGCATAATGATAAAAAACTCATAGAATATGATGTCATTCTACATTACATGCTTCTTTTCGCTTGAAATGATTTGTCAGTCTTCAGATGTGGACAAATACTTACTTAGCTCCCAACATTCTTCAGGTATTCAAGCCTGTCTTCTTCATGTGTGGATGCTTTGTCATGGTGGCAGAGTACCTGGCATAGATTCTTCCATGAGTGTTTACAACAGACCTAAAAAAGAATAAGATTAAGGATGGCAAGATTAAGGATGGCTAGGAATCAGGAAACACCATTGCATTGTGAACTAAGTATTGGGAATGGATGCTTTCATCTATGACAGTCACTATCATCTCTACTTATCCTAGAATGTACCTTAAGCTGACTGCAAGGAAAGGAGTGAGATATTAATCTCATCTCCCCCCTCAAAAAAATGGTGATAAAACTTTCTTATCTGATTGCCCATCTTGACCACTATAATCTTTAATGCAGTAATTAGGCAGAATCCAACTAGTTGAAATAGCTATTGGTAAGAAGGCCAAGAATTTAAAGCCAAATCTTGCAGTTCTCAAGAGATGCTTAATTACTCACAGGTGATGTTTCTAGGCAACCACTTCACCTTCTGATTCCACTGCTTCACCTAAGTGTGGTGCTCAGTTTGCTCTATTGTTACTGAATGTTAAAAGAGATGGAGAAGTGCAGTCTAAAGAACTTATTTTAAACCAGTTGAAAATAGAGATTTAGAAAAAGAGACTTTAAAATTCAATTCTGTATTGGAAGGTATGCAAGCACATTTTAAAAAACTTTTTCCCCATGGTTTAAGAAATTATTTTTAGTGAACAGAAATTTGAGATAAAATTTTAATAAGAGTAGAAATATCATTTGAAGGAAAGTGTTATGTTTGAAATATAAATTCTTTAAAGCTGATACTCCAGAGAGCAGGATCAAAAGGCTGTGCCACTGGACAGACACAGTAGTTCTCACAGTTGCAGGCCTCTGCTATTTCAATAGAATTGTCAAGGACAACATCTCCTAAAAAATATTGCTCAAACATTCTGAAACAGAGTTACTATTCCTACATTACCTTTAATTTGCAATCATCAGTTCTTGACCTTAGGTTTAGAACCTGGAAGTTTTCCTGCTAAGAACTTGTTATCTCTTGCTCGAACTATGAATAATTTACCCATGCCTATGCCCCTATTTGAATTTTATAGGCTACATAATGTTTCAATACAATCTCTGGGCTGTTTCAGCATGCCCTTTCACATACCAGCTTTCTATATTCTCATATCTGTAGGGGAATTAAAATTCATATTGATGCTGTTCTTTGAAGTGGCCTAGATGGAATGGGCTTCCCCAATATTTTATACCAAGGGGAAGGTCCATCCTCATGCTCTGCTGGTTTGATAACTGCCCTTGAATCTAACTCTAAAGCCCTTCCCTTAGGGATTTAGACTACACAGTTGCTGTCCAAAGGTCAGAGAATATAAAGGTCAGTTTTTTGTTGTTGGTGGTGGTGTGGTGTTAGTTTTTTTTTTTTTTTTTTTTTTTTTTTGAGACGGAGTTTCACTCTGTCGCCCAGGCAGGAGTGCAATGGCATGATCTCAGCTCACTGCAAGCTCCGCCTCCTGGATTCACTCCACTCTCCTGCCTCAGCCTCCTGAGTATCTGGGACTACAGGCGTCCACCACCACATGCGGCTAATTTTGTTTTTGTATTTTTCGTGGAGACAGAGTTTCACTGTGTTAGCCAGGATAGTCTCGATCTCCTGATAAAGGTCAGTTCTACACTTGATGGGCATCTATCCTCCGTGCTAATAATATTCATAAATTGCCAATATTAGTTCATTCATTCACTCATTAAGCCACTTAACAAATAGTAATTATCTAAAGAGTGCCAACTGCCATTAGCATTCCACTCAGAGTTTATTATCATACATCCACTCAGAGTTTATTATCCTACAAAGGGTACATCTAACTTTATGTATTATATCCTGGAAGAGCATGTGCCTGCTCCTTTATTGTTGATCTTTAGATTCTTAGTATTTAACCAAGGTGTAACAATATTTTTCTGTGCTAACTAAAGCAACATATTGAATTAATGTAAAGGAGACTCTCTCTGAATTTCCAGCTGACTTTCTGGATTATCTAGTGTTTCTATTTTATTATAAAATATTCCATGCTATGTCCATCTCACACCAAAGTCTTACGGCTATTATTTTACTAGATATATTCTGTATTTTTCCATTCTCATGCAGCTGTGAAGAAATACCCAAGACTGGGTAATTGCTAAAGAAAAGAGGTTTTATTGACTCACAGATCCACATGGCTGGGAAGGTCTCAGGAAACTTACAATTATGGCAAAAGGGTAAACAAACACATCCTTCACATCCAGGTCATGCTTATGCAAAAGGCAGGCTCCCATGGCCTTGGAAAGCTCTGCCCCTGTGGCTTTACAGGGTACAACCTCACTCCTGGCTGCTTTCATGGGCTGGCATTGAGTGTCTGTGACTTTTCCAGGAACATGGTATAAGCTGTCAGTTGATGTACCATGGTGAGACAATGGTCCTCTTCTCACAGCTCTACCAGGCAGTACCCCAGTGGGGACTCTGTGTGGGGACTCCAACTCCACATTTTCCTTCCACACTGCACTAGCAGAGGTTCTCTATGTGGGCTTGGCCCCTGCAGCAAACTTCTGCCTGGATTTCAGGAGTTTCCGTACATCCTTTGAAATCTAGGTGGAGGTTCCCAAACCTCAATTCTTGACTTCTATGCTCTGTAGGCCCAACACCAGGTGTAAACCATCAAGGCTTGTGACTTGCACACTCTGAAGCAATGGCCTGAGCTGTACATTGGCCTGTTTTAGCCACAAGTAGAGCTGAAGCAGCTGGGACACAGTGCACCATGTTCCAAAGCTGCATAGAACAGGGGGTGCCTGGTCCTGGCCCAAAATATTATTTTTTTCCTTCAAGGCCTCCAGCCCTGTGATGAGAGGTGCTGCTGTGAAAGTCTCTGACATGCCCTATACACAATTTTCCATTGTTTTGGTAATTAACATTGTAATCCTTGTTTCTTATGCAAATATCTGCATCTGGCTTGAATTTCACCCCATAAAATGGGGATTTCTTTTTCTATCACATCATCAAGCTGCAAATTTTCAAAACTTTTATGCTCTGCCTCCTCTTGAATGTTTTACCACTCAGAAATTTCTTCTGCCAGATACCCTACATCATCTATCTCAAGTTCAAACTTCCACAGATCTCTAGGGCATGTGCAAAATGCTGCCAGTCTCTTTGCTAAAGCATAACAAGAGTCACCTTTGCTCCAGTTTCCAACAAGTTCCTCATCTTTATCCGAGACCGTGTCAACCTGGACTTCATTGTCCATATCGCTATGACTTTTTGGTCAAAGTCATTCAACAAGTCTCTAGGACGCTCCTAACTTTCCCACCTCTTCCTGTCTTCTGAGCTCTGTAAGTCTCTAGGAAGTTCCAAACTTTCCCACATTTTCCTGTTTTCATCTAAGCCCTGCAAACTCTTCCAATCTCTGCCTGTTACCCAGTTCCAAAGTCGCTTCCACATTTTGGGGTGTCTTTATAGAGGCACTCCACTCTCTGCAGTATCAATTTACTGTATTAGTCCACTCTCAAGCTGCTATGGAGAAAAACCCAAGACTGGGTAATTTATAAAGAACAGAAGTTTAATTGACTCACAGTTCCACATGGCTGGAAAGGCCTCAGGAAACTTAATCATGGCAGACGGTGAAGCAAACACATCATTCTTCATAAGGTGGCAGGAGAGAGGAGTGTTGAGCAAAGGGGGAAACCCCCTTATAAAACCATCAGATCTTGTGAGTACTCATTCACTATCATGAGAACAGCTTGAGGGTAACTGCCACCATGACCTAATCGCTTCCCACTGGGTCCCTCCCACATCGTGTGGGGATTATGGGAACTACAATTCAAGATGAGATTTGGGTGGGGACACATGCAAATCATATGATATATCTATACATATCTACAGCTACCCATTGAGATATATGTTTACTAAAAATCTGTTTTTATTCATAATCTATTTATGTCATTTTCATTTGGTATTGAAATTACAGAATAGGATCAAATTTATTTAAAAATAAGAATAAAAAGCATAAAAGCAAGAGTATCCTTACCTATGGAAGAAATTTATGATTATGATGTCATGATTTAAGATAAGCCCAATAAATAATTGCACATCTATAAAAGACTAAAACAAATTATCAACATCCTTAAAAAATTATCTTCAGAATTGTTTCTCAAATATCTCTGAATTTAAAACCCACTGTAAAGAAAAAGGTGCTGCTAATTTAAGACAATAAAATCTTTGTCATTTGTGTATTTCCTGCAAGTGTTATATTACTGTAATTCAAGTTATATTAATTTTTAAATTATTACATTATACTTTGATGTTCAATATCAAGAAAAACTATGTCTAAATAATGTTTAATTCATCTTGACTATAAAAATAACATCCCTGGAAGGTACAATAGGTGGAGGAGTATATTTCAGACACTTTTAAGTAGACTTATTGATCTGGTTAGAAAAGAAAGAAAAATAATGGTCAGATACATTTGAAAAACCTCACATGGGGCATTCTTCTCTTAGCTTTGCACCATACATATTAATTTTAGGAATAGTTCTAAAATAAAGAAAACTATTTAACTAACTTTGTTTGTAACTCCACATTCTCCATTATCTTTGACCATGGTTCCTGGTTCTACCTAGAAACTAACGTCCCATGAACCAATGACTGTGAAACATAGTTTTAGAAATGCTGAGCTACAAAGTGCTTTGTATAAATCTATAGATTTTAGTAGGCTGCATGAAACTCATCACTGTGATTACCATGCCAGCTGCAGATGAAAATGTGTTACTAAAGTAATAATGTGAGAGTGACCATATGCAATTTAGAATACTCTTCACAAAATGAGAATCTCAGAACTTCCCAGATTTCTCTGTGTATGTTCACAAGTATAGCACACAGGACACATATTTTATTAAAGCTTGATTTAAAACATTTGGTCTTATTTTTTATTTCTCAATTTTTGGTTTAAAAGATATGGTAAATATACCGGTAAGAAGAGAGAGAAATAAAAGATATATATACTTTGAATTCATCTTACAAAGTGTAAATTTGGAAAGATTTTATTGTAAAAAGGCATAAAGACAAGTTGGGTTTTTTTCCTCCAATGACAGAGAATGCCTTAGACAGGATTTAGAATGGAGAGTAAATGTAGATGAGGCTTTAGCCTATAAAGCACTAAGAGAGGTATGTGGTGTAGTATGTTCAGACAGGGATCAGCCACGTACATCAATCTTTGCACCCTTCTCTGCATGCAAATGTAATTAATAAATGTAATGTGCACCAGAATAAAGGCATGTCTTTCACAACTATAAATATTATATTATCAGTATTCAACATAAAGAATATAAATATGCCCACTATTATGTCAGGCAGATCCAGGTTGATGTAAAGTGCTTGCCAGAATATGCATCCACTTGAACATAACTACAGCTGCTGTCACATAATTCATATTCTTAATGCAGGACTTGGCACAGGTAGAAGTTTTTTTGATGGGAGGGCATATCAGAGCTTGCATTCTAGGCAATAGTTTTTTGATGGATAGTATAAAATGGAACTACCTTTTGCATTATGGTGAACCATTTAAATGTCCAGGAATGGACAGTTACTATCATCAGTATATATACCACATTGTAGATGTTTTTTACTTATTTGGCAGCAAGCCCAAATAATATGATTAATCATATTATTACATATGTTTTAGGTTAAAGCTAATTTTAATGGAAAATATGCACTCCCCTATCTTATTTTATATTATATTATGGTATAACATTAATATACATTCACCATCTTAAATTCTACCTTAAAAACTGGTATACACATATGTATATCTGCACACATATTCACATGACTCATGCCTTTTGCCTCACATTTAAGACTAACATTTGAGTAGATATTTTACAAGCAATATTCACAATCGCCTTACCATAAACTGTTAACACAGCTAAATTTAAGTTAAAAGTGGTCTATATTGTAAAATCATCTATGTATAGGAAACAACGGAAGGTCAAAGAACCTCAGAGACTCTGAAACAGGAGAGGTGACTTGGATGTAAGGCAGTTTTAGAAGTCTTAGCAGAATGAGTCCATTGATTAAGCTTTAGTTTTGCATCACTAATATTAGCAATTTACATGTGTACATTTCTTCCAGTCTTCCTATCAATGATATATTCTCTTCTATGTTTATACACTTTTATTATTCATAGGCTGATGTGGTTTGGCTCTGTGTCCCCATTCAAATCTACTCTTGAATTGTAATCGCCATAATCCCTACATATCAAGGACTGGACCTAGCAGGAGGTGATTGGATCATGGAGTTGGTTTCCCCCATACTGTTATCATGATAGAAAGTGAGTTCTCATGAGATCTGACGGTTTAATAAAGGGCTCTTCCCCTTCCCTCATTTGCTGTCTCTCATCTGCCACCAGGTAAGGCGTGTGTTTGCTTCTCTCTTGCCTTCCACCATGATATTAAGTTTCCTGAGGCCTCCCCAGCCATGCAGAACTATAAGTCAATTAAGCCTCTTTACTTTATAAATTATCTGGCCTCAGGTATGTCCTTACAGCAGTGTGAGAATGAACTAATACAGTAGGCATTTATTGTTTTACTTAGTTTCTGTTTTCTCATAACTTCCGTTAAAATTGCCACACCATAGCATCTTCCAGCTTATGCATGTCTTAGTTTCAACTTCTGCTAGTGCCTGATTAACTTCATATTTCTCCATTCTTTTTCCTGAGAATAAAAAACTATTATATTTCAGTTTATATGTCCACAAAATACAGTACCCTGATGATGGTGGCAGTGACCTGTCTGGAGCAGCTGCTGTAGGGATGCCAGTTCAGCAGGGGAGGCATAGCTGGGGTGTGCACTCCACTGAGCCGGTAGGAGCCAGCAGGAGCTAGGAGCACATGGGATCCCTGCCCCCTACAGAGTTGGCAGGGTGGGGGTGCCATGCTCGCAGGCACACCTGCAGCTGCCTAGCTGTGGCTCTGGACCCAGGCATCCCTGCACTCTCAGGGGCCTGGGAAGCCCTGCCCTCACAGCCTCAGAAGTCCCTGCTCCCACTCTCTGGCCTCTCCCTGCTCCTGGTGCCTGCTCCAATTTCAGAGCAAAGTTGTGGCCAAGCCTGGGCACTGTTGTGACCCGACCAGTTGTACATGTACTCGGTGCAGCACTCACACACCAGCCCCCTGCTGTCTTGGCCGCTTCTGGATTTTGCATGAGAGGGAGGCCAGGAGGCTCTGAGGGCAACTTATCATGGACCTGCAGGCACCTCTCAACACAAACAGCCTGGGTGCCATGGACAGCATGTTGATGGCAGGGGGAAGACACGTTCCTGGGTGGAAAGGACCAAGTCCCCCATAAAACCTCACCTTGAAGCCAGGGATAGCCTGAAGCCTGGGGGCTGGGCTGCCAGTTCCAGGTGGATTCTTTAGCCCGAAGTGAGAACTTATGGTGCTTTTTCCAGGGCCACCCATGGCCACCCATGGACCAATCAGCATGCACTTTCTCCCTTCTGAAACCATAAAAACCCCAGACTCAGCCAGACTCAGACAGATGTTGGCTTGACCTGCCTGTGGAAAGGAGCTACCCTCTAGTGGTCTTGTTCCCGCTGAGAGATGGACCCCCATTGGAACAACCTGTCTGTGGAAAGAAATTATCCACTTGGGTCTCCTGAGAGCTGTTCTGTTGCTCAATGAAGCTCCTCTCCACCTTGCCTACCCTCCAGTTGTCCATATACCTCATGCTTCTAGGATGCAAGACAAGAACTTGGGACCTGTCAAATGGCAGGACTGAAACATCTGTAACACAAACAGGACTAAAACATTCCCCCAGCTCACCGTGTCATGGGTGACAAAAAGGAGAGAAGAGCTGTGGCCATTCTGGAAGCCTAGACCTCGGGATTCTCCGAGGCAAGGCTGTGACATGCTGTAACACCTCTTTGGGGCTCTGTGGTTCCTCGAATCACTGAGCTTTTGGTCACTATTGTGTTTTCCTAGTCCAGCTGCTGGTCCCTGCAGCAAAAGCCACTTGTATGTCTGGTTCAGCTGCAGCATCACATGGAGTCAGCACCTTTGCCAGTACCTGGAGCTATCCACCCCACTGGAGCCGGCACACCTAACTGTGCACAATGGCTGGACCCCACTATCACTCACTCACATGCCCCTTGCAGCTCTGCACCTGGATCACTTTTGGCAGGCATGGGATCCCAGCCGGTAGCACTGCCTGGACGCAGCCTGCCAGGCCAAGTAGGTAAAACAAGCCCAGCAGATGCAAGCAAAACTCAAGAGGAGGCACTGCCAGACACAGAGGTTTCTAGCAGGTGAAGCAACTCTGTCAGGATCCCGTGACACTAATACAGCTGGGGTCACCTGCATTCCCAATGTTCAGTCATCTTTGATTGTGAAATGGGGTCATGTGGCCTGTACAGAATTACTCTAGATGAGGATTAACAATTGCACTGTTATCTCTGAGAAATCTTCATGATGTATCAGGCTCCATAATTAGCATGTGAGCTATAAAATATAATTATTTTCTTCTATAATTATATTCTGAGTTAAGGTGTCTATACAGTATTTACTAACTAAAATGTGATGACTCTGTGTAACTATATATTAGATACTACCTCCATGAAATACACATTTCAGACAAAAATTTAAGTCCCTGTAGCACAGCCAAAGAATTCTCTGTACATATTTTATTCTGAGATATTATTTTGTTGTTACTACTATAATATTTAAAATTATTTACAGTAAATATTTTCTAAAGGGAACAGAATTTTATAAAGTCTGTGTAGATTAAAGGAATTATAAACAAGTGGTACCTGTAAATCCACCAACTTTATTTGTTTAAAGAAAGTATATCATTTACATTACATTTGTAAACTCTTTTGAGCTTTCCCTGATTTCGTTCACCCTCTCTCTCCTACAGAGTGATCAATATTCTGAGTTTTTATATATAGTAAATATTTTTTCCTGCTTTTCTTCACAGTTTTATCACGTATTTCATGTACAAATACAACACACTGTATTTTAGGTTTTCGTTCTTTGTAAAATAGTAACCATATTACACATATATTTTTAAGCTTGGCTTTTTGCACTTAGCATAGTGTCTGAAATATACTTATGTTGTTAAATGTAGTTGTAGTTAAATACTGCTGGTATTCCATGGAACAAATGCACCACAAAATTTATTCATCTGTTCTGATGTTGATAGACATTTTAGTAAATTTCTATACTTTGCTATCACAAGAAGTGATGCTATAAATAATTTTGTATATATGTTTTCATGGATTTTTGCAAGTATTTCTCTAGGGCATATATCTGTATATATATAACCTGAACTCTTTTCAGATTACTTAAGACTTTCACTAGGAGTGGAATTGTTGTCTTAAGATATGCACATTATGAACTTTATTATATAATGTGAATTTCTTTCCCAAAATGCTGTGCTAATTTTTTCTTATGCTAGAGCCATAATGCTTCCCATTTTCTACTTTATTGCAAACACTTTATCCTGTTGGGTTTTTATTTATGTATATATTTATTTTTATGGCTGTATTTATTTATTTATTTTTATTATGTTTGTATGTCTTTATACTATGTATTTAGTCACCACTAAAATTGGTAAAAATAGTATTTTGTTTATTTTGTTTCAGTTATTATTGCATGTATCTAATTACCAGTCTGACTAATAACCTTTACTTTTAGCATTTTTTGCTGTTAGATTTTTCTCAAGACTTTTGTTTATTTTTCCTATTTATTTGCTTTTGTTAATCTTTGTTTAAAATATTTTCTAACATTTGCTTATACCAGTCTATTCTCAGCTATATAACTAATTACTCCTTACCATCTGCGGTTTGTCCTTTCATGTATTATGTAATACTTTAATAAACAATTTCTTAATTTTAGTGAATTAACATGTATCAGCCTTTTTTTGTGATTTGCTCTCTCTGTTTCTTGCTTAACACAGGCTTTTTGAGATATCCTCTTACACCTGTCAGAATGGCTGCTATTAGAGTCAGAAAACCACAGATAGTGGTGTGGACAGGGAAAAAAGGAAACACTTATACACTGTTGGTGGGTGTGTAAATTAGTTCCTTTAAGAACTACAATTTTAAAATATCTCAAAGCTAAAGGGAAATTTCTTATTTCCAATTTTGTTTTTTCTTTTGCTTTTTTGGGTAAGAAAATGCATCTTTAGTTGGACATTTAGCCTTGTAATACAAGTACTGTTTACATTCTGAGTTTTTTAACTGCAGAGAATAATTATTTATAATCAGGAGTTATTAAAATTTGATACTTAAACCTCTGACTAGCTTTAAAATATCTAATGTTTTATTTATTTATTAAATCATTAATTACTCTTTGTCAGTTTTTAAATAAATATTTATTAGTATCTACTGTGTGCACAAGTTGTGTATTTACCAGGGAATCAATAGTAAAACAGAGAGATGTGTGTCTTTTCTTGTGTAGTTTATATTTCATCAAAAAGGTAGAATTTGAACAAGATTTTCTTATGAGAATTGTGAAGGAAAAAATACATGGTATTAGTATATAATTTTTTTATTTTATTTACAAATTATAAATATGGTCAATACTTTCTTTTCCCTTATGGCTAGGATGTTTTGTACATAGTAGTATTTATGTAATTATTTACTTAGACTAGGTTGGACTTACATCTCCCCATTTTATTTTTCCACAGAAAAGGTTTGAGTGTATTTATGGACATTTGATTGAAGATATATATGAGAATTTTATTTTTCTAAATGTTATGTTTTTAGTAATTTATAAGTGATTATCTTAAGGATACTTCTTAATGGTTATTTTTACCTGTATTATCAACTGCAAATTTTGTAAATGTGGATGAAACCTTACTATAAAGTATTATAGTAGATCTACTAAGCTTTAATAGTTTTTCATAAAAACAATTACAAAATTAAAATAATTTGGAAGTTCTACTAACCTGCTAGTATTTCACCGACTTTCATTTTGCCTCCCTTCTTATTATATTTTAATATTCTATTTCAATCTCATTTGAGAGAAAATAGGCTAGAATGATAGATAAATAGATTAAGAAATGTCAGTGTTGGGCCTGGCGCAGTGGCTCACACCTGTAATCCCAGCACTTTGGAAGGCTGAGGCTGGTGGATCACGAGATCAGGAGTTCAAGACCAGCTTGGCCAAGATGGTGAAACCCCGTCTCTACTAAAAATACAAAAATTAGCTAGGTGCAGAGGCCGGCGCCTGTAATCCCAGCTACTTGGGAGTCTGGGGCAGGAGAATTGCTTGAACCCAGGCAGCAGAGGGTGCAGTGAGCCGAGATCACACCACTGCACTCCAGCCTGGGTGACAGACTGGGACTCCATCTCAAAAAAAAAAAAAAAAAAAGTAAGTGTTTGCCACTCATCATCGTCATCATCTTCATCGTCTTTATCATCATCATATGTCATCTACTTTCTATTAAGATATTACCTATTTTGTTTTTCATCTTAAATGTCATCATGGCAGGGACAGTAAAGACTATTGATTGTATAACATACACTAGCTCATATTTATTGATGGATTACTCTTTTCTAAAAGAACAATTCTAGGAACTTTATATTTATTTTATAATTTTATCTTCTGAGCATTAATATGTCTATGAAGGAACTGAGTTACTAAGACATTATGTAAACTCTCAAGGACACACAAGCAATGAGAAGTGAAACTAGGATGCAAAACTGGACAATATGAACCAGGAAGCAATTTTATTCATGTTCCTCTTGCCCATTGATTATTGGAGACATGAATACGTTTAGACATAGAAAAGTGCTTTGATGTTAGTTTATTTGCGGTCATGTCATACTATAGGCCTATTTCTGGGGAAGAAAATAATCATCTCAATGGTGAGATTCATTTAATAGCAGATTATAAATTATTTCTCAATTAAGAAGAGAAAATAAATCTAATGAGCAATGCATAACTACTCACTGTGTGCCTCATAAATTATTGCCTATTGATTTCCTTAAAAATGTAAAAGCTCACAAACCACTGTCTAATTCTTACTACAGAAAAGGGATGCATAAAGGAAGGAAGGCAATGGGTTCACACATATCTAAAATAGAAGACAAAAGTTGTTGCAGAACTAAAGCCAAATAACATCCTCTAGTTTACCACCACCACCAATAACCACATAAAGAACTCATCAGTGACATTACTAGCTTAAATGTTGACATCATTCCTGTCCTTTGAGGTTACATCAGTGGTAAAAAATTCAAGAATATCTTTTCAAACCTGTCAGTTAAAAGATAATTTTTCCTTCTGTGATGCCATGCCACTATTGTGACTATTTTTTAATTGAAAATTATTATATCCTGCCTTGTCCTTTAGTTAACTACGCACATAGCTGCCTATCCTAATAGATGTTAAAATGGCTGATATCATGAATGTATCTTGTGAATTTTGGGACCTAAAATTATACACAGAGTCCTTTGAAATCCTTAATGAAATGAACTAAATATCATTAAACATTGGGGTAATATACTACAGCTATGTATTACACAAAGATGTAATTTCCTTGGAAACTAGGCCAGAAAGGAAGTCTTTACAGAGCTTTTTCATGAAGCCAGCCATTTAAAAATTTCCTTCATAACAACTACAAATAGATAACTAAACAGCATGACTTTAAAACGTGAAAAAACAATCTTAGCAAGATTTCCAGAAAATATATGTAATATATACTTCAGAAATGGTAATACATAAGTATTTTGTTTGTTTGTTTATTTTATTTTTTCAGCCCTAGGTTTTTAATGCTAAATGGAATAAACAAACAAAAATAGGCACTCTGTTTTTCTTCACTCATTTTTGTTACTGTTGTTTGGTTGATTGATTAAACCATTTTTAACTTCAGCAAATAACACATTCCATACATTTTTGTACTTTTTAAATTACTGTGAAATTTTTCCAAATGATTGATAATAATGTGGCTGAGAAAATGTTTTATGTGCATATTTTTAAGTAGGCAGTTTTACTTGTTTATGTTTTCACGAAAAATAAAAGATACAAATGTATGGTAAATTTTAATTTTAGAAATAGTCATACAAACTATACAAGTATAAGAACATTTACAATGAAATGTAGTATCTTATTTTTCTATTGTACTAAAGAATCAAAAGTCTGGTTCTACCACTTATTATCTATGTTACCCTGTCCCTCTATCTCTTAATTTTTAAATGAAGAAAATAAGAAAATAAAAATTTTCATACTTTCTTATACAAATTTAAATGAAAGTGTATCTGACTTTGATGATTAATTTAGGAACAAAATGCACATATAATTATTTAACTTTCATTTTTTCACTGCATTAAATATATATACTGTCCAGGCACCTAATAGGCTAAATTCTACAGTAGCAATACCATAGCTAATATTTTTGTAAACTCTACATGTATTTAAGTACATCATCTTGCGTAAATATTTCACTTTTATTTTCTCAGAGTTCATTATACTTAAAATTCTTTTATAAATATTGTATTTATGAACCCCATATCACAATGGCTTGCCAATGGTCTGCTGTTACAACTAAGGTACTACTTATTATTCTCCTTTGAAGAATACCTGTTCATCATCTGCAAAAGTCTACTTTAAAACTTGTACTCAAACTGTGAGTTCAGGCATCTTACCCATTTAGTAGTCATGCTATTATTGAGTCATCCAGAAAGAATGGGAAATAAATAAGATACAAATATTTTTCTGCTTGCCGGTTTACTATAGCTATGTATTACAGTACATACATTTATATGTATATTATAATATTATGAAAAATACTGTTATGAGAAGGATATATAATAAGCTCCACTTAGTCTCTTTACAAAGTTATAAGGTGTGTTAGTCTGCTTGGGTGTCATAACATATTACCACACACTGAGAAGCTTATACAAGAGATACGTATTTGCTCACCGTCCTGGAATCAAGAAGTCCATGAACAAAGTGCAGCAAGTTTGGTTTCTGATATGGTTTCGCTGTGTCCCCACACAAATCTCGTCTTGAATTGTAGTTCTCATAATTCCCACGTGTTGCAGGAGGGACCCAGCGGACGGTAATTGAATCATGTTGGTGGATCTTTCCCGTATTCTTCTCCTGGTAGAGAAAAAGTCTCACAGGATCTGATGATTTTATAAATTGGGAGTTCCCTTGCACAAGCTTTCTTTCCTGCTTCCATGTAAGACAGGACTTTGTTCCTCATTCTCCTTCTGCCATAATTGTGAGGCCTCCCCAGCCATGTAGAACTGTGAGTCAGTTAAACCTCTTTCCTTTATAGATTACCCAATTCGGGTATGCCTTTATTCGCAACATGAGAACAGACTGATACAATATCCATTGGTCTCAGGTAATAACTGGTTAAAGCAATTGTACTTTTGCTTTTTTGTACTAACTTGGTGGATCAAAAAGACACAATTCCCTATATCTCAAAAAACATCAGTAAACATGATAACATTTGCATATTCGTCATTTAGAAAGTCATTAGATGATTCCAATGCATCTAAATGTTACAACCTTGGCATTTGACTCAATAGTTCCTATACAAACAATTTGCAGCTTTTTGAAGAAAATGAATCCTGGCAACTGACAGTAATAAATTTAGTTTCTAAAGGAGTAAATGTAATGGTTATATTCTTGATGTATAAACTGTATATTTTCTTTTACTTTTTTTTAATTGTTTATACCAGGACAAACCTAATACGTTATTGTGAATTGTATTATCAAAGGATGATTTGGGCCATCTGGTTTTGTAGCAGATGGTAAATATTTAATAAGGGAATGCCCCACACAGTCTCTAGTTATTAAATATAAGTCATTACATGTTTTCAATATCCTCCGTGCTTATTCTCAGTGTTAGTGTCTAGGTAGTGTGCTGTGACACAGACAAAAAAATTCTAATACTGTTATTTTCATGTAAAAGTCAGGAAGATATATTCCAGGGTAAGACAATTTCATTAGCTAAACAAGATATTAAATTCAGAGAGACTTGACTTAGAAATTGGATTTTTTTTTCGCATGTTATAAACTTATTCAAATCTGATCCACTATTTAAAATGAATATGGCTGAGTTCCAAATTATTTTTTTCTTTACTGTCAGCTTATCTGAAACATGCTGACAATGGAGTGACCCAATTTATGAAAGCTCTATCTGTCTGAATAATAATAACTTAAATTATGATAAAACTTTTCTTAAGAAAAAAGTATATTTTAGCATTTAAATCTTCAGTACAATTAAGGGACACAATGGTTTATCTTGCTTTTAAGTTTTATTCTAATAATGATTTGACAAATGCTGATTAAACAAAACTTGGCCATGCTCCCAACTGTGCTTGATCAATGGAAATAAGATTTTCCCATGAACAAATATCCATGAAGGGGACTGACTTTTGTCTACTGTCAAAAGATTTAGTATATATATAATTTGGATGCTGTTATACTGAAATCAATATTATTAAAATTTTCTCAACTACCAGAAGCACTACAAGCAATACACAATGTTTAATAAAAATGATAAGGTGAAAATTGGCTATTTCATAGTATATTGGGCAGAATATTAGAGGATATATGAGATAATGAGTTAGGGCTTGGCCTTACTGAAGACTCGCCTTAGCATCTCGGTTAATCATTGTTTGTGAGTGAATGATTCTTTGGGTGGAAAATTATGGAGAAGACAAGATTAAATTTTATGATTCATTTATTCTACAAGTATTTTTAAACTGATTGTTTCTATCAAGAAGAAGTTGTGTGTTTCGAGTACAAATTTATTTAATAAAATGCTATAAAATTGCTTCACTATGGCCAAAATTGAGGATTTTTTGTTTTTGTTTTTGCTTGAGGAATAATATGTTCCATGTTAATGTCACTCGCAATATTTCTAACCTCAAAAAATATGTATCTCTGACTTATTAAAAAATAAGTTTTATTCAAAGTTGCTTTCCTGATGTTTAACTGTGGTGCTACGGAAACTGTGGAGTTTTTAAGCACAACACCTGCAGATTCTCACTTCCATGAATAAAACCTAAAGGAAACTGTGTTCATTCTCGCATAAAGTAGCACTTCTGGTATCATATACATCACTCTAATTTCACTCCTTAACCTAATAAATAGAACTCAAGAAAATATGTATCCAGTGAAAGTGTTTCCTTTTCATATACTTACAGATTATTCTAAGTAATTTTATTTATGAATGATATAGAGATAATATTTTATGACTTTCATTAGTGTTTCGGAAGTTACCACTTCAAATGAATTAAACACCCCATTGAGAATAAGGCATACTCATTCTAAAGTCTGAGAATGACAGGTTGTTTGCCATACCACAAATTGATCATTCAAACCAACTTTTTAGGTCTTAGGAACTCAATAGTTATAACTTTGATTTATTATGTATTCATAGTTTATTTGCTGTGAGAAACAAATTAAGTTTGGAATCAAAATGTTGTACGAAACGATGGAGATTCTATGTGAATAATACTGTGGAATGAACAATTCTGAAAGATTTACTTAATTACTTTTGCATATCTATTCATTAAAAAATAAATCTCTTTACATGGTGTTCTTAAATTTTTCACATACCACAACAGGTGAATTCACAATTTTCTTCCTTTCTTTTCTTTGTATGATATGTCGAATATGACTCTAAATTAATATGTGCATAATAGATAAAATATAATCTGTAGATAACCTGCCTTGAAAAATTTAGCAAGTATGGCATCAACTCCCAAATCTTAATCATATAAATTAATTGCACTTTAAAACTTCATTTTATTGAGTGCTATTTAAAAGACAATAAATCACGGTGGTAAATTTCAACATTCACAATATAATCTGACCTAGATACCTTGCAAATTAAAGCAACATAAAACTGGCCTAAAATTATGATATTTCTCTCTGTCGCTATGATTGACTATGACTTGGGGACAGTTTGTGGCAAAAACATCTCCAAATATCTGGTATTTAAATTTGTCCTTGAGATCAACCGTGTTATTTTTTTGTAAACAAAAAACAAAACAGAAAACCTAGTCAGTCATGTAAGTGGTTAGTTGTTTTTAATTCTGTGAAGAAAGATGGTGGTTTGGTAGGAGTAGTGTTAAATCTATAAATGGCTTTGGGTAGTATGGTCATTTTAATGGTATTAATTTTTCCAATCAATGAGCATGGAATGTTTTTCCATTTATTTGTGTCTCTGATTTCTTTGAGCAATTTTGTAGTTCTCCTTGTAGCGTTTTTTTTTTTTTTTTTTTTTAACCTCCTTGGTTAGTTGTATTCCTAGGTATTTTATTTTCTTTGTGGCTATTGTAAATGGGATTGTTTTCTGACCATTATTGGCATATAGAAATACTACAGATTTCTGTACATGATTTTGTATCCTGAAACCTTCCTAAAATGGTTTATCAGTACTGTTAGCATTGGCAGAGTCTTTGGGGCTTTCTAGGTATAGAATCATATCATCAGTTAAGAGAGATATTTTGACTTCTTTTTTTCCTATTTGGATGCTTTTTATTTTTTCTCTTGGCTGATTCCTCTGGTTAGGACTTCCAGTACTGTGTTTGATAGGAGTGGTAGATTGGACATCCTAAGTCATACAAGCAGCCATCAAACATGAAAAATGCTCAACGTCATTAATCATCAGACAAATGCAAATCAAATTCACAATGAGATACCATCCCACAACCCGTCAGAATGGCTACTATTAAAAGTCAAAAAACAACAGGTACTGTGGAGGCTGCATATACACTAGAAATACTAGACAGCCATAAACAAGAATAAAATCATATCATTTGATGCAATATGGATGGAGCTAGAGGTCATAATCCTAAGCAAATTATCACAGGAACAGAAAATTAAATGTCACATATTCTCACTTATAAGTAAGAACTAAGCATTGAAGATACATGAACATATAGAAGCAATAGACACTGTGGAATACTAGACGGGGAGGTAGGAAGTGGGCAATGTGTTGAAAGACTATCTGTGGTATACTATGCTCACTACCTGAGTGGAATATACCCATGTAACAAACCGCCACATGTATCCCACTGAATCGAAAATAAAAGTTCAAATTAATAACATAAACAAGTAGAAATAAAACATATGCCAATTAAGACTATGATTTCTGACAGCTAATGCAAAAAATAAAATTCCAGTGGAATGATTTCTATCATCATAAAAATTGTGAATATTTTGCAAAGTATAAAATGACAGTAAAAAATGTAAACACACAAAAAAATAGGTAGTTAATTTGGTATGTAACTTCCCATAGCTCATTGTTCTATATTAATTTCATTGTATACTGGAGGAAGACCTCATCCATTTTTCATGTTATTTGAGACACCCTATTTTTGTGTCTCTCTCTGACTTTTATATATTTAAATTAGATTTTTTAAAGTTTCAGGTATTTAATTTAAAATTATGTCTTTACACAAATGACACTTATAATAAGAAAAATTGTTTTATTTTACAGTATGTTAAAATATTATATATTTTGAATTTATGCCAAAATTAGTGACCTGATTTCAGTGTGTTGTTTATTAGAACCTAATAGATTTAACCTCTCCTAAAGCATAATATAAAACTTTTGATATTTTATATGCTCAAAATAAGGACAATAGTTATTTTTTTAAGATCTAAAAATACAGAACGAACACGACAACTGGCCAGAATATCATGTAAAGTAGCAGTAAATTTCAGTTTGTTGAAACTCTAATTACAACTTTTTGAGGCAGCAGTAGGTCTTATTTCATAAGTTTAAATTTTTAAACATAATTTTTAAATTTTGAAACAATATAGAGAAGTGATATTCACCTATTCATACATATCTTGCTAATTGTGCTGAGAAAAATAGTAAAGGAAATAACCCAATACTGAAAAAACAAACAGGCAAACTGGAGTTATTATCTCTTAATCTCTGCTTGGCTTAACTTTGGAATGTTAAAGGGTGGCTGGCATCTAAGGGTATGTTAGAAAAATGAAAAAAATCAGTGTAAGATATTTCTAACAAATGTATATTGGAAGTAGAGCAGAAAATTCATTTTTTTCCTCAGAAATTTAGTCTTCATTTACATGCATGAGTTTCACCACGGGACACATAAGGTATTATACAGAATAATAGGGAACTGTAAAGCATATAGAGAGGAGTTGAATTAAAGGCTACTAAATATAAGTATCTTGAATTATAAATAAAGGGAGAAGGAAAAAATAAGAAATTAAAAACTAAAATAGTGTGAAAAAAGTCATTTTGCAAAAATCCCACTAATTGCAAAGGAAAAAAATTAGAAATTTGATTAGGACTAGAAAGAAGACGTAGAGGAAAAAAGAAGAGCTTTAAAATGTTTAATAGTGAGCCTCCAAAGTTTAAGGAGAGAGGTGACATAGTACTCATGGAGTAGACCACTGATTTTAGAACAGAATTAATCAAATAGGTTTTGCATAGAATTGTATTGACAAGCTAGGAAATAAGTAATGACATGAAGATCTAGTATTAAATCTTCTAATAATTTCCTAGCTTGATAATACAATTCTATGCAAAACATATTTGATTAATTCTGTTCTAAAATCAGTGGTCCACTCCATGAGTACTAGGAAATAAGTAATTACATGAAGATCTAGTATTAGAAAATTTAGTACTAGATCCTCATGTCATTACTTATTTCCTAGCTTGATAGTGGTATCACATTATAGTGGTATCACGCTGTTGTTATAATTTTGTGTGATGACGTATGATGTGGAACACTTTTCCATATGTTTATTTTCCCTCTGTATAACTTCCTTTGTGAGTTATCTGTTAAGATCTTTGGTCTATTTACTTATTTGGAGTGTTTGTTATATTATTGTTGAGTTTTAAGAGCTTTTGTATATTTTAGACAACAGTCTTTAAACTGATGTGTCTTTTGTAAATATTTTCCCTCAGCCTATGGCTTTTCTTCTCATTTTCTTAACATTGTCTTGTGTATTTATTAAATTTCTACCTAGATATTTCATTTTGGGGAGGTGTTAATGCAAATGATACTATTTTTTTTTAAATTTCAAATTACAGTATTCTTTGGTGGTATATAGGGAAATGATTGACTTTTATATATTAACTTGTATATTGCAACCTTGTTATAACTGCTTATTAAACCAAGGACTGTTTTGACTCTTGAATTTTCTATACAGACAATTATATCCTCTACAAACAAAGACAGTTTTTATTTATTTCTTTCCAATATGTATGTCCTTTATTTACTTTTCTTGTCTTATTGCATTAACTAGGAATTCCATTATGATGAAAAGGAATGGTGAGAGGGGACATCCTAGTCTTGTTCTTGATCTTAGTAGGAAAAGTTCAAGTTTATCACCATTAAGTATGATATTAACTGTAGGTTTGTTGTTGAGATTCTTTATCAAGTTGAGGAGGTTATCTGCTAGTTTTAGTTTTCTGAGAGGTTTTTTAATCATTAATTAATCTTGGATTTTGTGAAATGCTTTTTCTGTGATGTATTTTCACTATGATTTTCACTATGATGTATCGGTTTGATATTTTTCCTGTTGTATTTTTCTTGCTTGAGATTTGTTGATCTTAAATTTGTGAGTTTATATTTTTATCATCTGTGAAAACTCTTAGCTATTATTTTCCAAATTTTTTTTCTGTTCCATTCTCTAACTTCTCCTGGACCTCCAATTGTACATATGTTATGAGTAATATTTTATTGGTTGTATAAATATATACATTTGAGATATATATATATATATATGTACACTAAAGGGCTTACTCCAAAACATAATGTGAACTTTTGTACTCAAGATAAGCAAAAGCAATCTAATCAAAAATTGACAAAATATTTGGAACAATATTTCACAAAATGATTAATAATTATTACATAATATTACATAATTCTTACATAATTACCAATATAATTTCCTTCAGAAAATGCATGTTAAAATTCCATGACATACTTAATTCATTAACAAAAACAATTCTATGTTTTGAGTTGGATATGGAGATACTAGAACACTCAGATATTGCTGATGGAAATAAAAAATGTACAACAACTTCGGGGAACAATTAACAGTTTTCATATAGTTAGACACAAATATATGATAGGACTGAGTTATTCAAGTTCTAGATACTTGCTGAAGGAAAACAGAACATCTATATACATAAAGATCTATACACTAATATTCCTAGTAGCTTTATTCATACTAACCCCTAAAACTAGAAAGAACCATAATTTTCAACAGCTCAATGGATTACAAATTGTATACGTATAAAATGAAATACACCTCAGAAAAAAATGTATAAACTACATGAATTAATCTCAAAAACATTATGCTTAACAAGAAAACTAGATTCAAAAGAATATATGATTTACATAAAATTATAGATTAAGCACAACTAATCTACAGTTACAGAAACTATATTTGTGGTTTTCATGAGTGGGGGATAAAAGAATGAAAGCAAAGAGAAACTTTTATGGTGATGGAAATGGTTGTGGTGGTGTTTATATGGATATTTACATTTTTCAAAACACACTGACCTGTACAAATAAGGTAGTTGCATTATACTGATGTAAATTTTACATCGATAGATATGAACAATAGGAGAATGTATTCCTCTGTCACCTGTACAGCTACACAGATCAGTCACAGCAGGGTTAAAAGTTTAGAGGGACTGAAATATTTCAATACAGGAATATAGAAATGTGGTTCTAGACTTTTTATGCTTATGACACTGAACACACACACACACACACACACACACACACACACACACACACACACATATACACATCTTAAAGCTCTTACTGGTTTCTATTTACCCCCAGGCACAAAGGGCTTATCTCTTGTTAGAGTTAATATTTTGATTTTTTTCCTTTAATTAGGTAAATTATCCTTCTTTGCCTTCTTAGGTAGATTGCTTTTTAAGAATATATGATTTTTTTTGGCCGGGCGCGGTGGCTCAAGCCTGTAATCCCAGCACTTTGGGAGGCCGAGACGGGCGGATCACCAGGTCAGGAGATCGAGACCATCCTGGCTAACACAATGAAACCCCGTCTCCACTAAAAATACAAAAAAATTAGCCGGGCGTGGTGGCGGCGCCTGTAGTCCCAGCTACTCGGGAGGCTAAGGCAGGAGAATGGCGGGAACCCGGGAGGCGGAGCTTGCAGTGAGCCGAGATCGCGCCACTGCACTCCAGCCTGGGCGACAGAGCGAGACTCCGCCTCAAAAAAAAAAAAAAAAAAAAAAAATATATATATATATGATTTTTGTCTGGGCACGGTGGCTCACGCCTGTAATCCCAGCACTTTGGGAAGCCGAGGCGGGCAGATCATGAGGTCAGGAGTTTGAGAACAGCCTGACCAACATGGTGAAACCCCATCTCTACTAAAAATACAAAAATTAGCCGGGCACAGTAGCGCGTGGTTGTAATCCCAACTACTCAGGAGGCTGAGGCAAGAGAATCCCTTGAACCCGGGAGGTGGAGGGTGCAGTGAGCCGAGATTGTGCCATGGGCCACAGAGCGAGACTCTGTCTCAAAAAAAAAAAAAAAAAAAAAAAAAGGAAGAAGAGTATATGACTTTTGTAGCGTGCCCAACCAGTCCTATTTGTTACATGCTGAACAACAGTCTCTCAAACTTTTGAGTTAGTGGAAGGACCCTCATAAATACTGCCTGTGCTATGTTCCCTTCCACATCATAAGCATTTATTCTTGTGTTGGAAACATAACCTTAAACATGCATGTATCTTAGCAGATAGTGTTTTTAACACTTCAGCCTTAATTTACAAAAATAACATTGTGTAATAAATATTATTCTAATTTTTCACATAAACTTATGTTTTTCTAATTTGTCTTTTCTTTTTTTCACTATTCGCACAAAACCAGGATTTCACAATTTATTCTCTATAGAATAATAATTTCATGAATCTCTTTTAAAAATTGGTTTTTATAATAATTTAGGAAACTCTATATACTATACATTTCTATATTGAGGGTTTAGCCACAGTACTAAATTATTAATGTAATGAAGTATTTCAAAAATCTAGTTTACTTAGGAATGTCCATGTGTACATGAAAAAGAAATTGTTCTTCCCACATTTATAAAATTTTCGTAAAACAAAAATTAGAAAATATTTCTGTAGGTATGCATACAAATTTACGTGACCTAAAAATATCTTGAACTTTAATATTTCACTTACTTTGAAAATCTTGCCTTAGTAAACTGTTTTTGAAATTTTATCAGCTCTTCCTGTGCACAGCTCATATCTCCTCTTTCCAAAGTAATCCAGATTTTAATATGTTGAAGTGTTATCCTCTTCTTGTACTCCCATTCCACTTGATATCTATCTGATAATATGGAGGTTGTTTTGCTAACTAGAAGCTCAGAAACCACACACAGGGCTCATCAAATGAAAGGCTTAGCAGTTTTGTGGTTAGATAAGGACGCATTTATTTAGGGGGGATTCTCAAATGCCAGTATCTCAAAGTTATTTGGGTACTTTCACAAGGTAGTTCTCCAAATTATTACCTTTGGGATATCTACTTTGCTTCTTCTCTCAGGTCTAGAGATATCAAGATCTATTATGTATGTTTTTATTCTTATTTCCATTTGTAATTGGTATTTATAAATGTAAGTAGTTGCACTCATGAATTTTGCAAAAAATTAAACTCCTTGCTTCTGACAGAGTTGAAGAAGGACTAATTCATTAGAGAATTCAAATCCATTCATGTTTATTAGGCTTTGATAAATATTTTTCTTTCTTACTCTTAAATATAAAATTAAATAGAAAAGCCATGATCATCAGCTATTTGTGAAAAGTTCCAATCACAAAGTACATAAAAACAAAAATAAACAAATTAACAAAGAAAACAAGTTGAGTAGGATAACTTTTAAAAGTAAAAAATAGCATAAGCATCAAGAGAAAACATTAAAACTAAACAAAATACTTAAAGCGATAAGGGAATATATTTTATTCATGAAGCAAGAGAGGTGAATGTTTAAAAATAATCAATTAAAATACTCTAAAAAGTTAAATATAATAACCGAAAAAGGAAAAAAAATACCAATCAGTAGAAATGATTGGGAAGAATTAAAATAAAAAAAGACAAAGTGTAAGAAAATTACTGGATCAGTCCTGAAGTTACTGGAACAGAAAATTGGAAACAAACATGGAAAATATTAAACAAATAAAATGAAACTTCTTTTTTATCTATTAAAGAAGGCTTCCATGTGCTCAGAAGAATGACTGGAAATTAGTATGAATGGAGACATCCATGTGCTCTGAACAATTACTATATCAAACCCTCATAAATATGCAATATCTTGAAATTTCCAAAGATGAACAGAAACAGTCCAGTAGCTTAATGTGTGTGGATGAGAGGGAGGGTGCTCTTAATTGGGAAGAATTAAAATCTGATTTAAAAAATCAATTCCTGATGCTAGAAGACAATGGAGAAATTATTTTCAAGTTTCTGAGGACAAATTAGCTCTACGTCATAATTCAATTATCAACCAGATTGCTAATAATTTTTGAGAATAGGATAAATATATTTTCAGCCATAGAAGGAAAATAGAACTGCCATGCCTTCTTTGAGAAGTTCATACAAATGTACTTTAGCAACAGTAACATCAACACCCCAACAGCCATCACCGCCACCATCAACAACTATAGGGCACAGAAAGAGAACAGAAACCAGGAAATTGTGCAACCATCCTATGTTGAAATTGAAAGTCATTTGAAAATCATTCCTAAAATGCTACGAGATTTAAAGGAAAGGGTGGGTATGAAATTGAAATGTTCCAGAAGAAAAGAAATTATGAAACAAGAAGAGGATTTTGAAAAATAGTAAAGCTAACTGATTACCAAAATATGCAAGTAAAAATTAACATTGTATGTGAAACAATAACAGTATGGAATTTATATCATGGGATAATGTTTGCCATGACATTGACTAATAAATTCAAAGTCAGTGATATAAGCTCTAATTATTGACTCAAATTTTTTATAAAGCTTTTGTTACACATTGTTGTGATAGATTTCTTGTATTTAATAGCTTTATTGAGGTATAACTGATAAACAAAAACTGCACATATTTAATGTATAAAATGAGGGTAGATATTATGCATAAACCCATGAAACCATCATCACAATCAAGGTAATATACATACTCATCATTTTCAAAAGTTTCTGTGTGCCTCTCCCTTTTTTTATGGTAAGAACACATCATGAAATCTGCCGCTTTAAAAAAATTTAAAGTGCACAATATAGTATTGCTAACTATAGACACCAGGTTGTACATCAGAGCTCTAGAATTTATTCATCTTGCATAACTGAAACTTTGAGCCCCATGACCAACATCTCTTCATCTCTCCCTTCCTCCAGCCCCTGGAAACCACTATTCTATTATTTCCTTCAATGAGTTTGGCTATTTTAGATACTTCACATAAATGGAATAATTTAGAATTTGTTCCTATGTGACTGACTTATTTCACTTAGCACAATGTCCTCCAGGTTCATCACGTTGTCACAAACGGCAAGATTTATTTTTTTTAATGACTGAATACCATTCCATTTTATGTACAAAGCACATTTATTTATCTATTCATCTGTTGATGGACAGATACAGGACAGATATAGATTATTTCTATACCTGGTCTTCTATGAATAATACTGCAATGAACATGAATGTAATATATCTTTGAAACACTGATTTTATAGATTTTGGATATATACTTAGAAGTGAGATTGCTGAGTCATATAGTTCTATTTTAAATTTTTTAAAGTAATTCTCTATACTATTTTCCTCAGTAGCTGCACCATTTTACATTTGCATCATTATTGTTACAAGGGCTCCAATTTCTCCACATCCTGAACAATACTTGTTATCTTTTTTAAAATTTGTTTTTTATAATAGCCATTATGACAGGTGTGAGGTGATAGTTTATCAAGGTTTTGATTTGTGTTTCCTTGATCATGAGTAACATTGAACACCTTTTCATATACCTGTTGGTCATTTGTATGTCTTTTTCAGAGAAATATCTATTCAAGTCTTTTGTTCATCTTTTAATCAGGTTATTTTTAAAATTAAATTACTTTTTATTTTTCTATTGTATTTTAGATGTTCCTTTTATATATGTTTTTTATATTAACCACTTGTCAGATACACGATTTGCAAATAATTTTCTCCCATTCCGTAAGTTGCCTTTTTATTGTTTATTATTTTCCTTGTACAGAAGATTATTAGGATTTTACTTATTTTACTTGGCTTGGTTAATGAGACTCAAACTGAGACTCAAAGCCAGCAACAGAGTGCTTTCAAGTAACAAACATTTTTTTGTCCAGACGTTTCCAGGATTTAGTAAGAATAAATCAGTCCAAACCAGTTTTAATATCCAGAAATATCAACACAGCTGTCCATGTTTGAAAACATAAGGCTCAAGGAAAAGTGGATCCTCATGGTCTGGAATTATTCATTAAGGGGGTAATGCAGCCGCTTTTTATATTCTATTCCCCAAGAAGAGAGAGTGGACTTCCTTTTCCTCAAAACCAACGAATATGGGAGTGGTATAAGAGTGTCAAATCTTAGAGGAAATGGAGACATAATATCTAAAGTTGATAAAATACTGCTCAGCACGATATTTAAAAACTGGGGCAGAACTAATTGTAGAGTGATTCAAAAGATATAAGTGGTTGCCTGGTGTTAGGGATATAGAACTGAGGAGTAGGACTGTGGGGAGGTAGATTTATATACTTGTTTTTCATTTATGCCTTTGAATATTGTTTATATTGTTTACCTATATGTATGCATATGTATGCATTGTTTTGACAAAATATGAGTTTTACATGTATATCTTTTATTTTTTATTTTTTTAAATTATACTTTATTTTCTAGGGTACATGTGCACAACGTTGCAGGTTTGTTACATATGTATACATGTGCCATGTTGGTGTGCTGCACCCGTTAACTCGTCGTTTACATGTATATCTTTAAAATAGTTGTATTTATGGAGCTTATGATAGAAGAATGAACTACTGATTAATGAAATGGAATCGTAGAGATAAGCACATCTGAGAACAATTTTTTAGATTATATTGACATAGATTATTAGCTTTACAAAGTATAACTTCTGTTCCCAAGCTTTTCAGTGGCAGAAAGTAGACCTTCTTGGAATATCCATATGTAATCTGACTGTAGAGGACTCATTTTAACCAAGTTTATAAAGCAGTGTGGTGACTAAAGCAAATAATAATGTAGTGTATATTTCAAGACAGCTAGGATAAAGTATTTGAATGTTGTCACCAAAAAGAAATGATAAATGTTTAAAGTGATGGATATGATAATTACACCAATTTTATCATTATACAATGTATAAATGCATTGAAATGTCATACTATACTCCATAATTATGTATGTACAATTATGTGTCAAAGATAAATTTAAAAATTAATTTAAAAAGCACAGAAGTACATAGAGACAATTGTCACATTTCACATTTTCTCATTGACAATTTAACAATATAATCAATCACTGTATTTTTCTATACATGTATAAACACAAGATAGCCATATTTAGTTAGTATTTAATTTGAAATAATTGCATATTCACAAAATTCACAAGCATAGCCAAAAGCCATATTTGAAGAGGAGACTGCAGAGAATATTCTGTAGAAATAAAAGACCTCAAAAATGTCAATGTTAGACAACCATGAAAGGAAAAGATGAACAAAACTCTCTTAAATTGCTGTCTCATCTTCTATCAATCAAATTCAATTGATAGAAGGATGAATCCTTCCCACTGTACTAAAATTTAGTTTCTGATCGGTACTTTGTTATTTTTTCATCATTTTAAAGAATGCCAATTTAAATTATATGACACTGCAATGTAAGTACCTGATGTGTCTAAATGATGAAACACCAATCCTTGCCAAAAATGATAAAAGAGTACATACTCAGTATTAATTGTGACAGCTACTGCAGTTCCTAGATTACAAACAGCTTTTCCTTAGTTAAAAAGTGCACCAATCGAGAAGAGGTACATTTAAAGACCTGAATTTTCTTCATGATAATTTTTAACAAGATTTTTCACAACCTGAGAACATAAAAGATGTAATTTTCATTGTCATTTTAAAACAATATTTTCCTTTTATCTTGGAATTTTTGTATTTTTGCACAATGGCTTTCATGAATACTTTAAATCTGGTCTCTAAAAGAAATGACAATTGCACCATCTGAAAAAATACTATAATTTATGAAAAAACAAACAGGCGTTTAATCACTGAATATCTGATAGATATTCCAGTACCAAACCATAAGCTGACAAAGTACATGTATGTGAAGATGTGGTACTTTGGTCTAACATGTAGCTCTGTTAGATGGTAGATGATAGATGCTATATTCTTATGTTTTGTGACTATAATGAACAGAATTTGGTTTCAGTTAATATACTTTATAGTAGATACTTTAAGTTTCAGTATTTCAAACTAACACAAGATTATTAAATTTGTCTATTATATTACAGAATAATTAAAATGAATATTTTGAATAAGGAATAGAAAAAAAAGGCATTATGATTTAACCCAGTAGTATTGAGTGAATAACTATGGACTGAAAAATGGGAGTCTTATTTTAAGGACTGGATAAAAGTAATTCTTAATATCTATTAATAGTAGGGGAATGTCCGTGGAAATATGTTTTAATACAAATGGCATTAACATATGATAAAAATAAATGCTAAATTTTCTGGCCTGATTTAATGTAGAAAAATAAAATATTGTAAATGACTAAAATACTTGCCAATGATATATCTCTATCTATCTATCTATCTATCTATCTATCTATCTATCTATCTATCTATCTATCTCTATATATTTATATGCCTCTGATGTTATTAACTAGTGCCCATTTATCTGGTTTAAATTTTGGCCTTGCGCGGTGGCTCACACCTGTAATCCCAGCACTTTGGAAGGCAGAGGAGGGCGGATCACGAGATCAGGAATTCGAGACCAACCTGGCCAATATTGTGAAACTCCTTCTCTACTAAAAATACAAAAATTAGCCAGGCGTGGTGTTGTGCGCCTGTAATCCCAGCTACTCAGGAGGCTGAGGCAGGAGAATTGTTTGAACCTGGGAGGTGGAGGTTGCAGTGAGCCGAGATTGTGCCACTGCACTGGAGCCTGGGCGACAGAGTGAGACTCTGTCTCAAGCAAACAAACAAAAAACCTAAAGCTTTTTGTGTCCATATTTCTAGTTATAAAAATGATACCTTTGTTATTTGAAAAGCAATATATGAAAACTATGTATTTGAAAGTTTTCCAGTTTTTGGTAGGATGAAGTAAATACCCTTTTATCTCTCACAGAATATAGGTATAAAACCTTGACAGAATATGTGGCACAGCTATTTGAGGACTCTGAAATGTAGACAGAAACAGACAGGTAAAGGTAGAACACTGTAAATTAAGGTACCTCCAGAACAGCAGTGTATCTGCCATTTTTATATCGTTTAGTATCTCTTGGACCAAACTTAATTCACTGGGGAACTTTACAGTGATCTGAGGGGCAAAACAAAACAAAACAAAACAAAATGTAAGGAAAAACTTAATAAAAGCTCAGAGAGAGAAGGAAAATAATATTTTGTGCTTTATTTTTATTTTTTCTCATACTATAGGTTTCTAGGCAACCCTGCAGTGGTAGTAGTGGTGACAGCAGCAGCTGCAATGATGGCAGCCTGCAGGAGCCAAGAGTGTAAGAAATGGAAACTTCTCTGTCTATTTTCTCTGGAGCTATAGATTCAGACAGTGAGGCGAAAGTCCTGCTGTCTTTCTCGTCTGCTCTCTCTCTCATTCATATCTATATCTATATGTCTATCTATATCTAATCTATATGAATATTTATATATTTATATTTACATATCTCCTTATTCCTTTTGGAATCAGAAATGGGTCAATTACAGAAGTGGTTGCATTCTGCCTGTAGGATTGAAAAAACAACAACAAGAAAACAATGGGGAAAACTGTAGAGAGGTGGCAGAGCTAGAAAAACCAATCCCATTGATAAGTTTGTGAACTACTGGGCTCACCTTTGGCCTATGCATGTAAAAATCTAATTCTAATTAGCATGCAAAAGACATTAAAAACTGAGCTAACAGATCTTTTCCCAAGTTCTTTACTAAGCTTTGCTGCATATATGGCACAGAATTGTATAGCAAAGTAACGGGTTTGAAAAATGAACTGACATTGGAACCATAGACCAGAGAATGAGGGTTAGATCTTGCAGCCTGAACCCACCCAGGTAAATTTCATAATAAAGCATGAATTTTACATTCTTCACAGGATTTTGACAAGACCCAGTGTTTAATAATGTAAAATTCAAAATGTCAAGATATAATCCAAAATTACTCAATGTATGATGAATCATAATATCAACTTGCTAGAAGAAAATGATCAAAAGATGATAGAAATGTAGGAATTATCTGACAAATACATTCAAATAAGCAAATAAAAACACTTTTGAAACAAATGTTATAATATAAAGTGTAAAAAGCACATAAAATATGAAGAAGAAAGAAAGGGTAAATTTAGAACTGAAAACCCCACTGAACAAACTCAGTGGAAGAATACAGATAAGATAGGAAAAAGTGAGTGAATGTGAAGATAGATCAATAGTTTTACTCAATCTGAACACGAGCCATAAAGAGACACAGAGAGAGAGAACAAACATTGAATAAATGTAACAAATAGACCTTTAGGGACTTGTGGAAAAAGGTCAAGAATTTGGAATTCCATAAGATTAGGCCAAGAGTATGTTGCTGAAACAATAATAAAATAAATAATAGATTGAAAGTCCTGCATTTGGTGAAAGACATAGATCTATTGATTTATGAGGCTGAATGAAACCCAAGCAGAATGAACACAAAGAAATATATGTTCAGATATATCATAAGCAAACTGCTGTAAACTTAAGTACATATCTTAAGAGGAGCCAGAGAAAAACAGTTCATTATCTATAGGGGAGCAATGATTTGAATGACCACAGACTCCTCGTTGAAAATCCTGGAGGCCAGAATAAAGGGGCCCAGCATTTTCTGAGTACTGAAAGAAAAGAGCTATCCATTCAGAGTGTTATTGAATAAAAATATACTCTGGGTCTATAATTTTTAATGTTTTAATGTTTTAATTGCAAATTGACAAATAGTTTTATATACAAATAGATGGTACAACGTGATGTTATGATTTATTAATACAAATTGGAATAATTAAATCTAGCTAATTGACATATCCATCAGTTACAATTATTTATATTCATGATTTTACGTCCATGTGTTATGTTTTTAAAAAATATATACTATTTCAGAGAATGAAAACATAAGAGGGCACCATATTTTGGCCTCTTGCGTTAACAGTAAAGGCATTAAAGAAGGGCAGAAAATTGCATATTTGAATGAGGATGCAGTTTAACCTAAGTATGATAGGCATATTACTAAACACTTTTCTATTTTTTTTTAAGTTATAGAATATATGAGAATGTCAAAAAATATAGCTATGTCAACATAATTATTTAAATAATATTGGAAAGTATTTGTATATATTTAAAGGGCAAAATTTTTGGTTTTTTTATTGTATATTGCAGAAACTGGCAACAATAATCAATTTAAAATAATTTTGGATTTCTGTATTCTATATTCACCAGAAGCTATACCAATTAAATGTTTATGTTACTCTCAATTATAAATTCAGTCTTTAATGTGTCTGTCAAAATAAACTGCTATAGAGATTTGTTAAAAATTACAAAAAATATATATATATACTCTAGGTCAATGATTCAATAAAGACATTTTCATATAAAAGAAAACTAAAACAATTTTTAGGTTGCAAAATACTCTAAAATAATCGTCCAAGAAAATTCTTCAGACAGAAGAAAAATTATACTGGAAGGAAACTTGCAAAATGCAGAATAAATTAGGAGAAGATAAAGTGTAAATATATGGTAAATACAATAGATATTTCCTCTCCTTTTGAGTTCTTTAAAATATGCTTGCAAGTTGAATACCAAAAATATATAGCACTGCCTAATGGGGGTTTCAATATGTACAGATGCAAAATATAAGATAACCAGGGCATAAAAGGAGGAAAGTAAAGTGGACTGAGTATGGTGGAAATATGTCTACATTTCAATGGAAGGGATAAAATTTTTAAATAAGCTGTGCAAAGCTATGAATGTATTTTACAATTTCTAAAGAAAAAGATCTTCAGTAGGTGAATAGATGGAATGGGAAGACATCCATATGATGAACTACTAGTCATCAATACAGGCAACAACTTGGATAGATATCAAAGGTATTCTGCTGAATGAAAGAAGACATTCTCAGAAGATTACATGCTATGTGATTCGATATCAGTGATGTTCTTGGAAAAAAATTATAATGAGGAGAACAGGTTAGTGGTTACCAGACATTACAGGAGGATGTGACTACATAAGAATAGCATAAGGGAGTTTTTTTTGAGTGATGGAAATGTTTTTTATCAATATTATATTTATATGTTTTAAAATTCGTGGAAATATATACCAAAAGTTCATCTTATTTAAAAAATAAGTCAAAAAATAAAACAATTTGTTTTAATTTAAACTTTTATTTTAGAGTCGGGGGGACATATGCAGGTTTATCAAATGGGTATATTGTGTGAGACTGAGGTTTGGGGTATGAATGATCCCATCATCCAGGTAAGTTAGCATAATACTGAATAGGAAGCTTGTCAACCCTCACACCACTCCCCACCTCCCTGCTGTAGTAGTCCCCAGTGTCTATTGTTCCCATCTTTATATCCATGTGTATGCAATGTTTAGCTCCCACTTATAAATGAGAACATGTAGTATTTGGTTTTCTATTTCATGTTAATTGGCTTAGGATAATGGCCTCCAGCCCCATCCATGTTGTTGCAAAGGACATGATTTTATTCTTGTTTATGCCTGCTTAATATTCCATGATGTATATGTAGCACATTTGCTTTATCTAGTCCACCATGGATGGGATCATCGATTGATTGCATGTCTTTGCTGTTGTGACTAGTGCTGCAATGAATGTAGGAGTACATGGGTCTTTTTGGTAGAACGATTTATTTTCCTTCGGGTATATACCCAGTAGTGGGATTGCTGAGTCAAATGGTAGCTCTGTGTTAAGTTCCTTGAGAAATCTCTAAACTGTTTTCCACAGTGGCTGAACTAATTTCCATTCCCACCAACAGTGCATAAGTGTTCTCTTTTCTCTGCAACCTAGCAGACTCTGTTATTTTTTGACTTTTTAATAATATCTCTCTCCGTCACCTTGGCTGGTGTGCAGTGGCAGCATCTCAGCTCACTGCAACCTCTGCTTCCTGGGTTCAAAAGATTCTCATGCCTCAGCATCCCAAGTAGCTGAGATTACAGGTGTGCACCGCCACGTCCAGCTAAATTTTTTTTTTTTTTTTGTATTTTTAGTAGATACCAGGTTTCGCCATATAGGCTAGGCTGATCTCGACCTCCTTGTCTCAAGTGATCCACCAGCCTCAGCCTCCCAAATTGCTGGGACTGCAGGCATGAGCCACTGCACTCCAAGTATCCTGCAGTTTTGTTTTGCATTTGTCTGATGATTAGTGATGTTGAGCATTTTTTCATTTATTTTCTGGCTACTTGTATGGCTTCTTCTGTCTGTCCTCATCTTTTGCCCAATTTTTAATGGGATTATTTGTGTTTTGCTTCTTAAGTTCCTTATAGATTCTGGATATTAGACCTTTGTCAGATGCATAGTTTTTGAACATCTTCTCTCATCCGTAGCTTGTCTGTTTATTCTGTTGGTAGTTACTTTTGCTGTGCAGAAGCTCTTTAGTTTAATTAGGTCCCACTTGTCAAATTTTGTTTTTGTTGCAATTTCTTTTGAGGACTTAGATTTTTCACATTACTCTCTCTATACTTTTAGTTAGCAAAATATAGTAGTATTTTCAATCAGCCATATGTTATTGAAGTAATTTCAATACAAAAATCAATCACATCAAAGGTCCTGTTTTATTAAAAAATATATTTTTCTTTTATTTACTAAAATACATAAATATGTAATTTCAATCTATTTCACTGTGGATCACATACATTTTTCCCTTTCACATTATTCCAAGAATAACTAGAACTATGTAGAAAATGAAAATGCCATTTCCAATAGCTCTAAATTTACACTAAAAAATTCTTTGCCTATTGACCAAACTTGTCTATTTTCATGTACAAAATATTGCAATTTGATCCGGTTTATTCTAATCAAATGGATCACATTAATGTATAATCTGATGTTATTATAGGAAACTTGAATTTTAATGAGCCCTGCTTGATTTGGATGAGTGAAGACAGGCATAACACAATTGAGTCAATTAGCAAGAATTTTGTAATCAATGTTGATTAAGAAAATGGTATGATGGTATGTGCAGAATTTGGAGGCATTCCCTGGCTTGAACATTAATATAACGGGATAAACATTGGCATTTTAATGGTAGCACATTGCTCTGAAATGAAATGATAGATGTTTTGATACATGCAAATATTAATCTATATATCTTTTATTACACATGACTGGAAATCCATTGAAAGCAGATCTAAGAATGAATAAGTTGTTCTGCTTTCATCTTCCAGTAAATCATAATTATTAAAGCTGCTATTGCTAAATATGTAATAAAATAAATTTAGAATACAGATATATAATTATCCTTATTATACTTTTTTCCTATACATCACTAATGAGTATATATCCTGGCTTTGAAATTTTGTTTGTTTCATATCATTTGCACATTATATACAGTTGCTGTTCTGTCACTGTGCAGGCCGCTTTTCCCATGGAGAAACCAATGCACTTAACTGACTTACGTTTATAGATAAAATATATGCACATGTTTTCTATCAGTTCTTTATAGCATCAGTTGTTTTCTCCTTCATATATTCACTTTCACTTTATAAGCTATATTGGAAATAATTGTATTTTGTTTTCTTTTAATGTTCTTTTAAATTATAATTTAGTTAGCCCATTATCCTGTATCACTTAATATCCTTTTATTAATGATTTTGAAACATATGATTTCATGACATAGAGCTTAATTTTGAATATAAATTTTCTTCAGTAATAAAGACTTTGAAATAATAAAAGCATTGTCTTTATAATTAGGACTCATGCCAGACCTGAGAGCAACAATTCATATTAATTAACATGACATAAAGATTTAAGAAATTAAAATATGTCAGAGTTATGTTGCTGAGAATGATGTAACAATTAAATATGTAAAATTAAAAATATGTATACAGACCAGAATAGTAAACTTATTTTGAAGGAAGAATCAACTTCTATTACATTCTGTATCTGAATAAATAACCTTCTCTCGAGTGATTGTGCCTGAGCTGATATTTTTGCGTGTAATTTAGAGTTCATCAAACAAAGGAACTGAAAATCAATTAAAATATTATCTCAAATACTAATTAGAAATAATATAATATTAAAATATTATTTCTACTCATTATTTGAAATAACATTTTCTTTCTTATGTATTATAAAATATTATAAATACAATTTTGACTATAATTATGGGCATTCTTCAGGTTAATTTCCAGAGTGACACCAGTATTATTTTGTTGTACAAAACGAAAACCGTTACATTTTCTCAGATGTTTATTGATAGGCTGATAATTTTTTCTACTCATTTAATTATTGATTAAGTGAAGAATTTTTGTGTCCAATGTTAAATTTAAATAATTAATTTTGCGAGCAGAATAATCAGAATACCTAGATGCACCTTTAATTCACATTTTTCCTAAGCTATTCTTGGAAAATCTCACCATATTATCAATGTTTATAGGAATGTTGGGTAGAATTATGATTAGTTTGAAAACCCTGAGAGTTTATAATAGAGCATCTCGTCCAGCATTGTGATAGACACTGGAATGATTTTAGGAAAAAGGAGAACAATATTTCTAACATAGAGTAGAACATAGTGTCTAAGTAATTTGCATCATGCTGAGTATCACAAAAATGGAAGTACGGTGCTACTATGAAAACATACAAAAAAGAAGTTGAATACTATTCAGTGAAAGCCTCTCTGGAGGATGTCTTACAGGCAGCATAAAGCTAGGTCTTGTTTTCCTATCCTGACTTATAAAACTGACAATCTTTGTGTTTAAACAGGTGTACAGCATTCATATTTAAAATGATAGCTCATGTGGCTGGATTAAAATATATCACTTCCTTATCTGTTTTTTCTTTATTTGCTCTTTCCTTTTTTCTTGCTTCCCTTGAGTTTAACAAGAATGTTTTATGATTTGCATGATATCCAAAATTACTCATAGCACCTTTAAAAAATGTTTTCCTTCGTTTTATTATATATGTTAAAAAATATGAGTTTACCTCCAGAGAATTTTTTTTTTTTAATGTTTTTGAGACAGGGTCTTTCTCTTTCTCTCAGGCTATAGTACAGTGGTGCTATCATGGTTCGCTGCAGCCTCCAATTCCCTGTCTCAAGTGATCCTCTCACGTCAACCTCCTGAGTAGGTGGGACCACAGGCACGTACCACCTCGCCTGGTTAATTTTTGTACTTTTTGTAGAGATGGGGTTTTGCTATGTTGGCTAGGCTACCTTCAGAGAATATTATACCACTACACATATGTAAAGATATTATAACTATTATAATTTCCAATTCTTCCTCTCCAGGCCTTTACCATCATTGTCGTGTATTTTATTATATGTATATTATAAAGACAATAACTGTTACCATTCTTCTGTAAACATTCAGTTATCTTTTAGAATAATTAAAATCATAAAAACAGTTTTATTTCACCTTTATTTATTCCATTTTGCATGCCTTTTAATTCTTAGTTTTTATCTCAGTTTATGTGACCTATGTCATATTTATTCTACTTGAAGAGCTTCCTTTAACATTTCTTGTAGAGTAGGTCAGCTGATAGTTCCTTCCCTCAGTTTTTGTTTATCTAAGTTTTATTTCTGTTTGACTTTTGAATATTATTTTTATAGAACATTCTTCAAATTTCTGCTTGACTCCATTCCTTTGTAGATAGGAGTCTTGTTCTCTGATTTTCTTCAAGATTTCCTCTTTAACTTTGATTTTCAGCAATTTGAATATGATAGTTATGATTTCCTTCTTGGTATTTATTCTGCTTTTTTTCTTTGAGATTTATGGGTTTGCAGTTTAATGTCTATCACAATTTTGAAAAATTTCCTGCCATTAATTCTTCAAATATTTTTTGTTTCCATTCTCCTTTCTTCTGCTTTGGCTATAGTGATCGCATGTGTCTCAGACCATTTGATACTGTCACACACTTTTGTATATTCTCTTCTGTTTTCCTTTTTTTTTTTTCTCCTTGCATTTCTATTTGAGTAATCTCTATTGACCTGTCTTCAAGTGTAATAATTTTTTTCTCTCTGCTCCATCAAGTCTACTGGTGAGCCTGCAGAAGGCTGTATTTCTATTATGGTGTTTTGATTTCTAACATTTCTACTTTCTTAATTTTTAATAATTTCCATTTCTGTCCTGGAAGTATCTGTGTGATTGTGTATGATGTCAAATTTTTCCATTAGAGCCTTTAACATATTTATCATTGTTATTTTAAACTCTCTGTCTCATCATGCCAATATCTCTTTCATATCTGATTCTGGTCATGATAATAATTTTGTCTTTTCAGCCAATGTTTATTCTTACCTTTTTACATACCTCATAAATGTTTGTTTGAAGCAAGGCATGTTGTGAAATATATAGAGTTAAGTGAGTTTGAAAGTGAGTACACTTTTTCTTTTGTTAGGTCTTAATGTAAGGGTATTGCACAACTCCTTAGTCAGAGGTTGGACTTGGTATAAAGTTTTTACTGTCATGATTACTCTCAGTGCACTAGAAAATTCAAATTGTGCTAGTCATTTCTGGTGTTTAAAGTTTGAGCAAATTTGTGATTTCTCCTCTCTGGTTTATTTAATTATCCTCATTTTTGACTTTAGGTGTTCCTTTTATGTTGTTTCCAAGAGAGAATCTGTTTCTTGCTGCTTCTCCACTTGTATTCCACTGTTACTTTTATTCAATGCTTGCTTGAGTGATGGAGTGTGTGTATGTGTGCATGTGTGTGTGTGTGTGTGTGACATGGTGGCAGGCATGTTATCTGATGTTTTGATTAACCTTCAATCTTAGTTAGGTATTATAAAAGTGGATGTCAGTGATACAGCTCACAAAAGTGTTTCTTTCCCTTGATCAGAGGGAGTGTTGAGCCTAACATCTATTATTATTCTTCACCTAAAAGTAGAGATTTTTGTTTGTCTGTTTTTGTTTTGTTTTTCTATCCACACCTCCCTCATTTGTACTCCTTTACTACCTTTGCTATCAGGCTACAAATTTTGTTACCCTTCCTTCAGTAGGGTAGAGTTTAAATTATTAGTAGAGACAGGTGAGATGGGTCTGGGTAGTTTTGGCAGGAGCTACTGCTCCCATCATCCAGCCAACACGATGGTGGAAGCTTTTACTTAACTCTCTCTCAGAGTGAATGGTGAGATATCTTGAGGAAAGTCTGTAAGATACTGCAAACCCCTTATGTCAGTGGCCCGCAGGGAATCTTTACACTTTCACACTAACCTACATCCAAGATTTGGCCATTTGGTAAAAATGTCTAGCTGGATCTTCCTATTGCCATATGTTTCAGGTAAGCACATATCTGAGTAGTGTTTCTCCCTGTAAGCACTTACCTGTCTCCAAGTTTTCAATTAGTTCTTTGGATTACAACTACAGATCTCTGATGGGCTGAAGAAACACCATTAACTGGCAGTTTTTCCAATGTTTTCTTCTGGTGGTATGAGCGAAAACAATGTTCTTCCTAGCTCTCCATTTTGAGCTGAAGCAAAATATGCATATTGTGGCAGTTTTATTTCCTAACGTAATCATTTCCAACTGGACATCAACTGTTTCCAAAAAACTTTTGAAGCAACAGAGAGGTTGTAAAAAAAAAAATGTTCAATAACCCATAGAAGTATTTACACTAGACGCAGAGTGGTCCTTTCTCAATTTCATATGCAACTATTTAACCACATTTCCAATATATTGTCCTCAGTAGGTACTGTTTATTAAAAAAAAAAGTAATTCCCATTCATCAGGAAAACATAATATGCTTTAGTTGTTATAATGAATAATGTAACATTTTTGTTATTTGTTTTTCATCTTGTTTCACATATTCAGTCTTAGAGAAATAATTGCATACAGGAAAATTGTATCTGCTGTAGGTTAGATTTATTAACATACCTTTAAACCTTTTAATCAATTTATATTTCATTTGAAAAAGTCAATAAATTAACTTTAATCTACTGCTAATTTGCTTTTATTGAAATGCATATAACTTGTTATTGCAGCAAATATCAGTGACATTTTTAGAATCATAATGAAGAGATTTCAAATTACTTAGAATTCTTATTAGATTGAATGTGAGACCATATGAGAATATGCTATAAACTAAGATGATTTATTTTTAATTTAACTTAATATGTTGCTAAACTTAAAGCACTAGGGCTTAACAATTAGTTTCAAAATTTTAAATATGCCTAAAAAGTTAAATTATATATATAATCCTAGGAGAGATTTATTTTATATTAAGATACTCATTTATTTATAATTGTACTTAATTTAACATTGAGAAGCAAAGGAATTTATTAGAAATGCCATAGTAAATTGTGCAGTGTCTAAAGCTCAAGTGGTTTGGGTTGACATATTATATTTATCTCTATCTCTACCCCTATCCTTAACTATATCTATCTCTATCTCTATAGCTATGCCTGTACCTATGCTATATCTAGCACTTAGCTACCCAAACATAGACAGGTTTCTTAAATATCCCTATCTCCATAGGAATAGTTCATATCCTCACTTATAAAATATCCCTCTCTCTATAGCTGTTTAATCTCTTTAGGGATATTTAAGAATCTTGTTCATGTTTGAGTAGCCATTTAGTGCTAGATATCTACTTTATAGTTTTGTGAGATTAAATAATTTAATTCATAATAAGCACTTATAAATATCTTCATTAGACAGCTATCATGCTATTTTATTAGTCAGAATTTCTCAACTCCTTAGTATATGTAAAGTTCTGTGGTAAAGTATTCAGTATCAAAAACAAGAATTAGAAATAACTGTGTTTTGTTAAAATGCAAAACATATGATAGACACTTCATAAATTTTACCTTCTCTTTTCACAACCCTGATAGGCAACTTTGAGATGCCTAGTTGGAAGTAAGTGGTAGTGATTTGATTCAAACCCAGGTTCTCAAGAATTCAAAGATTTTTTTTTAACATGTCAGGTGGCTATGGGTGAAATGATTGGTGCTGACCATCACTATTTTTTACCTTTTCTTTCTCAAATAACTCAGCTACTGGAGTTCTATTAGTCTGGACATCTTACTGCAGGAGATTTGGCTGGTCTTTTATAGAGCTTCACCGTATTTCCAAGATTCAATGACTGTAATCTTGCTCTTTTCTCTCTACAAAGTAAATTAAGTGGGCAGTTTTAGTTTCCAAAAATATTACTGCTGTGAAGTACCTATATATCTTGATTAAATACCTAAGTATGCATGCTTAGTAAAGTATGCAAATAATTATTTTGGCCCATGATTCTTTGTTTATATAACACCAGAATAGTTCTCTAAGTAATTAGCTAATGTATACTTGTTCATCCAAAGAAATTAATTGAGCAATCACAATGCTGAGTGAGTTACACATTGTCGATTATGGAGAGAAACTGATAAAAGAGAAAAAGAATGATGCATCAACATTTGAATTTTGTAGGGTTGAATGAGTTGAGCTTTCTTTTTATTTTAAAATGCAAAAAAGCGTAGAAAAAATATCAAGCATTCACACAAACACAAGTAAGTTTGAATATCTCATCTCATTTTCTTCCAATTACCAATGCAATTAAAGAACCTCTTATTCCATAACTAGTCCCAAGAAATAAGTATTGTTTTCTATATTATTGCAAAATTTTAAATATTTTTATTTATTACTTATATACCATCCTAAACCTTGTTTAACTTTATGTTTTTGAGAACTATCTTGATTGATATTCCAGCCTTTGTTAATCTGTTGACAGGTATCTAAACCCCCAATTACTAAAACTTCTACTCTGGTTACTTGAGATTGTATAGATTTCATCATCTTTCTCCTTTCTCCAACTTGGACCCAATCTCTGTACTATGGATTTTATTTATTTATTTATTTACTTTTTCAGCTATACATTTAAATTTAAGCATAGCATATTTATTGTTTCTTTATACTTAGAATGGTTTGCATGTGGGAGGAGGAATTTTATCTATAATAATTCCCTCTTACTGCTTGGAATTGGGCATCATTTAAAAATATTTACTGTAGCACTATTGGGAGATACTGAACAAATGCATGGTCTCTGAACACAAGAGGTAAAATTGGCAGCTACGAAGATAAGAATTACCTACATATATTTTCCTTTCCAAATAAATTCATTTCATGATTTTTAGAAATCAATGTAGTGTTAGCAGGAGAAAAATATAGGGGAAATCAGAGGCATTCTTAGGAAGAAGTATTGACTCAAACTCTGGAAGTGAAAGAAATTTGTTTTTCTTATATGTGTATATATTATAAACCAAAATAGAATCTTAGCTTACTTTGTAATTTTCATATAGCAGAAAATATTAAGCTCAACATAGCATATTAAAAAAAATTTAAACAGCATAAAGCCTCAACTAATGTGCTTAATGTTAGACTCAATGACAAATATTTTTATAAAAATGTGTTTAAATTGTAACGTGGGTTATATATTTATATCTTTTAGAAAATGCTGACTATATAAGGTAAAACAATATTAATTTTATAACTCAGAAACTTTCTCTTCATAATATGATTGATTTGTAATTTAGAAATTTATTCATAAAATAGAAGACACAGCTTCTATTTTGCACTTGGAATAATTTGCTATCTGGGATTCCATATTTTTAGATTGGGCAATATATAAACATACTAAATTTGATATATTATACATGCATATTTAAATTATGAAACTGAAGTATGCATTCACCATAAAATATCTGTTAACAAGAATAAGAGGAAAGTATGTAATTCATTCTTCTTCACACTGAGCAATCTTTATCTTCATAATATTGAGATTTTTTTATTTGTAGTGCATAAAAACACTTTTATCCTGAATTTTATTTGTTATTACATAGTTTTCATATATATAATTTTGGCTTTTATATTCATTTTATTTTTTGATAAAAATTCACAGAAATAAAATTACTGGCTGAAATGTTATTATTATATGTGGAAGAGCTTGAATGACTGAAACACTTTTCTGAAAATCCTTTAGCAACTTATACTTGACCAGCACTATAAAATAAACAAGTTTTGTTGCAGACCACATAAGTAAAATTTTATTTCATATGTTTTTGATTACTAGTAAGGTTCAACAGTCATCTGTCACTATCTCTCTCCTATACTACTTCCTTTCTTAGAAACACACTGAGCTTCTAATTCATGTGATTTTATAGAAAAGCTCTTTACTCATGGCTAATTTATATTCCTCAAGATGATCCTTACCTGTGAATTTGGTAATTTTGCTGTGTAGTGAATTGTATGGTTATAAAATGTACTTGTCAATCAAATGTACTAATTAAGAATGATATTCTCATATTTTGAAGAGTTCTCATGGGTCAACTAAGAATTTGCCTTAGCAGCTATTAATCATAAATATTCCCCGATGACACGGTGAAGATATCAAAGTATTACACAATTTATATATTATATAAATATTCATATCACTGAAATAAAAGCTAACTAGTTGTTCTTTATTGCAGACTTTTAATAACTATTTCTGTACCTTGACATCATTAGTTTGTTATATAGTCTCATATTTGTATTATTGCTTTAAGCTAATAACCAGACAACTATAATTTTGATAATGGAAAATAAAAGGCAAAAATAAAAGAAAAGCACGGGCCTGTATATTAGTTCAAATTGTATTACTTCACCATTCTGCGAATTGTATGACAGTCTATCTTCTCTAAGAAATTGCTACGAGGTGTTTACTAATTATTAGCATAAAAGTCACTATAATTTTTCAGGTTATAATTAGTTATGGTGACTGATTCAGTTGAAGGACTCAGCTATCAGCTGTCTTAGATTATAAATGCAAGATATTATTTGCTCTCTTCCAGTCAAGGCAATTCATTAGTTATGCTGTTGGACAGCAGCTGTACCCTTTGAGATGTGATTTATTCAGATTCCCTCAATATTACTGCGGAAGCATGGGGAGATAAGTGATTTGATGAGGCTGTGTATTTACTGTCAAATGCCATTATGTTTTGAATGTGCATTAACATTGATAGGAAGTTTGTGTTTTAAAGGCAAAGGATTAAGTCAAATGAAAAAAATTCCAGAAAATCCAAGTGTACACAATCATATCGCCTATAAGCATACATTTTTACAGAATATTATAAAAATTATCAAAATGCCACTTTGCTAATTTGTTCATTTATTGTGAATAGCAGATACATTGGTTAAAATATAAACATAGAAGACACACTCATTGGAAATATAAGTTGTCAAATCTTTATCCACTGAAAATAACTGTAATTGTCCTATCATTGTAATGATTTAATTTATGTTTATTTTATAAAAGAATATATAAAAGAGAAATTTGACTTGGAATAAACTGTGAATTTAAAATGTCCTCTTGAAGTTTGAATGAACAAATCACATGCTTACAGTGTTTTTCCAACATTTACCTATAAAGTAACTGAAGAAAAATATTACCAGAATATATATCCTACTAATATATGTGTATATATGTGTATATATATGTGTATATATATGTGTATATATGTATATATGTACACGCACACACACATATATATAATTTCCAGTGGCTAGAGGCTTGAAACAAATGCATTGCAGTGATGTTCCAAAATTTTGTCATTGTAATATTTTTCATCAATTTAGATTTTTAATATATATAGCTTATACATAGCATATACATACTCTTCTAAATATATGTATGTGTATACATATATACACACATGTATGTGTATACATATATATACACATATACATACACAACTTACCTCATTTAAGAGTGCTTCTGAGGTCCCCTTCTGCTTTTCTTCTTTCAGACCCTCCCACCTGTGAGGTCTTGCTGAGTTTCTGATGCCTAAATATCTATGTGACTATGTTTTTTCAAAAAAAAAATAAACACAATTTTATTATGGTAAGAACACTTTACATGAGCTCTATCTTTTTAATAAACTTTAAGTGTACAATACATTATTGCTGATTATAAGTACAATATTGTACAGCAGATCTTTTTTTAAACCATTGATCTAGCCTAGTGCTTATGTAACAGAAACAGAAAGTTAGTGTTGGCTATTGCAGTCACATAGAACATGAAACAGCCAATGCTCAAATCTGAGCCTTTGGAGTCTATGCTCAAAGCTCATGACATTCTTACAGGTTCCTTCAAGAAGAAAAGAAATGTTCCAATGACCATATATTCAGTATCCTATTAAGGAATGCAAACTGATGATTTGGCCATGGCTGTAACTACAAAATATAACAGTTCTATGTAGAATAGTTATGAAAGTATATTTCCCTTATATTTATTAAGTTTATTTACAAATGATTTTCCCAGCATAATTCAGATTTTTTTTTCTTTTCACAAGATCGATCACTGTCAGTTTCAAACAATCTGGAGAAATAAGCCAAATGACAAAAGGTGAGGGGCACAGGAAGCAGGAAGAAGCAAAGAGAGATAAAGAGAATTGCTTAGGTTAGGACTTAGAGTTTGGCAATACCAACAGCAACCACCACAAGACCGAAATCTAAGGTAAACTTCTACAAACATTAGTTATAGACCTTTCCACATTCAAAAAGCTGAACTAAGAAATTTGAATGCAATATGGTCTTAAATGTGTACTTTCTGGAGGAGGAAACATACATAAATATTTACAATACAGTAAAACGAGAACCTAAAAGTTGGTGAGAGATATAGAAAACGGCAATTAATTCATCCTGAGGTTGGAGAGTAGGGTTATTTTTGAACTAGGCCTTGAAGAAGGAATAAACATTACATAAAGAGAATAAGGATAATGGGCAGTGAAATGCTCCAGGCAGAAAGACAGTCATTCTCAATTAAATATTAAATATCTATCTTTTTAGAAGTCATAATTGTAATAAAAGCTAACATGTAAATCTTTGGTATGTGCCAAGCACATATATAACTTACATTTTTAATCATTTGCGAAGGACTGTTTTTTTTTATTGACTAACTCATACAAATTGTATTAACTCATTTAACCTCTCAACAACCCATGAGTTTGGAGTGGTTTTACACCATTTTATAGACAAGGAAACTGACTCTATGTTGTTAATTTCCCCAGTACATCCATGACTAAGCAAATGGTAGAGCCAGTGAACACATCCAATCAATGTTACTTCAGAGCTAACATTTTTAACAGTATTTTACTCTGCCTCCTTTAGGGTAATACATAAACCTATGACTGTTAATGAATATATATCATCTATACTTATCAACAGTAAACAGAGAAAAATTTAAAACAGAGCTTTCTTAAGCCATCAACATGCTGTTATTCACAATTAGAAGCTCAAGAACGTCAAATAAACTTTATGAAAAAAGTGGAACAAAATATTTTATAACCAAATTGCTTTCATATCCACACACAGTATTTTGCAAGTTCACTCACTTGAAAAGTAAAGGGTCTTTGGTAGTTGCTTACGTAAGATTAGTAAATCAATACAAGAAGAAGAATAGAAAATGCAGCTTGGTTATTATGCACAATTTGCTCTGATTGTATGGTTGAGGGAAAAACTTCCTCCTAAGTGAGTGATACATATATCATGTAAATATATGTAGATTTTAAAACATAAACTTGAAAATTTGGAGTAACAACATAGAAAATAACGCAAAGCATTTTAGTGACGTGACAAAATTTTTCCCATCTTTGGATTAGATGTTAACACTGTGCAAGAGTATTAATTATATTCTCTTAAATCTAAGAATTCTGGCAATGCTATTTTAAATTGATAATTTTAATTATCCCATGATAGTTCTAAATTCTAGAAGAGGAAAGGATCTTACAATAAACTGAGACTGATGCTTTTTCCTCATAATTTGTTTGAGAAAGCACAGATACCATTCTTTGATTAGTACAAAATCCGTGAGTCTTTGTTGGGTATGGGCATAGAAGATAGTTTCCCCCAAATTGTACCTAGTATTTTTCACTTCATTCATGGCATATTTTAACAAACAAAAGGTCTTAATTTCAGCTGAATTACATGTATTTTAGTTTTCTCTTTGATTTATGCTCTTTGTGTCTTATTTAAAATATATTTTTCTAACCAAGGTCACGAAGATATTTTCCTAATATATATCATAAGCATTATATGATTTTGTATTTCTATTTAGATTTATGACCCATCTGGAATAATTTTTGTATATAGAGTGAATTAATTGGAATAATACTAATACGTTTTTCCAAATGGATATCCAACTGATATAGCACATTTTATTTTTAAAGATATTATTTAAATAATTCATGGTACTGCATAGGGATCTTTTTATAAGTCAGATGACTGAATATGAGTGGTCTGCTATGGGACAATCTATTTGGTTCCTCAAATCTATTTATTTACCATTGTGATGATACTACCCTTTAAAAATTTGTATAAATTTAAATTTTAATTCCTCTAAATTTGTTCTGCTTAAAGTTTATACTTTTCTGTGCTGACATGTTGCTTAATGTTATAAATCAATTTATTGGTATTATGTGTTATTTTTAATGTCATTGTAAGCAATGTAAAATGTTTACTGTATTTATTGATTACATATGTTTAAATTTATTTAAAAATGACATTGAACTCAACAAAACTTCTGGGTTGTTAATTCTAACAGTGTATCTTTTAATTTTAGACATCTTCAACATATATAATCTTGTCATTTGAAAATAATGATAATCACATTTCTTGCTTTTGTTTTTTTTCCTGCTTGATTGCACTGTAAATATCTTACAGAAAATGTTTAAAATAATGAGTGATGATGGCAATCTTTTCTTGTTCTGGCACTTAGGGAACAAATTCTTATTATTTCACAATGAATCATAATATTGTGGTATTATTTTAAGATACCCTTATCAGACTAAGGAATTATTATTCTATTTCTAGATTGCTCAGATTATTATTTTGTTTCATTTGATCATAAATATGTATTGATTGTATCAAATTCTCTTTATGCATTTGTAGCACTGATTATATATATTATTTTAAATTTAAAAAAAATTTAAATGTTGTGGGCACATAATAGATGTATATATTTATAGGGAGCTTGAGATGTTTTGATATAAGTATGTAATGTGTAGTAACCACATTATGGAGAATGGGGTATCTATCTCCTCAAGCATTTATCCTTTGTGTTACAAACAATCCAATTACACTTTTGTAGTGATTTTAAAATGTGCAATTAAGTTATTATTAACTATAATCATCCTGTTGTGCTATCACATAGTAGGCTTTATTCATTCTTTCTGTTTTTTTCGTGTGTATGCTCATTAACTATCCCCACCTTCCTCCATCCCCTATCCTCAACACTTTTCTCAGCCTCTAGTAACCATCCTTCTACTCTCTATGTTCATGTGTTCAATTGTGTTGATTTTTAGAGCCCACAGATAAGTGAGAATACACAATATTTGCCTTTCTGTGCCTGGCTTATTTCAATAACATTTAACATAATTCTCTCCAGTTCCATTCATGTTGCTGCAAATGACAGGATCTCATCCTTTTTTATGACTGAATAGTAACCCATTATGTGTATATACCACATTTGCTTTGTTCATTTATCTGCTATGGATGCCTAGGTTGCTTCTAAACCTTAGCTATTGTGAATAGTACTGCAATAAGCATGGGAGTGCAGATATCTCTTCAATACTGGTTTCTTTTCTTTGGGGTACATACCCAACAGTGGGAGTGCTGGATCATATGATAGCTCTATTTTCAGTTTTTAAGGAAACTCCAAACTGTTTTCCAGAGTGTTTGTACTACTTTACATTTCCACCAACAATGTATGAGGATTTCATTTACTCCACATCCTCACCAGCATTTGTCATTGATGGTAGTAGCAGCCCATCTGGAGTGGCTACTGTGAAGACACCATCTGCAATGAAAAGAGGTGTGACCGGGACTGTGGGCTCCATGGAGCCAGCAGGAACTGGGAACAGGTGGGGGGAGCTGGGTTCCCTTCTGAGTTGGTGGGGCAGGAGCCCCATCCTCCTGGGCACAGCTTCAGCTGCCCAGCTGCAGCTCTGGACCCAGGCATTGCTGTGCTCTTGGGGTCCAGGGAAACCCTCCTCCCACCGCAGACACAGAAGTGCCTGCTCCCTCTTCCTGGCCTCTCCCCGATCCTGGCACCCACTCCAATTTCAGAGCAAAGTTGTAGCTGAGCTCAGGTGCTGTCACAACCTGGCCAGGTATGCATGTGCTTGGGGCAGCCCTGATATGCCAGCCCCCGCCGTCTCAGCCCCGCTCTGGACTTTGGGCATGGATGAGCATGTGAGGGAGGCCAAAACGGGCCTGAGAGCAGTTCAGTGTGGGCCTGCAGGCAACTCTCAGTGCAAACAGCCTGGGTGCTGTGGATGACATGTTGATGGTGGCAGGCAGCAGACAGGCTCCTGGGCAGAAAGGGACAGGTCCCCAGTGAAGCCCCTTCTTCAAGCCAGGGACAGCCTGAAGCATGGGAGCTGGGCTGTCAGTTCTGGTGGAGTCCACTGCCAGGAGTGAGAACTCATAGTGCTTTTTCTGGACCCACCCATGGTCACCCATGGTTTAATCAGCATGGACTTCATCCCTTCTAAAACTCATTAAAACCCTGGACTCACACAGACTCAGGCAGACATTAGGATGAACTGCCTGCAGATAGGAGGTACCCACTCTGGGTCCCCTCTCCACTGAAGGCTCCACAGCCTGTCAGACTGTGTGGGCAAAACAAGCCCAGCAGGCATGAGCAATTCTCAGGCAGAAGGTGCCACCGGTCACAGAGGATTCAGGCTGGCAAAACGACACCCCAAAGATCTCATTATTGCCTGTCTTTTGGATATAAACCACTTTAACTGGAGTGAATGATATCTCATCGTAGTTTTGCTTCACATTTTTCTGATGATCAATGATGTTGAACACCTTATTATATGCCTTTTTGCTATTTGTATACCCCTTTCTGAGAGTTGTCTATTCAAATATTTTGCCCACTTTTTGATTGGATTATTAGATTTTTCCTATAGAGTTGTTTGAGCTCTTTATATATACTAGTTATGAATCCCTTGTCAGATGGGTAATTTGCAAATATTTTCTCCCATTCTGTGGCTTGTCTCTTCATTTTGTTGATTGTTTCCTTTGCTATGCAGAAACTTTTGAACTTGATGTAATCCGATTTGTTCATTTTTGCTTTGGTTGCCTGTGCTTGTATGGTGTTGCTCAAGAAATTTTTGCCCAGACAAGTATCCCGGAGATTTTCTCCAATGTTTTCTTATAGTAGGTTCACAGTTTGAAATCTTAGATTTAAGTCTTTAATCTATTTTAATTTGATTTTTGTATATGGCAAGAGATAAAGGGCTAGTTTCATTCTTCTGTAAATGGATATCCAGTTTTCCCAGAACCATTAATTGAAGAAACTCTTTTCCTCAATGTATGGTCTTTACACCTTTGTCAAAAATGAGTTCACTGGAGGTTTGCAGATTTGTTTCTGGGTTCTCTCTATTCAGTTACATTTGTCTACGTGTCTATTTTCATGCCAGTACCATCCTTGGTTCTCAGTTATTTTCCATTTGAATAAGCTTTCTACTCCTATCTCTTTCTTTACCTCCACATTAAGGCCAATATCTCTTCAATTTGCCCTATTGGGCTATTTTTTTGACCCTGTGGGCTTGCTTCATTTTTTAAATTATTTTTTATTTTGCCTCCTCTGACTGTATATTTTCAAATAACCTGTCTTTAAGCTTACTCATTCTTTCTTCTGCATGATTAATCCTGCCATTAAAAGACTCTGATCCATTCTTCAGTATGCCAGTTGCAATTTTCAGTTCCAGAATTTCTTTTAAGTCTTAAAATAAATTTTAAATTTCCATTCTTCTTTATTTTTTTACTTATGTAATTTGTTCATTAAATTCATCTGATAGAATTCAGAATCCCTTCTCTTTGTTATATTGAATTTCTTTGAATTTCTTCAACACAACTAGTTTGAATTCTCTGTCTGAAAGGTCACATATCTTTGTGTCTCCGTGATTGGTCACAAGTGCCTTATTTAGTTTGTTTGGTAAGGTCATATTTCTCTGGATGGTCTTGTAGCTATCGGTTGTTCATCTGTGTCTGGGCATTAAAGAGTTAGGTATTTATTGTAGTCTTCACAGTCTGGGCTTGTTTGTACCCATCCTTCTTGGGAAAGCTTTCCAGATATTCAAAAGGACTTGGGTGTTGTGATCTAAGTTGTATCTGTTTTAGGGTTCACCCCAATCTCAGTAATGCTATGGTTCTTGCAGACTTGTAGAAGTACTGCCTTGATTGTTTTGGACAAGATCTAGGAGATTTGTCTGGATTAACAGGAAGAAACTTTTCTTCTCTTCCCTTACTTTCTCCCAGTCTCTCTCTCTCTCTCTCTCTCTCTCTCTCTCTCTCTCTCTCTCTCTCTCTTTCTCTCTCTCTCCCTCTCTCTCTCTGTCTCTCTTTGTGTGTGTGTGTGTGTGTGTGTGTGTGTGTGTGTGTGTGTGTGTGTGTGTGTGTTTTCTGAGCTACCTAAAGCTGGGGATGGAGTGACACAAGCACCCCTGTGGTCACAACCACTATGACTGTGCTGGGTCAGACCTGAGGCTAACATAGCACTGGGTCTTGCCCAAGGCTTACTATAACCACTACCTTGCTACTGTCTGTGTTTGCTCCTGGCCCTGGGGCTCTACAATCAGCAGATGGCAAAGCCAGCCAGGCCTGTGTTCCTTCAGGGCGGTGAGTTACCCTAGTCCCTGCATGAGTCAGTCATCCGAGAGTCAGAGACTAAAGTCAAAAATCTTAGAAGTCTACCTCATGTTCTATTGTATGTGGCTGAGCTGACAGTCAAATCACAAGACACAGTCCTTCCCACTCTTCCCTCCACTTTTCAAAAGCAGAGGAGCCTCACCCTGCATCCTCCGCCACCACAGGCTGAGGAACGTAGCCAGACTACTGCTGATGTTGCCTTAAGGTCCAAAGGTGCTTAAGTCAGCTTGTGATGATGCTGTCTGGCCTGGGACTCACCCTTTAGGGCAGTCGAATCCTCTGTGACCCGTAGCATATCCATGAATTCTGTCCAAGAGTCAAGTCCTGGAATTGGGGATTTTAAGAGTCTACTTGTTGCTCTTCCCCTCTATGGCTGTGCTGGTACCTAAGGTGCAAGACAAAGTCTCCTTTACTTATCTCTCTGCTTTTCTTAAGCAAAAAGAGTTTTGCCCCATAATCACCACAGCTGTCAATGCACAGTCTCACCTGTAGCCAGTGAGCCTCAGAGGCTCATCCAAGGCCCTCAGTGTATTACCTAGGTATCATTGCTGGTTATTCAGGGCCCAAGACCTCCTCAGTTAGCAGGTGATGAATGCTGCCAGGACTAGAAGACAGCATGTTCCCTTCTCACCCAGGATATGTCTAGAAATGTCATCCAGTAGCTAGGACCTAGAAGGGGGCCTCATTACTCTGAACAGTGCCTTGTCTTGCTGTGGATTAGCTGGCATACAAGATGCAAGACAAAGTTCTCCCCACTTTTCCCTCTCTCTCCTCAAATGGAAGGAAGGAATATTTTGAGCTGTGATCTGTGTAGACTGAGGTTAGGGAAGGAGTGATTCCAGCACTCCCTTAGCCGCCCCAGCTGGTGTCTCAGTAGGTTGTGTACCTTCTCTCTACCCCCAAGTCCACCATCTGTCAGCCTGGTTTGGCACTAGGACTCACCAAGAGTTGCAGTCCTTATGGTCAAGACTACCTTTAAAGTTAACTTAGAGACCCAGAGCACTGTAGTCCCCAGTAGTGAGGTTTGTAGGAATTCAAGTTTCAACTGCTAAGATTGGCAGTGATTCAAATCTGACTAGGGCTAGTTAAATGCTCCTCTGTGGGCAGGCATCAACTGAGTTTGGTCCAGTTTTCCTTTTTGCTCTAACACGACAGCACTTAATTTAGTGCTTCACAATTTCTGTGTTCTTCCTCCTTCACTGCCCAGAGGAATTCTCCACACCATGCCACTGCTGCCAGGAGGGTAGAGAGGGATAGCGTCTGTAAATCCAGACTGTTATTATTATTTTTTAACTGCTTCAGTACCTCTTACAATTATATGGAATTACCACCAGGTACAATGAGGGCTTACCTGATTTTTGGTTTTTATAAAGGTGTTTTGTATGTGTATCTGTGTCGATAGTTGTTAAATTGGTGCCCTTGGGTGGGGTGGGGTGGGAGTTGGTGGAGATTTTCTCTTTCACTATCTTGCTCTGCCTCTCGATTATATAACTTTAAACATTATTTTAATATCTAGAATTTGGCTGATTTTTGTATTGTTAAAGAAATTTTGCACTGGTGAAATAAACTCCATTTTGTAATTATGTAGAATACTTTAAAAATCTTTCTCTGTTCATTTTTTTTTTTTTGCACTTTGCTTGAGATTTCTTTCTTTTCCATTTGTAAGATAGATTAACTTAGAGTTTTCCTTTCTTGTAATGTTCTTTTCGAGTTTACTATTTAGTGAATTCTGGCCATATATCGTAAATTTGAAAGTGTTCCTCTATCTATTTGTTTTCTGATAATTTGTGTAAGATCAGTGTTTCATTATCAGAGAGATTAATCAATAAAGATTGGTGACTCTGGTGTTTATGGGTAGATTTCAAACACTGATTCTCTTTTTTTAATGGCCACCGCATTACTCATTACTAGTATTTTTATTTTGTGTTAATCATACTCAATTTGCTGTATTTCCTTTTGTCTGTCTTTCTCTTTATTTTCCTGTCTAGGTATTTTCTACCAACTATTAATAGTAATCAGTTATAATAATTACTATAATAATTAGTAATTACTAATTATGAAGTATATTTTATAGTTTTGGAGTTTCTATTTGATTCTTCTGTATACTTTCTAGTTAGCTTGTGAAATGCTCCTTTTTATTTCTCTTTCTGAACACATTTATTCAGGTCACTTTAAAGTCATTGTAAATCACCTTCAGCAATTGGAGCACTGTTGATTGATTTCCATTTTTCCCTTGGTTCTGAATTTTATATGATTATTGACTCATGTACATTATGTGTGAAAATATGAAGGCTCTGAATGAGTTTATAATTCCTTTCTGCCCAACAGTTTAGAACAGAGATCAATCCCTTGCTTTAATCAGAGATTGAGTGGGTTCTAGGGAATTTTCAGGTTTGTGAAACTTACTCTATATCAGGTTTTCCATATGCTTATATCCAGAGCTGCATTCTTAGGAAATAGCTTATTTTCAGAGTGAAAAAAAAAAAAAAAAAAAAAAAAAAAAAAAACTGAGAAAGTCCATCTCACATTACTTTGGTTTTGTTCTCTTTGTGATCTTGGCTTCCTAAGATCTGGCTGCCTTTCTGGTTCTCCGATGCTTTTAAACAGACCTTTTGCTCACTCATTTACTTCCTACACGGATTTCATTTCCCATCAAAATCAAAACTTATTATTTTTTAAAAAAGGTTTAGATTCAGGGGTAAATGTACAGGTTTGCTATATAGATATATTGAGTGATAGTGAGGTTTAGGCTTCTAGTGTACCTATCAACCACATATTAAAAATTGCACCTAACAGTTGATGTTTTAATCCTCATCCCCTTCCCCCATCCCCCTTTTAGAGTCCCCAGTAGGTATCATTTCCATCTTTATGTCCATGTGTACACATTGTCTAGCTTCCACTTTTAACTGAGAAGGTGGACTATTTAGTTTTTTGTTTTTGAGTTATTTCATTTAGCTTAATGGTCTCCAATTCTATCCACGTCGCTGCAAAAGATATAAGTTTATTCCTTTTTAGGGCTGCATTGAATTCCATTGTGGATATATATATTTTCTTTACCCAATTTTCCATTGATGAAAACTTACATTAATTTCATGACTTTGCTATTGTAAATAGTGCTGAGATACACGTACCAGTGCAGGCAGGCATTTTTTGATATGATGATTTCTGTTTCTTGGTTAAATACATAGTGTTGGGATTGCTGGGTTACATGGTAGTTCAATTTTTAGTTCTTGAGAAATCTCCATAATGTTTTCCAAAGAAGTTGTACTAATTTAATTCTTACCAATGTTCCCTTTCCTCCAAATCCTCACCAATATCTGTCATTTTTTTTGACTTTTCAACAATAGTCATTCTAACCAGTGTAAGATGGTATCTCATTGTGGTTTTAATTTGCATTTCTCTAATAGTTAGTGACTTAAGCAGTTTTTTATGTTTGTTGGCTGTTTGTATGGTTTTTTTTAGCTTTGTTTTATATATGTGTGTGTGTGTGTGTGTGTGTGTGTATGTGTGTGTATATATATATATATCTGGCTTTGTAATATATTTTTATTTATATTTATTTATTATTATATTTTAAGTTCAGGGATACATGTGCAAAACGTGCAGGATTGTTACGTAGGTGTACATGTGCCATGGTGGTTTGCTGCCCCCATCAGCCCATCATCTACATTAGCTATTTCTCCTAATGCTTTCTCTCCCCTTGTCCCCCACCTGCCGACAGGCCCTAGTGTGTGATGTTCCCCTCTCTGAGCTCATGTGTTCTCATTTTTCAACTCCCACTTATGAGTGAGAACATGAGGTGTTTGGTTTTCTCTTTCTGTGTTAGTTTGCTGAGAGTGATGGTTTTCAGCTTCATCCATATCCCTGCAAAGGACATGAACTCATTCGTTTATGGCTGCGTTGTATTCCATGGTGTGTACGTGACACATTTTCTTTATCCAGTCTAACATCGATGGGCATTTGGGTCAGGTCCAAGCCTTTGCTATTGTAAACAGTGCTGCAATAAACATACATGTGCATGTGTTTTTATAGTAGAATGATTTATAATCCTTTAGGTATATACCCAGTAATGGGATTGCTGGGTCAAATGGTATTTCTGGTTCTAGATCCATTAGAAATCACCACACCGTCTTCCACAATGGTTGAACTAATTTACAGTCCTGCCAACAGTGTAAAAGCATTCCTATTTCTCCACATCTTCTTCAACATCTGTTGTTTCCTGAGTTTTTAATGATAGCCGTTCTAACTGGCATGACATTGTGGTTTTGATTTGCATTTTTCTAATGATCAGTGATCATGAGCTTTTTCTCATATGTTTGTTGGCTGCATAAATGTCTTCTTTTGAAAGCTGTCTGTTTATATCCTCCACCCACTTTTTGATGGGGTTGTTTGTTTGATTTTTTTCTCTTGTAAATTTGTTTAAGTTCTTTGTAGATTCTGTATATTAGCCCTTTGTCAGATGGATAGATTGCAAAATTTTTCTCCCATTCTCTAGGTTGTATGTTCACTCTGATGATAGTTTCTTCTGCTATGCAGAAGCTCTTTAGTTTAATTAGATCCCATTTGTCAATTTTGGCTTTCATTGCAATTGATTTTGGTGTTTTAGTCATGAAGTCTTTGCCCATGCCTATGTCCTGAATGGTATTGCCTAGGTTTTCTTCTAGGGTTTTTATGGTTTTAGGTATTATGCTTAAGTCTTTAATACATCTTGAATTAATTTTTGTATAAAGTGTAAGGAAGGTATCCAGTTTCAGTTTTCTGCATAAGGCTAGCCAGTTTTCCCAACACCATTTATTAAATAGGGAATCCTTTCCCCATTGCTTGTTTTTGTCAGGTTTGTCAAAGATCAGACGGTTGTAGATGTGTGATGTTATTTCTGAGGCCTCTGTTCTGTTCCATTGGTCTATATATCTGTTTTGGTACCAGTACCATGCTGTTTTGGTTACTGTAACCTTGTATTACAGTTTGAAGTCAGGTAGCGTGATGCCTCTAGCTTTGTTCTTTTTGCTTAGGATTGTCTTGGCTATATGGGCTCTTTTTTGGTTGCATATGAAATTTAATGTAATTTTTTAAAATTCTGTGAAGAAAGTCAATTGTAGCTTGATGGGAATAGCATTGAATCTATAAATTACTTTGGGCAGTATGGTCATTTTTACAATATTGATCATTTCTATCCATGAGCATGGAATGTTTTTCCATTTGTTTGTGTGCGCTCTGATTTCCTTGAGTACTTGAAGAGGTCTTTCACGTTCCTTGTGAATTGTATTCCTAGGTATTTTATTCTCTTTGTAGCAATTGTGAATGGGAGTTTTCTCATGATTTGGCCCTCTATTTGTCTATTATTGGTAATAGGAATGCTTGTGATTTTTGCACATTGATTTTACTCCCACACAATAATAGTGGGAGACTTTAACACCCCACTGTCAATATTAGACAGATCAATGGGACAGAAAATTAATAAGTATATTCAGGACTTGAACTCAGCTCTGGACCAAGCAGATCTAATAGAAATCTACAGAACTCTCCACCCCAAATCAACAGAACACACATTCTACTTAGCACCACATAGCACTTATTCTAAAATCGACCACGTAATTGGAAGTAAAACACTCCTCAGCAAATGCAAAAGAAGGGAAATCATAACAAACAGCTTCTCAGACCACAGTGCAATCAAATTAGAACTCAGGATTAATAAACTCACTCAAAAACTGCACAACTACATGGAAACTGAACAACCTGCTCATTCATTACTACTGGGTAAATAACAAAATTAAGGCAGAAATAAATAAGTTATTTGAAAGCAGTGATAACAAAGACACAATGTACCAGAATCTCTGGGACACATCTAAACACAATGTACCAGAATCTCTGGGACACATCTAAAGCAGCATTAAGAGGGAAACTCATAGCACTAAATGCTCATGGGAGAAAGCTGGAAAGATCTATAATTGTTACCCTAACATCACAGCTAAAAGAAGTAGAGAAGCAACAACAAAAAAATTCAAAAACTAGCAGAAGACAAGAAATAACTAAGATCAGAGCAGACCTGAAGCAGATGCAGACATGAAAAACCCTTCAAAAATCAAGGAATCCAGGAGCTGTTTGTTTAAAAAAAATTAACAAGATAGATAGACTTGTAGCCACACTAATAAAGAAGAAAAGAGAGAAGAATCAAATAGACCCAATAAAAAACATGTTAAAGGGGAAATCACCACTGATCCCACAGAAATACAAACTAACATCAGAGAATACTATAAATACCTCTATGCAAATGAACTAGAAAATATAGAAGAAATAGATAAATTCCTGGACATATACACCCTCCCAAAACTAAACCAGGAAGAAGTCGAATCCCTCAATAGACCAATAACAAGCTGTGAATTTGAGGTAATAATCAACAGCCTACCAACTAAAAAAAGCCCAGGACCAGTTGGATTCACAGCTGAATTCTACCAGAGGTACAAAGAGGAGCTGGTCCCATTCCTTCTGAAACTATTCCAAACAATAGAAATAGAGGGACTCCTCCCTAACTCATTTTATGAGACCAGCATCATGCTGGTCCCAAAACCTGGCAGAAACACAACAAAAAAAAAAGAAAATTTCAGGCCAATAGCCCTGATGAACATTGATGCAAAAATCCTCAATAAAATACTGGCAAACCAAATTCAGCAGCACATTAAAAAGCTTATCCAGTACAATCAAGTTGACTTCATCCCTCGGATGCAAACCTGATTCAACATATGCAAATCAATAAATGTCATCCATCATATAAATAAAACCAATGACAAAAACATATAATTATCTCAATAGATGCAGAAAAGGCCTTCAATAAAATTCAACACCCCTTCATGCTAAAAACACTGAATAAACAAAGTATTAATGAAACATACCTCAAAATAATAAGAGCTATTTATGACCAACCCACAGCCATTATCATACTGAATGGGCAAAAGCTGGAGGCATTTCTTTTGAAAACCAGCACAAGACAAGAATGCCCTCTCTCACCACTCCCATTCAACCTAGTATTGAAGTTCTGGCCAGCGCCATCAGGCAAGAGAAAGAAATAAAGGGTATTCAAGTAGGAAGAGAGAAAATCAAATTATTTCTGTTAGCAGGTGACATGATTGTATATTTAGAAAACCCCATTGTCTAAGCCCCAAAACTCCATAAGCTGATAAGCAGCTTCAGCAAAATCTCAGTATGTCTTCTTTCGAGAAATGTCTGCTCGTGAGTTCTAACTTCTCTCTGTCAGGTATAAATGATAAAAATTATTAATATTTAAATATGCATTTTCTACAATATATAGTTATATTTGTTCCCCCAAAAGTTGTACAGAAATCTAACTTTCTTATCAAACCCTTTGATCCAATTTATTTTTATTGTTTATATATGTTTGTGAATGTAAATATTTTCAGAATGACACTATATTTGATTCTTAAGTATTATGTAAGTAAATGTTCTACTTCCTAATTACATTTTAAATCATTCATATTAAATTTTAGGATTATGAAGTCATTTGTCAATATTTGTGTCAGAAAGTTTTGGAATCAATCACATAAAGCAAGAAGCTTAGATATGAAACCATCTGAAATATGCTAAAGTAATTACATACAATCACACCACATAATGACATTTTGGCCAATGATGGACCACGTATCTGACAGTGGTTATATAAAATTATAATGGAACTACAAAATTCATTTTTGCCTGTTGACTTTGTAGCCATCATAATTCCATATCACAATTAACTTTTTTTTCTAAATGTAGGGTAGTTTAAATTTTTAGTGTTTATAAATTGTATAGTAGTATATAGTAATGTCCTAGGACTTCATATTCACTCACCACTTCCTCACTGACTAATCCAGAGCCACTTCCAGTCCTGCAAGCTTCATTCACAGTAAATGCCCTATACAGGTGTAAAATATTTTACATTTTATGCCATATTCGCTCTTTTTCTATGTTTAAATATGTTTAGATACACCAATATATACTATTGTGTTATAATTGTCTGTAGAATTCAGTACAGTAACATGCTGTACAGATTTGTAGCCTAGGAGCAATAGGCTACACCATATAGCCTAGGTGTGTAGTAGGCTATACCATCTAGATTGTGTACATATACTCTACAATGTTTGCATAATAACAATATCGCTTAACAATGGATTTCTCAGAATTATGTCCCCATTGTTAAGTGATATATGAGTGTATATGCACTGAGTCTCAAAGTAATGGGTATAGTGTAAACTGGTTAAATGAGCAATATATATTATCATTGCCATTAGCTATATCTGTATTACTGGAATAGGCCATTATATGGTGATCGTATTACCTTTTAAAAACACAAATTATTTTCCTTGTAATTAAATTTGAGAGACAGGATGGACACATTCATAGCAAGTAAGATAAAGTTCTTTCAATCCTCAATAATTGATAGCATTTTTTAGTGTTTTCCATGTTCCAGGTATTGTTTTCAGAGTTTTATGCAGGCTTATTAATTAATTCTTATAACAACACTAGGGGTTAGGTGATGTAATTATTTCATCTATTTACAGGTGGTGCAATACAGGCATAAAGAGCTTAAATAGCCTGTCTGAAACCCAGCAGTAGCAAATTCCAAAGACAAAATTTTAACCCCGGCTCTCCCATGAAACAGACACTTAATCTACTTTCATGTTGCCTTCATTAAGTAGTTTAAAGATACACATGACTATGGAGTATGGAGTGACCAGGTAGATATCGATGATAATAAAGGAAATAAAAAGAGGGGGATCATCATTGTTGAAGCCATGAATTAAGTCATAAATTACATTCAACTGAGAGGAAACAGGGAACTCTAGACTAAGGAAATTCAATAAATGTGAATGTTGTATCTCTAATGAGCAAATTAACCTGTGATTTTATCTTTTCATAACTTGTTTATGTTCTATCTTGGTCTAGTTTGTATAATTAAAATACTAGTGATTTTTGCAGTTAGTTCAATATGAAGATGAAATGTATAAATCCTGTTATGGCTGTGTGGCACATAGTAAGCACTCAATAAATAATCATTTAATTTCCTAGGTTATCTTAACAGTCTGCAACACTATACTGAGAGAAGCACTAACAAAACTGCATTTCTCTGTCATTCTATGACAGCCGTAGTATGTGGGAAGTCTTGTCTCTCCCAAGTACCTTCTGTCTCTGGCAGCTCCATGTAAGGTGCAGGAATGGTCAGCGCTGAGCTTTTAGTTGCTATATCAACCATCTCCACAGACCAAGACCCAGTGTCTTGCGTTTCTTGCCTCCATGTCCATGGCTTATTTTCTCTCTAGTCAGTTCTATTATCCTGCTTCATTCACCGATGTTGTAGACACTGTTCTGAACACTTTTGTTCTGAGCTGTTAGCTTAATCATTCCCATAGGGGTTCTCCTTTCTAAAAATGGTCGTAATTGTTACGATAGTATCACCTGTGGATTGGCTGAGGTATTGTTACAAACAATAAAAACTTTACCTGGCTTACTTACATAAAGCATGAGAATAAACAAACTAAATTTATTGGAACTGCATTGGAACTATTACATAATCAAAAGAAGCCTGGAGAAGCAGCATGTGGAGAACATCAGCAGAAAATACAATGGTGATAGCACCACAGGAATAGTTTGTTGGTATGCCCTGCTGCCACCACTGCATACTCATCATGCTCTTGCTGGACGGTGAACTTAACCCTGCTCTAAATTACATCTGGTTTCCCTGGTTTCTTTGAGTCACTCCTTCCAGACTCAAAGGTGAAAAGTCCCAACTTGCCAAGATTATCAATAATGTCTAAGCCTTAACTTTTAGGATAAAAGATGAAATGCTATAGTTTACTTTAGTACCAAAATTTGAGAAGGGTTCTATGTCTAAAAAAGACTTATTCATGAAGTTTAATTGCAGCATCACTAAAATACCACAAATGTGCTCTATACCTTCTCATTAAGCATAAATGTATACTGCATCAGAGGCCAGATTATAACATCTCCATTTACTCTGACAGGACTGTGCATTTCTTTTTTCTGTTAGAATTTGAGACATATATTCATGACTCAACAACTACACCGCTATAAAGGTAAACTAGCAGATATTATTAGAGCCACCCCATTCAGACTAAAGAAAAATACCAAAATGTCTAAGAACAAATTCTTATTTACAGGGCTGAACATGTCTTTAGAGGCATATTAAGTGGTAGCAAACATAATGCAGAAAATCATGGGCACTACCTCATAACTAACTGTATCTGCTCGAATGTACTCAAGATACTTATTTTTAAAAGACTAATTTTCTTTTATTTTTAACTCCTCTCTCTATAAGTTTTCCAGTAGGTTATTCTACCTAAAATGTTTATGCTGATATGATAATATTTATTGAATAGTCAGTATATGCCAGATATTGTTCTAAATCTTCCATTGGTATTAAATTTAATACCAAAAATAATCTATCAATTCTTATTGTCTCCATTTTACAGATTAAGGAACTGAGCTAAAGAGAACTTAATTTACGCATGCATGGACATGTGTGTATAGATATATATAGAAAGAGGAACAGAGAGACCAAACGAGATTAAGAGAAATTCAAACACAACTGTGTTTGTGATATATTGATATTGTTAAAGCCAAATTTGCTTTATAAAATACCAAATCATCTCTCTTAAGAAACCACGGTGAAAAGGTAGACAGGAGATATCTGCATATCACAGCACTTCAGTGTTCAATTGTCTAAACCATAAAAATTTAATAAACGCAACCAAAAAATGGCAGTCTGACATTTTTTGAGTTTTACAACACAGAAGTAATTCTGCACAGAATGAATTAGATTCAGGGAAACTGTTGTTATAGGAAATCATTGATTAATGGATTTTATACTAAGATGATTGGTTTCTCTGGCTTTTCTCAGGATGATTCATCGGTTGGCTGCCCACATCAGCTATTTTGGAGCACAGTGTTCTCTCGTTGGAAATTATTCTTTTGTGAAAGCAGAAATGATGGACACTTAGCAAACAGTTTAAAATTTGCCTCTGTGCTTGCCACTGAAATTGTGTTTGGTAGCAAGTTAAAAAAAATGGATGTAGTTGTCTCACTGGGGTATTTGTCATTTACTTGGTGTACACATTCAATGTTTCTAGAGATCGCTCAGTAGAATGGCTGGATGATACACAGGTTACACATTATTTGACACTTATTTGATTTGTAATGTCTGTTATTCAAATACTAAAATACAAGTTTGCTTAATTCTGTTTGTTTTACTTTTTCAAAGAACAGGGAATCACTTGCTAAATAGTATTTTGAAATATAAAAAACAGAGAAGCAAGTAGACAACTAATACAAATTTAAACTATTATGATGTATATTAAAAATTGTATTTCGTAGAAATATATTAAAATTAGTTTTCAATAAAAATATTTGATGATGTCTAATTTACACTAGAGATAATGGTTATTATATGTTTCTATAAAAGAAATTGTGAATATATTTGTAAAGAAAATATTTGTAAAATATTGTATTTTAGTTGAACGGTTAACCAATATATTTAAATAATTTATTGTAAACCACCAAATAGTATAATTTTTATTACATATCTACAAAGATATGACTAAATGATGGTAACCTTTAGTCTAAATGTCTATGCCAATTATCTGATTTTGCTTTTATGTTGAATCTAAGCTCTAGAATTTTTAAGAAGCTACAAACCAAAAAACTACATGTATAATACTTACAGGAATCATTTATTACTTAAGAGATATTAAAATATTTCTAAAACAGTAGACAGATTCCAAATACATCATTGGGGCATTTGTTGTTATTAAAATGGGTTTGATGATAATAGTATTAGATATTATGTGTGCTGAGAAGTTATTATGTATACTAATTCTATATTTTATGCTATTATCTGAATGGTGATACCCATAAATGTATTAGAGTTCCAAAAACCTTATTTAGTCCAGATACAAATAACAAATAAATGCCAATTATTCAGATAATTATGCTTTATACTTTTCTAGAGATTAATATTACTGTACTTTAAGTAAAAATGAAAATGCTTAAATAAAAGTTGGTCTGAAATTACACAACATTGTAATAGAAGGAATCAAACATACAGAAATATCCTAAGTAGCATATTTCTAGCATTAAATAATGCCATAAAACTTCCTTGTTAATAAATTATAAAGATAACATTTAAAAATACCTATATATCTATCATAATTTTGAACACATATGGAAATAGTTCAAGAAAAATACTAACCTATGGACTCTACTGGAATAAAAGTAATAATATATTGTGATAATTAGAGAGATTCTAGTATTGAAAGTTGAAAGTTATCCAATGATAGGAAGCAAGTTAAGATAATTCATCACAACAATTAAATGCACAATATAGCCTTGAAAAGCAATCCTCAAAAAGTATTCCATGTTAAATCTTAATCATTTTTTTCAAAAATCTAAATGTATTAGTCAGTGTATACATTTTACCAAATAATTAATCCCCAAATATAATTTGCTTAAGACAAAACTGAATTACTCTGCATTTAACATTCTCATTGAGGTTAGTGTTGGAGGTAGGGTAGGACCAAGTCAGATTTCAACTTCACAAGATCAATTTTTATGTTTCTAGTGAAAAAAAAAAAAACTGTATTATCACAGCTTTTATCTACATTTTCAAAATTTCTAGAAAAATGTTAAGAAATTGAGAGGACATAAAGAATAATATGTATTTTAATAAAATTATCATGATTTGTGCATAATACAATTATTTGAAAATCTCCAGAAAAACACAAACTAATAAAATTAACTTAAAAAAATTTAATTGATCAATTAAAACTGCATACTTATTTAAATGGCAATACTTCTGAAAAGGCTATCTCCAAAAGATCCACATCAAAAAAGATATAAAGTAAAAAAAAAAATCTGCTCTTATAGATTCATTGATTTGTTATATTGTATAATTTGAGTACAACATAATACTTTGATATACATATACATAGTGAAATAATTATTACTGTTAAGCAAATTAACATATACCTCTCCTCACGCATTTTCCCCATAAAAAAAGTACTTGAAATTCACTCTCTTAACAAATTCCCAGTGTATAAGATAGTATTTTATTAACTGCAGTCCTCATGCTGTACATTAGATCTGTAGACTTCTTCATTCTACATAACTGCAACTTTGTACTACAACTTTAACCTACATAATCTGTGACCTGGTAACCACTCTTCTACTCTCTCCTTCTTTGTATTAGACCTTTGTATATTCCACATATAAGTGAGATTGTGCAGTATTTTTCTGTGTCTGACTTATGTCACTTAGCAAATTGGTACAGCCATTATAGAAAATAGTACAGAGGTTCCTCAAAAAATTAAAAGTAATCATTTGTCTGGGCATATCTCCAAAGAATACTAAATCATTACTATATTTTCAACATATATTGATGCACTTGTGTTTATTGCAGCATTATTCAAAATTGCTAAGATATAAAAATAACTTGTTCACATCCATCAATGAATGGTTAAGAAACTTTGGTGTGTGGATGTGTATGTGTGTGTATTAAAAAATTGTGTATCAACCAGCCTTAGAAAAAAGTAAATTCTGCCATTTGCAACAAAATGTATGAAGCTAGAAGACATTATTGACTTTAGATTTGATGGAAAAAACATTGACTAAATGAGCAAAATGAGCAATGTGCCTTGTTCTTGAATTGCAAATCTTAATAGTGCAATAAGTTCAACAATATTTTATAAATTCTATACATGCTTAAACACAACCCAAGAACAATAAAAAATGTTAGGTGTAGTGTTAAGAATTTCACAATATTGGTTCAGAGATTATCTAGAAAAAATAACAGGTAACTGTGAAATTGAATAATCCTGATGCAGCATTTACCCCGAAAATATAAAATTAGCAGAAGAAAATATAATTATACCAAAGTATTTTGTCTCATCTTATGGGAAAAATGTTATCAAAATGTTACAAAAGGCAGAAACTATAAACAAAGAAGGGGATGGTATTGACTCTTTTTTTGTTTCGCTATTTTGCTAATATATATATAAATGGTTGGTATTTTATTGACAACATGTTTGTATCTATTTTTGTGTGTGTATATATTATATACATTTATGTATATGTGTATAGTCACAATATCTGTATTTCATATACATGTTTTACAAATCAATAAGAATATATGAAAACTTGGTTTAAATTAGGCAAGAAATAAAAATGCCTATTTGCTGTTCATATAGTTGTCATAGTAGGTAATAAATTTCCTTTTTGAAGTATCTTAATGTCATCTAGATCCGCAATCTCTCTATTCTGACAGCAAAAATAATTTACAATACCTGAGAATGGCATTTTAAAGAAAAAAATCAAGTCATATTGATTTGTAAGCTATAATTTTCTAATTAACACAATTTTGGAGATTTTAGAGCCTAAAAATATTTGCCATTCAGTATTTTTAAAAGTATTCCAAAGATACCCTCTATGTGTCAAGTCACTTTTCAAAAGCTTTAACGTTGGCTGCAAGTCCAGCAAAGTTATTTTGAGTTGCTCAAGCTCAGCATTTTCATACTCTCTCTGTCTTTCAGACAACATACGTAATTTGTGTTTTAAATACCACAGGGAAAAAAATTATGAAAACTAGAACGAACTAATATATACAGAAAGGCATTGTTAATTTTATCTACAAACAGGCCACTCCATCTGTTCAAACATAATGCTCCAAACCAAGGAATATGTTCCAAACCAAAGAGCATGATATTTGACAGATGGAGAGGTCTGTATGCCTGTCTGGAGCATGGAATACTATAGAGTTTGTCACAGGGTCCAATTTTCCACCCTAAATGAAATCTAATAGAAATTTATCCTTAATAAACATCAAAATCAGCACCAATTTTACCAATTGCTATGCACCATAGACCAAATCATTTTATCTATTTTCTTTCCCATACAAAAGAAACTTGTATCTACTTTCTGAGTTGATTTTCTACTTTCACGGCTGTTTTCCTACATAAATAAGTACAAATGTCAAAAATATTTCATATATAACAAAAAGCACCAATGTGTCAAACTTAGGATGCTTTACTCTAGCATAAAAATATCATATGAGTACTATTTTTGGAACAATTAATTATTTAAAGATAGTGTCAACAGTATAAAAGATTTGGAAAAAGCCTAAGATAGGTTTTGATAAATATCTTCCCTTTGTTGAATTAAACCAAAACAAGATGTTTAAATGTCTTCCCTAAAAGCATGTAGCCAGCATGAGGCTAAGTAAGATTTCTTTGCTCTTGTCTAGGGCTGAGTTCTAAAATCCATCATTCTGTTATGTGATGAAGGATGTGGAAGATTGTCTCATTATTAAAATTTCAGTGCAATTAAATTAGACAAAAACTTTGCTGAAAATGTCTGTGTTCTATGGGTTGCTAGGAACAGGGAATACTATTTCAATTTCTATAAATTAGTTGTATTCTTACCAAATAGAGTATGAGGTCATCCAGTGAGAAATGTGTAGACAAAATATATTAACATTGATGGGTGTGACATTAAATTTCAGTAATTAAAGTTAGAACACAGTTCAGTATCTAATTTCAGTATTTCAAAACTCAGAGTCACTTATGACTTTGCCTGTCAGTAAACTTGGCATAATTTAAACCTTGCTTCTAGCCCTGCTCAGTTCGAAACCTGGGTAGTAATGACTATGTCCTACCACCAAGGAGGATTTTTAGGGTGGCCGAGAGCAACCTTATAAGAAATTCAGAAATTTAGTCAAAATTTCCAGTGGGAAACCTTAAGCAACTTATAGCTTCTTCAGAAGAACTTCATTATATATGAACTGCTGTTCTAAAGATATGTCCTTTTACTCCACTTGAAAGAAATGGAATATTCAAGCAACTAGACTACAAATTTAAAGACTGAAGGACTTATTCTTCATTTGTTGCATATGAGAACCTTCATATTATGTAAAATTCATGTAAAACCAGTATGTCATAGCCATACTTGAACTTGAGATAACCAAATGGGCCTTCTTTCTCTAGCCATGAAATAAATATTTCTAGATTTTTAAGTTGGATATTTCAGCCTTCAGTTCCTATATTATCATTTTGATGGTCATTTATTTCATCATATTATTCCTACATAAAATGCTCTAAATATTCTCTCTCTCAAATTTACATGACTCTATTTGATACTATGTTGTGTTAACATATACTTTCTAATGACATACTTCCAAAATGTGGTTCTAAACTTATTTCCCAATTATAGTGTTTCTGACCCTGCATCTCTTCATACCAATAAAATTAATTGAGAGGGTGTTTTCAGTACCCAAGTAGCAGTTCAGGTACTTCTTTGAATATCCCCTCTTTTTAGTACTTGCCTATTAATATGTCTCCACACGTTTTACTCCCATTTCCTTTTATTTTTCTTTTGATTTCTAACCCAGCATATGACTTGTAACACTGATAACTGCTGATGGCAGATAGCGTGTGTGTATGTGTGTGTGCGCACTTGCATGTATGTTGAACTTTAACTTTACCCATGAGTTTGAGAAAATAAAACATACTTAGAAAAATAAGTTAAACCTCTCTAAGCATTAGAAAGTTCTTATTTTCATCCGTGCCACCAGATTGCCCCATGCATTGCTCTTCTTCTAATTCCTACTTAACATATTCACTTTTAAATCTAATTAGCATTTTAATCTTAATAAATCCAAAATAAATTTTTGATTCCTCCACTTGAATAAAAAACTCAATGATGTTTTTCATTATTTCCCACCTCAAAAATCATGGCAAAACCAATTTAATTTTATTTTAAAATAAAGAACCATCATTATTTATATGCTTTACTGTCCTTCACATTTGATTCACTGACAAATTCTCTCAGTTTCATTTTTAAAATACATTTCTAATCAGTCCAAAATTATTTATCACCAAGGTCTAGATTCAGGCAATGATTTTCTCTTTTGGGAGCTAATGTAACGTAATTTTTCCATTGCTGAAAGTGCAGTCTATTTTCCATAGTGTGCTCGGAATATTAGTTTGTTATATATCTTCCTTATTGCTTCTTTTAACTGTTTCCTTCCTTTCCTTCTTTATTCATTATTTTTTCCTCCATCCATCTCTTTGTTCCTTCCTTTCTTCCCTCTTTCCTTCCTTCTTCCTTTCTTCTTTCCTTCCTTCTCCTCTCAAATTAATCAGATTTCAAGTCTTTTCTGCTTTAATCTTTCATATTAAGTTCAGTTATATGTACAGTAAAATCAAAATTCCACCATGGCCAACAATTTGACCCTACCTCACTCTCCAAGCTTAATCATGCACCACTCTCTTCTTTCTCAGTATATTCCAGATATAGCTCAGTCTTATCTCAGAGTCTTTGCATTTACTCTTTCCTTACCTTGTAAAAATCTTCCTCAGGTTCTGAGCATGACGCTCCCAATTATCATTCAGTTTTCAAATATTACCATCTCTAGAGAAAGTGCCTGCCTGGCCACTCTACTTACAATTCTGTACTGCTCCACACACACACAATTACCCTCAGTGATTGCTAATTTTATTGTCAATGTGACAACCATGGTGATATTGTTTGGTTGTGTTCCCCTCCAAATCTCATCTTGCATAGTTGCTCCCATAATCCCCACATGTCGTGGGAGGAACCCAGTGGGAAATAACTGAATCATGGGGACAGGTTTTCCCATGCTGTTCTCATGGTAGTGAATAAGTCTCATGAGATTTGGTAGTTTTATAAAGGGCATTCCCCTGCACACGCTCTCTTGCCTGCCACCATGTAAGACATGCCTTTGCTCCTCCTTTGCTTTCTGCCATGATCGTGAGGCTTCCCCAGAGTCCATTAAACCTCTTTCCTATATGAATTACTCAGTCTTGGGTATACCATTATTAGCAGTGTGAGAACAGATGAATATACATGGGGGTACCCAGATATTTGGTTAAATGTGATTCCTGGATTTGTTTATGAGGTTGTGTCTGGTTAAGATTAACATTTAAATTAGTACACTGAGTAAAGCAGATTGTCTTCCTTAATAGGGATGGGCCTCATTCATTCCATTGAAGGCCTGGAGAGAATGAAAGAAAGAATTCACTCTCTCTGCCTGTCTTTGAGTTGGGTCGTTGTTACTCTCTCCTTCAGACTCAGACTGTGACTGGAACTTGCATCATCAGCTCCTGCTTTTCATGCCTTTGGATTGAAACAGGAACTATATCATTGGCTTTCCTCCGCTTAGACTTCTCAGTATATATAATCACATGAGCCATCCCTTCACATCAATCTCAGCTTTCCAGCATGCACCTCAAAACTCTCTCGGCCCCTATCCATTACTCAGTTCCAAAGCCGCTTCCACAATTTAGGTATTTGTTACAGCAGTGCCCCATCTCTCATTACCATAATCTTTATTAGTCTGCTTGACCTACCAAAACAAAATAATATAGACTGGGTGGCCAAATAATAGACATTTATTTCTCACAGTTCCAGGGACCAAAAATCCAAGACCAAGTTGCCTGCAGAGTTGGTTCTTATTAAGAGCCCTCTTCCTGGCTCACTCTAATCACCACCTTATCACTCTGTGGCATTTTTTTATGACAACTAAAGTAGATGAATACACTCTTTATCACCTTTAAATAATGAAACATATCTGAATATTAATGGCATATGTGTGTGTGTGTGTGTGTGTGTGTATATATAATTTGTCAGTAAACTTCTCCATTTATATTCAAGCTAGTATTCACAGGTTCATTCAGAGTTTCTGGCAGGTAGTCTTTTTCTAACTCAATATTTTTATACAGTTCTAATATTAATCCTGCCCTCTCATTGTGGAGCCTATAACAAGAGTACAATTAAAAGCTTTCTTACTAAATGCCCAAATATTTTAAAAATATAAATCAAGAAAATCAAGCATTATATAAAATATGTTCTATATTCTGTTTCAAGAAATATAACTACATTATTCAGGCTTCTCCAAAGAAACAGAACAAATAGAATCTCTCCTTAGCAAGCTGGAAATTCAGGTAAAAGTTGATGTCTCAGTTTTCAGTCAGAAGGTTGAAACCTCAGGCAGAAGTTCTATGCTGACATCCAGAAGCAGAATTCCTTCTTCTGCAGGAAACCTCAATATTTGCTCTTAAGGCTTTCAACTGATTGGATGAAGCCTATTTGAAGTCTGATCAAGAAAGTAGGTACCATATTTTAGCAATTAATATGCAAAACTAACCATTACAATAAACATTATTATTAACTATAGCATTAAAAATGTATAAAGTTTTTCTTCAGTAAAACTGGATAAAGGTAACATATCAAGGATGAATGAATTGAATTATTATCCTAGATATTTGGATGTTCTGTTGATGGGACAATGAGATTTGGATGAGTATAGAAGACATATAATTCATAAATTATTATATTTTTGTAATAAAATATATTTTTATTACCTTCTTTTTACACAGTCGTTATTTCTTATAAGAAATAATTTCACATAATGTGTATTTTATTCAGTTATGATCCTAAATCATAAATAATAAGTAATTGTATTTAAAGTATCCAAAATTTGGATATCAAATTTTAAAATTAAAGGATATATATTTTCTAAGCAGTTATTTTTCTTTAAATATTAAATGTCATTTATTAAATTTAAATTAATTAATACAATGTAAAATGTATTCACATAAATTTTATTTGTAAATTTAATTTAAAATTATGAAATATTTTATAAAATGAATTTATTTACAATTCTACCATTAAATATTTATCTATTTGGCAACATAAATAATTGGTGTCAGGCTTCATGTGTTACTTATAAATGTGTGAATAAAATTTCAAGTTATATAAATAAATATTTATCAGTAGCCATGTAAAATGTTTATGAGTACTGTACTAAGTGATTGCCTTGAAAATTAGCAGTAGGACTTATGGCATTCAGATGCAGTCAACTTTTGTTTCGAGGACATTGCTCAAGGGACACAGAGAAGCATGTTCCTGGGTCCTGGCATGTGCTAGGTAGGCATGAGAGTAGATGTTTAACGTCACAGGGTGCACTGTATCAGTATCATGTAGCAGATTCCAAGTGACGAAAATGCACATGTGTATTTTTTAGATTATGTTTTGTGTGGTTTCAGTATTAGAGACTTACTGAAGGGCAGGACCCAGAGAAGAATCCCTTCTTGTCATGTTCTAAGGAGAGCACATTCTAACTTCAATACTTATTGTTTCTATCTTCTACAGAAACTCACTTGAATTCTCTGAACCTCCTTATCTGTGAAAGCGTTATAAAAATATGGGTCTTTCCTAACTACAAAGTTTGGGAGAATCAATTTTTTGTGTATAATCTCTATGACACAAAAATGCTAGACATCGTTATTTGTATTTCTTCCTTTTTCCTGGATATTTTTCTCATGCTGTTGTCTGTAATAGTCATGATAGTGCTGCACAGGCTATACTTCAAGAAGGACTTTGTGTAGCAGTTGATAGAAATACTGTCAGTAGATAACCTTCAGTTGTCAGCCTCTTCAGGGTTATCTCACCTTCAGAGTGGCCTCACCCTTCCTGAGACAGCCCACGTGATGATTCCTGTTAGTAGCAGGATTCCTCATGGGGGCAGCAGAAGCTCATGTAGGGACTCATTTGAACTTGACTTTTCCCTATTTCCTTCCTCTATACAAACTCCACTGAAGGGTTTGCTTCAGTGGAGTTTAATACCCCAGTTGATGCTAGGAGAAGTCAGGTATATAAGTTAATAAGGTAATATTTGGCAGTGATATCAGGTACTATCAGCTGGTAACATGGATTCTGTTATACTGCTCAAAGCTCCTAGCAGAAAGGGATGGTGCAATTGGTTAACTTCCATGGGTAGAGCTTTAGGATGGTACACTAGTGAAAGATAGTCAAGGTGGTGCAATATATTAGGTATCTGAGAAACATAAAGTAAATAGTAACTTTAAGGACAGTAAAATGTAGTGGCTACTGCTAAGATCAACAGATGCTTAAAAAGTAAATAAATTGGGAAAAGCTGAAATCAATTAACAGGCAATCGAAAGTTAAGTGTGAAAGCCAGAGGTTTCATTAGTAGCAAATAAAGAGGCTCACATCTGATTTGAGTGGGATGAGGGACGATGTTGACAAGACTAGTTGAGAAAACTCATCCAAATAATGGCATCAATTATAACCATTGATGTGTCAGTTGTTTTAGTCTTGCTACATAGGTCCTTTCCAAATGAAAGAGCTAGAAATGTGTTCTTATAATAGGCATGTATTCCAGGTATGGATTATCCTTTCCTGTTTGAAAGGCAGCAATTTCACAACTAGATGGCTTATGAAATGTAATAGGATCTAACATAACATTATGTCAGACCATGAAATCTCCATTAGAGAAGAGGAACTACAGATGTGTGCTCATGTCTATTAGTTCCATTGATTGATTGTATCACATACTCCATCAACTAAGAGCTACTAACCAGCTAAAACAATCAAATAGTCTGCTGTAGGCACAGCTGAAGCACCAGCTGGAGGAAGATACCTTGAGAGGGTAACAACAAGGACGAGCCGCAAGACACTATATTATATATAAAGTATATAATTTTAATCAAATATTCCTACTTCCCCAGGAGTATTGGGAATAGGAAGTTTAACTACACTTACCATCATTCCCAATGATCTTCTCAGGAGATCTGTGCTTCCCATTCCTACATCTTTGGGCTCCGCAATGTTAGAGGCCTGGGTCACTAAAGGCAGAACACCTTTTCCAGGAGACACAGCAAGAACACTGTTGAGCTACAGCCTGTGCCTGCTGCAGGGGCACTTTGGGATCCTTCTGTTTGTGGTGCAGAAGATTAAAAAAGAGGAATCACCATATTGGTAAGAGTAATTGAGCCTGATTATCAGAAGGAGGAAGGGCTGCTTTCACAATGGAGGAGGGGAGAAATATGTTTTGAACCCAAGTGATCTGCTTGGATGTCTCTTGGTACTTATTCCCTTGAGCAAATGTAACTACAAATGAACAGGTACAGTACTCCTGGACTGAGAAGAGGATGTTGACAAGGGACTTGGATCACTGATGGATAACGATTTAGCTATGACAAGTAGAAGTGGTTGGCGAGGGTAAAGGTGATTTAGAACAAATAGTAAAGAGAGATGATGAGTATCAGTTATGTTCCCAAGACCATCTCCAGTGGTTCTTCCCAATAATCTTACTGGTACTTGCCAATAATGTAATTCTTTTAAGATTCTCCCAGAAAGTCAGGTCTGCCAGAATTTTGTAAGAACCGTGAAAAAGCTGCTTTATAAATGTATAAAAGGAGTTGAATCCATGAGGCACAAGGGATGGCAGTGATGGGCATGGAGCTCTGACACCCAGATCATCCAGGTAGGAAAGAATAGATTCTCCAGCTGTTGGGCATACTGTCAGCAGAGAAGTTTCGGCTGTCAGTTCTTGGGACTGCCTCAACTGCAGAGAGTGGCCTCACCCAAGGCTGTGCCTGTCTTAGTGTAGCTCAAATCCAATGACCAAAGAAGGTAAGGGTATCAAAGTCTGGCCATTTAGCTCAACACAGCAAAATGCTGGGTCCGTATTTAGCTCCAGAGTTTTCTGTCACATCAGTCAACTTTTCCCACCACCCATCTTGCCTTTTGTACCCTCCCTTCCACGTTAGTTTGTTCCAAGAACACCACAATAAACATCCCACACACTAAACTGTGTCTCAGAACCTACTTCCTGAATAACCCAATCTGTCACTCTGTATTAATCTTAACATTGACTTGAGTTTGCTGTTACCTACGCCCTAGGGCATGAGTAATCACTTTGTACTCTAACAAAAAAACAATGTAGTTCTAAGGTCTCTTTGTGTCTTCATTGTACCCTTTCCGTATGCCTAACGTTAGAATTAATTCATCACACTTGTGTGAGCTGTGTCTGTTTTGAAGTCTTAGCCCTCTTTGCTTTTAATATCTAGCTTTGCTTGGAATTCATACTACTTAATTTACCTATTTCTAGCCTACTACGGTGCTAATTTATTTTTGTCACTACAAAGCATAAACCAGATGAATAGAAATAAAACAGTATCATGTAAAGGGAATACAACTCCAAGAAAAGTTTGGGAACAACTGTGATCACAGTCTATTGATTTAAATATCCCCAAAATAATTTTGACAGTTATTCAAGTAAATCCATTCTCCAGTAAACATTGAATTTCTACTACAACTTTTTTTATACATCTGAAAATAAGGTGTTGTATATCTGTGGTGAAAGGGGACTATATTGAGCTAGTTCTAGCATTTAAAATTCTCATTCATTTACACGTAGTAAAATTCAAGCCTCTGTCCCCTCTCTGCTTATAATTAAGAATTTTGTTTAGATTTGCTGAAAACCTGAATGTATGGTAAGTTTTTGTTAATAGAAATTTGGTTTAATGTGTCCTCAATGTGCCAAAGTTGCTATAGTTACTCTATATTTTTTGAATTTTTGAACAGTATGTGCCTAGTTTGTAATCCAGTACTAGCCTGTTTTACTTAAAGTAACTAATTTAGAATTTGCTTAACTGGATTATTCTGCACAGTAGAGTTATTGATTTTAGCTTGAGAGTTTTAGTCTCAGCATCCCACTCCCAAATTTTATATTTATTTTAAACATGTGCTAAGAATCCTCATTAACAGTGCCTTCTATATCTACTTCACAAGCTTAGAAAGGTTAAAAAAAATTGAAAAATTGAAAATACTTTCAAATCATAAATCATTTTTACAGAATATTAATACTATTTGGCTATTGCCAAACAATTGTTATTTAGTCAATGTTGAAAGTTTTACATTAATCACTTATCTATTAATAATTTATACTGAGCTCTCTTGAGATATATTCTATTCTGTACAAACATATTAGTATTAGAGTTCTCCAGGAAAACAGAATAAATAGGATGTCTGTCTATCTGTCTATCTATCTATCTATCTATCTATCTATCTATCTATATCTATCACCTATCTATCTATATCTATATATGATCTATCTAGCTATATCTATCTATCTATCTTCTGAGAGAGAAAGAGAGAATGAGGTTTATGTTAAAGAAGTGGTTCACAGTAATTGTGGAGGCTGGCAAACTCAAAGTCTGCAGGATTGGCCAGCAGGCCGGAGACCTAGGGAAGAGCTGGTGATGTTGAAGTCTGAAAACAGTCTACTGGAAGAATTTTCTCTTCCTTAAGGGGGGGGTCAGCCTTTTTCTTAAGGCTTTCAACTGATTGGATGAGGTCCACCCACATTGTGGAAGGTAATCTCTTTGTTCACAGTTTATTAATTTAAATACCAATCTCATCTAAGGAATACCTTTACAGCAGAATCCAGATGTGTTTGATCAAATATATGGATACCGTGACCTAGCTAAATTGACATATGTAAGATTGACCATCAATACATATACACACAAATACATGGTGTCAGAAAATGATAAATGTATATGTCAAGGCTTACAGTTTAAATCAGGCAAGAAGTAGAATCTCACTTATGCAATGTTACTCTCAGTAGCACAAGGCACATTATCCATGTTAATGGTAGGAATGTGGAAGAAAAGGAATTTAACATTTTTCCTATGTTATACATTTCAGCCTAGATGTGAGTATCTGTCTACTTGTAATTGGATCTGCCTTTTTAAATCTAATTACAAAATAAGATTAATGCAATTATCTAAAACCTCCAAAATCTAAATTGTAGGCTTAGTATCATGCAATAACTATTGGTATCAGTTATGTTGCTTGGAGCAAAACTAGTCACTCATAAGAGTGTAAACAAAAAAGAACATTAGAATTACTTATGGAATATAAAATAGAGACTTTCCATAGACCTCACTCACATATTCTGATTTTGTAGGTTTGGAGGAAAGCCCTGCATCTGCACTATTAAAATATTTAATAGATTGTTAGATTTCACTACTGAATGATAATCACTGGTACAGAGCATGCTGTAGAAGACACACAGTAACTAGCCTATAGAATTGAAAATCATCTGGAAAGTAAAAACACTTAGGGCTCATTTGGCAGGCTGATGAATTGGAATTTAAAAGGACATGGATTCCAGACACTACTACTAATGCAGTAGAGACAGAGCTGCAGGAAATGAGAAGTTATCCAGCCAGACAACAGCAGCATAATAGTTGGAAATATGATCAGCTAGGCACCAGGTTGGTAGATAAAACAGAAAATCTGTGTCCAGCAAAATTAGCAATTGATATTTATGAAAATATCTGACAAAAATAAATTCTAAGCAATCCACTGGTTATCAAGATAATTTCCAAAGAATGAGGCTTGAGAGAAGAGCTTCTGAACTTGAGATCAAGTGGAGATAGAGTAAAATCATAGTTTGGGACAAACGTAGGGGCCATAAGCAGTTATACGAAAGAAAAGAGGCATGTGTACTGATTTTTTATTTCTTACTATTTCATGCTCTACTCTATTCTTTGCTGTTATTGTTGCTTGGTTTTTGGTTTGTTGAGGTATAATTTTATAAAGTAAAATTCATTTTTTAGAAGTGCTGTTCTATGAGTTTTGACAAATTTACACAGTGAGTGTCAACATCACCATGATTAAGATATAAAATATTTCTTATTTTCTTATCAAACTTCCCTAATACCCCTTTGTAGGAAATTCCCTTGCATTACCCCCAGCCCTTAGCAAGAGTTGATCTGATTCCTGTCCCTGTATTTTCTGTCATTACAGTTTCAAAGTATCATTTAAGTGGAACCCTTCTGTATATAGCCTTGGTTCATGGCTCATTCTGTTTCTGAGTTAATTGGCATTGTATGCATACAAGATAATTTTCTCATCCATTCACCTGTCGATGAATATTTGGGTTGTTTCTAGCTTTTGGTGATTTTGAATAAATCTGCTGTAAATGTTCACAAGCATATGTTATTTAGCTATATCTTCATTTCTCTTTGGTAAATAACTAGGAGTAGAAGTGTTAGGCCATATGGTAAGACTGTTATCTTTATATAAAACTGTCTTACTCTTTTCCAAAATGCCTGGGTCATTTGCAAACACGGCAAGAATACATGAACATTCTAGTTGCTCTGTATTATCAAGTCTTTTATTTGAAATAATCTGACAGGTGTGTAATAATAGCTTATTGTGGTTTTCATTTCCATTTCCCACTTTGTGTCTTGTCTTTCCATTTTCTTCAAAGTAGGTTTGAAAGAGCAGAAAATTTTAATTTTAATGAAGTACAATTTATCAATATTGTATTTATTTGTTATTATTTAATTTGTCCTATATACTGATAATTGTTTGTGTCCTACATAATCTCTGCATAACCAAATGACACAATGTCCCAAAGATTTCCCTATGCTTTTTTTCCTAGAAATTCCCGAGCTTTATGTCTATGATCCATTTTAAGCTAATTTTTGTATGTGATGTCATTAGGAGTAGAGAAACATTGTTGTACATGGTTGTTCTATTGTTACCTATTTATTCATTAAAAAGACTATCCATTATTAATCCTTGACCACCTTACAAAGCATGAAATAACCATATTTGCATAAATCTTTTTCTGCATTTTCTTTTCTGTTCCATTGATCCATGGGTTTATACTTTTGGCAATGCCACACTATCTTCATTATTGTAGCTTTATAGTTGTTGTTACAATAAAGCAGTGTAGATCTGCAAAATTTGATCTTCCTTTTCAAAATTATCTTTGCTCTTCTACATGCCTTGTTTTCTATGTAAATTATAGACTCAGCTTGTGAACACAAAATTGCTGATGAAGTTTGATTGAGATTACCCTGCATCAATAGATAGTTTAGAAGAGAATTAATATTTGGGCATTTTTTTCCCAACTCAAGAACACATATATCTACCCATAATTTAAGGTCTTATTTGTTTTTTCTTACCAAATATTTTATGATTTTCAGTATTAAAATCTTACAAATATTTGTGTAATTATTCATACAAATTTCAAATATATTGGTATTTATTGGTATTTACGTATGTTTCTTCTCAAAATTTCAATTCCCAGCTATGCAGAAATGCAATTGATTTTTTTTTTTTTTTTTTTTTTTTTTTTTGAGACGGAGTCTCGCTCTGTCACCCAGGCTGGAGTGCAGTGGCGCAATCTCGGCTCACTGCAAGCTCCGCCTCCCGGGTTCACGCCATTCTCCGGCCTCAGCCTCCCGAGTAGCTGGGACTACAGGCGCCCGCCACTGCGCCCGGCTAATTTTTTTCTATTTTTAGTAGAGACGGGGTTTCACCATGGTCTCGATCTCCTGACCTTGTGATCCGCCCGCCTCGGCCTTCCAAAGTGCTGGGATTACAGGCGTGAGCCACCGCGCCTGGCCTGCAATTGATTTTTAAATAATGACTTTTCATCCTGTGAATTTACTAAATATGCTTATTCCATTTAGCAGTTCTTTTTGGATTCCTTGAGACTTTCCACATAGGGAGGACAACTGTGAAAAGAGACTGTTTCTTTCCACTATACATACACATCATTTTACTCTCTTTCCTGATTTGCTAATAGAATCTTCATTACAACTTTGAAAAGGAATGGTGAGATCAGACATATTTTCTTGTTTATTATCTTATGGGGAACACACTCAATCTTTGAGCATTTAGTGTGATGCTATAGGTTTTCATGAGGTCTTCATCAAATTGAGAAAGTGATCTTTCATTTGTGCAGAAATTTTTATAACATGTTGTAGTGAATGCTTATAATTTTACTTTGTCTTGACATCCATTTTTGATGAAAGTTTAGCTTTCTCATGCCAGAGGCAGAGTTCAGTCACCCTTGACATAGTTTCTCATTCTACATCACACTTAAATGTCTCAAGTCACAGACCAGAGATAGAACTTAGAGGCATCTCTCTTGCCTAGTCTCACAGAATAGACTCCCCTCTTTCCTACTGCTTCCCTTTAATAAACCATTCAGGCATTTGCACATAAGCGACCCATACCCTATTTCCTTATGTTTACCACTTGTGGCAATAGTCTCTTCTCTCTCCCTGCCTCAGTTTCTTAACCTCCAGGTGTACCATGTACTCCTCAGTGTCTGTAGGTACTAAAAACTCTTAAGCTTTCATATTTGGTTGTGTCCTTGAAGCTCTGCCTGCAATCTGAACCCTGATGGCAAGGCCACCCAAAGGGATGCAATGGATCCCCTGGTGGTGTGCTTTTGTTCAGGCCGATAGTGGCTGTTGGGGACAATAGCTACCAAATTGATAATGAAACTCAAGAGTTTCATTCAAAACAAACATAGACCCTGGACAATGCCAAACGCATGCTGCGTCTATCAAGAGGATCTTGTGTTATGGTTATTTATTATTATTATTTTTAGGTTACATTACACTCATTGATTCTTGAAAGCTGAACAAAACTCTTAAAATAAATTCTACTCTGACATGACATTTATTTGAGAGAGAGAGAGAGAGAATGATTATGATAATGATGATAATAATGATGCTGATGCTTTTATCCATTTCCATGAAGAATATTACTCTGTAGCTTTCTTTTCATGAAAAAAGAGTTTTTAGCTTTGGTTTCAGTGTAATATATGCCTCATAAAATAAATTGGAATATGCCTCATTTTTTATTTTCTAGAAATATTTTTGTAAATTTAGTAGTATTTATTACTAATTTTTGTAAAATTAGTATTATTTATTTTGATAGATCTTGCCAATGAAAACATCTGACCTGTCTTGTCTGGGGCTTAGTTTGTTGAAAGATGTTTAACAATGAATTCAATATCTTCAGTAGTTATAGTACTAATTAGAGATGGAGAGAGAGAAAGAAAAAGAAAGAAAGAAAAGAAAGAAAGACAGACAGAAAGAAAGAAAGAAAGAGAAAGAAAGAAGGAAAGAAAGAGAAAGAGAGAGAGAGGGAGGGAGGGAGAGAGAAAGAGAAAAAGAGAGAAAGAAGGAAGGAAAGAAAGAGAGAGAAAAAGAAAGAAAGAAAGAAAGAAAGAAAGAAAGAAAGAAAGAAAGAAAGAAAGAAAGAAAGAAAGAAAGAGAAAGAAAGAAAGAAAAAGAAAGAAAGAAAGGAAAGAAAGAAAGAAAGAAAAGAAAGAAAGAAAGAAAGAAAGAAAGAAAGAAAGAAAGAAAGAAAGAAAGAAAGAAAGAAAGAGGAAAGGGAAAGAAAGAAAGAAGGAAAAAGAGAAAAGAGAGAGGGAGGGAGGGAGGGAGGGAGGAGGGAGGGGCATTTCTATAAACTCTTGGTTCTGTTTTTCTGAAGAACCCTGACAAATACATACCCTGTCAGATGTATGTATTTGGGATGTTTTTGAGCCATTTACACTTTATACCTAATGGCATATAATCGATTTTTGTCAGTAAGTCAGCAGAAATATAGCTTTATTCTAGACAGGCACAGTGGCTCACGACTGTAATCCCAGCTCTTTGGGAGGCCCAGGCGGGCAGATCACGAGGTTAGGAGATCGAGACCATCCTGGCTAACACGGTGAAACCCCGTCTCAACTAAAAACACAAAAAAATTAGCCGGGCATGGTGGCGGGCGCCTGTAGTCCCAGCTACTTGGGAGGCAGAGGCAGGAGAATGGCATGAACCCGGGAGGCGGAGCTTGCAGTGAGCCGAGATGGCGCCACCGCACTCCAGCCTTGGCGACAGAGCCAGACACTATCTCAAGAAAAAAAAAAAAAAAAAAAAAAAAAAAAAAAAAAAAAAAAAAGAAAGAAAGAAAGTAAAGAAAAGAAAAGAAATATAGCTTTATTCTGAGGCCAAAATTAGGTGTTTCTTCATGTGTTAATTGGCTCATATGAAACAATACTGATTATTTTGCCATGATGTATAAATAAATAGCAGTAGTCAAGGAAGTCAGGAGCCAAACTGACTGCATCATATTTCTAATAACAAGTGAAAGGTAGACTAAAAGAGTGTCTCATTTTACAATTGCTTATTGAGAAGAACATGTAAAATAATCTTATAAATTATTTCTTAAAAAGTAAATTTTATATACAATGAATTTTAAACTTGCAGTGGCTATCCATGAAACAAAATTCAGGTAGATAAAATAACATTTAAAAAAGATAAATGTTTTTGAAATTTGAATATTCATGAAGGAAATATTGACCTACTTGAAATAAGTACTTTTGAATAGTTAAAATAAGAAAAAAAAGGCATTTTATTCATTTTATTGATATTAAAAGCAAGTTATAATAACATATAGTTTGAATTCTAAAATAATGTATCAGTTACTCCTTCCAAAAACCACTGAGACCAGATCAGTAAGATTTTGCTTTTTTAATGTAAAATAAAAATGACATAATGGCTATGGAGATGCTAATAATAGAAGCTTAGAGAGAGAATAAATAATTGGTCTGTCCTGAAATTACAAATTATATTAGTTCTGATCCTTACATTTTTTCTCAAATATGTGCCCTAATTTAGAAAAATAATATCTTATAATTTGATATTATATTTTTAATACAAATACTTAGTCCAATTATCACATGATGGCAGGAATTGCAAAATATTATTTAAAGAATTAGATTTGACTTTTAGCATTTACGTTGAAAACATAAAAACATATAGTTTCAGTAAGTCATAACTTCACCCATGATGTTTACTAGATATCATTCAGTTACATTTAGATATTTCTACACATGAAACTATCCATTGTATATTCTAACCTCTCATTAATATTGGAGTATCATCTTTTTGCATCGCTTGTCATGAATTTTTTGATGTTTTCTTTAGGAAAAGAAAAAGCATTTGTATATGAATAAATGTTTTCAGTTAAAGCTGAATGAGTTTGCATACACAGAAACTTTTCTCTAAAGTGTCTCTTTAAAGTAAGTGTAAACTAAAAAGATTACTATAAATGCTTTAATGAACATTTCTGCAAAACTTGAATCACAGATTTCTGATTCAAGCTCAGTATTTTTCCATTGTTCAGACAAATTTGGTAAATACTTCTTAATATATATCTGAATGTGCATTTATCAGCTAAAATCATTAAAATTATATTCTTTTAATCTAGTACTTAATGTAATTCATTAGAATAATATAACATTAATATAATAAGGAATAAACAATAAAATATAAATTAACAATTCCACTACAAAATAATAATCAACATTACTTATGTTTTTTATTAACATGCTTAACTATTGTATAAAACAACTCCATCTAAATTTAGCAAAAATAAACTTTATTGCATAAACACAAAGGGATTAGGCATAAACCCAGAACTAGAATGCAACTTGGTATCAGATAAGTGCAACAATGAGATTGGAAATAGATCTGGATTCATTTTCTCATCTCTTTTTCCGTCTGCTTTCCGCTTATTGTTTTTGCTCATTTCTGTTGCTCCTGCCATCATCCTCATTTCTCAGTCTGCATAGCAAGATATGTTCACTCAGAGCTACCTTACAGTTCATCCACATATAGAAATATAAGAGGCTCTGTTACACAGTTGAGAATTCCAAATAAAAAAAAAAATCAGATTGGTGCAGTCTAGATAAGGTTTCCACAACAGCATGAATCAATTCTGTCACAACATCAGTGGCAGAGGTGTGAAATTTGGCAAGACATTTATACTTGCCAGTCTTCTTTCTGATTGATAAAATGGGTATCATAAACACATCTCACACAATTGTTGAGAAGACTTAATGATAGTATACATGTAGATGATCTAGCACAGTGCTTGCCACAGAATAAACACTATTAACCCTTATTATGAATTTAACTGTGTCAATGACCATTGTTTTTAAAACTCTACATTCTGAAATTAGACAATATGAATTCACATTCCTGCATTATAATTTATACTTGCTAAAAATCACAGCATGATCTTGGGAAAGTTATGTACGATATCTAGTCTTTCACATTTATATCTATCAGTTGAAGGCAATAATAGTATTTTTTCATTGGTTAATTTATTATTATTTCTCTGATTATAATTTCTTGTCTTTCTTCTGATTAAACAAGATTTTTTATACACACCTTAAATGCAAAGATACATGTACCTATATAATTTGTGAGGGTTTCTGGTATTGGCAATTCCTAACTAATCTGGATTTAAGAGGGTAGCAAACAAAGCCAATGGTGATGACGCTCATCACAAAGAACCATCTGAGAGGTGGGATGGACAGTTGCTGTTTCTCCCTGTGGCATGTTCTGATTTGTTGAGTCAAAGGGCACCACTGGAAAAGGTAAAAAGAAATTAACTGTCTTTACTCAGCCTGTCTTTCTCGTAATATGAGCCCATAATTTGTCAACCCCGGTTAAGCTTTTCTTAAGTCCAGTTATGACTGCTTTAAAATTACTGTTAATTTTGGCATAATACTTTTTGCCAGTCTTGATTTACAGTACTGTGAGTCTTTTATTTGTGTTTCCTTTTGTTTTCCTGTGTTTTCAATTTAGAAAGAAGTTGGAAGAGGAAACATTAGGAATTTCCTTTCAAACTCCAATCAAAACAGCCCATTTGAATGTTTTTTAAAAGTCAGTATTACTTTATTAGCAGGTTAAAAATAGACCAATATTAGTGATCACCAAAATTTTAAAACTGTACCTAAAAATAATTCTATCATCATATTTTGAATATATTTTAAATTCAACTGGGCTTGCATTTCTGCCATCAAATATATAGCCCAAATGTCTTAGCACAACAGATTTTTAAAGTAATAATACTTAAAGAAAAAATGATCATCACTATTAAATTAAAAAATGACTAATGTTTATGTGGAAAAATAGGGTTTTTTGCTCATGATAAAGGAAGATGAAAAAATCACTATGGTACGTGATCTAGGCTTATTTTTATTCATAGAAAATTCCAAAAATTCTTCCTGTGGGGATGCATTGGCTAAAGCAGGTCAAAGTTGCTGAAGAGGGCTAAGCGAGCCTCTTGGGGAAGATGATATCATCTGATCTGTACACATGTCACATTCAGAACATTCTGCATGGCTGCTACTGAGCTCCCATCTGTCAGATCTCAACGGAGAGAACAAAGACTAGAGATTTGAGTAATTCAAGAAACATCCATTTACTAGCTGGAAAGACAAATAAAATTAGGAGGAGCCATTTTCTTCTTGTTACGTGTTATTGATACGTGTTCTACCTGGCCATACCACACATTACATAAAATGTATTCAACTACTTTACTGTCGTTTGCTTAAATTGTCTTATTTTTAGAAACTTGTTCATAATAACTACAATCTCTAAAAGCATAGTACAAAATAGCTACAAGCATAATCAATACAATTGTATTTAGTCAATAAGAGATATTTTGATTTGGTACAGGTCTTGGGAAATGCAGTATTGGTGTTCTACACTGCTTCAAAAAAAGAATAGGCTTTTCTTAATACATGAGTTAAATTTGATATTTGCATATACATCACATAAAAATAAAGTGTTTCACTCTGAAAGTACTATTAGAAAGAATTCAGCAAAGTAGTTATCTGGGAAATTAAGCTAAAAAGAAATTTATTCATTTCCAAGAAGATTAATGATAATGTGCCACAGGTATTCATATTCCACATTGTATCTTCTAGTGTCAACTCACCTAACAGTGGGCCAATAAGTAGTATAGAAATCTTCTGCCTTTAATATATTTTTTCTTACTGACAGCTAAAGTAACATTGATTTACTCCTATATATTATATGAGAACCTGAAATGTTTATACAATGCATACTTTAAGATTGAATATAGAAGAGATATTTTGACATAAATGGGAATAAAACCATAAAAAATTTTACACTGAAAATTAATATACCTTTGAGTTACAGCTCATTGTGCTCTAAAAAGTGATTTGCTTAGATTGAATTACTCCTCTACATATAAGACACCAAGAAGTTAATGTTTTATTCAGTAAGAATGAACAGTTTGCTATCTGTCAGATGCTTAGCCATGTACTGGGACTAGAAAAATAAATGAATAAATAAGATAGATACAGACTTTTTTCCCATCAAGAATCAAAGTTAAGAAGCGGTAAAAGAAACGAGCACAGATAAATGTACTGCAATAGACATATGGGAAAAACATATCACAATAGTAATAATATTGGAAAATAAAAAGAAGTGTGTACCTCAGCCTGGGGGTCTCCAGCTTGGCTTCCTGGAAGAAGCAATTCTTCACTTGCCTTATCAACAATAAATATTAGTCATTATTTGTATTATTGTAACACTTATAACTTATAATTATTAAAAGGTGAGACAACCGGATGCTTCTGCTGAAAAAAAAATGCTATTTATCTGAACCTCAAGTTTAACTAGGTATTCTGTATTTTAATTAATACTGGCAACTCATATATTTTACCTACCAGGGATATAGTTCCACAGAATATTATCTTAACAATTTATCTGTTCTGCAGCAGTTGAAGTAGTTAAGATTGAACTGTGTATTAAAATCAATAGAGAATTAGCCTCCATGTCTAGGAAGGCATATATAGCATTTGAGAAGTGCACTACAGTGAAATGAAATATTTTTAAAATTAGTCTAAGGAGAAGTAATTTGGGGGTTGCTTCTGAAAAACTGGAAAGACATCAACTTTATCTCCCAGTCTGAAAAAAAAAAAAAAAAAAATGGTAGCTAAAGGATTTAGCATCCTTCATTCTTCCTATGAACAAATTCAGGATTCACTTGTTGTCAGGTTTCCTTGGAGTGGTTTGATATTCTACATGACTATTAAACCAAGGAATAAAGTTTACAGAGAGCCCGGTGGAAAAATATTGGAGGAAGCTAGTGGGGAAATTTGATGAGCAAAATAGTCTCAGAATAACATGCATGTGACAGTAGAAATCAATGGGGCTTTTATGTATTTGGGCTGTTACAAAAAAATGACAGGAACATTAAACAAGAGGTGTTGTATGGACTTAAATTCCAAACAGTACCTGATAGAGTATCACTGTTGGTGATTGTGTAAACTGAGATCAGAAGAGTTAGTATCTACAATCTGGTGAAACTAGAAATTTTTGTTCTGTTCTCCTGTTACTATAAATTAGTCAGAGAAACACATAATTGCAGACTTTGTCTGAAGGTGCTGAAGTAAATGCTTGGAAAGTTCCCAAATTTGCAGAAGCCATATCTGCAAGTACTGTAATCTAGCCAGAATCCAACTTCATTACTCTGTTGGCAAAATCAGTGTGCCACATACTAAAGTATTTACTGAATTATTTGCAGCATTCTCTTTAATTAATGAATCATTAAAAATATTATTCTGTTTTTATATAACTTTCTTTGTCACTCATTTTCTCTTGTCTTTTGAATATACAAATCTGTGTATTTTGGTTACCCACTATATAAACCATTCCCTGATTCTATAGTTTTCCGATATCCTAGAATCATAAAAATGGAAAAATGTGAGAAACTTAGAGAATATCTAAGTTTAATATATTTAAACCTATATCTGAGTTTAAATATATTTAAAGGATATGTAGTATCTTTTAAATTTCCAGATTAAAAAAACCAGAAACCCAAAACCTTAAGTAATTTGTTCAAAGTACAAGAAAGCTCCCAGATAATCTGATCTCCTAAATGCTAATTCACTGAATCCCCAAAATATGCTTCATTTTCTACCTATTGAGTTCTGTTCCTCCGTCCCTACTTAGTAGTAGATGGCAGATAGATGTGTGACTAAAACACACACTTTGGTGCAAGACTTTTGGGCTCTAATCCCTACCACACTTCTTAGACTAAGAACCTTAGATAAATTACTTCAGTCTTCTGAAGGGAAAAATCATTGCCCCACAAATTAATCTCCATAAAGTACCTTGTAGGTGTACATGAATTCTGAAGTACAGGAGGAAGAATACTAAATCTGATAGAAAAGTTAGAGAAGATTTACACAAGTAACAATTTAAGTGATAATTAGAAAATTGCTTAAGTCAGGAGTTAGCAAACTACTTTTTTAATGGCTTACAAGCTAAGAATACCTTTTACATATTTAAATGGTTGGGGAAAAATCAAAACAGTATTTTGTGACATGTTATCATTTATGATATTCAGATGCCAGTATTCATCAATAAAGTTTTATTAGAACATAGTCATAAACATCCACTTATATAGGTATTTTTATGCTAAACAGCAAACTACTTCAAAAATAATCTTCAATACCTAATATCTGGTTCTTTAAAGAAAATGTTTGCAGAACCCCGGTTTAGAGGAATGCTACTCAAAATGCCAACGTGCAATGAGTTAATGAGCTTGTATCAGTGTGTTAATTGATACAAAACTTCTTACATCAAAAAGTCTTGCTATACAAAGAAGTAGGGAGTCAGGGAAGCAAATAAACCCATGTGCTTTGTCATATGGTAGATGTACATTCTCTCTAAAGCTCCTTATCTTGTCACAGAGAGCTAATAGTTTGAGTACCTCTTAGCAGTCCACAAATGACTCACTGAATACCACTGTTTCAAAGCTTTCGAGTGTAACAGCAGTGGTTATCTGCCCCAGACAGATAGGATTGTATATAATAAAGATGTACATCTTAACATTAGTTGAGAAATGATGATAATTATGTTCTTTGGTTTTACATGTAAATGGTTTTGGGTTTAAAATGTAGGAACACACTAAAATATTTGAAAAATATCATATGGAAATGTTGAAGGTTTATAAGATGCAAGCTCATATAGAAGAAAATTTAGTAATACGGTAAGTAAAAAAATCACCAAATGTCTATACACAGTTTCCTACAGGGTGTCAGTCAAAGAAAAAGCTAACTTTGGAGGGAGAAAAAGCAAACACACTATGGGTTTCCAAATTAGCATAAAGGGCTTGGTATAACCAATTATCTTCAGAGATTTAGCAATTGTGGCCAGTATCTTCAGCTTATTTTAACATGTCTTTTTAAATCATCTTTATGAGCTTTTGAAAATCAAAGATTGGCCCAGTTTGAAATAAGATACTCAATCTGTAAGTTTTTGAATATTTTGGCTTCAAAATTTCAGCAGCATTAATTCTATAAGTGCGGTTATTTTTTTCTTTTGTTTATAATACTTCTATTAACTCCTTATTTATTGAAAAGAGAAATGGAGTCAGCAAACATTTAATTTTAGCTGGATATATTGCTAGGAACAATTTGATGAAACTGGAAAGCAGTTTCTTCAAAAATTACCCTTACTGTCTACGGGGTTCTCTAATTTTGAACCCCAAAGTCAGCAACATTAAATACCAATGTTTATATACTTAAATATGATTCTTCAACCTTACTATTTTTTGAAAAGTCGTCATTAATTTTAATAAGTTTTTAAATTAAATTATTATGTGTCTCCTTTAAATATTAAAAAAACCCTTTTTCATTGTTGTTATTTTATTCTATCCTCTTGTAGACAAAATATGCAAAATAAATTCATTTATTTTCATGGTTTTTAATTGCCTGTCATTTTTGGGGGATAAGATCCATATTATTTGCATCTTTTAAAGTAAAACATTCCCTGAAATGCACATTTTGAAATAATATTAGGTATATTTCCATTACGTTTTTGCCTGCTATTTCACTGTTTCTGTTATTAATTTTTAAAGAAAATAATGTTTTGTAGCAATAAGATGTCCTTAGAGCACAGAAGTCTTGTCATGAGTAAGACAAATAGTCTGGGGCCAAGTTAACAAATGTATGTATAAATGTATAATAGATAACAAAGATGATAAGGTACTGCTGTTCTGTCTGAAAGACTGTTGTAGACCTAATTCAAAGGTGAAAGAGGGGGAGTGGGCCAGTAGAAGCACTGCCTGCCTCAGGAGATACTTCTATAATGTAACTTCTGAAAGATAGTTAAAAAACATGACCTTTCACTACTATATTTTTGCATATATTTGTTAATAATGCAACTTTTAAAATTGCATGTTAAAATATATGTCTGATGAATATGATGCTGAGTCACAGAATACAGATACAGAAGAACACATACAGCATGATTCCATTTATCTGTGGTTCTAGAACAGAAAAAAATGGATCTGCCATGAAAAATATATATATAGATCTTTAATGATTTCTTCTTAGGGGAATTGACTAGGGAACATGAGGAGGAAGTGGTCTTCCATCTCCTTAGATTGTGTGGGTAAAAGAATGTATGCATTTGTCAAAACACAACAAATTTGATTTTGAAGATCTGTTTATTTTACCACATGCACATTTTAGTTCAAAAATCAAACTGGAAATCAATACTGAACTGTAGCGAGAAGCTTTGATTTCTTTGTTGTGGTATAATTTCATAACTCTTAAACTAGTATGTGCACATTGTAGATTTGAACAAATGAATCAATATATTGAGGAGAGTAAGAAACCGATTTCTCACTATGGTAGAAGGTAGTTACAAATATGGAAAGTGAAAAGTATAGGCTGTAGCACATGGTATTGGATCAGAATTGGATTAGAAGCAGTGACATACTAGTAGCAATGAGCACAAATAACACCAAGTTATTGGTTTTTAAGTAATTCTCTAACAGAGACATTAGCTTTTGTGGGCTGGAAGAGACTCATTCCAGAGCTACAACAAGGAGAATATTCTTAAATTGAGTACCAAAGATTTCAGTTAGGAGGGGACAGTCAATCTGAGAATTAAAGATGAAAAAGAATTAGTCATATAAACATATAATAAGAATAACATGTGCCAAGGCCACAGGCAGTGGCGTTCAAGGAATTTTTTTCCCTAGATACTTACTTCCTATGAAATGAAGACCTCTGATCTGGGATCCAGCTCTACTGAGTTAGAAGAGTGAGGTGGGGACCACTTTGTATCCAGAATACACTAAGATCTGAGTCTGATCCTACTATGCTTTGAGTGGGTCATTTTATCATGTCTGTCTAAAGAAAAAATTCAGCTGTTTACAGATGTGTATTCTAATAAAACAAATATAATAATGTTTATATTCATATGGTATTAACAATATGCCAAGCACTGTTCTTAGCACATTTTGTCTGTTAAGGAATACTTGATTTTTACAATAACCCATAACTTAGGTACCATTATCTCTAATTTAAATGAAAATTAGAGCACAGATAAATTAAATAGCTCATTCATAGTCACACAGTAAGTGCTTTAGTTAGGATTTGGGTCCAGATGTTTAATAGAGAGGCTTTATTCTTAACCAATTCACTATATACTGTGTCTACGTGCCATGTGAATTTACTCCACAGTATGATCTTTGTTGCTATTGATTGGCAATTATAGAAAGACGTTGGTAGGTCATTAGTCCTCATTTCTACTCTTATCTGCATTTCTCTACATATTTTGTACCTCCCAACTAATTGAAACCGTCAATCAGCAGTGGTATAAGCCAGTACCACTGTTGTGGTTGCTACCATGAGGAAAGAAACTAAAAAGTGTGAGATTACATGGCACAACTTCTTTTCTTGTCACAAAACTCTGTCTTTGTAGTACTATGAATGTGTAATTACTATTTTTGAAATATCAATAAAGAAAAAATTCAAAATGTAAATATCATTTTTTTTCCTTGCAAAAATGGAGCCACTTCATGAATTATCTTTCTCTCCCTCTGCATGGCTCTTAATGATAAGTAAGACGCTACACATTTTCTTAATATCTCTAGCACTGGTTTCACAAATTGTTTTAAAAATGTGGTCCAAAAAATACCATTCCAAAGATATATAATTATTATTTTTCATTTATATAAATTATATGTACATATATATCAAAGAATCGCCCAGTTTGAAATAAGACACTCAATCTATAAAATTTTGAAACATTTGGCTTCAAAATTTCAGCAGCATTAATTCTATAAATGCAATGATCCCTTTTTCTTTTCTTGATAGTTCTATTAACTCCTTATTTATATACGTGTGTGTGTGTGTGTGTGTGTGTGTGTGTGTGTGTGTGTGTGTGTATTCTGTTTCTTTTGAGAAGAATGTTTTTTAGGTCTTTCCATGAATATAATGCTGAAGCAACATGTCAATGTTAAGAAACTAATTTTTCAGCCTATTTCCCATATGCAGTTTTTTGAGGGTGGTTAACTGATCACTTCTCAGCTGTAATTTTGAGCTCCACTGAACTGTTATGATGTTCCATTTTAAAATAGAGCATATGTGAACAAAACTGTTCCCATTATGCTTGACTGATGCTCCTGATTATGTTCTAAATTCACAACTATGCCTCTAGTTATGAACTAATAACTTTGATTATTCAGATAAAGTCCAATCTCCAAATCCAGTCCTGTTTGTAGAAATGCAAGCAAAAAATGCATTTGTCACTATACAATGTAGTTTCTTTCCCCCTTCAGTTTAAAGAGATGCTATAGTTGAAGTTGAATGAAGTTTTTTACATTAATCCAAACTGCATTATACCCAGCTTTCTTATGAACACAAACACATTTAACTAATTCTGTCAAATTTTAATATATTTCATTGCTCCTGTCAAAGTAATGATTTGTATATATTACACAGAGGGATAATAAAATGTACATAATAAATATCTTAAATTCACCTTTTATCTTAATCAAAATATATATCCTGGCACAAACTAAAACTTTTTTCTTTAAATACAAAATGTTTCCTCAATAAACAGAAACATATTTTTGATATCACATAAACATCCTTGTACTATTACACATATTGTTTTAATTTTTATTTTTTGCAAGGGAACACTGATGTTAATGTAAGGTAAAGGTATTTATACATCCATCTTTAAACGTTTAACTGATGCCTGCTCTATAATTTAAATCAGCAGAGAGATATTAAAATTATGTTGTCCAGATATACAAATATTAATTTATCAACGAATTTGAATAATAAATTTTTTTAAACTGCTCAAAGATCTGGAAATGACAGTTTAAAGCTGACCTGTCACTTCTTTATGATTTGTAAGGTAGAAAGAATTTCAAAAGATTAAACTCCTATAAAACATTTCCAGTATTATAAATGTATTTGACTAAACATAATTTTACATTTTATATTTCTAAGCAATTTGAGTAATCAGTTACAACATACATACTCCTAAACTAATGTAAGAAGTTTAGAAAGTTGATTGACAAAAAAAAAAAAGAAAAACCTTCCTTTTGTGCAAACTAAGATATTATACTGCTATTATTTTTCGCCTTTGGTAAAATCAAGAAATAGATGTAAATCTTTCCTAAAAGCAAATTAAAACACTATAAGATGTACAAATTTTCATTTTGACAAAAATTTTATGTTTACAAGCCTCTATAATTAAAATCAAAATTTAAAGCATCTTTAAATAATATTTTAAAACTGAGTGCCTTGCTTTCCCCCTAACCATTTAATATAGGAAACAAGACCAATGACTTAGCAGTTTAATAATTTTTCTTTGAACTGTCTCCTTAGAAAAATAAATACAAGAATCAAAAGTTACGTTTTTTTTCCGTTGGCATTTGTTGATATCTCTAATTTCAAATACATGTAAACCTTTAACATATAAAATTGCTTGTTAAAAAAAAACCTATTGAAGCAGTGGGCTTATACTTAGGTCATAGGAAATGTTATTTTATAGTTTATCCCCCTTTTATGTTGGATCTATTTGTCTACAGTCGATACTTTTAGAATGTGTAGATTTTTAGGATGGACTGTTTACCAAAATGAAGGGAAAGAAAGAGGGAGAGGAAGAAAAGAAGTAGAAATTTGCCTGAGCCATATAGAGACACATGAAGATGATTAAAGTTCAGTATTGAAGGTTGATTTTTTCTTTCTTTGCATGATGAGAAGAAGGCACATGGAAAGCAAAATTAATTTTGATGAGAAAGAGAGAAAGAAAGAGAGAGAGAGAGAGAGAGAGACTCTGTAACTGATTTAAACAATAATTTGGATCCTTCACAATTATGCAAAGGTTTCATGTTAAAAGTTGGTGCTTATTCCTCTTCCCAGTAAAGAAAAAGAAAGAGGGAGGTCTTCCCTATTAAATCAAGCAATTTTTCTTTTATGTTAACCATATACATGTTTCCCTATGGGTTTATTTGCTTCACATTTTGTTTTAAAGTATGTTTCAAATAAACAATTTTGGTTATATCAGAAAGTTCTGAGAAGTGGCTACTGCAAATTTAAATGTTCTTGGTGCAGTCATGCTGATTAGAAAGAAAAGTTCAAGAATGATAACAAAAAAGCAAGTGCTGGAAGGTAACACAAATTTATCAGCAGGGTATCCATTAAAGACTGGCTGACGACCAGTCAAAAGCAAAAGTGTCTCTTGTGCCCACCTTTGATTCTCAATGTAAGGTCAAGCTGCTCCTGTCTGCTGACCTGAGAAATCAATGGTTCCCTTGGCAAGTAGAATTTTGTGGACAGAAAATATCTTTAAAAGCTAATTTTATATACATAAACAAGACCAAGAAAAGTGTTGATAACATGTTGATGAATAACACAACAAAGTTTATCCTGGAAAGACAATGTGTAAGGAGAGTTTTTATTCTGCAGGCTCAGCTGGAAAGACATTTATTATAACTACTTTTGTCTTGAACTTCCTCTAGTAAACAGATCAGTACAAAAAAACAGAAACAAACAAAATACAGAGAGGATATTTAATGGTCAATCAATGATTTGTCAGTCAGAGAAAATTATCGTAAACATATCATGTGGCTGAAGAGTCATGGGTTCTCTATTCATAATGCAGAAATAGAAGAATTTTGACAGGCTCAATAAGATGTTTGGAGCACAGATTTGTATTAACTTGCTTTATTATCATTGTTGAGTTTGCATCTAGTATGTGTACACACAAGTCAGCGTATTACTTCTATGTTAAGAATACTAATCTGTGGCAGCAAAGAAAAAAAAATGTCTCAACGGAATCATAGTGGAAGCTCTAGGATTGTTAAAGTCCACCAGCAGAGACCAAGAACACACTTATATTTAGATATAGAAAAAAAAATTGCATTTATTTAGCTTGCTGAACTAAGAAAGCACCCAAGGGGAACGTCAGTTGCAGATGAGCTGAGAGGTCTTCTCAAAAGTTGTGGATGTCTACTGGAAGAATCTGAAAGGGGATTAGGAAACTGGGGGCAAGTTCTGGATTGATTGCTATCAAGAAATGGTGGGAAATTTGGTGACTGAATATACAATAATGTGATAGAGCTCCAATGCCTCTGTTATATCCTCGTGTTTACCCTGTGTTTCATTATATCAGCATACCCCCATGTTTTTATTTCAGTAACCCCCATAATTTAAGAAGCATCATATTACTTCCCTTTGTTAACAAAGTAAATGAGCCTAACACTGAAATCAAATCATATAATTTGGTATTCACTTTGAAAATAAATAACCGAAAATAGAAATAAAAGTTCTTTATACTGTTGTTGCTTTTTTACAAGTTGCTTTTAATATGGACACAGCCACATCTTGGGGCCAAACCTTGCAGTAGCAAGCCAGTGGTGGCCAACAACTTGGGAAGTTTTCTTCTTGCAGGAATGGGGTTTGCTTCTGGAGAATATTGCCCTCCATCAGTGTATCACATGAAGCCAAAGACCCATCTGAAGCAGGCAGAGAGGGGTAGAGAAAGGCCAGAAAAGTAACACAGTGGTGAAACATGTATAGAAGAGTCATTCCAAATTAGAAGGAAAAGCAATAAGCATGGAGTGTTTTTTCCTCACCTATGTCAAAGTGAGTTTCTTGAAAAATATGGATATATATATATATATATATATATATATATATATGACTTCTATAACTGAAGATGAAAATTCATCTACATGTTAACACCATATATTCCACCCTTTGAAAATCAGTATTTATATGACACAGCATTGTGGTATGTTTGTAACACATGGAATTTATAATATTAGACTGTTATGACTTCTAAAATCTTCTGTAAATGTATACTGCATAGATATATTTTAAATATCTTGTTTGAAGTTTATATATTTAGGAACAGTCAAAATGTAAAATGGAGAAAAATAATCTGTTGAATTATGCTATTACAACCTTTTAATGTGGTTCCAGTGCTGATTTGAGAGAAAAAATAAAATTACCTACTGCATACGCTCAGCAATAAATTTTGATGTTTAAAAATATGAACAGATTTTAGAGGCACTTTTGCTTCAATATACCAACATTAAAAACTAAATACATACAAAATTGTGTTTTCCACAAACCAGGTCTTACCAAGAGAATACTAAAAAATCACCTAAAACCGTAAGATTTCACTTTATTGATCTCTAAATCAAAGTCAGAGGTATGAATTTAAATAATTCATAAATAAAATATGCATTAAAAACTTAAGCCCTTGAACCAAGTTTTACTCTGAAGTAATCTGAAACAAGCAAGATTACAGCCTCAAGGTTTCCTGTAAACAAAGTGTGGAAGAATATATTACTTTAAACCCAAAATAACAATAGTTTACTATTGGTCTTAATAAAGATTTCCAAGTGATTTTGCATTAGCAGTTAATGGAATATATACACAGTAAGAAATATTTACCTATCAGGGATATAATAGCTTTGAAATAAAGTAATAAAATAATCTAATTTTCCCTTTATCTACGATCTTGGTCCAAAAGGTTTAAACACATTTTCTCTACATTAAGATAGTTACTTTCCATCACTTTGCTATGTGATGCTAAATATAAAATATTAGAAATAGGTATATAATGATCTGTATGTAATCTCTCCCATATAGACAATGTCACCTCCATATTACAAGAGTATACATGGTCAGCCTAAATATGTAATGTGTCTATTGCTAAATGGAAAATAACCCTTATATTTAGGTTTATACTGCAATGCAATATGTGTTTAAATCACAGTATTTGACATTACTGGATATATAAACAGTTGTAAATATATGTTGTTTTATCACAGACAAATAAATATGTGTACATATTAACATATATGTGTTAATACGTACATATGTGCATTAATATGTACATATAAGTACATATTCCAAATAAATGTGTGTACATATTAACACATATGTGTTATGTATAATATATGTACATATGATAGGCATCTATAATATATATAAAATGCGTGCATGTACATATTAGCATATATATTTGCATATCTACTTGGAGATATATGTATTATATATGTACATATTAACATATATATATTTTTGTATACCTATAAGAAGACAAACATATTTTATACAATCTAAAACACATAAAGAGATTCCCAAAGCATGTGCAATCAAACTTTTTGTTACAGGCAAAAAGTTGGAAAATAGAAAGCATGTAGTATACTGAGAGGTACCATTAGAGGCAGATCTCAGCAAAGGCAGCAGGAGTTTAAAAACAATACAAATAATCTTTGTTCCCAAAAAAGGGATTGGAACTGATCTTAGAAGGGGTGGCAGGTATGCCTTCCCTAGATCTTGCCTAATTCAAAAAAGATGAGCTATATTTGCATATTTGCATGAAGAAGTATACCTTTAAGTCAGTGGAGAGAAAGCTATTGGATGGTGAAATCAGATGGCCTGGAAAACTATGATGTCCCTCATGACTACCCAGTCCTGTCAGAAATTTTCTGTAAACATTAGGTCCTGAAAAATCCAGTTTATTTCAAAATAAATAAAAAGAAAAATGGGCATAGATCAAAAAAATAAGAAAAAAATGTTGCCACAGAATAAGGAAGAATGGGCTCAAGCATTTTGTCATGAATTAAAATACTTAACAAGATGATTGTTATCTTATAGAAAACACACAGAAATTGTAAGAATTCAGAAAAAACACATAAAAACTAAACATGAGAAGAGATAGTAAATAAATAAAAGAATAAAAGAAAACAAAAAGTAAAATCTGGGATTTTCGATGGAGAACTAATTCTGTAGCACATGTTATCTCTCTCTCTATATATAAAAAATATGTATACACACACATATATATATAAACCCTAAATTAATTTATTTTATATCATAAGATGCTATTCAGAAATTATTTTCAAAAGTTAGGTACCCAAATAACATACTTCTAAATAAGCCTGGGATCAAAAAAGAAATTGAAAATAAAATTAGGCCAAGGGTGATGGCTCATGCCTGTAATCCCAGCACTTTGAATTGCCCAAGTAGCAGGACTGCTTGAGGTCAAGAATTTGAGACCAGCCTGGGTAACACAGCAAGACCATATCTCTACAAATACTTTGTAAAAGTTAGCTGGACATGGTTGCATGCACTTGTATTCCTAGTCAATTGGAAGACTTAGGCCTGAGGATAGCTTTTGCCCAGGAGGTCAACAGTGCAGTGAGCTGCGACAGAGCCACTGCACTCCAACCTGGGTGACAGACTGAGACCCTGTCTCTAAAAAAATAAGTAAATATGGCTGGACATCGTGGCTTATGCATGTAGTCTTAAAAATTTGGGAAGCCACGGTAGAAGAATTGCTTGAGGCCATGAGTTTGAGACCAGCATGGGCAACATAGCGAGACCTTGTCTCTACAATTTTTTTTTTTTAAATTAGTAAATTATGATGGTATGTGCCTGTAGTGCTAGCTACTCCGAAGGCAGAAGCAAGAGAATCAGTTGAGCCTAGGAGTTCCAGGCTGCAGTAAGTTATGATAACACCACTTCACCACTCCAGCAAGGGCGACAGAGAGAGACCATGTCTCTAGGAAACAAACAGCAAATGAAACCTAAACTAAGTATAAGTAAAACAAAATAAATAAAGTTCAGAGTGGAAATAAATGATACATAAAACACAAAACCTGCCAAGAAAAATCAGTGAAACAAAAGATGAGTCGTCGCAAAGAATAATAAAATTGATAAACCACTAGTTAGCATTCAGAAAAAAAAAATAGAGAATGTAAATTACATATGTCAGGTAAAAGGTGACATCTCTGAAGATTCTACAGATATTAAAATAATAATATAGAAATATCATGAACAACCTCCTACCTATTTATTGGACAACTTAGATGAAATTAACATATTTCTTTAACTACTCAACCATCAATGTTCACTCAAGAAATACAAAAAAAAAAAAAAAAAAAAAAAAAAATTGGCCGACCCTGTAGTCCCAGCTACTCGGGAGGCTGAGGCAGGATAATCACTTGAACCTGGATGCAGAAGTTGCAGTGAGCCTAGATTATGCCACTGTACTCCAGATGGGGCAACGGAGCAAGACTCTGTCTCAAAAAAAGTAAATAAAATAAAATAAAATAAAAAACAAATTCTACCAATAAAGTTGCACATGAACCTCATAGACCGCATTACCTGCTGACCCACCTTCACCCAATTTGCCCATGCATGTCCCTAGCCCTCTGGCAACCATTCCCATGCACCGTGAAAATAGGAGGACTTTTGAAAAATACAAAAATAAGTAGGAATTAAACAAAACATTTCTAAACAGCCAATGGATCAAAAAATAAATCAAAAGTAAAATAAAAAATACTTTGAGACAAATAAAAATGGAAACACATCATAACAAATCTTACGGGAGGCAGAAAAAGCCATTTTAAAAGAAAATTTATAGTGATAAGCATCTGCATTAAAATAAAGGACTCCAAATAAACTTTCTAACTGTATACTTCAAAGAACTAGGGAAAAAAATTAAGCCTGAATTTAGCAGAAAAAGGAAATAATAAATATTAGAGCATAAATAAATAAAATAGAGACTATAAAATAAATAAGATAATCAAAATTGAGTTAGGTTTTTTGAAAGGATGATAAAAAGTGACAGACCTTTAGAGAGGACTCAAATAAATAAAATCATAGATGAAAGAGTATTACAACTAATACTACAGAAATGTAAAGTATCATACGAGACCACTATTAACAACTATGCATCAACAAACTGGATAACCCAGAAGAAATAATTAAATTCCTTGAAATGGAAACTACCACGACTGAATTATAAAAAAATAGAAAATATGACATATCAATAATGATATGTCAGAGACAATTGAATCATTTATCGAAAACTTCCCAATTAACAGGATTAGACTGCTTCCCTAGAGAATTCTGCCAAACACTTTCAGAAGAATAAATGCCAATCCTCAAAAGTCTTCTGAAGAATTGAAAAGGAAGGAACACTTTGAAACTAATTTTGAAGGGCAGTATTACTCTGATAACAAAGGCAGACAAGTAAACTACGAGAAAAGTAAATACAGGACAATACCCCTGGTGAACATAGATGCAAAACTTCTCAACAAAATACAAGCAAACTGAATTTAACAGCACATTAAAAAGACCAGATGCCATGATTTATTCCTAGGATGCAAGCATAGAAGAACATAAGCAAATTAATAAATGTGACATACCACCTTAACAGAATGAAAGATAAAATTCATATGATTATCTCAATAGATGCAGAAAAAACATTTGACACAATTCAACATTCTTTCATGTTTAAAAGCTCTCAAAAATTAGGTGTGTAAAGAATGTATCTTAACAATAAAAGCCATATATGACAAACCCACATCATCAAAAGCCATATATGACAAGCTAACATCATACTCAACCATGAAAAGCTGAAGCTCTATTATCAGGGACAAGACCAAGATGGCCACTCTGACTACTTCTGTTCAAATGATATTGGAAGTGCTAGCCATGGCAATTCGGCAAGAAAAAAAAATGCATTCAAATTATAAAGAAAGAAGTAAAATTGTTGTTTTAGCACAACATAATTTTATATATAGAAAACTAAAAACTCAATGAAAAACTATTAGAACTAATAAACAAATGTAGTAAAGTTGCAAGATACAAAACCAATATACAAAAAAAAAACAGTTACATTTCTATATACTAATAAGAAACTGTGGAAAAAAATAGGAAAACATTCCCATTTACAATAGCATCAAAAAGAATAAAATATTTAGGAGTAAATTTAGCCAAGGAAGTGAAAAATTACTACACCGAAAACTGCAAAACATTGCTGAAAGAAATTGAAAAATAACTGAAAAGATATCCTGTTCTCATGGGTTGGAAGAATTAATATTGTTAAAATATCCATATTTCCTAAAGCAATCTACAAACTCAATGCAATTTCTATCAATATTCCAGTGGTACTTTTCACAGAGATATAAAAAACCAATCCTAACGATTATGTGGAACTATAAAATACACTGATTAGTGAAAGCATCTTGATCAAAAGACAAAGCTGGAGACATACATCTGTTGATTTAAAAAATATTACAAAGCCACAGTAATAAAAACAGTATGGTACTTAAAAAAAAACAGACATGTAGACAAATGGAACATAATAGAGACCCCTGAAATAAACCCATGCATTTAAAGGCAGTTGGTTTTAACCAGGGTGCCAAGAACATACAGTGCAGACAGAGTCTCTTTAATAAATGGTGTTGGTAAAACTTAATATTCATATACCAAAGAATCCAATTAGACCTTTATCTCACACAATATATAAAAGTCAACACAAATGGATTAAAGACCTAAATGTAACACCTGAAACTGTTAAATTCCTAAAAAGAAGAAGAAAATCCTTATTGACATTGGTATGTGAAATTATTATTTTGCTTATAATCCCAAAAGCACAGTCAAGAAAAGCAAAAATAGACAAGTAGGGTTATGTCAAATGAAAGAGCTCCTACACTGCAAAGAAACTAATCAACAGAATAAAAAGACAGCCTACAAAATGGGAAAAAAATATTTTAAAACCATTTGTCTGATAAGGGGTTAATGTCCAAGATACAAGAAGAGCTCAAAAACTTAAGGGCACAAAACTAAATTACCTAATTAAAAAATGGACAGTGGGCCTAAACAGACATTCTTCCAAAACAGAAACACAAATGGTCAATAGGTGTATGAAAAGGTGCTCGGCATTACTAATTATCAGAGAAATGCAAATCAAAACAATGACATATCACTTCATACCTTTTATATTGTCTATTATCATAAAATACAAGATAATATGCTGATGAAGATGTGGAAAAAAGAGAGCCCTTTTATACAGTCTATAAGCTGTAGCTCATGATACAAATTAGAAACACCACCCACTCTTTTATTGGAACACAGAAATGCCCATTCATTTACATATTGCCCATGGATTCTTTTGCACTACACCAGTGTTGAGTAGTTGCAACATGGATTGTCTGGACTAAAGAACAGAAATATTTGGCCTTTGATAGAAAAAGTTTGTCAGTGCTTCATCAACATTTATATCTGTGTTGTGAATATATGCATATGTGTATAGGCATAAAAATTATTTATTGAGCTATACACATTTCTGCACTGTATTGTGTGTAAATTATAACCTGAAAAGAAGCAAATTAATAAAAAATTCAAAAAGTAAGTAAATAAAACCAAAGACTTCACCAGAAAATTAAACTATTGACCAATACCCTGCTTGAAGAGAGAAGCAAATTTTTTTTAAATTTTGGCAAACTGAATCCAAAATATATCCAAATGATAATATATTGTGACCAATGGTATTTCTACCAAGAGTGCAATTCGGTTTTATATTTGAAAATAAATAAAGTAATTTACCGTATTATCCAATAAAAAGAAAAACATGATTATCACAACATATTTTTTTAAAAAGCTATTGTCAAATTTTAACATACATCCTTGGGGGAAAAAAAAGAAAAAAGAAAAAACACTCAGCAAACCACAATTACTTTTGCACCAACCTAATAGTAAAAAAGGAACTTCCTCAGCTTAATTATGATCATTTATGGAAAATCTACAGCTAAAATTATACTTAATTGTGAAAGACTGAATAATTTTCCCTAAATTCAAGAATGGACAAAGGCTTTGGGCTCGTTCCACTTAAATTTGAAAATATGGTGAAGGTTCTAGAAAGTTCGATGAAAAAAGAAAACAAAAACCAAAAATGCCTAGTGTTTAAAAGGGAAAACTGTTCACTGATGACATCATTATGTAGAAAATCAGTACAATTTACTAAAAAGCTACTAGAATGATACAAGATCAATGTACAAAAACAATTTTATTACTATTTACAAGCAAAGAACAAATGTAACATGAATTTTACAAAATAATATTGTATTACTATCAATATATTTTTTAAATTTAGAGATAAATCTGGCTAAGTATACAAAAGACCTGTACATTGAAAACCACAAAACATTACTGAGAACAATGAAAGAAGACCTAAAAAAGTGATGAGCAATATCATGCTCACAGGTTGAGATACTCAATATTGTTACAATGCCAGTTCTTCACAATAGATTTATAGTTTTAACATGACGTTTATGAAAATCTCATCAGGCTTCATTGTAGAAATAGAAAAATTGATTGTAAAACTCACGTGGAAATACAAAGGATCTAGACTAGCCAAAACAGCTTTGAAAACGAGCAGAATTGGAGGAGTATCACTGGTTTTTGAGTCACTCTAAAGCTACAATAATCAAGAAAAAGAGGTATTAGCATAATGATATACACTTTAGATCAATCAACACAGCAGATAATCCAGGAATAGGTCAACAATGAAATGGAAAAAAAAAAAAAATGCATGTTTTACACCCTTGGTTGAAGACGATCCTCTCTTCCCAGATCCTTTGCATCTTTGGAAAGGTTATTCTTCAACGAAGGATGCTAAAACAATCGGATATCCATATGTGAAAAAATATTTGTTGTATACCTTACAACGTTAAACAATCTTCTGAAATTGGATTGTGGACCTAAATGTAAGATATAACACTATTTAACTTCTAAAACAAAACATAGGAGAAAAACTTTGTGACCTTGGTCAGGTAGATATCTTAAATATTGTGCAAATATGCACCAAAAGTATAGTCCATAAAAGACTAAGTTGTTAAATTAAACTTTAGCAGAATTAAAACCTTCTGTTCTTCAAAAGACACTCTTAAAAGAACAAAAAGATCAGCCACAGACTTGGAGAAAACACTTGAAAATAACATATCCGATAAAAGCCTTTTGTCCAGAACATATAAAAATATAATTTTCAAACTCAATAATTTAAAAAAAAAGAAGTGGGAAAGGTTTTGAGCACTCACTTTACCAAAAAAGATATAAAGATGACAAATAAACACGTGATAATTCATCAGAAACACAAATTAAAGCCACAATGCTATACTACAACACATTTTAAGAATGGCCGAAATGAAAAAGACTAACTGTACCAAATGTTATAAGAATATGAAGGAAATGGATTTTTCAAATATTGTTGGTATGAATATAAGATAGTATGACTGGAAGTGTTTGGCAGTTATTACAAAGTTAAACATGCACTTACCATATGGCCCAGCACTCCCATTTCTAGCAAAGTGTTAATTTATATTCACAGAAAGGCCTATATATGAATGCTAGATGGCAGTTTTGTTGATGATCACCAAAGTATGTAAATAAGCAAGATGAATATAATTGTGACATAACTATTTAATGGAATACTTGCCAGTAACAATACAAAATGACATTTTGATACATACTATGACATGAATGAATCATTAAAAATTATGCTGAATAAAAGAAGCCAGACAAAAGTGAATATTTACTTTGTGATTTCATTTATATAAAATACTATAAATTCCAAACCAATTTGTACTGACATAATGCTGATCAGTGGTTGTGTAGGTTAGGAGGCGGGTGGGCAGGGGTGAAAGGAAGGATTTACAAATAAACATGAAATCACTTTTAAGTATTATCATATGGCCGTTATGTTGATTGTACATGGGTTTCACAGGATTGTACATATATCAACATGTTTCATACTGTATACTTTAAGTGCGTGTGATCTAGAATACATAAATTATACCCCATTAAAGTTGTTAAGCTTTTAGAAAAGATTTACAAAATGCTATTGCTTTGGTGACAAAATATAACTTTTGACTTAACTGTTCAGATGATTTTAAAAGTGTATACAGCCCGGATACATACAGAGATTATTGAATTTTTTTTTTCTTTTTCCAAAACTGCCTGCTGCAGTCCCTGAATATATTCTCTTAAAAGACAATTGCGGCCAGGAGCCGTGGTTCAGGCGTGTAATCCTAGCACTTTGGGAGGCCAAGACTAGCGGATCACGAGGTCAGGAGATCGAGACTACCCTGGCCAACATGATGAAACCCTGTCTCTACTGAAACACAAAAAATTAGCTGGGCATGGTGGTGAGTGCCTGTAATCCCAGCTACTTGGGAGACTGAGGCAGGGGAATAGCTTGAACCCAGGAAGGGGAATGGGAGGCGGAGGTTGCAGTGAGCCTAGATTGTGCCACTGCACTCCAGCCTGGAAACAGAGCAAGAATCCGTCAAAAAAAAAAAAAAAAAAAAAAAAAAAAAAAAGACAGTTGCTAGTTCTTACTGTATGTTAGTGGAGACTACCTACAGACACATGTCAGGTAAGCTCAGCCTAGAAATGACTATCATGTCTTTGATATTGCTAGAGAAACATACAGATTTAAAAGGGGCTGCTTGGTAGCTAAATAAACATAAAAACATAAACACAAATAAATATAAACTGGAGGGAGCAGTGTGAGACGTTCAGATGAGTTCAGGGAGTTCAACCCATACATACGCAGTATATTTCTCTGCCTGTAGGTTTGTTGATACATCCCTCCAATGGTCTTCCATGGCCATTGCTATATGCTTTGAATTACATAATTCTCTCCAAACCAAAGAAAAACAAGATGCTTTTTAAAAAAATTTTTCTTTTTTTTTTTTTTGTTGTTGTTTAAATTGAGGGTAGGATGTAGAATACCCTTCAGATTATAAAACCCTAGGGGGAGAAGGCATGTTGCCTGATAGGAGAGGATGATGGTAAATCTATGCCATCAAAAAACCTGAGACCACCACTAAGTGGTACAGGAGAAAGTAGGCTTGTGATCTCAGAGGAAAATTTGGATAATTGCAGATTCTTGTGCCATGACCAAGATGATGATATGGTCATGTGAATGAGCCCTAGATGATAGTGCAATAAATGCATCCCCATGCGTGTACGCTCAATTCTGTACATAGCTGTGGGAATTCTGAGGGAAAACTAAGGTTAACAGTGAAGATTCACACAAGCAAAACCAGGTAGCTAGCTTAGAAATAGAATGGAATAACCGTTGCCTAAGTCAGATCCCCAGAATACATTACCCAAGTTCTTGAGACAAGTGAATTTAAGCAATGCAAAAATGGGTCACATTATCACATATTTTCTTCTACATGTTGAAGTAACAAATGTAATAAGTGACTGTACTTCTTTGCCAGTAGGAAAGAAGTTGCCTGAAAATGGTATAAGGTATAATTCCCAGAGGAAAAATGTTTGTTAATATTTGGCAGGTCAATTATATTGGATCCTCTCAGTAGCCAGGGAGTGGCGGCAGGAGGAGGCACAAACGGGTATTGAATAGAATTGACAATTATTCCATTCTATGTTTTTTATATTTTGTAGCAGAACCAGACATAGTGAACATAAACAAAGGATTGAAGGTAGAAAAATAACTTTTCAATTAGCTCACTTGGATTTATTTCTGTGATCAGAGTATTCACTGGTGCACAAAGACAAGTAGTGTACACAGGAAAGGTAACATACTATGACATAAACGTATCGCAGACATTACCACCCTTAGAACATTGGTCCCATTGTTTTTGTTGAAGATAAAATGGACAATTAACATTTGGATATAAAATATAGGGTATGAAAAAGCTTGAAGGGATGCTTAAATGGACTAAATATTTTCACAAAACAAAGTCAGTATAGGAGGGATTTAACTGTAAATATTTTTAAAGTAAGAATTTGGAAGTGAGGAAGTGGGGAATGTGAGATATGACATAACTAGATAACTTTATAACTTTTCTACCTCCCACAATTTGTCTTTTATTTCACCTGATTCACATGCCGGGGGATGGGGGGGGGGAGAGAGAGAGAGAGAGAGAGAGAGAGAGAGAGAGAGAGAGAGAGAGAGAGAGGCACACAAGATATTGGATCCATACTAGTGAATTTGACTGAATGCATGCATTTCTAGAGTATCCTCAAGGTGGATTATAACTTCCTCATAGTTTTTAAATTAGGACTAAATTTGAATATGGTCTTGTTACCAACTAACAGGATCAGACCTGTAGTTATTTTGCAATCACATGCTGTAACATTTTTCTGAAGTCAGGCTGAAGAAGAAACTCTGATGAAACTGATGCACCTGTCTGTTCTCTGGGAAATCAGTATAATACTTCCAAACCAGTCAATGCTACCAGAGCAGAACAGGTATGAGTTGTAAAAGGTAATAAGTAGTCATAAGAAAATATTTTGGTGAGTGGGAAGAGGGCACAAACAGCGAGGAAGGACCACCACGCATACGGAAAGGATGTTTAAGTTATTACAGTGAGAGTATTTTAGGACATGAAAAAAAAAATAGTCTTGGCTATTTCTCCCAGTCTGCTGCTATGGCCAGCTGAAGCAGGTAGAAGGTAAATAGGGCTCCTGTAGATTGTTGGACTCTGTCTAAAGACTTGTCTGTTTAATTTGGAGAAAAGGCTTGCAGAATCCCCTGAACACTGAACTAACATGTAGCAAGTTTAACCTACTATTTGGTTCACAATTTCTGGGGTATATGTACTAATTTGTTTCTTTTTCTGGTAACCTGAGAGAGAAAAAAAATGATTACCTTTTATTTGCAAGGGTGGAAATTCTTAAACAGTCAGGCATCTACAGTTTGTGTGACTATGAATCAAGATGACGCATTGCTAAGACAGGTGTCTGGTGTGATGGTAAGTGGATTTCCACCACATACCTGAAATATCGTTTGTTTTGCTCTTTCATCTACACTGAATATAAATCAGATAAAATGTTTTTACAGCAAGTGGCAATGGAATCTGAATAGGTGAGGAGCATAAATATAGTAGTGATATGGTTACCTCATTCTTGCAATGTCTGTCCTTTGACACATCAGATAAAACACTTCGAGAGCACTTATGGCACACTTAAACTGAGCTGAATTTAGAATAGAAAATGTCTAATTGATAGTCTCATAGAGCACACAATATTTTGGTGCCTATTGGATACTTAACCTGTACATGTACAACAAATGCCCAATGGCAACAATATATAAAGTGGTTTGAATATCACTGACCCTACCATCTCAGATATAAATTGGTAATTTTCTGAGCCAGTCTACAATTGTTCAGTTAAAAGGAATTACCATTTATATAGTTTTGATGTTTGTCCCTCTAAATCTTGTGTTGAAATGTAATCCCCAGTGTTTGGAGGTGGGTCCTGCTGGGAGGCATTTGGATCATGGTGGTGGGGGGCCTTATGGATGGCTTAGCACCATCCCCTTGGTGATGAGTGAATTCTCACTCTGGTATTGGTTGTTTAAAAGAGTCTGAGCCCTCCTATTTTTCTCTCTCTTGTTCCTTCTTTCACCATGTGATGTGACTGCACCTGCTAAGTAAAAACTCCCTGAGGCCTCACCAGAAGCCAAACAGATGCCAGCACCACACTTCCTCTACAGCCTGCAGGACTGTGAGCCAATAAAACCTCTCTTCTTTATAAATTACTCAGTCTCAGTTATCCCTTTATAGTAATGCAAGAATGGCCTTATACAACTATCATGATTTTAAAAAGATACTTGCTAACACTTATTTATGATAACATGTGAGAGACAACACCCTGAAAGATTAGCGTGCCAACTTAAAAAGTATGACCAGCAGGCCATGGTGGCTCATGCCTAATCCCAGCATGTTGAGTGGCTGAGGTGAGAAGATTGCCTGAGGCCTGGAGTTCAAGACCAGTCTGACCAACATGGCATGACCCCGTCTCTAAAAAAAATGAACTTTTGGCTGGGTGTGGTGACTCACGCCTGTAATCCCAGCACTTTAGGAGGCTGAAGCAGGTGGATCACGAGGTCAGGAGACCGAGACCATCCTGGCTAACATGGTGAAACCCCATCTCTACTAAAAATACAAAAAATTAGCCAGGCGTGGTGGCAGACACCTGTAGTCCCAGCTACTCTGGAGGCTGAGGCCGGAGAATGGTGTGAACCCGGGAGGTGGAGCTTGCAGTGAGCCAAGATCACACCACTGGACTCCAGTGTGGGCTGCCGAGCGAGACTCTGTCACAAAAAATAAAAATAAATAAAAATTAAAAAATAAACTTTTTACAATTATTGGGTGTGAAAATATAAGCAAATAAATTAGCTGAGCATGTTGGCTTCTCAAGAGCTTGAGGCAGGAGGATCGCTTGAGCCCAGGAGTTTGAGGCTGTAGTGAGCTATGATTTTGCAACTGCACTCCAACCTGTGCAACAGAGCAAGACCCCATTTCTATTTAAAAATATGTAATAAATAAATAATGTCTTATGCTTTGAACCAGTGACTACTACATATGGGCCTCATTTTCCTATAGTCATTGTAAATGGGCCTGGGAATCAAGGCATGGAAATGGTACTTCTTACTAATACACCAAAAGATCACTGAAATAAATATTTCTTTTCCAGAAACTTCGGGTCTAGCTGAGAAGAATGTTTCCATCAAAGGATAGAATATTTACATTGAATTGGAAGGAGAAATTTACCTCATGGCTATTTTGGGTGTCTCATACAAGTGAAACAGGATAGAGAAAGGGGTTATGGTAATGGCTGTGGTGACTGATTCCAACCACCAAGTGGAAATTGGCTTGCTGCCTGCCACACAATGGGGACAGGGAATGTTATGCCTGGAACTCAGAGGATTTAGTGGATGGTTTCAAATATCTAGTTCCCAGTTATCTCCGGTTTGGGTAGAGGTGAGCTACTGATAAAGTGAGGCTGGAAATCTTGCAACATTGGATGTTGGCATAGTAAATAAAAAGAAAAAAGAAACATTTTACTTCTATTTTTATCCCAAGGATAAGGATGGTTAAATGGGAGAAAACACATTCCCCATACTTACATTTAAATTTGGAAGCACAATATGTCTTTAGAACAGAAGCAATAATTTCAGTACAGGGTGGTGTTGAAAGGCCTCGTCTTGACATCAAACACAGACCTTTCAGATCTTGTACATTTTATCTTATTGAACTCATTCTTAAATTTTCTTTCCAAAATTATCCAATTTGTATAATAGCTGATATAGTTGTTAAAAATGTTACATAGAATAATGCAAAGTGTCTGGCAACTAAGTACTTAGTAAATAATAGCTTTTATGTGTATAAAATGTTATTGGGTGAGCATTAATTTGAATATGGAATATAGTATGATAGAGATGAAAGCAGATTTACTGACAATTCATTTCTACTCCTCAATTTTACAGGAAAGGAAATTGAGCAAGAAAAAGAAAAATAAAGAATTTTGTCTAAGATCAGAGCATTGAATAGAGATATAAAAGTATGTAAAATCAATTACTGTATAAAAGAATAAATATCAACTTTATAAAATTTGTAATGTGGAAACTAGTAGTCAGAAACTTTTAGGCCAAAAACAAATATGCTAAGACCACAGTAATAATTTTAATTCCTAGCCACAAGTTTAAAAATTTGATAAATCCACATACTACAGTACATCATAAACCAGCTTTGTATGCAAAAATTAAGAATGAGATTATCTCTTGAACTAGAATCTATGAGTCTGAAGAATAATCATTGGCTTGTTAGTTGACATTATTATCATGCTTTCAGTTAATGGCATCCTTAGGCAATAGTTGTTATGTGTACAGAAGTCTTGATACAGTATTTATCAAGAATTACTTATTTTAAATTGTCTTTTTGTAAGCTTTTAAAGGTTTATAAATAACAGTGTGTGTGTGCTGGAGGGGGTGAAGTGTTTGTATTCTTCCTGAGAATGAGATGGAAAACTGCTTAAATATTTTTAAAGAATACAAGCATATAATCCTAAAATGTAAATCAGAAAAAGGGATTGTATTTCTTTCTTGAAACAGCTTGAATCACTGACATTTTATTGATTTGCATTGAGCCCCTATGTCCTACATAATCCTATGGTAATCCCTAGCTGATTAGAATGTTTTATCATTTTATTTAGAAACTAATGTAAGATTCAGGGAGAAATATAATTGGAACTGAACAAGAGAAACAGTCTAAGGCTTTAGATCTAAAAAAGAAATTTCAGACTCAGAAAATACTGAAAAAACCTAATATTCTATTAGAATAATATTATAATAAATTAATTAAAATTAACATAAAAATAAGGTAGCACTTATAGGTATAGGATTCAGTGCTTATAGTTAAAATAATTCCAAATACAGTACAAAATTCATATAATCTTGATCCAGGTTAAGAAATAAAACTTAGAAGATTGAGACTTATTAAAGCTCAAGATAGATTTTTGTTTGATTTTTCTTGCCTCAAGGACTGTTTTATCCAGGAAGTTATTCAAGGTTTTTGGCATATGAGTATTGCCTGTCATTCCTTTTAAAGGAAAATTGACTTCTTCTCTTCCTCCTCTGGAAACATCTTCATAATAGGCTGTAGGACCCACATCTTAATTGAGTCTTCGTAATAGGACTGTTATTAGCATATGGGGAAAATCACAGGGTGATTTATTACAGACTGTGAACTCTCTCTTTTCTCTCAAAAATTCTTTAGCCCTTCAGTTTGAGTTTGAAAGTTTGGATATAATAGAACTCCTAATCTATGATTTTTAGTATTGGACTTCTGGAAATAGACTCTGCTTCTCATTACCAGTTGAGTTATTGATCCATTAAAGGGCATGTCTACAAGCCCTCTCTACTGAATTCAAAAGCCCAGTACTGTTGCTTCTCTTTTGAAGTCAGACAAATCTTTGTTTAAGGAAGAGTCAATAAGGAGTCTCATACTTGTTTTGACTTGAATAAAATTTCTTCCCTACAGAATGATGACATACATTTATTTTTGAAAGCTTCTTTTCTCCAACTTCCATATGTAGATTTTTGTTGCCTCTATTGCACATAGATAAAGTCCTGATTTAGCTCTAGGTAGAAGTAATTTCATGTGATAAATGTCTTGAATTCTTCTGTGAAGGCTTAAATTTTATAATGTTAATCTCTGATCTTTTCTATTGGCTCTAAATGAGCTATCCTTCCTATTGCTTGCAGAAAAAGACAAAACAAAAGTCTTAATAGTAACTTCACTGAAAATTTAATAAATTCTACAGTTAAAAACAGTAGTAAAAAAATCAAATGTCATTGATAAGTGACCTAGTAACAATAATCAATGCTTATTAATTGTAAAGATTTCACATTAAATTGTATATTTCTGAAGGCCACTGCAATAAGGCAAGAGATAAATTAATAAATCCTGATCAAATGTCAAAGTGATGGACAACAGTATCGAGTTGGGAGAAATATTTAGAAGGTGGTCAAGACAGCAGGACTTGCCCAGCATTTTGAAAGGCCAAGGTGGGTGTATCTCTTGAGTCCAGGAGTTTGAGATCAGCCTGGGCAACATGACTACACCCCATCTCTACAAAAAAAAAAAAAAAAAAAAAAAAAAAAAAAAAAAAAAGAGAGAGAGAGAGAGAGAGAAAGAGAGAAAAAAAATTGAGCCAGGCATGGTGGTGTGCGTCTGTGGTCTCAGCTACTCGGGAGGCTGAAAGTGGGAGGATAATCTGAGCCTGAGGAGGTAGAGGTTACAGTGAGCCATGACCATGCCACTGCACTCCAGCCTGAGTGACAAAGTGAGATCCTATCTCAAATAAATAAATAAATAATATAATAAAATAAATTGAGGTCATGCAAAGAAATCACAGAGACACAATCAGCACTAAGAAATGCTGATATAAAGTAGAGGTTATTAGAAAAACTTGCAATCAGATACCAGTAGAACACATGCAACCCTACAAACACTAATTATCCTACAGCATAAGTGGGTAGTTTGCGTATAACATGGCCGAATTTTTTTTCTCTATTTCTGAAATTGCTAAGATTTGGTATTGGACATCTGAAGTATTTCTAAAGTTTAATTATATTATGTGTCTCATATCCTGTATTTGTCTTCCCCTAATCCAGAATATTTTCAACTTCACAAAAAATTATTCAGTAAAAATATCTACTCTTACATGTTTAATTGAAACAACTTCTGTTTTGTTCTCTGAATACTTTTACATAGAACTATCTGTTTTCTCATGTCTCTGAGGAAATTGTCTTTGGTCATCCAAGTTTGTTTTTCCTGCAGGCTTGTCTCAATATGTGCCTTTCTTTTTCAGGGCTTTCTTCAAATATTTGGTAATCAATGCTTATGCACTCTTGTTATGAAGGCACCAAAAAATTGAGCAGAAGCTCAGAAGGCTTAACATGTGAAGTTTTCACATGGATAATCTGAAAATATCTTTAGGGATTTAGTTTAGGCTGCTTATACTACTGAGATAAAAAAATCTTCTTATTTTCTGCAAAGAGGATATCAGCCTGGCTGCCAATAGTAAGCGATGAGGGCAGGAAGGGGCCTGGGCATTTTGTCAGTCACCATGTAAATTTTCAAGTCATCCTCTTGTTTTTAGTATTGTACTCCTACAGCTAGATGTTCCTGGTGGGCTCCATACTTATGTCTCTGGATCACCTTTTAGGGAGACCAATTTTTAATTTTCTAATAGTATTAAAGTAGGACTCTAAATAAATAATATACCCATTTGGAAAAAAGGATTCAACAGATCTTTCTGTCTTCAAGCCAACTATGCCACAGAATTTAGAGTCATCAATTTTTTAAGCATTTTATGGTTTCTGCAGAGGAATCATGTTAGTTTTGTGTTTCTCCTGCTGTATAGCTCAAATATGTTTCTTAAATTTGCTGAACTTGTTTCCACTAATCCATAAGTTTCTAAGCTTCCAAAATTATGTTGCCATATATTTCTCAAGATTGTATCACTTATGTCAATATTTTACTGTCATTTTAGTGAAATTTTAGAGGAAAGTTGGAGAAAATACATGTGTTTAACTTGCCATTTTTAACAGAAAGTCAATCATTTACTGGATTTTCAACCTCAACTTCAAAAAGTGACATTTGTACAAAATGAATACTTTCATGTCACAAAAACTTTGTCATGTTGCTTTTTCTTTACCTGGTGAAATCCAGTGAATCATCTCTCAGAAGACATCTTCATAAATTACAGAAGTTATATGTTTGATGTTAGGCAGAATTTAATTTCAACATTTATTATTAGTACATGATAGCTATATGACATTGGAGGGAATGGTTTCATATCTGATAACATTGTTTCACAGCTCTATATTCTTAGAAACTTAATTAGGTGTTTAAAAAATAACTCTTTAAACTGCACAGGCAGTTTCTTCGTGAGCTTCAGATGAGAAAATTTATTTATATAAATCAACTACTTAAAGCCATAATCTTTAATGTCATGTTACAGTCACACATCTCACAATGAGATATTCTTACCAATCAACAAAATACGTTACAATCAATTGAGAGCAATTCTTTGAATATATGTCTATACTTACAGATATCTTTCTTTATCAGTGAAGCTTGAAGTAATTGAAACATGTTGACGAAGGCTCTCTTTTTCTTCAAGGATTTTAAGAAAATTGTCAAATTTGATTCTTTATAATTATCCAAGACAGGTTGAAAGTTACTCTATTAATATTTGATATCAGATTTGAATATAAATGTATTTAAATTTTAATCCTCTGTTCTTTCCAAAATAAAACGTTTTCTCTTATTTTTAGTTTATTTTGAAAAATTCAGAATCATCCTTTTCCTTTTGGAAATAATGCCTGAATATTCTTGTTACCATGTACTTTTTTTCTATATAATTAAGAGTATATTTATGTTATATATTAAAATGAACTCCATACACACTGGTGTACTACGAAATAACTATTTATCATAAGCATAGTAACTGGAATAATTTTGTGTAATTATGTTTAGAAAAGATAGCAGTCTTCACATCTACAAATAATGTTAGACAGATAAGTAATTCACTTATTTATGTATAAGTAATTCACTGAGGGTATGAAAGACTACTTTCAAATTCCAAGTATATAAAAATAGGTTAAGAAGAAATTGTTACACTTAGTTAACTATTACTTATTTGCAAAGATCTTTAAATTTATTAATAATAACAGTGTAACTTTAAACATATAATTATTATAGATTCCAAAATGCAAATTAGACAATGCAGGTGCACAAGAAAAACAAAACTAAAAAGTAATACACAAAAATATTAAGAATGTGTATTTCTATTAATTGTTATTGGAAATCCCTGCTCAAATGAGTGCTATCAAACTGAACTCTGCTAATTCTCCTCTTACTTTCCTGAAATATTTTCTCTTTTTCTTTTATAAGAACCTCTTACTCTACGTACCTCCTAAATACAGAAAACTGTCCAAAGTCTGTTATTAATGAGAACACATGATCTGATTTCTGGTGCTTAAATTGAGTAAGTATTCAAGTTATTAATGATTTATGATTGAAAAATATTATATGCAAACAGTTTGATAAACAGAAGTTACTATCCAATAGAAACTTTTTTATAATGTTTACCAAGGTTTTTTGGTAACCAAGGCATGTATGTAGTGCTTAATGTATAGTATTTTATTCACATTTCCTTAGAATATGACCCATATACTAAATAAGTATCCAAACTAACTTATTTAAACTTGCAATCTGCCCTTACTACAGTGATCAATACTCTCAATAGCTCCAGCCCTATGGGACCATATTTCCCACTCTCCACAATTCTCTGACCCTGACCTGCCTTGTGCTCTGGAAGGCTAATCTTTATAGCCTCTTCTTCGGGCTCCCTGGCTCTGTGGCTTTAAGAGCCACATCGCATGACACTCTCAGGAGATTAGAATATACAAGAGACAGGTCAGAATTTTTATTCCAATGGTTTATTCCTTGTTAAGCCCTTAGTTTTGCCATGATGCCTTTCTTCATTTAAAACTACAGCTTCTATAGACCAACTGTATTCCCATGGTACAGTGCCCACATGTGCTGCTTTACAGCTCCCTTCCCTTGGCACTTCACATCTAGATGCAGTAACGGCTTTCTAGTGTTGCTAGTCCTTACATGCTTCCATAACCATGTCCATGTCTTTTAGTAGTAATCCATTTACTAATTTGCCTTTAGTCATTTTTTTCTGAGTATGTCATTTTCTTTTTCCTTTTTTGGGTAGTGGGGAGAGCTGGAACCCTGATAATATATTCTCTTCTGTGCTTTTTTTTTTTTTAATTTCCATTACTAGCTTCTTAGATTTACATATTTATTGTGTACAGCATTTATTATTGTTCCTCACTACAATATAAATGGTACATAAACAGTACCCCTAACACCTATAATAGTGTCTAGCATATAGACACCTAAAATATTTGTTAAATGGGTAATTGGAAAATTGCATTCAGAATTCCAACTTGGTATGCTAAGAACACATCCCATTTCATAGCTGATTTGACAAAAAGACCAGTAAGTCTTGTACTCTTTGCTGTTGGACGGTTGGAGCAGATATTCTTTTGTATTCAAAATAATATTACCTACTTTTTGACCAATAGAAGCAGCTCCAGCCAAGCAGATTGTGTTCACCAAGGTTCCGAAAGAATCTACTGGAGTTGTGTTGAAGGGGACAATAGAGGTTTATGATCCTCAGATAGGGTAAATTCCCAGGTTGTCCTAATGACACTTTGAAAAGGGAAAGGATTTTCACTTTTAATTGCCATACCTTCAGTTTTTAACTGTAACAACTTCAGTTTTAACCTACCCTTTCATGTTTTACATCATAAGTATACCTCTTATTTCTACCCCCACTACATGAGACTTAATAAAGAAAAGAAAACTAAATTAATTCATCAACAAAACTTGTATTCCACTTAGAAAAAAAGTGATTTATTTGGAACAAGTACTTTGATCAATTTATTGAGTTAGCAGTACTCATCATATAATGTATTGATTGTGAAAGGGGGCACAGTTTTAATCCCAAACTCTATGAGGCAAAGAAAGACATAAGTTGTCATAGTAAGAAGGAACTTAGCTACCAAATGCCAACTGGGACACAGCAAAGAAGGAAAACACAATTGAAAGGAAAATAAAGAAGGAAACAAAAAGACAAGTTAATCTGTAAATTTTTCTTTATGATCTTCATTTGGCACATCTTTTATAAATTTATGCCAAAACCCTTTTAGTAATGACAGCTTGCTTTAACTAACATGAGGCTATTTAATTATTATATTTAGTTTAAATATTTATAAATTTCCATGCTTAAATGTGTTTAAAATGTAATAAAAGATACAATCTATATACCCAAATTACTATGTCATGAATCACTCCTCGGACTGAATGCTTAAACCTGTGTGTCTGACGGATTTAAGATTTGATATTACCATGTTATAGTTGCTGTTTTTCATTACAAATTGTGATAGTTAATTTTATGTGTCAACTTGTCTAGGCTATGTTGCCGAGATATTTAGCCAAACACCAGTCTAGAACTTGCTGTGAAGTAGTTTTTAGACATGATTAACAATTAAATCAGTACACTGAGTAAAGCAGGTTATCCTCCTTAATGTCAGTGGGTTCCATTTAACCAGTTGAAAGCTTTCAAAGACTGGTGTCTCCAAAGGAAGAAGAAATTCTGTGTTCAGACTGCATGTAGCCTTAGGACTGCAATACCTGCTCTTCCCTGTGTCTCTAGACTACCAGCCTACCCTGCAAAATTCAGAATTCCCAGCCCCCTAAATTGTGTGAACCAAGTCCTTAAAATCTCTCTCTTTGTATATGTCTTCCTGTATCTCTCTCTCTCTGTTTTCTCTGGAGAACTGTGACAAATATGCTAACTTTTAAAACATAACTTAGAAGTTTCTTTAAAACTGGTTTCTCTGTATTTCTTGAGATTTCTTCTATTATGCCTCTTGTTTTACATGCTGCAGCCAGGTTATATTTTTATTTTTTTCCGTTCCATTTTCTAAAACGCACTGTACTTAATTCTACCTACAGGCTTTCTCAAAGCTCCTTTCTTTCTCAGGAGCATGCTTCACCTTACTGAACCCTGCTCCTGCTATATTCAATGTACCACATATTTTAAGCTCATGAAAATATTCTCAGTGTAATCTCCCAATCCTCCACGAAGACGACTTCTTCCTCTGTCATAGACTTCCATGGATTCTTAATATTTTCTTTATTGTACATATCACAGATTATAATTTTAACAGGTTCTTACCAAATTTGAAAAACTATTACTTTAAAGAGTTTACTTACTGTGAAACCTTTGATGCAGGAACAAAATGCTATATTATAGTGTTGGGGCTCAGAAAGTGGCACCCCAAAGACTGGCACTTTGATATGCTGAGAGGCATTTGAAGATGCCTCAGAATCAAGGTTCCTCTAAATTTGTCTTATCTCCCTCTCCTCAAGCACAAGAGGGACTCTCTCTGGAATTTCCTTGTCTAAGAAGCCTTTCCAAAAGACATGCAATTGTCTTAAGACCCGGTGTCTCAGAATCTCATCAAATAACCAGGAAGGATTAATTACCTGAGAAGAGAAGACACTAGGAGTTATTACCACATCCAGATTGACTTTTCACCTGTTCTTCTGAGGGCAACTCCAATAAATTACCTGGAGGTAATTATCTGCAGCATAAGACAAGTTTTGTTTCTGTGCACTTCTGCACCTCAGCTTCCCAAAGATAATTGTTTATGTATTAGCAGTCCTATCCATACCCCAGTTTCCCTTTTCCCTGTGAAGAGGGTATTTAAGCCTCAATAATCAAGTCCCTCTCTGAGTTCTTATTTTGTGTGACTCCAATGCACATATGTGCCTGTAACAAATTTCCTATGCTTTTTCCTTGTTTACCTCTTTGTTTTTGTTTAATGGTGTCAGCTGTGATCCTTTGTTTTTGTTTAATGGTGTCAGCTGTGACCCTTTGTTTTTGTTTAATGGTGTCAGCTGTGACCCTTTACAATGGGGAGGAACAGGATCACTCCCTTTTTGCCAGTACAGTTCTGTGGGCGAAGATGGAAAGATTGAGACACCTATTCATTCTGGAGTGTGCAGATGAGGTACCGGGACCACTGACAAAAAGCCAACAAAGAAAGGTAGAAATTTTTACCAAGGTCTCTTCTCCCAGATCTCTGCATCTAGAACCTTGTAGAAAATGAAAGATAAACATTTCTCCTTATCTCTTTCTTTCCAAATTCAGGTTAGCAGGAGAAAATAATTTGTTTGGATTGTGACTCCTGTGTAAATTTGGTTTTAGGATGTCCATTTATTATTGAAGTATTCCCTTCCATGAACAGCTATTATTTTTCTGTTTGTCTCGTTTTGTATCCGGAGAACTTAGCTTAGCTTGCCACCTGTTGAGGGTGCAGAAGGCCAATTGGAAAAGGTTGGGGATTCCCCCCCCAAAAAAAAAAACTGTAGTATTCTGATTGTTGCTATCTCTTAAGCTGCTGTCTAAATCTTTCTTTCTTTTAGCTGTTGCTGAGTGTGGCTCTGGATCTTATGAGTAGTGCATGCATGTTTGCACCTTTTTGGAGATGACTCCTGCATTCTTGGTTAACCAATAAACAGCATATCGATTCTGAGTCACTTAGTAGCTACCTTTGGCTTAAAAAACAAAGGAGGAAAAAAGTTTGAAAGCCAGAAGTGTTGGCTGCTTGTCTCTACTGACACTTGATAATAAGAGTTTTGAAAATGTCTTTTAATTTTAAGAGCTCTATGGTCAAAAGTAAGTTTAATACAGGCTAATATTCAGACTATATATATATTTAAGTTTCTCTGTTCTATTTTTGATCATATTCCTCCAACGAGAGTTTTTCATTTGCTGAATCTCTTTTTCTTGAACCCCTGCTAACTAGAACTTCATTGGTCTTTTTGGGAAACTTAAGATCCTCCCAAAATGGCTCCTCTAAATTTGTCCTTCCATTTATTTCTGCCCCTCCTTGTGCCACATTCAATCTTCTACTCAGTGCCCTTCAATCTTTGATCTGTTCCCCTTCGAGTCTCTACCTCCTCCATTTTGTGATCAATGGATAAAAATCTACTGAGAGAAAACATCAGAGTTCTGGTTATACATAAAGGGATCTAAAAGACACTTTATGAGACTTTCTGAGGAACACAGCTAAGAGACCACTGACCCCCTTTTGAGTTCCCTGTCTTCCTTAAAGAGCCCCAGGAGTTCTAACTGAATTTAACCTTATTTCTTGAGGGTCTTTGGTCTGAACTCAGTAATTCAGTTAAAAAATACAAACAAAGTTAAAAAGCCACTTACCAAACTAAATTGGTTTCCAAAGTACAGCTTTCTGATATTTAGCTGGCTATTTTTAAAGTCCTTGTAAAAGAAATTTACATCTATAAAGGAGATCTCCATTTGTAAGGACATATGTATGCACATATGTGCGCATATACATATTTTTATTTTGTATATATGTGTGCATATATATATACACACACAGTCATGTGCTGTATAATGATGTTCCAGTCAATGAGGAACCACATATACAACAGTAGTCCCATAATATTATAATATTATATTTTTACGGTGCCTTTTTAATGTTTAACTGTTTAGATACACAAATACTTACCATTGTGTTACAATTGCCTACAGTATTTAGTACGGCAGCATGCTGTATAGATTTGTAGTCTTTAACTTACGTCTAGATGTGTAGTAGGCTATAGCATCTATGTTTGTGTAAATACACTCTATGTTGTTCACACAATGATGAAATCACCTGATATATTTCTCAGAATGTATTCCCATCTTTAAGCAAGGCATGAGTATATATTTGATTGCACACACCTATATCCTAAGAGTGAATTATTACAAAGGTATTGTAATCAAACAAAATTTATTTTCAGTAGGTAGAAAAGTGTCATAATTCAATGTTTGTCTGGAAACTAATTTTGTAGTTTGAATACTGGGAAAATTTGAACGCAGTAAACCTGCTTATAAATATGGCGACTGGCCAGGTGCAGTGGCTCGCACCTGTAATCCCAGCACGTCAGGAGGCCGAGGAGGGTGGATCACGAGGTCAGGAGTTTGAGACCAGCCTGGCCAACATGGTAAAACCTCGTATCTACCAAACATACAAAAAATTAGCTGGGAGTGGTAGTGGGCACCTGCAATCCCAGCTACTCGGGAAGCTGAGGCAGGAGAATTGCTTGATCCTGGGGAGCAAAGGTCACAGTGAGCCGGGATTGTGCCATTGCACTCCAGCCTGGACAACAAGAGCGAAACTTCATGTTAAAATAAATAAATAAAGCAATTAACAATGAAACTTTTTAAAGTTTTACTTTTATTGTTGAGAACAATAATTTTTAAGGAATAAAATAATTTTAATGGAAGAACTAAAAGACAGACATAAGTTATGTTACTCTGAAGGTAGATTTTAGTAATTTCTATTTCAGAGTTGTGGGAATAAACGAATTAGACGCCAATTACACTTGCTCTGATTTGAATGTGTCATCTCAAAAGCATGTGTTGCAAATTTAATCCCAAATGCAATAGTGTTGGAAGATGGGGTCTAATGAAACATGTTTAGCTTATGAGAGTTTCACTTTTATGGATGGATGGGTGCTGATATCAAAGGACTTGAGGCTGCCAGTCAATCCCTCATGTTTTCTCTCATTCTCTCACATTTCACTGTGGGATGACACAGTGAGAAGCCAGCACCTCAATATTGGACTTCCCAGCCTCCAGAACTGTGAGAAATACATTTCTTTATAAATTATCCAGTCTGTGTTATTTTATATAGCAACATAAAATGGACTAAGACAACACTATTCATTTGTTGATCTTTGCATCCAGCCCTCATTATATTCCTTTAGGGGAAAGGAATTAACAACTGAGAATGAATTGATTCACACCATTCAAAGATCAAAAACAAAGAGAAAGAACAATAGTTTTGAAGAAAGGAGATAATGAAAAATATAAACTTGATCACCAAACTTAATAGGTATACACCTGTCTTAAAAACGATCCTCACAATAATGCAAGTGATTTTTATCAAAATTTTTTACACAATATTTTTTAAATAGGAAGAGCCTGGTGTATCTGTTTAGCCTTTGTCCCTTCTTGTATTTAAACATCTTGACATTCTCTATTTATTCTTTAAGAGAACATTCTGACACTAGAAAAGGAAAAATAAAAGTAAGTTTCTACTTTTGAGTATCAAATGGCTACATCTGAAGTGACATTTCAGGCTATTGTCCTGAACCTGAGCAATGGCTGGTGTAGGAAGACATTTTATGAGAGTTCAAATGTAAATATATTCATGGTTTTTTTGTTTTGTTTTGTTTTTTAGAAAACAGTAAATACCCTGTTTCCAGAATATTAAGCTCTGAGGTGTTTAGAAATGATAAAGAATTTGGAATTCTGAATGCACAGAAAATGTGTCTTATTACCTAGACAGAATCCAGCAAGTTGGTATAGCTATAGTTTAGAAAGAATAACACTATGTTGGCCAGGTGTGGTGGCTCATGCCTGTAATCCCAGCACTTTGGAAGGCCAAGGTTGGTGGATCACAAGGTCAGGAGTTCAAGACCAGCCTGGTCAAGATGGTGAAACCTCGTCTCTACTAAGACTATTTAAAAAACTAACCCAGCGTTGTGGTGGGCACCTGTAGTCCCAGCCACTCGGGAGGTTGAGGCAGAGAATTGCCTGAACCCGGGAGGTGGAGCTTGCAGTGAGCTGAGATGGCACCACAACATTCCAGCTTGGACGACAATGTCTCAAAAAAAAAAAAAAAAAAAAAAAAAAAAAAAAAAAAAAAAAAGAAAGAATAGCACTATGTCTAGAAAGACTAGAAAATGACATAAATCTATGAGAAGAAAAACAATTAGAATGGTAATGTATTGTTCCCTATTGCAGTTTTTACAATCACCACCACAAACAACACAAACTTACTGGCTTAAAATAATGCATTTATTATCTTATAATTTGCTAGATAAGAATCTGAAGTGGGTCTCACAGGGTTGAAATCAAGATGTTGAAAAGGCTACATTGCTTTCTGGAGGCTGTAGAGGAAAACTCATCTTTTTGCCTCTTCCAGCATCTAGAGGCTCCCATTGGCTTTATAGCTCCTTTCCATTTTCAAAGCCAGCAGTGGCCAGACAAGTGTTTTTTAGATTCTATCACTCTGACTTAGATTTTAGAATCTATCACTGATTCTGACTCTTGTTTCCTCTTTCATATATAAGGAAAGAGTGACTAAATTGACCACACACAGACAATGCATGAGACTCTTCCTACCTGGCGACTTCTAACTTAATCACAATTGTAAAGTCTCTTTTACCATGTAAGGTAGCATATTTACAGGTTCCAGGGATTCATATGTGGACACCTTGTGTGTTTGAGGGAGAACATCATTTTCCTGTGAGCCACATGTACAGATGAAATTTTGATTGTCTTCACATATAATAGTTTGATTTTTAGAAAAAAATATTTTAGAAACTCCGTCTATGTCTCCTGCAACATTTCCAGTGTGAAAAAAAAAGCAGTTATAAAATATATAGCATTGCTGTTCTCTGAAAGTAAAAAATAGATGGTCAGAAGGCACTTCACCATTTTTTCCCACAAGAAAAAAAGTCAGAATAGAGAGATTATCATGGACAGAATCTCATTAAAGCACATCAGGAGAAGGAAAGTCACCTCAGATGGATGAGTGATCTGAAATGCAGATGAGCAAAGAAATTTATAAATATATGTGCAAATGTATTTGAACACTGTGGAACTACATGTGTAGAATGATTAAAATAAATCCAAAAAAAGAGATTTAAAATACTAAGAATAATACGTAATTGGGAAATAAAGGTAAAGTGTATTTAACAATTTATTGTATTATCTGATAGGAAGACAAAAGATAATCAAATTTTAAGCTTAGATGAGCTAATTTGATACATTTTGTAATTTCTAAGGTAACCATTAAGAATTTTAAAAGCATATAATTTATAATATTGTAGAGAGAAATATAATTATAAAAATAGTCAATTTAAAAATAACAAAAAAGGAAGAAAGACAGAGTTGATGGGACAAATAGATAGTTTAAAATAAAATGTTGAAATCAAAACTATACATTAATAATTATATTAACTGTGAAATGATTAATGTAAAAGATTATCTTTTTCTTCATAAAAATACAAAATCTAATCTTTGATATTTTTAAGGAACATATTTTAAATACAAAACACATAATGTTTGACATAACAGGGAGGAATATAATATTCTAATTGACAATTAGAGAAAACTGAAGTTGCTGTCAGATTTAACAAATGAAAATAGAATTCACTACTACAGATAAAGAGGATGCAACATATTGATAATAGGTTCAATTAATTTTGATATTTGAATTTGACAGTACTATTAAGAAAATAATGACAAATACACAGCGAAGAGAGATCTTAACTTGCATCTCTTGGTTATCTATAGAAAAGTTGAATAAAAGCTGAGCAAAAGTTGGAAGAAAAAGATACAGTTAAAATATCTGAATATGATTAACAAATATGATCCGTAGACATGCACAAAATATAGTTGTCAAAAGTTGCATAACACAAATTATTTTAGCACTCAAAATATTTTCAAAAAGTTGTTGATATTTTGGGTTATAACTAAAGTCTACACATTTCAAAAATTTTAAATAACATTAGAATATCCTGTTTCCTTAATGTAAATAAGAATCAATGATAAAAAGTAATTATAAAATTCTCACATAATTTAGAATTTAAAAACACCCTTTTAAATATCTCATGTTGAAAATCTTAAAGAAAATTATGTAGCATTTTGGACACATATGGGAATATTGAGACAAGTGTGATAAAATTAATTGTTTAAAGTTATAGCTCACATGCAAACATTAGAAAAAAAGATTAAATTAGTCAATTCAGTACTCTTTTCAAAAATGCAACCTATTCAGGTTTGCAGAGTAGGACATTAACCAAGATACAGCAACATAGATTATAAACACAGACAATTTCTGGAGCAAAATAACATATTAAAACATATAAGAAGAAAAAATCTCAATTGCTCTGCAATGACTAAAGAAATTAAGAGAATTATCATATGAAAATTAAGAATATTATGAATAAATAAACAATTCATGGAAAGGTATAATTTTACAAAACTTGCATAGGAAGAAACAAATCATAATTTAGATCTTGCTGTAGGACAGATTGCCAGTACTAAAGATTTTGATGTACCAGCCTGTCTTTATCTCAAAATCCCTTTAAGTCTGTCTCTTTCACACCCTGGATTGTCTATGAAGTAGTTATGAATGTCAGAGTGTGTGAAGTCTTACATTCCTCGAGAATTCCACACTCCAAGGGTAAATATGAAAACATGGAGAAGCAGTAAGGACATAGGTGTTGCTACTTAGAAAATGAGATTACCTACCCCAGTGCCCCACAGGAGGGACTTAACCTGGAATTTGTCCCCTCCTTTAATGCAGTCCCAATATCTTCAAGAAAATCTTACGATTATTCTGTACTACATTTTTCACATTTTGAAAAAATCCTAGAGGAGCTGCTGCACTACTTACAGTTCCACATTTTTTTAACCTCCTTTACTCATATCCTAAATGACTTAAACTTCATCTGTTAGTGCTCCCTGGCTGAAGATACTGTAGCTTATATTCAAGAGTGCTTTTCCTCATAAATCAAAGGCAAAATACACAAAGGATAACAATTTCTTTTGATTATAATTGGACAAATACTTAATATTCATGTCTTTGCTTTTATCAAATACTTTTGTCACAACTGTCAGCATTGTTCTTTAACAAAATACTCATAAAGAATTGGGATACTTCAAATACTTACTAATTATTAAATAATATAATATTAATTTGTATGATTATTTATAGAACTTATAAAATTTGCATAACATAAAATTAATACTAAATTAATAATTAAAATAAATAAGATTATTAGTAATTGTATCATTCTAATTTTATGCTCTAAATCTACAAAGAACATATCAATTTCTATAAAACTTAAAAAAAGTGAATTTCTATTGATGTATCAACTACTTTCTTAAATATGCAAACACTGTAAACAGCACTGAAGAGTATATATTTATTTATTTGAATATTAATGCATTGTGTGAAGGCAAAAAAGAAAGTTGTGTTTCAATAATGATTAGGTGAACTAATGATACATGTTAAAATGGAAGTTAAAATGAACTCTTAACTATATAATCTTTTACTTAGGGAACTCACCATTGAATATCATATGCTTAATTTTAGCACCTTGTTTTAAAGAGCTTATTATCAATATTTGTGTGTGAGTGGGTTCACAGTATCCAAAGTATTTTATTAAAGAATGAGTTTATATGTTTTATTCTAAAATATTTATTATTTTAGCTTTAATCTTCAAGTTTATAAAACACTTAGCATTAATTTGGGGTGTATCCTGGTAGGACTCAAGGTTAATTCTTCCTTATACTTAATCAGTTGTTTCAGAACAAATTGTTGAGTTTGTTCTTAATTTTGAAATTTCTGTGAGGGGGTCTTTGTGAAAAATCAGTTTGCTTTATGTGGGTAGATATATTTCTGAATTATCTACTCAGTTCTATTTATCAGTTTCCCACCCCTTATGACAATTTTATAGTCAGTTTTGAAAATGTTTAGTGTGAATCTTGAATATTTTCTTTCTTAACAATATTATTTTGTCTCATAGATCTTCCACATTTCTATATAAAATTTAGAATTTTGATTTATTTTAACAAAAAAATCTATTATAATTTTGACTGGGTTTTTAAATCAAAATTGGAGAAAATATTGATTCTCACTTTTGCTTAATATGTTCTTCTAAAATCAGTTCTTATATTTCACTATATTCATAACCCGTTGTTCATATAAACACTTCCTTGTATGCAATACATTATTTTTTTTTACTAAGGTTTTCCCTTTATCTTGTCTTTTGCATTGTTCCTTGCAATTAAGCCTCCTTGAAATTTACTAGGATCCTGTAAGTTGATATCTTGTATAGATTTGAAAAATTCTTAACCATTATTTCTTCAAATACTTTTCTTCCCCGTTATTTCTCTCCTATCCTTATGAGGAACTCTAATCTTATGTGTATTAGGCCATTTGCTATCTGTCTCACAGCCACTGAGACTGTGTGCAGGTAGCACTTGGTCAAACCCTTGACACCTGGGGACTATGGGGATTACAATTCAGGGTGAGATTTAGGTGGAGACACAGAATCAAATCATATCATTCTGCTCCTAGCCCCTCCAAAATCTCATGTCATCAAATTTTAAAACATAATTATGCCTTTCCAACAGTTCCCCAAGTCTTGTATCATTCTAGCATTAACCCAAAGTTCAAGTCCAAAGTCTTATCTGAGACAAGGCAAATCTCTTCCATCTATGAGCCTGTAGAATCAAAAATAAGTTAGTTACTTCCTAGATACAATGGGGCCACAGGCTTTGGGTAAATACACCCATTCCAAGTGGAAGAAATTGGCCAAAACACACTATTCACAATAGCAAAGACTTGGAATCAACCCAAATGTCCATTAGTGACAGACTGGATTAAGAAAATGTGGCACATATACACCATGGCATACTATGCAGCCATAAAAAAGGATGAGTTTGTGTCCTTTGTAGGGACATGGATGCAGCTGGAAACCATCATTCTCAGCAAACTATCACAAGAACAGAAAACCAAACACCGCATGTTCTCACTCATAGATGGGAATTGAACAATGAGATCACTTAGACTCTGGAAGGGGAACATCACACACTGGGGCCTATTATGGGGAGGGGGGAAAGGGGAGGGATGGCATTGGGAGTTATACCTGATGTAAATGACGAGTTGATGGGTACTGATGAGTTGATGGGTGCAACACACCAACATGACACAAGTATACATATGTAACAAACCTGCACGTTGTGCACATGTACCCTAGAACTTAAAGTATAATAAAAAAAAAAAAAAGAGAGAGAAAGAAATTGGCCAAAACAAATGGACTACAGGCCCCATGCAAGTTCAAAATCCAATAGGGCAGTCATTAAACCTTAAAGTTTCAAAATGATCTCCTTTGATTCCATGTCTCACATCCAGATCACATTGATGCAAGAGGCGAGTTCCCACAGACTTATGCACCTCCTTCCCTGTGGCTTTGCAAGGTAAAGGCTCACTTCTAGCTACTTTCACAGGCTGGTGTTGAGTGTCTGCAGCCTTTCCAGAACACATGGTGCAAGCTGTCAGTGAATCTACAATTCTGGAGTCTGGAGAGTAGTGATCCTCTTCACACATCTCCACTAGTCAGTGCCCAGTGGGGACTCTTTGTGGAGGTTCCAACCCCACATTTCCCTTCCACACTGCCCTAGCAGATGTTCTCCATGAGGGCTCCTCCCATGCAGCAAACCTCTGCCTGGACATCCAGGCATTTTCATACATCCTCTGAAATCTAGGCGGATGTTCCCCAACCACAGTTTTTTAATTCTCTGTCCTTGCAGGCCCAACACCACATAGAAGCTTCAAAGGCTTGGGGCTGGGCTTGCACCCTCTGAAGCAATAGCCTGAGCTGTACCTTGGCCCATTGTAGCTTCAGCTGGGATGCAGGACACCAAGCCCTGATACTACACAAAGCAGCAAGGCCTGAGGCCCGGCCCACAAAACCATTTATTCCTCCTAGGCCTCTGTGCCTGTGAAGGGGGTGGGGCTCCTATGAAGACTTCTGACATGCCCTGAGGACATTTTTCCCATATTCTTGGTGATCAGTATTTGGCTCCTTGCTGCTTATGCAAATTTCTGCAGCCAGATTGAATTTCTCCTCATAAATTTTTTTTCTGGCCAGGCACGGTGGCTCAAGCCTGTAATCCCAGCACTTTGGGAGGCTGAGACAGGTGGATCACGAGGTCAGGAGATCGAGACCATCCTGGCTAACATAGTGAAACCCCGTCTCTACTAAAAAACACAAAAAACTAGCCAGGCGAGGTGGCGGGCGCCTGTAGTCCCAGCTACTCAGGAGGTTGAGGCAGGAGAATGGCATAAACCCAGGAGGTGGAGCTTGCAGTAAGCCGAGATCTGGCCACTGCACTCCAGCCTGGGTGACAGAGTGAGACTCCGTCTCAAAAAAAAAAAGAAAAGAAAAAGAAAAAAAGAAAATTTTTTTCTATAGCATCATCAGACTGTAAATTTTCCAAACTTTTATGCACTGCTTCCTTTTTAAACATAATTTTCAATTCCAAATCTTCTCTTTTTGAATGAATAAAACTGACCATTTTAAAAGCACCCAGGTAACATCTTGAAAGCTTTACTGCTTAGAAATTTTGTCCACCAGATACCCTAAATCATCTCTCTCAAGTTCAAAGTTCCACAGATTTCTAGAGCAGGGCAAAATGCCACCAGTCTCTTTGCAAAAGCATAGCAAGAGTCACTTTTATTCCAGCTTCCAACAAGTTTGTCATCTCCATCTGCAACCACATCAGTCTAGACTTCATTGTTCATATCGCTAGTAGCATTTTGGTCAAAGACATTCAAGTCTCTAGGAAGTTCCAAACTTTCCCACATCTTTCTGTCTTTTTCTGAGTGCTTCAGACTGTTCCAACCTCTGCCACTTACCCAGTTCCAAAGTTGCTTCCACATTTTGGGGTACCTTTATAGTAGCACCCCACTCCTGCTACCAATTTACTGTATTAATCTGTTCTCATGCTGCTATGAAGAAATAGTCAATACTGGGTAATTTATAAAGAAAAGAGGTTTAATTGAATCACAGTTTCACATGGTTGGGGAAGCCTCAGGAAACTTAACAATCATAGTGGAAGACACTTCTTCACAGGATGTTAGGAGAGAGAATTAGCATAAGCAGGGGAAATGCCAGACACTTATAAAACCATCAGATCTTCTGAGACTCAGTCATTATCACGAGAACATCATGGAGGAAACTGCCCCCATGATTCAATTACCTCCACCTGGTCCTGCCCTTGACACATGGGGATTATGGGGATTACAAATCAAGGTAGGATTTTGATGAGGACACAGAGCCAAAACATTTCAGTCATGTCGTAACCCGTTCTTCTCTCCGCTCTTATTCAGGAAACCACTGGTATGATTTTGGTCACTCTAAATTAGTTTGCATTTGCAGGAGTTTTATATAAATGGAATTATGCAATATGTATTTTTTGGGGGGTGCTTGATTTATTTTACTCAACATAGTGATTTTGAGAATCATACATTCTGTTGCCTGTATCAGCAGTTAATTCCTTTTAATTGCTGAAAATATTGCATCTTAATGATATAGCACAATTTGCTTATTCACTCATCTGCTAACGGACTTTAAAATTTCTTCCAATTTGGGACGCTTTCAGATAAAGCATCTCTGAAGATTTGTGCACAAATCTGTGTGTAAATGAACTTTAATTTCTCTTTAGTGTATCTCTAGGGGTGGAAATGCTGAGCAGTTGTATTTAACTTTTCAAAGAAAAACCTGACAAATTATTTTCTAAAAGGTTGCACCAATTATTAACTTCTTATGAATATTAAATAAGAGTTTTAATTATTTCAAAACCTTGCTAACACTTAGCAGGATTAGTCTTTTTAATTTTCATTTCAATGTTACAGTTTATTGTTTTAAGATTTCTATTTTATTTCTTTTTATAATTTTCATTTCTTTGCAAATCTTGCCATTTGCTCCACTCATTGTGTCAATATTTTTAAGTTCTTGAGCACATTTGAAACAGTTGTTCTAAAGTATTTGTCGCTAATCCCATCTAGTTCATTGCTAGTAATTTTTATTGTATAGCCGATATTGTGAATGATTGCAAGGTGTCTGATACTGAGTTTTCTTCTGACAAATAGTCACATTGCTACTTTAACTTCTTGACCCCATAAAGCTTGAATTCTTTGTTAAAGCTTTTACCCTTTGTTGTAGACAATGGCAAAGTTTAGGAAGCACCTCAAATCATGATCTGAGATATCAATTGAATGACTAAGTTGCTGAATGAGAGATCTCTCCACTCTGACTGGACTGCAATTCCAATGTCTTTCGACCTTGCACAACCTGTGGAATCTCTGCTCAACTATTAGCCTCAATGAAAACACTCTTTTCTAGGATTCTTGGAGCTTTGTTATGTGCACTTTCTTCCCAGACCTTGGCCTAGGATATGCAGGACCCAACATGAAGACTCCTGGAACCTTTTTGCTTTACATCTATCTTCTTTCTAGTATCCTGAGCAGCCACTGAAACCTGAAGTTCCGGTTTGTCTTGCCCATATCAGTAAGTCTGCCAACAACTGCTGGGGCTCCAGTCCCTGCTATGTTTTCTGGAAAGTACTCAGAAACCTGAGGTGAATATAGAGTTCATTTTCTCTTTCTTTTGCTCATGCATCATCTTCTTAACCTGCCTGAATATAAATCCTTCAAAAAACTTGCTTCATATATGTTGTCCTGTGTTAAACTTGGCTATTTTTGAGAGAATACATTCAATTACAGTTATTAATTACAGTTATTTCATTATGGCAGGACACAGACATCCCTGTGCCATTGCCTTTCAAAGATTTCTCTACTGAATTATTTCTATTTTCTCTCTGTGAAACTCCCATTTCATATGTGATAGATGTTTATACTCTATCATCTATGTCACAAAAGCCTGCACATGTACATACACACATATAAAAATTCAGGTATATATTCACTTATGTATTCAATATTTTATGCCTTTGTTGCATTCTGCATAATTTTGTCAAATCTATTTTCAAATCTTTGATACTATTATCTACTCCTTAATTAATTTATTAGAATTTTACTCCTTATATTTCCATAAGTATATCTTCCATTTCTAAAATTACTATTTGACTCTTGTTTAAATAGGTTATAGCTCTGTTTACTCACCTTAAAATGCTAACTTTCCTTTTATATTTTCAGGAATTTAAAACTATTTGTTGTTTATACCTTTCAAATTTCTCAGTTATCTATAGTTTCATGTTGCAAAAATTGAAATCGGTGTTTACATTTTTTGTCATATGATGCTGCACAACATCCACTTACAAATTTTCAGTAAAAAATATGAAAACAGTGTTTACCCTCAGTAATTAATGAACTATAGTTGTGTATTTGGAAATCATTACCCCATAAATAATAATTTAAATTATCAAATAGATGAATTTGTCAGGAGTGACCTTAAAAAAATGGTTAGCTTTCATTTTATTCTTTTTTACTGTGAAGCAAAAATGGAGCTAAAATCAAACCCTAAAGGATGTGATCATTCCAGGGATAGATTAATAATAAACAACATAAAGAATTTGAACAAAAAACATTCAGAAGGAAAGAACAGATTTAAGTTGGATGAAATATGAAGGGCAACAAATTTAGATATTTCATTAAAGAAATTTGGCTATGAAATAGAGATATTGAGTTGTGGTGTCAGGATAATAAAAATAACGCTGAAAAAATTGCATTAAGATTATAATTTTAATGCATAATGTTCAGTTATATTGTCACAAAACTACATGAATAACTACATTTGTATTCCCTTTTCATCAAAAGTATCAAAATCATGAAAAATTTGTGTTGTTCTTGAGTTGACAGTCTCTAAAGAAAAGGAAAAGAAAAAAAAACCAGTTTTCTTTTTTCAAACCACATTATATTTCTTGTTGTAGGTTTCCTTCTTTTGTTTTTTCTTTCCTTCCTTCCTCACTTCCTCCTATTAAAAAACTCATGTCCTTCTTGCCTTACTTCCTTCTTTCCTTTTCTTTCTTTCCTTTTCTTTCTTTCTTTCTTTCTTTCTTTCTTTCTTTCTTTCTTTCTTTCTTTCTTTCTTTCTTTCTTTCTTTCTTTCTTTTTCTCTTTCTTCTCTTTCTTTTTCTTCCCTCCTTCCTTCCTTCCTTCCTTTCTTTTCTTTTTTCTTTCTCCTTCCTTCCTCCCTCCCTCCCTCCTTCCTTTCTTCCTTCCTTCTTTCCTTCTTTCTTCCTTCCTTCCTTCTCTCTCTCTCTCTGTCTTTCTTTTGACGTCTCCATTACTTCACATAGTTACCTTCACTTGTGTGTGTGGTGAGAATATGTAAGATCTACTTTAAGTCTTTAAAAAAAATAAATAAATAAATAAATAAAGCACATCGAGGTCTTTTGCTCATTTTTTAATCAAGTTGTTTTCTTGTTATTGAGTTGAATTCCCTATACATTTTGAATTTTAACTCTTTATCAGACATATGGATTACAATTTTGATTTCTATTTTTGTAGGTTGTCTCTTTGTTCGGTTGTTTCCTTCATTGTCTAGAAGTTTCATGTTGTTTTTTTTTTAATGTAATCCAATTTGTCTATTTTTACTTTCGTTGCTTATGCTTTTTACATTATACCCCAAAACAATGACTAGTCCAAAGACACAGAGCTATTGCCTATGTATTTCTAGTCATTTTATAATTTCAGATATTATGTCTTACATTTAAGGCATTAATCTACTTTGAGTTGATCTTTGTAAATTATATGATGTATTTGTCCAATTTTATTCTTCTCTATGTGCACATCCAGTTTGCCCAACATTATATTTTAAAGAAACTATTGTTTTCCTATTATGTATAAGTAAATATTGTATTCTATCAGAGAATGAGAATTTAACAACTTAATAACTTAATACAGTAGATGCATTGAACTTTCAGAATAATATACTTAATTTGATTTAAAAGGACAGTTGATAGTCCATTTCTCTTTTCTGTTGGAATTATATTTTAAAGTTGAAAAAGCATGGGTCTATAAAACACTCCACATGATCTTTTTAACTTGATTGGAAAATGTTAAAATTTTGTCAAATAGGGCAAATACTGCAAATTAAGCACAAGAACTGTTTTTAAAAGTGGCTAGATGAGAATAGTTTCTACTCCAGAGAACAAATAAATTCATACAGAGCTATATTATTTCTGAAAATGTATATTACCATAACATTTAATTATTTTACATAAATTAAGAAGAAAATGTAATAAGCCTAATGTGCAAAATTTGCATTATGTTTCATTTTTCAAAATCAATTTTGGGTTTTGGTTTCCTGTGTCTGAGTTAAGATTTCTTCTTTTATCACTTTGATGAAGTACCTTGATTGGATTATCCATTCAAAGTTATATAGGATATTATCTGACAATGAAATGTATTGATTGGTAAAGTGCTGGACTTTCAAAAATTCTATTTACTATTTTTTAACTAAACTAGAAAAATATGAATGACTATATAATGATAAAAATGCATTTATACCCTTTGGGAGGGCAAATAATATTTTGTGAAATCATATTCTGTATGCTTATTATAAGTAATAAAGAAGTTAAATTTTAATTCACAATTTTACTTCCTATGGATGATATGCATTTTATTTTACTTTTTTATTTATTAAATTTTATTCCCCGTATGTGATTTTTAATATGAATTATACTGTGCAGTATCATTTTTTGTTTTACTTTACTTTTCTTTTTTTTTTAAGATGGAATCTCGCTCTGTCACCCAGGCTGTAGTACACTGGCATGATCTCAGCTGACCTGAGTTTATACCAAAACAAAAAACAGAAAATTAAGAAGTACAGTTTGATGAGTGAATAAAAGGTAAGTTTATCACCTTAGAAAACTAGAACAACATAACAATAAAATGTTTTAAAGAACCTTATTATATTTCATATTTATTTGCCAGAACTTTAGTAAAAGTATATCATATAACAGGTATGATCAAATGTGGATCTATGAACAAGTTAACACATTGGATTAAAAATCTATTAAAGATTACTTCTGTGCAGTCTGAGCCCGCTGTGTCCAACAAGATATTGATTTCTTATTTCTATCCCAAGTTCAGTTGGGGCTGTTCACTGGGGAAATTTATAAAGAAACAACTGAAGAAAGTTTAACAGGTCTTTTATCAGAAGTATAATTGCTGTACAGAAGCTCTTTAGTTTCATTAGATCCCAATTGACAATTTTGGCTTTTGTTGCAGTTGCTTTTGGCAATTTCATCATGAAGTCTTTGCCCTGGCTTATGTCCTGAAAGGTATGTGATGGTTAATACTGAGTATTGATTGGATTGAGGGATACAAAGTATTAATCCTGGGTGTGTCTGTGTGAGTGTTGCCAAAAGAGATTAACATTTGAGTCAGGGGGCAGGGAAAGGCTGATCCACCCTCAGTCTGGTGGGCAATATCTAATCAGCTTCCTGTGAATATAAGGCAGGCAGAAAACCATGAAAAAGGGAGGCGGGCCTAGCCTCCCAGCCTACATCTTTCTCCCATGCTGGATGCTTCCTGCCCTCAACATCAGACTCCAAGTTCTTCAATTTTGCAACTCGTACTGGCTCCCCTTGCTCCTCAGCTTGCAGACAGTGTATTGTGAGACCTTGAGATCATGTAAGTTAATACTTAATAAACTAATAGGATACATATGTATATATAAAACCTAATAGGTCTATCCCTCTAAGCGAAACCTGACTAATACACCTATGTTTGCTTCTAGGTTTTTATGGTTTTGGATTTTACATTTAGGTCTTTAGTCCATATTGAGTTAATTTTTGTATAAGGTGTAAGGAAGGGGTCCAAATTCAGTTTTCTGCATATGGCTGGCCAGTTTTTCCAGCACCATTTATTGAATAGGAGATCCTTTCCCCATTGCTTGTTTTGTCAGGTTTGTTGATCAGAAACTATCATCAGAGTGAACAGGCAACCTACAGAACGGAAGAAAATTTTTGCAATCTACCCATCTGACAAAGGTCTAATATGCAGAATTTACAAAGACGTTAAACAAATTTACAAGAAAAAAACAAACAGCCCCATAAAAAAGTGGGCGAATGATATAAACAGACACTTCTCTAAAGAAGACATTTACGTGGCCAGCAAACATATGAAAAAAAAACTCCACATCACTAATCATTAGAGAAATGCAAATCAGAACCACAATGATATACTATGTCATTCCAGTCAGGATGTTGATTACTAAAAAGTCAAGAAACAACAGATGCTGGCAAGGCTGTGGAAAAATAGGAAGGCTTTTACACTATTGATAGGAATATAAATTATTTCAACCATTGTGGAAGACAGTGTGGCAATTCATCATGGATCTAGAACCAGAACTACCATTTGGCCCAGCAATCCCATTACTGGGTATATACCCAAAGGAATATTAATCATTCCACTATAAAGACACATGCACACATATGTTTACTGCAGCACTATTTACAATAACAAAGTCATGGAACCAACTTAAATGCCTATCAATGATAGACTGGATAAAGAAAAATGTGGTACATATATACCATGGAACACTATGCAGCCATAAATATGAATGAGATCATGCCCTTTACAGAGACATGGGTAAAGCTGGAAGCTGTCATCCTCAGCAAACTAACACTGGAACAGAAAACTAAACACTGCATGTTCTCACTCATAACTAGGAGTTGACAATGAGAACACATGAGCACAGGGAGAGGAACAACACAGACTAGGGCTTGTTGTGGGATGGAGGAGAAGGGAGAGAACCTAGAGGATGGATCAATATGTGTGACCAACTACCATGGCACATGTATACCTATGTAATAAATGTGTATGTTCTGCACATGTATCCCAGAATTTAAGTAAAATTAAAAAAAAAAAAAAGAAGAAGAAGTGTAATTGAAAGCAAGCATGGTCCCAGGAAGGAAGTGGTATACTGTGGAATTAGGGAATAGAGGACAATATGTAAAGAAAAAAGTAGATAATCATTAACATCATGAAATATTTGGAGCCATTAGAGACTAGAAAGCTGAATTTTTTAAAAAATATAAGGAAAAATAGAAATGGAAAGGAAAGAAAAATGTAGGTAGCAAGCTGTGGCTAGTCTAAAAATTGAGTCAAATATTGTATGTAATTCCTCTATTTTTTTTTCTTGCCATTGTTCATTTTTATTTTAGATTTACCATATATTGTGAGTAGGTAAAAGCAAATTTAACTCTGCCAAATTTCTATGCAACTGGGTAGCTACGACAATCAGTAGCGCTCACCAAATAGTTTTTATTTCTATTTTTTTAAATTTCTCAGATCACCACTTGATTAGGCAGAGACATTTGACTAGTTCCAACAAGTGTCCTGGAGTCTAAACCCTTCCAAATTGATGCAGAAAAAGCATCAAATGTGGCTCTTCAGCCACCTTTTTCTGCTGCAAATACTATGTTCCAATGTTCCAATGCAAAAATGTAATGTATATTGCAGTAATAAAATGGGTAAAGCCTATGTCACTCTGATCCCTGAGTAACTGTGGGTAGCAGAACTCACGCAAACCATAAGAAGGAATTCTGTTTTTTTGATAACAAGTCATGGAAAGTGTTTGTAAAAAAATAACCAGCATCATTTAGCATATCGTGACTAAACATCACACCTATCCTAATCATACCATCTATTTAGGATAATTTTATAACTATTCATCTTTTCATTTATTCTAATCTAATTCCTGTCCTGTTCTTTAAGCCTCTCTATCAAAGGTCATTGATTACTTCTTAATAGTCTTCTCTGCTTTATTTGAATTGTTGACTCCTATTCTGGAAATTTTTTTCTGTTTCTATCCATAATGTTTTAATTCCTGTTTTTTTCTTACTTGTTAGAAATCTATTGAGTACTCAAACCCTTGAAAACCTCTCTGGGACGTTATCGGCTAGTGAGAGAAATAGACATGTATGAAAATACAATTGTTTCTCAACTGTGAAACATCATCCCTTTTGTTTTTATTACAGTGAAAGAGAAAAATATCAATATTGGATTTGTACATAATAATGAACCTGATAAATTTACATATATGTTTCTTCTCTCAACCTCACATAGGCAAATAAAAAAGAATGCATTCTAAATTTTCACTGGTCATTTGTTCTCTACACTTTCCAAATCATTTTTTTGTATCAAAATGCTCACGACTTGTTTTGGAAAATAGCACTTGCCTTTAATATGTCGCCTTGTGCTAAAGGATCCGTAATGTAAGCCTTATTTAAAATTAATAAGGACTTTTCCTTATTCTGTGAACATAGAAATTCTAATCACTTTATAATGAAAAAGGCAAAGGAATTACACACAGCATTTGTGTCTGCACATAGAGATCTGCATTCCACAGAGAAAGTAGGCTCAGATAAGAGGTTTAGTGCTCAGGTTAGTTTTAAGCATGTTGAGTCTATAGTCTGTAGTGCCAAGTGACTTACATGTGGAATTAAATAAGCCATGCTTGGAGGTACCACGTCAGCTCAGTGCAATCCATAGGGTTTTACATTGTTGGGAACTAAAATTTGCACAATGTAATATAGCTGGAAAAATAGAGATATAACCTGTGGTTAATTAAACACAGGTGGCATCTATCTATCTATCTATCTAGCTATAAAAAACACAGGTGGCAACTATGTGTGTGTGTGTATATATATATATATATATATTTAACTGTATAGCAGTCATATTAACATATAAAGACACAGTTGTGAGTGAAACTATCCTGGTATCATTCCTCAGTTAGGTATGAGATACAATTTGCAGAATTCCAAGAAATACTAACACAAATAAAAGAAAAAAAAAAAAACAATGAAATGGTGATACAAAATTTTATCAAAGAGGTTGAAAGAATGCCTGAAATTCCTAGGAAAGGGACCATTGAAGGAGAAAGTGGTTAACGTAATCACTTCTTTAAAAGAAGTAAAGCAAAAGCACTGTAGTTTGTTCACTGTAATTAATATAAGGAGCCATTGATTGGTAACCTTACCAAAGAGTTCAAGGAGAAGAGAGAGAGCTAAAGCTAGATAGTATAAGTTAAAAAAAAAATAAATGAAGACAGTGAATAATATGTAATCTTTCAAGAAAGGTAGCTATGAAACAGTAGGTAGAGATAGGCTTATGCATGTTTTGGGGGGGTAGATATGAGGCATCCTTTATTTCTATGTTTAAGATGACAGATCCTTAATAATCTTAAAAGGCGTTAGAAATGAGTCATAATAGAAGGAGTGATTGAATACATAGGCGAGAGTGGGACAAGTGAGAGAAAGTCCCCTGAAGTCACTTTATAGCTTTCCTTTCTTTCACTCTTATATATGCTTACTGTGAATTTTAGTCTTCAGTCTTAACCTTCCCAAGAGAGTTCATAGAGTCTAGTGCTTAACAATCAACTCTCTGAGACCGATCCTGAAATCCCATCTCTAGCTGTAATCTCTCTACTTTAAATTTCAGTCCTGGATCTCTAATTGCCTGCTGGGCATATCCATTTTAAATTCAACATATCTAAAAACTAACTCTTCATTCTTCTGAAAAATCAACTTTGCCTCTTGACTCCTTTGTAATTTGTGGTCTGACAGCTTTTCTCTGACTATTCCCACTTCCTTATTCCTTTATATTCAAATACTGTATCTACCCTTAACCATATGGTGGTTGATTAGTCACAAACCTCACAGAATGTTTTCCTTATCTTTTTGGGCTGCATGACCTTTAAGTTCTCTCTCAAAACTAATTTTGCTTCATTCTGGAAGCTGCCATAAATATGAAGCTCACTTGCACTGCAATAAAGATTGTCTAAATTCACAGATCTACTTTATGAATGAGAAAAGGTAATTAAACTGACAACTCTTTTCTCCCCAAAGGAACTTAAAAAGCAATTTTCAGATTTAAAACAAAAAATTAACTCTTCTAACTTCATCATGTATGTTATTATACATATATATTACATTTTATATAACTCAAATATCAATTGAAGGATTTGTTTTTCCCCAAAAAAAATCACCAATAATTTAGCCAGGGGTTAGGTCAGAGAATATTCAGCAAATCATGAATGAGTTCCCTCAAGGATGAGTTTCTGGTGGGAATAATTCATTTGATAAAATACTCAAAAGAGCAATTAAGTATCTGTAGGGAGACACCCTGAAACTATTGCTATGGAATAAAAGATGAAATGCTCCTGATTGCTGTAAATACAAAGTTGCATGCAGGATTGTGTAAAGACAATGCCAGGTTGGGACTGCCAGAATGAGCAAACAGCACATGATGTGCTTTCCCCTGCCGAGAGCCTATGAATGGACGTGCAGTCAGGGAGGTTTCACATCACCAGGATTCCTATCCCAGAAAAGCAGATGTTCATGGCTCTGGGAATGGAATGCAATCCTTGTGGAGAACCTATAAACGGATGCATGAGGAGCACCTGTTCATATGGATAAGATAGGGCTATAAACACCCTTCTCTTGCCACAGCTCTTCTAGGCTTCTTTAGGCTCTTTAGGGTTAAGGCATACTCCCTTCTGATAATTTCTAGTCTAACCAGTTGTCTAGCTTCACGTCCTGTTTCTATTGATTGTTTGCAACCAGCTTTGCAACTGTTTCTGCTGAGTAATATCTTGCAAATCATAGGTTATGGAAAGACTGTGTTTCTGTTTTAAGGCTCTGTTAGAAATTGCTGATGCACATACTATATTGTAAATTCTTATCTCTGTATAATGTACTTCTGCATACTGATGTTATGTTAAAGAATTACTTCATCTCACCTCATAATCAAACGACCATAAATCCCTCACTAACCTACCCCCACCCTCACCAAACTTAATAATAAATGCTGGTATATCCAGTGCATTGGTGGCCAGAAGGCGTCGACTCCCCTGGACCCCAGCTTTCACTATCTTGTGTGTGTCTATTATTTCTTGACCTGCTAATCCGCCTGGAAACAAAGAAAGAGCCCCGTTGCATTGCAGGCTGTTGGCCAGATCCCTCAATAAGTATCAATATATTGAAATTAAAAAGTTAGTTGAGATTATGATTAAAAATACTTCAAAGTTATTTTCATTTAATTAAAGAAAGACAGTATGTCTCATTATTGTGGTGATTGGGTAAGATGTACCTTGGCCTCTTCAGTTCATTCTAAAGATCTGTCGGTTACCTAAGACCCAGTGCTAAATATTCAGCAACTTGAAAAAATATATAACATATGTGCTTTTCATGAACTCAGAATTAATTCTTTTTGGGAACTGCAGTCAAAAATTACTAATTTTTATTTATTCTTGAATTTATTCATCCATCTATTTACTGACCCTAACTATACAGCAGATATTCTTATTCATAAAATATATTTAGGTAGAATGTTTGACATAATAAGCTATCAATATATTTTATAAATTGTCTTTCAGGAGCAAAACCATATATGCAATGTTTTCTCAAAAGTTCTAAAAGTAGTATACATTTACATAATTTTATGCATATATATTTTTTAATGAAGTAAGGAAGCTTTTAGTGAATTTTTTTTTTTTTTTTTTTTTTTGAGACGGAGTCTCGCTCTGTCGCCCAGGCTGGAGCACTCTGTCGCCCAGGCTGGAGTGCAGTGGCCGGATCTCAGCTCACTGCAAGCTCCGCCTCCCGGGTTTACGCCATTCTCCTGCCTCAGCCTCCTGAGTAGCTGGGACTACAGGCGCCCGCCACCATACTGCATCACACATTTCTGTAAGCAAGAGGGACAAAATTAAAAAGAACTATTTTCTTGCCCTCATTGAGCTTGTGTTTTGGTAAGAAGAGGCAGAGCTATTAATATGTGAAATAATTAATAAATAAATAAATAAATAAATAACATTCTGTAATATGTGAAGTGCATTTTATGTATGAACATACCATATATAATAATTGCATATAATAGTCTGTCAATACGCAATACTATTTTTTACATTATAGAGAGCAATAAAGAGACAAAAAGAGATAGAAAATATGGTTTTTCTTCCAAAAGCCGTTAACTCTTCGGAAGTATTAAATTACCTGGCTGAAAACCCACACATAACAGTTTGTCTCACATAACAAGAACCATAGTTAGGTTATTGCTTTTCTTGTATCAGTGGCCCAATAAAATCAGGACCAGCATACTGAAAGTTTCTAGCTATAAAATTGAGGAAATTGAATATTTAGCTTTTACAAATTAAAAGAGAGAGAGAGAGAGAGAGAGAGAAGGAATTTGGCATTGAGTATTGTTTTAGATTGGGTTCCACAGAACCAGAACCTGAGATTTATTTTGAAAGTGACTTGTTTTTAGGAAGATCTAGCAGAAATAGTGGGAAAAGACCAAAAAAAAAAAAAAAAAGAAAGAAAAGGTGCATCATCAAGTCTGGTACCAGGTATCAGGTGACACTTGATTCAGTCTCATGATGGAGCTTTAGAGTCATGGGCAAGATCACATCATTGCCTTGTTTGGAGCAACAGAATCAGGGCAGATTCCTGGGAGGAGTACTTCCTTAATCAATTCTGGTAGTCCATATCTGAGCTCTGGAAAACTGCGGGAAGCCCTTGGAAATGCAATATGCATGTGTTGGCTATCAGGAATGAAAGTGCACCATGAAAATGGTAAATGGATCCAAAAACACATTGGCAGGGCACTTACATTATCTTCTACCTGTGTTGGGTGAGCTAACCTACATTCTGCTACAGAGGGTCAAAGTACAAAGATATAAAATGTCAAATAATAGTGAAAGTATTAATACTAGAGATAATATAACATTACTAAAATTGAGTCAATATATTACTAAGTCACACATATAGTACAAAATTTCTGATAGGTTCAGTAGGACAATTTTGATTATATTTATTTATATATATACGTAGTTTGGCCCTATAACTTTTAAAAATACATAAGGAAGAATGCAGTAAAAATTCTGTACAATCATTTGGAGAAATGGTAATTTACCCAGAACTCTGAGATAGAATCACCTTAGCAGAATGAAAATAAGGTCTTTTCCTAGTGAACAACTAAAACCAATATTTGGACTTAAGAGCATTCATTAGTTATTTTTAAATAGGCACAGGTCTTTACAAGGCCTTTGATTATGTTTTAGTGACTTTAGAAATTCCACTTGAAAAAATGAAAAATATATTTTTAGTTTAAAATTTCCCTTTATTACATATGTTTCTGCTTATGAAACTACAATGAAAATAAACCTGAAAATAAATCAACAAGGAGATTATTAATAATAATTTTTCCTATACAAGTTTAAGTTTAATAAATGATTTATTCTAATCTACTTACAAAGATAATCCTCAAATATATGCCTGATAATTCAATAGACACCACTTAAGAGAGGAGAGTGGTTCTTATGATGGCAGAAATTAGCTGCTTTATATAATCAGTTAATTTGTTTTCACTATTGACTTTTAAAGCCCTTTGAACAATTTTTAGTGCTGTCTTTCATCGTGTTAATCATGTTCACTTGAGATGAAAGAAGCAGTCTAAAATAATCTATTCAAGCAGAAAATTGCTGTAGCTGTCTGCTGCACTGTGATGTTGTATTACCCAGTCAACACTAGCTGCCATTTTACTCCAAAGAAATGTTTGCCAATGAAGGTCCCTATTTGGAGGAGAAAATTCCACCTGTAATTGAGCTTTCCCTTTTGCATCATTGCTTTTCATCCTGAACCTAATACTAGCAGATCATAATAATTAGTTTTGATAACTCCTTGGGTTTTTTTTTAAATGAGAAGGTTGTGTGGTTTTGCATCGCTTAGAGTATTGCTTTTTAAATGAAGTATATAAGACTCAGTCTAAATCCTCATATGAAGATGCTAACACACAGTAGACCCTTTGCTTCACTTGAAACAAATTCCTATTACTTTCCAAGGAGCATTAATCAACTTTATAAATCAGATTGGTATTTATATGTGGATTGAAGTAATTATTTTTATTTTCTTTATTATGCTGTTTATTAACATGCCTAGTACATTTTAAGTTGTTAATAGATTGAAACTCAATGAAAGGATTTTATCCTTAATCCTCTGTTAATAAGAATCTTATTTCTCACCATTTTCTTAATAAATGTTATTGACCATAATGCATGGAGGCAGACAGTGTGGGGAAACAAAATTCGATTTTCTCCAGTATCCTGGTTTCCAAATAATTCACAATCTATTAAAATATATTTTCAAAATAATTTTTCAGGAAGTTTCACTAGAGAAAAATTTGTTCTGTCTTTTTACTTCTTACTATTCAACGAGTATCATAGTTTCTTTTTAACTTTGCAGGAGCACGTAGCCTAAAGACAGTTTCTTTAGTCAGTTATTTCCTTGATCATTATAATTATGGCAATGCCCAAGAAACAGAATTACTTAAAAAGATCTTTCATTTTGAAATATTTTATAAGTAAAATGTGAAATTGCAATTAAATTTCTATGATAATTGTTTACTAAACCTATTTAAGTATATGCATTAGCATTATTTTCCCTTATTCCTTGAATCAATTGTAAGACATATTCAGAAATCATGACAAAGTGATTAGTGATTACAAGTTCCAATTTAAGCACTGTGTGTTTGAAATAATTTATACTTAAGAATTCAGCTATAACTCATGAAAACTAAATGCTTTGTATTAGCACTACAGTTATAATCAAATGCCATTTAATTAACTTTAGACCAACTTTTTCTGACTTATAGTTGTCATTGAAGTAAATATTAAAGTCTGATTAATTACACTTTGAAAAATCTGTATTTAGAAAATGGAGACACCTAGTGTGTCTCTGAAACATTGCAATAACAATTACCATGGGCTTGTTGAGTTCCTACTGTTTTAAATGCTTTGTATATATTAGGTAAAATAATCTCACATCAGCTCTCTAAATAGCCAGATAAGTTAACTTTTATTTTCAGTAAGGAAATTGGATACACAGAGACACACAAAGATGGCAAAGTCATGGCTAGATACTGAACACCTCTCTGGAACCTAGCAATTAAGTTGTTTTACATATATGCTTTATATTTTAAAAAGCAGAAACATCTGTCAATTGCTTCAGTGGCAAAAAGTAAGAGACTGGTCAACTCTGCTTCAGAGATGCTTAGGCCTCGAAAGATACATTGGTGTTCATCAGTAGCAAGTGGATTGCAGTCATTCCAAGCAGGTGTAGTGATAGGACATATCTCACAAAATGGAAATAAAAGGATATTTTTAGGGAATTCTGAAGAGTCCAGTATAAAAGAAGTATGCCATATTATTTGAAATTAAGAATAAAAATAAGGTTCATATATCCTGGGAAAACTGACACACGCAGGATTATCAATTATTTAGCTAACATAAATCTTCAATCAGATATCTTCTGAGAGCAAACAACATCTAAAATATTATCTTCAACGGTGCGCAGAATCACGGGCGTGTTTCTTTCAAAATTGTATAAGAACAAATAATATTATGCTCCAACATATTACTTTCATAGAAATTACTCAAGATGGCAGACAACAAAACAAAGAAAAATTTTCAGTATACAAAGGAGTAGCATTAAATTTAATTGAACTCAGTATCATTATTATTAACACGTTAAAAAATATAAGATGTTTATTAATTTTTATTGCTTTTAAAATCAATTGCTTTTGCCTCAAGCAATACTAAGATACCTAGAAGTAATATGTATCATACTTAATAATATAATATTACACTATTGCATGATGATGATGCAAAGACGTGCTTTCTTAAGAAAACGGTAAATCACTTCGAGATGTTGCACTAATTACTTATAAAATTTTCCAAAATGGACATATTTAATTATCATTCTATTGATAATTGAGCAGTATTATACTTACAAAATGTAACTGCTCTTCAATAGCTAATAATAACTAAAGATTATGGTTGTTCAATACTGAGGATCACAGTAAAAAATAAAATTATATTATTGAGATAGGTAACAAAATATTTTAGGAAATAGCTTCATTATTACTAAACCAAGCATAGTGCTATAGGTACTAGAAGTTTTATTCATGGAAATTAATATGAAAACACTAAATAGAAATACAGTATTTGCTGTTCATAAGGCCAAGTTTAGGCATTATTTTTTTTTTAATCAGTCTAACTTTTTTGTAAAACCTTGAACCTTGACAGGTTATCAGAAGAAAGTTTTTTCAGAATTTGAAAAGTGAGGAGTGCAGCATTTTAATGCTTAAGAGAAGAACACAGTGGAATAGCATCCTTAAAGTACTGAAAGAAAAATATGTCAAATTATGATTTATTATTAGGTGAAAGAATTCGTTGGAAATAAAGACAAAGTAAAAGCATTTATAAAGATATACAAACTTAGAGAATTTCACACTAGTATTTCTGGACTATAAGAGTTGCTGAATAATATTTTTCAAGCTAAAAAAAGATGACACTAAAAGGGACTCAAAACTACTAGAGAGAAAAAAAATACCCTGGAAATGGTAAGTATGTGAGTAAATATTTTTTAAAAACTATTTTATTATTTTCCTGATTTCTTTAAAAGATAACTAAAAGTTTAAAACAAAAATAGGCACAATGTATTTAAGACTTTGTAAAGTAAGCAAAAGTATAAGCAACAAAAGTAGGAAAAAGGTAAAAATAAATAGATTCATGCTATATTATTACTTTAAGTTAAATTGTGCAATAATAATTTGAGGAGAATTGTGTGAAATTAATAATATAAATTGCAATCCCTAGAGAAATCATTAAAGAAAGATATATACGTAAAAAGCCAATAAATGAGATAAAACTAGGTATTTTAAAACTACTAAATTAACCAAAATGTGAAAAGGGAAAGGAGAAAAAAAAGAACAAAAATTACATGAGGTACATAGAAAGCAACTCTCAAATGGTAGACTTGAATTTGACTGCAATTAGATTACAATTAAATGGAATTAACACACTTATGAAACAATAGATATTGTCAAATTACATAAAAAAGCAAGCACAGCTATTTATTATTTATATAAGATGCACTACAAATATAAAACAGGTAACTATTTTATAGTAGAATTCAGAGATAACATTTTATCAAAATTTCAAATCCTGATAATAAAGATACCATTAAGAAAATGAAAAGGGAAGAATAAACTGTGTAGGAAGCATTCACAGTTCATGTATTTAACAAGAACTTGTATCTGTCATATACAAAGAACATCCACAAATCAATAATAAATTTTTAATAGACATTCAATTAAAAATGGGCAGGGTCTTTGAAGAGACTTTGTAAAGGAAGAAATGACTAGTGAAGACATGAAAACATACTCAATCATTAACCATGAGAGAAATGCAAATTAATACAGCAGTGAGATATCATTACAGGAGGAGTCCAGCCCCTGATTAAAACCTATCTGATTTTTCAGGCCTAAACATAGGCAATTACAAAGGCTTTATATGGCAAGCCTCATAGCGGAAAATGCCTTTCTGACACCAGACTCGGTGCACAACCATTGCATTGCAATCTCTGAGGGGAGTCACAGTCAAGGACTCAGAAGGCCCTGGTCAGTCATGTTCTTCACATATTTGGATTCCTAGGCCAGGCACCTTCTTTCCTAGGGCTCTTTATTGGAGATCTTGGGCAGAGGAATGTCTGCAGATACACTCTTTTGGTGGTGGCAGGAGGTTGAGGGAGAGAGGAAATCCTGAAGATATTTTTCTCCACCTTAACTCAGTACCCAGTATACTTTTCCACTCTTAGCCCTTCCTCCTCATTCTTCCATCAACACTTTCCCATTCTTAAAACTTCTGGAGAAGGGCAAAAAAGCAAAAGACCAACAACAGCAAAACCTGATGAGGGTCTGTAGCAACAAGAACTCTTATAGGTTTTTGATGAATTGCAAAATGGTATCACCAGTTTAAAAAATTGTTTAATTTTTTTTTGCAATGTTAAAGTTTTATTTTTAATAATTCTAAATTTTTATTATAATAACAAATTGTAGCTAGCAGCAATTGCTTTTGAAAGGGATTCAAGAACACATTATTTCAAATCTGAATATACATAGTTGCACAATGATTAAATGGCTACAGCAGTCCATCCATTATAAAGGTATTTACTGTAACCATCAAGCAAATAGAAATATACATATGCTAAATTTCTGAGGCTTACCTCTACTATTTATTAGGTTTTCCAGTGATTGATTCAGATCTTTATTAAAGTTAAAATTCATTAAAATTCAAACTCTCAAATACTGCACAGGCACTTTTTATGAAGAAATTGACAGTTGAATCTAAAACTTTTCTCAAAATGTCAAAAATATAGAGTAGCCAGAATAATTTTTTAAAAAGAAGAAAACTTAGGAATTCACACTAGTTTATTTCAAGATTACTCTAAAGCTACACTAATCAAGACAGGCTGATATTGCTGAAGGCATAATTATACAAATCAATGAAACAATATATAGAATCCAAAAATACTCCTACATTGATACATTATTTTTTAAAATTATTAACTTTATTTTAGAATAGTTTAGATGTATAGAAAAATTAAGCAGATGGTATACAGTTCAGATATGCCTCTTATCCCCCACCAGTTTCCCTATTATCTTGCATATGTGTGCAATATCTTGCACATGTGTGTTATATTTGCTACCCCTAGTGAATCAATAAAGATACATTAGTATTAAATAAAGTCCATAGTTTACATAAAGGCCATCCTTTGTATTGTACAACTCTGTGAATTTTGACAAATATATAGTGTCTTGTGTCCGAGTGCCATGCAGAACAGTTTCCCTGTTCTAAAAATCCCATGTGCTTTACCTGTTGCAGCCCTACTCTCCTTTAACCCACTCCTGGTATCCACTGATTATTTTACTATCTCCATAGCATTGCCTTTACCAGAATATCATATATTTGGAAACACAGTATGTAGTCCCTTCAGGATACACAGTGTGTAACTTTTTTTCACACAGCAATATGCCTTTATATTTCCTACATATCTTTTCAAGGCTTGATGCCTTATTTCTTTTTATTACTATATAATATTCCACTGTATGATAAACCAGTTTGTTCATCCATTGACTCTTAAGAGCACATGTTGGTTGCTTCCAGCTTTTGGCACTTATGAATAAAGCTGCTATAAATATTTATGTGCAGACTTATGTAGACAGACATTTTCAATTCAATCTGGCATATACCTGTTTACATGATTGATGGATGTGATAGTAAGATTTATGTTCAGCTTTGTAAGAAATTACCAACTGTATTCAAAAGTAACCAGATCATTTTATATTACCACACCAGCCGTGGTTGAGAGTTCCTATCGTTCCACATCTCCACCAGCATTTGGTGTTGTCAGAGTTTTCTATTTTATCTATTGTAATATGTGTGTAGTGATATCTCACTTGTTTTAGTTTGCAATTCCCTAGTGACATATGATCTTTAGCGTATTTCCATATGCATATTTGGCATCTGTATATCTTTTTTTGGTGAGGCTTTTTTTTTTTTTTTTTTAATATCCTTGTCTATTGTTTTCACTGTGCTGCTTTCTTATTGTGGAATTTTAAGAGGTATTCAGAAAAAATACCTATTTCTGTATTTTGGATACAACTCCCTTATCAGATTGCCTTAACACCAAAATAAGATAAAAGCATTACAAGAATGAAAAACTAGGATAACATTTACACATTCTTCTCAAATGCACGTGGAATATTAACCAGAATAGACTATAAATTAGGCCATAAGACAAGTCTCAATAAAGTTAAAAAGTGAAATAATACAAAGCATACTCTTCAACCACAATTGTATGACATTAGAAATCATTAATAGTTGGAAATTTGGGGACTTAACAAATATGGGAAAAGTAAAACACACTATAAATCCCACTAAAAAATACACGCTGCTTTGAGCATATGTCAAAGAAGAATTCAAAAGAGAAATTAGCAAATATTTGGAAATAAATGAAACTGAAAAAGAACTATTCAACAACTATTCACCAAAGCTTGTGGGATTCACCAAAACAGTGCTGAGAGAAAATTTTATGGCTTTAAATGGCTATGTTTACAATGAAGGGAGATCTGCAAGGCGCGGTGACTCACACCTGTAATCCTAGCACTTTGGGCGGCCAAAGGAGGCAGATAACTCGAGGTCAGGAGTTCAAAACCAGTCTGACCAACATGGTGAAACGCTGTCTCTACTAAAAATACAAAAGAATTACCTGGGCATAGTGGCAGGCGCCTGTAATCCCAGCTACTTGGGAGGCCGAGGCAGGAGAATTGCTTGAACCTGGGAGGCGGGTTGCAGCGAGCCAAGATTGTGCCACTACACTCCAGACTGGGTGACAGAGGAGACTCCGTCTCAAAAAATAAAGGGAGATATCAAATGAGTAATCTAACCATCCACCTAATGATATTCGAAAAAGAAGCAAAATAAACATAAAGCAAGCAGAACGAAGGAAATAATAAAGATTTAGTCATAAATTAATAAACAAATAACAGAAAAACAATAGAGAAAAATCAACAAAGCCAAAACATAGTTCTTTGAAAAGATCAACAAACTTGACAAAACTTTAGCTCGGCAAACAAAGACAAAAAGAAAACTCTTGTTACTAAAGCCAGAAGCAGAATATATTACTCCTAACTTTAGATATAAAACAAAAAGATTGTAACGAATATGGAAACAATTTTATGTCAACAAAACAGATTCCTAGATGAAATAGATGGATATCTTGAAAGACACAAATAAACGAACCTAACTCAAGAAAACTAAATATATAAATAGATTTTTGACAAAGAAGAAGATTGAATTAATAATTAAAAACCTTCTCAGAAAGAAAAGCCTAAGAGAAGATAGCCTCATTATTGAATTATCTCAGACATTATAAAAAGCATTAACACCAATCATTAAGACTCTTCAATAAAATAGCAGAGGAAGGAACATTACCAAAATCTGACTATTTTGTTACTTAATAACAAAATAGTATACAAATACATTAGTAACAACAAAAACTAAAACCAATATTTTTGTAAATATATATGTAACAAACAAACATAAAACACAAAAAAATCACTAAAATATTACCAAATCAAATTCAGCAATGTATACATTGTGTAAAAGAATCATATAACATAACTAAGGGAGATGTGGAATATGGAATTCAAGGAGGCACAACCTGAGAAGATCAATTAATGTAATATTATAACCTAATGTAGTATACAATAATAAAATAAAGGGAAAACAATCTCAATTGATTCAGAAAAAAAGCATTTCACAAAATTCAAAAACCTTTTATGATAAAAACACTAAAGCTAAAGAAACTAGAAATAGAAGGGAACTTCTTAAAACTGGCAAAGAGCATCTCTGAAACACTTACAGCTAACATCATATTTAAGGGTGAAAGGCTAAAAGATTTCTCACTAAAATCAAAAACAAGACATCTATGTCCACTCCTGTTACTCCTATTCAACATTGTATTGAAGGCTCTAGCCCGGGAAATTAGGTAACGACAACAAAAAAGGCATTTGATTAGATAGAAAAAAGTAAGTCTATATTTACAGATGATATCTTATATATATTAATTTCTAAGAAATCCATCAGGAAAAAAATTTGAGATAATAAATACACTAAATAAGATTGAGAGATACCAGGTGAATATACCAAAATCAATTGTATTTCTCACACTAGCAATAAACAATCCAAAAATGAAATTCAGAAAACAGATCCATTTATAACAGCATCAAAAGCAGGAAAATTCTTTTGAATAAACTGAGCAAAAAGAAATGCAAGATTTGTACACTGAAAGCTATACAACATTGTCAAAAGAAATTAATGACTTAAATAAATGGAAAGACATATTGTGTGTGTAAACTGAAAGACTTATTCATCTTAAGATGGCAATATACCCCATATTTTTTTCACAGATTCAACACAAACCATATCAAAACCCCAGCTTCCTTTTATTCTGAAATTGACAAACTGTTCTTAAAATTCACGTAGAATTGCTGGGGCCACTGTAAAGTCAAAACAACTTTTTTTCTTTTTCTTTTTCTTTTTTTTTTTTTGTGATGATGTCTCACTCTGTCACCCAGGTTGGAGTGCAGTGGCACGATCTTGGCTCACTGCAACCTCCACCTCCTGGTTTCAAGTGATTCTCCTGCTTCAGCCTCCTGAGTAGCTGGTATTACAGGCATCCGCCACCATGCCCAGCTAATTTTTGTATTTTTAGTAGAGATAGGGTTTCACCCTGTTGGCCAGGCTGGTCTCGAACTCCTGACCTCAAGTGATCCACCTGCTTCAGCCTCCCAAAGTGCTGGAATTACAGACGTGAGCCATCATGCCTGGCAAAACAAACTTGAAAAAGAACAAAGTTGAAGACATCATACATCCTGATTTTAAACCTTAACACAAATCTACCATAAACAAAAGTTTGTGGTGTTGTCATGTGGATAAGCATATAAATCAACAGAATGCAATTGATATTTCATAAATATACCGTTATATTTATCATCAATTGACTTTAACAATGGTGGGAAAACTATTCAAGGGGAAGTACAGACTTCTCAGTAAAAGGTCCTGTGCCAACTAGATAGTCACATGCAAAATAATCAATTTAGACCTATATCTCACAGCATATGTTAAGAGAAAAAAATCTCAAAACAAATTAAAGACATAAAGGTAACATGTAAATCTATAAAGTTTGTATAAGAAAAAAATAGGTCTAAATATTTGTGACCTTAATTAGGCAATGATTTCGTAGATATAAAACAAAAAGCAGAACAACAACAAAAAAATAAATTGGACTTAATAAAATTTGTCCTTTAAAGTATACTATCAAGAAAGCAAAATGTTAACCCATAGAATGAAAAAAAAATTCCAATCACACATCTGATAAAAGACTTTTGTTAATAGTGTATAAATACTTCTACTCCTCAATAATAAAATGATAAATATTCCAATAAGAATACAAAAAGGGTTTGAATGAACATTACTCTAAAGAAGATATATTAATAGAAATAGCCAATAAGCATATGAAAAGATGTTCAGTATCATTAATCATAAGGACATTGAAGGTTAAAGTCACAAGGTACCACTATATACCTGGATGGTTCTAATTTCAAGAAGTCAGAAGATAATAAATGTTTGCAAAAGATATGGAAAAATCAGGGCTCTCAAACACCCTTATAGAAACTTCAAATGGTACAGCCACTTTAGAACACAGTTTGTTCCTCAAGAATTTATACTTAGAGTTGCCATACGACCTGACAATTCTACTCCTATGTATACACCAAAGATAACTGAAAGTATACATCAACATAAAAATATGCATGATATTCATAACAGCATTATTGATAATAACCAAAAAGTGGAAACTATTAAAATCTCTCAGTTGATGAATGTATTATATAAAGACAATGTAATATATCTAAACAATGGGAAATTATCTAGCTATAAAAAGGAATCAAGTACTAATACATGCTACAAAGTATATAAACCTTGAAAAAAATATGCTAAGTAAAACAAGTCACACAAAAAAGACCACATATCATACATTTCTTCTTACATGTAATGTCCAGAATAGACAAATCCATAAAGATACAAGTATATTAGTTTTTGACTGGAGCTTAAAGGAGGAGGGGACAATGAGTGATCATTAATTAATTTGGGGTTTTATTTGAGTGATTAAAAAATATTCTGAAACTAGATATTGGTGATGGTTGCACAATTTTGTGAATATACTAAAAACCACTGAATTTGTACACTTTAAAAGAATGAATGTTATTGAATGTTATAGTATGTGAATTATTTCCCAATTAGCACATATACACATACACACTCACACAGTTCCATTGAAATACAGCTACACACCTATGAAAATGACTAAAATTTTTAAAAGATAAAAATGGACAATAAATGTGACAGCAAAGATGGAGAACAACTGAAATACTCATTTGTTGCTGGTTGGAAAATAACATGATACAACCATTCTTGAAATGCAGATTGGTGTTTTTCTTAAATCTAAATACAATCCCACTCTTAGGTATTTTCTGAAAAGAAATAAAAACTACGTTCATACAGAAAACTGTAAACAAATATTTATATCATCTTTATTCATAATCACCCCAGTTTGAAAGCAATCAAAATGCTGTTCAATTGGTGAATTGATAATCAAACAGTAATACATCTATTTAATATTACTCAGCAATAAAAAAAATGTGTTACTGACACACACCACAACACAGATAAATCTAAATGCTAAGGGAATGAAGTAAGACTCAAAAGACTACTCCATGATATTATTGAAATGATATTCTGGAATAGATCAGTGGGGAAATGGTTTGACTAAAAGAACAAAAGATTTAAGGGGATATTGGAATTAGTCTATATCTTGACTTTGGTGATATTTAGACAAAAGTGTTTGTAACAACTCATAGAACTGACAAGGCGTTTGCATTTTACTGAATATAAAATACTGGTTAAGGTTTTGGTTGCATCCAAGATGGCTGAATAGGAAGAGCTCTAGTCTGCAGCTCCCAGTGAGATCTACACAGAAGATGAGTGATTTCTGCATTTCCAACTGAGGTACCTGTTTCATCTCATTGGGACTGGTTGGACAGTGGGTGCAGCCCATGGAGGGCAAGCTGAAGCAGGGCAGGGTGTGTCTCACCTGGGAAGTGCAAGGGGTCAGGGCATTTCCCTTTCTTAGCCAAGGGAAGCCATGACAGACAGTACCTGGAAAAACAGGACACTCCCATCCAAATACTGTGCTTTTCAACTGTCTTAGCAACCAGCAGACCAGGAGATTCCTACCTGTGCGTGGCTTGGCGGGTCCCATGCCCACAGAGCCTTGCTCAGTGCTAGTGCAGCAGTCTGAGATTGACCTGCAATGCTGCAGCCTGGCGAGGGGAGGAGTCTGCCATTGCTGAGGCTTGCGTAGGCAAACAGAGAGGCCGGGAAGCTCGAACTGAGTGGAGCCCACCGCAGCTCAGCAAGGCCTACTGCCTCTATGGACTCCACCTCTGTGGGCAGGGCATAGCTGAACAAAAGGGAGAAGACAACTTCTGCAGACTTAAACGTCCCTGTCGAACAGCTCTGAAGACAGCAGCAGTTCTCCCAGCATGTTGTTCAGGCTCTGAGGATGGGAAAGACTGACTCCTCAACTGGGTCCCTGACCCACGTGTAGCCTGACTGGGAGACACCTCCCAGTAGGGGTGGGAGACACTTCCCAGTAGGAGTGGGAGACACTTCCCAGTAGGGGTCAACAGACACCTCATACAGGTGGGTGTCCCTCTTGGACAAAGCTTCCAGAGGAAGGAGGAGGCAGCAATATTTGCTGTTCTGCAGCCTCCGCTCGTGATACCCAGGCAAACAGGATCTGGAGTGGACCTCCAGCAAACTCCAACAGACTTGCAGCTGAGGGACCTGACTGTTAGAAGGAAAACTAACAGAAAGGAATAGCATCAACATCAACAAAACGGTCATCTACACCAAAACCCCATCTATAGGTCACCATCATCAAAGACAACAGCACATCAAAAAGCTTATCCACCACGATCAAGTTGGCTTCATCCCTGGGATATCAGGCTGGTTCAACATATGCAAATCAATAAATGTAATCCATCATATAAACAGAAACAAGGACAAAAACCACATGATTGTCTCAATAGATGCAGAAAAGACCTTCAACAAAATTTTCTGTCCTTGTGATAATTTGCTCAGAATGATGGTTTCCAGCTTCATCCATGTCCCTGCAAAGGACATGAACTCATCCTTTTTTATGACTGCATAGTATTCCATGGTGTATATGTACCACATTTTCTTTATCCACTTTATGATTGATGGGCATTTAGGATGATTCCATATCTTTGCTACTGTGAACAGTGCTGCAATGAACATATGCATGCATGTGTCTTTATAATAGAATGCAGGCAGGAGAATCGTTTGAACCCGTGAGGTGAAGGTTGCAGTGAGCCAAGATCGTGCCACTGCACTCTAGTCAGGTGACAGAGTGAGACTCCATCTCAGAAAAAAAAAAAAAAAAAAAAAAAAAGAATGACTTATATTCCTTTGGGTATATACCCGGTCATGGGATTTCTGGGTTGCATGTTATTTCTGTTTTAGGTCTTTGAGAAATTACCCCACTGTCTTCCACAGTGGGTGAACTAATTTCCAGTCTCCCCAACAGTGTATAAGTGTTCTTTTTTCTCCAGTGGGTGAATGACAGATCCAAATATGATCATCAATAAAATTATCCTTCATTAGAGTGCTGATATTGGGGGCTCTCATGTAGTATTATCAAGATAACTAAAAGAAAAAACCTTTAACTATTTCATTAGTCCTAATTATATCATAACTGTTGACATTTTAATTTCTAATTCTAATCCTTGATCCCAGGGAAAATGATTAAAAATGTATAATCTTATTTTAAAAAGTTCATTATAGAAGTAGTTTTAATAACCAAATTAATGAAAACATCTATAGTGCCTAATAGTTTGAATCTCAGGAAATAGATTACATTAAAATTGAATATAACAATCAATTCAAATAGTTTTCTCCAAAATATGAGTAAATAATGTCAATAATTTTAAGGTAAAAATTCAGTTTATAAATAATGTAAACAGAATGATACTATTCTATCAAAAGTTTTTATATATCTATTTACATTTCCATATCAGTTTGTAATGTCATCAGCTACCTAAGTAGATAACTTGTAAAACACAATACTTTTAATATGATCCTACAAATCCTGGGTTATTGTGAGGCAGCATTTTTCAAGCTGCAGTTCACAGACCATTAATGAGTCTTGAAGTCAATTTAGTACTTCATGACCAGTATCAAAAATAATAAAATGGAATTGAAATATCAGTGTTTATACTTAATAAGTTTAAAGATTGTTTCATGAATTCTTACAGTAACACACATTAGCTATAACTACATACAGATATATAAATATATACTTGTCCATAAAGTAAAATATCATTTTTACTGTGGGCTCAAAATAAAAATATTTGGAAGCCATTATCATGTATTGGCTGGCATAATTTAATACAGTAGAGATGAAGACATGGACATGTTTAAGTGATATTTTGAAAACAGAATTACAGAATATGTTGAACAATTGAATACAGCTATTTGAGAGAAAAATGTTAAAGATCCTGTTATTTCTTATGTGCATCAGAGAATCATTAAAGACAATCAAAAAAAAGAGAACTTTTTTTTTTTTTTTAACTTCAAACATAGTGAGTTGCATTTTGGTTACCTATTTAGATTCTGAGTGGACCTAGAGTAAAGTGGAAATGTGGATTTAGAAATCTCAAGCATATTTCAACTGATGGTGAAAAAATAATGCAAAAACTCAAAAAGAAAATACTATTTCATGACATGAGAACGTGAAAGGAAAATATCTTGGACCCCCGAAATCACTAAGCTAAAAGGAAAAATCAAGCTGAAAGCTGCTTAGGGCAAGCCTGCCTCTGAATATATACAAAATTATCTCTCTGCTCATGAGATAAATGCACATCTGATCACCTCCTTTGGAATGACTAATCAGAAACTCAAAATAATGCAACCCCTTGTCTTTCACCTATCTGTGACCTAGAAGCTACCTCCAGGCTTTGAGTCTTCCTGCCTTTGGTTCAAATTGTCTCGCATTTCCAGACAAAACCAATGTACTTCTTACATATATTGATTGAGGTCTCGTGTCTCCCTACAATATATAAAATCAAGCTGTGCCCCGACCACATTGGGCACATATCTTCAGGACTTCCTGAGGCTGTGTCATGGGCACTCATCCTCAACCTTGACAAAATAAACTTTCTAAATTAACTGAGACCTGTCTCAAATTTTCAGGATTCACAAAAATTATAAGAAATCAACCCTTAGAATCCATAAATAAAGTTTTGTTGGAACAGAATCACAATCCTTTATGTACATATTATTTTGTCTTATGTTACATTATAATACCTGAGTTGAGTTGTTACAACAGAGAATGTATAGCTTGTAAAACCTAAATATTTATTATCTGTTCTTTTACAAAAATAATTTTTTGAACAGTGTATTGGACAGTGATGTGGTTTGGCTCTGTGTCCGCACCCAAATCTCATCTCGATTTGTAATCCCTACGTATCAAGGGAGAGACCTAGTGGGAGGTGATTGGATCATGGAAGTAGGTTCCCCCATGTTGTTTATGTGACAGGGAGTTCTCTGGAAATCTGATAGTTTAAAAGTGGCTGTTTTCCCTGTGTTCTCTCTCTCCTATTGCCTTGTGAAGATGTATCTTCCTTCCCCTTCACCTTCTGCCATGATTGTAAGTTTCCTGAGGCCTCCCAGCCATGTGGAATTTTGAGTCAATTAAACCTCTTCTTTTCTTTATAAATAACCCAGTCTCAGGTAGTATTTTTATAGCAGTGTGAGAATGGACCAATACAGACAGAAAGTATTTAGCATTAAAATAAAGAAAAATCTAGAATAATAGCTTGGGGAATTCCTGTCAATATATGTGAATATTAAAAATGATCAGATATATATTTGTCAGCCTTGAAATACATATTTGTGAGCCTCAAAACAAAAGAGCAAACTTTAAAAAACAACAATTCCAGTTCGAACCTTATTATATAAGTCCTTGGAACATTAATGACTAGTTTAAAAATAATAAAGAGAAAAAGATAAATTATGCAATTTATGTTAATATATAGACAAAATATATTTTTTGAAGAGCTACTGTATTCCCAGAATTGTGCTGAAAAAAGTAAATAGGATCTTAGACTCCAGACTTGTTTGGTATCATTGAAGCAGTCAGTAATTCCCATAAATTTCTACTTATAATTTGTACATTTAGATAATTCCCTAGGGGTTGAAATCCTCTTTGCTGGTGTTTAATGTATGGGATTAGTTCTCCATAAAATGAATAATTCCATCAAATTTCAGATTCACTTTACTATGTTGTTTCATACAAACTACCAATTTTTAACCACATGAAATAAAAATCAGGCAGACAAGTTTATGAGTAGAAGTTTTACACCCACTTTCACAGTAATGCTTATTTGCTAACCAAGTGGCCAAAGAAAGTTAAATATTTGAAAAACATGGATTATGGTCCCCAATTTCTCAGTGGCTACTGCCTCATGCAGTTGAGTGCTAATTATTTTGAAAGCTAAAGTAGGTGTGGTCCCAGAAGGAAACATTCATTCCAAACTTTCTTCTTTGGCTCTACCATTTCAAGTTGAATAGAGACAAAGAGAAAGAGTCCAGAAACCCAGGCTTTCTACAGAGGACTACATTCTGTGCAAATGTGCAGGAAGTACAGTTGTGGTATGAGCTGTGAACTGGGTGGCAGGAAAATCTGCATTCTAGTCCCAATAACCAACTAACTAGTTGTTAAGTTTCTTTACATCATTTAGTCTCTCAGAATCTTAGTTTCCTGCTATAAAATTAGATTACAGCAAATGGTCTACCACTTTTACCCTTAAATTAATTTTTAGTTGACCATAAAAATTATAACATTTTGCTTTACAACTTCATGAACATATTCAAAGGATATAATTTATTAACACCATAGTATTCAAAGTATATATAAAAATGCTACATTGCCAAGTTTCTGCATATTATGTTATAATTTCAAATGTATTTTAAATGACTCATGAAGTATTGGGGAAACATAAGTAAAAATGAAATAGATTTTATAAGTTAATGAGTGCATTGTAACAGGCTTGAAAGATAGAATAATTATGTCAGAACCGCTAACCTGAAAGATTTAGATTTACTCTCTTTGGTTAGAAAATATTATACTAAATAGACTTAATTAGGATTTGTTTCTATATTAATCCCTAATATATGTTTTACTATGATTCTTTGGATTTAATTAGAATAAAGTCTAATCACTCAGAATCTAAAGTTACAATTAATAATCTGAGTCATTTGTATTGTTTAAGATATTCCTCACACTCTGATATTTAAAACTCTTTTCCTAGAATGTAAATTTATAGCCATACATGAGAAATAGTAGATGAACAATAGACTTCTAAGTCATAAAATACTGTTCAAAATTGAATGATAATTTCAATTTTCAGTCAAATTTTTCCCTTTTAATATTGAGATTCTTAGGATTAAAGGGAGAAATATTAGTTTTCCTCAGTTTAGAAAATTTGCTGCATATTAGGCAGTAGGGAAATTATTAGTATACATATATTTTCTACCCATTGAACTGTAGCTTGAGGTCAGAAATATTTTATGAATAGTGTTAACATTGATAAAAAAATTTATATAATTAATTTATATGTTTACATATTCTCTCTAATATTTCTCCAAATTTTAAGTTTTTCCATCTCATGTAATATTTTGAAATATTCATTATCTTCACATTTGTTTTCTTTTCTGTAAGTTTCATTTACTTAACAACTGTACCATAATATCTCAGATTTATCCACATTGTCTACATCATTTTAAAATATACTTTTTGTATGTACCTTGTATTTTTAATTGACTTAATTTTAAAATAACAATAAAATTGGGAGGAAGGTACAGAAATTTCCTGTATACCTACTGCCCTCATACATAAATAGCCTCTCAATTATCAATATTTCCCACCAGAGTGGTACATTTGTTATGATAGATGAACTTATGTAGACACATCATTATCACCAAGAGACCACAGCTTACATTAGGATTCACTCTTGATGCTGAGTATTTTATGATTTGGGACAAATGTATGACATCCATCGACTATTATGGTTTCACATAGAATAGTTTCACTGCTCTAAATATCATCTGTGCTCCACCTGTTTACTCATCTCTCCTCCCTAGCCCTGGATGGCACTGTCCTTTTTACTGTCTCACTAGTTTGCATTTTTTCAGATTGTCATATAGTTTGAATGATATAGTATGTAGTCTTTTCAGATTGGTTCCTTTCTTGTAGTAATGCATTTAGGTTTCTCTCCATTTTTTATAGCTTGTAAGCTCATTTCTTTTTAGCACTGCATATGCCATTGGATGTATCATAGTTCATCCATTCATCTACTGAAGGACATCTTGGTTGCCTCCAAGTTTTGGCAATTATGAATTATAAACATTCGTGTGCAGGTGTCTACACAAGTAGACATATTTTCAACTATTTTGGTAAATACCAAAGAGAGTGATTACTGTATAGTGTTGGAATAATAAGTTAATACGTTGTGTAAGAAACTGCCAAACTGCCTTCCAAAGTGACTGTACCATTTTGAATCCCTACCACCAATGAATGAGAGTTTGTGTTGCTCTATACCCTCATCGGCACTTGAAGTTGTCAGTGTTGTGCCAAGCTAATAGGTGTGTAGTCATATCTAATTGTTTTAATTTGTATTTCTCTGATGAGATATGATGTGGAGCAACTTTTCATATGCTGATTTGCCATCTGCATGTCTTCTTTGGCAGGTGTTTATTAAGGTCTTTGGCTCTTTTATTTTCCATTGGATTGTTTTCTAGTTGTTGTGTTTTAAGAATTCTTTGTGATTTTGAAAACAGTTATTTATTAAAGAATACAATATGTTGTGATCGTAATAGCCATTCAATCCATTTTGAATTTAATTTTGAGAAGTGTGTAAAGTTTGTGTCTAGATTAATTTTTGGGCGATGTGGATGTCCAGTTGTTTCAGCAGCATTATTTGATACATTGTATTGTCTTTGCCCTTTAGATTGGATTTTAACTTTCTTCTGAATCTTGTTAAGTTTTCTTGACATCCCATTTCTGAATTCTATGTCTGTTATTTTTAGCAATTTCAATCTGATTAGGAACAATTGCTGGGTAGTTAATGTAATTGTTTGGGGATACGGGGACCCTCTAACTTTTTGAATTGCCAGAGCTCTTGTTCTGATTTTTTCTCACCTGAGAAGCATAGTTTTCCTTTATATTTTTGAAGTTTCTGTCAATAAGGTGGGACATTTTATTTTTAAATTTTTTATTTCCCTTGAGAGTTTGAGCATAGTGTAAGGTTGAGTATAATCTAATGGCTTTGTTTCTGAGTGCTTTCAGAGGGTCAGATGTCTGTGTGGGATCTTTATTCATGACCAGCTTTCTGCATTGGGTTTCACCAGCAATCTATGCTGAATTTTTATTTGGTATTATCATTCAGGCTGTCATCCAGTAGACAATGCTTAAGAGTAAGGTCTGGCAGATATGTTCTTGTGCAGCTATACTCATAACACTTTTCTATTTTAGTGAGTTTGCAACAGTGTTCTGGGGTGGGTAAGATGGACAGGTGTAGAGACACTCCCCTCACGAAGTTTATTCCTGGGCCTTGGGCAGCCCCCTCAAATCACTGGTGCTATGCCTGTGTCTCCTTACCCCTAAGAGAAGCCCTGAAAGTCTGCGCTACTCCTTCCCTTAGAGGCTACCTGAGCTGAAGGCTAGGTTGCCAGGTGGCCCACAGCTTCCCAGGGACCCACTGGTCCTCATTGCTTGGCAGAGTCAGAGTGGGTTGTAGTGTATCTCTGCAGGTGGTTTGTTGATGCAATGTGTCAAGGGTGAGGGATCCTTGGGCAGGGTGGTGTTGCTCTGGGTGAGCAGCTGGTGTAGTGCCTGTTGCCCAGGGCTTTTTGCTCAGCAGATGGCTGTGGGAACTTCTGAGCTCACACTTCTCTGACTGGGTCACCTTCTGGAGTCTGCTCCAGTAGCTTTCCCGACCAGCTAGTTTTATTTCAAGTCCACAGTACTCATCACTGGCCTGTTAGTTTTTCCAGGCTGTGGGCTCCCTCAGCAGAGGATGTAATTGGTACATAGGCCACACCCTTTTCAAATCAGTCTTGCCAAATGAGGCACACCCATGTCCTGTGTTAGCCAAAGAATTCACACCACACTTTCTTAGTATTCTGAGAGTGGGAGCTCGTCTGCTTCTCAAACTCCAGCCACAGAAGATTTCAGCTCAATATTCTTGAGCAGTGTGCTCAAACCCTGGGAGACTGGGTCCCAAGCCCATGTTTTTGTCCTCTGGACCCTTGGGGTTGAACTCTGGCTATGCTGGTGGGGCTGAAGTGCTCCCAGGCCACTGGCAAAATTTTCAGGTGCTGCAGCTGCCCTGCATGCAAAATCTTGGGCTCCAAGCAAGGTTCAAACTGTGTCTCTGCCTATTCTCTGGTCATTACCGCTGCCAATTCAAATGTCTGTGGGGTCATTGATTCAGAAGTTAGAGTTGGGACCCTACAGAGTTAGAGTTGGGATCCCAGAAGTTCACACACAGCAAAGGTGTGTTGCCCCAGTCTCTTCACTCAGCCCTTTCTTAGGTCCTATTCATGGCCAGGAGCTGGTTCTGGCACTTGGCAACTCTTTGTAGGGTTCTCATCTTCGTCTCTCTTCCTTTTTGGTGTCTCCATTGCCTCTGTATTGACTTTCAGTGTTTTCTCTCAAAAGATCTGTTCAAAAGTTTGATGGTTTACTGAATATTTTGGTTTCTCATGGCAGGAGATGTGCTTCCGGAGCATCAATTTTGTCATCTTATCTCCCTTTATCCTGACTTTCTTTTGATTAAGGTTAACATCATATATTTTACTCCATTCATCTACTTTTAATCCATATACCTATTTTTAATTTAAAGTGGGTTTCCTTAGGCAAAAAGTAGTTGAATCTTATTTTTGATCCACTCACTCTTCGTCTTTTAATGGGTGCATTTAGACTGTTGACATTGAAAATGATATATTTGGATTAAAACTATATTTGTTACTGCTTCTTATTTGCCATCCTTGTTTTTATTTTTCTATTTTGTCTCGTACTCTTTTGCCTTTTGTGGTTTTAATTGAGCATTTTATATTATTTCATTTTCCCTGCTGCCATCTATCTGCGTACATTTTTTTCATTTGTGTTTTCATGCTGTCTACTTTATCAGTTAACACCCTTAGTATATTGTTTTAAATTCCCAGTCTGATAATCCCAACACCTCTACCTATCTGAGTCTGGCTCTGATGTTCTTTCTTCCAACTGTATGTTTTGCTTTTTAGTATGCCTTTTAATTTTTCTTGATAACCAGACGTGACATACTGGGTGACAGGACCTGCTGCAAGTGAGAATTTGGTAGTGAGTGGTAAGGTGTGTGGAGAGAGGGACACCTTTTATAGTCCTCTGATTGGTTCTTAGACTTTTAGTACTCTTCTGGACTGTGAACTTCACAAGTGCTTCTAAGTTTCTCTTCACCCCATCTCAGCTAGAAGGATGGAATTGGTTATTTCCCTTCTCCTATGTTAAAACCTCCAATATGTAAGGTCTGAGGAGACCAGAGTGGGTTATTTCTTTCCCTTCAAGTCAGTTAAGCTCAGATAAAACCAAGCAGGTTAGTCTTTGGTTAAATAGTTCCTCCTGAGGGCATACCTTGTTAAGAAAAATAAAATGATCTGTTGTATTTCCAAATGGTTCGTCTTTTCCTCCCCTTGCTGGAAGCACAAGGAGATTTTTCTCTGATATTCACTTTGAGGACCACGTCAAGCTCCTGAAGGTACAACCCACAAAAGTATGGAAGCCCTTCTGTAACTGGGTCACCTTGGAATTTAAAATTTTGGCGTTGTCTCTTGAACCCGGGAGGTGAAGTTTGCAATGAGCTTAGATTGCACCACTGTACTCCAGTCTGGGCGACAAAGCATGACTCCATCTCAGCAACAACAAAAATTCGGTGTTGTTCACAGTGAGCCTCCAGGAATTCATCAATTAAAGTTCAGGTTTTCCTACCTTGTCCCTGATTCTTCTGAAAGTTCCTGCCTGTGGTTTTCTGATCTGTTAGTTGTGATTCTCTATATTTGCCTGCCTAGCTCTCCAATTTTGGGGGCAGTGGTTTTTCCTGTGAAATCACTTTTCTTATGAATATGAGAAGAGTTGATTTTTTCAGTTGGCTCAGTTTTATACTTGTTAGGGTGGAGTGGTGACTTCCAAACTTCTTACATATCATACAGGAAACCGAACCTTGTTTTTAATTCCCTCTAGTGCTTGCTAATGATTTTACTTGGCATAGGTACTTCAATAACTACCAACTGTTCTAACTGCAAAGATATTTGTTGTTTTTAAATGTGCAAGAAATTTCTCTCTTCAAAACAGCATGTTCACGCGTATGTAATACCATGAAAAATGTTAAATTTACAAAAGTCCACTATAGAAACAATGTTGCTCAGTCCTCTGAAAATTCGGAAGCGGATATTACAATCTCACTATCTAAGCAAATAATATCATAAAAATAGCACCATGTGAGATCACCAGGTCATTACTCTCAAAAAATGATACATCAGAGTACAGTTTTAATAGTTTCCTTGCATAAAGAAAAATAGTCATATTGTGCCAGAAATAATATTTTTTATTTGACTAGAAATACCTGTGGTTGTGTATATATGTACATGTATATAAGTATATGTATTTGTACATGCATATGCATATATATGCCCAAATACCCACGTGGTACATTTTGCATCTGTGGATTTTACTGTATGCCAATAATAACTCAATAAATCTGTTTTTAAATCATTACAGGAAATTACTAAATAACTAAGTGAAATTTAAAATAATGACATATAATTTTTCTTTAAAAGTACTGCATATGTAAACTTAGGAAGACCAATGTCAGGTAGACATATTCAGAAAAGAACTTTTAAAGACAGAGGAGCTATGAACAAGACCTTAAAGCAAATGAAAGACAGGATTTTATCTATGTGTGGATGAGGAGTACACAATTTACAAAGGATAAAGGAAATGCTTAGTTACATTTATATATTACCTAAAAAAGAGAATTAAATCCATGTGCTTCCTAGGTGCCATTATTAGCAGTTGATGGCAGAAAAGAATAACAGTAACCTTGTAATTTCTGAAGGACCTTGATCAACTCAGTCTACATAATGCAATGATTAAAAGCAAGGTGTCTGAACTCCAGTGACTTGGTTTTAATTCATTGTCCCCAATTCCTTAGCTCTGTTATTTTGGAGAATATATTTAATATCTCAAAGCCTCGGTTTCTTTATAAATAAGTGGAAAAGACAGAAACATGTACTTTTGAAATTTGTGGTAAAGATTCAGTGACATAAAATATAGAAGCTCCTTAGCACTGTGTTGGCTGCAGAATAAGTCCTTACATTTTAAATGTAAATTAGACACTATTATAATGAGAAAAATGTTTGCTAGTATAGTCTGTGTAGTACTAAGATGAAGCTGTATTTTTTAACATATTACTTCCTAATACTTTGCCATGCTAACAAATGATAAATTTAGCATTGGGATAGAAAAGGTAAATACTTTCCTCATTAAGTAAAGTTCACATCAATGAAGAAAAAAAATTTTAAGTAGAACCTCTGATAATGTTTCTATGACATCTCAAATCTGTGTATGTGCTCAGTGGTATGAATGATTATTACTTGATTAATTATATCTAGGCCATGTTCATCAAATTCCCCCCGTTCATTAGCCCAGTCTTACAGTAATAAAAATAATTTCAACCTGTTATGAAAACTAAGTGTGATATGGTTTGACTCTGTGTCCTCACTGAAATCTCATGTTGAATTATGATCTTCAGTTTTGGAGGAGAGGCCTGGTAGGACGTGACTGGATCATGGGGGCAGATTTCTGTCTTGCTGTTCTCGTGATAGTGAGTGAGTTTTCATGAGACTTAGTTGTTTAAAAGTATGTAACTCTTCCTTCTCTCTGTCTCTCCTCCCGCCATGTGAAAACCTGCTTGCTTCCCACTCACCCTTCTGCCATCATTTGAGGTTTCCTGAGGCCTTCCCAGACATGCCTCCCGTACAGCCGGTGAAACTGCAAGTCAATTAAATTGCTTCTCTTCATAAATTACCCAGTCTCAGATAGTTCTTTATAGCAGTGTGAGAATGAACTAAAACGGAGAGTAATCAAGAAAATCTGAATACTAGATGCACTAGGTTTGACTAAAAGGGCATATAGAAAATAATTTGACATTGACATTGATATGTGGAAAACCAAAAGAGCCACACTATTAGCACAAAATTCAGAGACAGGGCCATTAGCTTTAAACAACATTTTCCTTAAGAAATAGCACCTAAAGGAGGTTAAATCAAAGCAGAAATTGGTTATTTTTAGAAAGGACAACAAATAGTACAAACAAAGCCCATGGCAGACTGATGCTTCTCATACAGTAATGCTATTTAGATGTACAGAGTATCAACATCTTTGACATTAAGTAAGAAGGATAATCATTTCTTCAACTAAATAAATCTTCAGTGAAATCTAGGGCAATTTAGAGCTATTCCTTGTCACAAATTATTTAGGGGCATAGTTTGTCTAAATGGAACTTGTGTTTCTTCCAACTATTTTCATGTTGCTTTTCAAAAACAGATTGTTGAATGGATTTAGTCATTAACATAAGTCTCAATAGGCCAACTCCAGAAAATAACAAATACACAGAGAAAAAATGGAAAAGTAAATTGAGTTTGAATTTTTAATACTATGCATATCAAACTTAGGAGTAGTTAGCCATATGCCAAAAACTCTGTGGTTTCTTGATAACATTAATAAAGTCACACTCAAATAACATTATCTCATTGAAATTATCAATTAAGGCTTTTTTCTTTTCATCATTATATTTCGGTGCCCACTAGGGACAACGTGAATGCCCTTATTACCAGCCACATAGCACATTTTATAGTAATGGTGAACAGGTTATATAGCCAGTAGAAGACAGTGTACTGCATAACAGCATCCCTCTCCCTGCTTTATTAATAGATTGGACACTAGGCTATTTCTGATGTACTAGCAGGATCTCAGAAAAATCTAGGTTACTACATTAACTTCAGATCTAGAGACTCATCAAAATCCAGAGCTTTTTTTTATAGACTTATTTATCCAAGTTCTTTCTCATAATCTATTTATGAAGCTCAACAGAAACTTTGATAAAAATATAACGGTTTGGTTAGCTCTTCTTTGACAGTATGAAAATAAGGACATATATGTGTGTGTGTGTGTGTGAGAGTGTGTGTGTGTGTGTCTGCGTAAAAATGCTCTGTCATATACATTTCCCTAAAGACTTTCACGAGTTTCACTACTATACCTACACCACAGATTTTATGATATAAATACTGCTCCTCCTGCCTGAGGCAAAGATTCTACCACTAGCACTCCTACTAAATGACTCCATAAATATGTCATCCCTGAGGAGGCCTAAGACCCTCACCATTAAATTCCAGGTTATTTGGAAGGTACCACAGGCTCCACATTATTTCTTGAGAATACACATCTTTTAAATAGTATGGGCAATGAATACCTTATCTGAGTAAATGAGTGCCGTTTGTGTACATTGACATTAGACATTTAGGGGCAGGTATAGGTAAAGAAGAGCTCATCTTTGATGTGAGAGCAACAAATGGTACATACATCTCTAGTAGACCACTATTCCATAGTTTTCCAATAAATCCTCGTATTTGTTTTCTTTCTTAGCTTGCTGTTTTTTTCCTGTGAGTTACTTTTAAGTAGACAAAATTTATGTACTCTATTTCTGTACTTGTTCTTGCTCTGTTGTCAGTTAAGTGGCCAAGGTCACCGGATATCTAAATTCATCAAACTCAACTCGTGACTATCTTATTTGCTTACTAGTAACTCTGACACATCAATTTCATCCAATTTACTTAGCATCTATCTTCTACAAATATGGCTCAGTGTATTAGTCTGTTCTCAAGCTGCTCTGAAGAAATACCAGAGACTGGGTAATTTATAAAGAAAAAGAGTTTAATTGACTCACAGTTCTGCATTGCTGGGGAGGCCTCGGGAAACTTACAGTCATGGCAGAAGGCAAAGGAGAAGCAGGAGCTTTCTTCACAGGGTGGCAGGATGGACTAAATGCCAGAGGGGAAATGCCAGATGTTCATAAAACCATCAGATCTTGTGAGAACTCACTCAGTATCACAAGAAAGCATGGGGGAAACAGCCTCCAAGATTCAATTACCTCCCACTGGGTCCCACCTATAACACATAAAGATTATGGGGATTACAATTCAAGATGAGATGAGGGTGGGGACACAGCCAAACCATATCACTCAGTTTATCCATATTGTATCAGAAAGGTAGCAGGTTATAATTCATGGGGAAAATATATTGTACAAGACTGTTCTCCTTCTAGCCCACTCAGGGATATTTGGAGTCTAGAAAGACTGTGCTTCTGATCACAAATTTATTCATTTTCAACAAATGCCATGGAGCATACATTGGAGAAATTAAGAATTGTATGTTTATTCTTTCTCTGTGCAAGGATGCATTGGAAGAACCAACATTGAGCTTACTCTAGGTCTTAATTTTTAAAAAAGTCAGAGTTTCATTAAGAGAGTCACAAAGTTTCATTAAGACTGTCACTAACACTGTTTACCAAAAGGTACAAAACAGGTATCACAGGCTGTCAGTTTTCCACCTCTCTATCCTTGGCTATGCTTGAGGTAATTTGCAAAGATATCTTATACATGTTGACAACTTCCTGCATCTCTACGCTAGGGATTTCTCTGGCCGTGGGAGTCTGCTGGGCACAAGGCAAGTGCTAATGTAATCAAGCCATTGCTCCTAGAGCCTCTAGGAATTGTAGATGAATTCTTCAATTCCCTGATAGTCTGGAAAAATTCTGTGGCATATTTTGTACAGTGTTTCAGTGGATTCTGATGATATTAAGCCTAGTTACCCAGGATAAGAACTTATTCATTAATATTCTTTATTGGCTTTACTTCTTTTCTTTTCTCACTTCTCTACTGTCTAGAGTGCTTCCAGTGCTCAATTCACAAATAAATGTATTGTATCCAAATTTCTGTCGTGGTGTCTGTTTACATCAGAACCCAAATTAAAATTAAAGCAAAACAGATAGATTTGTTTCCAAATTTGATCATATGTCCAGTTCACATAGCACGTTTCTTGCTTATGTACTTTGTTATTTTGATCTCTGCCTCAGGATGTGGTTAGAAAAGTAGTCGAAATATTTTTATTGTTAAGTTACCATGGATATTATATTCCGTATTTATATACATTTTTTTCAAAGATATTTGATATTTCTTCTTAGCAGCTTAAAAACTAAATTAGGATGGTGTCACCTTTTATAAATCCTTGAATTTTAACTAGACACAAAGGATATGATTGTCAAGTAATCCCTGCACAAATCAGATATCTGTTGTTAGGGGCTGGATTGTGTTACCCCAGAAAATATACCCAAGTCATAACCTCTAGTTCTTTAGAATGTGAACTTATTTGGAAATAGGATCATTGCTCATGTAATTTGTTAATATGAGGTCATACGGAAGTATGGTGGACTGGTGTTTTTAGGACAAAGTGGCCATATGAAGATAGACACTCACACAGGGAGAAGCCATATGACAAGGAAGAAAGAGACTGGCGTTATGCAGCTGCAAGCCAAGAAACACCCAAAATTGTCCACAAACCACTAGAACTATGCAGAGGAAGGAAAGTCTCATATGATGTTGCCTATACCTTCATTTCAGACTTCTAGCTTCCAGAACTGTGAGACATAAATTTCTTTTGTTTTAAGTCACCCAATACAATTTGTAGTACCTTGTTATGGTAGATCCACTTGGTGTCAAGCTTTATTAAAAATACATGCCTACAAGTATTCAGAAGGGACAGGCAAACAGGGATAAATCCAGATCAGGCATTGCAGCACCACAGATCCTTCCTTCTTACATGAAACACACTTTGACCACATTAATATAGAAGTATCTAAAAAATGTCAGTAGCTACATTAATAATAGAGAAGGCAGCCACTCAGTCATCTCCATTTTATACTTAAATATTTAAGTAGTTAATAGTATATTTACCAGGGACCCATGTCATACAAATTTATAATTCCTAGGTGTTTACTACAATCATCTAGACAAATTAAGGTAAATCTTGCTAAAGCATTCCATAGATAAGAATTCTCCTACTGGCAACACTATTAAATAGTTGACTTGGAGTTCTGTCATTAGCATGTTTTCAAGATTTGATAGGCCCTTTTATCCGGAAAAGGGAAGGAATTGATTAAAGACCTAATGCTTAGCCATTTTCTTCTTACCTGATAAAAGTATATTTATGACATCTCAATTGTATTGCCTAACTCTCCGTAGATTTTAAGGATAAATCTTAATTGATTGAAGATAATTATGAGTTAGGTAATATCTGCTTATTTACACTTTTTATTATTGTATTATTTTAAATGCTTTGTTTTTAGTCTTAAAAACACATATGTTATAGTTTTGCTGCTTCCTGCTTATGTTATCATGAATGGGTCACTTAATCTTTCTCAAATCAAGTTACTCTTTTTTTTTTTTTTTTTTGAGGTGGAGTCTCACTCTATTGCCCAGGCTGGAGTACAGTGATGCGATCTCCGCTCACCACAATCTCTGCCTCCCGGGTTCAAGCAATTCTCCTGCCTCAGGCTCCCAACTAGCTAGGACTACAGGTGTGCACCACCATTCCTGGCTAATTTTTGTATTTTTAGTAGAGACGGGGGTTTCACTATGTTGGCCAGGCTGGTCTCGAGCTCCTGACCACGTGATCTGCCCACCTCGGCCTCCCAAAGTCCTGAGATTACAGGCGTGAGCAACCGCACCTGGCCCCAAGTTACTCTTTTATAAAACTTAAATGAGAATACCCAGCTCAAAATTAAATTTTAATTATTGAGTGCTATGAATCTTATTGTATATGCTCCGTATATTAGTTTCTTTTTTCTCACCTTGGTCTCATCTTTTCGATGATTTCTAGTGTGTCCATTCTACTTTTTAATTTTTTTTACCTTCACATTGTTGTCTCAAGGTATAATTGTCAGGTTGTACATAGTATTCCCAGAGTAGATGCTTCAAATTTTGGTAAAAGCATGATGTTTTAATTTCAGGAATTAAGTTTCATAGTGCTTTAGATTTCAACAGGTGATTTTCAATGTATTTTTTTTTATATTAGGTTAAAAAAGTGAAAAATGGGTGGACAACTCTAGATTTAAAATGATGTTTAATTCATGTTTAACTGTATATTACAAAGATGCAAAACAATATATCTCTTTCTTAATATTAAGGAATGAATAATGCCTATATGGTAGACATTTAATCCTGGGAAGAAAGAAGGGCTTTCATTGTTAACATGAAAGCTACAATATATAGATATGTTGAAAAGTATCATGTACATTTAAAGTCTAAAGTTTATAGTTCTATGTCAGAAGAGGGACATCAGTTCTTAACAAATGTTAACTCTTAGGAAAGAGTCTAAAATGTGAATAATACATCTATGTCATATGATTAATATAACTTTTAAACTTTAAGTTACTGTCTACATATCATAGCATATGTATATATACAATTTGTTTGTATAATAACTATGTGATTCACAGAATTTTCACCAACATATTATACCTGGACAGACCCCGCCCCCCCAGAAACCTTCCATGGGCCCTTAGACCCCAGAAGCCTCCCTTTTACCACTACCCATCTCCACCCCTAAAAGTCCCCTTGGAAGCATGGAGGTCATCACTCTCCTGGTGTCTAGCAGTGAAGATTAATATGTCTTCTTTGTACCTTACAAATAAAGAATTCTTTATCATTACTCTTAGTACTTAGCTTTTTAAATGAAGGTCATATATGTGAGGCCCCATCCGTATTTTTGCAAAAAATCAATATTCTCAAGGTTCAAAATGCTTTTCAACAATCTTTTTATACCTGATTTATTCTTATCATTCAAGTTTCTCATTTTAAGAAATGCCAGCCGGGCGCGGTGGCTCAAGCCTGTAATCCCAGCACTTTGGGAGGCCGAGACGGGTGGATCACGAGGTCAGGAGATCGAGACCATCCTGGCTAACACGGTGAAACCCCGTCTCTACTAAAAAATACAAAAACCTAGCCAGGCGAGGTGGCGGGCGCCTGTAGTCCCAGCTGCTCGGGAGGCTGAGGCAGGAGAATGGCGGGAACCTGGGAGGCGGAGCTTGCAGTGAGCTGAGATCCGGTCACTGCACTCCAGCCTGGGCGACAGAGTGAGACTCCATCTCAAAAAAAAAAAAAAAAAAAAAAAAAAAAAAGAAATGCCATTTCCTCAAAGGAAATTTTTATGTTCCTTATCCTTTTATTTAACTACTTTGCTGTATCAGGTATGCATATCAGGTATACTTACTTTCTATAAACAATTTGTTGGGGGTAAAATTGACATAAAATATGCTTCATAGGTTTTAAGGTATAAGTTTTAACATAAATATACACCAAAATGACTCCACCCTCTTTGAGATGAGCTAGGGACAGAAAGAGAACATGAGGGGAATTTCCACGACATGGGTAATCTTCTGTTTCTTCATCTGGATTCTGATCACACAGTTCAGTTGAATAATTTTGTTCAGCTGTATACTGATGATTTGTGCAAATTATCTAATGTATGTTGTATTCAATAATTTAAAAATCCTCCATTCTGATGAGTAGCAAATCCCCTTTGATTTTCTGTACTTGAAATTTAATGTCTCCATTGTGTAGTTCCTTTTCTCTACAAAAAACATTTTCTCAAATACATAAATAAAGACACAGATCTCTCAGGCATTATAACAGTCTATTGGCACTATATGTTCAACTAACTCAAGGACCAGATTTAAATATTTGCATAACCATATTTGACAGTATCAAGACATTTAAAAGATTTGAGCCTCACATAATCTGAAGATGCAATGTAAATAAAATTCACATAAAATTATCTAAATCTTAAAGAGTTTTTCTTTAAAGGACATACTAATTAGATCGCTAAAAAAGAACTAAAATGCTGCTTATATTTTTCTAGTAAAATTCCTTATGTCTTGTGAAAATTAGCTTATGTTTCAGAATCTACTGAGTTCATAAGCACTCCCTGAATGTTTTCACACTGTGTAATTGTGTTGTGTGAGGAAAAAGTTTCTTTTTACCCTTAATTGTCTTTAATGTATATTTACCATATGGCAAGCTGCTGAGTGTGACAAAACAGTGATGCTAACACTCTTTTATTTTACAGAAATTTCTTTGAAAGTAAAATAATAATCTAAAAAATTTTTAAAGTAATGGGGATGTCTACAGCCATCTCTTCAGTAAGACTACCAAAATAACTCATTGATTAAATAAAGACAGGTTTATTGCTTACTGCAGTAAATTAGTGAACTACATTGACAGAGTCTTAGTGGTTTCTTGAAATAGGAAGATCAAGAATAAGATATTCATAAGATCTCGAGGGTTTGATTTCGGGTGATCCATTCAGTAAAAAGTCCTGTGTGAAACTGGGTCAAATTTGACACTAGTGGATTCACTGAGGTGGGGTTGTTGCAGTGAGCTTTGGCAAGGCTGGCTGAGCAGTCTATGGTGGTGAGAAGTGGTAATTCTCCAGGAGAGATAGTTGAATATTCTATTCTTTGGATAACTGAGTTTTCATGAAGTTCCTGAAACAAAGTTATTTGTAACTTTATCTTCCTTGGTAAGCACTTTCTTGAGAATAAGATGTTAGCACAGAATGTTGAACAGTAGAGTTATGTTAAAGCAGACATTAAGCTTTCTGTTAGCAATAATGTTAAAGAACTTTACTATGAGAAATAACCTGATCAATTATTATAAACCCTTAAACTTCTTATTAGTGATATATGAGTCTTTTCTGGAAATGCCATGTTTGCAATACTGAGGACTATATAAAATAGTAAGTTAGACAGTAATGTGAAAAAATTCAATAATGTAATAGGTAAAAGCATAAAAGCAGTACGAAGTGAATGTAATTTTAAAAATCACAAAATGTTTTCACCAAAATGTTTCTTGTAATTATTTTTACAATTTTCTTTTTCCAGTATTTCAGAAATTTTGTAATATTTATTAATGTTTATATCTAGATCAAGTCTTCAGAAACTCATTTCCCAAACCTACTTCTGACTACATATTATTCATGTTTATCACTTTTTGATATACAGTTTTTTCACATTTATTTTCCCTAAAATAGCAATACATCTTACAAGTGATGGCATATGAAAATTACCATAAACTCAGTGGCATGTATGAAACTTTCTATGTCCGTCCATGGTCATGCCACCCTGAGGGTACCCAATCTCATCTGAAAATCTTTTATTCCAGCACCAGAGTTAATGATGTTAAATTTGTTAGAATATCAGTATAAAGGTATTTTCATTACTCAATAATTCAATAATCAACATTTTAGGTAAAATTTAAGATTATCAGTCAGGGAATATGAGACAAGTACTTTCAAATACAAGTTGGTAGTAATAATTTAAGTAGCACAAAATATATTTTATTAAAATAAAATAAAAATTTAAAGGGAGTGATATTTTATTTGGGTATGAATGATTAGCTTTTTTCAAGCAGAATATTTAGATCATAATCCCAAATGCCATAATCCTGAATATTGAATTCCAAAAAGATCAATATCCCTAAAGTCTAAAATCTCTAAAATCTAAAATCCATAATGTCTAAAATCCTAAATCACAGTTCTCAAAGATTACAATCCTGAATGCTGAAATCCTCAAGGTCAAATTCTGGGGAAGACATTAGTGCACTGTCAGTTGTACACAGGAGAGAGTTGCATCATGTTAGGTGGATTTACTTCCTTCTTAATGTCTTCATTTGGAAGTTAAGTATGGCTTAAAGAGTTACATATGGCTACAAAGTTGACAACAGGTAGATTTGTACACTTAATATTAGGTGTCAATGTGACTGGATTAAGAAATACCCAGAAATTTGGTAAAGCATTATTTTGGGTGTGTCTCTGAGGATGTTTCCAGAGGAGATTAGTGCATGAATATGAGTGGATTATGTGTTAAAGATCTACCCTAAACGTTGGGGGATACCATGGAATAGGCCAAGAGCCCAGTGAGAACAAATACGGAAGGCAAATTGGTCTCTTTCTGAGAGCTGGGGCAAAGTTCGGTTGCCTTGGACATCAGAACTCCATGCTCCTCAGCCTTTGTAATCCAGAATTTACACCAATAATTTATTTTTATTTTTTTCCTCAGAATTACAATTTGGGGATATTGATCTTTTGGGATTGTGATTTTCAAAATTTTAAATCTCAGGAATTTTTATCTTTTGGTATTTCAACGTTTATTATATGATTATGTCTTTCAGAATTATGGCCCCGTATCCCCTAAAAAAAAATCGTATCTCTTGTGCCAGATCTAGATTTCTGAAAACCAAACCTAAATTGTAATCTTGCAGGTAGATGAATTGCAACACAAATGAATTCTCAATTTCACAAGGCCTCTTTTTATCAAAATTAGCATATTCATTGGGAAGGAATGAAATCCTAAAAGTTGGATTGGGCATAAGGCCGATTCTAATGAAGGTGTGACGTTTAATCCCTAAATTCTTTCTTTGCCACTGGAAGCAGCTCTTTAGTCCTGCTTGAGAAGTTTAGTCTCTTTTTCAGTAAAGACCTTAGTGGCCTCACCTGACATAGCTGCCTTACAAAGGACCACTGGTCCACCTCAGGACCTACCTCTGTCACCTCCCCTTCTTTCTTGGACCTAAACTAGAATCCAGACCTAGCAGATTCCAGGGGGTGAGATACAAAGTTAAATTCATGAGGAGATGCTGTATATACATATATCAAAATGACTGTATGATTTTGCCAATTTACACATAGAAACTTTGGAAATACGGGTGACGGTGAATCACTTAATCACCTAAGACAAAGTGGACAGGGTTATTGTTATGGGCAATAGAGCTAAAGGAGTAGTCAGGCTGGTCTATCTCACAGTCATCTTCAGGGCTGGCTAGTTAATCATGGCATCTCTAGAATTGAAATAGTTGGATAACTTAATAAAGTTTTCCCTGATCTGTGTAATTGAAAAAGCTCTAGGTTTCATAAACAGAAGATTGATTTGAATCATAGAGAGTAAAAGTACATCCATGAATTTCCAGATTTGAATCAGTTCACTGACCCAGATCTTTGCAAATGAAGGAGTGGCCAAGTCCTACTACACTGCAAAAATGTACACTATTAATCTTCCATCTAGCCTCCCCAAAGGGACCTGCAACCATTTACTATTAAGATGCCAGCTATTAAAATATGCTATTGGTGACTGTATTATTTCTTAAAGCTGATCTTAAGTTGCTTCACAAATTATGTATATTACTAATTTCACCAACCTAATTTGATATGCATAAAGATATCATTATAATTATTTATATTTCTTCATTATATATACTGTACTATTGAGAATGGCAGTAGAAAAATATCCTACCTATTAGATAACTGAGAATTTACTTTTATATATGTTCACTATGCAATAATTATGAGGTAGAAAATTGATAATATTTTATGCATTTAGTACATAATTTGTGTTATAAAGACAGAAGCAGAAAATGAATTGGATTTGTTTTATGGAATAATTATACAAAAATACAATATATTTATACGTATACAATATATATGTTTGTATATAATGCATACTGTGAAGTTGTAACTTACAAACAAAATGTGCATTCCTAAAATTTTCTAATCTCATCAATTGCGTCTTTCTTTTCTCTGTTGTTTGCATGAGAATATACTGAAAATGAGAGAGATGGATACTTGTAAGTAAGAATCAGTGTCTCTTGTTTTTAGTTCTCCTTTTTCTGTTTGATTTTGTTTTTTAAGTTAATTCCTACCTGATATTCAAAAGCAGGTCAGATACCTAAATTACTGCTTTGTTATAGTATGATTATCTGTGAAGTCCTAGTTTTTCTTCGCGATTTTCACATTAAATCTAATGGTAAAGAATTAGGTGGGTTTTCCCAACAGGTAAAAAGTCTCCAATAGTGAATTATTTTATTATTGCAATAATCATTTTTGTCAATTGTGAATAAATAATGTCTTTCCATTTTCCCGTCATTTTCACTGCCCTGACAGAAATGGGCTAGAATCAAAAATAGAGAAAATTATATATAGAAGTATTGAGTAAATATTGGTATACACACTTCATTACATTTTGATAAACTATTTTAAACAGCATTGGATCATTGAAGTATTGGCTTTTCAAAAATAAGAAGATAAAATATTGGAGTAGGGGACTGCAATGGTGCATACATAATCCAACTTACATACTCGAGCTGAGTATGTAAGTTGAGCTGACTAGATATTTTTTTCGTAGAAAAAGAAGACAATGAGCCAAAGAGAACTACTGTGAACAGATTGACCTACTGAAATTTCACTCTCTCATTATTTGAAGTGTTAGTATTTTCATATTTTTTAGATGTATATAAAGTCCCTCATTGTCTGTACTTGGGGAAAAAAAATCCGTTTTCTAACTATTAATTGAATAAATACTATATAAAAATAGCTAAGTAGTCACATAGGTCTTCCAAAGAAACACTGTATTTTCCCTAAAATCTACAAAGGAAACTAAATTATATATGATGATCACACTCAGTTGCAAAGTATTTATTTTTATAGATATAAAGATAATTACACTTTTGTCTACATTGACCTCTGAAATATTTTGTCTGTAGCTGGTAATCTCAGTTGGTTATCAAATATTGTACTAATTGTATGAACACAACAGATATATTTTCACTTTCTGAACATGGTTAAAATACCATTAATATTAACCAACTAACCATCTAAAACAACTAACAATGTGTCAAAAACTAACAACCTTGAGGTGGGTATTGGAGATATTGGTATGACCACAATGTGAGAACAAACTAAAGATACATCTATGTAATATAAAAAGTGATGAAAATATGCAGCCCTTCTAGAACATCTTGAAAGATCTAGAAAACTCTCTGTACATTGCCAATGGCACTGGATTAGAGGAAGGCAATGGGGGTATATTAGTCTGTTTTCATGCTGCTGATAAAGACATACTCAAAGGCTGGGCAATTTAGAAAAGAAAGAGGTTTATTGTACTTACAGCTCCACATGGCTGAGGAGGCTTCACAATCATGGCAGATGGCAAGGAGCAGCAAGTCACGTCTTACATGGATGGCAGCTGGCAAAGAGAGAGCTTGTGCAGGAAAACTCCTCCTTATAATAACCATGACTTCTTGTGAGACTTACTGTCATGAGAACAGCACAGGAAGGAACTTCCCCTTTGATTTAATTACCTCCCACAGGGTCCCTCCCACAACATGTGAGAATTCAAGATGATATATGGGTGGGGACCCAGCCAAACCACATCAAAGGGCTGAGCCTTCTCTTCTACAGAAACAGCAGGCTCATTGATAAGTGATAAGGATGAACCTAAAAAAGTACCCACAGTTTGGAGTAACAAGGTCCAACACTGTCACCAGTTTCTTAGTGCTGAATTCACAGCATAATAAAGCAGTAAATTATTAATATCCACTTGTGGGTAACAAGCATAAAAACTTTTCAGAGATTGAAAATTGTTTCTGAGGAACAGGACACTGGCCTAGAAAAGAAGGTAGAAATTTATGCAGCTTGTAACTATCCTGAATGTTGCAAGAAAAAAAATAAGATGTTACTTTAAAATGGCTCAGAAAAAGCTAGTTTCTCCTCTGTAGGTATTGCACATTCAATTGGCACTGTACCCCTCAGGTTATTTAGTGGCTGAGCTGGTAATGTTAATAACATTACCTATCTCCCATTTATTATCTGATGAGTCCAATAGAGATATAATTGACAATTAGGGTCACTTGAAACCACAATAGTCAAAACTCAATTTATTTTGTTAAGTAAGGGATTTTTTATTTTAAATAATTTTTTGTGTGAGACATTAAAAATCTTTCTAAAATGCCCTGTAGCTTTGCCTAGTCCAGCCTCTCTTTCAGTAGACTGTTCTGAATGGATATGATGCACTCACCTCTTTCAGCTTTTCTTGTGGTCTGAGTTATAAAATTCCTGTGAACGTATGTCTGAAAATTAATATAGATGCAGATGCACACACCTATCCTTTTACATAACATGCACTAACATTCAGGCAGTTGTACTCATCCCAAAGTATTTTTATGCATGTTACTTTACCATCTAGGACTACAACAGTGAGTACCTCTGCCTTTTGCATTTGCATCACTAAAAAGCCACTGTGATGGTTATCTTGGTTGAAAGGCACATCCCAAATAAATTCTGGTAGTCAGCTCAAATCCTGCAAATTGCTAAGTGACATAAAGTTTTGAAATTATTGTTTTTTTAGACCTCAAATATAAATTGGTGATTTTCAAACCTGACTATTTTAGGGAGTTAGTGACCATTGGTGTGTGTGTATTTGTATGAGTGTATTTGTGACTATTTCATGAGTCTATATAATTTCCAACCCTCTTTTCTAGGCAGGTTCACACCAAAATATATCCACTGTTTGAATAACATTCACAATATGAGGTGAGATTGGAACACCTCCCTATAAATATCACTTTTGTTGTCTTTCATCAGGAGTACATTTAGGAAGAGAATGTGGATTTTTGCCACTCAGAACAAGATGTGTGTAGTTGGATTAAAAAATATTAATTTCAAATTTGATTATAGGGTTCTTGTATAATACAATTTCTCTAGATTCAAAATGTTAATTACAAAAACATCTGTCTTCCTCTTAATAGTTATCACAATATTATACTATTAAAGTAAATAATACAAAGTCTAATTAACTTTTCATTATGGTCTACAAAATATATTTTCCAAATTTGAAACCTCTTATTAAATAAAGAAAAAGTTATATCTTCAAACCTTAAATACCTCAATGACTCATTGGAGAAAGAAAATTGAACCAGAGAGAACTAGAATAACTGGAACAGAACAAATATTATAAAATGTAATTTGACCAAGACTACTTTAACTTTCACCTCAGCTTACTTTAGACAGGGCAGACTGCCTCTAGTCTCCTGAACTAGAACATTTACTTAGAGCATTTACCTTAGAAACCTTGTAATTGCACATTCTTTCTTTGCCTCTTTGAGCTGTAAATATTTTGGAAAGACTTTGTAATGGTTTTACAACCCAGGAATATATTTCTCTAAGACCTGGGAGTCATCCCTTTGGAATGTCATCACCAAGGAAGATGGTACCCCTTTCTCCCAGTTTCTCAGGGAAGGTAAAAGGCTAACTCCTTCCTGACCCTTGCTGCAAGTTGTAAAATTACCTCCTGTCATGAAGATATGAGAAAGTTTACTTTTTCTTTGGGAAAAAGCCAATTAGCAAATGCAGATGACCTTCAATCACCAGGTGCTAGCTCTTCAAAGCTCTCCAATCCTTCTGTTTCAGCTGAACTGTGTTCCGACTGAGTTCTGACCTCTCTTTCAGTTGCACATTGACTTATTTGCAAACATATGCAATAACAACCTTGTAAGCAAAAACAGGACGAACACAGATTATTATTATTTTTCCTATTGTAAGCCATAGTTTATGCCACCATGTTCCCCAGGATCCAAACCAACTGCTCAACCACTAATTGATTAGTGAGGGTTTTGGATCTGACAGCTTGGTTATCTGAGTTTTCCTATGAGTCATAAGTTGGGTTATGTTCTTGGATTCATCTGGAATATACACACAACATTCAGTTTTTATGACGGTGCAGGTCCCACCTTGTGCTACCGTGAGTATATCTAAAGCCATATGGTTTTCCAGCACAGCTTTTCTCATAAGCATGACCTCATTGTTTAGCAAAGGGATACTCATGAGGCTATCATTCATGGCCTTTTGGGTGTGAATTTGTTAAGGACTCTATATGCCATATAACATCTTCAGTATCTATCTGTGGTACAAAGATAGAAGTTAAACGATCATACCATTAGAATACTGAATGTGTCCAATGAGATTGCAAACGAAAAAAAAAATTGTTGGTTTTGGAAGGGTCTGAATTACTCATCCTTGTGCCCAAACATAACCTAAGGAATATTGTCCTAACCACCCTGGAGGTAACCCCGGCCATGTTAGTGTCACATAGCCAATATGTCCCATTTGGAGCTAGCCAATAAATACCTGGTTGCTGCACCCAATTGCTGGCATGCCAATCAGTGTCTTGTAATATGATAATGTATCACAGCCTTCTCCAGGTATCCAACCCATATCTCTCATACTGTTTGGCCATAGGTCCTTGGTGTGATTTCTTTGCTTCCAGCACAAAGAAGCATTTTGGCTGAGTTGACCAAATGAAGGGATAAGCCTGATAAATCTATCCCAAATTTACATTATTCCATTTTGAAGATGGTTCATTGTTTGGGGCATGGTTACCACCTTCTGTTTTCGGTGGGGAGATGCTAAGCAGAGAGCTAATGAGCTGATCCTATGCAACAAAAAACTTTTCCCATATTCCTTGTTCTTAAGAGTGTTTTTAATGGGCCAACTACATATTGTCGTTTGTTTTGCCAGCACTAAGAATACCAGACTGTTTCTGTGATGTAATAAATTTTTGGCATTCTATTCAGTCCTGACCTTGGAAGGGGGATACCAATCATGGCAGGCCAGAGCTACTGGAAAGAGGTATGAGTCCGTATATCCAGCAAGTATAGTTTAGTAATCTGTCTTCATAATCCTGAACCCATTGTAGAAACAGGTTTGTTTCATGGGCATCAGTAGGTGGCAGTGGCAAGAAGATGTAGGGATACATGATTAACAATAGCAAGGCTGTGAAATTTATGTTAGTTACTAAAGGATGTTATATCAGAGAAGGCAAATGCCCTGTTCTATATGAGACAGCAGTTGACAGTATATCTAGGACAATAATTGTAAGGGTTATTGTATAATAAACATAGGCATCTTTTTGCATACAGGCCTGTTCCTGTGTGTTGGGTTAAAGCAGTCCACAACAGCTGTTGTCTGCTTCTAATCATGGGTTGAAGGTCGATGTTTAGTTAACTGGAGGTGAAGGTCTTTGGTGGGAGTCAGAGTCCACTCAGGAGGTGGTGCCCTTTTAAGATACGAGGTGTGAATCCATGAGTCTATATGCTATAATCTCGCAGCACATGGTACTGGCTTCAGCCGCTGTAGAATGAACCAACAGGACGATTTGCCAAAGTCTGGGACCTCTTTCTTCCAGCATTTATCAGTTGGAGGTTTGAGGTTTATTTACTGTTTTAAAAAAATGTCCTTTGTTGTGGGAATTTTTCCTAGGAAGGCAAGCTTGTCTGCATCTGCATCGATGGAGAGTAGTCTCCAGCTTGGGCCTCATCACTAAGAAAGAAACTAGTTTGGGATTCAAACTTACAAATTTTTTAAATGACAAAATTAGCACTAATGCTGAGCTCATGTTAATTTCCTGCTTATACTTAGAGCGCTCAGAAACCGTATATTTTTGTGTGGTCATTGTTAGTTTTGCTTAACTGTTTTTATTGCTTATGTCTGTTTTTGTGATGTGTATATACGTGTATGTTTCAATCCTTTCATCTATCGGATCTGACCAACTCTGAACCCTCTAGCTCATGAGTGTGGAATCTTTCACTCTGAAGAAATAGAGTACCTTGAGCCCCTCAGCCTTTTGGGACATTCTCAGGCAACTGAGAATCACCTGAGGGTATCTGGGAATAACACTCCCTAAGACATGCAGCAGCTCTAAATAGGTTTCCCCTTTCAGAAGAACATATTTAGGGTCCAATTTCAGTTGGCAGGTACATATAAGGAACCGACCCCTCCTGCACTTTGAGCCTCTGATACATTTGTGCCAGGTAGCCAAGACACGGTACAGGGGGTAATGGCCCTGAAAATCTAAGTCTGCAAGCAGCACATTTTGGGTCTGACACATATCCCAACTTGGTCAAATCCTAAGAGGAGTTCTAAATTATGGAGGACAAAGCCTCTATAAATAAAAATTAAAATAAAAAAAAGCCTCCCAGCCACTGTGGAACATAAAATTCACCCTTTAGAAACTCCAGCCAGGTATATGCAAAATACTTATGGTGAATCATCATATAAATATTTAGCCAAGTGGACCACTATAACTAAAGCAGTTTCTCAGTTATAATGGCCTAAATGGGGATCTTTTGAGATGCCCAAATTAGTGTACTTGTGAACCAGGAGAATAACGGAGACATATAGAGTAGAACCACCCCAGCCAGGCCCAATCTAGATCAACTGACTTAAGCCAATGCTTGGGTATGAAAGGTATCTTAACCAAAATTATCAGAGCTTCCCAGCTTGGCCCAGACTAGATCAGTGAACTCTCAGCTGTTTGGCAGAAGTATGAAAAAGGACTGTTAATGTTGTCTGCCACTAAAATTTTGAGGTGGTTTGTTACAAAATAAAACCTAATGGGTCCAACAATATTTAATAACAAAAATTAGTAAACAGACACAAGATTATCAAGATAACAAAGAATTTTATACAGAGACGTTTTGTTTTTTAAATGCAATAGGTACAGACAAATCAATTGAAATGCAATAACATAGGGACTATTGTTTACCTGAGCCCTTCTAAGGAAACGACGATCAGAATACCTTCAAACAGTCAATTCAAACTGTGGAAATTTTAACAAATGTGACACTAGTGAGCATTTGATATATTTTACTAAAGATTCTTGGTTCTAAAACCAATTGAGATAGGGAAGAAATAATGGAATACCTATATTACACATACTGACAATGTGAAAATAATATACCTAAAATAAAGAGGGAGAAAAACAGGAAAATACAGTAGAAAAAACTAAAAATGCTTAAGGCATGCCTCATCTACAATGAGTCAAAGCACACAAAACAACTAGTACAAACCTATGGTTATTTATGAATACAAAAGTAAACTCTAAGAAGGATAATATTAGTGACACATCTTAGGGGATGAAGCTCATTTTATTGTTCTTATAGCAAGGTGAATAGCTAATGTAATAAAAGTAGGCAGGTAGGTGTATTATATGAATTCCTAAGTCTAAAGGTATATAGGACATCTTCCTTGCTCTGTATTAAACTTTCTTCACCTATACTTTATTCTAGTCATTACTGTGATAACTAGTGTTATAGTGGTGACCAGGTAGGAACTTTCTTCAGTTTTACAACTATTGCAGAACTTACTCTGAGACCTGTGGGTGAAATGCCTAAGCAAAGTCACAGGGCCCTTTACTCATAGAAAACTTGAAAATATTCAGGGGTTAAGATATAATGAAACAGCCAGTAGAGGCTGAGTGCTGATTGATACGTCTTCAGAACACTCTTGTGGAACTGGTCCCCAGTTGCCCACAGCTGTGTGTTCCTTCATTCCTTGTTCTCAGTCCTTCATTCTTATTCCCTAGCATCACTTCTCAAAGCAAATTGCCAGCATAGGTAGCCTTTGTCTTAGATTTTGTTTTCTGGGGAAAATTTAAGCTTAACAAAATTAAGCAATAGAACTAATATATAAAACTTTGAAGATTTCAAAAAAACTACAGCCAAACAATATAAAAATATCAAAAATTTTTATAGGAAAAAAGTCACAATTATTGCTTATACTACTATGGTTTGTTGCCTAGATTCATAATGAAAGAATATGCTAATTTAATTCAAATGTTAAGAAAAACTAAATGCGTAATTTTGTTCACATGCAGTTTTCATGAACCTGCTGAATTCTATGAACCCTTAAGTTAAAAGACCCCTGATATAGTAACCGTTTGATCTTCATAGCAAACTCACTCAAGAATTGGTATAAACTTTAATCCTATTAAAGAACTAATACTAAGCATCCCAAGGCATTTTTTTAAAAAAGTAAGGAGATTTTTTTAAAGGACTCTGTTTGATCTTTTTAATGTAATTAATTATATATACAAAGTGCATCTATGTATTTCTTAAGCATATAGTACTTTAAAATTTAGCCAGAGCAAGTTTTGTAATTATTTAAAAGAGTAGGAAAGAGTATCAAATAAATTCAATCCTTGCCCAAAGTAACTTGAATAATAAGTGTAGAAAGCTAGCATAGACACAAGTTGGCAGAAGGATCCCTTGTCAGAGTGGGGTGCAGTAGGCTATGGAATTTTCATGTCTGGTGTAATCTTCTAGATAAACAACTTAATTGCTATATTAGTCAGTTTGAATGCCGTAACAGAATATTATAGACTGAGTGGCTTAAACTGCAAAACTTTACTTTCTTAGAGTTCTAGAGTCTGGAAGTCCAAGGTTAAGGTGCCAGCAGGGTTGGTTTTTGTGAATTCTTTCTCCATGTAGATGGCCAACTCCTTGTTGTTTCCTCACATGGCCTTTCCTCTGTGTGTGCAGTGAAAGATCTCTCGTGTCTCTTTCTCTTCTTATAAAGATACTAGTCCTATCAAATTAGGGCTCCACCTATATGATCTCATTGAACCTTAATTACCATGTTAAAGGACCTATCTCCAAGTAAAAATCACATTGAGGGTTAGGACTTCAACATATAAATTTTGGGAAACATAATTTAGTCCATATTAACATATATACTCTGTAAACCTTATCTGCAAATTGAAGATGATTTATCAAAATGCCTTTTTCAAAATGCCATGAAGATCAAATGAAAGTGTTTAACAAGTTGTTATTATTTATGAAAGATATTTCATGTAAGTTCACTGAGATAAGGGTAGAAGAAAACTATTTTACTGGTGAGATGAGAACTCTGCACATGAAGCAAATGAGGACTGAATTTGTAGTAACTGAACAAGAAAGATGAAAGATGTGAATATCTGTGCCAAATAACTCAGATTGTAGACCAATGCCATGCTTCTGCCCTTCCTGAATTCAGAATCTCTCTCTCTCTCTCTCTCTCTCTCTCTCAGGAATTAGTACACTATTCAACGTAATAAATATCAAAATGTGTTTGTTACGGAGAGATGGTTAAATGTGGCTTAGGAGTGTTAACCAAGAAGGCTTAATAATATGAGACCCACACACTGGAAAGACTTATATGCCCAGTTACATTCAAGTTCAGACAAAGAAAACTCTCCCAACTTCCCCAAGAAAGAATTAAAGTAACCTAGAGAATGTCCCTGCTGGAAATAGATACATTTCCCCCAAATAATGGGGGAAGCTCAGTTCAGGCTAAGTTCTCTGACTATTTATCAGTCAGAGTAGTTGCTTTTTATCTTCTAAAAGTGATTGCATGAATAGCGCACTCTTCATATGGAAGGAAAATGCAGAAGTGGAGAATAAGTACACCGTCTATTAAAAGATAAAAATTTTCCTGTCACTTCACATCAGTAAGAGTCAATTCAGCATTACAAAAGGAAATAAAACATACTGATACATATTAGATAGCACAGTGAAACAGTAAATGGGATTGAAGAAAAAGGATTGGTAGGTCGCATGTGTCATAAGCCAAAATCAACACAAAGTACCAGGTCATTATGTCAATACAGTCATTAGATAGAAGAAGAAGATAGGAAGATAGAAATTAAACTAAAGAAAAAGGTAAGTTGTACAGATGGAGGTTATGTGAACTCTTGGTATGATGATGAGTTCCTTAATTAAAATGTAAATGAAACATAATAAAATAAAATAAAACATAAAATAGCTATTGAAATAACGATATCATTGTATTCCTAGTTTGTCATTGATTTTAGAATGCAAGAGGAGTTAGAAAATTGTTAGAAACCAAATGTAGAATCTGGGAAACTCACATAGTGGATTAGGAATCCAGACATTAGACACAAATGTCACAAATCCATGCTGTGTGAGTATAAAATGAACAAGGCAGATGAGATTAGCAGAAAATCTGAGTGGATTCAGTCAGAAAAGTGTGAAGAAAGTCTCTTTTTAATTCTATTTCAGGAGATAGAGTTTGAGCCAGATATTTGTGGAACTGGGGTTTTGTGTAAGGGTTAAATTGCTATACTTTTAAAGATAGGTTGAATAGAAGAAAACAGGCAGCTCTGATACTCAGTAACACTACATATATATTTGAAAATCAAAGAACTTCAGGGTTGGAAGTGTCTTTCAAGGGCATATTCAATTCATGCATTATGTTAAAAGAAGATCACTGTGAATTGAAGTCCAGAAGGAAGGCAAGAAATGACTTTTTAAAAATGAAAACCTTTAGCCACATTATAATCGCTTTTGAGTTATTTTTATATTTTGCCTTAGCCAAAGACTTTCCGAAGTCAATAAATGTGAAGGACTCAGGTTACCATCTAACATTTTTTTTTACCAGTTGAATATGCTATGATACATTTTCTTTTGATAAAAGTTAATTTCTTCGATGTACTCCATTTTTCATAAAGTATAATCTTGCTATTGACCTAAGTAGTACAGCATTCTCATCAATCCATGCCATTTAAAAAATGAGTTAAATCAACTGCTCTCTGATGAAGGGACTTTACTTAAATTTGTATTTGCATTTATTTTAATTTTTAAGACAAAGCCTCTGTCACGCAGTGGCATGATCACGGTTCATTGCAACCCCGACCTCCTAGGCTCAGGCAATCCTGCCACCTGAGCCTCCTAAGTAACTGGGACTATAGGCATGCCAAACCATGCCTGGCCAATTTTTGTACATTTTGTAGAGGTGGGGTTTTTTCATGTTGCCCAGGCTGCAAATCTGTATTTTCACAAACAGGCAAAGTATAATGAACAGTCTTTAAATCTATTTTTGGAATCTATTTCCTTTAAAGTAAAGAATTATGAAAAAAAAAGTTCTTAGTCACACAGTAATATTTTTGTTATGTATTCAAAACAGTAGAACTAACAATTAATAGCATTATAATGATTGACTCCTTGCAATTATTTGTTAATTTCATTCATCCACTATTAAAAAACAGAATATAAAGGAGCTACTGAGTCATGATATTATTTATTGTGATATAACAAAGAATATATCTGATCTTTATCCCTTTTTCTTGGCATGGAGCTTCAAAAACACTTGAAATTTTCTAAGTGATAGAAGTGCCGTTTGTTATTTATAATGAGCGTCTTTAGATTACACCTGAATTTATGCTAATGAGGTGACTTATGATGGGCCCCTTGACAGTTTCAAGAAAGAAGTTGGTCATGCAAAAAAGATGAAACACTTGATTAAAAGGTTGGAACTTTCAGTCCTATGCTCCAATCTCTGGGGAAGGGAGAGGGACTGGAGATTAAGTATAATCATGTGGTCAATAATTTCATCAGACATGCCTACTTAATAAAACCCAGATAAAAGCTCTGCACACAGAAATTCAGTAGAGGTCCAGGTTGGTAAATACACTGATACATTGGGGTATGGCATTTCCCAATTCTACAAGAAGAGAACACAAAATCTCTGTGCCACTCTTTTCCTTCAGGACCTTGCCTTATTAACCTCATTCATTTGGATATATCTAATTGCATCCTTTATAATAAAACTTTAATTATAAGGATAGCACTGTTAGTGAGCTTTGTGAGTTATTCTAGCAAATTACCAAACATTAAATGGGGCCCCAGAATTTGTAGCCAAGTTGAAGAAAAGTGTAGGTAACCTAGAGACCATACTTGCAGCTGGAATCTGAAGTAAGGAAAGTCTTAGGAACTTTGCTCATCAACTTACGGGACCTAATGTAAACTCTAAGTATTTAGTGTTAGAAAAGGGCAAAGCATATGATAATTAGACAAATTTAGTCATTCCAAAATGTATATATATTTCAAAACATCATGATTTACATGATAAATACATACTAATTTTATTTGTCAATTGTAAAAGATAAAATAATAAAAAGAAGTGAATTAAATTGGGGGATATTCAGTGCTATCAAAGAGTTTTCAGTTGCATTTATAAATGTTAACTCATAAACTAATATTTATATATTATTTATTTATTTATGAGATGGAGTCTCACTCTGTTGCCCATACTGGAGTACAGTGGCTCGATCTCTGATCACCCCAAACTTCATCTCCCAGGTTAAAGGGATTCTCCTGCCTCAGCCTCCCAAATAGCTGGGATTATAGGTGTCAGCCACTGTGCCTGGCCAATATTTATAATTTTAACAAACAAGTGTATCTTTGTAGAAAGGTATATTTGTGCTGCATGTCAGCACTTAAAAATTAAATTTGTTATAAAAATAAAATTGCTTGTAAAGAAATTAACAGCATGCTTGGCATAAGACTACAGTAAATATTACTGTGAGATCATGACTTTGAAAGTATAAAAGATTCAGTGATTTATTTAAGTGACTTGAATTTTACCTGTAAAATTAGTACAGAAAGGGGAATTGTCCATACCTTTATTTGTTGTAATATTCAAAACAGTCATGTGAGGAACAAATGTTACTTTTTATAAATGAGAAAAACTAGCTTTCAAAACTGAGCTCAACAACTCTCACCTTTTGGTATTCACTTTCTTGTTTCCTTCCCTTTCATATTAAATCAGCGATAGTCTCACACACACACACACACACACACACACACACACCCCGTAAACACTAAAAATTTGAAAACTAAAAGTCAGTAGATAGAAGCCAGAAAGTCTTTGAAGAGAATTTCCATGAAAGTTTAAAGGGCCTTGACCATTCAAGAAGAAGCCTGATGAAACCAAAGGTGTTGATAGGGAGAAACTAAAGGACAGTGAGAACCATTTTGGGGAAAGTTTGAGAGTTCAGAGACAGCAATACTTTTCCCAAAAGTGACAGGAAAAGTAGAAAATATACCTAATAAACTGAATGATCAAGTTAGGAGCTTCCAGGCAAAGTGTTGTAGCTGCAACCCCACTTTTGTTGCTTATATCAAAATGTAGGAGGATAGAGATAAGATAAAAACAAAACAAAACAAGTAAATGTAAAGGAGTGAGAATATATTTCAAGGTTTGAGAATTTCATGTTCTCCAGACAGGAGATAAGGCTAATGTTAAGAAATGCTGTCAGTGAAGTTACAGTGAAACAATGTGAATGTATCTAACTATTGTGAGCTTCAGGCTATTAAAAAAAAAAAAAAAAAAAAAAAAAAAAAAGAGTAAATGAAGGCAAAGTGATATTTACATGAATTAAGACCTTTTAGGTCTAAAGTCTGAAGACCTCACATTAAAGACCATAAAATGAAATCTACAAGATAGATAAGAAAAGATAAATTTAACAAGAAACAATGTAATAATAAGAAACAATGCTACAGTTTCCATGCATCATTTTACATGTGTGGGTTTATATCAGAATAATCTAGGGGGTTTAAGAAATACTTATGCAAAGGATGAACAGAAAATCAAATGCATTAGATGGTATGAAGGTGGGACCTAAGCATATAAATATGTAAAATGTCTCCTTATGATAATTCTTAAAAATTCTAACTTAAAAAGAACTGTTCTAGAGTAAAAATGCATATTCTACAAAAACCAAGAATTGTACTTCATCAATCTTCTCTCTAAAATAGTAGATAAAAAAGATAACTATTAATAAACCAAAAGTTGAAGAAAAATAACTTTGAATGTAAGTTTTTTTAATAAGCCTTATTTTAAATTGCATATACACAGTTTTAAGATGCACAAGACTCAAATACTTTATCATTTAGGAAATGCCCTGAAAAAATTTTTAAAAATGTAAAAAATACTTTACCTTAAGTTTAGCAGGAAGCCATTATATGGAAAGCAAGGCAGATTAAAACTAGCTACATTTTTGTCTAAATCAATAAAATTCAATTTTCAGATATAAAGTAAATCATCAGATTCGACTTTAAAAAAGTATTTCACAATATTCTTTTGAAGTGACATATTAAAGCAAAATAAAACAGTTTAAACTCAAAACATGTAAACATAAGACAAATATAAAACAGATATCTTAAGTGGGCAATTTCATATCAGATTAAATAAAGTTCAGAATTTAAATAACCAAAAATATTAAAAGAAAATAGCTAGGACACAGTTTACTAAGAATATATTGCTTTTACAATATCTTGATATCTATAAGACAAAATAACTTATGGATTATACAGAATATGAAAAATTATAAAACATTTAGAGCAACAGATATTAAAACAAATAGATTTCAGATTTATAGACTGAATCCAAAGTGGCTTTTGAAGGGCATTTAGAGAGCAAGAAAGAGAAAGAGATTGACTTTAGTGCTTTCATCAGAAAAGAAATAACAAAAATAAAGGTGATAATAGTTCATATAAAAAACTAGAAGAAGGTTAAAATGCTAAATCCAAATAAATAATAAATAAAGTGAAAACATAAAAATAGAATCAATTTAAAAAATATATAATTCCTGACTGGGTGTGGTGGCTTACACCTGTAATTCCAACATGTGGGAGGCAGATGAAAGAAAATCACTTGAGCCCAAAAGTTTGACACCAGCCTTGAAAGATACCATTTCTTAAAAAAAAAAAAAAAATGAATTAGCAGATGTGGTGGCATAGACCCAGCTACTCAGAAGGCTGAGGTGGGAGGATTGTTTGAACCAGGGTGGTAGAGGTTGTAGTGAGTTGTGATCATGTCAGTGCACTCCAACCTGAGTGACAGAGTGAGACCCTTCTCAAATAATAGTAATAATTCTTTAAATTTTTTTTGAAAAGCTAAAAATATTTGACAAAACTCATTATAAAATAGTAAATAATCATGTATCAGTCAGAATTATTAGTTGCAAGGATGAGAAATTAAGAATGGATAAATTAAATATAAAAATATATTGAAGCATAAGGAAAGAGCTCATAGAATTTACTTAGGCCGGGCGCGGTGGCTCACGCCTGTAATCCCAGCACTTTGGGAGGCCGAGGCGGGCGGATCACAAGGTCAGGAGATCGAGACCACGGTGAAACCCCGTCTCTACTAAAAATACAAAAAATTAGCCGGGCGCGGTTGTGGGCGCCTGTAGTCCCAGCTACTCGGGAGGCTGAGGCAGGAGAATGGCGTGAACCCGGGAGGCGGAGCTTGCAGTGAGCCGAGATCGCGCCACTGCACTCCAGCCTGGGCGACAGAGCGAGACTCCGTCTCAAAAAAAAAAAAAAAAAAAAAAAAAAAGAATTTACTTAAAGTTTGAAAAAACAAAAACAGACTTGAAAATAGATGGAATAAAATAAGTTAAATAGCAGGCAGCACCAGAGACATATTAAAGTTTCCGCTGTTATAAATACTAAATCTAGACAGCTAAAGGATGTGCTACTGTTGCCACCCAAAATACTGGGGATAGCTGTTGAAACCTTAACAGTATCATCTCTACAATCTGGAGAATTAAACTTCTGCTGCCTCTACTTCTTTGCTTTCCTGAATCCTTATTCAAAACCTATACTTAGTGCTTTTGATTAGATGAGACTTTACTTGGCTCTTGATTGGATGAGACCACTTCTCATGCACTGGAGTAAAAGTAGACTGAAAACGCAAAAATAATCGTTGGCATTTTCATTTTCAACAGCAGGCCATACCTCTGACCAAAAATTATAATTTGAACAAATATCAAAATCAAAACAAGAGAGTTTAAGTACTTGGCAGATAAAACTGAAGATTATATTGTGTCGTCTACACTTTGGATCTCCTATATCACTATACCATTTTAATAAAACTATGTATTAATAATTTTATTTATTTGTTTGTTTTAGATCTGGCCATGCTCTGCCATTCAGGCTGGAGTGCAGTGGCAAAATCATAGCTCACTGAAGCCTCTGACTCATATACTCAAGCAATTCTCCCACCCCAGTCTCTCAAGTAGCCAGGGCCACTGCACGTGACAAACTTACTAAAACAAAAACAAAAACAAAAACAAAACACTTAATACCTAACCTTTATTATGTAACAGAAAATATGTTTTTTGAAAGAAGTCAATTGAAGATCTTCTCAGTTACTCTATCCAGAAACAGATCTTGGTTTTCCAGGTGAAGTAAAATCCTTTTCCTATTCTGTCATGATTTCACCACAATTATCTATAAAGTATAGCCAAATTGGTATGTATACATCATGAAAATATTTTATATAAAATGATACAGAAAAATGAGAGGAGGTAAAAAAGAAATTATTTAAATGTAGATATAGCATATATTTGTCAAAGAAGATTTCTACTGAGTGTCAGAGCAATTCAGAAAGATTTCATAGGCAAGGTAGGACATAAATGTTGGTCAGGATTTCAATTTATTGAGGAAGACAATATGGCATTTTATGACATAACATAATCTTCTGATTCAACACAGCAGTACTTCTTAGGAGCTCCACGTTATTTTTTATGTTTGGCTTCAACAACAACAATAAAAGTAATACTATTTTATATTATTTATAATTTTTATTATTAAAGCAAAAAATATTCTGAACACTTTATTAGCTTTTATGTAAGCCTCATGGTAACAACAACAACAACAAAAGCCCTAAAGTAGATACACAGAAGACATCGAAGTGTATCATTATAGGAAATCATTAAGTCACAAAGGAATACAGAAAGAAAGGAAAAAAGGAACAAAGAATCTATCCAACAGTCAAGAAGAAACAAAAGGAACAGTAAGTCCTCATCTAACAATAATTACTATGAATGGAAATGGATTAAATTCTACAACCAAGAAACATAAAGTAGTTGAATGATTAAGAAAATAAGACCCAATTATACGCTGCCTATAAGAGACTCAGTTCAGCTTTAAGAACGAAAGTGAAGAAATGGAAAAAGTTGTTTCATGCAAATGGAAGCCAAAAGAGAGCAAGAGTAGCTATACTTGTATCAGACAAAATAAACTTTGAGTCAAAAAATGTAAAAAAATTATTACATAATAAATTATATATAAAGAGATTAATTCATCAAGAGAATGTAAAAATTGTAAGTATATGTGCACCCAACATCACCTAAATACATAAAGCAAATATTAATGGATCTGGGGCATGCTGGCTTATGCCTGTAATCCCAGAACTTTGGGAGGCTGAGGCAGGAGGATCACTTGAGCCCAGGAGTTCGAGACCAGCCTGGGCAATATGGAGAAGTGCCATCTCTACTAAATAGACAAAAATTAGCCAGGCCTGGTGGCATATGCCTGAAATTCCAGCTACTCAGGAGGCTGAGGTGGAAGGATGGTTTGAGCCCAGGAGTCAGAGGCTGTAGTGAGCTGAGATCATGCCATTGGATTCCAACCTGGGTGACCGAGATAGACCTTGTCTCAAAAAAACCAACCAACCAAACAAACAAACAAAAAACTAATGGATCTGAAAAAGATAAACAGATAGTAATACAATAATAGTAGGATATGTCAAAAACCTCCTTTCCCCAATGGATAGTTCATCCAGGCAGACAAGTGAACAAGAAAACATTAGATTTGAACTGTCATTTAGAACAAATGGACCTAACAGGCATATACAAAAACTTCTTTTCACAATATACATTCTTTTTAAGCACTCAGAGAAAATTCTCCTGGATAGATCTTATGTTAGGCCAGAAAACAAGTCTTAACAAATTTGAGAAGATTAAAATCATACCAACTATCTTTTCCAACAATGGTATAAAACTAGAAATTGATAATAAGAACAAAATTGGAAAATTCACAAATATGTGGAAATTAAACAACATATTTCTAAACCGCCAATGTCAAATAAAAAAATCAAAAAGGAAATTTAAAAATATATTGAGACCAATGAAAATGGAAGTACAGCATGCAAAAACTTATGAGATACAGCATAAAGAGTACTCAAAAGGACATTTCTAACAAAAAATGGTTACAGAAAAAAGAAAACATTTCAAACACCTTAACTTTATACCTCAAAAACTAGAAAAAGAAAAACAAACACCAAAGTTAGTGAAAGAAAGAAAATAACAGAAATCAGAGCAGACGTGAATTAAATAGAGACTAGAAAAATACTAGAAAAAAACTGAAGTGTTTTTTGAAGACTTCAATAATGACAAAATTTAAACTAGAATAACTAAGAAAAAGAAGACTCAAGTAAACTCAGAAATGAAAGAGGAGACATAAGAATGAACATTTCAGAAATACAAAGGGTCATAGGAGACTACTATGACCCATTATATGCCTACAAATTGGATATCCTAGAAAAAATAAATAAATTCCTAGAAACACACAACTTACCATGCCTGAATAAGGAAGAAATAAAAAATCTGAATAGGACAATAGCAAACAAGAATATTGAATCAATAATCACAAATCTCTCAATAAATGAAAGTTCAGCACCTGATAGCTTTACTAGTAAATTCTATAAGTATATTTTTATTTTCACGTTTTGGAAAAAATATAGGCAAATATTGTTGTTGTTTTTATGGTTCTGCTAGGAGTTTCTAGTTGGTAGTAATAATGTTGCTGTTTTATTGTCCATCAGGGCTATCCCTGAGCATAGCTATGACATCATCACACTTCCACATCTCTTTGTATCTGAAGTATGCCATCATATTTACACAACCCTCTTCAAGCTAGGCTTCAATTATTCTTTTTCTTCCAACAGATATTCATAGTGGAAACACTCCATGTGACTAGGGATAAATGTTGAAAGATTGGTAGTCATGTAACAGACTTGCCAATAGCTAATCCAGATGTTTGTATATTTTCTCTTGGCTTGGTCCTTTGAGCTGACATAATCTGCTTGTACATCTTACTTTGTAGCTTGGTATTAAGAATGCATTAGTTTATAATGAAAAGCTTGAAATGTGGTTACCTGAGGTTCCATAATCACATCTTTGTTGATTAGTGGACCCAGAAGCAAAAACTGTCCCTCAGATGAGGAGCAGTAAATTGGTAAAGAGGGCATTGTTTTGCCCCAAAACATAGGAACTTCTGTTGGGATTATTTGGTGTTTGACACAGACTGTATACACTAGTCAGATCAACCACAACTCATTTAAACTTGCTTTATGGCCATGTGACAGAAATATTTACAGTGCAGCCTGGAAACTAGGTAGCCTTCTCTTGTAACAAGCATCAGATAAAGCTGTTATCCTTTTGTGTTAACAATTGGGAAAGAAAAGCCCTCTCCATACATGATGCCTACAAAAGCAGGAAAGACTACATAAAGCTAAGAGAGGTGATACAGTAGAATCACTGGATTAGCTAGTTTCAATACTATTTCTCACATTCTCAGATATCAAAATAGAAAACAAGTGCATTGGCTAGATTGACCACTGAAAGACCAAATAAACAGTAGCTATAATCAATGATAATATACTGTCATTCTCTAAGACTGATCTACTTTTTCTGCACTGGTAAAACTGGATTTTAAATAAGAAAGCTCTAGGAATCATTACCCTTGAGGATTTGATATCTTTAACACTGACAGTAGTATTTGTGATCTGCCTCTCTCCCTCCCTCAGTCTCACTCGTAAAATATGATAAACTTTTGACTTAAATTTTGGTGAAGAGGAAGCTTCAGATTCTTCTACTTGGCTCTTCACATAATAACAGTCTCTAAGGGTGAGGGTGAGAGTTACTCAGTATATTTACTCTAACTTTCTTCATCCTACCACTCTTTACATACAGCTTTCTTTTTTTCTGCTATTTTGTGTAACAAAACATTGGAAAATAATTTATTGATACATAACAAATGTACCTATTTTCACAGAATATGTGACAATGTAGTACAAATTTATATAATATTTAAAGATCAAATCAGTGTTGCTGGGATTCCATCACTTTAATGTTTGTCTTTTTTTATGCTAGGAACATTCTCATTATTATCTTCTAGCTATTTTGAAATATAAAATAAGTTATTGTAAACTATGGTCACTCTACTGATCTATCAAACACTAGGTCTTATTTTTTCTATCAAACTGTATTTTTTTTTTTTTTTTGAGATGGAGTCTTGCTCTGTCACCCAGGCTGGAGTGCAGTGGCCCAATCTTGGCTCCCTGCAACCTCCACCTTCCGGGTTCAAACAATTATCCTGCTTTAGCCTCCTGAATAACTGGGACTACAGGCAGGTGCCACCACGCCCGGCTAATTTTTTGTATTTTTAGTAAAGACAGGGTTTCACTGTGTTAACCAGGATAGCCTTGATCTCCTGACCTCGTGATCTGCCCTCCTTGACCTCCCAAAGTGCTAGGATTACAGGCGTGAGCAACCGCACCCGGCCTTATCAAACTTATCAAATGGGTATTTTTATACCCATTAATCAACTTCTCTTTATCTTCTCCTCTATCCTTTCCTACCACTGGTAACTACCAATCTAGTCCCTCCGTTCATAAGATCTACTTTTTTAGCTCTCACATGTGAATGAAAACATGTGATATTTGTCTTTCTTGTAACAAAACTTGAAGGATTTGTTTATGTTCACTGTTCCTAGGACATCTTCTTCCATGTTTTTTGTAAATTCATTCTAATTTCTAAAAAGTAAATATTAGGATTAAGAAATAATTACACACACCCATTTCAAAAATTTTAATCAGTCTCAAATGTTAAAATACTGCAATGACCCCATTAATTTAGGATTAAAAGCAGACTTTTAAAAATGACTTTTCGATGCCCTCGAAATTTACTTTCAAAATATGTATCAAAATAAATTTTTGATCATTCTTTAATTGTTGTATGATTTTGCTATAAACACCTGCCATGCTATCACCACTTAAAATTAAACTTTATTACATTATCTTCCAGAATCATTACATGCTTTCTTACCTCCATTCTTCATCTCTCTAACTCTTACTTAAGGTTATAATTTATATATTAAACTTATGGCTTATGGATTCATAAAAGCCTATAGGAGCCCTAACATGAAGCTTGTAACTCTACATTAATTATAAATTCTTATTACCATTTTATCTTCCTCCATAGCAACAACAATAGCAACTACAAAAATACATAGAATCTGTAAGGAATACATTCGAGGAGAATTTGACTGATTGATTCTTCTTTTACACATCTTTTCATACCAGTTTCTGGCAGCAGGTTATACAGTATATATTAAAATAATGATAAATTATTAATACTGTAAACATGAAATCTGTGTATATTTTGAAATGTCACCTTCTGGTGTGATACATGCATGTTTCTATGCATGCACATATATATAATTATATAGAATGTGGTGACCCTCAAGGCAGTGAAAGGCATTTTAAATCTGAATGAGAAATAGATGGTTTCTTCTTAATTCTATTAGATTCTGTTTCTTGTTTTGGAGAATTTTTGTTTTCAAAACTGATTAAGAATCCAATAGCATGGACATCTTATATTCAATAGGTTTATCATTTGCAAAGTTCCATTCATGCATGCTGATAGATAGGCACCACTCTCTCATGCTTCTCCCACAGATGAGTTTTCTCTTAATATTTTTGTTGTGGTCAGCTTTGCTTTTAGTAGGGCAAATCAATAAGATCTAAAAAACAAAACAAAACAAAAATAAACCTTACAAACTAAACAAGAAAAATGATAACTCTTAACAGTTATTACTAGTATCCAGGCTCTGTGCTAAGCACTGAATATTAATGTTATTGTGAAAATAAAAGAGATAGTAAATATGTTGTTTATATTTAGGTTTTAAAGATGAGGAAATTGAGGCTTTAAAGAGGTTGAGAAATTTTCTACAGATTACCCTTTTAGGAAGTAGTAGAGAAAACTTTTTTAAGCCAACCATTCTACCTTCTGAGTCTGCAAACAACATTACATTGCCTGCTCTAAGGAAAGACAGAGCATGGTTTAAGATGCTGGGAACAAGCCTGGGCATCCTTAATGAACAGTGAACATCTAACAGCAGGAAAGTGGAGGCATTTTCAATGGTGTTTCCAATTGAATGAATGCCATACAACAATTTTCATGGCTCATTTGATAAGACATCCTAGCTGATTCAATTATCTCCTTCTTGATCATTTTTTCTTCAGTCAAGTTTTAACCAGAAGAGAATATATTTGATATGGGATAAATTAACTATTTTATCAGTAGGATGCACAAAAGATGTAGGTTTAGTTGATCTAGAAATAGTGCATTTATTAGAGTGTTCACTTTTATCCAAGCTTATCTTCATTCAAAAACATGCTGAACAGGATTCCCAGACACTCTACAATCATTTCATTTATGAGTTAATCTATCCAAAACACTTGTACATGCAATGTTTCTTCTTTCAATTATCTTATTTTACCCTATTTTCTAGGATATACTAGTGGAAGCAGGACAGCATCTTCTTCCATTCCATTTAAAGGAATTAGAAATATTAATATATAATTAGAGTGTATTGAGAACCATAACAGAATAAACACAAACAAATAAAGAACTAAACACACCCACTGAAAAACAGAATTTGGGTCATTAGTCTATTTCACTCAATTGGTATACAACATTTTTCCTTTAATTTTTAGTTCACACACAATAATCTTCCATATTCTAGGGGCATGGAGCAAAATTTCAATACATGTGTACAATATATAATCATCAAATAAGGATAATTACCATATCTATCACCTCAAATGTGTCATTTCTTTGTGCTGTGAACATTCAAAATCCTCTCTTCTAGCTTTTTAACAATATGAAATAAGTTATTGTTAACCATATTTATCTACAGTACTGCAGAACACCAGAACTCATTTCTGCTATTTGGCTGTAATTTTGTATCGCTCGCTCGCTCTCTCTCTCTTTTTTTTTTTTTTTGAGATGGAATCTTGCTCTGTCACTCAGGCTGGAGTGCAGTGGCACAATCTCAGCTCACTGCAACCTCTGCCTCCTGGGTTCAAGTGATTCTCTTGCCTCAGCCTCCAAAGTAGCTGGGACCACAGGCACACGCCACCATGCCCAGCTAAGTTTTGTATTTTTAGTAGAGATAGGGTTTCACCACATTGACCAGGCTGGTCTCTAACTCCTGACATTGTGATCCACCCACCTCGGCCTCCCAAAGTGCTGGGATTGTAGGCGTGAGGCACCACGCCCAGCCAATTTTGTATCTCTTAACTAGCTTCTCCCCATCTTCCTTCCACTCCGCCCTTCCCAGCCTCTAATTTCCACAATTTTACTCTCTACTTCCATGAGATCCGAATTTTCAAAATACTCACATAAAAGTAAGAACATGCAGTATTTATCATTCAGTGCCTGTCTTATTGCATTTAATATAATGTCCTCCAGGCTCATCCATGTTGCCATGAATGACAGAATTGCATTTTTTTTTATGGTTGAATATTATTCTATTATGTATATTTACCACATTTTCTTTATCCATTTATCTGTTGATGGTCATTTGGGTTGATTTGATATCTTAGCCATTGTGAATGGTAATGAAATAAACATGGGTTGCAGGTATCCCTTTGATACACTGATTTCCTTTCCTTGAATAAATATCCATTAATAGCATTGCTGGATCATATGGTAATTCTGTTTTTTGAGTTTTAAGAAACTTCCACACTGTTTTCCAGTATGATTATACCAATTTACATTCCCATCAACAGTGTATAAGGGTTTTCTTTTATCCATATCTTTGCCAGCATTTGTTATTTTTGGTCTTTTATATAATAGCTATCCCAACTGGGGTAAGATTGTGGCTTTAATTTGAATTTTCCTGATGATTAGAAATGCTGAGCATTTTTTCAAATGTTTTTTGGCCATTCGTATGTCTTCATTTGAAAAATGTCTGTCTTTTGCCCACTTTTTATTGGGATTATTTGTCCTATTTTTCCTTTTACCATTGAGATGTGTAAATTCCTGTATTTTCAGGATAATAGTCCCTTGTCAGATGAATAGTTTGCAAATATTTTTTCTCATTCAACAGGCTGTTTCTTCACTCTGCTAATTGTTTATTCAATGTGCAGAAGCTATAGTACCATTTGTCTGTACATGTTTCACCTATGCTTTTAAAGTCCTAGCTATAAAATCCTTGTCTAGACCAATGTCCTGACGAATTTCTCCATTTTTTTCTAGTAGCTTTAGAGTTTTTAGTCTTATGTTTACACCTTTAATCCTTTTTGAGTTGATTTTTGTAAATGGTGAAAAATAGTGGGCTACTTTTATGCTTCTGCATATAAATATCCAATTTTCCCAACATCATTTATTAAAGAGACTGTTCCCTTTCACAATATATATTCTTGATACCATTTAAAAAAATCATTTGAATGTAAAATGTTGCTTTGTTTCTGGGTTCTCTATTCTATTTCATTAGTCTGTGTGTCTTTATTTATACCAATACCATGCTATTTTGTTTTGCAGTGTATTTTTTTGTCAGGTAGTCTGCCTCCAGTTTTGTTCTTTTTGCTCAGAATTGCTTTGACTATCCAGGGTCTTTTCTGGTTTTACACACATTTTAGAATACTTTTTAAAAATTTATGTGAGGATTGTCATTGGGATGTTGATAGAGATTGCAAAGAATCTGTAGATTGCTTTGAGTAGTATAGTCATTTAAAAATATTAATTTCTCCAATCTATGAGCATGGGGTATCTTTCAATTAGTTTGTGTCTTCTACTTCTTTCATCAATGTATTTTTGGTTTTCACTATAGAAGTCTTTAACCACTCTCATTGAATTTATTTCTGATCATTTTATTTTATTCCTAGTAGAGATATTAAATGGGATTACTTTCTTGATTTCCCATTTTTTAATTTTAATGTTTAAAATTATTATGGATGTATAATAATTTTACATATTGATGGGGTAAAATAAAATTAAAGTAATTGAGGCATTCATCATCTCAAGCATTTATCATTTCTTTGTGTTAGCAACATTCCCATTCCTCTCTTTTACTATTTTAAGGTATACAAAAAATTATTATTAATTATAGTAAACCTATTGTACTACCAAATAGTAGATTTTATTCATTCTAATTTTTTTTAATTTTTTTATTATTATTATTATACTTTAAGTTCTAGGTTACATGTGCATAACTTTAATGAGTATAAAAAATTACAATGAGATCATTCTAATTTTTTATACTCATTAACTATATACACTTTAATCTCATCCTCCATCCTGCTACCCTACCTCACCTCTGATAACTATCATTCTCCTCTATACCTCTATGAGTTCAGTTTAAAAATTAACTCCCAATTATGAGGGAGAAAATGCAAAATTGTTTTTTTGTGTCTGGCTTATGTTATTTAATGTCTTCAAGTTCCATTCATGTTGCTGCAAATGACATGATTTTATTTTATTTTATGGCTGAATAACAGTTCATTGTGATTTCTTTTCTCAGCTAGTACATTATTAATGTATACAACTTTTTGTGTTGATTTTGTATCCTGCAATTCCATCAAATTTTTTTATCAATTCCAAGTGTTTTTTTGGTGGAATCTTTACATTTTTCTACATAAAGCACAATGTTATCTTCAAAGAATGACAACTTTACTGCTTCTCTTCCAATTTGGATGCTTTTTATATTTTTCTCACATCTAATTGCTCTGTCTAGGACTTCCATTACTATATTGAATAAGAGTGCTGAGAGGGAGCATCCTTGTTCTTTCTGTTTCTCAGAGCTTTCAGCTTTTCTCCATTAACTATGTTAGCTGTAGTTTTGTCATATGTGGCCTGTTTTATGCTAAGGTATTTTCCTTCTGTGTCTAATTTGTTGATAGTTCTTATCAGGAAGAGATATTAAATTGTATTAAAATGCTTTTTCAGCATCTATTGAGAAAATTATGTGGTTTTTGTCCTCATTCTGTTTATGTGATGTGTCACATTTATTGAATACATCTGTTGAACCATCCTTGCATCCTTGGAATTAATTTCACTTGATTGTGGCATATTATCTTTTTTGTGTGTTGTATTTCGTTTGCTAATATTTTGTTAAAGATTTTTGCTTCTATGTCCATCAGGAATATTTCCTTGTAGTTTTCTCTTTGTATCCTTGTCTGATTTTGATATCAGGGTAATTCTGGCCTCATTGAGTTGGCTAGAAAAATTCCCTCCTCTTCAATTTTTTAGGGACTAGTTTGAGAAAAAGTGATACTAGTTCTTCTTTAAAAGTTTGGTAGAATTCAGCAGTAAAACCATGAGGTCCTGGGTTTTTATTTGTTGGGAGACTTTATCACTGATTCACTCTTGTACTCAATATTGATATGTTTAGATTTTTATTTCTTCTTTAAATCTTGGTATGTATGTTAGTCAGTTTTCATTGCTCTAAAGGAATATCAGGCACTGGGTAATTTATCAATAAGAGAGTTTTAATTGGCTCATGGTTCTGCAGGTTGTATAAGCATGGCACTGGCATCTGCTTCTGATGAGGGCCTCAGGAATCTTCTGGTCATGGTTGAAGGCGAAAAGGGAGCAGGTGCGTCACATGGTGAGAGTAGGAGCAAGACAGAGAGAAGGAGGAGGTCCTAACCTTGCCTCCTTCCTCCATTCCTTTTTGAACTTTATTTACTTATTTTCGGGCTGGGTTATTTCAAAAGCTTTATCTTTGTGTTCACAAATTTTTTCTTCTGCTTCATCTTATCTATTGTTGAAGTCCTTGAATGTATTTTTATTTCATTTCATTGAATTATTTACTTCCAGAATTTCTGTTTGGTTATTTTTTAAGATATCTAACTCTTTGTTAAATTTCTCATCCAGGCTATGGAATTTTTTCCCACTGACACCTTTGCTTATTTGTGTTCTCTTGAATCTCAGTGTTTTCCTAAGATAATTATTTTGATTTTTTTTCAGACATTTAATAGATTTTCTTTTCCTTGGGAACTGTTATTGGAGAATTATTGTTCCTTTAGAAATGTCATGTTTTCTTGTTTTTTAAATGTTTCTTGTGTCCTTACATTCCTACCTGTGCAGCTGGTATAACAGTCACTTCTTACAATTTTTTGGGTTGGATTTCCTAGGAAAATATTTTTTTCTGTAGATGTATCTATAATGTTAGTGGTGTAGTTTGCTTTCCTTTGATTCTGGGTGGGTGCGTTAATGTAGTCTCCACATAATTTCTGTGGCTGTATTCAATGCTGGTGGTGTCTGTGAGTTCCTTAGTGGCCTAGGCTATGGCAATGTTCGGTATAAGGATGGCAGCCAGACCAGTCTTTGCACAACAGTGGTGGCTACAGTGAGCTCTATGTGCAGATTCTCAGGACTCAGGGTGTCATACAGTTGCACTGGCTGTGACAGTGGGAAACCAGAATGTGTCATTTGGGCCTCCAGGTTGCATGACAGTGGCAGCAGTGAACTGGGTGAGACAGTTCTTAGGCTACTGGCCAGTATGAATAGCACTGAAAATTGTAATAGCAGCAGCAGGCTGGACCTCAGCCCTCTGGATGTTATGCATATGCACAAGCAGTGGTAGCAGTAGGCTGAGCAAGCTGGAAAAAAAAAATTCGCAAATATGGTACACACCTATCAATATCCCAACTACCTCCCATTTGACCAGAAATTCCTTGATAAAAATAAAATATCTGATAAATACAGAAATTATTCAAGAATATTTGAATAGGTAATGTGGATTTATAAAGACTGCATTTGCTATTAACCCCGATTCATTTTCCCAAACTATTTATAAGACATTGTTAGAAAACAATAAGTTAAATTTAAACCTTCTATTCATTAAATACAGGTGGAAAAGTAAACGGAATAAGAAAGTATTCATTTTGAGTATTTTGAAGACTTAATTAGAATATTTTTTTTGGTTTGATATATGAATTAGAAAAATATGTGAATGTATAAGTTCAAAGGAAAATGGCATTTTAAGAGGGTAGGCAATTTTCATTTATCTATACAATGAGATGATCAATATACTGTTGTTGAAGTTAAAATAATGATTTTGCAGAAGCCAAGGGAAGTGATTTATATAAGCTCTCTAATAAAATAGTGAGCTTTTTGTGAAAGGAAATCCTTGACTTATATTTGAAAGCACTCAACTGAAAATAATGTACTATGCAATTTATCAATTATTACAGGGTCAGCATATATCAAATATAGAGGTTACTCCTGATTAATTTGCATTATAAATACAACTTTTTGTTTGTGTAGACTTTAAAAGGCCTTATAAGTCACTTTCTGATTAAACACTCTGATATATATATATATATATATATATTATATATATATATATATAGTTGCAGTTAAAATTACTTTGATGCAGTTTTCATGATATAATAACTAAAAACATTAATATGACTATTACTAAATAATGACTGAATAATACTTCTTTGGAAGTCTAAGTTTACTAATATCACAACACACTTACTATTAAAATATAGTTTTAATACAACAAACTAATAGTTTAAAGAATAAATCAATATGATTTTATTTTATAAATTTGATCAGCTTTATTAAATTTTATTTATCATTTGTTATTTTAAGATATGTCTGTTAATATATTTTTATATGATTTTATTAAAATATTAAATGGTATTTAAATATTCTTCTTTAGTATTCATTATAAATACTTCCATGCACTTATTTTGCCACTTTACTATTTACCATTTCAACAATCTACATACGATGATTAATTCAGAAATGTTATTACTTAATGTATCTAATCTATCATCATTTATTTGGTAGCATTTTTAAATTCTTAACAAGTAATTTCTCTTTCTATATTTATTTCTATTTTCACTGATATTTTTTCTTTCACAATTCTCAGTTTTAATTTTTATGGACACATAGTAGGTGTATATATTTATGGGATCCAAGAGATATTTGGTTATAGGAATACAATGAGTAATAATCACTGTGGAGTACATGGGTTATCTATCAATTCGAGCATTTATCTTATCACTGTTTTTAAGATCAAGTTATTTTAAAATGTATAATAAATTATTGTTGACTGTAGTCACCTGTTTGGTTACCAAATACTAGATCTTATTCATTCTACCTAACTATATTTTTGTAGCCATTACCTATCCCAATTCTGCTCCCCTGATACACAGACACCACCCTTCCTAGCCTTGGTAACCATCATTTTATTATCTATCTCCATGAGTTCAAATATTTTAATTTTTTTCTCCCACAGACGTGTGAGAACATGCAAAGTTTGTCTTTCTGTGCCTGCCTTATTTTACATAACATAAGGTCCCCCAGTTTCATCTATGTTGTTGCAGATGATAAGATCTCATTCCTTTTTATGGCTGAGTAGTACTCCATTGTGTATATGTACTGCATTTTCTTTATTCATTCTTTTGTTGATAGACATTTAGGGTGCTCCCAAATCTTGGCTATTTTAAATAGTGCTGCAATAAATGTGGAAATGCAGAAACCTCCATACTCTTCTCCATAACACTTTGGAAACACTCTGAGAAACCTCCATACTGTTCTCCATAGCACTTTTACTAATTAACATTCTCACCAGTAATGTACCAGGGTTTCCTTTTCTTCACAGCCTCATGCACATTTGTTATTGCCTGTCTTTTGGATAAAAGTCATTTTTACTGAGTGAGATGATACCTCATTGTAGTTTTAATTTGTATTTTCTGATGATCAATGATTTTTGAGCACCTTTTCACATACTACTTGCAATTTGTATGTCTTCTTTTGATAAATGTTTACTCAGATCTTTTGCCCATGTTTTAAATTGGTTTATTGCATTTTTTTTATATAGTTGTTTGAGCTCCTTATATATTCTGGTTATTAACCCTTGTCCGACGGTTAGTTAGCAAATGTTTTCTCCCATTCTGTGAGTTGTCTCTTCATCTTGTTGATTGTATCCCTTGCTGTGCAGAAGCTCTTTAACTTGACGTGATCCCATTTGTCCATTTTTGCTTTGGTACCTGTGCTCGTGGAGTATTGCTCAAGAGATCTTTGCCCAGACCAATCTTCTGGAGAGTTTCCTCAATGTTTTGTCTAAGTAATTTTATACTTTGAAATTTTAGATTTAAGCCTTTAATTCGTGTAGATTTGATTTTTGTGTATGGTGAAAGATAGACATCTAGTTTCATTCTTCTGCATATGGATATCCAGTTTTCTCCAGCACTTTTCATTGCATGCCAGTACTATGCTGTTTTGGTTACTATAACTCTGTAGTATAATTTGAAGTCAGGTAATGTGATTCCTCTAGTTTTGTTCTTTTTGCTTATGGTAACTGAGTATTCTGGTTCTTTTGTGGTTCCATATAAATTTGAGGATTGTTTTTTCTATTTCTGTAATTGTTACTGATATTGTGATAGGGATTGCATTGAATCTGCAGGTTGCTTTGGGTAGTAGGACATTTTAATAATATTGAGTCTTTCAGTCCATGAATGTGGAATATCTATTTTTGTTTCCCCTCCAATTTCTTGCATCAGTGTTTTATAGTGTTTATTATAGAGATCTTTCACTTTTTTGGTTAAGTTAGTTCCTTTGTATTTTATATTACTTGTGGCTATTGTGAATGGGATTAGTTTCTTGATTTCCTTTTCAGATTTTTCACTGTTGGCATATAGAAATACTACTGATTTTTGTTTGTTGATTTTATATCCTGCAACTTTACTGAACTTGTTTTTCAGTTTTTTGGTAGATATTTTCAGTTTTTCCAAATATAAAACTATGTCATCGGTATCCAAGAATAATTTGACCTCTTTTTTTTGTCTATTGTCTGATTACTCTACCTGGGACTTCCAGTACTATTTTGATTAACAATGATTAAAGTGGACATCCTTGACTTGTTCCAAATCTTACAGGAAAGACTTTCTGTTTTTTCCAATTCAGTATGATGCCAACTGTGGGTCTCTTTTATATGGCTTTTACTGTATTAATGTTTGCTTCTTCTCAGTTTCCTAACGGTTTTTATCAGGAAAAGTTGTTTAATTTTATCAAAAGTTTTTTTCAGCATTGATCGAAATGATCATATGGTTTTGGAAGTATTCCACCCTCTTGTAGTTATAGTTTTTCTATAATGCTTGGTAAAATTCAGCAATAAAACCATTGAGTCCTGGGCATTTCCTTACTGGGAAACACTATATTATATTTTCTTTGCTGAGAGATATTTTATTAGAGCTTTGATCTCTCAGGATATGAGTTATTTATACATCGCAATTACAATGTTATAATATTCAGTGTCTGTCTGCACATTTACCCGTGAGTTTTTTTACCATTAGATTTTTTTAAAATTGCTTGTTAATGTCCTTTTCTTTCATACTGAAGAACTCCCTTTAGCATTTCCTACAGGACAAGCCTACTGTTGATGAAATTTCCTAACTTTTGTTTATTTAGAAAAGTGTTTATTCCTCTTTTCTGTTTGAAAGTTTACAATGAATATACCATCCTAGGGTAATTTTTTTTCCTTCAGCACTTTAATTATGTTATGTCACTCTCTCCTGACCTGTACAATTTTCGCTAAGAAGTCTGATGCCTGATGGGTGGGAGCTCCTTAGAATGTTATTTGTTTCTTTTCTCTTCTGGTTTTAGGATCTTCTTTTTCCTTGGCCTTCTGGAGTTTATTAAATGCCTTGAGGTAGTTTTATTTCAATTAAATCTGCTTGGTTTCTATAACCTCGTTACACTTGAACGCTGATGTCTTTCTGCAGGTTTTGAGCATTTTCTGTTATTATCCCTTTGAATAAACTTGCTACCCTCATGTCTCTCTACCTCCTCTCTGAGGTCAATAACTGTTGGATTTGCCCTTTTGCAGCTGTTTTTTAGATCCTGTAGGCATGCTTTCTTCTTTTCATTTCTCTTTATTTTTCACCCTCCAACTGTATGTTTTCAAATAGCCTGTCTTTGAGCTCACTAATTCTTCTGCTTGATCAATTCTACCGATAATAGACTTATGTGTTCTTTAGTATGTCATTCACATTTTTCAGCTCCAGAATTACTGCTTGATTCTTTTTCCAATTATTTCATTCTCTTTGCTAAATTTACCTGATAGAATTCTAAATTCCTTCTTCGCGTTTATCTGAAATTTCATTGATCTTCCTCAATACAGCTATTTCGAATTCTCTGTCTGAAAAGTCACTTGCTGAGGTCGTGTTTTCCTTGATGTTCGTGGATATTTGTTCATGTCTGGGCATTGAAGAGTTAGGTATTTATTATTGTCTTCACAGTCTGGGCTTCTTTTTACTCATCCTTCTTTGGAAGGTTTTCCATGTATTCAAAGGGAATTGACTCTTTTTATCTACCTCTTTGGTCACTGCAACTATACGGGCATTAGGGGCACCCCCATCCCTGTAAAGCTGTGTTTCTTGCAGACTCTTAGAGGTACCATCTTGGTGGTATTGGATAAGATTCAGAATAATTGTCTGAATTATCAGGCAGAGGCTCTGGTTCTCTTACTTGATTTTCTCCCAAACGAACAAAGTCTCTATCTGTGTGTTAAGCTGCCTGGATCTGGTGAAGGGGTGACACAAGTAGCTCTGTGGCCACCACTACTAGGACTATACTGGGTTAGACCCAAAGCCAGCACAGCACTAAGTCTTGTCCAAGGCTCACAGTGACCACTGCTTGTTTACAGCCAGTGTTCACCTAAGGTACAAGAGCTCTTCGGTCAGCAGGTGGTGAAACCAGCTAGACTATGTCCTTCCCTTCATGGTGGTGAACTCCCCTTAGGACCACAGCAGGTCCAGAAATACCATCTGAGAGCCAAGGCCTGGAGTAAAAATCCTTAGGAATCTACTTGATGCTCTATACTACTGTAGCTGTTTTGTTCTGGCACTCAAGCTGCAGGACAGTTTTTCCCATTATTTATTCTCCTTTCCTGAAGTAGAAGGAGTTTCTCCCCATGGCCGTCACTGTCCCAGGCCCATGGTGAGTACTGCCTGGCTACCACTAATGTTCACTCAAATCCCAAAGGCTTTTCATTCAGCTTGTGGTGAATGGTGTCAGGCCTGCTTCTCTCCTTTCAGGGGTGGGTTCCCCTCTGGTCCAAGGCAGGTCCATAAATGCCATCTAGGAGCCAAAGCCTAGAAGTGGGAACCCCAAGAGCCTGATTGGTGCTCTAACCTGCTGCGGCTGAGTTTGTACCCAAGCTGCAAGACAAAGTCCTTTTTGGCCTATCTTCTCCTTTTCTCAAGCAGAAAGAGTCTCTCCCATGGCCAGAGCAGCTGACAATACTCTCTGTCACACTTGAAGCTAGCATGGTACTGGGTCTCATCAAAGGCCAGCCATGAGTATTGCCTGGTAATCACTGACGTTTATTTAAGGTCCAAGGGATCTTTAGTCAGCAGGTGATGAAACCTGCCAGGACTAGGTTTTTCCCTTCAAGGTAGGGGGTTCCCTTCTGGCCCAAGGTGTGTCTAGAAGTATCATCTGGGAGCTAAGGCCTGAAACACATGACTCGGGACTTTGTCTTTTGCTCTCTTCTACTGTGGTTGAGCTGGTATTCAAGTTGCAAGACAGAGACCTTTTTACTCTCCCCTTTTCTCTCCTCAAGTGGAAGGAAGGAGTCTCTCCTGGAGCTGCAAGCTGTGCTAGTTGGAGTTGTGGGAGGGGTGATGCAAACACTCCCTTGAGCAGCCCAGCTGGTTTCTCATGAGATCACATACACCCCAAGATCACTGGCTCTAAACAAGCGGAGCACCAGAACTTGCCCAGGAGTTGCAGTCCTGTGGCCTATACTGCCTTTCAAGTTTATTTAAGACACTGGAGTACTTTAGCTTATGGTGGTGGGGTCAGCTGGAACTCAGATTCTGACTGCTAAGATAGACGATTCTCCTCTGTGTAGGGCTGGTCTAAATGGTCTCTCTGTGAAAACCACCAACTCTTCCCTGTGTTGCTTTCCACTGTGACAAGGGAGCACTGCATTTGAATGCAAAGTCCCACAGTCACTGTGCTCTCTCTACTACAAGCACATAGATTCTCTCTCTGTGCCATGTGGTCACTGCCAGTGACTGGGGCAGGGGTGTTGTTGGCAATTCAAGATTATCTTTTCTACCATCTTCAGTGCTTTTTCCTTGATATAATGTTCAAAGCAGCTACTGTGATTGATCAGTTGATTTTTGGTTCTTACGAAGGTGCTTCCTTGTTTGCATAATTGTTCAATTCAATGGTCCTGCAGAAGGGATCATTGCTGGAGGATTCCATTTAGGCATCTTGCTCTGGATTCTCCTAATATTATCTTCTTTTAAAAATGTTTACATTTATTTTAACTTTATGTTATACATTTCATCTTTAGTAACATTTTTAGTATATGGCATAGTGATATCAACATATAAGTTTTCAGTCTTTAAATTTAATACCTTAGAAATATTTCCACTATTTCCTCTCTTCCTCCCAACCCACTAATCCTTATGTTGGCTCTTTCTCATATCATTTCCCATTGGTAACTTGCTAACTGCTCTTTTGCTACAAATCTGTTTACACACATGTTCATTTTTCACACTGTCAGGAGTGTTAACTTTTTACAAAAGCAAATTTGATCATTTATTCATTTTTCCCATTTCCTCTGTGGCCAATAATGCCACTATTGGCTTTCCATAGGTGAAAGGATAAATATAAAAAGTGCAAATTCCTTAATATAAAATGTAAATTATTTCAAAGTATAAACACCAAATATTTCTTTGGAATAATAGATTATTACATTTCTTGTACCATAAACATATCTATATATACACACACACACACATATATAATATATATATATAAATCATGATATATATAACATCATTTTCAAAATATATAATGCCATTTCATGGTCTTTTTTTACATTATACTTTAACTTCTAGGGTACATGTGCACAATGTGCAGGTTTGTTACGTAGGTATACATGTGCCATGTTGGTTTGCTACACCCATCAACTAGTCATTTACATTAGGTATTTCTCCTAATGCTATCCCTCCCCCAGCCCCTCACCCCCTGACAGGCCTCGGTGTACGATATTTCCCGCCCTGTGTCCATGTGCTCTCATTGTTCAACTCCCACCTATGAGTGAGAACATGTGGTGTTTGGTTTTCTGTCCTTGTGATAGTTTGCTGAGAATGATGGTTTCCAGCTTCATCCATGTCCCTGCAAAGGACCTGAACTCATCCTTTTTTATGGCTGCATAGTATTCCATGGTGTATATGTGCCACATTTTCTTAGTCCATTGTATCATTTATGGACATTTGAGTTGGTTCCAAGTCTTTGTAATTGTGAATAGTGCCACAATAAACATACATGTGCATGTGTCTTTATAGTAGCATGACTTAAAATCCTTTGGGTATATACCCAGTAATGGCATGGCTGGGTCAAATGGTATCCCTAGTTCTAGATCCCTGAGGAATCGCTGAGAGAACCAGTGCTGTCTTCAGAGCTCAGTTGGAAATGCAGGAATCATCCGTCTTCTGCTTTGATCTCGCTGGGAACTGAAGACTGGAGCTGTTCCTATTTGACCATCTTAGAAGTGACTCCCCATTTCAAGTTTTCAAATATGTTCTTCCCTCTGCCTAAGTCGTCCTCTTCGCCCCACATATAGCTTTCTCTGTGATATGGATGATAATCCTAAAAGAAACAATCCCAAATGCCATAATCCTAAATATTGAAATTCTAAAAGATCAGAAGCTCTTATCCCTAACTTTTAAAATCCTGTAAGTCACAATTCTAAAAGATTAAAATCTCAAATGCCGAAACCCTTAAAGCTGAATTCTAAAAAATGGATTAGTGTGTTTTTGGTTGTATGCAAGATGGTTGCATCATATTAGTTCATTGTGTTAGATATAACTTTTACCTTGTTATTGTCTTTATTTTGATATTAAGTAAGGTTTAAGGAAGTACATATGGGTGCCGAGTTGACAAAGAATAGACTTGTGGACTGAATATTAGGTGTTAATTTGACTGTATTAAAGAACACTACATTAGTACATTTTCACACTGCTATAAAAAACTACCTGATACTGGGTAATTTATAAAGAAAATAGGTTTAATTGACTCATTTTGGCATGACTGAGAAGGCCTCAGGAAACTTACAATCATGGCAAAAGGCAAAGGTGAAGCAAGGCACATCCTGTGTGGTGCCAGGAGAAAGAGAGAGCAAGGGGAGATAATGCCACACACTTTTAAACAATCAGATCTCATGAGAACAGCATCGGGGAAATCTGTTTCCATGATTCAATCGCCTTCCACCAGATCCCTCCCTTGAAATATGGAGATTAGAATTTGAGATGAGATTTGGGTGGGGGCACAGAGCCAAACCATATCAGATATCTAGAAATCTGGTAAAGCATTATTTTGAGTGTATCTCTGAGGATGTTTCCAGATTAGTGTGAGTCTGAGTGGACTAGATGAGGAACACCTGTCCTCAATGGTGAGGAACAGCATTAGATCAGCCAGGGGCCCAGATACAATGAATACAGAAGGCAAATTAATCTCTCTCCAAGTGTTGGGACAGACTTTACTTCTGTAACCTTGGACAGAAGAACTCCATGACCACCAGCCTTTGGACTCTAAGGCTTATCCTAGTGGCTTCCTCAGTCCTGAAGCTTTCAACCTTGGATTGAGAGTTACACTATCAGCTTCCCTAGTACTGTCACCTCCTTTGTTAAAACCAACAGCAATTTTAATTTCTAACTTACTTAGTAGTGCCTATTTCCACTTTAAAATATCAACTAATATTTGCTTAGCACACCTGATATATATTCAGCATTTTGATTAAAAATGTAATTTAAAAATAATATAACATTTGGCAACGATATACATGAAGTATGTCTGATCATGCTCTTTTCAAAAAATCAGTTGACCCATTTTTTATGAGGTGTTATTTTTACAGTTTTAGTGAACATAATATACCTCTAGCTTCTATTAAAGTAACACATTTATTAATGAATGTAGAAACTGGCTATATGAACAGATTTTATAGAAAAAATTGGGGTGCTATTAGTCGATATTTAATTATTTTATAATTTCAATGAATAGCAATGTTAGTTTTTTTCATTTTTATGTATTATTTGTGGATCTTTTAGGAGTTTTCTCTTTATATACTCTATACTTTATTAGAGTATCTGAAGGCTATTTAATTGACCAGTTAATGTGATTCAGCACATGAACAGAATGAAGGATAAAAATGGCATGATTATCTCAATAGATACAAAAAAAGCATTTGACCAAATATAGTACAGTTTATGGCAAAACTCTCAAGAAACTAGGTATAGAAGGAATTTATCTCAAAACAAGGAAGGCCATATATCACAAGCCCACAGCTAGCATTATGCTCAGTGGTAAAAATGGTAAACTTTTTCTCTAATATCAGAATCAAGGCAGAGATGCATACTCTGGCCACTTTTCTCAAAATAGTATTGGAAGTCCTAGTCAGGGCAAATATGCAAGAAAAAAAATAAAAGGCATCTAAATTGGAAAGGAAGATGTAAAATTATCAGTGGTAGAAGATGATACGATGTCACATGCAGCAAACACTAAAGACTCAAAAAAAAGCTTTTGGAACTAATGAATTCAACACAGTTACAGAATATAAACATCAACATACAATAGTCGGTTGTATTTTTATACTCGAACAGTGAATCATCAAAAAATAAACTGATTAAACATTTCCAGTTACTATAGCATTCAAAACAATAAAACGTTTATGAGCAAAGTTAACCAAGAACGTGAAAAACTTGTACACTGAAGTCTATAAAACTTTGATGAAAAAAATTAAAGACACGAATAAATAGGAATATATCCTGTGTTTATGGATTGGAAGACTTAACATTTTTAAAGTGTCTATATTACCCAAAGCCTATGTTGAAAGCCTGAGTTTCTTAGAATCATAAATTTCAACTTCTTACAAAAATTCTGCATCTCAAGAATGCACTTAGACTAGTGTTCCCACACAATTTCTCTTTATACAATGGCATGCAGGCAGTGTCCTCATAGGCTTATCTTTTTCATAATGTTTTATTTTTGCCTGGGAATTCTGAAGACTGAAAATTCAGCAAACTCAAAACTGAATTCAGTAATTTTAAATCTTGAACTTTTTTTTTTCTCCTTAGTATTTTACCTCAGTGAATGATAAGATCATCTACCCTTGCAGATACTCAACCTTGAAACCTAGGGGTTTTAGTTGATTCTTCATTTTCCCTTCCTTTCACCTTATAAAACATATTCAGTTAATAATTTCTTGACCTTTCTCCTACTCATTTTTACCGGTGCTTTTCTTTCCCAGTGTGGATTTTTCCTCCTGTCTTCTAATTGTATCCTCCTAACTGGTTTTCCTGCTTTCAATCCTGTACCTTCACATAATTTTCCTCTGAACAACCAAGGATTCTTTTATAAATTACTTATTCTACCAGTTCTCATTAATCTTAGTTAGGACTAGTCATCTTTGATCTCCCTGTGCACAGTACAGGACCTACCCTTGAAATAGGAATAGTTTCAAAGGGACATTGGACACATACTTAGTTATTAGAAAAGTTCACCTTAGTAGTGCAGTTGGATAAGACAAACATTACATGAAGATGAAGAACTAGCATGAACTCTCAGGACCTCTCAACAATCTTGACTGTTTGAAAGATAAAATTCACAGTAGGCAATCACCTATGTTTCCTTTCATTATTAGATTTAGGGGGGATTTAGAATCACATTGCCAACTCTCTCCAAGGCCATAATATAATTGCAAATTCATAATTAAAAGAAATAATTTATTTCTTTAATTGTGGATCTAAATTAATTTTTGTTTAGTGATGGCTTCATCTCTTATCAAATATGGCATACAATAGTTCACTTTGTGGATTGCTTTTATTTGCCAATCATTAATATAGTCTGCTTTACATATTTCCTCTTGCATAAAAGAACACATTTTAAAATTTTGATGGATTTTTCTTTGTTTTTCTTTATTTTATTTGTTACATTTAGCTATATTTATAGGCCAATAGCAAGTAAAACTAAGTTAAATTTGAAGGTTCCTCAGAAAAAGCATTGGAAAGTGCTACTGGGGGAACTAATTCAAAGTGCCCATTGTTTCTCACTCAGGTTCTTTTATGTTTAAAAATATGAGAATAGCTAATGGATAAAAATTGCAGCTTAGCTTATGATTTCCATACACTCACTGTGAGCTCTTTCATCTCCTTTGATCCTTAAGAAAGCCAAATTTACTTAAATTGCTCTTTTAAAAAATTCATTTCATCCTTTTGGCTTGTCTTTTCGTCTTCAATATGTAAACCTTGTTTATAGACCTAAATATCTTCTAAAAATTAGACTCAAGGTCAAGCTTGCAATATAGTATTTCAATTGTAATTATGAATGCATGCAATTTTAGAATCTGTGTTATAAGCATAATTACTTTAAAATTTTTCTCTGAATTTATGTTATGGGTTATGGTTTGTATTTGCTTTTCCCTTCACATTTAATGGCTTATTGACTAGGAACCATAAGCTTAGGAAAAAAATATATACTAAGCCAAAGTTCATATTCTATGATGAACTGTTTTTTTTTTTTTCTTTTTCCTCTACCCTATTTTGCTATGAAAACATATCTATCAGAAGCAAAGCTGCCTTGTCAATGAGAAAATCCTTAATAGGCTGACCTTTAGCTTGTAGAGGGCCAAAACTGAAATCCAACAGGTTACTTTTAATTAGTTAAGATGTCACTTCAAGAAAAAAATAGTGAAACAAAGTCATAATTCTGGTAGACATTTTGTTCAACAGGGATTTGGAAAAAGCTGACAGGAGGCAATGCTGTCAAGCTTTAATGACTTCTTGAGCCTGAGTGACAACACAACATTTCATTATAAGTAGGTCAAGGTTAGTTTGTCACTCAGTGGCTACACAGTTATATACCATGATCCCTAGTGCACATACCAGAATAAAATCAGAAAAAAAATGAAAGAGAACAAATTTATGTTATCGATTTATTTCTCTCTTGTCAACAATTATAAACTTATCAGAAGTATAGGATTTGTATAGTAAAAAAAAATTATAAAGCAAAACAATAACAAATTTATAACATGTATTTCTATATATACTATTTAAGTAAATGATTAAATAGACACATTCAGATTAATCTACAGATTATTTTCTCAACTCTGGGAGAGAATGTAATAAGCCTATACTTAGTGATAAATGTTATTACTTTGTGAATTTATTAACTAATGAATAAAGTTTAATATTTGGGAATTTTAATTGGTGATGCACAAAAAAAAAACTAGCTTGTTTTTATTGCTATAGTAATTAGAGATATGTTTTTTCCTCCTGAAATTCACTTTCCACCTTTCTACTAACACTAAATCTCTCATCGACTGAAGACTGAGAAGAAAATAGTCAAATTTGTCTTTATTTTGCTTTTACTCACAATTATCCTTCAAGCTCATTCTTGTTCAGCTTTTTTTTTCTATTACACAATTTTTCTCTAACAATTTAAAACAAATCAAGAAACAAAAAAATAAACGAACTGGAATCAAAGACGTGTATATATACACAACCATGTATTGACATATATGCACATATACATCTATGTATATAACTATCAAATAATGTAAAATGAAAATAAATCAACATAAACTTCATTTCTTTTGTTTTTGTACATCTCATAGCAGGGCTTCATTTTCAGCTTCTTGTGGTAGTTTTTAATTAAAAAAAAGTAAATACTAGCTGGGCACGGTGACTGATGCCTGTAATCCCAGCACTTTGAGAGGCCGAGGCGGGCGGATCACAAGGTCAAGATATCAAGATCATCTGGCCAACATGGTGAAACCCCGTCTCTACTGAAAATACGAAAATTAGCTGGGCGTGGAGGTGTGCACCTTTAGTCCCAGCTACTCAGGAGGCTGAGTCAGGAGAATCACTTGAACCCAGGATGCAGAGGTTGTAGTGAGCCGAGATTGCACCACTGCACTCCAGCCTGGGCGACAGAGTGAGACTCTGGAGTCAAAGCTGATGATTTTGGAGCTTTAAGATTTGACTGCCCTTCTGCATTTTGAACTTGCGTGGGGCCCGTAGCTCCTTCATTTTGTCCAATTTCTCCCATTGGGAATGGGTGTATTTACCCAGTGTCTACCTCCATTCTCTCTAGGAAGTAACTAACTTGTTTACAGGCTCATAGGTAGAAGGGACTTGCTTGTCTCACATGAGACTTTGGACTGTGGGCTTTTGAGTTAATGCTGAAGTGAGTTAAGACATTGAGGGACTGTTGGGAAGGCATGATTGGTTTTGAAATGTGAGGGCATGAGATTTAGGAGGGGCTAGGAGCAGGATGATACGGTTTGGTTCTGTATCCCCACCCAAATTTCATCTAAAACTGTAGCGCCCATAATCCCCATATGTCATGGGAGAGACCCAGTGGGAGGTTATTGAATCATGAGGGTGGGTTTTTCCTGTGCTGTTCTCATGATAATGACTAAGTCTCAAAAGATTTGATGGTTTTGTGTAGGGCAGTTCACCGGGTCTCTTGCCTGCTTCCTTGTAAGATGTGTCTTTGCTCCTCCTTCACCTTCTGCCATGATTGTGAGACCTCCCCAGCCACATGGAAATAAGCTATGTTTTGTTTTTGCTCACCTCTGTTTCCACAGTGGCCAGATTCTTATCTACCACTTTGAAGGCACTCAATGAAAAATTTTGTATGATGAATTAATGCATGGCATCAGTCACTGGAAAAAAAAAAGATTAAAAAAAAGTAATAAGAACTTTTGCTAAGTCTATCAAATTGTAAGCTGTGACAGAGCTCTCACCCAAGCAGTCCAATTCTAGAACTTTAATAGATGTCCTGCATAATATAATTTTAAAAGTCATTATTAAAAGATTTGAAAGTAAAAGTATATAAAACAGCATAGAGTAAAATTATGGTGAAATTAATCAATTTTAGTTTAGACTTTGTTTTTATCATATTGCAAGTTGAAATAAAGAAAATAAATTATATGTGAATTTCATCTTTAAAACTGAATATTCTAATTGATGATCAGGTAAATTTAATAAAGTGCAAAATGGAACTTTAAACATGACATATTTTAATACATTAATTAGATTTTTTCTAAAGCAAAATAAAATGTCTATAATTATAACTCTATCATGTTTTTCTACTTGCTTAGTAGAATGCTAGTGTTTATAGTAGTTGGAATATGCTGCAAATTAAGCCTATTTAATGTTTTTGTCTAATTAATTGTTGGCAACATAAGGAGAGCTTTAAAAATTACAGGAATGTATTTAAAATTACATTACTTTATCATGAACTTTCATGGAAATTTAGTATTTGGCACCTCTACAGTTAGTAACCTGGATAACACATGGTTTGAAATGTTAAAGAATCCTATGACAAAAATGAGAAATGTTATTACAAAACAAGAAATAACAATTCATTTAATTAATGAATATCAGATTAATCAAGATTGTATTTTGTCTTATGAGTAAAAAGCTGCGGAACAATTATAAATAAAATTTCAAAAATGAGTGCCTCTATGTATTTTTTCTTTCATGACTCTTTCCTCATATGTTTCTTTCTCTTTCTTTCTCTAATAACCAACACTAATGTTTGGATTGTGCTAGAATTAGACACAGAGGAGTCAATTTCAAGATGGGAGACGGTCGAAAAGTGACTGGTATACATAATTACCACATTACTTCTATTTTTACTGTAGGTATATATTCTTGTCTCATGAATAAAATAATTGCCACATAGTGTTTTCAAGAAGATTAAATTAATCAATATCTATGGCATACTTACAACTATCCACAGTACATGTGCTTTAAAAGAATGTGTGGTAGGTTGTCTTTAAGGAGGGCAGCCATCAATCCCTTCCCTCTATCTATAATTATGCTGTTACAACCATGTATAAGGTAGCATCTGTTTTTCTCTAGATAGGTATGTATGCTTCTAACTGAACCAGTGAGCTCATTTCCTCACTTAGTTTCCTTTACAAAAATTAGGAATTTTTTAAAATTAGAAATTTTTATAAATTTTTATAAAATTAGGAATTTAAAAAAATTGTTGCTCTGGCTTCTAAGTGCAGTGATATACAGAGACAAATGAAATCAAGAAAGATTACTGTAATTCCATAATTTAATATATTCAAACAAAAAAAAATCTTTGAATTTTGTAGCATATTATAAACTCTTTTATATAGTTTCGGCAGTGACAAAAGACATCCCTCAATAAACAGTGTAAACATTTGCACACATATATACCAACACATATACTGGATTATTTACTGGAAAGAGTATTTAAACATATATTCTTATAACGGAAACATACTAGATATAAATTAAAAATAGCAAAAAATAATGTTTACTAGATATCAACTAAGCACAACAAAAAACATGTTTAGGAAATATAAACTCTGTCTTACTATCCACCAGATTTTTGATAAAAGTTTTGGACTTCTATACTCAGCATAGAAATGTCATAAAATAACTACAATGAATTGGAAGAAAATTCATAAAAATAAACACAAATGATTTCATTTACTCTCAACAATATAGGTCTTTGAAGTTCAATAATAATTTTTATATTGTAAAAAACCCCGCTTTTTAAAACATAACAGCAATAGATATTAATTGCCACAAGTATGTCAACAATTTCTCTTTCCACATGCTATCTATCGTTATTTTTACAACATTCTATATAGTATAGTTTATTAAGTAACACATTTTTAATTTTATAGAAGTCAAATATCAGATTCAAACAGTCTGAAAAACCCAAAGTTGGTTAGACTCTAACCTCGTGAAAGGCCTTGCTTTTATTTTAACTTAATGAACTGCCTTCTTTACTAGTTAGCCAATTTAATAATCAAATATACTCCAGCAGTAATAAGTACCTTTTATTCTCAAGTAAAATGGATTTTGCTTTATCATGCGTAATTTTTTTTTTTTTTTTTTTTTTTTTTTTTTTTTTGAGACAGAGTCTCGCTCTGTCACTCAGGCTGGAGTGCAGTGGCACCATCTCGGCCCACTGCAAGCTCCGCCTCCCAGGTTCACGCCATTCTCCTGCCACAGCCTCCCGAGTAGCTGGGACTACAGGCACCCGCCACCTCGCCTGGCTAGTTTTTTGTATTTTTAGTAAAGATGAGGTTTCACTGTGTTAGTCAGGATGGTCTCGATCTCCTGACCTCGTGATCCACCCACCTTGGCCTCCCAAAGTGCAAAGGTTACAGGTGTGAGCCACTGCTCCCAGCCTATCATGCTTAATTTTATGTGCCATCTTGAGTAGGCTGTGGTCAATTCTTTGATCAAATGCTAGTCTGGATGTTGCTGTGATGGTATACTTACATACATTTAACATTTATTAGTAGGCTTTGAGTAAAGCAGATTAACCTCTACAATGTTTGTGGATCTCATCCAATCTATTGAAAGTCTGAAAAAGGCTGAGGTACCCTGAATCTCCAGCTTACTGTCCTGCCCTGCAGATTTGCAGATTTTGGACTTGCCAGCCCTCACAGTCATGTGAACCAATTCTTTCAATTAAATATCTCTTTCTCTGTCTCTCTACTACACACACACAGAGAAACAAACACACACACTCTCTCTCTCTTATTGGTTCTCTTCCTCTTATGAATCCAAATGCATTCTTTATTGCTAAAAAGCATAAATGGGTGCTCAGTCTCAGAAAATAGGGGTTGGCACTTCTAATTGGACTTCAGTATATATTTTTAAGTGGCTGCTCAAATATCAGGTGAACAGGTTTTTAGTTTTGCCATGCTGCATACTCACAAAAAAAAAATTATATAAAATATTTTTACTTCTCTGAACCTTAACTTTATTAAATCCAAAATGGCTATGTTGAAGAGTAGAATACGTAACAAAGAGAAAAGACCAAACCGTGTTTTCCCACTAAACAATAAAGTATATAAAATTATTTTACATTATATTTGATATAGAAAGATGTCCTTTTTAAGTTAATAGGCATGCAAATAATTTACAAAGGCTCACCACATTTATATATATAACAGATTTTCTTCATAACTCTATTTTGATCAACATGAGATCATAAAACTTATTATAGCAAGGATTTTATAAAATAGAAAGTAATTGTTTAGACACCGAAATCGGAGAATAAAGAAAAATGCAATGGATATATATATATATATATATGTAATTTACTAATTTCAATGAAACATGTGTATCAACTGTTTTTTTAAAATTTAGGCAGTGTTTCTTATGTCATCTGGCTAGTAAGTTAGCCTCTACTATAACTATAAACCGTATAATATATTATTATTACATTCTTCAATAAGATAAATAGGTCTGTATGATTTTTAGTTTTCGAGTCAAATGTATCTAAATTTTTGACCACTATATGAAAGCTTCTTATTCATTTTTTATTATAGAATATAAACATCTCTTTCCCTACTTTGACCTTGCTGCTTAAAGAGCACATTTGTACAATTATTTTAAGAAAAATACAAATCTTTGGTAAATCAATGACTGAGATTTTTCTTCATAGAATAGTAACAAACACATTTTTAATAACGTTAAAAGTATATCACCATATATTTCTCTGGAAGCCCTAATTTTGTCCTTTAATGTTGTACGCTTATTTTGAGTTGTGAATGACAAGGAGTGATGGCTTGTCTCCATCAGTTCTCAATTGTATCTGAAATATAAAATAAAATGAACAAAAGTCACATTTAATGAAAATTTCAGGACAAGCAAGTTAAGTTTTATGAGCTGTTTCTCAGTGAATAGTTTTTGTAATGTACTCCAGTTCATAGATTCGTATAATATTAGCATAAACAACATTTAAATATAACAAGGGCTGAACTTTCTCTTTCCTTTCAACATATTGGCAAATTTAAATCCTCTGTATGCACTTGTGTTACTTTTATATTATTATTTTTAGAATTTTGTTTAATTTTATTCTGTTAGCTACATTAGATTTTGAGCTTCATCTACTGTTAGGTCAAATGCTACTTATCATAAAGTTGTAGTCTGTATATTTGTATCTTTTATATACAATATTGATAAATTCAGCTTATAATTTCCTTCTCTGGATATCGTATGGATTCTTGCATTTGCATCCCTTCTAGAATCTCATCATCTGAAAATGTGGTAATTATTACCTTGAAATCTTCTCCAAGTTACTCACAATACTCTACTCTGTGGTAGTTATATTTTTTAAGCCATGTCTTCATATAGGTTGTCATCAACTACAATAAACTTAATATCGTTTGAATGTGTGTCCCTGCCCAAATCTCACATTGAAATGTGACCCCCAGAGTTGAAGTTGGAGCTGGGTGGGAGGTAATTGGGTCATGACAGTAGATTTCTAATGCATAGTTTGGTAGCATCCCCTTATTACTGTCCTTGTGACAGTGAGTGAGTTCTCATGAGATCTGGGAAATTTAAAATGTGTAGCACCTGCCTGCCTCTCTTCCTCCTGCTCTAGCCATGTGATGTGCTAGTTCCCCCTTTGCCTTCTGCCATGATTATAAATTTCCTGAGGCCTCCCCAAAAGCCAAGCAGATGCAGGCATCATGCTTCCTGTATAGTGTGCAGAACCATGGGCCAATTAGATGGCTTTCCTTTATAAATTACCCAGTCTCAAGTATTTATTTATAGCAATATGAGAATGGACTAATACAAAACTTTGACATTTACTTACTGCTATTGCCATGTAACACATGCATCCCATTTGCTACACGGATAGTCTTGATGAAAAATTAAATACCATGTTTTTAACTTTCCCCACTAAACAAGCTTTTTTGCCACAACAAAAAGGATCCCATATTATTATTTTTATCAAGACCATATGTCTAATGCTTGTGAAATCTAATTTTTCACATCCTTATCAATTTTGGAAGCATTTGGCCACTACCATCTTTAACCTCTTCCCTAATATGATATAATTTAATTAATATGATATAATTTTTCAAAATTATATATTAAACTTCACCTATATTACTTATAAATAACAATCTTGCTCCGGAAATTGGTATTATTTGAAGAAATCAAAACCTTATGCTTCTATATCCTTTCGCATCCATAGACCAATTAGAAATTACAAAAGCAACCATATAATTGGATAAGGAATTAAAAGTGAGTATATCTTTTAGACTGCTTGTGTGGTTACCACAGTCCAGGTTCCTCACCTGTCCCTAGCACGATATCATTTAAAAATCGACAATATTAAAAAATTGCATAGGCACAATGCCTGTACTTAAATTTGGAAACGTGATTCTCATTATTTGTGGATGTAAGCAGACTAAGAGTCCACTCTCTCTCTCATACCCGTTACAGTATTCAACTTCCCTGTGCTAATTTTTTTTTTTTTTTTTTTTTTTTTTTGGTGGACTCTCCCTCTGTCGCCCAGGTTGGAGTGCAGTGCTGCAATCTCGGCTCACTGCAAGCTCCGCCTCCCGGGTTCACGCCATTCTCCTGCCTCAGCCTCTGGAGTAGCTGGGACCACAGGCGCCCGCCCCCACGCCTGGCTAATTTTTTGTATTTTTAGCAGAGACGGGGTTTCACCGTGTTTAGTCAGGATGGCCTTGATCTCCTGACCTCATGATCCGCACACCTCGGCCTCCCAAAGTGCTGGGATTACAGGCGTGAGCCACTGTGCCCAGCCCCCTGTGCTAATTTTTAATGTGTGCTTTGCTTCCTGTGGTAAGTGAAAAACTCTTTGAGGGCAGAAAAGATGACATATTCATCTACAACGTGAGCATAATAGGAGAAAAAAGCAGCTGTTCTCACTTTATTGCCTACTTATATTTTATTTTGTCATCTAAATAAGCAGATTTATTTCTTTCTATATTAACAGCAGTCTTAATAAAAGTTCTAAAATAAAATATTATAAATTCTCAAATTTTAACTCTCTAGCATTAACACTAAATTACCTGTCCAAATCAGTAGCTTAATAGCTTTATTTTTCTTAAAGCAATTTTATTGTTAATACCATTTTTTAAAGTCAACAATAAGTTTTTTGATATAGTTTATATGATTACTTACCTCCAATTATAATTTCATACAGATATTTCTAAAATTCTAAAGTATCTGGGAGCATTCATGTAGGCATACAAATTGACCTCTATGTTTTCTGCTTTCTATCTTATGTATTATTATTATAATTATTTGCATAGTGACCATGTTTTATTTTCGAGATCCTACCTGGTCTGTTTAAAAGAGTGTAACAAGATTTAAGTGGTTTAGTAATATTGATATCTATAAAACACATACATTTAACTTTTGTAGATTTGAGGCTTCTATCATTGGTTTAAACCTAGTTTATAATAAGAAATATATTGGCCTAGTTGAAAGTGTGTGAAGGAAAAATATCTTGAAGTATTATATAATGATGCCTACCACCTTTTTATGGGTCTTAACATTAAGTATTTTCCAGTCAGAGGCATCTATCGATGTAAAAATGTTTGAAATTATTATTGTGGCAACATGGAAATGTATACACAAAAGAAATCAGTGCTTGGCTTATATTTTACTGTTTGTTCTTGGGATATTCATTAGGAAGGTAGGTTAGATGCATTACACAAAACATTTTGCGAATTTTATAATAATATATGAATTTGTGTGTATATAAATACACATACGTACAAGTATACATATATAAATGTAAATCATATACTAGAACTCTACTTATTGGCTGTTATATAGTGTATACCCTTCAGTTTGCTTCTATAGTAATGTATATTCTTTTAATAAATATTTTTATCAAAGAATTAATAATAATTGAGTTACATTTCAAATAAACAAAGTATTTTTCAAAACAAGGAGATTAGTGTCAATATAAGTAATCAATATAAGAAAGTATCCAACATTACTTCAGTGTTTTGGCCTACCGTATATAGTCAGAGGCATCCATGGACATAGGGAAAAGTGAGATTACTATTGAGAACACAAGAGTTTATTTTTATGATATAATAATAAATTGTGTTGTATATAATATATGGTTTAATATTTTTTTTTCTTTTGAGCCAGGGTCCAACTCTGGTACCCAAGCTTGAGTGCAGGGATGTAATCATAGCTCACTGCAGTCTCGATCTTATGGGCTCAATCAAACCTTCTACCCCAGCCTCCCAAATATCTGGGATTATGGGCATATGCCACCAAGCCCTGCTAATTTAAAAAACTTTTTGTAGAGATTGGGTCTCATTACATTGCCCAGGCTGGTCTCAAACTCCTGGCCTCAAGCAGTCCTCCTGCCTCGGCATTCCAAAGTGCTAGGATTATAGACATGAGCCATTGCACCCAAACCCTTGTTATAATTTATTTGTACAGTTCCTATTTTGCAACTATTTTGATTCAGAAAATAGGAAATGAAATAAATTGTCTTAAAATGTTTCCTCTAAATCAAATCAAATTTGAAAGTCAACCTATATTTTAGGTTGTAACTGAAAAATACAGAAAAAAGCAAACAATGAAAGAAGACCAATGAATCTGACCTATTTTATTAACATGCAAATATATATTTGAAAACCACATTACAAAATGCACTTTATTTAATTGCAAAACAATCTGTGAGCACTTACAGGAAATTTTCTCAAGTAAAAGAATGCAATATCACAACTGATTAAATTGTTGTAAATATACATATGATTTTTCTGGAGCAACTGTGATAATTGAAACCTTTTAGTATTACACTAATTAAATTAATTTGGAAAGAATGATTTTACAGATATGAAGATAATTTATTTCAAAGTGGCAATAAACCATATTTACCTCAGCAAGTAAAATAATTTAGCTGAAATAACTAGATTGAGGCAGAAGCCAGTTTTGCTTTTATTAACCAAATAAATGCAGTGATTCTGCTATTTATTTTCTATGTGTTTTTATCTAGGTCTGTATGCTTGTATGTTTGCATACAAATGCACTAGCAATGAATTTCACTGTCATTCACAAATGTCACTGAGTCTTGATAAGGAAACAAAATTCTAGCAAATAATTTCTCCCCCATAGATTTACCAAGTCTTGAATGCAAATGAGTGATGCAAATTATAAACAAAGTATCTTTCAATGTTAGTTGTTTACTATTTATATTGTCATTGAAACCCATCTTGAGAAATCCTGTTTTAAATCATGAAATTATCCCTGCCTCTTCAACATACTTTTTGATAATCTTGAACACGTTTATATATTCCTTCTTCCATCCTTTTTTTTAATCAGCTTTTGAGTGCCTATCATGTTACACACTTTTGCAAAGTATTGTAGATAGCCAGGTGGGGTGGCTCACTCCTGTAATTCCAGCACTTTGGGAGGCTCAGGTAGGCAGATCATGAGGTCAAGAGATCAAGACTATCCTGGCCAACATGGTGAAACCCCTTTTCTACTAAAAATAAAAAAAATAATTAGCTGGGTGTGGTGGCACGCGCCTGTAGTCCCAGCTACTTGGGGGGCTGGGGCATGAGAATCACTGGAACCCAGGAGGCAGAGGTTGCAGAATGAGCCTAGATTGTGCCACTGCACTCCAGCCTGACGACAGAGCAAGATTCTGTCAAAAAAAAAAAAAAAAAAGGGCTATACAAATGGCATATTTTAGTTACCTAATGTTGTATAATAAATTCTTCCAAAATTCAGTGTCACTAAAAAACAAAAATTCTATTATGTTTAACAAATGTGTAGGCTATTTGGACACAATTGAATATTTGTTCTCTTTGATGCAATGTTGGCTGGTGCTACAGCAATCTGCTTCAGGGCTTGAGTGGGCTGTTGTATTAGTCAGCTTGCACTACCATAAGGAAATACCACAGATACGGGTTAGGGGACAGTGCTTAAACACCAGAAATTTATTTTCTCACAGTCCTTGAAGCTCAAAATTCAACATCAGAGTGCCCTCATGGTGTGGTTCTGGTGAGGGCTCTCTTCCTGGATTGCCAATGGCCACTTTCTAGTTCTGTCCTTACTTGGGGAGAGGGAGAGCTCCCTTCCTCTTCTTAAAAAGCCAAGGTCATATTGGATTAAGGCCCTGCCCTATGAACTCATTTACAAAGCCTTTTCAACAGGATAGACAGACATTTATATGGTAGATCAGTACTCCCTAAGTAGAAAATAAGCAGTTTTCAGTTAAGGTTTAGGGCTGCAGCTTGCATAAACTCCCTTCCACTTCATTTTATCATTTAGCTTAATTCATACAGGCAGCCCAGATTTAATGTAGGAGAGAAATATACTAGGTTATGAATACCAGAAGGCAGAGTTCATTGGATCTATAAAAAACGTAGGCACACACACACATGTACACACACACATATAGCATATATAGTTCAATTAATTATGGGGTGCTTTCAGTACTATGAAAAAATAATGATATTGTGATAAATAATATAAGAATATCCCTACCATGGATAATTGGATAACAACAACTCTTGAAGAAAATAGTATTTAAATAGAGATATAAAGGATGAAAAAGAATTGGTCATATCAAGAATTGGCACAAGACTTTCAGACAGAGTAATGAGTAAGCACAAGGTTCCTTTGGTGAGAAATAACTATTTGTAAGACACTCAGTAAGTCTCTGAACATCCATTAGTAGATGACAGAGACTAGCCTGAACTCAGTCTAAATCGAGAAATTGTGCCAAACAGTAAGCAAATAGTTATACCATTCATGTTTTAATTATGCTTGTGAGATAACTTTTTGCTCTCAGATCTATTAGATAGTAGTACCTGACTCAGAAAGATGTCTGTAATCAAGTAATGAGGTATATTAGCCACAATTTCAAACCCAAAAAGCTCTGAATGATCGAGTTCATGAATTCCAAAGATTTTAGGCATTTCACTTGGGAGCAAATGAGGGAAAGCTTTATGTAGTTTTTATTTGTCTCACTTAGTGTGAATATTTACACATATTACTGGAAAAAATTATGTGTTTGAATATGTGTATTGACTGAGACTGCTGGGAGTGTTAGATAAATTAAAATTGAAAAGCTTTTAAGTTAAAAAGAAAAAACATATTACCTTAAGCTTTTCTGATATGAAATATACACTTATATTTGCAGATTTTTCTGAAAAACCCATTTAGTGATATACTCCAAAACTATACCAGTACAAAAAGTGTTGTATATATAAGAAGAAAATGAAAGAACTTGAGAATGTCAGTAAAATGGAAGAATAGAAAGTCCCAGCCCTCCTCCCCTTACCAAAACACAGATTTAACAACCATATACAGATTGGAATGCCTTTATGTAAATCCCAGAATCTCATTAAGAAGTTTCAACACCATAAAAGACCCTGTAACTGAGAACAACTTTATTGAAATAGGTGAGAGTACTTTCACTTTGCCTGTATCTCTCACTTCCCCCAGTTGGTGCAGCTCAATACTGAGAAAGGTCCTCAGCCCATGATTTTTCTCATGGGGGAATGACATTGCAAGTGGGACACTGAATGTCCACAGCCCTTCTTCAAAGTACTAACAAAAATAACATGAAGTGTGTAAAAGTGTACATAAAATTTAAATTAAATCATATCAGCTTATAATAGACTACTGTAACTGTCAGATGTTTTATGTAAGCCTCATGGTAACCATACAAACATAAAACTCCTGTGAAAGACACACACACACACAAAAATAGAAGAGAATCAAGTGTATCACTACAAAGAAAAAATAAAAAAGGAGTACAGCCGGAAAAGAGGAACAAAAGAACTAAAAGAAAAAAAAATGAACAAATGGCAATAGTAAGTTCTTCCTTATTAATAATTAGTTTAAACTTAAATAGATGAAAATCTCCATTTGAAAGACATAGAGTGATAGAATGAATAAACAAATAAAACAATACTCAACTATATGCTGTGTATAAGAGACTCATATTGGATTTTAAGGAACCGCACAGGTTGAAAGTGAAGGGATTGAAAAAAATACATTCCATGAAAATGGTAAACAAAAGAGAGCAGAGGTGGCTATAACTATTAACATATTAGACAAAATAGACTCTAAATAAAAATAGTCACAATACCAAAAAACATATATAATATAAGAATCAATTCATTGAGAAGATATAACAATTACAAATTAAAAATATATATGCACCTTGGAAGAAAGAAGAACAAACTAAGCTAAAAGTTAGCAGAAAGAAATATACAAAATTAAAAGAAAAATAAATGAAATAAAGACTAGAAACACAATACAAAAAATTAAACTAAGGATTTTTAATGAAAAAATAAAATTGACCAAGCTTTTGCAAAACTATTTAAGAAAATTGGAAGTCTCAAATAAATAAAATTAGAAATAAAAGAATACATTTCAACTGATGCCACAGAAGTTAATAAAATCATAAAAATCAACTATGAACAAGTATATGTCAAAAAATTTGATAAACTAGAAAAAAATTGAGAAATTCTTAGAAACATACAACCTACTAAGACTGAATCATGAAGAAATAAAAAGTCTCAACAAACCACTAATGGATAAGAACATTGAATCAGTAATAGTCTATTAATAAAGAAACCAGACCTTGATAACTTCATGGGTAAATTTTATGGAACTTTTTTTTTTTTTTTTTTGAGACGGAGTTGCAGTCTTGTTGCCCAGGCTGGAGTGCAATGCTGCCATCTTGGTTCACCACAATCTCCATCTCCTAGTTCAAGCTATTTTCCTGCCTCAATCTCCTGAGTAGCTGGGATTACAGGCATGCACCACCATGCCCAGCTAATTTTTCATTTTTAGTAGAGACGGAGTTTCTCCCTGTTGGTCAAGCTGGTCTCTAACTCCTGATCTCAAGTGATCCTCCCACCTCGGCCTCCCAAAGTGCTGGAATTACAGGTGTGAGCCACAGCGCCTGGCCACAAAACATTTAAAGGAGAATTAACACCAATCCTTCTCAAACTCTTTAAAAACTTCGAAGAAGAGAGAACACTTCCAAACTCATTTTACTATGCCATCATTACACTGATACCAAAACCAGACAAAAGCACATAAGAAAACAAAATTATAGCCCAATATCCCTTAAGAACATAGATGCAAAAATTATCAAGAAAATAATAGTAAACTGAATTCAATATACTTCAAAAGGATGAATCAACATACACAAATCAATAAATGAGATGTACCTTATTAACCAAAAAAAGGGTAAAAATCATATTATTGTCTAAACAGATGCAGAGAAAGCATTTAACAAAACTCAACATTTTTTCATAAAAGATTCTCCAAATATTAGATATAGAAGTAGGGTACCTTACCATATGTATTAGGGTTCTCTAGAGAGACAGAATTAATGGAATATATATATATATATGGAATATATATGGGAATATACATATATATATAGGAGTTTATTAAGTATTAACTCAGACCATGCCTGCTTATATTCTAGCCATGCTAGCATTTGATTAGATTGTGCCCACCCAAGTTAAGGGTGGATCTGCCTTTCCCAGCCTACTGACTCAAATGTTACTCTCCTTTGGCAACACCCTCACAAATACATCCAGGATAAATACTTTGAATCCTTCACTCCAATTAAATTGACACTCAATATTAACTATTACAAGTCTACCTCTTGTCAACTTGAACCCATACACTTCTCCTGAAGTCATATGTAATCTTCAAATAAAGACAATAATAAGGTCATAATTACCCCTAATATAATACAACTGTCTTTCGTGCAACTGGAAACACACCAATCTCCAACCCAAATAATATTACATAAAGTTAATAATACTTAAATGCTGATGTAAAGTCAATAAATATTATGTCACATGGTAAAGGAGAAAAGAAATAAAATGAAAATATTTTCTTAGTACAAGTGTATACATGCACAAACATGTTTTTAACAAAGGAAGGAAGAAATACTAATGACAGTTACAGTCATTGTTTCTGTAGCTGGTCGTGTAATCATAGCTGGTGTAGATAACTACCTTTTTCTACTACCCATTCTGTATTGTCTTTGCCTTCAGCAAGCACCTTCAGCAGGTTGTGGTATTTTTCCTGATGGAGTGACCCAAAACTTCATTCCTGAAGAGACTGGGTAATTTGTAGTCCTGCCTGGATTGGGCTGTTGTAGTTTCACAATGACCTTAACCACAGGGCATGGTATTACTAAGAGATACCCTAATAGATCTCCTGTATTCGTGCATACTCTTCCTTATCTCCGTTGTGGAGCAGTAGACTGATCTCATCTTGATAGTCAATAACCCCAACCAACACTGTAACTCCCTTCTTGGCTCGTTGACTTAAAGGTGGAGGAGCCCAAAGTGTCCAGGTGGCAATCTCAACTTCCAGTTTAATGGAATCATTGTTGTGTCTCCTGGTGGCAGCCTTCCTCCCTCTGGAACTAAGACCCCTAGGCGAGCAGAACATAATGTCACAGGAACAGGAAGCAAAAAGTTTGCTAATGGATAAATAGCAGTGATGGTGAGTGGTGCCACTTCCACTTCCACCCCTTGATTGCTGGACCCGTGAATCCTGGCTATGGGAGAAACAATACTATATATTGGACACTGATTCATAACATACATGGCCTTCTGGAGAACTTTATCCCAGCCCTGCAAAAAATTGTCACCTGCTTGGCATTGTAATTCTGACCCCAAGAGGCCATTCCACTGTTCTATCAATTCAGCCACTTCAGGGTTATGGGAAACGTGGTAAGACCAGTGAATCCCATGAGCATGAGCCCACTGCTGCACTTCTTTAGCCATGAAGTGAGTGCCTTTGTCAGAGGCAATGCTGTGTGGAATACCATGACAGTGGATAAGGCATTCCATGTGTCCATGGATGGCAGTCTTGGCAGAAGTATTGTATGCAGGATAGGCAAGCCAATACCCCTAGTAAGTGTCTATTCCCATGAGGACAAACCTCTGCCCTTTCCAAAATGGAAAATGTCCAATATAATCAACTTGCCACCAGGTAGCTGGCTGATCACCCTGAGGAATGGTGACATGTTGAGGGCTCAGTGTTGTTCTCTGCTCCTGGCAAATCTCCTTCCATGAAAAGTTCACAACCAGATGCACTGCTCAAAGTTCTGCCAACTGGGAAGATTTCTCTTCACTGCTGCCTTCAGGAATGTCCTAGAAAGGGGCTGTAGTGCTGCAGCTGTCCACTTTGGGGTGGTGCCTGCATATTGTGCAGAACCACCTGTGTTCAAGGCCCTTGCCTTCTCTTCCTCTGTCAACTGTTCATAGGGAGCTCCCCATGAAACTACTGGTGCAGAATTGGGGACAAAAGTGGCAGAAATGGAGACCATGAGTGGAGCCACTTCCTCATGTAACTTACTTGTGCCTTAAGGACCTGCTCGAGCCCAATCATGTATATACCACTTCCATTTGATGATGGAATGCTGCTGTGTATGACCTAGTTTATGGTTAGATGGGTCAGAAAAAGGCAGTTCAGGTCGCATAGTGACTTGATGACCCATAGTCAAATGTTCAGTTTCTAGCAGAGCCCAGTAACAGGCCAAGAGCTGTCTCTCAAAAGGAGAGTAATTATCTGCGGAAGATGGCAGGGCCTTGTTCCAAAATCCTAGAGGCCTCCCCTGTGATTCACCACTAGGGGCCTGACAAAGGCCCCTAACAGCATCTCTATCTGCCACTGACACCTGAAGCACAATTGAATCTGCTGGGTCATATGACCCAGATGGTAGAGCAGCTTGCACAGCAGCCTGGACCTGTTGCTGAGACTTCTCCTGTTCTGGACCCCGCTCAAAACTGACAGCAACTTATCCTTCATCTTAGAAGAAATATCTCAACAGGTTCCACACCACTGGATACGTAGAAATTCCAGTGACGTACCAGGTTCCTGAATTTTAGTCGAATTTATTTCCCATTCTCACACACACAAATGTCTCACCAATAAGTCCAGTGTGTGTGCTAATTCTTGCTCATGGGACCCAATCAGTATAATTTCATCAATATAATGAACCAGGGTGATATCTCGTGGATGCAAAAAGCAATCAAGGTGTCTTCAAATAAGGTTATGACACAAAGCCTGAGAGTTGATATGTCTCTGAGGTAGGACAGTAAAGATATGTTGCTGGCCTCGCCAGTTGAGGGCAAATTGCTTCTGGTGGGCCTTATGGACAGGAATGGAGAAAAAAAGCATTTGCCAAGTCAATGGCTGCATACCAGATACCAGGAGATGTGTTAATTTGCTTAAGCAATGAAACCGTATCTGGTAGAGCAGCTTCAATTGCAGTCACCACTTGGTTAAGCTTAAGATAATCCACTGTCATTCTCCATAATACATCAGTCTTCTGACAGGTCAAATAGGAGGGTTGAATAGGGATGTAGTGGGAATCACCACCCCTGTGTCTTTCAAGTCCTTGATAGATCCACAATATTGTGCAGAACCATCTGTGTACAAGGCCCTAGTCTTATCTTCCTCTGTCAACTGTTCATAGGGAACTCCCCCATGAAGCTATTGGTGCAGAATGGGGGAGAGAAGTGGCAGGAGTGGAGACCACTCCTGCCTCCTTAGAGTGGCACCAATCTCTGCAATCCCTAAAGAGATACGATATTGTTTTGGATTTACTATTTTTCCGGATAGATGCAGCTCTAATGTGGCCTTTCCCACCATAATAGCCCTCACCCTACCAGTCAGGGAGCCAGTGTGGGGATTCTGCCAGCTGCTAAGTATGTCTGTGACAATTATGCATTCTGGCACTGGGGAAATGACTACAGGATGAGCCTAGGGACCCACTGGACCCACTGTAAGTCAGACCTGAGCTAAAACTCCATTAATTACCTGACCTCCATAAGCCTCTACTTTAACTGGAGGACCACAATGATGTTTAGGGTCCCCTGGTATCAATGTCAGCGCAGAGCCAGTGTCCAATAGTCCCCCAAATGTCTGATAATTTCCCTTTCCCCAGTACACAGTTACCCTGGTAAAAGGCTAGAGGTCTCTTTGGGGGAGGATGGGAGAAAGATTCATTGAATAAATTGTCGGTAGTGTAGTGGGGTCCTGCCTCCGGGGGCACTGGCCTCCTCTTCATTCAAGGGGTTCTGGGTCTTTAAACTAGCTCAAGTCTGGAAATTGACTGAATAGCCATGATTCTCTGTTTTTATAATCAAATTAGTCTTTTGTCAATTTGACCTAGAAATTTTCTGCTTGTATAAATTAATTAGGAATGCAGTAGATTTCCTATTAGTTTCACACTTAAGAACACCATGGTTAATTAGCCAATACCAGAGCTCTACAGGAATCAGACTCTTCTGATTGCTGCTTTGCCTCTGCTGTTCATTATGGTAGCTATGCCCACCTTGCCTTTGACTGTTCAGTGCCTCCACTTGGCCCCTGCCACCTTGGGATCCAATTATTCCCATTGTATTTAAACTTTGTAGTTGGTTGACTGTGGTCCCCACCATCAGATCTGACACACAGAGAAGAGCAATTACAGGGCTCTTCAAAGATTCAGGTGCTGCCCTCACAAATCTATTTCACAAGGCGTTGGTCAAGTGTGTGTCTTCTGGACCCTCCCAGCTTGGATTATTAGGTCTAAAGTGACTAATCCACCTTCCCAATCTCCCTAAGCCTTTGGATCCCTTCCTCTATGTTAAACCAAGGGAGAGAGCAACCATTTCTAGCTCGCTCACAGTGGGCCATTTTTTAATTCATATTTCAGCTAACCAAGCAAATAAACTATTGGAACCTTTTTTAACTCCCTGAGCTGCAACATTAAACGCAGAGTCCCTACTTAGTGGGCCCAAATCAATAAATTCAGCCTGACCCAACTCTATGTTCCTTTCACCATTATCCCACGCCCTTAATTTCCATTGCCATGCCTGTTCCCCAGATTTCTGTTTATGTAAATTAAAAAACACAAGCAGTTCTTTTTGAGTGTAGCACACCACCTCATGGGTCACACTCGCAATCTCACCTCTAGGGCCCCCAGGGACTTCAGTCTAGTTATAGGTCTAGAAGCAAACAGGGATGTTGGGAGTGGCTTCTGAGGAGAATCAACATTATCTTGCCTGACAACTGCATCAGGGGAGGCCATCACCATTGCCTCGGGCAGTGCAGGGTTTATCTCTTCAGACAAGGGTGGAAAGACTGATGGCAGCATGGGTCTGGTAGGGGATGTTGCCACTACTGGGGATGGGGAAGCTGTTTCTTCTGGTAAAAATGTTTCATCAGAGTTTACAAACTCAGTGTCCCAGCTTTATCAGGATCCTCCCACATGTCCCCATTACAAGCTGCAGGGTCCCATTCTTTTCCAGTCTACGCCCTCACCTTAACAGTAGACACCTGGCAAAGCTGTGCATGCCCCTTTTGTTGCAGGTCAGTCACTTGCATGATAAAAGTTTTTGCAGTGGCTCATGCCTGTAATCCCAGAACTTTGGGAAGCCAAGGTGGGTGGATTACCTGAGGTCAGGAGTTCAAGACCAGCCTGGCCAACATGGTGAAACCCCATCTCTATTAAAAATACAAAAATTAACCAGGCGTGGTGGCGTGCGCCTATAATCCCAGCTACTTGGGAGGCTGAGGCAGGAGGATCACTTGAGCCCGGGAGGCGGAGGTTGCCATGAACCAAGATCGTACCACTGCACTGCAGGCTGGGTGACACAGTGAAACTCCGTCTCAACAAAAAAGAAAAAAAAATAGCTTGTGTGTGTTTTTTTCCCACAATTTCAGTGCTTTCTTTATAGGAGTTAAGACTGTCAGGGCAAACTTAGATTTCAGGCTCAGTATCTACTTCTGAAGCTGGGAGATGAAATCACTGAGTTCATCATTTTCTTTCATCACTTTGTCCACTGAACTCAGGAACAACAAACCAGCTTCATTATGTTCCTTGGTTCTCCATTTATGGTCAAAGGTATTATGTATAGGGTCATTAAAATCCTTGCCTCTCCTGAGCGATGAAGCAGGATTGTCAAATGCATTTATTTTGGATAACTCTCTAAACAGTTCACACGAAGAACTACCAGTGTTTTCCATACTATTAAAAGTAGGGTCCCTAAAATTTTTTAGTCTAATCATATTAAGCAACCAACTCCAGAAACCCCAAAATCAATGAAAGAACTCCATCCTTAACATTCTATTCCTCTGGAACCACTCCTGGTACCAAAATCTGTATTAGTCAGGGTTCTCCAGAGGGACAGAACTAATGGAATGGATATATATACATATATACACACACATACACACATATATAACAGAAGACAACATAATGGAGATATGGAGAAGAATGCTTCCAAACCAGTGCCAGATCATTAGCAAGAAGACATAGAAGAGGCAGTGTTAAAAAAAAAATGACATTGGACAATCTGGCAAAATTATTCTAGTTACTCAAGATTGCTTTTGACTTCTTTTATGACATGGGTCGTTCTATGATATGGGCACTGAAACCAAAACAAATGGTGGAAGAAGATTGTTACTCTATAGAAACATTTTAAGAGAAATTAAAAAGCAAAAATGTCAGACAGAAACTACTATGTATTTTCATACAGTCACAATAAATGTGTTTGCCTTGCCAGCCTCCCCTTCAACTTCTTTTTGTGCCACCCTGAGACAAGGCCGACACTTCCTCTTCCTTCTCCTCCTCACCAACCTACTCAATGTGAAGGTGATGAGGATAAAGACTTTTATGACACATTTCCTTTTAATTAATAGTATTTTCTCTTGTGCCTAATTTATAAATTAAACTTTACCATAGGGATATATATAAAACAAAACACAGTATATATAATGTTGGCATTATCTGTGGTTGCAGGCATCCATTGGAGGTCTTGGAATGTATCCCCCATGGATAAAAAGTGACTACTCTATACTGCTTTTTATAGAGAATGTGCATCTTTCAAATATTTTAATGTTAATTCTTTTATTTATTTTTCTTGCCAAATTACTCTGGCTAGGACTACCAGAATATTCTCTATTGAATAGATGTAGCAGGAATGATCATTCTTGTCTTGTGGCTGATCTTAGAGGGAAAGCTCTTTGCTTATCAATGTTCACTGTGGGCTTATCACATATGGCCTTTATGATGATGTGATGGTTAATACTGAGTGTCAACTAGATTGTATTGAAGGATACAAAATATTGATCCTTGCTGTGTCTGTGAGGTGTTGCCAAAGAAGGATAACATTTGAGTCAGTGGGCTGGGAAAGGCAGACTCAACTTTAATCTGGGTGGGCACAATCTAAGCAGCTGTCAGCATAACTAGAATATAAGCAGGCAGAAAATTGTGAAAAGAGAGACTGGCCCAGCCTTCTAGCCCACATCTTTCTCCTATGCTGGATGCTTTCTGCCCTCGAACATCGGACTCTAAGTTCTTCAGTTTTGGAGCTCGGACTGGCTCTCCTTGTTTCTCAGCCTACAGATGGCCTATTGTAGGACCTTGTGATCATGTGAGTTAACACTTAATAAACTCTGTGCATATATATATATATATATATATATATATGCATGCCAAATTTGCATAGGGACAGTGAGACATCACTGTTACTGTGATACACAATTTACTAAAAAGGGTAATTATTTTAAAGACATTTATTTACATTTTTAGAAGCGGATTTGAGAAACATGAAAACATGACAGAGCACTTCATAGGCCACTGTACACACTAAACTATATATAGTGAAACCCTTCCCTATAGGTATCTCCGTTACCCACCCCCTCAACCCTTTTGCTGTATCCAAAATCTCTTTCATGATTTCTTTGACTGACTCTGTCATAAATCGTTTGAAGTCATCCACACATCTCAACACAGTGTTTTGTTTTGTTTTGTTTTGTTTTTTCCAGGAGAAATTCATTGTTTCAGGCTCGATGACTATCACTACTTTTTTTTTAAAATAATGATAGCATCTTCAATCATATAATCCATCAAGATTTTCATAATTCCCTCTGTGTCAAGATTCTCTTCCATAACATTGACAATCTTATACATAGACTACTGTGCATGATGACCCTTAAAAGTTCTTATGACTTCCTGATCTACAGGCTGAATTAGACATGTTGTCTTTGGAGACAAGTAGACCACTTCAGTGCTTTCATTGTTAAACTTATGTGTTTCTTGGTAACCAAGGGCATTGTCTGTTATCAAAATAACTTTAAAAGGAAGCCCCTTACTGGTAAGGTCCTTCCTGATTTCAGGGATAAAGCATTGATCGAACTAAACCAGAAAATGAGTTCTCATTGTCCAGATCTTCTTCTTGTACAACTGAAAGACTGTAACCTGGTGTTTATCTTTTCCCTTCAATGCTCAGGTGTCTGAAGTTTTATAGATGAGGGCAGTCTTTATCATGAACTCCACTACGTTTGCATAAAACTGCAGAGTTAGCCTACTCCTTCCTGCCTAAAATCCTAGTGCTTGCTTCACTTCCTTACTAAAAATGTCCTTTGTGGTATAATTTTTTTTCCCAAGAATAGAGCACTTTCATCTACATTAAAAATCTATTCAGACAGATATTCTTTCTCCTCAATGATTTTTCTAATAGTGTTTGGGAACTTTTCTGCTGCCTCTTGGTCAGCAGAATATGCTTCTCCTGTTATCTTGATAATTTTAAAACTAAACCTCTTTTTAAAATTATCAAACCATTCTTTACTGGCATTAAATTATCCAGCTTTAGCTAGTTCACCTTTCTTTTTCCTTAAGTTGTAAAATAATGACTTTGCTTTTGTCAAATTATATTTGAGTCTATATGTATGCCTTTCCTATAAAAATCCTGCACTCACACAAAAGCTGTATTTTTAATACAAGATAAAAAGGTATTTAGCAAAAAGTGCAAGGTTTTATGCCTGCTGGTATAGCTGTAGTGACGGCTTCACAAATTTCCTTTTCTTTCTTTACAATGGTCCTTATGCCAGATTCATTTATCTTGAAATGGTGGGCAACCATAGTTGCAAAACTCAATCTAACGTGCGCATAAAGCAATTCAACTTTTCCTTGTAATGTCATGAATCTTCTATTCTTCTTGGGAGCACTTCCATCCTTACTAGTGACACTTTGTGTAGGTCCTATGGTGTTATTCAAGGTTTACAGTATTGTGCTAAACATAATAAATTTGCATAAATACCGTGAGACATTACTGTTACTGTGATACGCAATTTACTAAAGAGGGAAATTATTTTAAAGACATTTATTTACATTTTTAGAAGGGGATTTGAGAAACATAAAAACATGATAGAGCACTTCATAGGCCAATTTACACACTAAGATAGGTAATAATAATATACATAATTTTGCAAGTGTGGACACTTGGGTATACTAATAGTCACATGCATTTAACAGTTATGAGCAGATGTAACCATATACATACAGAAACATGTCTAAAAGTAAAATGCTCATACAGAGATTATTAGCTTCACATGACATATTCATTGGATACTTGCAAAACTTGAGCTCACCGTAATAGCAGGAGGAGGTGGCTACAGAATTATTATAGTAGTATAGTATATGCTATAACTTTATGCAGTTATGATTTAATACTGCATCTGTACATTTGTTTACATTTCTCTTGGCTGTGAATGGTGCCATGCATGCTTTGTAAGTGTATAAGTTTTAGTTTAACTTTTTATAATAGATTTGTGTATTTTATGTTAGTGATAGACTAGTAGCTACTTATAATTTATGCATTCATGATACATCTAATTTTTAATTTTTTAACATTTTAGGCTACATAGTTCCTCTGTAAGTTTCTTCAAATTGCTGCAAATCTTCAAAATTAATCCAATATATGCATTGCAAAAAGTCTACCTATAAGTGGACACACACAGTTCAAACCTATGTGTTCAAGAGTCAACTGTATACAGTACTAAAAGTTATGTGAATATGGTCATTCTCGCTCTCTTTCTCAACATATCTTATTGGATTGTAATCACCTATTTTCAAACCCTGGTTGGCCATAGGTCACTAAAGTTGCAGAAAGCAAATCTAAGGATAAGGAGGGAGTATTATATTGGAAAATTCCAAAGCCAAGAAGAAGCCAAAGACAAGTACACTACAGGGATCTGAAGTCTGGTATTAACAGCTACAACAAGCATTAAACGGAGCCAAACACATAGCCATACTAACATAATCTTCACACTAAAGGCCTGTTTTCCTCAATTGCTATTGCTTAATATATGTCCAACTTAAAAAAAAGTATAAAGCATGTCAAAGGGCAAGAAGAAACACAGATAAAAAGGTGAATCAATCATCTGAACCAGACTCAGACATGATACAGATATTGGTCTTTAACGGAACAAGTAAACATACAGATGGTTAATGTAGACAGAATGATGGAAACACTAAGAAAGGGTCAATTAAGCTAAAGGACAGCTACATGAAATTAATGAAAAAAAATGTCATGAGGAGCAGCAGGGATAAATTCAAAACACTCTCTTTTAAGATTCTTGTACTGACTGGTAAATGTGATTACAAACATACACACACACACACACACACACAAATATAAAATTGGAAAAAGGGGACACAAAAAGCAAGAAAACTGTAAGAGACACTTGCAAAAAGGTATCTGCATTATATGAAATGGCATAGTGATATTTGAAGGTGAATTTAAATTATTAAAAGTAGTATTGTAAACTCTGGGACAATTCCTGAAAAAAAAAAGTAACAAGAAGTATAAATGAGACATATGCTTAGAAATGAAGCAGAATAATATAAAATGCTCAATTAAAACTAGAGAAAGCCAAGAAAAGAGTGGAAAGAAACAAATAACAGATGCAACAGACAGAAAATGACATATTTTATTCCAACTATACCAATAATCACTTAAAATGTGTATTCAGTGAAAATATCAATTAAAATAAAAAGATAAAGTTAAAAAATCAAGACGCAATGTAATGGTTAATGTTACGTCTTAGCTTGACTGGGCTTAAGGATGATTAGATCACTAGTAAAACTTTATTCCAGGTTGTGTCTGTAGGGTGTTTCAAAAAGAGATTAGCATTTGAAACAGTAGACTGGGTAGACAAGATCACTGTTACCAATGTACATGGCATCACTCAATTTATTGAGGTCTCAAATAGAAGAAAAGTCAAATAAAGGCCAAATTTATGCTCTCTGTTTTGAGTTGGGACATTCATGTTCTCCTGCTCTTGGACACTTGCACTATTGGTTCTCAGGCCCTCACATTGGGAATAAATTACGTCACTGGCTTTGCTGGTTCTCCAGCTTGTACATGGCATATCACAGAACTTCTCAGTCTCCATAATCATTGCATGAGCCAGTTCTCATAATGAATCTTTTCATACACACACATATATATGTATATACACAATCATATATAGCATAGCAATGTTTTGGTAACAAAGTATGGCCATGTATTGTGATCCCATAAGATTATAATGCTGTATTTTTACTTACTTTTCTGTATTTAGATATATTTAGGTATACAAATACCACTGTGTTACAATTGCCTACAGTATTTAGCACTGTAACTTGCTGTACAGGTTTGTAACCTAGGAGCAATAGGCTACACCATATAGCGGGGTTTGGGCCATACTCACTAAAAATACAATCCTGAGTGACATAATCCTGAATGTGAAAATCTGAAAAGATCATAATCCCTAAAAGTCTAAAATCCTAAATATCACAATCTGTAGAGTTCAAAATCCCAAAAATATAATTCTAAAGTACATTTTAAAATTATTTCAAAGACACTTATTTACATTTTTAGAAGGGGATTTGAGAAACATAAAAACATGACAGAGCACTTCATAGGCCACTTTATACAATGAAATTGGTAAAAAAAATATATATATATTTTTTTTTTGCAAGCATAAACACTCAGGTATACTAATAGTCATATGGGTATAAGAATTACGAGCGGATGTAACCATATATACAGAAATAGGTCAAAAAGTGAAGTGTGTGAACACATTTTACTATGGTCAGTAATTGTGTGCATCCAACTTTATAACTGTGGTTATCTGAAATACCATGATGGAAAAACTTAGTCTTTTATAAAGATTAATCAAAAACCATGATGGATCACCACTGCATATGTACTTGTTCAAAAAGCTGAGATCTCAAAAAATTGTATCTTTCACAAATGTGAATGCACATACCTTTATTTTCATTTACTGAAGAAGTTCCAACAATTTTACATATGCACACAAGCAAAGTCAACACTGTGACAATGCACTTTTTTTAAGTCAAATCTGTGGGGAAAAAAATACATGAAATGCATTAGAACTCTCCAGAAGTCTTTACACAATTTATACCTCCAATACTGGAAACGATGCAAAAATGAAATACATAGCATAGCAGATTTTATTACAGGGAAATTGTAGGCAATCGCACTGAGAGCTGGCCAACTTTCACAATCATTAACTTTATTTTGCAGTCTTGCATCACAATGAGTAATTGCCTTTTGCTTTTTAAAGCATGGCTCTCCTCAGAGAATTTGTTAGCATTCATTTTCTAAGAATATGGTGCTGTTCTTTTTGAAACCCTTCTATGATTTGATATACACCGACATGAGCATTCCCTATTACATTTTTCAATCTTCTGTGACATGTTTCTGTTGCTTGGGTATGTGGAATTCCATTCTACCTGTACTCATACACAGACCACAAATTTGGTGGAAACAATACTGGTGATTGAACAGCAACACCATTTCATTGGTATCTTCTTACTCTATCAAGCACATAATTATTTTTGAACCAGTCACTAATTTCCTGGCTTTTTCAAGCAAATATGGCTTTAATTCATTTAAATCTCTTGAAATGTCATCATCCGGAAGGAATGCCAATGCAGACAAATGACATTTTTAAACTGAAGTTTTTGTCATTGACTTATCCTGTGGCCATTTCATTCATTTGGATTGTCTACCAGATGGATATTAAGGCAGTAACAAGGTACTAGTTTCCTCTAACAGGATGCAACTAACATGAAGCAACTATGCTGCATACAACAACAAAAAAACACAGTAATCCCTTCTGTAGAATTTGGCTTTCAGGATTTGTACATTTTTGATTTAAATTTTTGGGATAATTTCTGGGATTTTAGACATTAGAAATTTTAAACTTTAGGGATTTTGATCTTCCAGGACGTCAGCATTTGGGATTGTGGTGTTGATGACTGTGTTTTGCAGAACTACACACATAGCCTTCTAGGTTTGTGAAAGTGCATTCTATGATGTTTGCACAACAATGAAATTTGATGCACTGCTCAGAACTTATCCCTGTCATTAACTGATGCATGACTCTATGACTGCATGACTGTATGATTGTATGACTGTGTGACTGCATAACTGTATAACTGCATGATTGTATGACTGAATGACTGTGTGACTGCATGGCTGCATGACTGCATGACTGCATGACTATAGGACTGTGTGACTGTGTGACTGCATGGCTGCATGATTGTATGACTGTATGACTGTGTGACTGCATGACTGTATGGCTGCATGACTGCATGACTATAGGACTGTGTGACTGTGTGACTGCATGGCTGCATGACTGTATGATTGTATGACTGCATGACTGCATGACTGTATGACTGCATGATTGTATGACTGCGTGATTGTATGACTGTGTGACTGTATGACTGTGTGACTGTGTGAATGTGTGACTGTGTGACTGCACGATTGTATGACTATATGACTGTGTGACTGCATGACTGCATGACTGTGTGACTGCATGGCTACATGACTGCATGACTGTATGACTGTGTGACTGTGTGACTGCATGGCTGCATGACTGTATACTGTATGACTATGTGACTGCATGACTGTATGACTGTATGACTGCATGATTGTATGACTGTATGACTGTGTGACTGTGTGCGTGAATATGTGACTGTGTGAATGCATGATTGTATGACTATATGACTGCATGACTGCATGACTGTGTGACTGCATGGCTGCATGATGTATGATGTATGACTGTATGACTGTGTGACTGCATGACTGTGTGACTGCATGACTGTGTGACTGCATGACTGCATGATTATATGACTGTGTGACAGTGTGACTGTATGACTGCATGACTGTGTGACTGCATGACTGCATGACTGTATGACTGTGTGACTGTATGACTGTATGACTGTGACTGCATGACTGCATGACTGTATGACTGCATGACTGTGTGACCAAATGACTGCATGACTATATGACTGTGTGACTGCATGACTGCATGACTGTATGGGACTGCACAATTGTATGACTATGACTGTGTGACTGCATGACTGCATGACTGTAGGACTGCATGATTGTATTACTGTACGACTGTGTGACTGCATGACTGCATGACTGTATAACTGCATGATTGTATGACTGTATGACTGTGTGACTGCATGACTGTATGACATCATGCATGATTTTATTGGCTCTGTTCCTCTGGAGAACCCTGCCTAATAACCTCAATTATATCCACCCACAAGAAAGTCACTTCAATATAAATATATATAAGTTAAAAATAAGAGGATGGAAAAAGATACACCATGCTAACACTAATCGAAGTAAAGCTAGAGTAGCTATGATAATTTCAGACAAAGCAAAACAAATAAATTTGTTAAGGATAAAGTAAGCTGTTAAATAATCTTAAAGGAGTCAATTCTCCAACAGATATAACAATCCTAGTTACGTATTTATCTAAAAACAGTGTCAAAATGAGCAAACATTGATATATCAGAAAGGGGGAACAGGCAAATCTAATTTTGGAGACTTCCATACCCATATAAGTACTTCTCAAAACTGTCAAAGTCATCTAAAACAAAGAGAGTCTGAGAAACTGTTACAATCAAAAGTTACCTAAGGAAAAATGATGATTAACATAATAGGGTATATTTATTAGGATCCTGGAACAGAAGTAGGACATTAAGCAAAAACCAAGAAATTGAAGTAATGGACTTTAATTAATAACAATTTATCAATATTTGCTCATTAGTTATGATAAATGTACCAGGGTAATGTAAGTTGTTAACAATAGGGGAAACTGTATGTAGAAACTGTCTGTGTGACTGTCACAACTTTTCTGCAAATCTAAAACTATTATAAAATTAAAAGTTTATTAAAAATAAAGAGTGCAAATAAACATTTAGACATCTCTAACTTTGAAAAGAGGATAGAGGGAGATCAAAGTTAAAGAGTTCAAATATTCTTACATTATTAAGAAGGCATTCAAATATTCTTGCATTATTAAGAAGGAAGCTGCAGGTAAAGATGGTAATTAAATGTATCTTTTGTTAAATTGAGCACGCTACTTTAGCCTCTATATTGACCTATTTTTTCGCAATGGGCAAGGACATTATGTTGCTAAAGATAGCAAACTCAGCAATTGTCTTCTGGACTCCAGTGTTCCCTGTTCGCCTCAGGCATCACTGGTGACCTAAGAGCACTGTCCTTTATTGCCAACCTAACCTGTCTATTTTCATAGGAAGACATAATTTTCACTCTTGCTTCCAGTAATAAAGAAATGATGGTGACTGTTTGGAAATGAATTGCCTGAAAGCTCTATGACAATACCAAAACTCTCAATATATTGATTTTTCCTGCTTTGTTAACCATCATTTTGTGATACAGAACACACTTTGTAGTGCATCTACTTTCTACAGACGTTCTCTTTCATACCCATACTTTTGCAGCTTTGCTCCTTCAATAATATTTTATTGTTCATAGATTCTATAGTTTCTGTTCATCGAGAATCAATCATGCATATTATCTTAAAGTGCTATTCTCTCTCTTTTTCTCTCCTCCTCTCTCTCCTCTGTTTCTCTCTTTATCTATCTCCCTAGCTATTTTATTCATATATTATATTACAGATAATTTCCCTATGGTTTGGGGGAATTTGCTGTGAGAGGAAAAGGCTAGGAGGAGGGTGGTGTATGCATCAATCATTTGAAAGAGAAATCTCTTCCACACCGTTATTCATGTTTCAATCATTCTGTGTATGCCTCTGAAACTTCTGTTCAATGAGGTATTTAGCTTAAATCAGGATTTTTATAAGATGCCTTTGCAACACAAGTTGCATAAGCTTTAAAAGACAGAAAAATAGGAATTGACAGCTGGGCAATTCCACATAATAATGAGCATTACTAGTGTTCACCAAGTGACCTAGATAACACCACAATTTTGTTTTAGGGTTTTGATCTTTAACAGCAAATGACTCTACTAATGGATTGGAGTTGGTCATAGGCACCAAAAGGATACTTATTAAATTATTTATAAAATGCCTAGAAAATAGAAATATATATGAATGATACATAAAAGCAAGATGTAATATTCTAGGAAGGTTTTTAAATGACATTTATTTTTCTGTATTAGTAATTGTAAAAAAAAAAGCATATATATATATGCTTAATATCTTAGCAGTAAAAAATCAGATTTAAATTTTTTTAATGTATTCTATACTACATATTTCAAAAGATACAGTAAATAGTGTGTTTATTTTATTCAAAAAAGTCACACTATGGTACTATGATATAGTATTGAAACTGTCACTAAGTATAACATTCTATGTACTGTATTTTCTAAATTAAGAAAATAGATAAGTAAATTATCCTTTTCTGGTAATTACCTATACTCTTTAGTGCTACAAAATGCTATATAACAATCAGTTGGATAGCTTATTTCAAAGTAAACACACTTTTTTTCTTTTGTTTTCGCCAAGTAAATAAATTCATGTGGTTTATTCTTTATAACACCACATTTGTGGCTGGGAATGCAAATATTAACAAATGTTAATATGTCCCCTTTTTAAGTCAAAACTCTTATTTATTTCTTCCATCTATATTAGAAGTTGATATATCTTAATAAAATGCTGACACAACTATTTCTTACTTGCCATTTTATTCATTTCTTTAAATTAATCCAAAACCTTTACCTGTGCCTGCTTTTATAAGATTCTGATCTGAATCAATTCCAAATGCCTACTATCATATTAATCTTCAAGGAGTATAAATGTATCAGTGATTACAAACAACTTTAATTTTTAATCCTCACAATTTTTCTATTTGAATATTATTGTCTTTACAGTTTTCACATCTAAGACATGCCAGAATAAATGATTAAATACAAATATAAACTTTTATATTGACATTGTTGTTGCTGCTGTTGCTTTCTGTTTGTTAGTTTTTCTTCTAACAGCCAGGTAACACTTCTGCAGGTCTGCTGCAGTTTCCTGGTGATCCACTCCAGACCCTGTTTGCCTGAGTATCACCAGTGGAGGCTGCAAAACAGCAAAGATTATTGCCCACTCCTTCCTCTGGAAGCTTTGTCCCAGAGGGGCACCAGCCTGACCCAGCAGAAATTCTCCTGTGTGGGAGGTCTCGCCCAGTTAGGAGGCACGAGGTCAGGGACCCACTTGAGGAGGCAGTCTGTCCCGTAGCAGAGCTGGTGTGCTGTGCTGGGAGAATCTCTCTTATCAAGATCCACTGCTCTCTTCAGAGCTGGCAGGCAGGAATGATTAAGTCTGCTGAAGCTGTGCCTGCAGTCACCCCTCACCCCATGTGCTCTGTCCCAGAGAGATGAGAGTTTTATCTGTAAGCTCCGGACTGGGTCTGTTGCATTTCCTTCAGAGATGCCCTGCAGAGCGAGGAGGAATCTAGAGAAGCAGTGTGGCCATAGCCGTTTTGCTGCCAAGTGGTGAATTCTGCTCGGTCCAAACCTCCCAGTCTCCTTAGCACTGTGGGGAAAACTGCCTAGGAAAGCCTCAGTAATGGTGGATGTCCCTCTCCCCACCAAGCTTCATCATCCCAGGTCAACTCCAGACTGCTGTGCTGGTAGTGAGAATTTCAAGCCAAAATTTCTTAACTTGCTGGGCTCCGTGGGAGTGGGACCTATGGAGGGAGACCACTTGGCTCCCTGACTTCAGCCCCCTTTCCAGGGCAGTGCACGGTTCTGTCTCACTGGGGTTCCAGGCGCCGCTAGGGTATGAACAAAACTGCAGATAGCTCAGTGCCTGCCCAAACAGCTGCCCAGTTTTGTGCTTGAAACACAGGGCCCTGGTGGTGTAGGCTCACGAGGGAATCTCCTGAACTGTGGATTGCAAAAATCCATGGAAAAAGCATAGTACCCAGGGCGGTAGCGCAGTCTCTCACCACTTCCCTTGGCTGGGGGAGGGAGGTGCTCCCCGCCCCGCTCCTTGCACTTCCAGGGTAACCAATGCCCCACCCTGCTTCTGCTCACTCTCCATGGGTTGCACCCACTGCCAAACTGCCAAACCAGTCCCTAGGAGATGAACTGGGTACCTCAGTCGGAAATGCAGAAATCTCGTGCCTTCTGCATTGATCCCGCTGGGAGCTGCAGACGGGAGCTGTTTCTATTCTGCCATCTTGGCCCCTCCATCCATACCAGAATCTCTGGGAAACAGCTAAAGCAGTGTTAAGAGGGAAATTTGTGGCAGTAAATGCCCACGTCAGAAAGCTGGAAAGGAATCAAATCAACACCTTAACATCACAATTAAAAGAACTAGAGAAGCAAGAGGAACCAAATAAAAGCCAGCAGACAAGAAGTAATTAAGATCATAGCATAACTGAAGGAGATAGAGACAAGAAAATCCCTTCAAAAAAATCAGTGAATCAAGCAGCTGATTTTTTGAAAAAAATAACAAAAGAGATAGACTTCTAGCTAGACTAATAAAGAAGAAAAAAGAGTCAAATAGACACAATAAAAAAAAAAAGAGGATATCACCACTGATCCCACAGAAATACAAACTACCATCAGAAAATACTATAAAAACCTCCATGTAAATAAACTAGAAAATCTATAAGAAATGGATAAACTCTAAGACACATGCACCCTCCCAAAACTAAACCAGGAAGAAGTTGAATCTCTGAATAGACCAATAACAAGTTCTGAAATTGAGGCAGTAGTTAATAGCCTGACAACCAAAACAAACAAACAAACAAGCAAACAAATAAAAAAAAGCCCAGGGCCAGATGGATTCATAGCCAAATTCTACCAGAGGTACAAAAAGGAGCTAGTACCATTCCTTCTGAAACTATTCCAAACATTAGAAAGAGAGGGACTCCTCCCCAATGCATTCTATGAGGCCAGCATCATCCTGATACCAAAACCTGGCAGAAACACAACAAAAAAAGAAAACTCCAGGCCAATACCCCTGATGAACATTGATGCGAAAATGCTTAATAAAATATTGGCAAACCAAATCCAGCATCACATCCAAAAACTTATCCACCACGATCAAGTCGGCTTCATCCCTGAGATGCAAATCAATAAATGCAATCCATCACATGAAAAAAACCGACAAAAACCACATGATTATCTCAATAGATGCAGAAAAGGCCTTTGATAAAATTCAACATCCCTTCATGTTAAAAACTCTGTGTTGATGGAATATATCTCAAAATAATAAGAGCTTTTTTGACAAACCCACAGCCAATATTATACTGAATGGACAAAAGCTGGAACCATTCCCTTTGAAAACTGGCACAAGACAAGCATGCCCTCTTCTCATCACTCCTATTGGACATAGTATTGGAAGTTCAGTCAGGCAATCAGTCAAGAGAAAGGCATAAAGGGCATTCAAATAGGAAGAGAGGAAGTCAAATTGTCTCTGTTTACAGATGACTTGATTGTGTATATTTAGAAAACCCCACCGTCTCAGCCCAAAAACTCCTTAAGCTGACAAGCAACTTCAGCAAACTCTCAGGATAAAAAAATCAATCTGCAAAAATAACAAGCATTCCTTTACACCAACAATAGACAAATAGCCAAATCATGAATGAACTCCCATTCACAATTGCTACAAAGAGAATAAAATACTTAGGAATACAACTTATGAGGGACATGAAGGACTTCTTGAAGGAGAACTACAAAGTACTGCTCAAGGAAATAAGACAGAATGCAAACAAATGGAAAATTTATTACATGCTCATGGATAAAAAGAATCAATATTGTGAAAATGGCCATACTGCCCAAAGTAATTTGGGCCATACTGCCAAGACAATCCTAAACACAAAGAACAAAGCTGGAGGCATCATGCTACCTTACTTCAAGCTATACTACAACGGTATAGTAACGAAAACAGCATGGTACCAAAACATACATTTAGACCAATGTAACAAAATAGAGACTTCACATTTACAACCATCTTATCTTTGACAAACCTGACAAAATCAAGCTATGGGGAAAGGATTCTCTGTTTGATAAATGGTCCTGGGAAAACTGGCTAGCCATAAGAAGAAAACTAAAACTGCATCTCTCCCTTACACCTGATACAAAAATTAACTCCAGATGGATTAAATACTTAAATACAAAATCCAAAACCATAAAAACCCTAGAAAAAAATTTAGGTAATACCATTCAGGACATAGGCACGCACAAAGACTTCATGACAAAAATGCCAAAAGCAATGACAATAAAAGCCAAAATTGACAAATAGGATCTCATCAAACCAAAGAGCTTTTGCACAACAAAAGAAACTAGCATCAGAGTGAACAGGCAATCTACAGAATGGGAGAACATTTTTACAACCTACCCATCTGACAAAGGTTGAATATCCAGAGTCAATTAGAAACTTAAGTAAATTTACAAGAAAAAACAAACAACCTCATCAAAAACTGGGCAAAGGATATGAATAGGCACTTCTCAAGACACTTATGTGGCCAAAAAAGATATTAAAAAACTTCATTATGACTGATCATTATAGAAATGCAAATCAAAACCGCAATGAGATACTATCTCACACCAGTCAGAATGGTGATTATTAAAAAGTCAGGAAACAATAGATGCTGGCAAGGCTATGGAGAAAGAGGAGTGCTATTATACTGCTGGTGGGAATGTAGATTAGTTCAACCATTGTGGAAGACAGTGTGGCAATTCCTCAAGAATATAGAACCAGAAATACCATTTGACCCAGCAATCCTATTACTGGGTATATATACAAAAGATTGTAAATCATTCTACTATAAAGACACATGCACACATATGTTTATTGCAGCATTATTCACAATGGGAAAGACTTGGAACCAACCCAAATACATATCAATGATAGACTGGATAATGAATGTGCTGCACACACAACATAGAATACCATGAAGCCATAAGAAAGAATGAGATCATGTCCTTTGCAGGAACATGGATGAAGCAGGAAGCCATCATTCTCGGCAAACTAACACAGGAACAGAAAACCAAACACCACATGTTCTTATTTATTAGTGGGAGTTGAACAATGAGAACACATGGACACAGGGAGGGAAACACACACCAGGGCCTATCAGGGGGTTGGGGGGAAGGGGAGGGAGAGCATTAAGAGAAATACCTAATGCAGGAGGGGCTTAAAACCTAGATGAGGCCGGGCACAGTGGCTCACACCTGTAATCTCAGCACTTTGGGAGGCCGAGGCAGGAGGATCATGAGGTCAGGAGATCGAGACCATCTTGGTTAACACGGTGAAACCCCATCTCTACTAAAAATACAAAAAGTTAGCCAGGTGTGGAGGCAGGAGAATGGCGTGAAACCAGGAGGTGGAGCTTGCAGTGAGCCGAGATCGTTCCACTGCACTCCAGCCTGGGCAGCAGAGCGAGACTCTGGCTAAAAAAAAAAAAAAAAAAAAAAAACACAAAACAAAACAAAAAAACCTGAATGAGAAATTGATAGGTGCAGCAAACCGCCATGGCATATGTATACATGTATACCTATGAAACAAACCTGCACATTCTGCACATGTATCCCAGAATTAAAGTTATATACATATGTTTAATATCATACTATGAATTCAATACAAATATGTAAGACTAGGTGTGAAAATTCACATCAGATCATCTCCTTTTTCATTTAAAATGACCTAGTACTAATAATTATATGGCTTGAATCAATGAGATAATAAAGCCAGCGGTAAAATTTAACTCATAAACTAAATTTGGGAGCTAGCTTTCTGTTTATAGCCACAAATAATCCAAACAGCCAATCACAGTATGCGGTAAAATCTTTGTTTACATATTGACATCTATTTCAATAGCAGTCCATTTTCAGAAAAGGGTGTGTCAACATGTCAAGGATGATAGGAAGTGTTAGATATGGACACAAATTCATCATCTCCACAAAACAAAAACAAAACAAAATAAAAACCACTTGCACTATGTCCTCTAAATATTGAGTTGGTAAACTTACACCCCTAAACCTTCATCATGTTTTAACATTTCATTTTACTTTTTTCTATTCTACTATCCTAATTTAAAGATAAGTTATCTTACCTAGACTATAATAATTAATTTCTCAAATTACAACTTTTATTTGTATAATGTTCCTTCAGACTTTCTCTGAAAATCCAAAAACTCATTGTTTAATTAAACAGATATTTCTATGAACAGTAAGTTTTGAATTCTGTTATATTCCTTGTAAAAAGTTGGTAATGTGGCTCGTTCCTAAAAGCAGTGGTTGAACAATCTGATTGCACTTTGTAAAATTGTCTGGGGAGCTTCAAAGCAACAATGACAAAAAGAAAACAATAATGCCTTGGCCTTAGCTTGCAAATTTTGGTTTATTTGGTGTGAGATGGAGCCCACCTATTAGTATTTTCTAAAATCTCCCTCATAAAGGAATAGATTGAGGATGACGGGATTATAAATTGAAGTAAAAAATCCTTAGAAATAGAATGTTATTCCTAACTCTTCTTTATGGTTTAATTGCATATTACACACTACACAACTCCAAACTCTGAATCACAACAGGCTACTCATGATTCTGAAGTATATTCTTATGTTTTCTTTGAACTGAACTGATCATTCTCTCAGATTTCTTCACTAACAACCCAAATCCTTCTAATCCCTAGCAGTCAAGTTTAAGATTCTTGGTGAAACATGACTTAATCACTTATAACTGCTTCTTTTAAAAGTCCCTTATTGTTAATTTTATCTAGCTTTGGTTGTGCATGTATTTCTCAGTCAATTGTCAACTCTGTTGTGATTAACATAACAGCTTAAGTGATTCAGTAAAATTCATTTGAATTTACAGTATTGATTGGATTGGCACAAACTTGTCAGTGGCACATAAATCAGATCAGGCCTGGGTTTCTTTAATTTGTATCATACATACATATTGCCTTCTCAAGATACATATTATGTGAGCAACAACTACAGTATAAAATATTTAGTATTTGGTTTATATTGATTTATGTTTTTACTTAAACACACTTATTTAAAAAAAAAAACTTTCTAATCCCACCATAAATGAGAACAAATTTTTTCCAGCTATAAAGGTAAGCACAATGAGAAATACTATTTAACTCTGACCCAATATTAGTTTTCGTCTTTTTTGGATTGAAATTGTCAAGTTTTATAAAATTACATTTGATGGGCTAACAGAATCTTGTTTTTCCTTGATTTAATCAGAAAAATTAAGAAAGATTTAAAAAGAAAATAAATTATTTATAATTTATTATTATTATTTTGAGAGGGAGTCGCTCTTTTTGCCCAGGCTGGAGTGCAATAGCATGATCTCGGCTCACTACAACCTCTGACTCCTGCGTTCAAGCAATTCTCCTGCTTCAGCCTCCCATGTAGCTGGGATTACAGACACGTGCCACCACAACCGGCTAATTTTGTATTTTTGGTAGAGACGGTTTCACCATGTTGGCCAGGCTGGTCTTGAACTCTTGACCTCAGGTGATCCACCCTCCTCAGCCTCAGAAAGTGCTCTGATTACAGGCAAGAGCCACTGCACCCAGCCCAATTCTTTGTAATTCTTTACAGTGTAACTTACATTTAATATTACTTAATGACCTATCAATATGTTTTCTAAAATTATTTGATGTACCAAGAGGTCTACCACATGTTTTTAAACATTTACTTAAAAACTGTTCAACTGATGGTAACTCAACCACATCCACATCCACCCTCTATAACCTCCCACCCCTTCCCACACACACAGTACATATTTTTAGATGGGAATTATTTGAGACTTGACTGTATTTTGAATACCCGTGTTTATATAGAATGAATGTCTTTTAAAAAGAAAAACTCAAGACTTCTTTCAGTAACCCTGGATTATGCACTTAATTTTTTACCTTTTTATATCCTACCAAATCTGTGACTCATGCTTCCAGGGAGAAAAAGAAAAAGTAGTAAAATTTTAGAAATGTGTTAGACTGAAATACATTTTATATTTGTTAAAGTGTTCTCTGGGCACCTACAGATTTAAAGGAAATCTTTCTCAAGGAAGCTGTTTGTCCACAATTGTTGAGTAATAGCATTTTATAGAATTTATGTATAAAGTCAACTCACTTTTTAAATAGCCAACAAGCAAAGTGATGTATTAGCTTCAGCTTGATGAGTTAATTAAAAGCAGTTGAGATAATTTAAAAAACTCCAAGCTTTTAATGTAAAAGGAGAGGTTGAAAAATAATATTTGTAAAGAGCTCAAGAGATGATTTAAAATAGAACATGTTGAAAGAAATGATTGTTAATGCCATAGCTATGATCTTTTGAATATAAATATTTTGTCCTGTTTTCATAAATAGTTTTGTTTTGCTTTGTTTTGTTCTGTTTTGTTTTGTTTTGAGGCAGAGTCTTGCTCTGTCACCCAGGCTGGAGTGCAGTGGCGCGAGCTCAGCTTACTGCAAACTCCTCCTCCCGGGTTCACGCCATTCTCCTGCCTCAGTCTCCCGAGTAGCTGGGACTACAGGCGCCCACCATCATGCCCGGCTGATTTTTTTGTATTTTTAGTAGAGACGGGGTTTCACTGTGTTAGCCGGGATGGTCTCAATCTCCTGACCTCATGATTCACCCACCTCGGCCTCCCAAAGTGCTAGGATTATAGGCGTGAGCCACCGCACCGGGCCCCATAAATAGTTTTACCTTTGGACTAATTTTACAAAAAGCTTCTTTCCTGATCTATTCTCTTAGTATAACCAATATTTTCTATTGGCTTAAAGGAAAAATATTTCATAAAACCTAAGCATCTACATTCATTTTAATAGTCCTAGCTACCTAAAACCTTCCATACATAGAGAAATACACTTTCATTATTATTGTCTGCTTCAAGAAATTGGAAGTTAAAAATGTAAGAATTTTTTTTTTAGTGAAAAACTAAAATCAGTAGTTAATGGGTCAATATAATGTTACACAACACTAAAATAAATGAAATAATTATTTACCTATATACCCTGAATGCAAGTTATTTGAAATTATTTGAAAAAAAAATTGACACCAAAATAAGATGTTCAACTGAAATGGAAAAAAAAAAAAAAAGATTATAAAAGGAATCTAAGAAACATATGAGAGCGGTATTTCCTAGCTTTCCTTGGATAGTGGAAAGAGGCCCTAACTCAAGAACAGGAATATCAGTTAAGTGTAACACGCATACCCCTAATGGAGGGATAACTAACAAATTATTTTTGCTTTTAAATTTAGATATTAAGATTATTCATTTAATACCTGATTTATTTTACTTAGTATAACGCCCTCAAGGTTGATTCCTATTGCCAAATATGACAGGATATGTAATTTTTATTTGTAACTTATACATCAATTAAAAAAAAAATAAAATCTTTCTTATAAAAAACATAATAGTGAAAAAAAATCATTCATTCATTTAAATTTCCTATTCTTATTCCCTTATGTTTGGAAACTAAACTGTAATTAAAGCATGGCTCTTAATTTGTAGGTTACTATATATTACCTACAAGAAGGTAGTGTGTGAGCCCTTAGTTTATATTTTGCCAAATTCTTGCAATTTTAAGGCAACGGGTACTTGCAGTGGCAAATGTAGCATAACATCTTTAAAAATAGCCGTATGTATCAAGTTAAAAATAAAAGTCAAAAACTTACCCAAGACTATGCTATACTCTCTTCTCCTGCCTCCAGGATCCTTGAACATGGCAATATTCTATAGGCTATCAGAGTCAATATTAATGTTAATGATGGAAAATTGGAAAATTAAACCAGTAAATACTATTGAGGATAAAAATATAAACAAGAACCTAAAGGACAAAAATTCAGGAAGTGAAGACAAATTCTGCGTGGGAATAATCATTGCAATAATATCACTGGGTTACATCAGTGGAAAGACTAGACTGCACATGGCATACTCATGCAAGGAAGGCCTTAATAAATGTAAAGGATATGGAACAACAAGGAAAAGAAAACACAGGCAATAGCAGAGACGTCCAAAATCATCCACATGTAGTCCTCTAACCTCCTTTCTCCATCTCGCAGGAAATATTTTGATTTTAGATTATGAACCACCAAGGTATGTGCAATATTTTTCAGTGACAGGGGAGCCCCTATACGAGTTTACTGAGGGGTTTTTTTATCCCACTAGTCACTTGGCTAAAGCAAGGCTTTTTCTCTATTAAGCCAGGAGCAAATGATTAATGTCTGTTTCTCTAAACAAGAGAGGCAAGTTAGTACCATGTGCCACATGAGAGTTTTGAATTTTAAACAACAGGTTATATATCATTAGCTAGCACAGCTCATTCTTTCCTTTACTAATGGTCAGTAGCAGAATTCTCAGCTTCCCTGCAGAAAAACATAGAGCTGTGCCAGTGCAGATGTAGGATAACTCTACTCTTGCAAACTCATAAAAGGTTAAATGATGTGAAATTAAATGAATAACAAGTCTCAGGCTCAGTGTGCAAGTTATTTTATAGGCCCTACAACTCCTGTCATGTCATGCTGAAGTACCTAAAGAAATCAAAACTAACCCTTATATTTTATATACTGCAGCATGGCCAAGTAGTAATTATTCCAAAGTTAAAAAGAAACTTAGTAAAACTAAATCTATTAAACTACTGACTAATGACCAAAGTAAGATATCAATAAATAATACCTACAATCCAGTACAAACCACCTCAAAACTCCTCAGACACATGTTTATAAAGCTATAGCATTAAATGGTGTTTTTATACCTTGACTAGGGGTCAGAGTCATGGCATTCCTACCAGAAAGGTGTGAAATATCCAGTTGTTCCACATCTGCACCATTACTAGACATTCTTTTAACTTTTAGATATTCTGATGAGTGTGTAATGTTACACTAGGTGTTTGTTTGCTTTTGACAGAGTTTTGCCCTGTCGCCCATGCTGGAATGCAGTGGCACAATCATGGGTCACTGCAGCTTCCACCTCCTGGGCTCCTTCTGCCTCAGCCTTCTGAGTAGTAAGAACTACAGGTGTGTGCCACCACACCCAGCTATATTTTTTAATGTTTTGTAGAAGTGGAGTCTTGCCATACTGCCCAGGCTGGTCATGAACTCCTGGCCTCAAGTGATTCTCCCACTACAGCCTCCCAAATGTTGGGATTACAGGCATGAACCACTGTGCCTGCCTGTACATTAGTATTAAGAATAAATTTCCAAGAGAGGTGGCCCTATAAAGAGAGTTCATTTAGACTATATTTTACTTTGTTATTATAAATTTAGCCAGTTTCTTAATTATTATGCCTATAAATTTTCTGGAGTAAAATACGTAAAAGTACAGGTATTAAGACTTTAAGATTAAGTAGTAAAAGTAAAGCATTAATTTAAATTATTGACTTTGAAACAATGTTTAAAAGATAACAAATACGATTATATATGAGTTAAAGTTCCTCAGGATAACTTTTATGTGTGTGTGTGTGTGTGTGTATCTGTGTGTGTGTGTATGCATGAGAAAGAGGGAGAAAGATAAACTATAAGTGAGTATCAATATCATTGTTATTTTAGAAATACTGTAAGAAGTAATATAAAGTCTGTTAGGTAATAGTCAAATAAGAAAATAAATTAAGCCTGAATTATTGTTGGTTTGTCAAAAAAAAAAATGTTAAACATGAAAATCAAAACACTACATAATTTCCTATTGCCTACAAATATTTTTATTATTTGAGGAATATGTTCCAATATAACCAACTTATAGTACCCCAGAGCTACATATTAAAAATTGAAAATATGCCAAGCAAACTCTTAATTTAAGAAAATTAATAAGATTGGAAGTTGAACAGATTTTTTAAATATTAAATATGTGGTTTATTATAGAAAAATGAACATTTTATAAAATATTCTACCTATGGACTGGGCATAGTGGCTTATGCCTGTAATCTCAGCACTTTGGGAGGCCAAGGAGGGCAGATCACCTGAGGTCAGGAGTTTGAGACCAGCCAGGTCAACATGGTGAAACCCTATCTCTACTAAAAATACAAAAATTAGCTGGGCGTAGTCGCAGGCATTGTAACCCCAAGCTACTCAGGAGACTCAGTCAAGAGAATCACTTGAACCCAGGAGGCGGAGGTTGCAGCGAGCCGAGATCGAGTCACTGCACCTCAGCCTGGGTGACAGAATGGGATTCCATCCCAAAAATTAAAAAAAAAAAAATTAAATAAATAAAATAAAAAATGAAAAATGAAAAAATAATTCTTCCTATGTTTTTGTGAACACAAAACTTCAGCATAGAAAGCACAAAAATGTCTTTGCTTTCTCATGCTGTGGTCCCATTTTGAAATGCAATAGCTTCACGTGGATCTACAGTGAAATATATTCTCAATCTCTCATTTTGGGAGTGGGAGTGTTGGGAGGTGCATACAAAGAACACCCTCTGCCCTCTTATTCAACTAGATAAGTAAATGAGATGCAGAAGCAGGAAGACACAATTCATAGTATATATAAATTTTAATTAATAGCTTTCCACAAAAATTGTTAATATAAAATATATTGAACTTACAATTATTTCCAGGTGATTTGAGGCTTATATTATCATTGATCATCACCTCCTTTATTTGGCACCTTGCAATCCATAAAATTAATTCAAAATAATTATATATTTGATATTTGCAGAGCCCTCTCTTTAAATCACACTTTGACGTCTTAGGAATCATTATTAGAAGAACTCATTTTAATTAAAAGTACTTATTAAGATGTATTTGGGGAAAAAAGGCTTAGTTACTTGGTGAAATAACACCTGCACATTTTAAAATTAGAAGGCAAAAACAATTCTATTTGTCAATATACAAAAGACATGTTTTTTTTTTTAAAGTAATATTGGCAAAGTTTATTCCAACAGTTCTAGATTTTATGATGTGACACATTTCTATTCCATTAATTTGACAATGTGGACTATCCAGACTTAGTTAGTAAACTGGACAGAAATCTCAGATTTTTTTAAAAGTTGAATTATATGTTTAAAAGCCCATAAGCAAGAGTTAAACACTTGAATACAGTTACCAGGTTTCATACACAACATAATAAAAATAGTGTCTTATAAAGGGTAAGAAGAGGCATACCTGTTGACAACAGCAAAATTGATGCTTGATAGATTGAAAACTAACTTTCATTTTGTTTTGTTTTGTTTTACTGGAAAACATATTAGAACCCCCTGGCTAGGATACTCAGTTTAGGGAATCACTGGTGTAAATATGGCTACTGTCAGAGTAAACAGCTTTGCTTAAAAAGTTAAACTTTAGTTATATGGCAATTGATGCATATAAAATATTACATTCACTGCCCAGGTATGATGGCTCATGCTTTTAGTCCCAGCTACTCTGACGACTGAGGTGGGAGGATTGCTTGAGCCCGGGAGGTCAAGGGTGCAGTGAGCTGTGACTACCACTGTGCTCCGGCCTGGGTAACAGAATGAGACCCTGCCAAAAAAATAAGAATAATAAAATAAAAGATTACATTCAGTATTACTGTTGTGTAACATTTTTCTAGAGTAATCATGCTACATTTTGTAATGCTTAAACTATAATTACAATATAAGCATAAATTGTTTCTTCCCTTTAAGAATGAAATAATTCAATTATTTTTTTACTCACCTAGGAACTAGCTGGCCATTCATGTAAGTGGAAGGATTTAGTGTGCATAGATTTGCACTGTGACTTTGGAAATAAGTTCTAAGAGATTTTAAAACATTGAGAATACTCACTACTGGAAAATACTCATATGAATAATGCTTTCCATGAAAGTCATGGGGCGTGGTCTACTAGGGTAGGTGAGCCCATATACCTAAAAATATAAATATTTTAAATGAATAGATTTTATTTCCAATGTGCAACAACTATGACAACTAAGACATTGTTTCTTTCCTCATCTCATCTTATATCTACTGTTTTCATTCCTGATTCTAGTCTTATTTTTTTGTGGCATTTAGAGAACATTTGGTATATTTGGCACATTTAAAAAAGTATTTAATTCTCACAGCTCTAAAAGGTAGATATTTTAATTATTTCCATATCAAATATATGAAAACTGAGTCATATAGGTAAGTGACTGGACCAAGGCAGGACAGTTAGAAAACTGATTGGTCAGGATTAAAATACAAGTAGTTGCCCCCAGGGTTTGCACTCTTAACCTAAAAATATGAGGACTCTATATTTAAAATATTTACAGACCATCTTAGAAATTTTACTCTTATTGCAAAGGGAGATCACCTCCAGATAAACAAACAAACAAATAAAAAAAAATTTGAGGAAGAAAAAAACCCCACACATTTAGGAATTTGGTTCATATTTTATAAATATCACTTATTTTAATCATTGTTCTATGAACTTAATTTTACATTAGACATTAGCACACAAAAATGTTCAAATGTTTTTCAAGTTTTCAATACTCTAACAATATTTAGAGGCTTCTTTGTTGTTTTGTTTTGGTCTCAATATGCCAGATAATATAAACAATGAAACTCTATTAGATGTAGCATGGCCTAGGAATCCAAAACTATGAAAATGCTGACCAAAACCATAGCCTACTTTCTCCAGAAAGTCCTCAGTGGATTAAAGATCCACTTGAAGAGAATGACAAGGAAAGTAAAAACACTGGTGAGTTGTGGAGCTTGAACCTCATATGCAAAAAAATGTGGTAAAACAGACTGAAGTGTAACAATAAGAGGTCACACCCCCTGCTTCCCATACTCAAACATGAATCATAAAATGTTCCACTTCAGTGATCCATATAGAGAGGAAGTACCAATGACATGAAAAGAGGAAGAATAAAAATGTCCTCCTTAGCTATTTTCTGGGAGTGCCTGCAAACATTCTGTATTCAGCATCCTGAGATATGATCGGTTGGACTGGGGCCTGTTGTGGGGTGGGGGGAGGGGAAGGGATAGCATTAGGAGATATACCTAATGTAAATGTTGAGTTAATGGGTGCAGCACACCAACATGGCACATGTATACATATATAACAAACCTGCATGTTGTGCACATGTACCCTAGAACTTAAAGTGTGTGTATGTGTGATATATATATACACACACATATATACATATATACATATATCTACATATATATACATATATACATAAAGCCTGGAGGAAAACACAACACAACATAACACACTTCTTTCTCCATCTTTGAGGATCTGAGGTGGGTCTTTTTTCACCCCTGAGCCAGGTCACCTACAACTTTGTGTCAGACTCCACCTCTAGCTTGAGCAGGGCCCACAGATCCACCAAGTCCATCTTTTCTCAGGAAAAAGTTGCACTTTGTTTTCTCCTATATGAGTAGTTGCTGTTCTGAACTCTTATTCTCCCAAGAAATTTCATCCTTGGCCTCCGTTTTCCTGGGCTTTTGAATCTGTCTTCTTCTTGCCCTGTAATCTGTCCCTTGCCCTAGACAGGCATAGGCAATAAATGTCTTTAATCTTCCAGCAGATACCCAGAAAGTCCCTCCAGTCTAAAGAGAGAGAAACAAAGGTCATCCTCTGCATGTCCTTCAAGGAACCACCAGACAGGTCAAAGGCATGAACTTATTTTTAAGATAAATCCATATTAAATCTCTGTAACCAATGAACCACACCAGGAATGCCAACCTTGTCCCCAAGGATGCAGTTGCTGGCTGGGGAATGGAGGATGTTAGGCTCGTAGGTGCCTTTTTACCAAAATTCAGCTGCCCCTATTCTCCTTAAACAGCCCCTTGGATACTGCACAATTTAGATTAGATTCCAGAGATTTGAAAGAGTTAATTCCACCAGTCTTTGCCAGCTGATGTTTACTTTAATGAAGGGACTGATTATTTGCAGCTGAGTGCCCTACTCCACCATTTACTGTACTTGTACTGTCTGTGGTCTACATTTATTTATTTATTTTATTTTTTGGTTTACTTTTATTTTTTGCTACTTTTATTTGCCCTGTGAATATAGGTTTGTTTTTTACTCCAAACGAGAATCTGTTTATATGATTGTTGAATGGGCAATCAAAAGAAAATAACATTATACCTACAATTACACCTCCAAAATAAAATATATGTTTGCAAGTATGTGTCCTCTGTTATTTTCATTATGATTCTAAAGGATTTTTTAAATATTCACTGAGCCCATAGTGTTGTGATTCCATTTGAATTAATTATTTTCAATATACCACCTTGATATGTAATTCAACACATTACTTTCATTTGTTTTTTAATGTACTCTTTTAAAATACTGATTTGATTTTACTTTGATAAATCATTTTATTTGATTCCAATCAATAAAATCAGTAAGACATGGGAGGTCTATGGGATTTTATAGCTTTTTTTTCTTTTTCAGCTTTGAGAGACTGCCTGCATTATTTAGCTTCTGGCCTTTTGGCTTGCATCATTCTAACTTTTTGCTTGTGTTGTCACATCTCCTATTGTCACATCTGTAAAGTCCTTTTTAGCATGTAAGGTAACATTTGTAGGTTCTGGGGATTAGGACATGAATATCTTTGGGAGACATTATTCTACCTACCACAAAATGATTCACAAAGAAATAAAATCCAAGAAAACAAGAATCATCAATAACAATAGAATATATATCTTAAAAAAGTAATTATAAACTATACGTTTGTGGTGTTAGCTATTTTATACTTATGTTTAAATCCATACACTTGATACTCTAAGATGTGTCACTATTACAATAGATGTTCCTAAACACCCTCCAGATGAAAGCAAATGCCTGCATTGTTCTTCTGTTTATTTGATTACATAGTGACAGAATTGCTAGCACCAGAAAAATTAAATTGCCTTAATTCAGCAGAGTCAGCCAATTACATATAATAAAATAATTTATGGGCATTCCAAGCTAATTTATTTGAGAGAAATATGATAACATACCTCAGGCAGATCCATTTAGTAAATGTACTCTGTGGCTAGGAGAAATGGAGTTTGATACTGACTAATCTGAGCCATTGAATTGTCGGCTGAGAAGAAATTGGAGAATTACTTTTACATTTCGAGTATTTTAATGGGAATATGAGTCCCCCAGATGTGAGGCCAAAAGAAGTTGAGATATAGAAATAAAAAAAGTTTGTCATTAACATCACCATCTCATACTATGTTTCATGTGTATACTGTTATGTTTTTCTTCCAATTTTCCTTTATTTCCCAGCTAGAATATAAACTCTATTAGAACAGGACACTTGTCTTTCTTCTTCATAACTTTAGTGCCTAACTAATATTAGGCATTCAATAAATAACCAGCTAATGCTTTCAGTTGATTTTTGTTCAATGTCAGTCAGTTTTGAATTACCACAAACACTCATGAAAACCTCATCGAAGCAAGTAAAATTATCAATATATCTGTCTCAATTGGTTTTCCTCACCCTGGAAATATATTTAAGAATGTTAGATTATGGCAAAGTTTTTGTTTATTGTATACTTGTTACCAACAGTGATATTTGCTTTGATAATATAATATAGATATTTTACTTAATTATTACTAACAGATCTCTAATTTTGTTCAGGACAGCAAAGTCTCCTGTTAAAATTTCTCATCTCCCTAGTTTACCTTGCAACTAGATATAGCCATATGACATCATTCTGACCAGTGTTATAAGCAGAAATATACTGGTTGGAGATTCCATAAAGTTACTGTTTTTCTAACTTAAAAAAAAAAAAAAAAAACCAGATATCTTATGGATTTTTATCTTCCAGTTTTATTTTTTACTAGAATTTGAACTCAGTGCCTAGGTGTGGAGAAGCCATTTTTAAACCAAAAGGCTAAAAGCTCCATCTTAAAGAAAGTGAAGACACAGCTAGTATGTGCCTGGGTCTTTGATGACTTTGTGGAGTAGCTGTACCAGCCATGGGATGTATACCTCTGTACTCCTTGCCACTTGAAGAAAACTACCACCTATTCACTAAAGCAAGATTTCTGTTACATGCAGCAACACAGTCTTTATTTTTATAAAGCTATTGAAATAATGTTGTTTTCTTAACTTAGTCATGTCAGTTGAAATGGCAGACAATATTCTAAGTCAAGAAAACATTCAATTCTCAAAATAATTCCTATAAAATGATTTTGACCCTGAAGTGTCCAGATGATGATGAAGGAAATCTTACATGGTGGATATCCAGTTCACCTAATTGTAAGAGTTAAAAAAAGAGGAAAGAAACATGAAAAGTGGCTCAACAGTCAAAGACAGGTTTATTTTGGAGACTAAATCTGAGAGGGGCTTCTGGATGACTACTGTCAGGAGTCATCTCTTTTACAGAGTAAGGGCATTTATTGTTGTGAGAGCTTGGAATGTTTCTGTGTCAGGGAGAAGTTTCTGGTGCTGTTGGAAATGTCTTTGGTTGGAGGGGAGGTTATCTTGGCACTGACATCTCTCTGTCTGGTGGGGAGGTTATCTCGGGTCTGGGGTGTCTCTGGTCAGGGAGGGCTTTGGACTATTTCTGATCGGAGATGTTACTTGTGGTTTATGGTCATGCTGACCTTAACCATTAGGCTGATGTCCTTTGGATTTAGGCGGTTTTTGATCAAGGTGAAACTTAAAATGATGGTACTTGTCCAAGATGGCGATGCTCCTACTCCATCAAAAATGAGGGATTCTACCAATAATCTGCTCAAAAACTCCCAAGAGTCTCTAGGCTCGGGTTGTTCATTTTATCAAAATGGCTTCAATTAGAAAACTAATATTTATTAGCCTGTTAAATTCTCAATTTTCTATAATTCAAACATATAATTAAAATAGCTACCTATAGCACCCACATAAAGCAATGGGACTATAGCCTGGTTAGAATATTCTGTTATTTTTTTTAAAAAATCTAGATTTATTAAATATTTAGACATGAGTGAATTATTAGATTTGGGCATAAAAATCTGACATGAAACATAGTATTTGTTCATATTACTGCATTTGCTTTGTTTATTCTGAAAGCAGTGATTAGTTTGAATTTATAAATTTGAAGTTATAATTCACTGATACATATTTAAATTTGAGTCTTTGGTTTGAATTTATAAATTTGAAGTTATAATTCACTGATATATATTTAAATTTGAATCTTTTTTTATTAATTATACATGATTCATATGGTCCCTTATAAGTTGATAATTCTTCCCTTCAGGTATATATATGTATATTTTTTCATTAGTTCTTTATTTTTCTTCTCTATATGCTGTATTCTTTCTTTTAAAATAACATATGATCACATGAATAATTTATCTAAATATTTTATCTTTTCTTTAGTAAAGTGTTTGCATTTTTGTTCCAGATTGTGGTAAGATTTTTCAACTTGATCTTCCAGTTCCCCAATTCAATATTTGGTGAAGTGTATTACGTGTGTCACATATTTTATTGTGTTACTGTATTCATAATTTTGTTAATTTTTAGGAATTATTTAGCCATCTTCAACTTCCCTTTGACAGTAGAATTCTAGTAATACTTTATTTATGCAATTTTTTTTTCTTTTTATTTTTTGAAACTGAGTCTTGCTCTATCACCCAGGCTGGAGTGCAGTAGTGCAATCTCGGCTCACTGCATCCTCCACCTCCTGGGTTCAAGTGATACTCCTGCCTTAGCCTCCTGAGTAGCTGAGATTACAGGTACATGCCACCATGCCTGGCTAAGTCTTGTATTTTTAGTAGAGGCAGAGTTTCATCATGTTTGCCAGGCTGGTCTCAAACTCCTGACCTCAAGTTATCTGCCTGCCTGCCTCTGCCTCCCAAAGCCTTATTTATTGCACTCAGCCTTATTTATTCAATATTTCTTTGAATAACTCTGAGATTTGGCTCCCTACATTAACTCATTCATTGAAATAATATTATGTTTGCATAATATGGTTTCTCTTTCAGGATCCTTATTCTACTGTTCTATACACATTTATAAATTATCATGTAAATTGAAAACACCTAGAAGCTTGTTTATATTTTCTTACTTATGTTGTATAATAAAGGCTAAGCTCACTTTATAAGATTCTCTTGCATACATATATTGACACTCTACACTCACATGCAGATAGATGACAGATATGTATATACTTTTTTCATTTGCCCCATTACTTTGAAATAATTCAGTGTGTATGTGTAAAAACAAAGACATTCTTCTATAATCACAGAAATTTCAGACAAATAAAACTTTAACAAAATAGCACAAATATTTCTGTATACCTTTCTTTCAAATTCTCAAATGTTAACATTTTACCACACTTGCATTAGAGCTTATTTCTTTTTTTGCATGAGACTTTTGCATGCAGGTTGCAGACTGGATGTCAGTTTATCTCTAAATACACACTCTTACATATGTATTTGCAAAATAAATAAGAATATTGTCTTGAGTAGCCATGGAAAATTATCAAAATTATCAAAAATTAACATACTAACGTTAATTAATATGAACATTATTAAATATTACCAAATCTATGCACCTAATTAATGAAGCCAATTGTGTCACAAGTACCATTTTTCTGATCTAGAGTTTAATCCAGTATATATGTGACTCCCTTCTTTCTGCTGATATTATGCAAGCAAAACCATGTTTCTATGGGATTGGGAAGCTGTTCTCAATAGGGATTCCAATATGGATATTAAGTTGAATAAACAGAATGAAGAATGAGGTATGATAATTTACAGGTTTGCTTTAGGGTAAAGAAGCCCTGAATCAGCCCTCTAGCTGTTGACACTTGTATTAGGAAAAAAGAGAGAGAGAAAGTGAAAGAACTAATAATTTGGGGGTACAACATTTATGCAAGAGAAAATATCCATTATTTCCACTGATTGTTTGCTTTACAGGTTCAAGATTTTATGTCTTGCAGAGAAAGGGGGTTCTTACCAATCCTTCATATTGTATTTGCTTTGATTTAATCTAATTTAATTGCCTCACTTTGATCCATTTATTCCATCCATGTGACTGACATCTTATTGTGAAACTGAACCTGGAACTTCTGCAAAATTTTACTGGAAAGAGTAGCTTCCACGGTATATATTCTTGGCTTTGTTTTCTTGCATATGCTTCATCATGTACATTTTATTTTCCCAAGTAATTAATTCCAATATATTTTGTTACTTGTTACAATCCTCCCTGTACTCTGCTCTCTTCTCACTAGTAAGCCTTTCTTCTTCACAGAATTTCTGTACTTTTGCTTCAATGAAGGCTTCATAACAATGGAAGGAAAGTGTATGTGTCATTTCTAACAACATGAGAGTTGAGTTTACTGTATTTTTAAATAAAACAAAATAATAACTTATTAATTTTCATTTGATCGCATTTAGTTTACATACAGTGACTAAAATAGAAAATTGCTTTTATATCATCTTTCATGTCCTACAAATGGTATCTAAAAATATAAAAGACAAAATACCAGTTAAATAGTAATAAAGTCTGAGTATTGATTTATAGAAAACACATGAACCAAAAATGCTAAGCCACTTAGCATACAGGTTACATTCTGACTCATTTTCACTGCTATACTTTAATTTAGTCAGAAAGATCTCAACAGGTATCTAGAGCTACAATTAAATAAACTTTTTAAAGCAGATTCTCAATTACATATCACACATGTTACAGGATTTTTTTGGTGCTGCTTCACCAGCTAGAAATCTCTGTGGCTGCCTTGACCTCTGCCCAGGGACTTACACAGGCCTGCTGGGGTCACTCTGCCCACTAGGCCCAGCTTATTGCACTCAGCTTGCACCACCAGCCCAGATCCCATGCCCACCCCGGCTCCACACAGCCTGCAGCTGAACTGCATGTGCCACAAGTGGCTTCTGCATTGGGCACAACCATCTAGATGAGGGGAATGTGGTGGTACTCCCGAGAACGTGGTGGTACTCCAAGATTCGGAAATGTTAGGAACTGTGGAGGCCCAAGGGATGTTACAGCTCTTCCTCAGGGAGTCTGGAGGTCTGAGTCCCCAAGAAATGTTGCACCATTTGTAGTTCAACAAGCAGGAGGAAATGCCGTTCAGCCTCTTTTTCTCACTCATTGCTCAGCAAGCAGTAGGGAGTGGTATCCAGTGGCTTCACTTCTTCATGCTGGCAGCATGGCAAACAGGGGTATGTTACAGTTCTCTTATTTCTGACACCCACAGCTCAGCAAGGTCTGGGCTCTTGTCCCATGACCAAGAGGAATAAGGTTCATGGACACCAGAGAGTGAGTAAGGCAGAGAATTTTATTGCGTGACACAGGGAAAGCTCTCAAATGCAAGAGTGGACCCTGAAAGTGGGTTGCCCTCAGCAGTAAGAAGAGGCCTGAAAGTGGGTAGCCCTTGGCTGCAAGAGGGCCCTGAAAGTGGGTAGCCCCCCTGAGACTGGGTCCAGGGTTTTTATGGGCTCAGAATGGGGGAGTACATGCAGATTGGTCCATGGGTGGTCTTTGGAAAAAGAACCATTCAATTGGCTGAAAGGCATCATCCAGAAGGAACCAATTGAGAGAGAGAGAGAGGGTAAGACATTGATAGAAGTTCTCACTCTGGTCATGGACTCTATTTCTCATTGATCTCACAGATATATCATCATTTAATAATTTTAGGCATTATTTCATAAAATCAGAACAAAATGGTAAAACAGTATGCATCTATGCATGTTTTTGTATTTCAAAGCCGCACATTTAGGGGAATTTTAACATTAAACTAGGACACATTGTGGTAGTGGCACCCAGAAAGTATTGTGTACCTATATATAATACACACACACACATATGTGTTTTTTATTTATATATACATACACACACACACACATACACACACATATGTATATATGCATATGTGCTAGAGTAAGAATTCGAAAAATTGATTATTCAGAAAAAACACCTGTAGTAGGCTAAAGTATACAGTTACAATCTAACCTCACATGCTTAGTAAGTCTATGACCGTAGGAAAGCTACTCAGTCTCCTTTTATCTCTTTTTTTCTCACTCTTATTTAGGGAAAATGCTTATCCTATTGAATTAATATTTGAGGAGAAAACTGTTTGTAGACAGAATATGTCTAAAAATTTAAAATAATTTCAGCCAGGTGCAGAGGCTCACGCCTGTAATCCAAGAACCTTGGGAGGCCAAGGCAGGTGGATCACAAGGTCAGCAGATTGAGACTATCCTGGCTAACACAGTGAAACCTCATCTCTACTAAAAAAATACAAAAAAAAAAAAATTACAAAAAATCAGCTGGGCGTGGTGGCAGGTGCCTGTAGTCCCAGCTACTCAGGAGGCTGAGGCAGAAGAATGGCGTGAACCTGGGAGGTGGAGCTTGCAGTGAGCCAAGATCACGCTACTGCACTCCAGCCTGGGTGACAGAGTGAGACTCCACCTCAAAAAATAAAAATAAAATAAAATAATTTCATGTAATTTTGTGTCCTTTCTCCACCACAACTCCATTCTTTTCCATCCTGCTCTGTACCCTGGGAAGCTCACCTGCTTGGAATACATGAAGATTTCCTTTCTGCGTGGCTTCTAGTTAAGGTTAAGCAATGAGAGTAACAGTCCAACACTGAAATGTCAAGAGGGGAGAGATACTAGTGTACTTTACCTACTTGTCTTTCAGGTTAACAAGGATCACCTGTGTTATTCTAATTAAAGACACAACTCCTGTCCTACAGTCATTCTCTCCGTAAGTTTGAGTAATGACTGTCTCCCATTGACCTTAGTGTTCAACAGATGATAATGCCTCCCAAAGTTTGCTCTGTGATACCACTACTCTATGTCTGGTTGATGTTCTTGACTTTGACTATATACGTACTAATAATTCCTTTGTTGAATTTTTTAAATCACTAGAGTGGTTGTGCACATTGGCTTACTCAATTACAGTTCCAGTTTATGCTTCTTGTTCTGGTGTACTTATTAATGTCAGGTTAGTAGAGATTGGACAGTAGGTGATACGTTCACCTTATGAGTAACCTCACTTGAGTAGACCATCTTTCCTGATGTAACTCTGACAGAGACTGCTCTAAAAATATGAGTATATTTAATAATCATTCAGTAAATAGTATACAAACATAATTACTTTAGCTCTTAATAAACAGATTATTAATAAAATATGCATCCAGAAATCATTGAGAAGTTAAACCTAAATAAAATTTTATATCCATTGGTAAAAGTTATTTGGTATTAAAATTATGAGAGCTCAAACTTTTTTGTTGTTTAATTCAGACTTAGCTGCAGAAGTGGAAATGTTCTCTAAATTACTTCATGTAGCTCATGAAGTGACCTTGTCACTACAGAGGATGTCTGATTAATGAGACTTTTTAATATTTTATAGGCAAAGTTTCTCATAGAATTCAGATATTATTAATATTTTCTATGTGGCTTATTTTACGTTTTTGTCGTAACGTGTAGAATGGCCAGAAAGTCTCATGACAATGTATCTAATTTCATGGTGAAGGATTCAAAGGTATTTGTTTAAAACTTCACAATTTTGAAAACCAGAATCAATAGGCTCACTGGTGTTTCCACCTTATTAATCCAATTGTGTAGATGATTTGCCTAGGAAGAGCTAATAAAATACTCTGTTTATTTGTTCTAGTTGTTAGGAGGCTCTGAAAAACTGACCTCAGCTTATTTTTACTAATACTTTTTGCTGATTTAGGCTGCTTACTGTGAAGTGGTTCCCTGAAGTTAATCTTTTCATATGTCAGCAATTCATAACCTGCTAATTTTTAAAATATGACTGTCTCTACAATGAATTCACATATTTTATTGTACATTTTCTTTTATTTTACATTTACTTCTTTACCAGTTAATTTTGTCTCCTCAAAAAGATGTGTTGAAATCCTAATCCCCAGTACCTCAAAATATTACTTTCTATGAAGACAGGATCTTTACAGAGGTAATCATGTCAAAATTAGGTCATAAAGGTGGGCCCTAGTTCAATATCACTGGTGTCCTTTTAAAAGTCAGAAATCTGGACAAATATAGACACACACAGAGAGAAAATGATGTGAAGAGATATAGACAGAAAAAAGCCATCTACAAGCCAAAGACTAAGTCCTGGAACAGATCTTTTTCTCACAGTCCTAAGAAGGAGCCAAGCACACAGTCCAGAGCTGTGATACAATACATTTCTGTTGTTTAAGCAGCCTAGTTTGTGGTACTTTGTTAAGCAGCCCTAGAAAACTAGATCAGCTTGACCAATGTGGAGAAACCCCGTCTCTACTAAAAATACAAAAAATTAGCCAGGTGTGGTGGTGCATGCCTGTAATTTCAGCCACTTGGGTGGCTGATGCAGGAGAATCACTTGAACCCAGGAGGCAGAGGCTGTGGTGAGCCGAGATCGTGCCGTTGCACTCCAGACTGAGCAACAACAGAGAAACTGTCAAAAAAAAAAAAAAAAAAAAAAAAAAGAATAAACAAAAAAAACTAATACATTTCCAGAAAGGGATCAAATATTTTCACTAAGTATTCATCTGTCTTCATGCTGCTGATAGAGACATGCCCAAGACTGGGTAATGTATAAAGAAAAAGAGGTTTAATGGACTCACAGTTCCACATGGCTGGGGAGGCCTCACAATCATGGCAGAAGGCAAGGAGCAAAGGCAAGTCTCAATGGCAGCAGGCAAGAGAAAAATGAGAGCCAAGTGAAAGGGAAAACCCCTTACAAAACCATGGGATCTCATGAGACTTATTCACTATCATGAAAACAGATGGGGGAAACGCCCCCATGATTAATTATCTCTACTGGGTCTCTCAAACAATACGTGGGAATTATGGGAGCTATAATTCAAGATGAGATTTGAGTGGGGACACAGCCAAACCGTATCAGTCTGTCTCTGATCTTTCAAGTAACCCAGAAAAGAGCAAAACAGGTTATGGATCTTGTCTTTTGTTAGAAGACGGATATGAACATTATGGATTGTTTCCAGTCATTCTATTCTACACAGACTATTTTTCAATATGACTGTGAAAATAAAGAATAGGCAATGCATTGACAAAAAAAAAAAATCAAAATGAAAATATACAACAGTTAATTTATTGCCAAACATCTTCAAGTGAAAATTGCAGGAATGTTCTTTTATAAACACTTTCTTAATATCTAAGTTCATTTTTCTGCATCTGCTAATAGAAAAATAGCTTATTGTTGTTCATGCTTATTCTCACCAAAATAACCTTAAAATTTGGATAACATTCAAAATAAACATCTGTTTGAAGATAGAGTGATGTTACCATGGAATCCACAACTTCAGAATTAAAGATCCTGCTGTGAAGGAAAACAAACTGAAGCAAGCTTGATTTTATACAACATCTTTCTCCTTGAGACATTTGCTGATTCATAAGAGGCAGACGATAGACCAAGAAATCAAGCGGAAAAAAGAACGCACAGTGTTCGAATGACAAATAAATAAATAAAAAAGAAAAAGAAAAATTGGATTTCATTGTCTGCAAAGGAGAAGAGGCCACGGTAAACATTCCAAACTTACAGTTAAAATTTCAGAAGGGCTATATGCTAGAATGAAGTAAAGAAACAGTCCTTAGGAATTATTAAATCTGGTCTCAAGCCAAGACAATTCCAGACTGACAGAAGAGATTTATTCCTACCAAAACTGCATCCCAGAGTCCATCCTCATTGGACAAACTCTTAAAGCACCATGGCCAAAGATTTTCACGTGTGAATTCTATCAAGCTTTCAAAACCCAGATAATATCATGCCACATATTTTCCCCAAACATAATAAACTTAGAATATCTTTCAAATATTTTCTGCAGCATGTAGAATATTAATAGCAAAGATGATTAAATAGCACAAAATAAAATTATAGCAACAAAAGTTTTATAAAACAATAATAAAGATGTGCAAAATCTATATAAGGGAAACAAATTCTACAAAGCATACCAAATGTCAGCTTGAACAAAATGGAAAGCTATCTCCTGTTTTGAGGTAAAATGACTTAACATTGTAGGAGTTAATTATTCCTATGTTTATATAATCCCAATAAAAATATTGGTTAGGGTTTTTGTGTTGTTTTGTATTGATTTATTCCATGAAACTACACGTTTATACTAAAGTTATGATGAAAAGTGAAATATGTACAAACAACCAGGAAATCACTGAATGTAAAAGGCTATGAGGATGAATAAATCACTATCAAGTATTAAAACATACTTAAACATAGCTTCAATGTGATACTTACTCAAAAATAAGCAAAGAGACGAGGAAATAGAATAGAAATTCAATACATAGACTCAAATACAATGGAGTATTTAGTATATTATCGAAACTGACATCTCCAATCACTAGTAAATAGAATAATTTTCTGTTTGAATGAAAGGGAAATAACATTGTAAGCCATTTAAAAAAGTGCAGCTGTATCACATATAATATGGATGTGCGTTCATCATCACATGCAAGAGTGAACTCCAACCAGACTGGAGATCTAGATGTCAGAAATAAATCCAAAAAATATTAGAAAATAACATGATGTGTTTCTCGATATCACCATAAGGAAAATTTAAAACAGATTAAAACTTTAAAAACGTAATATCAACATAGGTAAAAAACATATATATTAGAGAGGTTAAGCATCTTTTTTTTTAAGATAAGCATCTTTTAAGATGGAAAAAAATGAACCCAAAATCTGATAGAAAAATATACAAGCAGAAAATTCATAAAAAGAATATTAAAAGATATATGAAAACGGCTTGTAAACATAAAAAGAATCTTCACATTTACTTAATACAAGAAAATAAAAGAAAGAAAATCAAAACTAGAATGCGATACAATATCTGATCTATCCGTTTGACAAAACAAAAGATTGACAATATACTCTTTTGGCAAAACTGTAAAAAAACATTGATATTCTCTTACACTGATGCAGGGAATATAACGTTCTGCAACTTTTGAGGGAAATTAGTCAATATCTTTAAAAAATACATATGATTTTACTATTTGAACCAGCAATCCCATTTCTAAGAATTTTCCCTGTGAGTTTCCAATAGCGTAAAAATATATCAGCACAGGAGTTATTCACTGTAGAACTATTTATGATACAAAAAAATTAGATATAATTTAAATGCCTCTGCACATGTTGAATACAGTGTGGTCCATCCGGACTAGTGAGTACTAAGTAGCTATATAAAAGAATAAGTAGATATTTTTAAATTTATATGTATTAATGTCTCAGATATCTTGTCAAGTGAAAAAACAAGGTACAAAAGAGTATCCGTGCTATCTTATATTTTTTGTAAAAAGAGGGAGCATAAAAAAATACTCAGGTATTTGCTAAATTTTTGCAAAATGGAAATACAGAAAGGGCAAATTAGAAACTTATGAAATGTGTTACCTGTAGGGGTGAGTAGCCATGAGAAGCATCAAAGAGGGAATAACAAATCTGAGTTGTCTTCTTGAGTTACAGATCTAGCTAAGTCCAGGAAACAACTTCCTTTTCTTGATCTTTCTGGCTTAGGTGTGTAGTAATCATTACCAGCCCCAGGTGCTTTACTTTTCTTACTTGCACTTTTGCAAATGGTCCCTTCATTAAACTTTCCTCAATCACTCCTTTCGAGGAGCCCATCAATTAATTGGCAACAACCAAATTGACATAAATATCTTATCTTTAAAACACATACACATACCACACACATGTAAGAGATGGAGGCTTACTCTGTAACCTAGACTGGAGTATCGTAGTGAGATCATACCTCACAGCAGCCTTGAACTCCTGGATTCAAGCAACCCTCCTGCCTCAGCCTCGTGGGTAGCTGGTCTATAGGCATGCAAAACCACATCCAAATAATTTTTAACTTTTTCGTAGAGATGGGAGTCCTTGCTATATTTCCCAGACTGGTTCGACCTCCTGGCCTCAAGTGATCATCCTGTCTTGGTATCCCAAGGTGCTGGGATTACAAGCGTGAGCCGCTGTATCCACCTATAAAAACGTATTTAATTTATCAATTATTTCTATATTATTTTCATTTTTGAGTGTTTATAGTTTTGGTTTTCCTATCACTTTTTGTAGAATTCGTTGGGAAAAAAAGGCTGAAACTTATGTATCCCTTTTCTAGGATATTACAGGCTTTGTGTAGTTACTTTGATTAGATTTCATGTCTAAGTTATTAAAGACTGAGGTAATGATATGACAGTGAGATTCTATTCCGCACTTAGAGTTAGTATTTTTTATTTTAATTTTAAAAAATTAAAGAAATCTAGGAATGCTAGGAAACACGGGAAGCATATGCATTGTAGAAAATACTCTTAATTAAGAGTTAACTTGTAAATAAACTAACTCGTAAGCATATTGGAACACAGAAACACAAAACAGCATGAACAAAAAAACAGAAGAATAAAAGAAAACGGTAATTTTAAATAACCATATTTTCAATATTTCTTATACCTTCTGGCCCCTGTTAGAATATTTTACTTATACATTTAATGCTCTGTAATAGTCATCACAATAAATTCACCAAATATATATATATTTAAATTCACATATAGTTTACTTCATATTTTCTGCTAAGCCATTCATTTTGTTTTGTTTTGTCTTAGATGAAATATTTTTAGTTTAATTGCTCCTGTGCATTGGTAAGGAGTACCTAATTTTCATACACAACCAATATAGTGTAAATGACCACATTAATCAGAAAACAGTATTCAAATCTATTTGGATATAAACCAATGTGATAAAAAGTATAGATTTTCTAAAGCTCATTCCCATTCTCATTTCCATTCTAATTTTTTAACACAAAGTGGAATGAAATAATCTATATAATATCAGAATTGATGGCAAATGTCAGCTCAAATCTAATTATAAAATATTGTTAAGAAATTGGTGCATAAGTACAATTTTAGTCTTCAAATAAAAATTCCAGGTTTTAAAGGTTGTTCTGGAGAAGGAGTTTGGCACATTGGTAGGATAATATTATTACAGCAGTCTTTGCAAACAGCCAGTACCCTCTAGTGTACATTATTAATAAAACACTCAATGAAAATGAACAATACTGCCTTTCTCTTTAACAATTACCATTTATCTACACTGTGTGTTTGTTTTAGTATTTTCAAGCATGTAATCAAGCAACGATTACCTAGTGAAATGATGAAACATGCTGATTATAAATACCTCTTAACCATGGTGCAATCCATAGGAGTCCATTCCTTGGTACAGAGTTGTAATTCTTATTCATGTTCATGTCAGTTGCAAATTTATATTGATGGAAGAATTAGGCCTCAAAGTAGTTCTTATTCTAAGACTCTGTCACAGATTATTGATTTAACTGACATTTAAACCATCATAGCATATCACAAACAACACAAATCCTTAAATATTCTTGTCAAAGTCAATAAAAAATTAAGTACAGAAAGCAATTTAAAAAAATATGAAGTAGAATATTCCATTAAGGCAGCTGCTTCCAGGAATCATCTGGATTAACCAAAATTCCTATTATTTCTGACATAAAGTCTGGAAGCCTAATTGTGCACATTGGGACATCCTCAACATTACCCAGATGCTATAGCTAGTGCATAATGAAATATTTTTCTGATTTCAATATTAAGCAATTGCTCTCAAGTTCACACTGGCTGTCCTATATAATGTAGCACAAGACAATCAAATAACATACAGGATTTGCACATGTGGGACTGGAAAAGAGACACATGCAATCCAACAAGAAATATCAGTTTCTTAATTTATTGTAAGAGTCAAGGAGCATTGGTCTTGAGATCATTATTTTACAAAACAAAAATCCCAGCAGTGTCAAAGTAGTTTACCAGTTAGTATGCTCAGCTATTTGCACTTTACTGTAACAATTACATTTTCTGGTTATTATGTAGGAAGGGTAATATTTCAATAGCAAATTGGTTTTCAGAGGAAATTAAGCAGTCATAAGAATGTAGATTTATCACCTGAAGAAAATGACTATTTGTTTTGTGCATTTAAAGAGACAACTATACAATGGAGTAATTTCATAAAAGAATGTAGCGTATGCCCACTTTACATTTTTAGTTAAATAACTGCAATTATTTTTAAGAAAACTTGATAAGTTAGAAGCCATTGCTTAAAGATTTCTGAGAAATAGATTTGAGAAAATAGATTGAGTAAAGAAAAATAAGAAAAGTTATTTGATATTAAAACTATATCAGTGCAGATTCCTGAACTTAAAGAAAAAAAAATAAAGCTAAAATTAAATGTTAAGATTGTATTGTGGTCCTTTGTTAAGTTATTTTCCTACACAGCATAAGGACTTGGAAAAAAAATATTAGATTTTAACAGTTGTTAGAATGTGTGATCAAAGCTGAAAGAAACATATACACACACACAAACACACACATCTACGCAAAGGTACCCACCTCTCCAGCTCTTAATCCTTAGACTAGTCAGATAGGAATAATGACTGTATGAAAAGGAAACAGAAAAAGAGACAATTGGAGAATGAAAAATCTCAAAATAGTTTTCTGTGTAATTATGTCCTAGTAGTTTCTGGAAAGATGAGGGGAAAGGAAATCAAAATGAAATGGATCTTAAAGGTTAGATAAGACATTTTTGGAGCTTGCTAAATAAATCAGAAAAAATATTATAATATGAATGATCATATCACTTTATGTAATAAAGGGATATTTTCATTTCACTTTGCTTCTTATTTTTTACCTTCTTTTAATTAGTATTAGAAGTTACACATCTCTCAGAAATCACTGTAAAGAAATGACAAAATTATGTGAATATGAAATATAAAATAGTAAACGTACAAAGGTAAATGTCCATTTCCATCAGAAATGATTAGTAGTTTCTGAATTTTTTTATGATTGCAGACCTCTGAAAAATGATTTATGTAATGGCTTGAGGAAATTTTATTTCTCACTTCATACTGAAGAAATGGAAGAAAATAAAACTTTTAAAAGAAAAAAGTAATGGTATCTTCAAGTAGTTACATCTCTATATTGGAGAAGAGAAGATTTGAATTAATAACCTTTGGTTTTATGATTGTTAAAAATTAATACTTTTTTTTTCTATTTTCCTGATTATCATTTGGCTCATTGTAGAAAAGGGATAAGGGCAGAATATTCTCTAAAATAGTTCCTTCAAAAAACCCACCAGGTTCTGATTTCAGTCTGTGAAATCAACTTACGTTGATTTGAAATTGCTAATGTTCAATGCTTTTTTTTGTTTTAGCGTTGCTGAGATAGTTTTATTTGGTATTACAAAAGGTTAATTTTTCAATTTTATCATTCTTGCTGCACTTGTTAGGTTTGATTCTTCTAAAACTAACTGACATGATTTGGCTATGTCCCCACAGAAACCTCACCTTGAATTGTTCCTCCCATAATCCCCATGTCATGGGAGGGACCTGATGGGAGGTAATTGAATCATGGGAGTAGGTTTTTTTCCTGTGCTATTTTTGTCATTGTAAAGAAGTCTCACGAGATCTGATGGTTTCATAAAGAGCAGTTCCTCTGCACACGCTCCCTTGCCTGCCACCACATAAGATGTGCTGTTGCTCCTCCTTTACCTTTTGCCATGATTCTGAGGCTTCCCAGCCATGTGGAACTGTGAGTACATTAAACTTCTTTTCTTTATAAATTATCCAGTCTTGGGTATTTCTTCATAGCAGTATGAAAACAGGCTAATACACGAATTTTCCCTCATAAGCTATTTGTTTATCCTGAAATATGATCTTTAGATGGAAGGTAAAATAAATATTGTATTCTTTCCCTTTATGTATCAATTTTCAGGAAATGACCTTGTATTCTGGCAACCTCCAAAAGGGACTAGTAGTATCACTAGGAACACATAGCTTTTTACACTTTACTATATTTCAATCCATTGTATCTATTCTTGTTTAAATTTATTTTTAATTTTAAATTTAGAGGGTACACATGCAGATTTGTTACATGGGTGCATTGTATGATGCTGAGGTTTGGGCTTCTAATGATCCTGTCACCTAAGTAGTGAACATAGTACCCAATAGGTAGTTTTTCAACCTGTGTTCCCCTCTGTCTCTTCTCCCTTTTAGAATCTCCAATGTCATTTCTTCCCATCTTTGTTTCTGTGTATACCCAATATTTAGCTTCCATTTACAAGTGAGAACTAATGTTCGATTTTTTGACCCTAAAAAAATAGCAGTTTATATGGCTCAATCTAATAATTAATATATCACGCAAATATATAATATGACTAGAAGTTTGGTTTGTGTAGTGTTTTTATATTTAGCAACTAAACTAGAAATTATAACTATTTAATGGAGAAATTCTATGCATTTAGTGCTAAAATATTCACATATAGAAAAAAATCAGTCTTACACCTTTTCTGCTGGTAGATAAAACTGCATAGATGCCTGTGGATGCTTCTGCATTATAACCTTTTCACTTGCCCAGACACAGGTCTTTACAACTACAGCTTATTTTGGAACTGAATTGGCCTTTGGGAGTCAAGAGGTGAAGCAATATTTTGTTAGGAGTATTCTTCCCAATGTCAGGCAAGATGACAGTTTAAGAGCAAAAATAAATTATCTTTTAAAAAAGATGTGTTATTTACAGCTATATCCTTTATCTTGTTTTTTTAAAGCTTTAAAAAGGCCCTTTAAAATCTTCAACTATGTCTCATTGTAAATATCAAATGAGAAAATACTTAGTCTTATCATTTCAAACTATACTTTAACTGTTCTACATTCCATATAATGACAAATGTATTTTATCCTGAGGCAAGATTATGAGATCTTCCAAAAGACTATATGTTGCCTTTTGACAAGCTTTAAATGGTTTATAATCTTCAAAACATGGAAAGAATCATTATTCTAGAACACCACAGAACAAAGAGAATGAAAATATAGGGTAGAGACAGATATAGTAAAACAAACAAATGTATTAAAAGTAAAAATTTGGATTAATATATCTTAATATCATGACAAAAATCATAATATTTGTAATTCTGAAAATATTAAAACTATTAATAATGGAGGTAAAATTTTTTGAATTATTATTATATTACTGTGAATAAAAATATTGACTCCATGAGTTACAAAATACAAACCTGAAGTAATTTTTTTGTGTAAGAGAAGTTTTCATCTTACAATTTCACTTAAGTTGCTAGGTTTTTACCTAACAAAGACCTGTATAACATCTTGCTGCAAATTAAATAACCTAAATCATTTCATGTGGAACGTACTAATACCATGTGAGATATGTTTTCTTATTACTATTGATTTACTGTTAAGAAAATATTTTTATGGTTGATACATGTTATATGTAACCACATAAGTTAAAATTTATTGATTACCAACTATACATTAAACCAGGTTAAATAATAAGAGACAAATGTTTCAAAGCATTAGCACCATATAAAATAAAAAGCACAACATAGGTTTAGGGAAGGGGAAAAAAAAACCATAACAATAAAATATATATTTAGAGAAATATCCCATATGTATGCAAAATACACATAGAAGGGTATTTGTTGGTTTTGTAAATAACAGCAAAAGCCGGAAGTAAAATCATTGTCCACTAGTGGGCAAATAATACATAAAATATAATGTCATTAATACTATATAATATTATGAAGCCATTATATTGAATAGAATGTTGTCAGTAAAGAATCTTTAAGAATTAACTTCCAGTGACAAGAACATGTAACAAATAGTAGACATTCATTCAACAAGTATTTTTTGCACCTATATACTATGTTCCAAGTGCTGTTCTGGCCTCTAGTGTCTCATTTATTTTAGAACTGAAACAAAAACAAAATTAGTTTTTGTGGGGTTTTTTTTGTATATACATAGATTTCAAATTGACTGTAAAAGAGTCTGGAAGAAAGCAAAAAAGAAGTTATTTTTCAGAAGCAGAAGAAGTGAGATTGTGATGAGAGAGATCGAATGAAATTTGTACAACGGTGCTCTATATCCAGCAGTCCACATTGAAGATTCAACCAACAGTGAATCAAAACAATTAAAAACAATGATATAACAATAAAACTAGTATAAACCAAAACACAATACAGTACAACATCAACTTACTTAGTATTTACATTGTATTAGGAATTATAAGTAATCTAGAGACAATTCAAACTACATGTGGGAGGATATGCATAGATTATTTGCAAATACTTCACCGTTTTATATAAGATTCTTAAACATCCACAGAATTTGGTATTTGTGGGGGTTCTGGAACCAATCACCTGTGGATACAAAGGGATGACTATTTCTGTATTGCTTAACTTTTTATTTTCAAGTTTTCTATCTTGTGTGAGTAGTTGCATAAAGTGTAAAGTTTACTGCCAATTTATCAGTCCCCAAATCATTATGTGGAAAACAGATGCACGTCAGGGTCAGTAACCAATCACGGCACTTCTTTCAAAGTATGCCAGTGAATGGCCACTGCATCTGTTATTCAGTTCAGGCATACACAACAAGACCTGTTGTTGTACTAACTCTTTGTCTGAAGTGATGAACTCACATGGCAGTCACAAAAATGGACAATAGAATGAGACAACTGACCAATAAAGATGAAAACACAGCAAATAAATGAAATTATAATGGTGTAAACAACATGAATGAAATATAAACGAAGATATAGAAGAAAAAGCTGACCATGGGCATGTTGATGCTGCCACTGTTCTAGAGACTATATACATATCCAGCTAGACGATCTTACTGAAGGCAAATTTAGAGACATAATGAGGAAAATGGTTGCTAAGAAAAGATAAAGATATTCCAGAGAAACTAACAGTGCAAAGCAATAATGTTCACGTTAAAAGAACCCTCAGAGATATGTCACAATATTGAAAGGGCCAAATTCAATCCTGGGCCTGTTTTTGTATGACCTGTAAGCCAAGAATTAAGAAAAAAAAAAAATCTAACATTTTTGATGGATTGCACAAGATGAAAGAGGAGGAAGAGAAAGAGAAGAGTTAGAGATACAAAGATTGCATGTGGTCTGCAAATCTTAAAACATTTGCTATTTGGTCTTTTACAGAAAAATCTGAGGGGCCCTGCTTCAGAATAATGGACATCAATAGTAAAGTAAAAAGGAGAAAAACATGTTAATTGACTTGAGAATCATGTCACAAAAGGACTTAGATGGCAATGTAAACAATTTTTATGCTTCTTAAGCAGCAAGAGACTATTGAATTATATTTAATAGCCTCTTGAAGGAAAGTTATGGAAGGTCTCTATGAAGTCAGTGCATGGTGGGACTCCTAGGTTTGCCTGCTTGTTGAGAGCATTTCAAACCCAGATATGTATGCCTATACTGTCCTTACAGATCTTCGTGTTCCATGTGGTGACCAGAAACATCACTCAGAAGTTCACATTCTAATATCTTTCTGCCTAAAGCTAGATGTCTTTCTCAACTTGAAAGTCCTTGATTTTATAAGGTGAATTCATTGCCAATGTGATACATTATTTTCAAGGAAATGGACACTATATTTGGCAGTGGTGATGCCAAAGGCCCAGACACATACAATTTAACCTGGAGAATTGTCACTTCTCTAGGAGTCTATGTAAGCTTCAAAGACAACTAAAGCAAAATCTTAAGTGGACTATTAAATAAGCCACACAGAAATGCACTGTGCTCATAACATTTTATAAGATAGGTTTATCTTTAGAGCAGTTTTAGAGAAATTACATAAATCACAGGGGAAATCCCTAAGCTAACTTGACAGAAGAGGCATTGTAGAATCTTGGATGTAGATTTGCATAGCAAAGTCACTAATTGTAACAGAAAATACAGAATAGTATTTACATATTCTAACATCTTATCTTTTTAGCCTTAAGATAATTTTCATGTTTTATATGGACAGCCTTCTAAAACAGATATTTTCAACCTCCTTCTAGAAAAGATAAGAGACTTGAAATTTTGAAGATGGTTTGATGCAGACAAGGGAATAATTTCAATCTTGTCCTGAGCAGTAGACTTTAAACACTGACCAACTACTGCTCTGATTAACCTCTAGATTATGACTCCATTCTCATAGAAATAAATGTGGAGAGTTTGGGATCTGTAAATTGCCAACATTTTTTTTTTCCAAAACAAAGAAATAAACCTCTGATTTATTGATATTTTCTTACTGATTCCCCACATAAGCCACTGGATTATGTGACTAAGGTTGCATTTTAAACATTTCAAACAGGTAGCATACTAGGAAATAACAAAGGAAGGTACAATGGGAATAGCATTAAATCTATAAATTACTTTGGGCAGTATGGCTATTTTCACTATATTGAGTCTTCCTATCCATGAGCATGGAACGTTTTTCCATTTGTTTGCGTCCCCTATTTCCTTGAGTGGTGGTTTGTCATTCTCCTTGAAGAGGCCCTTCACATCCCTTGTTAGCTGTATTCCCAGGTATTTTATTCTCTTTGTAGCAATTGTGAATGGGAGTTCAATCATGATTTGGTTTTCTTTACACCATTGTTGGTGTAAAGGAATGCTTGTGATTTTTGCACATCGATTTTGTATCCTGAGACTTTGTCGAAGTTACTTATCAGTTTAAGGAGTTTTGGGGCTCAGATGATGGAGTTACCTAAATATAGGATCATGTTCTGAAAACAGAGACAATTTGACGGTCTCTTCCTATTTGAATACACTTTATTTCTTTCACTTGCCTAATTGCCCTGGCCAGAACTTCTAAAACTATGTTGAATAGGAGCAGTGAGACAGGGCATCCTTGTCTTGTACCGGTTTTCAAGGGGGACGCTTCCAACTTTTGCCTATTCAATGTGATATTGGCTGTAGGCTTGTCATAAATACCTCTTATTATTTTGAGATATGTTCCATCAATATCTAGTTTATTCAAAGTTTTTGACATGAAAGGATATTGAATTTTATCATAGGTCTTTTCTGTGTCTATTGAGATAATTATGTGATTTTTGTCTTTGGTTCTGTTTATGTGATGGATTACGTTTATGATTTGTGTATGTTAAACCAGCATTGCATCACAGGGATGAAGCTGACTTGATCATGGTGGATAACTTTTTTTGATGTGCTGCTGGATTTGGTTTGTCAGTATTTTATTGAGGATTTTTGAATCAATGTTCAGTAGGGATATTGGCCTGAAGTTTTCTTTTTTTGTTATATCTCTTCCTAGTTTTGGTATCACAATGATGCTGTCCTCATAAAATGAGTTAGAGAGGAGTTCTTCTTTTTCTATTGTTGGGAATAGTTTCAGAAGGAAAGGCATCAGCTCCTCTTTGTACCTGTGGTAGAATTCAGCTGTGAATCCATCTGGTCCCGGGCTATTTTTGGTTGGTAGACTATTAATTACTGCTTCAATTTCAGAACTTGTTATTGGTGTATTCAGGAAGTCGACTTCTTCCTGGTTTAGTCTTGGGAGGGTGTGTGTGTCTAGGAATTTATGCATTTCTTATAGATTTTCTAGTTTATTTACATAGAGGTGTTTATACTATTCTCTGATGCTAATTTGTATTTCTGTGAGGTCAGTGGCGATATCCCCTTTGTCATTTTTTATTGTGTCTGTTTAAATTTTCTCTCTTTTATTCTTTATTAGTCAAGCTCGCAGCATATTTTGTTAATTTAAAAGAAAAAACAGTTCCTGGATTCACTGATTTTTTTTTATTTTTTTGTCTCTATCTCCTTCAATTCTTCTCTGATCTTAGTTATTTCTTGTCTTCTGCTAACTTCTGGATTAGTTTTTCTTGCCTACCTAGCTCTTTTAATTGTGATGTTAGGGTGCCAATTTGAGATCTGTCAAGCTTTCTGATGTGGGCTTTTAATGCTATAAATTTCCCTCTTAACAATGCTTTAGCTGTGTCTCAGAGATTCTGGTATGTTGTCTCTGTTCTCACCGGTTTCAAAGAACATCTTGATTTCTGCCTTAATTTCACTATTTACCCAGGAGTCATTCAGGAGCAGGTTTTTCAATTTCCATGTGTGGTTTTGAGTGAGTTTCTTAATCCTGAGTTCTGATTTGATTGCACTGTGGTCTGAGAGACTGTTATGATTTCACTTATTTTGCATTTGCTGAGGAGTGTTTTACTTCCAATTATGTGGTAAATTTTAGAGCATTGAGAAGAATGTATATTCTGTTGATTTGGGGTAGAGAGTCTGTAGACATCTACCAGAAAGAACTATTTTGAATTTCATATAGAATCAAAGAAGACCCCGTGTAGCCAACACAATGCTAAGCAAAAGGGACAAAGCTAGAGGCAACATGCTACCTGACTTCAAACTATACTATAAGGCTATAGTAACCAAAGCAGCATGGAACTGGTACCAAAACAGACATATAGATCAATAGAGCAGAACAGACCTCAGAAATAACACCACACATCTACAACTGTCTTATCCTCAACAAACCTCACAAAAACAAGCAATGGGGAAAGGATCTCTTTTCAGTAAATGGTGCTGGGAAAACTGGCTAGTCATGTGTAGAAAACTGAAAGTGGACCCCTCCCTTAGACCTTATACAAAAATTAACTCAAGATGGATTAAAGACTTAAATGTAAAACCCAAAACTATAAAAACCCTAGAAGAAAATCTAAGCAATACCATTCAGGACATAGGCATAGGCAAGGAGTTCATGACAAAAACGCCAAAAGAAATTGTAACAAAAGCCAAAATTGACAAATGGGATAAATAAATAAATAAAATAGCTTCTGCACAGCAAAAGAAACTATCATCAGAGTGAACAGACAACCTATGGAATGGGAGAAAATGTTCGCAATCTACTCATCTGAAGGTCTAATATTCAGAACTTACAAGGAGCTTAAACAAATTTAAAAGAAAAATAAAAAACCATCCAATAGTTGGCAAAGGATTTGAACAGGCACTTCTCAAAAGAAGACATTTATGCATCCAACAAACATGAAAAAAAGCTCAACATCACTGATCATCAGAGAAATGCAAATCACAACCATGATGAGATACTATCTCACATCAGTCAGAATGGTGATTATTAAAAAGTCAGAAAACAATAGATACTAGTGAGGCTGTGGAGAAATAGGAATGCTTTTACACTGTTGATGGGAATGTAAATTAGTTCAACCATTGTGGAAGTCAGTGTGGCGATTCCTCATGAATCTAGAACTGGAAATACCATTTGACCCAGCAATCCCATTGCTGGGTATATACCCAAAGGAATATAAATAATTCTACTATAAAGACACAGGCACACATATGTTCATTGCAGCACTATTTACAACAGCAAAGACTTAAATGCCCATTAATGGTAAACTGGATAAAGAAAAAGTGGTACATATACACTATGAGATACTATGTAGCCATAAAAAAGGAATGAGATCATGTCCTTTGCAAGCGCATGGATGAAGTTGAAAGCCTTCATCCTCAGTAAACTAACACAGGAGCAGAAAACCAAAGATCGCATATTCTCACTCACAAGTGGGTGTTGAACATTGATAACACGTAGACACAGAGAGGGGAACAACACCCACCAGGGCCTGTTGGTGGGTGGGGGGTGAAGGGAGGGAACTTACAGGATGGGTTAAGAGTTGCAGCAAATCACCGTGGCACACGTATACCTGAAAGTTCTGCACATGTATCCCTTTTTTTTTCTTTTTCTTTATTTTTTGAGACGAAGTCTCACTCTGTCACCCAGGCTGGTGTGCAGTGGCACGATCTCGGCTCACTGCAAGCTCCATCTCATGGGTTCACGCTATTCTCCTGCCTCAGTCTCTCAAGTAGCTGGGACTACAGGCGCCCACCACCACGCCTGGCTTATTTTTTTGTATGTTTAGTAGAGAAGGGGTTTCACCATGTTAGCCAGGATGGTCTTGATCGCCTGACCTCGTGATCCACCCACCTCGGCCTCCCAAAGTGCTGGGATTACAGACATGAGTCACCGCACCTGGTACCCCGCCTTTTTTTTTTTTTTTAGAAGAAATAAAATTTAAAAAGAAAGAAAGAGGCCAGGTGCAGTGGCTCATGCCTGTAATCCCAGCACTTTGGGAGGCTAAGGTGAGCATTACACCTGAGGTCAGGAGTTCAAGACCAGTCAGGCCACCATGGTGAAACTGTGTCTCTACTAAAAACACAAAAAATTACCTGAAGGTGGTGGCAGGTGCCTGTAGTTCTAGCTACTCAGGATGCTGTGGCAGGAGAATCACCTGAACCCAGGAGGCAGAGGTTGAAGTGCTTGAACCCGAGAGGCAGAGGTTGAAGTAAGCCAAGATCACGCCATCGCACTCCGGCCTGGGTGAGAAGAGCAAAACTCTGTCAAAGAAAGAAAGAAAGAAAGAAAGAAAGAAAGAAAGAAAGAAAGAAAGAAAGAAAGAAAGAAAGAAAGAAAGAGAGAGAGAGAGAGAGAGAGAGAGAGAGAGAGAGAGAGAGAGGGAGGGAGGGAGGGAGGGAGGAAGGAGAGAGAGAGAGAGAGAGAGAGAAAGAAAGAAAGAAAGAAAGAAAGAAAGAAGGAAGGAAGGAAGGAAGGAAGGAAGGAAGGAAGGAAGGAAGGAAGGAAGGAAAGAAAGAAAGAAAGAAAAAAGAAAGAGAGAGAGAGAAAGAAAGAAAGAAAGAAAGAAAGAAAGAAAGAAAGAAAGAAAGAAAGAAAGAAAAAGAAAGAAGGAAGGAAGGAAGGAAGGAAGGAAGGAAGGAAGGAAGGAAGGAAGGAAGGAAGGAAGGAAGGAAGGAAGGAAGGAAAGAAAGAAAGAAAAAAGAAAGAAAGAGAGAGAGAGAGAAAGAAAGAAAGAAAGAAAAAAAGAAAGAAAGAAAGAAAGAAAGAAAGAAAGAAAGAAAGAAAGAAAGAAAGAAAGAAAGAAAGAAAGAAAGAAAGAAAGAAAGAAAGAAAGAGAGAAAGAAAGGAAGGCAGGCATGCAGGAGGCCATAGCTCCAGAGATGAGGAGGTCTAAGCAGCAAAATTATCTTGGAGGTAAAAGGTCCTAAACTATTATGATAATTTTGAAGATGAAAGGGAGGGTGTGAACCATAATAACATCAACAGTAATAATTCTGCCATATAATTTGACCGTTAAGTAGATAGAAATTTTAATCAACTGATGTGGAATACATATATACCTGCAAAAACACACATAAAGTGACAAATATTTTTAAATACTGTATAATTGATGCTGTTTTGTCAGATTTTGGCATTATATGGAGAATTCCACATTACAAAAATTAATATAGTTTATTTCTCAGAGTATTGAATCTTTTGTATAGACAAACAGCTTCTGTCACCCAGGCTGGACGATATTTCAAAACTTACTGCAGCCTCATACTCCTTGACTCAAGTGATCCTACTGCCTCAGCCTCCTGAGTAACTGAAACAACAGGGGCATGCCACTATATCTGGTTAATTTTTTATTTTTATTTTTTTGTAGAGACAGGTTGGGCTTTCCTTCCCAGGCTGTCAAAATGTTTGTATCTCAAGTTTTTTGTTGTTGCTGTTGTTTTTTGTTTTGTTTTGTTTTTTACATTTTGCAATTCTTTGAGTTGAGTTTGTTTGCCTTTGAAATATCAAAACAGAAAAATATTTCTCCCTTTTAATAATTTAATCTTTGTAACATTTCACAAGCTGTAATAACATCTTATTACAATGAATATGATAGCATTTCTTTTGTGTTCCTGATATTCCTAAAGAGATACCTGATTGTTTCCAAAACTGGAAGTGCTTTAAATGAGAAAATACTATAATAAAATGATCACTTTTCAACCCTAAAGAAAATAAAACTGCAGAGAATAATATGGGTTTCAAAAAGAAAATATCAGAGGGAAATTAGTAAAATAACTATCAAGATATGGGAAAAAATAATTCATCTGACATTTTTTATTCAAACAAAATTAACACAAACATTTACATTCTAAAAATGTGTGCTGTCATTTAGGACAATCAAAGAAGATAAGAGTTAGATATCTTAGCTTGGTGGACATTGTATGATTCAATGGAGACTCAGTTTGATTGCTAACCTAAACTGGAAATTTAGGGAGTACCCTATCAAGGTGATACAAAGGATGACAGCTTTTGGAGATAAGTGAGAAGTAGTTCCTGAAAGGTTAGGCAAAGCAAAAGAAAACATACAAGTGGCAAATTAAAAGTTTTGTCAGTAAATGGATTAGAAAAGCCAGAAAAGCTATAAATGTGAGAATGAGGAAAGAAACAGGTTCTATTGGGAAGAACATAATATTCTGTGATTAGAGGAAGCAGTGTGCCCAAACAACAAAATAGAATAAAGATCATAAGCGAGAAGCTAGTTGTGTCCTTTCCTGACTCAGATATACAATTGTATATAAATAGATGCATAACACACACAGTAGTACATCAGGTACTTTCTGTGAACCAGATGGTTATTTCATTGGTGCAATTCATGTCACCCACCACTAAAAGACTCATTTAGCATCAAATAGTCTAAATGCAGGCATCTCTTAAATCCTATATTAGTTTCATTGCAAGCAACAAAGATCCAAACCAAAATAATTTAATCCTAAAGAATTTCATGTAATAAAAATAATAAAAAATCACAACTGCAGCTTGAAGTAGATGGCCAATGAGGCTACTTCCGTCTTGGCTCACAGACTCTCCCTTTGCAGGATGTTTGCAAGATCTCCAGCCCTTACTTGCCATCTAGTTCACATATCATGGGGAAGAAGTTCTGACTGTGTTCCATAATTACAAGACAAATCTTGTAACTTTATGGCTCTAGTGAGAAACAGGCCCTATACAGATATGATACACAGATGGGCTTAAGCTTGGGACGCATTCTTTCCGCCTAAGCCAGTCCTCTCTCAGCTGAAATTCATTAACTTGGAGTTGAGCAGATAAAGATAAAAGGTCTCCAAATTAAACATACAGGTATTTTCCACATGAATAGGACAATACTATGGCTCACTGGTAGACATGGGAATGGGAAATTAACATTAACTCCAATTTTGCTTTTCAAAGTTGCCATGTTTCTGCAGTTATTAGAGTTTACCTTAACGGAAGTATCATATATCAGTTAATTGTTCTGGTGCTAGCACTAACCTCAACTACATTTTTCACTGTGTAATAATGGTTTAAATTTCAGCAGGTTTTTAACATCTAGATTTCCTTTCTGTAATATGAGAATCTTAAGAGTACCTATTTGATAAGGTTTTGTGATGCATAAATGAGGTATCATATGAAAACTCTTCACACGGAAACTAACACGTAGCATTTTCTCAATAGGAGATGACATGAAGAAGGAATAATTTAAACTCAGATAACAGTAGAAACCTGGCAAGAGATTAAAAAAAAAAAAAAAAGCATAGGTAGTTTGAAAAAGCACATAAAATGAAAGCATTAGGCAAGAAATTCTTCTAAATGTCTTCATCACAAAATGATTAAAAGTAAAAACAGGCCTGTAATCCCAGCACTTTGGGAGGCCGAGACGGGTGGATCACAAGGTCAGAAGATCGAGGCCATCCTGGCTAACACGGTGAAACCCCGTCTCTGCTAAAAAATACAAAAAACTAGCCAGGCGAGGTGGCGGGCGCCTGTAGTCCCAGCTACTCCGGAGGCTGAGGCAGGAGAATGGCATAAACCCGGGAGGCGGAGCTTGCAGTGAGCTGAAATCCGGCCACTGCACTCCAGCCTGGGCGACGGAGAGAGACTCCGTCTCAAAAAAATAAATAAATAAATAAAAATAAAAAGTAAAAACAGAAAACAAACAAACAAACAAACAAAAAACCCAAAAAACCCTAAAACAAAAACTAAGTGGTTTGTTCATGTAAAAATAAAATAGCAAGAAAACAAATGTCAGTCAAACTTAGGTAAACAAAAGAGTAAATTTTCTTTTCTGTTTATATACTTAGTCCTCTCATTTCATACAATAGCTACAAATGAACTAGATTCTAGTCATTTCATGATTAATTCATTATTTCAGTGTTTTTTTTGTGTGTGTGATTTGGAGGATTTACTAAATTGATCTATGATTTAACCTTTATCTACTAAAGGTTCATTTCCATCAACCTCTATGCTATAGGAATGATGTCTATGTTCACTGGGGAAGGTTGATTACATATGTGATAGGAACATCCAATGCTCATTTGGAATTAGTCCATGTTGAATTTCTTCTACTGTGGTATATAATTCCCGCTGGGCCTAAGCTGGCGTCAGTTCTTGAGGCCGAGTTACTGGTCAGGCTATTGCACTTTCTCAATACATCTTCAAACCTGAGTTCCTCTTGCCAGAAGTTCAGAGCTGTTTTTGGTCTGTTTTCTCTTAAACCTTTCAAAACTTCCTGAAAACAATGGAAAACTTAGTTGACGTCTCTACACAACCCTGTGGTGCACAGGGCTGTGAGTGGTCTCAGATCCTTTCTTCCCATACACTCTGGTAGCCATTGCTACTCTATTGCTTTGGTGCCACACTGAATGTCTCTACTAGGATTATAGCTTCCAAGTAGGTGACTCTGGTAAGTGATTGGATTCTGACTTATTTCAAGAATCTTCCTGTTACATGATAAGAGCAGTCCAACAAAATTCTTATCAATGCATAAACAGATACACAGTGTTTATGCAGATACACAGTGTTTTGTTAAGGTTCTTTAGGGCCCTTATATTTAGGGCTCTTATGTTTTCTGTTTTTCACATCTTTTCTCTCTATCTTTTTGTAATTCCAATGCTGCATGATATAACTGAGTTCATTTAATTCATTGTCAACTAAGTATGATTAAGTCTTGAAAATTGCTAAAAACTTTTCAATCTTGAATATTTGGACCACAAAACATATATTTTGGCAATTTGGATTCTTTCTTAACTAACTTCATTACATATTTTCAGAGTTTTTCCTGTGTTCTAAACACACAGAAATGCTTCTTACACCAAAAGAAGACAGCAATACAATGGTTACTGTCAACAATTTAAAGCACATGCATATATATGCATATGCATATATGCATATGTATGTATATATGCACATATATATGCATCTCAAGTTCAAGTGGAAAAGAGAAATGCAGCATTTTAAGATTAGATATTTATCACATGTAGCAGGTGCTATAAATCTAACCAGCCTAATAGAAGTCAGAAAATTATCAGGAAAGCTGTTTCTTCCTGCTTGTTGAAATTTAAGACCACTTTCAGTTTCTCTTAAATCATTTTGGTTGTTCAGCAGGAATTTTCATCTCCTAACACCTACAATTTTTCTCTTCTCCTGCTCTATTTCATTTTACCTAACTGTAGATGCAATTCAAAATTTGATTATAGACTGGCAGCATCAGTGTCACATGGGAACATTTTTCAAATGCAGAATCTCCAATCCCACCCCTCAGCTACTGAATCAGAATCTTTAATTTCGGTATGATCCCCAAGTGATTCGTATGCATGTTATATTTATATGAAGGTGATTTATATGCACATGCCAAGAACTACATTAGATGTCCAAAGTGGAATGTGTATTGCCAATGACTAGTTATCATGCCAGCAGGGCTAGTGCATGCCACTAGTACCCCATGGGCTGGCTCCTGTCTATGTCCACACAGAAGCTGCTAATGTCCAGTGTCAATAGTGCTAATATTTGCTTCTAGGGCATTGTCCTGACATTGCTACAGCAACTGAACACCATCAGCTATCACATCTTAGAGGGTACTTTCAGCAATGTTGTTAACGCTGTGTGTTAAAGTCAAATGTCTGTCAAATATAGTTACAGTGGTGGTTGTTTATATTTTATCTTTCTATTCTAGGCCTGAAAACCATGAATCTAACGTAGCTAGTTTCAACATAATCTGAGTGACAGATATTGTACTTTCATTTGAATTACTTACTCTCTGAGATACTGGCCAATTGTCTAATCAAAAAAAGTACTATCCTCTGCAGATTATTTCTTTCTCTAGAAAGAAATGTTTAAAAAAAATTCCAAAAAAAATCTATGCCTACTGCTATGTCCAGTCATTCCTGGATCCTAAATTGACACATTTTACTCAAAATCTAAGGTCCTTAAGTATCTGAACTTTTTTGAAATAGGACTTAAAAAATCCCAAGTCACCAAATTGATGGTTTACTCTCTATTTTGTTTTAAGGGGAGAGATTATTTCGACAGATTGATGGAGCATTTCAAGTTTCAGGATGACAGTGTATAATTTTCCACAATTTGGGTAAATGGACTTTTCTTTAAGAAAATCATCTGCCACTGTTATAAAAGGTACATTTAAGTGCAAATCTTAAAACCATTATGTTGGCAATTATATATTGTATAATTATAAAATAATGTAATAGATATTTCATATCTCAGGGCAAAGAAAAAGAAGCTTATTACATTCTTTCAGTCAATTAACATGCACATTTAGATTTTGTAAAGAATGATGTGCCTTATATATTTATAGTGACTGAAATATTGAAAAAGAAGTTTGTGCAATAAATTATTGGGCAGTTATTGATCAGGTTTAAATAGGGGCTTCAGTGTCATTATTAGGGAAATGCAACGACCTTTGCAATACAAAGAAGCTTTACATTTTTATTTTGGTGCTAGGCTTGTAAGGCCTTGGTTTATACAAAGCCTTGATTTCTTCTGCATTGTTTCATCCCCTTTAGATCCTCTCTTTGTCAACACACTGCCACAGCAGCAACTAATGATAGTTATTAAAATGTGTCCAAATTGTAGAATATCTGCTATAGTATTATGGTTCTAAAGGATTTTTAATAATTGAAGAGGCGACAACTTTCTCTGGCTCTTGGGATGATCTGGCTAAATTTCAAATGGAAAATTACATTCTGTCTGTTGCATTCTCTAGTATTTTCATGTGTTTGGCAGGCTCTTTAAAAACAAAATAAAAACAAATGAAATAAAAATAAAACAGAAACCACAGATTCACCATGTAATAGAGATTCACAAGAATGCTTTTCTGTGGTATTATCTTTGGCTCCACAAAAGATGTGTGCACCTCTGCTGAACATGTGCATCTTAATGAGGGATGTGTGAGGAGACTTCTTTGAGAGTTTGGAAAATTTTTCTTATGCTATCCAGGCAGTGCAATTGGGATTCTATGGGTAAATGTATGAACAGCTATCTGTGTATATTCTTTTACTAAGACTTAAGAAAAAACAAACACTGAGTGAGTTAGGTATGCCGTAAAATCATCAGTCCTGTACATAGGAAGAATTGGTCACTTGGATCCTGGAAACACGCCAATCATCACCAATATCATTTTCTCACCTTCCAACCTGCATAGCTCATATTATGCATTTTAGCATCTGCATTATGAACAGAAAAAAAAAAAAACAACAACAAAGGTTACATTCACTGAGCAACACTGAGGTAGAGTTTCTTTTGGACACTTCATTTTATATGTTTCTCTCTTTTTTTTTTTTTTTTTTTGAGCAGGCACTATAATAATAAAACTGAAATCACAGACAAATCCAAGATTTTAATATGAAGTAAAAAAGATATTGATTCTATATCTATATCAACATTCTATAGAATTCAAAAGTATTGTTTTTCTGTGTTCACCTCTAGCAAGAAATTTTCTTAAAACATTAAGGACAGTTAAAAAGATTCTATATATAATATAACCATAAATATGAAAAGCTTTAAAGAAATCTAACCTCATTTATTAATGCTTTCATGCTTTTATAAGTAATGGAATATCAGCAGATTATAAAGAATTATTTGGGAGGCCCTAAGGCATGGTGAGAGAATATTTCTCTATTAGGGAATATTAGCTCTAATGGGTCACACGTCATGTGGAAAAAGCAGGATGTAAAACTGCTTTTGCTTTATGACAATACCGTAGGGCATCTCTCCCATACTACTTGAGGAATATTTTTAAGAGATATTTCACTGGGCTTTGAGAAGTAAGCTATATTACCTCCCTGTTGAAAAGATGAGGGATAGTGAGATTGGAAGGTTAAATGGTTTGCTTACCATCTCATGCTGTTATTGGCAGACGAAATATAGGAGAATAGCCTCTGGACTTTAAATCTGTTGCTTAGCTACTGATCCACAGTAGCTCCCAATTGACTTGAACTGCAGAGTACTAGAGAATTTGAAGATTTAAAAAAGATCATACCTCAACAGAAATAAAAAGTGAAAAATTCTATCAACAGATTGTTCTATACATAAATTATTTGATCACTCTCATCAAATAGATTCATGTATTAGTATATTCATTTTTTTAAATTTTCATGTCATCATAAATACATTGCTAGGTGATACTGTATTGTAAATATATATTAGAAAATACCTGTATAAGCTCTTCTCAATCTTTTTCAAGTATATGAATAGAAGAAAGTTATTAAGTAACCTTCATGTTTACTTATCCTCAGCTGTGATAACAAAAGCCATGGCAACTGTCAGGTGATATATATTGTCATGCACCCCAGTCTACCACACTAAAAAATTAAAGTGGAATTCATACTTTTTTCATTGTTCATAAAGAAAGTATATCTTAATTTAAAATAGTACATTTTAATTTAAAATATGCAACATCAGCTAAAATTTGGTTTGAGTTAAAACAATCTGATCAGAAAAATGTTTTGATTTCTATTATTTTCCCTGCCCCCCAACATACAGATGGTTTTAATGAATTCATGAATGTTTGCTTAATTATTTCACTGACCACATCTTTAAAATAAAGTCTCTACCCTTCTCGTTTTGTTTAATGAGTAAGAGTTGGTGGTAGAGAAGAGAGCAAAGATCTCTCCCACCTGCCAGTGTACGTCTTGCTTATATAGATGATGTTTTGATCTCCACTATGACCTGTTTGATTTCCTTTAATTACCCTATATTCTATTTCTCCACATGGAAATACACAAACCTCCTTGGTTAAAGTATGGAAAAGAGCCTTTTAAGATGCAGGCTGTTGGATTGCTCAGCTCCAAGGCCAAGTTACACTGAGTACCAGAGGAGAGAGCTATGCTTTTCCGAGAACATAGCAGCCCCAGAACATTCAAGATTACTTGATCATGTAACTTTGCTGAACTGACTGCAGTCAGTGACTGAAGAATTCGTTAGTACTTGGAAGCACTCTGGTGCTTGCAGACTCCGATAACTACTTTTATACCCAAGTTACAATAATTTGTTTAGACCCTCAATCTCCTCCCTAATACTATCTCTAGGGTCACGATGTGTTTACTTTATTTGCAAGTGTGTTTCACAGTTGCACCTGAAAGCCCGGTTTCTAGAGCATTCCCTCCTTAAAAGGAATCTATGCTTTGTTTAAGCTCCTGAGTTTCTCTCATCTTAAACCAGTGTTCACAAACATATAAATTATGTAATGTCTCCTTCTTTATGTACGTACATTTTTCATTATGTCTTCATGAACTCTCTACATTTCATGAATTTGATGACTTTTATTCGTGTGTTTCTCTTAACTTAGCCTGATGATTTCCAGTGTCATATAATATATCATCCATCCCTCATTTTTCCTAGATTAAGTGGTGCCCTGCCAATATACCCTATAAGAATCATCATCAACAACAACAAAACTAGAAATAAGACACTAATATTATAGCCAAACATAGTCAAAGCAATCATAAAGAAATAAAATCTGTTGTAAACATCTTGTACTTTGGGGACAGGAGTTTAACATTAAATAGAGTACTGATTGTGACATTTATCTGATTTTTATTTGTCTACAATAAGTTGTGCTCATTCTGTTTTTAAAGTATCTATGTTATTTCACTTAATGGAAACATAAAGATAGTTGTGATGGTTAATAGTGAGTGTCATCTTGATTGGATTGAAGGATACCAAGTATTGATCCTGGGTGTGTCTGTGAAGGTGTTGCCAAAGGAGATTACCATGGGAATCAGTGGGCTGGGGAAGGCAGACCCACCTTAATCTGGATGGGCACCATCTAATCAGCTGCCAGCTCAGCTAGAAGATAAAACAGGCAGAAAAATGAAAAGAGATGAGACAGGCCTAGCCTTCCAGCCTACACTTTTCCCCTGTGCTGGATGCTTTCTGCCCTCAAACATTAGACTCCAAGTTCTTCAGTTTTGGAACTCGAACTGGCTCTCCTTGCTCTTCAGGCTGCAGACTGTCTATTGTGGGACCTTGTGATCATATGAGTTAATACTTAATAAGCTTTCCTTTTTATATATATTCCATTAGTTCTGTCCCTCTACAGAACCCTGACTAATACAATGGGTTAGGTAAAATTATGTCTTAACTTAGCTGAAGAAGCAGTTCTGATATAATATAGACAGACATCTCTCTAAGTAATATAATTTTAAAGTTATAGTAAAATGATACACCATTGAATTTTAAGAGTATACTGAAATAAATGACATTAGTATAATCAGTAAAATGACATTGATGAGAAGTTTAGCAAAACACAATGCAAATTAACACACTATTAAATTGTAATATTCTCAAAATTAGAGTAATTCAGAAATAATATATTTACAAAATTAGATAAATTTATCCAATCTCTGCATACATTTACATTTTTTACTTTTTTAATTTCTTATAATTGGATGCAAATACATCTTATTCATACAGTTTTTGTACATTTATTTTAAAAGTATAAATATCTGAAATAAATGAGAGAGTGAAAGCTAGTTGCCAAGATTATAATAGCACATGTAAGGAGTTAAAAACTCATTAAAATATGCCATTAACTTGATGTTTCATCAAGCAAAGGGTAAAATAGGCAAAAGGAAAATAAAACATATATGTGCTACTTTTTAAAATAAACAATCACATTCACTTTCATTAACAATTAGAGAAACACTACCATTCTATACCTCTCTCTCCTGTACTGTTTACGACTGGAGTTGGTAAGCTTCATATAATACAGAGACACTCTTCTTTTTTGTTAAATTGGTTTTAGTTCTGAAGAATTGACACTTCTCAAACTCTCTCTATTAATACATTTTTTTCTCCCTAGTGATCTGTCTTTCTCTGTTCCAGGGCTTACTTGCTGTCTAATACACTATAACTCCTGAGGATGAAATGGCCTAAAGACAAACAGTTTATTTTTATAGAACTGGGAGTCCTGGTGTGTTCCCCTAAAAATTCTTGAGAAATAAAAACACAGTATAATGTATAGTCCCTACTTTAAGAGCAAATTAAGTTATCAAAAATATGTACTTTAGATAGCTTATATGTAAATAAAATTTTTATATTATATTATGGTTTTATTTTTTAAAACCTGTAGGCATAGAGTATTTCTAATTGTGGTAGAAAATAAAGAAATGCTAAAACAACACTTAGTGTGTTTAAATATCTTGGTACACAAAGTCATCAATGTTTTATTTCTTTTTTTTTTTTCAAAAACTATCAATTTCTTTCAGGAATGTCCTAATAATGCTACAATGTAAAAATTTTTGAGAAACAGTGTTACAGCAGCTTAAATGTCATATAGTCAAAGATTATACTATGAATACCTAAATCACATATTTGTCTCACTAGAATGGAAAAAAGGGAAAACAACTGAAATTAATTAAGTCATGTGTAATAGGGGCTCATATCACCTAATACGCACCAGTATGGATATTCTGGTTGAACGATTATTAAAATAAGTCTGAACAGTTTGGTAAATAACTGTGGCTCTGAGCAAGCTGTTTGTCCCTCTTTCTGCAGACATCTGTCTCTAATATTCCCCCATTTGATCCAGCAAAAGATGGGTTAATGGCTGGCACAGTATGTGGTTCCTAGAACCAGGGGTCCCAGTGCAAGGCCAGTATCATTCTGTTTGACATTTTGCCATACCACTTGATAGATATTGTCACTTTGTAATCAAGCAATGTAAAATCTGTCACAACTTAACTCTGTATAATTAGTCCGATAAATCATTCTTTTGTGCATAATGAAGTTTACTTCACCTCACAACAATATCCCTGGGTCCAATTCTCATCCAAATTGTTACCAATCAACTTGGAGAAGCATGTCATACAACAATGAATTAGGGGAGATGTTAGAGAGAAGTGAGAGTCTTTATGAAACACATTGTTGGAAGCTTTTTATAGGTAGTACATAGAGTATTATGCACCCCTCAACTGGATTCCCTTAGAGCAGGGCTCCCCAAACCCCCAACTGCAGACTGGTACCAGTCCATAGCCTGTTAGGAGCCCAGCCACACAGCAGGAGGTGAGCTGCAAGTGGGTGAGCATTACTGCCTGAGGGCTGGCGAGGGATGTAGGTGGCGTGCTCCTTATGAGAATATATTGTCCGATGATCTGAGGTGGAACAGTTTCATCCCGAAACCATCCCCCTATACCACCACCTCCCTTCTGTGGAAAAATTGTCTTCCATAAAACTGGTTCCTGGTGCCAAAAAGATTGGGGACTGCTGCCTTAGAGTCACATCTTAAATGAACGCAGTATCAAACCAGGAACATGACATTGTAAATGGCATTGTGTTTTAATTTGTTTCCCCATATTCACGGCTAGTAGAAAAATATGATGTTGTTTTTGTTTTTGACCTTGTATCTTGTGACCTTGAAAATTCACTTTTTATTTCTAGGTGTTTCGATCCAGATTCCTTGGGTTTTTCTATCTATCATCTATCTATCTCACTTTAAAGTTGAGACAGTTTTATTCCTTCCTTTCTAATATGTGTGTCTTTTTTTTTTCTCTTGCCTTATTATGCTGGGTAAGAATTCCTCTACTGTGTTAAATAAAGTGGTGAGAGTGGACACCCTTGCCTTGTTTCCTACCTTAGGAGAAAATAATTCAGTCTTTCACCAATAAGTATGATGTTAAAGTGAATAAGTGAGCTGTCAGGTGAATGAGCATAAGTGAGCTCTAAGTTTTTTTTATGGATATTATTTATCAATCTGAAGAAGTTTTACCCTGCTTCGAGTTTGCTGAGAAGTTTTCTCATTAACAGCTGTTGGATTTTATCAAATTTTTTCTGCAACAATTGATATGAACTTGTGCTTTTTTATTTATTATTTCATTGATATTATGGGTTACACTGATTAGTTTTCCAATATTGAAACAGCTTTGCATTCTTGGAACAAACTGCACTTGCCAATGGTGTATAATTACATCATAGCCTGCTGAATTTGTTTGCTAGTATTTTGTTGAGAATTTTTGTATCTAAGTACACGAGAGGTATTGGTCTGTAGTTTTCTTTGTCCTGTGATGCCTTTGTCTGGTTCTGTCCTCAGGGCAATAGGGGTCTCATAAAATGAACTAAAAATGTTCCTTGTATTTTATTTTCTGGAATAGATTGTTTGGAATTGGTGACAATTCATCTCTAAAAGTTTTGTGCAGTTCTCTAATGAAATCATATGGGCCTGTTTGTTTCCAGTGATACTTTCTTGGCTTTTTAGAAACTTTTTAATTGTGAGTTAAATTTCTATTTCATATGTATGAGTTTGATAGTTTGTAATTTTCAAAAAATTGGTTCATTTCACCTAAATTGGCAAATTCATAAATGTAGAGTTGTTCATTGCTTTTCTTTATTACTTTTTTAGTGGCTGTAGAATTTGTAGCTATATCTTCTGTTTTTATTCCCAATATTAATAATTTGTATTTTTTTATCTTAGTCTCTCTAGAAATTTATTAATTTTATTGTCCTTTTCTAGAAACCATTTTTTTGTTGTTGTTGTTTCAGTGAGTCTATGGTTTTTCCTTTGAGGCATATTTTAAAATATAATATGTTTATTGTTTACTTATGTATTGAGGAGATGGTGTTGCCAACTGCTGAAATCTTTAGCTTTTTTCCATTATTTTGCCTGGTTATTGAATAGCTAACTTGGTGTAAGTTTTTTTTCTAATTTTGACTTTTATCTTAGAATCAGGGAGTACGTATGTAGGTTTGTTACATAGGTTTATCGTGTGATGTTGAGGTTTGGGGTATAAATTATCCCATCACTCAGGTAGCAAGCACAGTGTCTAACAGGTAGCTTTTCAGCTCTTGACCCGCTCCCTCTCTCCCACCTCTAGCGGTCCCCAGTGTCTATTGTTCCCTTTTTTTTTTTTTTTTTTTGAGCTAGAGTCTCCCCCTGTCACCCAGGCTAAAGTGCAGTGGCACAGTCTTGGCTCACTGCAACCTCTACCTCCCAAGTTAAAACAATTCTCCTGCCTCAGCCTCCCAAGTAGCTGGGATTACAGGCATGCGCCAGTTGGCTAGGTTGGTCTCAAACTCCTGACCTCAAGCGATTCACCCTCCTTGGCCTCCCAAAGTGCTAAGATTACAGGTGTGAGCCACTGCGCTCAGCCAAATGTTCCCATCTTTATGTCCAAGTGCACCCAATGTTCACTCTGTATTTGTAAGTGAGAACATGTGGTATTTGCTTTTCTGTTTCGTCATTAATTCACTTAGGATAATTGCCTCCAGTGGCGTCCATGTTGCCACAAAGGATATGATTTTATTCCTTTTTATGGAACATAATATTCCACAATGTATATGAACCACTTTTTCTTTAATTCGCTGTCGATGGGTACCTAAATTGATGCCATGTCTTTGCTATTGTGAACAGTGTTGCAATAAACATACAATTGCATGTGTCTGTTTTATAGAATGATTTATTTTCTTTGGGTATATACCCAGTAATGGGATTGCTAGGTCAAATGGCAGTTCTCTTTTAAATTCTCTGTAAAATCTTCTAACTGCTTTCCACAGTGGCTGAAATAATTTACATTCCCTCCAAAAATGTATGTGTTCCCTTTTCTCTGCAGCCTTGTCAGGGCCTGTTATTTTTTGTCTTTTTAATAACAGCCATTCTGACTGATATAAAGTGGTATGTAATTGTGGTTTTCATTTGCATTTCTCTGATGGTTAGTATACATGAATTTCCTTCTGCCTCTACCACCCCTGAGACAGCAAGACCAAGCACTCCTCTTCCTCTTCCTCTTAAGGTGAAGATAATAAGGTTGAAGACCTTGATGATGATCTACTTCCAGTTGGTGAATAGCAAGTATATTTTCTCTTTCTTATGATTTTCTTAATAACATTTCATTTTCTCTAGCTTATTTTATTGTAAGAATATGGTATATAAATAAATATACCATACAAAATATGTGTTAGTTGACTGTTTATATTACTGGTAAGGCTTACCATCAACAGTAGGCTATAAGTAGTTAAGTTTCAGGGGAGATTTTTAACCGCGTTAGTGGTGTGTGCCCATAACTTCTACATTGTTAAAGAGTCAATTGTATTTCATTGTATGAGTTCTCTGAAAGTATTTATATGATTAGGTTTACTTATTTGAGCTGATAGGAATCTTCGAGTCAAAATTGTGCCCCATATTTAATAAAGTGTGCAAGATCTATGGCATGCATCTTGGAGATAACTTTATCCCTGTTTGATCTTTCCCCCATCTTCGTTTCATGATTTTATCATAATTTTTTAATACTTGTATGAGAGTTCTCCAGAGAAACAGAACCATTAAGATGTCTATGTTTGCCTGTCTGTCCATCTATATCTATTTATATCTATATTACCTATCTATCTATCTAATCTATCATCTTTTTATTTTAAGGAATTGGCTCATATAATTGTGGAGGCTTATAAGTCTAAAATTTGCAGGGTAGGCTGGCAGGCAGGAGACCCACGGAAACATTGGTGTTGTAGTTGGAGTCTGAATGCTGTCTGCTGGCAGAATTCCTTCTTCTTTGGGGGAAGTCAGTCTTTTCGTTTTGAAAAGGAAATCTTTCATTTTAGGTTCATAGGTACATGTGCAGGTTAGTTATATAGGCAAATTCGTGCCATGGGGCTTTGTTGTACTGATTATTTCATCATCCAGGTACTATGTTTAGCACCCAATTGTTATTTTTTTCTGAACCTCTTCTTCCTTCCTCCCTCCACACTCAACTAAGCCCCAGTGTCTGTTGTTTCCTTCTCTGTGTCCATGTGTTCTCACTGTTTAGCTTTCTCTTATAAGGGAAAAAATGCAGTATTTAGTTTTTTGCTTCTGTGTTAGTTTGCTAAGGATAATGACCTCAGGCTCTATGTATGTTCCTGCAAAGGTCATGATCTTATTTTTATGGCTGTGTAGTATAACCAGTGAATATGTAACACATTTTGTTTATTCAGATTACCATTAATGAACATTTACGTTGAATCCATGTTTCGCTATTGTGAATAATGCTGCAATGAACATACATGTGCATGTGTCTTTATGAAAGAATTATTTGTATTCCTTGGGGTATGGATCCATAATGGGATTGCTGGGTCAAATCATATTTCTGTATTCAGCTCTTTGAAAAATCATCACATTGCTTTCCACAATGGTTGAACTAATTTACACTACCACCAACGGTGTATAAGCATTCTTTTTTATCCACAATCTGGATAGCATCTGTTATTTTTAACTTTTAAATTATACCCATTCTGACTGGTGTGAGATGGTATCTCATTGTAGTTTTGAGTTGCATTTCTCTAATGATCAGTGCTATTGAGCTATTTTTCATATGCTTGGTAACCACATGTATGTCTTCTTTTGAAAAGTTTCTAGACATGTCTTTTGCCCACTTTTTAATGAGATTGTTTTTCTCTTGTAATTTTTTGTATGGTTTTTGTTTTGTTTTGTTTTAGAGAGTCTTGCTCTGTCACCCAGGGTGGAGTGCAGTGGCACAATGTCAGCTCACTGCAACCTCTGCCTCCCGGGTTCAAGCAATTTTCCTGCCTCACCCTCCTGGGTAGCTGGGATTACAGGTGCCCACCACCACGTCTGGCTAATTTTTGTGTTTTTAGTGGAGCCTAGGTTTTACAGTGTTGGCCAGGCTGATCTTGGACTCCTGACCTCGTGATCTGCCTGCCTCAGCCTCCCAAAGTGCTGGGATTACAGGCGTGAGCCACCACACCCGGCCTTATATTTCTTATAGATGCTGGATATTAGACCATTGTCAGATGCAGAGTTTGCAAATATTTTCTCTCATTTTGTGGCTAATTCCTGATGGCCTAAGTTAATTTAGCCACATGTTATCAAGCTGTATAGAAGTTTAAAATGCTGACATGTAATAGAATGTTTTTAATTAAAGGGTTACAGTTTTCAATTCTGACTTTTAATTCATGGACAATTTGATGTTATTGAGATGAAGGATAACTGTTATAGAAGGGAGATGAAGCCCAACATATTAAAATTTCCAATGGAGAAGTTATTCTATTTTTTAATTAGTCAACATACTCTGTCAGTGATAATCTTTTATTACAATCAAGCAGACCAATATTTGTCACATATATAAATGTGATTATTCCAATAGAGAGCCACATGATTAAAAAAAAGTACTCACATTAATTTTCAGGCTGATTAAAGAAATATAAGTGGCATTAATTCATTCAAAAATATTGATTGTTTACTATAGCCCAGCTTTTTGATAGTTATATGGTACCATTAGAAAATGATTTGTTTGCATCAGTAAGCTAACTGTTCCAAATGTACTATTAGTTTATAATAATTTGTACAAGTGCAGAATCAATGGAGTATGGAGTTTGTAGTTTCTTGGAGAAAATTTGTATTTCTTGGAGGGTTCAAAAGAGTCCTAAACCCTCTTCAAACTATTAATAATATCTAAGAAAACTATTATTTGGTTGTATGTATATACAGAGAGAGCAAGAGTAAAAACAAGAGTGAGAGACAAAGAGATGGAGAGAGACAGAGAGAGAGAGAGAGACAGAGAGAGAAATGTTACAAATAATTGGCTTGTGCAACTACGGAGCCTGGTTAAGCAAGTCTGAAATTCAGAGGGCAGGTAGTCAGGCAGAGAAGATCAGGAGTAGCCTGTAACCCCATGGGTACAAACTGTATAAACTTTTGAATACAGGAAAATCAAATCCTCTTTAAAAGGACCCACCCAAAATAGTCTTCCTAAGATTAATTTAAAGTCACTTGATTAGAGACTTTAATCACATCTGTAAAAATCATTTCACAGCAGCACCTAGATTACTGTTCATTTGAATTATCTGGCACTATAGTGGAGCTGAATCATGTTGACATGCCACAAAGCTGTGACACATTCTTAAAATGGCTTCCCTTGCCATTTTAAGAATGTGGGATCGGTTTGGAAAATGTAGTTATTCTAAACTAGGATGGACACCTGAAAAAATGTGTTATTTATTTTTATGGTTTATCTGTTAATTTTGAAAATCAATGTTTGTGGACTACTTAATGTATGTTGGGCAATTTCCAAAGGATTTTACATATATCATTTAATGCAAAACAACTTTTTGAGGTAGATATTATCTCCATTTGGGGAAGTCATGATTTAGAGAAATTAAGTAAAGTGCTTATTTTGAAATAGCATAGCCATGTTTTGTAATCAGTGTCCTATATGGTGACCTATGAAGTAAATAGAAGTGGGGAGAGAAAATGATATCCGTTAGCAGGTGTCAGGTGACTTAGGTCTGAAATAGCATTCAGATGGTGACACAAACAGAACTAAATAGTATAAATGTGAGCAAATTACATTTATATAAATATAATGAATAAATGAGAGTAATTAAAAGTCACTTCAAAATCAAGAGATTGGGAAACTATGAATACTATGTAAGTATTGATATACGTAAGATAACTTCAAAAGGAGACAGAACGATGTGGTTTTGCAGTTAGTTGAAGCATAAATCTTTCTGCAAAGTAAATTATGAAATATAACAGGGAGTGCTGGTGACTGTCTACTTAAAGACAGAGGAGTAATACAAACAGGCAAGTAAACAAGGTAACTAAGATAGGAGATTAGGAAGATAAAATACATAGTACAATAAACAAGGAATGATTAATCATATTAAATGAATTTGAGAGTTTAAGGATTTTCTTTGAATTGAGCTAGTGGAAGAACATTAATAATATCTAAGGAGGAGCTCAATAAAATAGATTAGAATGGTAGTTATGGAAAATAAATAGGGTGCTAGGAATGAGAATATTAGATAAATTAATTATTCATGTGAGGATGATTGCTGTAAGAACAGAGATATGATTGTGTTACATCTAGAGGATTGCTGGGTCAATTGAGTGCTTCGTTGTGTCATTTAAGGAAGGCAGAAGAAAGAGTTGGTTAAAAAAAGTGTGAGAGAGATGTCTGTGAGAAAAAACACATAGTGTTAAATACATTAACTGATTATATCGCTAAACACTAGTCAGATGTCAGATTCATAGCAAGGTCTTAAATATTTATGAAATCAGATATTATCAGATTTAATGTGGCACACGTAAATTTCAAAATAAATTAAGAATCAAGATCTTCTTAAGAACATTATTTTGAGATACAAAAGGATTTAAAGAAAAGAAGTCATTAGAAGGAAGTCCCAGAATAATAAAAACACATTTCCAAACAGTGCTGAAAGTGTTTGAAGTTGAGAGAAGATCACAATTCATTTTATATTAGGTTGGTGCAAAAGTAATTGCTGTTTTTGTCATGACTTTTAGTGGCAAAACCGTAATTTTTTGCACCAACCTAATAAAGGCAAAGAGAATCGAGAAAATGAATTCTTCAAATTTCTGCTTAATCTGATTCCTCTTGTTTCAGAGTGCTTAGGTCATTGGAGTTTGCATACAACACAGAAATGGCAGACTTATGCTGATAAAAGTCTTGTTGAGTGATATTTTTTCTTCATCAATTACTAAGTTGCAGCTTTGAGGATATTGTTACAGCCTTTTAATTATTCCAGCTTCTTGAGTTCAGACTGCAATCCCCAATAATAAGAAAAAGGATTGCAAAATACATTTTATATTTCACAAATGTTCCCAGGCATTTAAATGTCTATAGCCCCAATTTGCACTAAGAAAATGTCGTTCATGTGGAAATAGTTCATGGTATAAGAGCCTCAAAAAATGCATTTTCCAGAGACAAATTATTTTTGGGGCACAATCTTACATTTTTCTCTAGCCTTGTATTCAGTGACACTTCTCTTAATTTAGTAACAGGTTATTTGCCAGACAGCTGAATTTTTTATTCAGGTTATTTTGACATGGAATTCTCCTACATCAATGGACATCACTGAGTATGCACTGGATCAAAGACAAAGCTGAAAAAAAATACATTAAATAAGATATTAACCATGAAGTTGTAATATAATAAGTTCATGTGAAGTTGTGGGACTTTATCTGAGATTAAAAGATAGAAAATTTAGTGATGCTAGTATTTCATAAATGAGTAATCGCAACTGTAAATTATATTGTGATTTGTTTTTGAAAAATGAAATCATAAAAAATTTTACATTTAAAAGGTAATCAGCATTATTGGTTCCCATGAAACAATGCCAACTCCTACAAACTAGGTGACATACATTATTTAAATAATAGAATGCTAATTAATCATTCTTCCTTTAATGTGATATAGTCACTAGAGTGCTAATATTATGGTGCAATTTTCAGATCTTTCATCCTGAGACTTAATTGTGAATCATAACACAGACTATGCATGTCAATGACAATTTTTAAAGAAATATAAACAGCAGACATATGAATATGTTTCGAATATTCAAAGTAATTTTGTGCAATGTAGCAAATAACCCTAAGATGCAGATGAATATTTTAGTTCTAGGTCAAAATAGGATATGTTTAGAAAGTGGAGATCTGGTGATTTTTTAATAATTAAATGATGTAGAATTCCGTTTATACACATACAACTGACTATACTTACTAACTGTTTTCATTTTACTGGAACTGAGATCTACTGACATGACAGAAATCATACTCTTGGCTTTTTTTATGTTGTTAATGCTCATCTGTAGTTAGTTTCTTATTCTTCCACTTTCTTCTGTTCCTCTGTGAAGGTAATTTTTTCTATCCTATTGAAGATGCCTTTATAAAAACCTGATACATACGTGAATACTATTTGAGACAAAATGACAAAATCTTGCTTTTCTATGTTTATTATTACCAGAGTGAAATTTTAGAATAGAATTTGATACAATCAATGACTGTCTCAATGAAACTAGCTACTTGGTAATTAAATCTGGTATTAGAGTAAAACTTTTAGAGGCATCAATCATGTGCCAATGTTATAAAAAGGACTGACAGCCATCCAGTGCAGTCCTAACTGCATATTACTGTGGAGTTAATCTCACTTATTCCCTGATATTGTTCTCTCTTCTGGTTGCAGCTTATTTCTAATTTCTCATTAACCTCTCTACATTACTCCAGTGTTCTGTAGAAAAAAACATGTTTCCCAGACTACATTATATAATTTGATTGGAAAGAACCCATACCTGTCACACTTGGAAATAAATGACAATCCCAAACCGCAAACAACCAATGCAATTGTAAAAAGTCTACTCTATTATAAATATACTCTTTCTCAACCTCACAAGAGCAACACTCTGGTAAACCCCATTTTTCCTGCCTTAGTTTCATATAGTCATCACATGTGTGCTCATATAGTACTAGCAGTCTTGCACTAATATATTTTTTCATAAAATTCAGTTTTATATAGTGGTAAGCTAAAATGATAGGGGAAAATATCTTTATGTGTTACTTTTGTGAGAAATAATATGCTACTCGATAATTATAGAGGCATTTATGTCACATAAGTCACTTAGAAAGTACAGGTAAAGTCATTATACCCACAGTTTATTCATAATACAATCTTTTGAATAAAATTCCTTGAAATAAATTTATGTTAACTCCTCACTTGCTGATTTGCTCATAAATGGTATAATATTTTTATAACTTAATTGTTCATTAGCTAATACTTTTTTTTTTTTTTTGAGACGGAGTCTCGCTCTGTCGCCCAGGCTGGAGTGCAGTGGCCGGATCTCAGCTCACTGCAAGCTCCGCCTCCCGGGTTTATGCCATTCTCCTGCCTCAGCCTCCCGAGTAGCTGGGACTACAGGCGCCCGCCACCTCGCCTGGCTAAGTTTTTGTATTTTTTAGTAGAGACGGGGTTTCACCGTGTCAACCAGGATGGTCTCGATCTCCTGACCTCGTGATCCGCCCGTCTCGGCCTCCCAAAGTGCTGGGATTACAGGCTTGAGCCACCGCGCCCGGCATAGCTAATACATTTTTACTACAGGGAAAAACTAAGGAAATACCAAAATGGGAGAGATAATAAAACATAAACAGTTAGCTTAGCTATTTAAAGAAAAGTTGAAATTGATTTCTTAAAGTGAAGATTGATATTTTCTAATTGAACTGAACTTAAATGTTCAATAATAGAAAAATTTTAATGTAAAATATTATATATTCATAGGATACATTACTATGCAGAAATTAACAATAATGATATGTTTCACATTTATTGACAAAAAAATGAACAAAACATCATTAAATGAAAATTAAAGCAGTAACTATGTTACAGAAAAAAATATGTGTGTGTATGTGTACATATGTATATATTTTTTTAAACAATGATTTCACCCAGGTATTGGTTTAAAGGATATTTTTACTGTTACCTTTTTTCTATTTCCTAAATTTCTAATTTGAATATCATTTATGAGCATGAGTATAATACAAATTATAAATTGACAAATATTTTTGTCAGTCTACTATGATGTATATTTAACCTTTGGCTTTTATTACTTAGCAATTGATGTGATTGCTCAGTACACAAGTGAAGTGACATTTTATGACAATGTGTATCTAGTACGCATCACTTATTTACAAATAAGTTTATGGAGCCATAAATTTAACAGTGAAAAACTTGTTTTAATAGGCAGAAGCATTTTTTAGGAACCAACAAGGCATTTCCTGTTTCACTTCAGTAGGAACAGAGAGACTGAGTAAGCTTTAGGCTTGGACAAAAACACTTAGAAGAGAGAATGAGGCCAACGCAGCTGCAGGTCTTGGAAGGAAGAACAGCCTGACAGTGACAATGTGTTATACTCAAAATGTACTAACAGATACTATTAGTATTAGTCTATAGAAATATTCTAGCAGAAAATAAGAAGACTACAGGAAGAAAAAAAGTAACAATTTTCTCAGAAATATGAATGAAAGATGTTATATTTCCTTAAATTTTGATTGCATTAGTTTAAAAATTTTTTTTTCCATTTTCTTCTGGGCTCCCAAAATGCAAGGATAAAGTTTTGCGTATTTTTGTTTTGCTAATATTTTTAGCAATGCATGCAATTTTTAACAAATGTATGCAAAACTTTCTGCTTGCATTTTGGGGGCCCAGAAAAGAAATGAAATAGTTTTTTTAAAAACTAATGTAAACAAAATGTAAGCAAATCTAAGATCTTTTTGTATTCATATTTCTGAGAAAATTATTATACAAATTTTCTTCTTGTAATCTTATTTTATACTAGAATGTGACAAGGTTTAGGAAATGATTTCTGGCAATGTATATGAGGATTATAAATTAAAATATTGTGGAGGCTTTAATCATGGAATATAAGATTGGTTTGGAAATCAATCTGTGCCATTCACAACATTAATGAAAACAAACAGAAAAGCCACCTGACCATCTCAAAAGCCATCAAGAGATATTTTGATGAAATTAAGCAATCATTCATAATACTCTAAATAAAAATAAAACTCCTTTTTTTTTTTTTTTTTTTTTTGAGATGAACTCTCACTCTGTTGCCCAGGCTGGAGTGTAATGGCATGATCTCAGCTCACTGCAACCTCTGTCTCCCAGATTCAAGCGATCCTCCTGCCTCAGCCTCTTGAGTAGCTGGGATTACAGGCACGTGCCACCATTCCTAGCTAATTTTTGTATTTTTGGTAGAGACTGGGTTTTGCCATGTTGCTCAGGCTGCTGTCAAACTCCTGGACTCAAGTGATCCACCTGTTTTGGCCTCTCAAAGTGCTGGGATTACAGGTGTGAGCCACCATGCCCAACCAAGAAAACGTTCTGAATGTGGTAAAGAAGATCTACAACACTTTATGGCAGATATTTTGTTAAATGTTACAATATTGAAAAATTTTTTATTGGTATTGAAAATGATTTTAAAGGGGCTAACATTTACTGCATTGCATTGGGAGACAAAGCCAATACAACAGGAATTGTAAGACATGATCAAGTCATAAACATAGAAGAAATAAAAATTGTCATTATTTGAAGATGACAGTATTATCTATATAACCAACAGACACTGGGGCCCACTTTAGAGTAGAGATTAGGAGGAGGGTGAGGATAGAAAAACTACCTATTAGGTACCATTCTTATTATCTAAGTGACAAAATGATTTGTTCACTAAACTCCCATGACATGGAGCTTACTTGTATAACCTGCACATGTATCCCTGAACTGAAAGTAAAAGTTTAAAACACAACTAAGCTAAACCAAAAACTGGGTAAGGCAAAAAATAAAAATAAAATAAAATAATCAGATGCATAAAATAAAGATTTAGAATATTTATAATTTTTGAATATTTCATTTGTAAAATGGTGAATGAGGCCAAATGATATTATACATGAAAAGTAAGAGTGAAAACAGGAGTCCAAAGTTTATGAACCTTCCATAAAATATCCACTTAGTCAAACATTTGGGTGACTAATCATGTTTTTTATGACTTCTGTTGATACTTAGGGAGAATTTAGATGCTTTAATGTTAAAACTTAGATGTAGGTCCTTGTGCCTCAAATAAAGATGAATACTAAAATAGTTGGACTTTCTCATGCTTTTCAGAGGAAGTTGATAAGGATATAAAGCTTCTTAAGAGATGAAGAGGAATGTAATACCTGTTGTGAATCCAGTTGGCTTAATGCAAAATTACAATGTGGAAAATCCCTAGTTCTCCTGGGTCTCCTTGTAATTTCCATCTCAGTGACACCATCAGCCTCTATGGTGAGTCTTTTAATTCTAGCACACTGGCTGAATTCCACACAACGATCTGGGTACAAGAATGAGCTCCAGGGGACAAATGGCCACTACTGCTGCCCCTGTTCCAAATGACACTGTGTAAAACCAGGAGTTACCTCACAATATGTGGGCAAATACCTTCTTTATCATTCACAATTGAATCATCTCTGAAACAAGTCTCTTAGAAAACATTCTTTAGCCTGGGTTCTTAGACCTCCTATAACTGTATGCAGACATCTGGGAGTGTGTACGGTAAAGATTCTCTTCCAAGGGAAGGCCCAGAGCCTGCCAAAGGTTTGTAATCTCTTAACTGTTCCGTACCACCACCACCATACTTAAAAACTTACCTGGAAATTTTTGTTTGGTATTTTTTGAAGTCAATCACAATGATTTAGGTGGGTATTTTACGATTATGTGTGAATTTAGAACTGTGCCTACGTGGTAGGCAGTACCCATAAGTGGCTATTGAATACTTGAAAATGGCTAATCTGAATCAAGTTACTCTATACATGGAAAATACTCACCAATTTCAAAGACAGTACAAAAGCTGGTAAAATGTTTAATTATGTGGATATTTGTATGGATTACATGTTGAAGTAATCAAGTTGAAATATACTGAGTTAAATAAAATGCATTATTAGAATTGGAAAAAATTTAAAAGACCTATAATCTATTCAAATTAGTAAGTGAATTTGGCAAGTTTCTAGAATCAGTATCTATATACAAAAATCAATTGTATTTCTCTACATTAGTGGTAAATAATAAATACTTAGAAATCATCAATTCAAATAACATTGACAAAGTATAAAATTTCTGTGAATAAATCTAAAGGAGTGATATCAAGTTCTACACTGGAAACCACATGCAAGTATTCAGAGACATTTTTTAAAACTTAAAAGTTTATGAATAGTAACATATAGTAATGTAAAGATGGCAATAACTCCCTCGAATTACTTTATGTATTTACAGTAATGCCAATCAAAATTCTAGCATTGTTTTTCAAAATTTAAAAGCAATTTTGACATTCAAAAGTGTTGACTGCTTTTGAGACAATGTTAGAGTCAATGTTAGAGACAAAGAATAAAGTTGTGATAGAGACAGCAGACAGCCAAGGGTCCTTGGTGCAATCCCACCTTTAAGCCTAAAACAGCCTGAAGGCTGAAAAACCAGACTGCTGCTCCCGATGAAACCCAGGACCCAGAGGGAGAACTGCCCCTGTTTGTCTGCCCTTTCTGAACTGATTGTTTCTGAATAATCCCCACATGCACACTGGGAGAATGGAGGGAGCCACAGGAGGTTTGCCCCTTGTGCAGAGGGGAGGAGCCCGGTCTCATCAGTTCATGCGTGTGGTGGTAGGGTATTCAATATGTGAGGTGGGAACCTGTTAGCAGGGCCTCTTCTTTTTTGGTTGAGAGTTTTCTTTTAAATTTCTTAATAAATTCCTCTCTCTTCACCTTTCAATGTGTTTGTGCACCTAAACTCTGCTGGTCATATGACAAGAACCCAGTTTTAGCTGAACTAAGGAGCAAAAATTCTGCATCAATTGGAGGAATTACTTTCTGGATATCAGTACCTATTTTTAATTATATCAATCAAGACGTGGTAGTACAGTTTGAAGGAAACCCAGATAAACCAGTGGAGCAGAAAATCCAGAAAACAGTTCTCAAAAACACTGCCTCTGATACCATGATAGATGTGACATGCAGGACAGTAAGAAAAAATAATATTTTCAGTAAGTTTACTGCTTTTCCCTTTAAGGAGTGTTATCTATTCCCTTGCCTTGGGAAGGGCAGATCTTGTAACTTGTTTTTACCAGTAGAAAGTAACACACACAGACCTCAAATAGTTTTGAAACTTCACCGGGTGGAAGTGTTTCAATCTTGGGGGTATTTTGGGGCCACCATATAAAAAAGCAATCAAGCTTATCAGTGAATAAAGTGCTAAGTGGAGAAGAACTGAGGAACCTCAGGTGACAGGGAAGCCATCTAGGACAATCTCATACCCTGAATGATGTTGTATGAATGAGCCCAGCTGAAGACAGCCAAAATGCTACCGAGACAACCCCCAGAATTATAAGACATAATAAGTATTTTTAGCATATGTGTAAGTTTTGTAGTGACTTATAATGCAGCAATAGACAACTGATAGAATTAGTAACTAGGGGAAGAAAATAAAGTCACGAAGCAGTGCAAGCACACCAAAAGTAGAATGAATAAAATAAAGTAAAAAAGATGGAAAGTACACAGTGTTGGCTGGCTGGAGTGTAAATTGTTGCAATCACTTTGGAAAAGTCTTTGGCAGATCTACTAAAGTTGTCCATATGTGTATCCTGTGACTCATCCATTCCACTCATAGGTTTAGACCTGCCAAAAAGGCATACATATGTTTTCCAAAATGTGTGTAGTAGACTATTCATACAAACACTATTCATAATAAGAAAAAATTTAGTCCAGGCATGGTGGCTCATGCCTGTAATCCTAGAACTTTGGGAGGCTGAGGCAGGTGTGTCCCTTGAGCCCAGGAGTTCAAGACCAGCCTGGGCAACATGGTAAAACCCAATCTCTACAAAAAAATAGCCAGGTGTGGTGGCACATGTCCGTAGTCCCAGCTACTTGGAAGACTGAGGTGAGGGGATTGCTTAAGCCCTAGAGGCAGAGGTTGCAGTGAGCCCAAATCACACCACTGTGCTCTAGCCTGGGCATCAGAGTGAGACTCTGTCTCAATTAAAATAAAATAAAATAAAATGTAAAACCCTAATTTATACCAACAGTATATAGATAACTATGTTGTCCTCACACAAGGCATATGGAAATTAAAAAAGAGTAACTGCTATGCTAAACAGAACAGATGAATCAATATAATGTTAAAGAAGCCAGATACAAAAGAGTGTATACTGTATGACACTATTCATCAAAAGTACAAATACAAAATTGAGTATGCTACTCTAACTTAGAATAGCCGTTAACCATAGGACGGAATGGATACGAAGTGGCACAAAGGGGAATTCTAGGTTATAGACATTTTTATCGTTGGTTCTTGTTACTTTCTGAAACTGTAAAGAATCTAACAAGTGTGTAGTTTTAATTGACAGTTTCATATTGACTAACGATGTTCACTATTTTTCATGTGCCTATTTTCCATAAATCTCTTTATATCTGTTCAAAGCTCATACTCACTTCCAGTGGATTATTAGATTCCTTATTGTTTATGTTTAAGATTTTATTATATATTTTAGATATAAGTCCTTTATTAGATAAAATTCCTTAGCAAGTATTGTTTCTCAATCATTCTCTAGTTTTTTGGGGTTTTTTTTTTTTTGTTTTTTCAAAAAGAAGTTCTTAAATCCTCCTGCTACCTGTTTTCAAACATAAGGTTTTAATAGAACAAAGCCATACTTAAGTTACATATTATCTATGGCTGTTTGTGTGACACAATGGCAGAGTGAAGTAGTTGCAACAAAGACAATAGTACTAAAATATTTACTAGCTGGCCTGCTAGTTTACAACTCCCTGACAAGATATACAGTACATTGTTATTATTTTTGCCTTACACAATGAATTATATTTTAGAATAATTAAAAATGTAAAAATAATTAATATATTCTTATTTCCCTCTGAAATATTATTGCACTGTAGAGATATGAAAAAGTATATACACATATGTGTACATGTGTGTGTATCTCTCATTTGCCTAAAGAACTTCTTTAACATTGCGGATTAGGTCTGCTGGCAATTAATTACTATTTTTGTTTGCCTGAGAGTCATTAATTATTCTTTACTTTTGAGGATTATATTTCCTGTTATTGATATCTTGGTTGACAGATATATTTTCTTCCAGCCATATAAAAATATCATCCTTATTGTCCATTTTATTCTTGTCGCATTGTTTCTGAGGAAAAATATACTTTCATACTGATCCTTATTCTTCTCTGCATAATGTGTCATTTTTCTCTGGCTTCCTTTAAGAATGTTTTCCATCTATGGTTTCACAAGTGTCAATACAATAATCCCAGATGTGTGTGTCTATGTGTGTGTGTACATGTGAATATGTGACTCTGTACATACATGCACACACACACTTTTGTTTGGTGTGCATTCTGACTGGTGTTCACAGAAATGTATTTCAATTTGTGTAAAACCATCTAATTTGGGCCATTTTTCTTTTACATGTAAATATTTAATGCAGTATTTTTCCTTAAATCTCTGTATTTCATTCCACCCATTTTTGTATGTGATATTTTTAATATAATCAAACTGTAAAGGTTACTAAAGTTCCATTTTTTTCATTTTCCTATTTTTAAAATCTTTTATTGGCTAAATCATTCTGTGAGCATCACATCTGAAGTAGTCTTCTACATTTATTATCAAACACAAGCATCAAGACATCAACATTATTTTTGTTATCATGAATAATGACCTCCAGTTACTGGTTTTTGTCATTTGTGAAACATTCTGTTTGTTTGTTTTATCCCCAATATTTGTGTATGTTTCATGAAGGCAGGAACAGGGCAGTCTTGTTGTCTGTTCTGTAACCCTGCCACAAAAACCAACTCAGTACAGAATTCATTCTCAGTAATATTTTTTGAATGAATGATTATAATACACTTTTAATACTATTTGTATTTCTGGTCACATTAAATTTTATGAGCTCTCACTTTATTTTCAGAAAAAGTAAACTGAGTTGATCTGATATTAAATTTTATATCAATCTATAGACCTTTGAAAATTGTCCAAATTTACCATTCAATTTTCGTTACGTATTTCTATTCCATTTTGAATGTTCTTTCTGAGGTCAGGAATTATTATTTCCTAAATCCTGAGTATTTTTAGAAATAGACTTTATATTTTTAAATAATTTGAAATGATCATAAATGGATTATTGCTTACTTCAACATTTGTGACATATTGTTTTAAACATATTGAGCTAAACAATATTTTATTCAAAGACAAATTAAACTTACTATAGGTCATCTTATTCTGTAATAATCTAAAATGTAGTAATAATACAAATGAGGAAACAAATTTCTACCCTGTACAATTATTATTAGCTATGTCTTCAGAGTACTTTTTGATTCCTTATTAGTTTTTCATTCTATTAAAAACTATATATCATAAATTATTTTTCTCTCCTTACGTAATTTAGGCTGAAATTAGAAACATATAAGTTCTTATCATGTTTTGCACATAATATATAAGTTTTTAGAAATCCATTTAGCCCAAATTTTTGTCATAACAAAAGCATCATGTGTTTTTTATATTTTTGTTTACCAATTAATTATAACTAAATACATGTTTTATATCTAATAAAACTTAATACACTGAAAAATACCCAAGATACATACTATTTAGGTAAATGATTATAAAACAAAGTCTTGAAAGCCTAAATATTTAAAGAGCTTCAATATGATTCATTAGGGTATTGAACAACTTGTCCAGAATGTTTTTGAAAACAATTAGATTACTCCATGAGCATTTTAGTATTAATAAAATGCTGTCGTTAATGATGAACAAGTTTAGCAAAAAATATAAACTATAATTAGGTAGTAGAATAACTCACTGTGTAGCTGTTAGAGAAGCTCAATAATCATACTGAGTAATTTTTGTTACTCTATGATACACTTCAATAGAAATAAGCTCTAAATAGATTTCCTTACAATTAATAGCTTATTTTAGCTTATTTTAATTTGAAACACAGTACTGAAAATTCTTTTCTGATTTTATACATTTATCAAGGATTCTGAGATATATGTACATGCAACTACATATCTTAAGGAAGATAGGTGAGCGATATTCATTATTGGCACCAAAATAACAAAATGGAGCCTAGTAGTGCAGCATTTAATTAAAAACTTATTTAATGCTGATAGTAATAGAAACTTGGTATATTAAAATATAAGTAAATAAATTTTAACTTAAACTACAGATATTGCATATGTAGTCTTAAGAGCAGATCTGAACTCTCACCCAAGGAACACCTGTAGCATGGACGCGCAGATACTTAAGTGGAACACCATTCACACGAAATTATTTTACTAATGTTATTTATTAACTTTATTAATAAGTCTTTTCACATCATTCAATTCACTTTTTATCTGAAACTCTTTTTTGCATTAATATAATTATTGCCTTAAAATAGGTTTAAATAAATTATGTACATATAACAGTCAGTCAACTAGCATAAACAGCTTTGGGAAAAAGTCTTGAATCTTGGCAACTCAAAAAGTGGAGGCAGAATTGTTCAGGTGTTAGCATTACTCATTCATTGGTCTCATAAACTTCGTTTAAGTTAGGTTGGGTTGTATTTCAGCATAAGTAGTATATATTGTCTCATGAAATGCTGGAAAGAGATTATTGAAGGGAAAAGGAAAGTAGCCACTAATGGATATACATTATCAAGGAAGTTACCAATGTAGGTTACTAGAATAGAATCCCACTGGAGCCTCAGAAGTGCAGTGTAAAACACTCCTCTCAGAGCTATATCACCTGAGTAGTAAGAGACGTGGGGTATTTTTTAATCATCTTCTGTCACTCATTGATTGTAGAGTAATCACTATTAGTGCTAATTACAGTACTTCAAGCCTGGTTTTGAGGGACAATATGAGACCTGAAAGAATGAAAAAGTCCCCCACAAAGGAATGCCGGTGATGGGAATTGGATGTCAGCACAGTGTTAATGGAAGTGCTAAGAGGACAACATATGAGTAATTGCCCAACCTTTTCACTCATTTGAATTTTATTATTTCAAAATTACTTTAAACTTAAAAATATTGCAAGAATAATATAAAGAACAGTCATATATCCTTTCTTCAGATTCACATATTAACCAATAAAATAAAGAGACTGAACTGTACCAAATTACAAGAAATTAAAGGTAGCATACATTATATAGCAGAGTCTAGATAATTTTTATTATGTATTACTAATAGAATTGGTTTAAAAAGACAATTCTGACATAATTATATTTTCTGAATTAGAACACATACACATTTACACATGAGAATAATGCAAATAAAATATTTCATGACCATCTCTATTGTATTTCACTCTCTGAATTTTATCCAGCTTTATGTCCTAATAGGGTTGAACTGGTTAGAGAACTAGGAAGAAAATGACTTCAATAAGAGATCCATTTTATAAGGCTGCCAAAGTTACAGCCCATCCATATGCTATCCAATTATAGTTATCAGCTGTTAAATCTTACTGCCAATCAGAGAATATTTAACACTTCAAGAAGTAATAAATGTTGAATTCATGCTAAAGGGAAAAATGTGGAATGTTGAACGATAATAAAGGTTCCCAGTTAAAGTTTAATTATATAAAGGAGCCAGAACAAAATGAAACCCAACAAAAACAACTTTGGTAGCAGTGAAAGCCAGGAGATACGGGCTTCTATATAACATACCTGATTAAAGATGATACATGAAATGCATTTACATTTAAAATAAACAAAATTGCATTAGATAAATATCTACTTAGCAGAACAAGCTAAGGCCCTCACAAACCTGCCACATGTTTACAAAATACATAAAGGATAGCACCAAGTGGTGACTACACTCAACAATGATTTATATTATATTTAAAAGTAACTGAAAGAGTATAATTGTAATGTTTGTAACATAAAGAAATGATAAATACTTGAGGTGTTGGATACCCCCATTTACTCTGATGTGATTATTACACATTGTACCTCCTGTATCCCATAAATATATACACCTACTACATACCCATGAAAATTAAAAATAAAAAAAATTATAAAAAATGAAAAAGAAGGAAGAAAAGAAAGAAATAAAGGAAGGAAAGAAAAAGGAAGGAAGGAAGGGAGGAAGGAGGGAAACTATATCCATAGAAATATATCCTCAGGCAGCCAGGCACGGTGGCTCACACCTGTAATCCCAGAACTTTGGGAGGTTGAGGTGGGAGGATCACCTGAGGTCGGGAGCTTGAGACCAGCCTTAGCAACATGGAGAAACCCCATCTCTATCAAAAATACAAAATTAGCTGGGCGCGGTAGTGGGCACCTCTAATCCCAGCTACTTGGGAGGCTAAGGCAGGATAATTCCTTAAACCTGGGAGGTGGAGGTTGCAGTGAGCCGAGATCGCGCCATTGCACTACAACCTAGGCAACAAGAGCAAAACTCCATTTCATGTATACATATATATCTATCCTCAGGCAAGAATGAATGAATATTGAAATCAGAAGTGAAATAAGCTTTTATTTAAATCAAACATTCTGTTCTACTCTTGGAAATTTTAGACAAGAAAATTGTTTTCAGAACCATAAAGTTTAGAAGATTTCTAAAATAGAAAAGAATGAATGAATAAACTGAGAGCAAATCAAAACAAACAAAGGTTTTTCAAAAAATTGTGTCACACAATGCAAGAGAAGAATATTAAGCAGAGTATCACATGGGTTTTGCTTAGGGGTGAGACAAAATTAGCCCTAAACTAAATGCTGCTATGCTTCAGCCAAACAAATTTTAGAGGCAAGAACTGATAGGATAAAACCAATTCCAAGTAACTTACAAGTTTCGAAAAGTTCAAGAATATTTTTAGAAATATAAAATATCTAGCACACAACAATGAAAACTTAAAATGTCTAAAATCTAATAAGAATTACCAGACATAAAAATGGCAGGGGACCTGGTAGAGACATGGTGGTAGTGGGTGGGGGAAATATGTATACATACACAAATACACACACAAAATATCTAGGGATGAAAAACTACATTGTCTAAAACGATAATGCATGGGATGGACAAAAAGCAAGGGCAATATATGGAAAGCAGTTAAAAATGTGGTATTTATTCATCCAACCATATTAACAATCGCTTTTAATATGAAATGTCTAAATATACCAGTTAAAAGAGAGACTTTCAATGGGATTAAAAAACACAAGGCCAAACTATATGTTGTCTATATGAAACTTTAAATATAATATCATAAAGTAAAGGCTTAGAGAAAATTATATCAACAGAAATCAAAAGAAAGCTGGAATAGCTATATTAATCTCAAACAAAGCAGAATTCAGAGCAAAGAAAATTATCAGGGAGTAACATTATGTAATGATAAAAGGGTAAATTATTCAGAAAGGTACAAAAATCCTTAACGTGAGGTGATTAACAATGGAACGTCAAAATATGTGATGCAATAACTAATAGAGCTGCAAGGAGAAACAGAAATATCTACTATTGTAGTTGGAGATTTCAGTACTCAACTATCAGTAACTGACAGATTCAGCAGGCAGAAAATCAGTAAGAACATAATTGAGTTGAACAGAAACATGAGTCAGTCAGGCAAGGTGGCTCATGCCTGTAATCCTAGCACTTTGGGAGGCCAAGGCAGGTGGATCACCTGAAGTCAGGAGTTCCAGACCAGTCTGGCCAACATGGTGACACCCTGTCTCTACTAAAAATACAAAAATTAGCTGGGCGTCCTGGCAGGCACCTGAAATCCCAGCTACTCGGGAGGCTGAGGCATAAGAATCGCTTGAACCCAGTAGGTGGAGGTTGCAGTGAGTAGAGACCGCACCACTGCACTCCAGCCTGGGCAACAGAGAAAGATTCTATCACAAACAAACAAACAAACAAACAACAACAACAAAAAAAACATGAGTCAACTAGATCTAGCTGACTTCAGCCAAAAACAGTAGAATATTAATTTCTCTTAAATTCACATGAGATGTCACTAAAATAGAGTACATTGTAATCATTAAAACACACTTTAACCAATTTAATAGATATCATACACAGCATGCTGTCACACCACAGTAGAATTCAAATAGAAATAAATAACAGAAATACCGCTGAAAAATCCCCAATATGTGGAGATTAAACAAGATAATTAAGTAACGCATGGTTAAAACAATAAGGCTCAAAAAATTAATAAGTATTTTGAAATCATGAAAATTATAATACAACTTTTTGTGGGATGTATTGTACAAAAATGCTTAGAGAAAATTTTGTACTGCTGAATGCATCTGCTAGAAGAAAAAAAAAGATAAAATTTAAAAACTTAAGTTTCCATAACAAATTAGAACAAGAGAAAATTAAGTAAAAAATAAGCAAAAGAAAATATATAATAAAAATTAGGGCAGAAATCAATGAAATTGAGACTAGGAAACAATAGAGAAAACAAACAACCTCAAACTGTATTTTTTTCTGAAAAGATCAGTAAAATTCAAAGCTCTAACAAGGTTACCAAACAAACAAACAAAAAGACACAAATTACTAATATCAGAAATGAAATAAGGGTCATCATTACTGATTCCCTGAACATTAAAAGGATAGTAACAGAATTTTATGAAAACTATATGCTTATAAATTTGATAACTTGTATGAAATAGCTTAATTTCTTGAAGGACACAGACTACCGAAACTCACACAAAGAGAAGCAATCTAAATAGTCCTATATCTATTAAATAAGTTAAATAAATAATTTATATCTTTTCAAAACAGAAAGAACCAGGCCCAGATGGGCTCATTGGTGAGTTCTACCAAACATTTAAGGAACGGTCTTAACTCATTCAAAAATCCTAATAACAAATTAAGCAAATAAATTACAAGAGTGTAGACCAGTATCTATATCTCTTGGACACAGATGCAAAAATCCTCAACAAAACATTATCAAATCAAATATAAAAATGTATAAAAAATTATCCACCATATATAAGTGAGAGTTATTCTAGGTTGGCAAGGCAGGTTCGTCACTAAAAAATTAATACAAGCATACATTAGCAATAATGTGGGTTTAGTTGCAGGCTACCGCAATAAAGCAAATATCATGATATACCAAGTAACACATTTCTAAAAATTTTCCAGTCCATGTAAAGGTTCTGTTTATCCTATACCATAGTTTGTTAAGTGTGCAATAACATTATGTCTAAACAATGTAATACTTTAATAAAAATTACATCATTGCAAAAATTGTGATTGATCATCTGAACCTTCAGTGAGTCGTAACATTTTTGCTAGTGAAGGGTCTTGCCTCTGTGTTGATGGCTGTTAACTGATTAGGGTGCTAATTGCTGAAGGCTAGAGTAGCTGTTGCAATTTCTTAAAGAAATACAACAATGAAGTGCGCCACATCAATTGATTCTTTCCTCCATGAAAGATTTATCTGTAACATGCAATGCTGTTTGATAGCATATCCACAATAGAACTTATTTTAAAATTAAAGTCGATCCTTTCAAACCCTACCACAGCTTTATGGACTAAGCTTATTTTGAATATTCTAAATCCTTTGTTGGTATTTCAACAATGTTCACATTATCTTCACCAGGAGTAGATTCAATCTCAAGAAATCACTTTCTTTGCCCAGGAATAAAAGCAACTCCTCATCCATTCAAATTTTCTCATGAGATTGCAGCAATTCAGTCCCTTCTTCCAGATCCACTTTAATTCTAGTTGTCTGGCTGTTTGCAACAGATGTGAAGTTACTTGCTGCAGTGAAATCTTGAATCACTGAAAGTCATCCATGAGGGTTAGAATCAACTTCCTCCAAACTCCAATTCATGTTGATATTTTTACCTCCTCCCATTAATCACAAATGCTCTTAATGGCATCCGGAAAGAAATGCTTATTTCTTTCCAGAATGTTTTTAATTTACTTTTCCCAGGTTCATCAGAAGAGTCACTATCCATGGCAACTACAGCTTTACAAAATATATTTCTCAAGTAATAACACTAGAAACTCAAAATTATTTTTTGGTCCATGGACTGTAGAATGGATGTTTTGTTAGCGGGTATGAAAACAACATGAATCTCTTTGTATTCCTCCATCGGTGCTTTTGGGTGACAAGGTGCATTGTCAGTGAGTAGTGATATTTTGAAGCAAATCTTTTTTTTTTTTTTCTGAGCAGTAGGTCTTGACACTGGGCTTAAAATATTTAGTAAACCATGTTGCAAACAGATGTGCTTTGTTTGTTTTTCCATTTATAGCACACCAACATAGATTTAGCATCATTGCTAAGGGTCTTAGGATTTTCAGAATGGTAAGTAAGCTTTGGATTCAACTTAAAGTCACCAGTTGCTTTAGGCACTAGAAAAAAAGTCAGCCTGTCCTTTGAAACTCTGAAGCCAGATATTGACTTATCCTCTCTGGCTATTCGAGTCTTAGATTATATCTTCTTCCACTATAAAGCTGTTTTGTCTACATAGAAAATATGTTGTTTACCTTCTTCATTAATGATCTCAGCTACATCTTCTGGATAACTTGCTGCAGTTTCTGCATCAGCACTTGCTGGTTCACCTTGCACTATTTGTTTTGTGAAAACAGCTTCTTTTTTTCCAAACTCATTAACTAATCTCTGCTAGCTTTCAACTTTTTTTCTTCGGCTTCCTCACTCTATAAGCCTTCATTGAAAAGAGTTAGGCTTTTGTTCTGAATTAGACTTTAGCTTAAGGGAGTGTTGTGCCTGGTTTTATCTTTTCTTCAGACCACTAAAACTGTCTCCAGATCAACAATAAAGCTGTTTCACTTTCCTATCATCATGTGCTCACTGGAGTTTCCTTCAAGAACTTTTCCTTTTCCTTCAGAAGTTAGCTGTTTGGCACAAGAAGCCTAGCTTTCAGTTTATCTCAACTTTCAACATGTCTTTCTCTTTATGCTTTATTACTTCTAGCTTTCAATTAAAATGAGAGATATGCATCCCCTTCCTTCACTTGTATACTTAGAGTTGATTATAGGGCAATTAATGGACCTAAGTTGACATTGTTGTCTTTCAAAGAACAGGAAGGCCTGAGAAGAGGGAGAGAGACAGGGAAATGGCTGGTGAGTTGACCAGTCAGAACACACACTCTTATTAATTAAGTTTGCTGTCTTAAAGGGGCATAGTTCATGGTGTCCCAAAACCATTAACATGGTAACATCAAAATTCAATGATCACAGATCACTGTAATGGATATACAGATAATAATAATGAGAAAGCTTGAAATATTACAAGAATTACCAAAATATTATACAGAAACACAAAATGAGCACTTTTTTTGGGAGGGGGGCAGGAAATTGGTATTGACAGACTTGCTTGACACCAGATTGCCACAAACCTTCAATTTGTTAAAAAGAAAGTAATATCTATGAAGTACAATAAAGGTAACTGAGGTATACTTGTAAATATAACTCATCACATCAACAGGGTAAAGAGAAAAAATTATGCTGTCATATCAATAGATACACAGAAAGCATTTTCTAAAACCCAATACTCATTAATGGTTTTTTTAAAATCTATACAAATTACAAATAGAAGAATACTTCTTCAACTTGAAAAGAACATCAACAAAAATATTACCGCCAACACCATACTGATGGTGAGAAGCTTAATGCGCTCTCGAGTAATGGGAACAAGGAAATGATGTCTCCTTTCACAACTCCCGATGTACATCATACTTAGCTAATGCAAAAAGAAAATAAAAATAAATAAAATATATATTGATTGTGAAAGAAGAAATAAAACTGTATTTGTTTACAGATGTTATGTTTGTCTATGCAGAACGTCCCAGAGAATCAACAACAACAAAACCTACTAGAACCAATAGACAATTTTAGAAACATCGCAGGATACCTGTTAACGTACAACAGTTTATTATTTTTCTATATACCTGCTATGACCACTTGAAATTTTCAGTTGAAAAATACAATACCATGTACATTAACACCAAAATATGATGAGTACTTAGATATAAATATAACTAAATATACACTTGAACTGTATGAGGAAATCTACAAAGCTCTGATAAAAGAAATTTTAAAAATCTAAGTAAATGGATAGATATTCTATGTTCACAGAAAGGGAGACTCAACATGTTAAGAAGTGTCTATTATTTTCAAAGTGGTATTCAGATGCAACACAACCTAATCAGCCATATTGTGGTAGCTGAAAACCTGATTTTAGAGTTTATGTAGAAAGATATAAAACTTAGAATAACCAGCACAATATTGAAGAAGAAGAACAAACTCAGAGGAGTAACACTAATTTAAGACTCTCTATAAAGATACAGTAATCCAAACAGTGTGACTTTGATAAAATAAATAGATTATTAAAACAGAATAGAGTGTCTAGAAATAGCCCCACACAAATAGCCAACTGACTTTGACAAAAAAGCAAAAATACTTCAATGGAGAAAGAATATTGTTTTCAACAAATGCTAATAGAACATTTAGATGTCTATATGCAAAAAATGAATCTAGACACAGATCTTACATCTTTCACAATAATTAACTCTCAATAGGGATCATATACCTAAATATTAAACTTGAAACTATACAACTTTTAGAAGATAACATAGGAGAAAATATAGGTGTCCTTAGGTTTAATGATGACCTTTTTTAAAAATAGATTTTAATTTTAGAGCAGTTTTAGGGTTACAGTAAAATTAAGTGAAAAATACAGAGATTTCCCATATACCCTCTGACCCTTACACATGCACAGCCTCCACCACTATCAATATCCTACATAGGAGTAGTACATTTGTTATAATCAACAAATCTATAATGACACACTCACATCACTCAAAGTTTATTGTGTACATTAAGGATCACTCTTGGTATATGATATTATACGGGTTTTGACAAATGTAAGGTAATATATATCCACCATTACGTTATTATACAGGATAGTTTCACTGCTCTAAATATCTTCTGAGATCAAACTATTTATCCCTTCCTCCACATCAACCCCTGACAACTACTAATCTTTTTACTCTCTCCATAGTTCTGCCTTTTCTAGCATGTCATATGGTAGGAATCATACAGTATGTAGCCTTTTCAGATTGGCTGTTTTAATTTAGTAATATGCATTTAAATTTCTTGCATGTTTTTTTCATGGCTTAATAGCTCATCTCTTGTTATTGTCTAATACTATTCCATTGTCTGGAAGTACTATAATTTATTTGCCCATTCACCTACTAAAGGGCATCTTTGTTGCTTCCAAATATTGGCAATTACGAGCAATAATATAAACATTTGTGCATAGATAGATTTCCGTGTGTACAGAAGTTTACCACTCATTTAGGTAAATACCAAGTAGCATATACACAGTTACATAGATGCATAGGCACGCGCGCACACACACACACACACATACAGAAGTAATACAAATGTTTTAATTGAAATAAAAAAATTTCCTTCACAAGAGCATCAAATAATAACAAATAATTAAGGATAAACCTGACAAAACATGTATAAGACTGGTACATTGACTACTAAAAAACATTGCTGAAAGAAATTAAGGAAGAATTAAGTTAATTGAGTGATATATTTTTTTCATGCATTAGAGGCTTCAATATCATTAAATGTCAGCTATTGATTAACTTATCTATAGATTCAACAAATTATATATAAATCCCAACAGATATTTTTGTACTAATTGTAAGCTTTATTTTAATTATCTAAGTAATAAACATCATGTGGAATAATTGGGGTGTGTTTTAAGGTAATTCAATTTGTTTCTTTACCATCTTTCTCTCTAATACCAAGTTACTATTTTTTTTAGAATAATCTACTAAAAATACGGCCTTCTTATTTTTTTTTTCTTTTTAAAAATTGCTCACAATTCTTCAAAGCTAAATTTTGTAATTCATTTATTTAAAATTGCAAACAACTTTCAATCTCTCTTAACCATGCTATTATGTTTTAATTCAGAGAAATGTTATTACTTTCCAATTATTTTACTTTTCTCTTCATTTTCTGGGGTTGAAAATATTCATAGAAAAATAAGATTTTTTTTTTTTTTTACAGTGGTCTTAGTTCCACTTGCCAAAGATTGCTCTCCTATTCCCTTACTTACTTGTAATTGTCTCACCTTCATCTTAGTTCCTTGCCCTTCACTTTTAACCTAGAAAAGAGGCTGGGAATAAAAGGAGATTGAATTCAGCAAAAAGATATTATGTTGTTTCTTTTTCTAACACTCAAACTATACCTAAAAGAAATGTATTACTCTTGTGCTATATCCATGTTCCCTTTTCTCATCTCCAAATAACTCTCTCTAAATCAAATGCAGAAAGGGAATGTAAGCAAATAGCCTGTTTGGTCAGTATTAATTTGATATTACTAGGGTTTAGAAAAATGGACAAAGTTTTTTTTTAATCTTATGACTAAAATTTTCCAGACTGAAAAAAAATAACTGCTTCATCTCCAAATCAGAATACGTAGTAAATTTTAGCAGTAGAATTTTTGACACACAAATTTTTTCACTTGGAAAAAAAAATTACAATTAAATGTTCATATGATATAAGTCAATTATATTTTAGTCTTGATTTATTAATCTGCATTGGGCAGCTCAACTTTAACACATGTAGTATTGCTTCAAATACAATACAGTGATATCATAAATAAGACATAAAATTGTTATAATGCTAATCTCATGATTGTAAGAATAAAAATTAAATTATTCTTAAAATTAAATTAATGTATTTGAGAGAGATTTTTCAAAGATTTAAACAGATTGTTTGCAGCATTTTTGTCTCTAAAAGTGAGGTGAATTAGATGAGCCTTATAATTGTTACCAGATTTTTCAAAATATTAAATATAAAACACTCTTCCTGATCTAAGATCAAGTGCAATGTGAAGAGATAACTAAAACTAGAAGACAGTGAAAACCTGGATAAATAAATACAAAGCTTACAGAATACATCTTTGTAGTAATTATTTATTTATTTGCCATGTGATACCTGTTTTTGAAATTTTTATTAAATACATATAATGTGTAGGATACCACTGGATGCTGAAATCAATTTATTCTGGATTAAAAATATATTTTTTCAAACACGGCCAATTTTAGTAAGAAGACATTTATATTCACCCCCTTAGGAGAGATGACAGGAAAGCAACTACAGAGGTGTATAATATGGTAATTTATGCAAATATATTGAGTATGTGAAGAGCAAATAATTAAGTTTAGGCAATGAAAAGACAGGTAAAACTTAGACTTCTCAGTGATTTGTGCATTGGGAATTGTACACCTTCCTGATTACATTAATTGAGGACTAGATGAGGTAGCAATTGTGCAGATGTCATGATGAATACTGCACAGATATGCACAGCTGTCAGCAGCAGGTATGCCACTATTGTGTTTAATTTCAGTGTTATATGCATGTGACAGCTACAGTAATGAGTTGCTAGTGTAAGGTGGACAAGTAGTAAAATTTACTCTTGTCCTAGAAAATGTAAAGGGATTCTAAATCACCTATCAGAAGCCCATAGAATCAGTCCTACATCTGCAACATGGGACGATCACCAAAGAAAAGAGTTTTCCGGAACAGAAAAGAAATAGGTTATTTCTCATATTTTATTTTACATTTTTTTGTGCTAAAGCAACTAGTTGGTATTTACAAGTCACATTTTATTTATCAATAGATAATTTATTATATTGATAAACTATTGGATAATATGGTAGCTTGGGACATTTGTTGCAGTAGAGAATTTTGTCAGACATTCTAATTTAAAAACTAGTAGAGTGGGTTATTTTCTTTCAAGAGGTTGAAATTATTCAATGACAAATATTTCCTTTGTGTGTGTTTCTGTTATTTTCTGCTATCTCTTAGAAGGTCAGTAGGGAAAAATATTGTATTTAAATGTGACATAAATATGATATAATTCTGAGTGGCTAATTAAATATCATTTTTCAATGGTCATAACAAAAGTGGATATTGAAATATTAGCGTTTTGTTAACGAGAAATATCGTTAAATAACATAAATAAAACTTGACATTGTAATTGTGAAATATTTCTGACTTTGTAACAAAATGTTCATTATTTGAAATTACATCTTTTTTCTTGTAATAAAAATACGAATTTTATCCACTCAAAAATCATATATTGTATAACTGTTTTGCAAAGGTAACAGCAGACTTCCACTGATCTATTTTTACCATCTTTTTCAGTTTTTATTGTCCAAGTTGTTTCACACTTGTAGATGTCGTGGAGATTTTAGTGACGTTATTGTTGATATAGATTAAAAGAAAATTCCCTAACACAATCCTCAAACCTCAAGTTTATTACTTACTGTTTAAATCATATAAATTAAACAATTCGTGGTGGCAGCAGTGGCCTATCCAGTGCAGCCACTGTGGAGACTCAGCTGCTGTGGGGGAGGCGTATCTGGGGCTGCACAGTCAAGGGAGCAGGTGGGGGCTGGAAACAATTGATCCCAATAGGAGCCCCAAAGCCCCACTGAGTTGGTGGGCGGGAGCCTGCACTTCTGGGTGCAGCTGCAGCCACCCTGCAACAGCTTCAGACCCCAGCATCCCTGTGTTCTCAGGGGGCTGAGGAGCACCCTGCCCCCGCAGGCTTGGAAGTGTCTTCTCCTATTCCCTGGCTTCTCCTGGCTCCCGGCACCCGGTCTGTGGGAGAGCAAAGGTGCGGATGTGTCCCAGTAGCTGAGCCCAGGTGCTGTCATGACCTGATTGAGTGTGCGCATGCTTTGGACCACGCTGACATGCCAGCCCCCTGTTGCCTCAGGCCCCTCTGGAAACTCTTTCTGAGGAGGAAACTTTGGGGATCAAGGAGCACGGGAGGGAGGCCAGGGGGCTGAGGGAGGATGGGCACAAGCCTGTGGCTGTCCCTTGTTGCATAGAGGCCTGTGGCTGCCTCTTGGTGCAGACAGCGTGGATGCTGTGGAAGGCATGTTGATGGCAGCTGGAGGCAGACGGGTTCCTAGGCAAGAAGGGGCAGGTCCCTGGTGAAACTCCACCTTCAAACCAGGGATGGCCTGAAGCCTGGGGGCGAGACTGCCAGTTTGGGTTAAGTTGTGACCCAGAGCAGAACTTTTTTGATGCCTTTCAGCCAGTCAAGTGGTGCTTTTTCCGGGCCCATCCAAGGACCAATCAGCATGCAGTTCCTCCGGCCCATGGCCCAATCAGCACACACTGACTCCATTCTGAGCCCATAAAAACCCCTAGGCTGAGCCAAACTCATACACTCCTTGGGACTAACTGTTTGTAAATAGGAGCTACCTGCTTTGGGTCTCCTCTCCACTGACAGCTGTTCTGTTGCCCAATAAAGCTCTTCTCTGCCCAGCTCACCCTTCAATTGTCTGTGTAACCTCATTCTTCCTGGATGCAGGACAAAAACTCAGGATCTGTTGAATGGCAGGAGGGAAAGGACTGAAACAGTTTCTTGGCTGGCACGTCACTGAAACACTTTCCTGGCTGGCTTCTCAAGTTGCAAACGGGAGCTGAAGAGGCTGTAACATGTTCCTGGTGGGCTCCCCAACCTGCAGACAGTGACATGCTCTCATACTGTGGAAATGCAGCCTGGCGACCCTTCTGGGGGCCCAGACCTCAGGATTCCCTGAGCCAGAGCTGTAACATTACAGCCCTCCTGCCGTCCGTCAGCATTGGGTGGCTGCCCCACAAAACACGAAGCACTGATAGGGCCAGGGCCAGCCCAGGAGCCACAGGCCGGAGCGGGGTGGCAGGACTGAGAGTTGTAACACAAACGGACTAAAACACATCGCCACAAAACACTTCCACCCACTGCTGCTCACCATACTGCTGGCAATGAGAGGGAGAGAAGAGCTGTGGCCCTTCTGGGAACCCAGACCCCGGGGGCTTCCCGAGTTAGGGCAGTGACACACTCTAACACCCACTTGAGGAGTCCTCAGTTCCTGGCATCTTTGTGTTTTTGGACGCCCCTCGTCCAGACGCTGTTGCTGGCAGCGGAAGCTGCTTGTGGTACCTCTGGTCCAGCACAGTCTTACATGGAACCAGAGCCTGTGATGGCACCTGGAGCTGCCCACCCCGCCACACAGCCGCTGGTGTGCCTGGCTATGTGTAGTGGCCAGACCCCATGCTGACTTGCTCGCTTACACACCACTCGCTGATGAGTGCCTGGCTCAACCTTGGCAGGCGTGGGAATCTTGCTATAGCATGAGCTGAGCACAGCCTGCCTGGCTGAGTGAGTAGAACAAGCCCACCAGGCAAGAGCAAAACTCAAGCAGAGCCACAGCCAACCAGAGGTTTCCCTTAGGATCCTGTGACACAGTCACTAGTTCTGAGCAAGACTATGAACATAAAACAAATTATTGTCTACAAATCTATAGGATTTTTGACAAGCATTATGGCAGGATGAATAAATTATTTTGATGGTATTATGAAGATTATTTTGATGGTATTATGAAAATTTTCCATAAGAGGACACCAAATACTAATTTATTACAATTGTACTCTTTAATTTTATTTTTATTTTTTATACTTTGTAACATTTTGTTGTAGACATGGTGTCTTGCTTTTTGCCCAGGTTGGTTCTTGAACTCTTGTTCTCAAGCAGTTCTCCTGCCTCAGTCTCCCAAAGTTGAGATTACAGCATGAGCCACTGCACCCAGCCTTCCACTCTTTTAAACTTTAATAGACTAAATAGAATCAGTGAAACTAGTATATTACATCATTGTTTTGTCTAATTCAGCCAGTTATGCTGCTTGAAAGCTCTAAATAGATGATTAGATTGATCAATACACAATTCAAGAAATAGACTTTCGATTAATAAATAAGGCCAGGTGTGGCAGCTCATGCCTGTTGTCTCAGCACTTTAGAAGGTCAAGGTGAGGACTTTTGAGCCCAGGAGTTTGAGCCAGCCTGGGCAACATAGTGACATCCCATCTCTACAAAAAATCAAAAAAGTAGCTGGGTGTAGTGCTCATGCCTGTGGTCCCGGCTACTTAGGAGTCTGAGGCAGGAGGATTGCTTGAGCCAAGGAGGTTGAGTCCATAGTGAGCAGAGACCACAGTACTGTATTCCAGCCTGGGCAACAAAGCAAGATTCTGTCTCAAATTAAATACATCAAAAAACAAGTTGCAAGAAAAATGAATTTATATGTGAATTCAATCCTTGATAACAATGAGAGTTCCAATATATACATGCAAGCTATAGTTTATTTAGAAAATATTATCATTGTAGATCATTTTACTTTATTATACACATATGTTGTTAGCTTACATTATTGTAAATATAAGTTAATTCTTAGGTTTGAATACATTATGGAGATTGCAGAACAATGTGTTATGTAACCTAATTCAATGTTTCTTGTGTTTCTTGAAGAGAAAATATCCACAATATAAGTTTTTCCTAATTAAAAGACACTTCAAAAATTGTTTAGGAAATATCTTAAGGTGCTCTTAAAAGATAATGCATTATTTAATACCATCAGCTCAAGAGAAATACAATATTGTGAGTTCATAAAAGCCCAAAAGAAAGTAATGTCATGGAATGGTCCTAAATCAAACTTCTCTGGTTCGTTTTTTGCTCTCTTTGTTGGTTGATTTATTTTAAGAAAACTGTAATAGTATTATCTATACAAAAATATTAAATCAGAGTTAAATATTTCAAAATACAGCATATAGAGGAAACACCTTCCATGAAAAGTAGAACATTCGGCAGTTTGCAAATTATTGGAGTGTTCCAATATTTTTCTTTAAAAATTAATATAAAAAATTTAAAAGGGAAAGAATGCCTTCTTAACCTGAGGTCCACTGAGTAGGCTGTTTGTCAGGAGGTCTCAAAAATTGAAATTCATTATTTTATTGAATTACTACAGTACAGATTTTTGTTTCTCTAGCTTGCACATTCAGAATCCCGGACTTGTGAGACGTGTCAGCCTAGAAACATACAACAAAAATCCACGAGGCTGTTAGTATAAATGGACATGCTAATTTTTTATGTTAAATAATAAATATAACACATATTTGTCAGAATACTCTTTATGTCATGGTCAGCAAAATTATTTTCTAAAGCTAGATAACATGAAAAGCCAATTCATAAAGTTTTATAAAGACAAAGGACAGTAGTAAACCAAGCTAAGTCAATATATGTTTGATGGTATCCATACAAATATCAACCTCGTTGGTTTAGATAACTGGATCAGCACACTTGAAGGCTGTTACCTAAAATCTCATCTCCCCTGGTTATTGCTTGGATGGGTGCTTGTTCTGGGGTGAGCAGATCTGTGCAAACCTACCCTCAAAGTCCAGAAAAGCTGGGAGATTTAAGAAAGAGGCTGGAAAATTCAGTTTCTTGGAAAGAAATGTGAAAAGTAAAATGTTCCTCTTCCAAGTTTCCTTTTTTGTTACAGAGTAAATAATAAGTGTTAGAAATAATAGTTTCTCTTAAAAACTAACTTCCTTCAAGCTTCCTTGCTTTTTGCTAATAACTCTTTGTCAAGGCCTTGTAGCTGTTAAATACAGTAAGGGAGTAAGTACATTCTATGCCCTTATACTTTAACCAAGTTATTTGTTCTGGCCTATAGCCTGCTCAGACACATCCAAATATGCCCAGGCATTTCCCGGCTTACAGAACATGCCGCTTCCTTATTTGGAAATGTTATTATTCTTCTATTTCCATAAACAGCCCCCTTCATTTCTTTGTTCTCCTTTGCGCGTTTACTTATTTAGGAAAGTTTTAAGTTTTTAGCCAATCGGATCAGTCTAGATTGTGTGGTCTGGCTCCAGCCAATGGAAATAGGACGCAGCAGTAAGGACCCAACGCATCAGGGATAAAAAATCCTCTGCTTTTCTTTGTTTAGTGTGCTTTCGTGACAATCAGGCTTCCGAGCAACACCCTTTCTGCAGGAAGTAAAACTGTCTTGCTGGGAAAATTCTTTGAGCACTAGTTCTTCTCTTCAGCACCAAGGAACAAGCATTTGTTTCTAACAGAAATATTTCATAGTGACTTATGAGCAAAGGCCACATCTTGGGCAGTCATGAGGCAAGATGGTGGATTCCTACGCTGTTGCCCCCCAGACGCAGGGCTTATACACCGTAAGTAAAAAATATGTGGTACAACTGAAGTTTACCACTCAGGGATAGGCAAGAATATGATGTGAATCTGCCTATGGGCAGGGTTTATAGTCAAAGTTATTCTCACCTAAGATTAAGTAAGTGCTCTTACACAAGGAAGAGTAGCAACAGTAAAAATCTTAAGAGGCATTCCTGGAACTGGAGTTAATCAGAATTTAATATGGCTGATTAGCATCCAAGATGGAGTGGTTTTAGCCTCCATATTACTGTTAAAAATTCTGTGGGTGAAACTCTTTTTGAAATTATCTAACATGACTGAATAGAACACCGTTTCTTTAGCTATGCAATGTGTTTTATCAATCTACTATCAAAGTCAGTAGGTTGTGCCTATATGGTGGTTTTCCTAATCCTCTTAGTCAAATTCAGAAAGCTTTTTTTAATTGAAATATTCAAGTACTGATAATACATATTTCCTGTATGCAAAGGTATGCCTACAATATTATGTATCTAATTTTATTTAATCCAGTTATGTAAAAGCAAAAATAATAGGCATACAGGAAGATTTAATACAGAATTTTTCCATAAAAAATAAGGTTCCAGGCTGAGAAATTCTTGACAGTTATTTACAAGGTAGAATATTGGGTATGTATTCTAATTGGGTTTGTATTCTTGTGAAAAAGTATATTTTCACAAGATAGTCTTATCTGTCTGAAGTTCATTAGTACTACTTCTCTTAGTGGGTTTCACTACATATTCCTAATTAATATGTGTTATTCCAAGATTTTCTTCAAATAATATTAGATGTAAACTAACATAATTCAAAATTAAGTATATTTAAATAATTCTGATATTGAAACCACCTTTGCAAAGATTATGCAGTGAGAGAAATTAGGCGTGGCTTACTCCATCTTGCTTCTAGCCTCAAAGGCAGGTTGTCCTCACTAATTCCTGGGCATAGGCCAAGCTAACCATGGGAGGAATTTAGTTTATAATTTGACTTTGAAGCAAGGATGATAATAGTTCCTCCCACAAAATAAGCCACTCTTTACTCAGGGACTGATAATTACCTTTGTAAAACGAATGGAAGATCATGACATTAGGGTGATGGGAAAGGTCGGATGATGAATTCTACTGAAATGTAGGCATAGTTTCTATAATTCCTTACTTCTTAGGAGACATGTGGCCATAGTCACAAAATTTTTAACTTCCCCAATTACTCCTATAGATGACATCACTATCGTAGAAACTAAGATTGGTCTTTTAAGATGTTCTTCAGATTTTTGCATCATGGTAATCAACTGACCCCACCTAAACTGGTGTCTCATTACTCAACTGTTCCCGTGGTCCCCACCCACAGGTAGACTCAGAATATGAGGACTATTTTCCATATCCCTATGATTTTTTAACCAAGCAGAAGCATCAGTTCTCTAACCCCCTGCCTACCAAATTATCCCCAAAAATCCTAGCCTTTGAGTTCTGGTGTAGGCTGATTTGAGTAATAACTCCAGTACTTTCACTTGGTTGCCTCTGCGTTACTAAAACTCTTTCTCTACTTCAATACCACAGTCTCAGTGACTTGGTTTTGTCTGTGCAGTGGGCAGGAAGAACCTGTTGGGTGACTACAATATTTACCTCCGTAAATAATTAAAGGCAATTTAATTTATATCCCTGAACAATGCTTCTTAAAGTACTTTCTCTTCTGCTATTCTCCAGCAGTTATGTCTGTTTTAGGATAATTTTAAACTCCACACGCTTCTCACAACAGTGGTCTCTTCTTTCTCGCCTATTTATTTATTTATTTTGAGATGGAGTCTTGCTCTGTCACCCAGGCTGGAGTGCAATGGCACGATCTTGGCTCACTGCAACCTCTGCTTCCTGGGTTCAAGCGCTTCTCCTGACTCAGCTTCCCGAGTAACTGGGATTACAGGTGCCTGTCACCATGCCCAGCTAATTTTTGTATTTTTAGTAGAGACGGGAGTTTCACCATGTTGGTCAGGCTGGTCTCGAACTCTTGACCTCAGGTGACCATGCGCCTCAGCTTCCCAAAGTACATTTTTTTTAATACTGTCATTTATCACCATAAAATTAGAAACATCCAACAAGTAAAAATTCTGTACTTTGCCATCACCTTCTCCAATTTATTTATTCCTATAAGATATAGTTAATCAAGGGGCAGTTGGTTCTCAAGGTTTACTGGAAACTATAAACATTTTAAGACAAGCAACGAAAGGTAAATATTGCATACTCTCGCTCATATGTGGGAGCTAAAAAAAGTGGTTCTCATGAAGACAGAGAGTAGATTCATGGTTACCAGAGGCCAAGAAGGGTAGGAGAAAGGGGGGTGAAGAGAGTTGATTAATAAGTATACATATACAGTTTCAGAGAAGAAACAAGACCACTGTTTGAAAGATCAGTAGAATGATTATAGTTTACAATAAGCTATCATATATTTCAAAATAGCTAGAAGAGAATAATGAAGATTTCCAGCACAAAGAAAATACAAATATTTAAGGTGATGGATATACTACTTACACTGATTTGATCTGTACAAATTATATGAATGTATTAGCCAAATACTTACAAAGTATATTTTGTAGGTGTTTAAATGGTAATTTAATTTCTTATTCCATGAATGTAGCATAATTTGGATCATATTTTTTGCACATATGGATAGGCAAAACTATTTTTATGAGACAAATAAATAGCATTTCTTTTTATCATCTATGAGAAATCATGTATTCTTGATGTCACTGTTTTTCTTCAGATAGTTTCTCCAAAATGCACTATATCTAGTCTCTGATTTTTATGGGTTCCATCAAAAGGTCAATAAATTATTAAAATTCTATAAATATGGCTTTGAAGTGGTAAATGTAAATAATCCTTGTCATAGGATCAGTACAAAGGGTTATATCTCAATAACTGCCATGAAATTTAGAAAAATATCAAATAACTTAGATTTGTATTATCTTGGAAGCTATAAGAAGCAAGAATCATAAGTTTATGTAAAGTATGTGGTTAGACACAAATTTGAGGAAAAAATTTTAAAAAAATGGACAGATCTATGAAAAATGATTGAGTTATTTTAATGTTGATTTTTAGAAATCCCTAGAACCCCAAATGCAGAGGTCTAGAATGAGCCTGTTGAATTTGATTATATCAATTTCCAAATGAGACTATAATAGGTGGAACTTAAAACAAGGGCTTGAATTAAGTTGAATTAAAAGTCTGTTTAGCATGAAAATAACACAAGGCCAAGGGGATGGGGTGAAAACCATCATTTGGGGATGATTAGAGGAATACAATTATGAGACGTAAAAGTCCATAAGAGACAAAATTAGAAGATAGCGAAGAAAGTTAAAGAAAACAGTAATCAATAGTGTAATAAAGAGTGATCAATACTGTAATAGAAAATACCACAGGAGGCAACATGTGAAGAGAAATAAAAATTAAATTTAATGTTTTTTGGTTATGCCTGGCTCTGTTTAAAGTAGTTCTGGCAAAACAGTGAGGGCAGAAAATGGCAGTGAGTGAGGCATAAAGTAGAAGGGAGACAATTAAGCGGATTGCTGAGCACAGACCTTACTTTTAGGAGCTCAGCTATTAAGAATGGCATAAATAAGAGGACAAAACCTTGGGAGGAACTCAAGATTAAGAACTTTTAATAAAACTAAGAAAGAAAATATTAAAATATGTAATTTTTTAAGGAAATTTTGAAGATTGAAGAAAGAAAATATAGTTAAATGATGGTATCAAGGTTCCTGTGAAGTTGGCTTTTAGTAAGAATAGGGACAACTTATCACTGTGCTAGAAAAAAAAGGAAAATATGGTATTTGAGGGAATGGAGGATAGAGTTAAGACATTTCCCTCTTTCAGCCTTCATTATTTTAGCAAAGCAGAAGGCCAGATCATCTACTCAAAGTGAGAAAGAATATGGAGGGTGTTATGAGATGAATTTTGTCTCTCCAAATTCATATGTTGGAGTCCTCATCCTTTGTACTTTGGAATGTGACCTTACATAGAGATAGGGTCTTTACAGAGGAAATTAAAGTTAAAGCAAAATCATTAGGGTAGGCCCTAATCCGGTATTACTGATGTTCTTATAAAAAGGAAAAAAAGGTGGACATGAAAACAACATGGAAGGCAGATGATGTGAAGAGACATAGAGAGAACATCATCTTCTGGCCAGGGAGAGAGGCCTGGAACAGATACCTCCTCACAACCCTGAGAATGAACCGTCCCTGTCAACAAATTGATGATGAACTTCCAGCATTCGAAACTGGGAGGCAATAATATTCTTCCACTCAGCCACCTCACCTGTGGTACTTCGTGATAACACCCCTAGCAAAGTAATACAGAGGGTTAAATAATACATAGACAAAAAACAAACTAAAGATTTTGTTTCAATTACTTATGAAGAGGTCCAAAGCTTTTTCTTTTCAAAAAAATAAAAGGCTAAAATTTGTACATAGTGATGAATAATCACTCCACATTTTATATTTTATTTCGTTTATGAATATTTAACTCAATGAATAAATTTTCACTTGAATTTATGGAATGACTGCAGAACTTCATATAATGAACTCTGAACTAGTAGAAAAATTGTCTGGGAAAATAGTCCTGACTCCACCACTCAATGTCTAAACAAGAATGAATGAACTAAATAAGTAAAATTATTTTTCCTCGCAGATTAACTGGATGTAATTATACCTGTGCATCCACTTCATCTGATTGTCGTAACAACAATGCAAAAATGATACATTTGTCATAACTGTGCAAAATACAAATTTGAAACACATTAACTATAAACATTTTTTTCTTAAAATTTATAAATATAAAACTTTAAAAATATAACTTCACATATTAATATAAATATAGATTACCAGTGATATCTGCAATCATTTAAAATATTACTAAAAAGGTAAAAGTTTTAAATGGCAAAATTTTGGTTTTACTTTTTCATATTAATTCAAGTTAAATGGCTATAAGCAGAAAATAAAAGTTATCTAAATTCCTTACCAACTTAAAGCAGAGAGCATCTGTCAGCATAATAGGCCCTTTAGCCTCCTGCTGGGCAAACTCAGCTAGTAGACATTTTTAAATTGACTGAGTTCTAGAAGAAGCAATTTTTCATACAAAAGCTGGCAGTTAAGGAGGAAAAATGTTTTTATCCTAATTGGATTGGATTTGGCCACTGGGATCTTTTCTATTCACCGTCATAAATTTAGAAACTTTTTGTAAATTTATACCACTCAGGATGTTCACAGTTACCTGGTAAGTTGCCTCACTCAGTTGCTAGTGCTGAGTCTGCTCTTTGCTTCTTGCATAGTTTGTTGCACTCCTTCCCCAGTGGGTTCCTGAAGAATATAAGGAGGCATTTGGATTTATTTAGCAGCTGGTTATCTCCTGCTAATGGCTGACAAAAGGACATCCCTTGAAGATACTACTTGCTTTGCTTTCTTCTTAACTTATCCTGCCTATTTGAGGGTTTGGTTTGTTGTTCAAGCCTGTCAGGAAAATAACATATGATCAAAGAGTTACAATTAACATCCATTATAACATTATGTCAATTGCTTATTCATGTTTTAAAGCAATTGCAATAATGGGTTGCAAACATTGATTGTGTTTTAGCAATTGAACATTATATTGTGATTAAATTAGTACTAGTAACTAAACTAATATTTCTTTTTAAGCCTGCAGTAAAAATGATGACACTTGGATATATGCACAGCTCAGTCATTATAATGAATTGGTTTTCCTTAAGTACAAACACACTTTCTCTGTTTCTCACACACACATGCACACACACATACACACAATCACATACATAAAAAATGATTATTTTCATTGGTTTAATTTTCTTTTTTTCTTTTAATACTAAGCCCATCCTTTTGCAGAACAATGTTCTAATTTAAATAATTAGCATAAGAATTAATTGAATATATTTAACGCTGATTTTCCATTGTTACTAATTATATTTTAAAATTTCAATTCATTATATATTCTCAAAAATAGTATTAAAATAATTTATTTTAAAAAATTCATTCTCTAACAATTGTATTTCCATATAATTTTGAATCATATTTTTCTATTAACATGGGTAGAAAACTATCTAAATGTTATGTATATCAAAAAGAGGTTAAAGAAATTGACAGCCAGACCTCCTGAATGGGTAAGAAGCAGTTAGGCCAACTTTGTTATCCAGAAATGCTCTCTACATCTTCGTACATCCTTCTACTATTGTATGCATAGAATTCTAGAGAAAGAAGGAGAGGAGAATATTTGGAGTTCTTCAGACGAGTAGAGTGCCAAACAAGTAAACAAGCACAAAAGTCTCAAAGAAGCACACACACACACAAAAATAAAATTGGAGGAACTGATGAGAAGGATGTATAGGTATGCTATTCTTGAGTTACATGTGTGCCTACTTAATGAAGCAAAATTACTGTCCAGCCATGTTGCTGTTAGATCAGGGAAAGGGAGACTTGAGCTGAAATGGCAGGTTGGAGGGCAAGGGCCTCCGTGAGTCTATTTCCAGAATCTGCTTTGACAAGATTGTATGTTTTCTTTGAATCAAGTAGGCAGAGTAGTTGGTAGCCAGGCATGAGCAACCTTGCTAAATCTTGGATAAATATGTAATATATTGTCCTAAATGAGTCAGTGTTATGAGTAAAATGGATTATTTATAATTACTTCAGACAAAGGTCATAAAGTGGTAGAGAGCTAACCAAACCACTAGCTCCATGTGCCTTACCACAGTCTCACCTGACCAAGTGCTTGAGGTCACTCATTTCCTACCCTCTGATTTCTCTTAACCAAACTTTAGAATCAGGCTTCTCTGTCCCTACAGAACTCTGCTTGCCCCAAACCTGAACATGCACTAAAAAGCAGAACATATCACCTTATCAGCTGTCCTGAGAACCGATTGATGAGAACTGGAGAATTTTCCTGTCAGATCCCACTGATCATTTCCCTTCCTTTGCCTGACTTCTTATTTATTGCTTATGCTTTCCTATAAAGAAATAATTTTTCTCTTTGATTTTGAGATACTTCCCCTTCCCCTGAGTTCAAATGGTTCTCCCTATTGTAATAGTCTTTCTGATTAAACTCTTTATCTAAGTCCACATGTATTTTTATTTTACACAAAATAAAAATTGCTGTTGGCAAAGCTGCCTTCTTTGAGTTGGAGTGAAACCCCCTAAGGCACCCTGAAGAAAACATTCTTCCTCCCTAAAGGTTATTAATAGAGAGATGGTAGCATAAATGAATGCTGGGTCACATTTACAAACCCAGCTAAGGAAAAATACCTTTGCTCCTTTAACAACGTTCCTCTTCCAGGCCCCACCTCCATATTGTTGGAAGGAGAAAAAGAGTGAAAGATCAGTCCACATCACCTAACTCCCCATCACTAGTACTTCTGAGTCTGAACCGAATTTGGACAGGTGGGTGAGGGAGATGAGGGTAGAATGAGATGAGTAGGTGTAAAGTAAATATAAAATAGTAGTTTCATGCTGAACTCAACTGAACTTTATAACTACTCTAAGTGACAGCAGAACTATCAATCTGCCTTGGATACTTCTAAAGGATATTAAATAGATATTCAACACACTAGGGTTGAATGTAACATTTAGAAATCATCAATTTTTTAAATTTATACTACACTGAGTTAAGACTCTTTGGTGTTATGTTTACTTGCTGTATCAACTAGAATACTTTCATCAAAAAGTTGAAAGAGTGCCTGATTTGCAATGGCTTAAACAAGGATGACCTTGAGTTAGCCTGTGTAGCTACAAGTCTGCAGGAGGCATTTAAGAGATTAGATTAGAGGCTCAATGATACTGTCAAAGACAGAGTTCTTCTCTTCTTTTTGTTTTGCCACCTATATAATAGTGTTCATATCTTTACTTATGAACTGTAAGGGGCTACAAAAGCTGGAAAATAATGTTTTTATGTAATAATGTACAAAGGAGTAAAAGAAGGAGTGTAGCAAACTGATGAGAGAGTTCTCAGCTGTCTGTTTTTATCTGAGAGGAAAATCTTTACCAGTAGTCTCCCTTACTCAACTCAGAGGATCATTACTTTTCATTGCCCAAAATCTCATGGCTAACTTTGAAGAAAGAGACAGTTAGAGAGTAAGTAGCTGGGAATTTTAGCTTCTGATTTTAGAGACATGCTTTGCCAACCTAGAAAAGGCTGATAGGTATTACTGTTAAGTAATGAACTGAGAGAATTTGCCCCACAAGCCTTTCTATTTTGCTAAAATCATTCTAACCTATTTGTAAATCAAGTGAGACAAATAATGGTATCAATTTCTAGTAGATTTCACATGAAACAAGTCGTATGTGTGTCTGTGATTATTAATTTAAATGAATAATTCATTTAACTGAATAAAGTACTTTAAAAATTATGATTGGTTATGTTTTCCTTACCATCTTGTGACCATGCAGTAGACATTACTATTACCAATGTCTTCAAATTTCCCTAATGATAGCAATAGCATCATTCAGTCACCCAAGCTAAGAATGCAGACATCATTAATGTCACATCTTTTACTGTCTTTGCATGCAATAAGGTATTTCTGAAAAATGTTATGTTCCGACTAGTTCTCTAATTTATTTGCCTTGTCCATATATCATTTATTGTTTTCTTGATTTGAGACCTTATCTTCTATTTCCGGAATTTCTGGAAATAATGTTTACTATGTGCTTCTATCTTCAGTCAGACAACCTCCATTCTATACCTCTTGCAATCACAAGCAATTCATTCTTATGCCCCAAATTTTGATGTCTGTTAACTTATGGTTAAGATAAAACCCAAGCTCTCTGCCATGACAACCCCTTTATACTAACCCCAGCAATTTTAGCTTTTGACTTCATACTACATACTACTTTGCAAGAATAAACTACTGTGCCTTTAATCATTTTTCATTTATTCATAATAGTGTTCAATGCTTTCCACTATTTCCTTTACTCGTTTAATTTCTTCTGGAAGTTTGTCTACAGTTTAGATTGAATTAATTGTCTTTATATATTTTTATTATTGTGTTTACTACATGTTATTGTAAAAGTGAGTTAATGTTTCCTATTTAGCTGTGGGATTACTAAATTAAGTGACCACATTACCTATATTGAATGAAGAATCAATGCATGGTTTAATAAATACTGTCCCAATGAACGAATGAGTAAATTACCAAAACTATGCAGAATTGCCTTTGCATTTGCAGCTACTATAGTGGTATTGTAGAGATGATTCATTTAACCCAAAATAATTTGCAGGCAAAAGCTACAAAATAGTAAAAATATAAATAAAGAAATTCAATCGTATCTTTTCCTTTGCTATCTTCTTTACTTCTTTGTTAAAATAAGAAAGCTTCTGTAATGTAACACTCTGCTGGTGTCACCAGCTGCTCCTTTAAAGTTACCTTTTTTGAATCAACCTCCTCTACTCTGACTTCTAAATGCTGGGGTGCTCCAGAGGTTGTACTATCTTGGACTTTCTTATCCATTCAATGTTATCCCTAGGTAATCACAAACCATCCAATGCCATTCCATCATTACATGCCACATATGCATATATGTGTGTGCGTATATAAATGAATCATCAATATTTAAACCTTGCCCAGTCCTCTATTTTGAGTCTATTTGCATCTATTTACTACCTCCAGTTCATATAACATCAAACTTTACCGACGTAAAATAATATTGTCATTTCTCACACTGAACTCAAAAATGTTCTTTATCCAGTTTGCCTCACCTCACTAAAGAAAAAAACTGGCATCACTTGACTTGACAAAAATCTTATCTATAGCCTTGATTCTTCCATTTTTCTCAAGTAAATCACTTCCACTTTTCTCAGTAAATCACTGCATCATGTCAATTCTATCTTCAAAGTCCATTTTAGTCTTTCTACTTCAGTTTGTTTTCATGCCAGCTGCTACCACCCTAATAAAAGTTACTTTTTCTCTTTAATACAAGAGTTCATCTCCTTGCTTCTTATTCCACCTGTAGTGAAATCCATTCTACCCACAGTCACAAAAGATTCTTTTTTAACCATAAATCAAGACACATAATTGCCTTGCTTATTATATTTTACTAGTTTCTCAATGCACATTGAATAAAATTTAATTTCTTTATCATAGCTTTTATGCCCTACATTATTGTTTCTACTGTCTACATATTTGACATCAAACCCTGGGATCTTTGTTCTCATGCACTCAGTGTACTGGTTTTCTTTGTATTCTTCAAACCAGCTAAGTCAGTTCCTTCTTCATAACCACTGTTTAGAACTCTATCCAGCCAAACAACACCTCTTCAAATAGTCTCTCTTGACTATCATAACTTATCTCGCTGCAATCATTTTCACACTACAGGTTTTTTCTTTACCAGTCTTATCGGTCTGGAATTGTCTTTTTAAATATTATTAATTATTTCTAAACTTTTCTTCTAATATGTAAGTTCCATGCTAATATGAACACTATCTATCATATTTACCACTGAATGTCCAGTGTTTACGTATGCATTCTCCATATTAAAACAGTGACATGTAGCAGAATAACCACTGAAAATGGGCTTAGGTACATAAAACTGACTGTATCCACACTCTAGTATTTATAATGAAAATGACCTTTAAAAATGCATTTATTTATCTAGATCAATTAACACATTTGTAAGCTAGTAGTTTACATGTGTTTACTTGAAATGATTGCCATGAAAATTTAATAATGTATACAAGAATAACTCTATCCAAATCTTAAAATGCTATACGATTCCAAGTTTTAGTGATGTTATATATATATATATATATATGTCTGTTGAAGCTACAAAGCCAGAAGACAGATTTCTACAATTCATGTAAGAATTCTATCTTTTCTAACAAATTGAACTTGGATAGAAGCTTGGTCATCCATAATCTCCATGTTCAAAAGTTGTATAGAAAATGACATGTGTTCTGTTTTAAGAATAACTTGTTTCTAAAAATGCATTTTTAAAATGTTTATAAAAATAAAAGCCACTATGATTGTCAGGAGGATTATTTAAACAAATGAACCTTAAGAAGCAGTGCCTTTAAATGTTGGCAACCGTTTGAGCAACTATACACTGGTAGGTATTTATAAGGTTAATTTGCAGGCTGGGAAAAAATGACAATATATTAGAAATCAGTGGCCACTGAAAATAACTGGAAAATGAAAATATAGTGATTTTAAAATTAGAGTATACATCAATGTGAACATATGAGTCAACTGACAGAAATTGAATTTTTAGAAGGCATCTGTTCCTAAGAGTATGCTGCAGTTGTGGATGTTTGGCTAATGAACCAGAGTACTAAAAAATATGTTGTAGCCAAATCCAGAAATGCTTAATTCTGCCCACAGAACTTATGGGGTGTTGTGTGTGTGTGTGTGTTTATGTATGTGTAAATGTGCATGCTTATTCAGTTTCCGGCCAAAAAAAAAATGATGATTTTAGAAGATGACAAAGGGAAAGAAGAAAATGCAATTAAAATAGTTTATTCACTTATTAAATAAAGGTTCTCTTTTAAATTATTTATTTTGTTGGGCGTTTAACCATTCAGAGAGTCAGTAGTTCAACAATAGTTGAGCAAGGGCCTTATGTGCTGAAAGTCATAACAGTGAATTGGTACAAATAATCTCTGCCTTCTTGGGTCTTAAAATTTGTTGGAAGGGAGCATAAGGATACAAAGAAATGAGGCAAATATAGTAAATCATAATAGGTGTTATGTTAGAAGAGTTTAAGGTAGGGGTCCCCAACCCCCAGGCCATGGACCAGTACTTCATCTATATTTAATGCCACTCCCCATCACTCACATTACTGCTTGAGCTCCACCTCCTGTCAGATCAGAGGCAGCATTATATTCTTATGGGAGTGTAAACCGTACTGGGAACTGCACATGTGAAAGATCTAGGCTGCACACTCCTTATGAGAATTTAATGGCTGATGATCTGTCACTGTCTCCCATTATCCCCAGACTGGACCATCTAGTTGCAGGAAAACAAGCTCAGGGCTCCCACTGATTCTACATTATGGTGAGTTGTATAATTATTTCCTTGTATATGATAATGTAATAATAATAGAAATAAAGTGTCCAATAAATGTGATGAGCTTTAATCATACCGGAACAATCCCTCCACTACCCTCCATCCAGTCCATGGAAAAATTGTCTTCCATAAAACAGTCCCTGCCAGGCACAGTGGCTCACGCCTGTAATCCCAGCACTTTGGGAGGCCGGGCGGGTCACGAGGTCAAGAGATTGAGACCATCCTGGCCAACATGCTGAAATCCCGTCTCTACCAAAATTACAACAATTACCTGGGCCCAGTGGCGCATGCCTGTAGTTCCAGCTACTTGAGAGGCTGAGGCAGGAGAATTGCTTGAACCCAGGAGGAGGAAGTTCCAGCGAGCCGACATTGCGCCACTGCACTCCAGCCTGTTGACACAGCGAGACTCCATCTCAAACAAACAAACAAAACAGCCCCTGGTGCCCAACAGGTTGGGAACTGCTGGTTTAAGGTATAAAAGAATACCATGGATGGGGCATTTTACCTGAAACTTGAAACAATGGGTAAAGTAAGACAATAAAGGGTAGGTGGTGTATGATGAGGCAGTGACTACATCTGGAAAGACTTTGAGAGCAGCACTTATGGATTTGGGTTTTATCCTAAAGGCATGTGAAGCATCAGAAAAATGTAAGCCAGATAATGTCATAATTGGATTTTTGTCTTGTAATCTGATATGGTTTGGCTTTGGGTCCCCATCAAAATCTCATGTCAAATTGTAATCCTCACTTGTCAAGGCAGGATCTGGTGGGAGTGAATGTATCACGGGGGTGGTTTCCCCATGCTATTCTCATGCCTGTGAGCAAGTTCTCATGAGATCTGACGGTGTAAAGTGTTTGGTACTTCCCCCTGCTCTCACTCTCTCTCCTGCCACCATGTAAGATGTGCCTTGCTTACCCTTCACCTTCCACCATGATTACAAGTTTCCCCAGTCATACGAAACTATGAGTCAATTCAATCTCTTTTCTTCATAAATCATGCCAGGTAGTTCTTTATAGCAGTATGAGAAAAATGGATTAATACAGAAAATTGGCACCAAGAATGAGACACTTCTATAAAGATATTGAAAATTTGAAAGTGACTTTAGAACTGGGTAGTGGATTGGAACAGTTTGGAGAGCTCAAAAGAAGACAGGAAGATGTGGGAAAGTTTGAAACTTCCTGGAGGCTTAATAGTTTTGACCAAAATGCTGATAATGATATGAACAATGAGGTCCAGGCTGAGGAGGTCTCAGATGGAGATGTAGAACTTACTGGGAACTGGAATAAAGGTGACTCTTGCTATGCTTTGGCAAAGAGACTGGTGGCATTTTGCTCCTGTCCTAGAGATCTGTGGAACTTTGAATTTGAGGAGATGATTTAGGGTATGTGGCAGAATAAATTTCTAAGTAGTAAAGCCTTCAAGAGACGACCTGGCTTTTTCTGAAAGCACATGAATTCACAGAGAGAGGATCTGAAATTGGAACTTAGGTTTAAAAGGAAAGCGAAGCTTGAAAGTTTGGAAAATTTGCAGCCTGACCATGTGGTAGAAAAGAAAAACCCATTTTCTGGGGAGAAATTCAAGCCAGCTGCAGACATTTGCATAAGTAAAGAGGAGTGGAAAGTTAACTGCCAAGACAATGGGGAAAGTGTCTCCAGGGAATGTCAGAGGGTTTCACAGTAGCACCTCCCATCACAGAGCCTGGAAGCCTAGAGAGTAAAATGGTTTCAAGCTTGTCTTCTGTGCACCCAAAGAGCTTTGGAAATGCCTGGATATCTGGAAGAAGTCTGCTGCAGGGACGGAGCCATCATACAGAACCTGTAGTAGGGCAGTGTGAAGGGGGAATGTGGGATTGAAGTCCCCTCGCTGAGTCTCCACTGAGGCACTGCCTAGGGAAACTGTGAGAAGAGGCTACCCTCTTCCAGACTTGAGAAAGTCAGATCCATCAACAGCTTGCACCATGCACCTGGAAAAGCCATAGGCACTCAATGCCAGCCCATGAAAGCAGCTGTTGGGGCTGTACGCTGCAGAGCCACAGAGGCAGATCTGCCTAAGGGCTAGGGAGCCCACCTCTTGCATAAGTGTGACCTGGACATGAGACATGAAGTCAAAAGGGATTATTTCAGTGTTTTAAGATTTATTGAGTGCCTTGAGGTGTTTCCAACTTGCACGGTGCCTGTGGACCCTTTGTTTTGGCCATTTTCTCCCAATTGGAATAGGAGTACTTACCTACTGCTTCTACCCCTATTGTATCTTGGAAGTAACTAACTTGTTTTTGATTTTACAGGCTCACAAGTATAAGAGCCTTGCCTTGTCTCAGATGAGACTTTGAACTTGGACTTTTGAGTTTATGCTGGAATGAGTTCAGGCTTTGGGGGACTGTTGGGAAGGCATGATTGTGTTCTGAGATGTGAAAAGGGTATGAGACTTAGAAGAAGCCAAGGGTGGAATGTTTGGCTCTGTGTCCCCACTCAAATCTCATGTCAAATTGTAATCCCCCTGTGTCAAAGGAGGGACCTGAGGGGAGTGACTGGATCATGGGAGTGGTTTTCCTGATCCTATTTTCATGATAGCAAGTGATTTCTCATGAGATCTCAGATCTCTTGCTTTCTCTCCTGTCACCATGAAAGATGTGCCTTGCTTCCTCTTCCACCATGTTTCCTGAGGCCTCCTCAGCCATGTGGAACTGTGAGTCAATTAAATATATTTTCTTCATAAATTACCTAGTCTCAGGTAGTTCTTTACAGCATTGTGAAAATAAACTAATACAGAAACAAATGTTGATAATAGAATGGATAATATACTGAAGAATAGAAATACTTGATGAGTTGAGGTTTCTGTTGTTAACATTTATTTATTGTTTGGAGTATTTTTGCAGTAATCTAAGCAAGGAATATACTACTTGGACTGGAGTATAAATTGTTGCTAGAGATAAGTAAAGGATTAAATAGGTATTTGTGAAGGAAGCCTTGGAGAATGATTGAGAATTAACTGTGATACAGATGTCAGAAATATGCCTCAGGATTCTGACTCATGGTATGGAAAGCACTGGAAAAATTCCAATTTCAGGGAAAGGGAAAAATTTAAGCTTTAGCATCATTAATTTATGGGTTGTATAATATTCTGAAGGTGACTTCTATAGGTATATTTTTAAAAATAATTCAAAATGCATTTTTGCTTATTGGAATACAATCAGAAATTCTCAGAAGTTCACAGAAAGTGGTTCACAGTGTGATAGATTCTGAATTCTCTATTTGTATAAAATGGTCAACAGCCTATGTTCTGGTTTACTAGTAGAGAAAATAAAATTTTAAAATACCTATTGATTAGCTGATTAGGTATAATTGAGTATTAATTTGCTGGAATTATTCCAAGAAATAAAGTTGAACAAATACTTTTCTAATACAGAAAAGGGGCACTTTTTGAACAGTCTCTTGTATTTTTGGAGTAGCATAGTCAACTAGCTAGCGATCAAAACAAGAGGTTAGAAACCTTGTTCTCTAGCTCCACTTTTTCCTTAGTGGGGCGATCTTGCACCAAGGTACTTATACTCTTTGGTTTTTATTCCCTTTATTCTCATAACATGGAGAAAATGGATGACTTCTAATTAAAACTGATTTCTACACTTCTCATTTTAAAGCCAGTTTTAAACAAACACCTCTTAGACATAGGAAAGAAAAATATATAGATATGAATATGAATATTTAGAAACTAATAGAAACATTTACCAGAGACTTATGAGGAAACAACAGGAAACAGAAATAAGTTATTCTTCTGAATATCTCATGCTGAATATCTCATACTTCTGAAATCCCTTTTTGCTTTTTATAAATTGCCCCTCAATTCTCTATAGTCTACAGTTTTAGCCAATTCATTATCTAATCACCCAACTCTCTTTTCTGTGGTATTCTTTTCTTCTTGAAATATCTTTCTTTTGTAGTATAAATTTTTATTATTTTTAAAATTATTTTATTTACCTTTATGGATTTTCCTTATCTATATAGAAAACCCCATAAAATGTTGAGGTAAAAAGAAAATCAAAAACAAAAACACAAATCCTGGATTCTCATATGATTTATGGTCTATGTCAGCACTGGGGGTAGCGGGACTGTGGGAGTAACGAAGTCAGAGGAAATAGAGACTGGTAGTCACATTGAATGGGGGTGGACAGAGGCCCTAAATCTAAATTTTTATGGCAGCATAAATGAACTTTAAGAATTCCTACAAGTCTGCTATATTAAACAATTATACTTCCTACTACTATGCTAAATAATATATATGTATGGCAAATATTAATTAAATTACATATTCTGTCCAAGTATAGGTAATTGATTTTATGCACTGACATTTTATCTCAATTGTAGTTTCAGTGTGTTCATTGTGTCAGATTTATTTAAAAACTATCAAATATATTTAAAGACTGTCTTGATTTCTTTCAGTTATTAAGATATTTGACAGATATTCTGTGAGTTCTCAAAATATAAAATCTAGGATATATTCTTCTTTTATTTGGCAATAGAAAAATAAAATATGCATGTATGCTGATGTTTGAAATATTAAAAATCCAGTATAAATGAAATTGAACCCGTGATTTTTTTTGTTAAATGTATATTTATAATGTACTATTTTTACACACTGTCATATCAAAAAGCTAAAAATATCTTGAAGTGTGCCCCAAATTTGAAGATGTACTTAAGTTAAAAATGTAAAGATATATCTACATTGAAAATAATAGACTACAGTATTCATTATGGTTGACAATAAAGAGATCAAAATTAAATATGTCTGAAAATAATATTAGACTACTTTAATAATATTTAATAATATTCTAGTAATATTTTAACATAATTTAATACTATTTTGTGACCATACCTTAGCATAAACTACTTACAATATATATCAGGACCAAAATATTGTTAGAAGAGAAATCAATAATATAAAAACTTTATAAGGTATTCTAAAGGCAAGGAAATTAGAATCAAATGAAAATTATGAGTAGATAGACTTAAATACACGTTTGTGTGCTCACATATAAATATACTAAATCCTGTGATTTATTCACTATACTGTTAATATGATAAATTACTATGATTGATTTTCAGTTGGTAACTAACATTGTATTCCTGAGACAACACAACATTGGTTATTATGTGTTATCTTTTTCTATTACCTGATTCTATATAGAAATATTTTGTTAAGGACTTTCACATGCATTTCATACTTTGTATAGGTCTATGGTTTTACTTATTTCTTGTAATATGTTAGTCTATTTTTGGTACCAGGTGAATGTTGACTTTATAGAATGAATTAGGAAGGGTTTCATGTTCAGGTTTTTTATTTCATTTTGTTCTAATTAGGTAATGTATGTCTTTCCTGGAATGCATTTTTTTTTCATCAAAGCCTTCATATTTATTGTTGCAAACTTATTCCTAGTATACTCTTTATTGTCTTTTAATGTTCATGGGATCTGTCGGGATCTCCTATCTTATATTGCTGATATTGGCACTTTGTATATTTTCTCTGTGCTTCTTAGTCTGGTTAGAAGTTTGCCAAATTCATTGATTATTTCAAAGAACTAACTATTGATTTCATAATTTCCTTGTCTGCTTTTGATTTCTTTAGTCTCTGTTCTTGCTTTTATGATATATTTTTTCTTTCTAATTTTAGTTAGACTTCCTTTTTGTTTTCGAGCTTCTTAAATTGGAACACTCTATATTATTGCTTTTTGTTTCCTAACATAAACACTGCAAGGTATAAAATCTAACATGTTGATATGCTGAATTTTTAGTATAAATCATTTCAAAGTATTTTTAAGTTCTCTGTTTATTTTTTCATTTGATGAATACTTGTTTAGAAGTGAGCAGTTTAATTTTAAAATATCTATGGATTTTTCATAAGTGTTTTTGTCATTAGTTTCCAGTTGAAATATATTATGGTCAGAGAAAACACTTTGCATGATTTCAATTCATCCACATTTTTTGTTATCTGTTATGTGGCCCAGTGTTTCTTCTTCCCATGTGTATTCTATTTCTGGTGAAAAGAATGTAATCCCAGCACTTTGAGAGGTCGAGGCGAGCGGATCATGAGGTCAGGAGTTCAAGACCAGCCTGGCCAACACAGTGAAACCTGGTCTCTGTTAAAAATACAAAAATTAGCAGGGCATGGTGGGGCGTGCCTATAGTCTCGGCTACTCTGGTGGCTGAGGGAAGAGAATCGCTTGAACCGGGGAGATGGAGATTGTGGTGAGCCAAGATGTGCCACTGCATTCCAGCCTGAACAACAAAAAGAGACTGTCTCAAAAAAAAAAAAAAAAAAGTATATTCTACAGTTATGAGTTGATATAAAAAAAGATATAAATATTAGTATTCCTTTTTTTTTTTTTTTTTTGAGACGGAGTCTAGCTCTGTTGCCCAGCTGGAGTGCAGTGGCGCGAGCTCGGCTCACTGCAAGCTCCTCCTCCCGGGTTCACACCATTCTCCTGCCTCAGCCTCCCCAGTAGCTGGGACTACAGATGCCCGCCACCACTCCCGTCTAATTTTTTGTATTTTTAGTAGAGACGGGGTTTCACCGTGTTAGCCAGGATGGTCTCGATCTCCCACCTTATGATCCACCTGCCTTGGCCTCCCAAAGTACTGGGATTACAGGCGTGAGCCACTGCGCCCGGCCAGTATTCTGTAACTTTTAATATGTACAAGGTAGCTAATAGTGTTATTTATATCTTTGATACATTTGATACATTTACTAATTTGGGGGCCTTTCATAACTCAGAGTGGAGTAGTGAACGCTTTAACTCATATTGCTTAATTGTGTATTTATTTTTTAGTATGTTCATTTTTTCATGTAATCTGAAACCTAACGTATGGTTAGGTCCCCATATAGTTAGGTCTTGTTTTTATCCAGTCTGACAATGGCTACTTTTGCATTGAAATATTTAGAGCATTTTTAATATAACTTTTAATATAGTTGGGCTTAATTTTACTACTGTTTATTTTCTGTTTTCCTATCTACATTTTTTCCTATTTTTCCCTGGCTTCTTTTAAAGTGTAAAATGAAAACATACTTTTTAAAATATATTTATATATGTTTTACATATTTTTACAAATACCTATAGAAAACTTAAATGTATATTATTTATATGTGTTATATGTATTATATGTAAATATAAAGAGGTAATAAAGATGGGTGATTAAACCAAGGGTTTTCATCATATTTTATGCATTTTTTTCTGTATAATGCGTTTGTTTATAAAGGAGAAAGAAGTTTTAAAAAACTGTTGCTATAAATGTATTACAGCTACATAGGTAAATAGGCAAATGGATATATACGATTTTCTGAGCATAGAGAAAGTTGTGGGAAGAATAGAAAAACCATTATATCGTATTAGCTGCATTTGTTACCTTACCAGTGTGCCAGTGGAGGAGGAACAAGGAGAAGCTGTTAATATCCTTATCGTGTGCCATTGCGTCGTTATTTATTTACTTAGACACAGGGTCTCACTCTGTCACCCAGGCTAGAGAGCAGTGGCACGATCTCTGCTCACTGCAACCTCCACCTCCCAGGTTCAAGCGATTCTCGTGCCTCAGCCTCCTGCATAGCTGGGAGTACAGGCACACGCCACCACACCCGGCTAATTTTTTTGTGTATTTTTTTGGTATAGACAGAGTTTCGCCATGTTGGCCCGGCTGGTCTCAAACTCCTGACCTCAAGTGATCCGCCAGCCTTATCATCCCAAATTGTTAGGATTACAGACATGATTCACTGTGCCTGGCCTGCCACTGCATCTTTAAAAAATCATATTTTCCTTTACTTTTAAAAAGAAAAAAGATTTTTAACAGAAACATCGTTTTAAATTTTTAAAATTTAGTATGCGTTTCTTAATTAGTTGTCATTTGTAAATATACTTAAATTGATTTATTTTTCTGTAGTACTAAAATTTATATTAGTCAAGGTGAATTCAGTTCAGTTATTTTGCTACTTTTATATTCACTCATTTGGTTATTGCTATAGAGAAACTAACAATTAGTAAATTACAATTCTTATTGCATAACACCACAGAATCTACTTATATAGAACTTAATGTAAGAAAAATTGGCCGGGCGCGGTGGCTCAAGCCTGTAATCCCAGCATTTTGGGAGGCCGAGACGGGCGGATCACGAGGTCAGGAGATCGAGACCATCCTGGCTAACACGGTGAAACCCCGTCTCTACTAAAAAATACAAAAAACTAGCCGGGCGAGGTGGCGGGCGCCTGTAGTCCCAGCTACTCGGGAGGCTGAGGCAGGAGAATGGCGTGAACCCGGGAGGCGGAGCTTGCAGTGAGCCGAGCTCGCGCCACTGCACTCCAGCCTGGGTGACAGAGCGAGACTCCGTCTCAAAAAAAAAAAAAAAAAAAAAAGAAAAAAAAAAAAAGAAAAATTGCTAGTAATTTATGGAAAATAGTTTCACTAGGTATCTTAGATATGCATTATTAAAACAATTAGGTTATTAATATACCCTTTCCATATAAGAGAAATCTTGAGTATATATCTAATATATCAATATATTCTCTTATCACTATCAGTTTGCTAGCTAGTTGCCTAATGTGTTCAATTATTATTTTGAAATTTAATTTTAAGCATAAATTTATTTTGTTTTATGGCAAAATCAAACAACATTAAAAATCAACATAACAAACTTTAGCTCTTTCTGTTTTACATTATTAGAGCCTGTGTTAGAAGCATAATGTCCTCAAATTTCAAAACAAACATCACACAAATTTTGATTTAACTGAAATTTTATGTGCTATTTATACATCCAATGTATGCTTTCTGGTGAGAGCAAATGAAGAAACTTTTCGAAAGTAGCATCCTTATCATGTAGTTTTGTTCCTCTGCAACTTACTTTTGATTCTATGTAAATTTTGTTGCATCAGAGAGAGAAAAAAAACTAATGAAAAAGAGATGCATAAAATTTGATTTTCTATAAACCTTTTCATCTTCACAAGTTGTAAATCCTATTCTGGGGAATCTTTCAGTACAAATAACCTTAAGGGCAGATAAATTGACTGTAGTTAAAGTCACTCTCTGTAAATACTCATCAGTTACAGCCTTTCCCTCAAAGTCCTGTGAGGCTTGTCTTTTCATTCAGTGAAAATTTTGCATGCTCATCTGTTTTCTCTCTCTGAAGTACTAACCTCATGCCAAAATTGTTATTGCTGCATAAACTAATGAGTTCAAGTTATTGTACAAAGTTCTCAAAACTTTGTAATTGCACACATTGTGGAAAATAATCACAAAATATGTTTTAGAATGGTTACTTTTCACACAAAACCTGAAAGTTGTTTTCTGTATTTCTGAAAATAACTAGATCTTATATTAAGCTTTATTTATTATGCTATTGTTTATTTTGTCATTGGATCAGAACAGCTGTGTGTTAGTAACACTGAAGGAATTATGAATCAACTCAGTATATTTGTACTACAGATACATACACTAATATATAAAAAATCACCTATTAGCCTCCTTTTTTTTTTTTTTTTTTTTTTTTGAGATGGAGTTTCACTCTGTCACCCAGGCTGGAGTGCAGTGGTGTGATCTCAGCTCACTGCAGCCTCCACCTTCCGTGTTCAAGCAATTCTCCTGCCTCAGCCTCCCAAGTAGCTGGAACTACAGGCACGTGGCGCCACACCCAGCTAATTTTTGTACTTTTAGAAGATGGGATTTCACCATGTTGGCCAGGATGGTCCTGATCTCCTGACCTCATTATCTGCCCAACTCAGCCTCCCAAAGTGCTGGGATTATAGGCATGAGTCACTGCTCCTGGACTAGCCTTCATCTTTTAAGAATATGAAAAGGAAATAAAACACATATCATATGCATTATCATAATTATATATTAACATATTAGATAAATTTGATACGATTCTAATTTCTGAAGCCCATCAGGATATTCTCAGGGTACTAATTGATCAATCTTAAACATTTACAAAACGATGGTAAGCTCACCAGTATCAATATATTCTCAGACCAACTCAATAACTACCCATAACTTCAGAATCCACTGACTTCCATATTCAAGATGACTCCATTGATTTTCCTATTCAAGATCAGACAAAAGTATTCACTGAGCTGAAATTAAAAGTATTTGCACTCTCTCATTTATCATAACAAAGATATTTATTCTAAAAAAAAATTAAGTAGAAAAAAAAGCTGGTATCTCTTTCTCCTCCTTTGCCATGAAATGTACTCTTAACTTTGAAATAGGACAACTGCAATTATTTTCATGAATTTAGTCAGGGGTGACAATTCATGACAATTCAGTGATCACCAGCTCTCTCTCAATTTTCCCTCTGGAATTTTTAATCAGAGATTAGAACTTCACGCTCTGTGTTTGGTGTCTCTTTTTGTGTCTTTTGTTTATTCTACTTCTTTATTTCTTTGTGGTCCATTTTATTAAGCTTCTTAATATCTACTTTCAATTCATCAATTCTCAATTCAGTGTGCTATTAAATATAGAATTTTTAATATCTGCTACATTTTTCTTTTACAGATATCATAATTAATTTTTTATAAGCAGATTATACTTAATATATTAATATATTATAGTTATATAATTAGTTATTTATTTAGCCATTTCTCAGAATTGCTGCTTAATTTACTATATTCTCTTAATTCTGAATAATTAGAAATTATTTTTATGTGAATTCTTTATTTTTCAAAATATTGAATGCACTATCTTCTACATCTGAAAATTTAACACATCAAACATTTGTAGAGCTATAATTAATGTTTCTGGTGGTTCTTGCTCATATGCCTCATTTTTTTGTGCTGCTTTTATTTTAGTCCTATGAGCTGCTCAATTTTCCTCAGAAAATTCTTTGAATAAATTATTTTAAGTTATCATGATGTTTATTTTGATGTTTCTCGAGAATACATTTTACTTACTTCTCCAAAAACTTGAAGACTCTACCAATCTCTGCTGACATTCAACAAAATTCAGTGAGGGAGGGGCAGGAGCCATGAAGAGTGAGGCCAGACCAGGAGGGTCTTCCTGCAGATGCCCTGATGACAGGCATAAGCACCAGTGCCAAGGGTTTATTCAGTAGGTGGCCACCAGTCACCCAGTAGTGAACCTAGGCGTTGAGCTGGGAAACCTCCTTGACTCCAACTTCTCTGCACAGGAATGGAGAACAACCTCAGTTTCTAATCCAGCAGAGTGGGTGCTTCAGATGCCTGGAGATCTGCCTGTTTGTGGAGCAGAAATTGTCCCCTTGCACAAAGATCTCTGCACAGGAAGAGTGAGACAGGTCAGGATGCTGATCCTGTTAGGCAGGTGTTCCAAAAGCCTGGAAATCTTCTGGGCATGGAGCAGAGAAAGTCCTACTACACCAAGATCTATGCCCAGGAATGTTGGGGCAACTCAGGCTGCTGAACCAGCAAATGAGTGCTTAAAATGCCTGGAGATCTACCTGGGCATGGAGCAGAGAGAGCCTCACTGCACCACCATATGTGTCCAGAAAAAGTGGGGCAGCTCAGGCTGTTGGTCCAGGCAAGCAGGTGCTCCAAACGCCTGGATTTCTAACTGGGGATTGAGCCGAGAGGGCCCCGCTGATCTCAGGGGAGCAGAGTGCAATGCCCAGAAATGGCAGCAGCCAGTCAGTTCCAGGTCGCCAATCTAAATCCTACTGCAAGTCTTGTCTCCCATAGAAAACTGCAGCTGTAGCAACTCTCCTCCCAGGCTTATGACAGGGGAGAGCACAATTCCAGCACATACTGCTGAGGTGATTTCCACAGTTTTGGCTGTGGAAACCCCGACCCCACGCCAGAGCATACACTTCAGTCTCCGGCCCCAGAGTAAAATGCCTGCACAGCCACACTGCCAGGTCTCCACCAATGATTGACTTTGTATGTACTCGGACTAAAAATGGCACCTTGCTTTCACTCCTGGGTCTGAGAAAATGTATGCAGTTTTTCCTGGTCTCTTTCCATCATAGCACCTTCAAGTCTCTCTCCACATTAACTCCAGGGCTGGAGAGAATCGAAGTGCTCTCCCTCAGCCTGGGTTGCTATGATTCTAAGTCAAAAGTTGAATCACGAGGGAAGCCCTCTGCCTCTCTCTCTGTCTCTCGTACTGGGGCTTCACTCGCTTTTATCAGCTGGACGCCATCGCAGGGTTGTTTGCTGGTGTTCTCTCTGAGATATGGGGTGTGGTTCACAGTTCTGGTGGATTCCCGTTTTCCTTCTTGAATTAAAGCTCATTGTGTTGATATTTCTGTAGTATCTTTCTATTTATGAGTGGCTGAGGTCCTCTGAAAACCTTTAATCCTCCATCTTGGAAAAAAAAAGGTTTAGTATTTTTAAAATGATATCCGTTTTTAAAATTATATCCGTTGAACCACAGACATTTTAATTTTGATAAAGCTCAATATATTTATTTATTTTTCTCTTGTTCATCCTTTTCTGCCATACCTAAAAATTCTTTGCCAATCTTAGATCATGAAGACTCAACCATATTTTTCTGGTAAGAATTTTATAGTTTACACATTTTTTTTTTTTTTTTTTTTTTTGACACGGACTCTCACTCTGCCACCCAGGCTGGAGAGCAGTGGTGCGATCTAGGCTGACTGCAACCTCCTCCTCCCAGGTTCAAGTGATTCTCCTGCCTCAGTCTCCCAAGTAGCTGGGTTTACAGGCGCACCACCACGCCTGGCTAATTTTTGTATTTTTAGTAGAGACGAGATTTCACCATGTTGGCCAGGCTGGTCTCAAACTATTAGTCTCAAGTGATTCTCCTGCTTAGGCCTCCCAATGTGCTGGGATTACAGGCGTGAGCCCCCACGCCTGGCCACTTTTTACTCTTATATTTAGGTCTTTAAGCCATTTTGAGGTTTATTGGTACATGGTTTGAAGAAAGTGTTAACAGTGGAAGGGATCCCAGTTACCATGAGTTACCAGTGGCATATGTGTGCAGGTTTGCAGTAACTTCAGTCCTTGCCTTCTCAGAAGAAATGATTAGACTGAGAAGAATAAACTAGAAAAAGAGATCAATAGGAGTTTCAGAGCAGGAGTGGAAGTTTATTCAAAAAGGCTTTAGAACAGGAAAGAAAGGAAAATTCACTTGAAAGAGATCCAAGAGGGTACCTGAAGGTCAAAGAGAAGAGAGCCTTTAACCTCGATGCTAGGGCTTTATAGGCTCACCTCTTTCCCATGATTCTTCCCTTAGGGTGGGCTTCCCCCATTCGCAGCACCCCCTTATCCTTAGGAATTGAGCACATGCAGTGCATTTAGGAAATTGTACTCGCACCCATCTGAGACTTTCTTCCTTTTTCTGGTGGAGCGCACCCCGAAGGTCATACTTCGCCTTTTTGTCTCTTAGTGTGCATGCCCAGGAAGTTTCTTCTGCCTGGCATCTGGATTCAATTAACACTTCAATGTTAATAGCCAATAGCCGTGGATCATCAGGAAATGGCCCCTCCATGGCACCCTGGGGAGGCTGCCAAATTATCATTCTTAGAGAGGCAGTGTGATAATTGTCAAACCATCACCTGATAATTCTAGTGGGCGGGGGAGACCCCTCTCCTGGCCAGCCCATGCCAGTCTCACTATGTGTAACAGAAAGGATCCCACTTATTTATTTATCAGGTGGTCATCCAGTTGCCTCATATCTGTTTGTGAAAAAGATTATTATTTTCCCAATTTATGGTGTTCAGGATGAAGAAGGAAGTCCCCATCTTCAACTGAAGTTACCTGGACTTATCCTGACCCAGCTAGAAACTGTATGAGAAATCCTGAAGTCTTGTTTCTTCCGGGAAGAAAGCTCTCCAGCAAGAATCCTGAGGAGAGAGGCCCCTGTGTTCCTTGTTGTAGCAATCTAGAGTGGAATTTCCTACTTACTGAGCTTGTAGAAGGGAGGGATAAAACTGACTTAATTCACATTCCACAGACTCTGGCCTTTCTCAAGAAATTTTCATAGAGTTTCTTAAATTGTTATTTCTTCATTTGCTGTTTGCTGTTAGGGCTATTTCTAGAGGCTTTTAATGGATGTGCACATGTGCGTGCACAAGTGTGTTTAATAGTTTTCACCAGTTTCACTGAGGAGTGGGTCAATAGAACTCCTCACATGGTTACACAGAAAGTTGATCTTTCTCCTCTATTCTCAGAAGTGCTTTATGAATATATTGAACAAGATGTTTCTAAAATTTTATGATGATTTAAATAACTTTTAATGGCCAAATACTGTAGATGAAAATCAAGGCTGCAGATACCAAGATTTATTATGCAGTAAAACAATTAAAACAGGTGCTATTAAGACAGATGTGTACATTTAACCAACAAAGCAACAAAATCCAGAAAAATCCCATATATAATTCATGATAAAAAGTACTACCAAAAGAAAGAATAATTCTTTCTTTCAGTAGTGAAAGAAACTACAGGGAAAGAATAATTATTTCAGTAAATAATGGTGTGTCAGTTGGGTACCCATATCCAAAATAAATAAATAACTTGAATTCTATATTATACCATGCAGAAAATAAATTCCATATGGACTACAAAACTAAACAAAAATTATAAAGCAATAATTTTTTAGAATGTGCTAGCCAAAAAATGAAAATATATGTTCTGTATTGTATTAAATTTGTATTTCTATTTATTGAAAACTTAATATTGTGAAAAAACAAGCTACAGAATGGAAAAAATATCTGCAATACATACACAAGAGAGAACACTCAGTGAGAATGTAAAAATGACTTGTACAAATCTCTAATAAAATAAAAGACAGCCCAATAATATGTGAGTAAAAGATTTGAACAGGTATTTCACCAAAGAAGATACTCAAATGAGCAATAACATATGAAAAGTTGCTAATTATTTTTCAACAAATAAATCCATATTTTAAATCACAATGTGATATGTTTATGACTCCACCAGAATAGCTAAAATTTAATAGTAGGACAATATCAGATTTTGAAAAGAATGAAGAAGCAAAATGTTATATGCTGTTTGTGGGATCGTTATTATTTATATCCATTTTGCAAGAATATCTGGCTATAAGTATTAAAGCAAAAATATATACACTCTCTAACTCAGGAGTTCAACTGTGAATATACTGGTGGTGTCTCGGTATATACCGCCTCTTTAGGATTGGGGATAGGGTATTGCTTGCTAACTCTGATTTGTTGTATAATATGGTGTAAATACTATTACAATGGCTGATTTCAAGTTACCCCCATGATGCCACTAAACCTAGAGTTGAAGGGCAATGCCCCAGATCAACTCCCACAAGTGAAAGTGAGCTTCCCTCATCCACATACGATGCTATGTCATCATTAAAGAGTGAGAATTAAGTGAATACATTTGTCTTGAACAACAGATGGAAAGAATTTGCCACTAATAGGCCCCTGTTGGATGCAATATTGAAGGGGATAGTTTACAAAGAAATCCTCCTAAATCTTAACATCTCAGAAATATACCTGTTAATTGTGATCTATAGAGTCTAACATTACAGATATGAAGTCCCAAACTCTTGGTAGGTGACTTACCCAATAATGCCATTCTAATTGTCTCTATACAACTTACTAGTCAATCTAAAGGACAAAAAACAGTCAATCAAATTGAATATGTATTAAATTAATTAAATTTGTAGAAAAATGTCTACATGTGATGTTTCTATATCTACTGGGAAAAAATTGTGCTGTGTAGACAAAGCCCCAATTTCTTTATCTTATTCTAGGGACAAGTTTATTGCTGTGCCTTCAATACTGATCATTATTCATTCAATGGAAAAATGAATTAAACAAATCTTTGAACTGTAAAACATTTTACATGCTAGTTTTTTAAATTTTATTTTGTGATTTTGACCAAGGAGATCTATTAAAAATTATAGATAATAACTATAAAAGTATATATTATATTTAAGAAAACATAAAGCTATGACAACTGAATTATTTTTAAGATCACACTAAACTTGATTAGTCCTTTATAATAGAAGACCATATAGAATTTATAGTTTCTAAGATGATACCTACTGGGAATATGAATTTTAAATTCAGGTATTGGTGTTAAAAGGTATCACCTAATTCAAGATATTGCAGAGCTGATAACCCTAGTTATTAAATAATAAAGGTTAAAACACATCAACAAGGATTGAATTTATTTATTCATAAACCTCATCCTTCATAATAAAATTTAATTGCTATGGTTTCTGCAGTGAGAGGGGGTACCATTCAATGTGTCAGAAACCAAAAATATGTGACATAATTTTTATATTTAAAAAATCCAATGCATGGCACAGATACCAAGGCAATAATGCCTTCATAATATCTTTTTAGTATTTTTTCTTGAAAATATGTACTGATTTTTAAATTTTGTGCTTTTACATGTCAAAATGTTTATTTTACAAGTTAATAAATTTAATTATGTTAATTTTGTTTTAATCTCCAAAGATAGTAAATCCCACTCTTTTTTCTCTTCACTTTTATTCATTTATAAATTGTTTTCTTAATAAATCAGAAGAGCAGAGGAAGGTCACAAAGGTACAAAAAGTACACATTTTTGTACCTTTTCCTTTTTTTAGGTAAGTAACGTTATGTGACAGGAAATACATATTCCTTTTATTTTCTCAAGGTCTTGAGATTATTTTAATCTTTTATATTTTCCCATTAAAAATTTTGAAATGGTAAAGTGATTAATAGTGATGATTTTATTCATTTTGAATAAGTAAACATTTAATAGTAACGGGAATGGTGCCATAACAGAAACTGATATAGAGCTATACTGATGCAGATGTGCAAAAAGAGAATCATTTTAAATTCATCTTTCATATTTTAATTTAAAAGAAAATACAATTTAAAATGTTTATATTTTAATTTTTACAGTAATGTAATTATGAACATAAACTAAAGTTTTCTAAACTGGGTAATGTGGGAGGTGATTCAATCAAAAGTATAGTCATGAAGTGGTGATGGTGCCATTGCTTAAACTGTGTAAGTTGATTACTCACTTCAGTCATGTCAGTGTTGTTGGAAATTGATCCAGAAAGCTTACTTTGCATTGCCTTGACAATTAGCTAACTAGTACAGAAGGCTTCTAACTTCCTGTGAAGGAATTTTATTTAAATTCAGCTTTTCTTAAGCATCGAATCTTTAGGTGCAGGGTCCTGATGTTTTTAAGACAAATACCATAAATTGTTGGCATCTATACCCAGATTGCCTGGTACCCGTGGAATCTTTTGTCTTCCTACTGGGAAGTTTGGGAAGGGACTGCAGGGCTCATGACTGGGAGACATGTGTTCTCACTGCGTGCATCCAGCTCACTTCTCTGTGAGACACAGTGAGGATTAGATGACTTCTGTGTTTGTATGCTGACTTTTGAATTTCAACTTTACCAATTAAAGTCTATTTATCAGTATTCTCAATGCTAAATGTGATATAGTGAAATTGACCCATGCCCACTTTGCATGGTAAGTGTCACAAGGTAGCAACGCTTAGATTACTATATCTGATTTGTAACTAATATCCACCTATTATGTATATCCTACCTACTACTTCTGTGCCACATTCTAGACCTACTCTGACCAAATTATACCATAATTTCTTAAAATAGTCAAAGGTGAAGACAGGTCAATTTAAGTATTTTGAATGTTTATATTAGAGAAGGCTATGCTATTCTCCTATGCTTTGTCTTTCATATCTCAGATGCCACATCATGACAGGCAACTACTTTGTAAAAAAGATAAATTCTATTTCTCCACAACCTCATCAGCATCTATTGTTTCTTGACTTTTTAATAGTCACCATTCTGAAAGGCATGAAATGGTATCTCATTGTGGTTTTGATTTGCATTTCTCTAGTGATCAGTGATGATGAGCTTTCTTTCTTGTTTGTTGGCCATATAAATATCTTCTTTTGAGAAGTATCTGTTCATAATCTTTGCCCACTTTTTGATGGGTTTGTTTGTTTGTAAATTTGTTTAAGTCCTTGTAGATTCTGGATATTAGACCTTTGCTAGCTGGATAGATTGCAAAAATTTTCTTTTGATCCCAAAATTTGATTACTGGGTAATATGCCCAAAGGAAGATAAATCATTATACTCTGAAGACACAAGAACATGTATGTTTATTGCAGCATTATTTACAAGAGCAAAGACTTTGAACCGACACAAATGCCCATCAATGATAGACTGAATAAAGAAAATGTGGTACATATACACCATGGAATACTATGCATCCATAAAAAGCAAAGAGGTCATGTCCTTTGCAGGGATATGGATGAAGTTGGAAGCCATCATCCTCAGCAAACTAACACAGGAAGAGAAAACCAAACACCCCATGTTCTTACTCATAAGTGGTAGTTGAACAGTGAGAAAACATGGAAACAGGGAGGGGAACAACACATACTGGGGACAGTCGGGGGGTGGGGGCAAGGAAAAGGGAGAGCATTAGGATAAACAGCTAATGCATGCAGAGCTTAAAACCTAGATGATAGGTTGATGGGTGCAGGAAACCACCATGGCACGTGTATACCTGTGTAACAAACCTGCACATTCTGCACTTGTATCTGGAACTTAAAGTAAAACAAACAAACAAAAGATTTAAAAAATGATAAATTCTGTGTAGCCACCACAGATTCTGTCTATAATGATATCAACAACTCTGTTCTGTTTGGTTTAGATTTTTTCTTTTCTACTGAATGTCAAATTGGTTTGACATTTTATATGTAAAATTTCAGTTATCACAAATATATCAGATGTGTAGTAAGTCTATATATCTTTTGAATTATGTTTACTCTCTATAATCAATAGTAAATCTATTATTAAATTTATTGTAGTAAATCTATTACAGTAAATCTATAGTAAATAGTAAATTTATTATTAAAAGATATATAGTAAGTCTATATATCTTTTCTGGGTCAATTTCCAACAAAACTGACATGACTGAAGTGAGTAATTAACTTATATAGTTTAAGCAATGGCATCATCACCACTTCATAATTCTGCACTTCTGATTGAACCATCTCCAACATTACCCTGTTTAGAAAACTTTAGTTTATATTCATAACTACATTATTGTAAAAATTAAAATATGAAATTTTTACATTTTATTTTCTTTTAAATTAAAACATAAAAGTTGAAATTAAAATGATTCTCTTTTGCACGTCTACATTTACTATCTACAATAGTAAATATAATTGAAAAGACATATACATTATATATATGATAGATTATATTTATAAATGGATAATAAATATAATTGAAAAGATGAGGAGAGGTTTGGGTTGTTCTAAACTATGAAACAATTCTCCATATTTCACTTTTTTTATCCCAGAAATATATAATCACTCCTGAGTTCCAAACTGCTAACTATATACTACTGTTTCATTCTCATATTTTAACAGCAATACACCCATTCCACTGTTTTTAAGAATTACCATTTACCAAGAATGGAGGCACTATAGGTAAAAATAGAAAACTAGAAGGAGGAAATCTACTTTAAGATATAATATAGGTATAACAGCTATAGAAAATATTTTCAAGTGGCATTGTACTGCAGATTATCCAACTTTTTTTTAACAATTGTCATAATTTTCAGGTAAATGGCTAGTAGTTAAAAATCTGATGGTATACATTAATTAGCTGGACTCATATGACTTATAGCTATTTAAGGTGTGCATTATCCCTCTGCCTTCTCAGAGGCTATTATTGCTTGAAGGGCTGAAGCCTACACAAGACAGCCAAGAGTGTGACAGAGACAGCAGGGACCCACTCTAAAGCTGCTGAGTCCATCTGTCATAGCAAGGATGTTAGCATTTACTTTAAAATCGAATTTCCATTCCAAAATGTAATTTCACCAACCACTAACTCTTGCAACATTATATATTTTTACCCAGTTGCTATTTCTGGAGCTACTAGTCATGACTAGCTCTGCATTAAAATTTGACTGAAGCTGCATGTATGTATTAAATCAGTGAGTACCTTGAACTTTATGTTATTTAAGAAGATTGGGAAATATGATATTTTAGGGAATAATGTTAATATATAATTGACACGCACATTTCCAAATAATATGAAAGATATAGTTTTCTATAGAAATTTATAACTGTAACTTTGAATTTTCAGACAGAGTATCTAGTATGGATTTTATGATGCTTAAACATTATTAATAGCAATATTTTTTATATTAAAATGATAGTAATTTTCAAGTGATCAGAAATTAAAATCTAGCTAATTCTATTATTGAGTGTGTGTATTTGTCTATGTGTAATAGCATGTGTGTACAGTACATGCATGCACATATGCACACATTAACGCATACATTATATATATTTACACACAGATATATGTGGTGTACATATAAGAAGGGACTTTAAAAATTTCATAGAAAAATTGAATTAAAAGATAAAAATAGAAGAAATCTCTCAACTTAAAGAAAGGTGATTAAATATTTAATGTTAAGAAAATGTTCATGAAAAAAGGGATTAAAATATAAAAATTCCAAAAACATTTCTCAACATAAAGCTTCATCAAGTTCAAAACACTTTTGCAGCAATGAAACTGGCCATTTAGTCTATCCCTAAAAAACTGAGCTTCCTAGAAATTTAGCCATGTAAATGCAATCTTTTTTACATTATCAACTGAAGAACAAGGGCTCTCTTTATGAATTTTTAAGATTAGGAAACAGAAATAATTCAGAAATAGTCAAATCATGATTGTAAGGTAGATACCCAATGACATCCCATCGAAATTCTTGCAAAATGGCCCTTGTTTGATGAAAGAAATATGCAGGAGCATTGACATAGTGGAGGGGGACTCTCTGGTGAATGTTTCTCAGCCATTTTTTCTGCTAAAGTTTTGGTTAACTTTCTTGAAACACTCTTGTAATAAACATGTTATTATTGTTTGGCACTCCAGAAAGGCCCAATGCCTTCAGCATCCCCACAAACTGTTGCCAGAACCATTGCTATTGACCACTTCCACCACTTGGTAGCCATTGCTTTGATTGTGCTTTGTCTTTAGGATTGTACTGATAAAGCCATGTTACATCTCTTAATATAATTCTTTGAAGAAATACTTCAGGATCTTGATCACACTTGTTTAAAATTTCATTGAAATTCTGATCTTGTCCTCAGCTGATCTGGGTGCAATGGTTCTGACACTCATTGAATGGAAAGTTTGCTTAACTTTAGGCTTCACTCAGAATTATGTAAGATGAACAAATTGAAATGCCTGTGGTGTTGGCTATTGTTTCTGGTGTTATCAATTCTCTTCAATTTGGGCATGAACAAGATGAACTTCTCCTTACAAACTGATGTGGATGATATGTCGCTGCAAGCTTCATCTTCAACATTGTCTTGTCCCTTCTTAGAATGGATTATTCATTTGTATACTGCTAATTTGGGAGGTAGGGGCATTTCCCCCATAAAGCGTTTCATAAAGTATCAATGATTTTACCATTTCTTCCACCCAAGCTACACCATAATTTGATGTTTGTTCTTGCTTCAATTTTAGCAGAATTCATGTTGCTCTGACAAGGGCTTTTTTCAAACTGATGTCTTACCCATCTTAGTGAGTCAGACTAGATCTTATTTATACATGTTTTAACAAGGTGTATAAGTTTATTTTGGTGCAAAGTTTTTTTGAAATCCATCAGTAGTTTTTGTAAAATATGCATTTTTATGTTATTTTTGAAGACCCTTGTGTGTGTGTTTGTGTCTATGGCATGTACTATGTATGTGGAAAGATAAATCTGTAAATACATGCACTAATATGGACTACAGATGTGAAATATATCTTCATGTACACAGGCATCCCTATACACATGTGCATTTATGGATGAAATCTTTATTGCCTACTGTGTGTTAAGTGACTGTGCTCTTAGCTATGCAAATGATTTCAACTGACGTTTTTTCCCTATCCCATATATTTAGTATCCTGTAACTTATTCCAAAAAATAGGATAAAGTATAAATAACATAAAGTGTTTTTTGAATGAGATTGCAGTCCATATATGATTTAGAGGACCAAGCAGGCAAAGAAGTTGTATATTCAATCAATGCCTCTTAGTCGGTGATAGTTGTTTTTTAGAATTTTTTCCCACCTTATCACAAGATTGAAATGAAAAGTGATGCAATCATATGATGGAATATTTGTTCAGTCTGACAGGTTAATGGTCTAGGAAGAGAAAATTAATTTCGATTTCACCAAAGAAAAACAGTTTGTTGAAAATCTATCAGCTCTCATACATAACTAAGAAAATACTCACTGCTTTTCAAGTCATCAAACGCTTTCAGTAAATGTCTAAAATAAGGTGATTAAAATGTCAACTAGCACTTTTATTAAGTATTTTTCTGGATTTAAAAAGAGAAATGTCATAGCATATCCTGTCTTCTAGATTTGTGTACTCTTGTTCAAAAGCAAGCATGAAAAAGCCTCTGAAGAGCTGCATCTCTAACTGCAAGTATCCCCACATAACACGTACTTATATTTATATGAGCAGGCACTGGTCCTCTCTTTTCTGACATTTCCTAAGTGTTCAATATTAACAAGCTGTTTCATTGAACTAGGAACAAATTGGTCAGAATCACATTCGCTATGTTTTATTAAAGCATAGGCAAAATTACAATTTCAAAACTATGAGGGATCTGATTCCAAACGTTATTTTTGTGTAAGATGAATTTTAAGAAGTGTTAAAGGATTATCCAAAGTTGCCTATCTATTCATTAGCATGTCTTGCTTTATGAAATGCAGAGGTTTTTCTATTATGATATATGTTGCATACTGAATCTTAGGGTGCACATACCTGGCCTAGACATGAAGATCTGTTGTCATGTTATTTTTATGTTGCGGTATAGTTAACATAAAGTAATACGCAACAATGTTATTGTCAATGAGATTTACAATTATATCCACCATCTTTGTACCTGCAGAAAATAGAAATGCTATTGTCAAGGTGGCCTGTATGAAATGCTTACTTTGGCAAATTCCTCTAAATACTTGGAAAATATGTTATAATAAATAAGATTTATAATTTTTTCTGATCGTAATAACTCATTAATGCTAAATACATTTTTGAACTTCTACTGTGTGCCAGAAAAACATTCGGTAAACAAATCTAAATGAACAGGCTATTTTATCAAACCTATAAGTAAAGGTTGGAGATAAATCCACATTTACATTTTTTTTTTATTTGCTACAAAAACACTTAAAAGAACAACCTGAGGCATATTGGGCTAACCAGAGAAGCCGATGCTTCTATCCAGTATTGAAGGGTAGATAGCATTTTGGTTGATAAAGATTTTAAAAGTCTCATGTTTCTACAGGTTTCTATGAATTTTCTTCTCTTAATTGGTTTAAGTAATTAATCAGTGATTACTAGATGGATTATTGATTGGTATGACCAGAATTTAGGCAGAGTGTGTTAAAGGAGTGACTAGTATGGAGGATAAAAACTTTAACAAGTCTAAATCATGAAGAGCCTTGAATATCATTCTGATTTGCTTGATTTTCTATTAGCTACGTCAGGTCACCAAGAGCTATTTTTATGAAAATAACATGGTCCTTTTGATTATTTCAGAAGGCCATTTTGAAAACAACAAAGAAACCCCATTGATAGGAGATTAGATTGAATCTAGAAAGAAAGACCATTGTGAAGTGTCTGAGAAAAAGAACTGTTCCTTAGAATGTAGTCATTAGCAATAATTTACAAACATTACTAAAATAATTGATATACATAAGAATAAGAAACATAACTGCAGAAAATATGGGATTTCAGGCAAAACAAGTAAAATAGCTATCCTATGCTCAAAGCAAGAGAATATTTATCTCTTCTCACAAATGTTAATTCACACTGATTCACTCTCCTGGAAATGAAGAAGAATGGATAGAAAAAGTACCAATACATTTGCTGTATTTTATGTTTTACACACACACCATATTATACACCTCTTTAGTTGCTTTCCTGTTATCTCTCCTAAGGGGGTGAATATAAATGTCTTCTTACTAAAATTGTCCATAAGTGTTTGTAAAAAATATATTTTTAATCCAGAATAAATTGATTTCAGCATCCAGTGGTATCCTACACATTATATATAGTTAATAAAAATTTCAGTAACAGGTATCACATGACAGAGAAATAAATAATAACTACAAAGATGTATACTGCAAGCTTTGTATTTGGTCATTCAGGTTTTCACTGTCTTCTAGTTTCACTTACCTCTTCACATTGCACTTGATCTTAGATCAGAAAGAGTGTTTTATATTTAATATTCTGAAATATCTGGTAATAATTATAAGGCTCATCTAATTCACCTCACTTTTAGAGACAAAAATGCTGGAAACAATCTGATTATATCTTTGAAAAATATATCTCAAATCAATTAATTTTAAGAATAATTTTTAATCTCACAATCATGAGATTAGCATTATAGTGATTTTAAGTGTTATTTATGATATTAATGTATTGTATCTGAAGCAATACTACATGTATAAAAGTTGAGCTGCCCAATGCAGATTAATAAATCAAAACTAAAATATAATTGACTTTGCATCCCCTAGTACAAACAGTACAGTACAGTTTCTGATAGGTCTCCTCTGATTGTGAAGACAGCACATTCTACAGGAGAAATACTGCTTTAGCTCCTATGTCAGCTGTCACAGAAGGCTAATAGCTTTGAAGGAAACTCAGAGGAGGAAACTGCCCTAGAGCAGATGTATCCAGTCTTGCTACTTGAGTCATACACACTGGCTGGCCCTATTATTTAGAACATATCAGTGGTGGAAAAAGTGGGAGGTTTCTATCAAGCTTCACTGGACAAATCACAATACAGTCCCCTGAGATTCTGGATGAAGACCATGCTGTCTACAACAGAGAATTATGTGTGCTTTAACAAGTAGCACCAGCTGTGCTACACGGAGCTGGTATGGTTTATTATAAACAGGCATAAGAGCCTGCCAGTGGAATGAGCTACAGGAGAAGTACTGAAGATAATTTCAAGGTAATAGGCAGGGACAATGAGAAACCCAGTTCACAAACACTATTTTACTGTCTTCCCTTCTATACCATTCCTAATATTGTTAATAGTACTCACAACACTGAGAGAGAGCGACCCTGAAGCCAAGCAGAAAGGGTAAAGCTGCATACAGTGGTCAAAGTGGTTGACATCTCTGAAAGATTTTTCAGTAAGAAGAATAGAGGATTAAACTCATTCCAAATTATATATTTAATCACAGATTAAGTATAATAACAAAATAAAATAAAATGCAGTAAAAAAGGTAATACATGTAATTTCAAAAAAAATCTTAGTTCATCATAGTAACTTGCTAATTTTCACATCTAATCTGATTATCAATGCTTTGGAAAAATTTAATGTATCTTGAAGAATGACAAAGAGGTGCTTTTGATTATTTTATTTATTGTTCCATAGAAATTTAATCGTCTATATCAAATAAATTACCCATTATTATGTATTGAGATGATTATTGGTCTTTAATATTAGTAATGCATTTATTATTTACCTAGCAGTGCAATGAACTGAAATTAAGTAGTTCTAATAAGCCTTCAACAATATAGCAACATTCCTAGAATCCTCCCGACTTCAACTCATGAATGGGTAGTGAATTTTATCAAATTTCTTATTGAAAGATTAGATGGTAATGTCATTCATTATACTGTCTTATTTTCCAATGTACTACAATCTTTTAAACTTGGGAGAAAAAATAAAACCACTAAGGGATTGTAAAAGACATCAATATTTAAACATTTTACTTTTTTTTTGTTGTAATGTCTGGGTAAAGGTGATACTGGCTTTAAAAAGACTTGGAAGATTTCCTTTTTTTCATTTATCTTGAAATATCTGCATAAAGTTGCTGTTACTTTCTTTTTAAATGCTGGAAATAACTTGCCAGTGAAGCCATCTGTACCCAGGGGTCTTTGTCAGAAAGTTCTAAAACATACTTAATATCATTAGTAGAAAAGGAAATATTTACATTTGAAAATTTATTCTTGTAGGTTTTTTTGGCAAATTATGTCTTTTGAGGAATTTGCCAATTTTATATGTCACATATATCAGAATGAAGTTGTGCCTTCTGATTATGGTTCAATGCATTGAAATATAGGAAATGCAATAATTTTCCATTTTTATCTTTTTTAACTGCCAGTTTGTATTGTTATGGTTTGTTTTCTGCCTCCTTGATCACGCTGCTAGAAAAGGGTCAACTTTAGGCTTTTTATTCCCTATTATAGTTGGTTTTCTACTTGTTTGATTGTTAATCTTATCTTAATTATTTTCTTTCTTTTAATTATTTAGATTAAATTTTCTATTTTAACTTCTTGCAAATTGATACAGAAGCTATGGGAATTATTTTATTTTAAATTTGTTTATTTAACATTGTATTTATGATAGACAAAATTGTACATATTTATGAAGTACAGTGTGATGTTTCAATGCAGGTATACATTCTATAATGATCAAATAAAGGCAATTAGCAGATTCATAGTTTTAAATATTTATCATTTTTTGTGGCGATAACATTTTAAGTCATCTCTTCAAGCTATTTTGAAATATACACTACATTATCTGCTATAGTCACCCTAGTTTGCAAGAGAGCACCAAACTTATGTTTTCTAACTATAATTTTGGCCCATTGACTAGCTTCTTCAAGTATCACATCTCCACTACTCTCCTCAGACTCTGGTAACCATTATTCTACACTCTACTTCTATGAAGCCAACCTTTTAAAAAATTCTACATAAGAGTGAGATCATATGGTATCTGTCTTTCCATGTCTGGCTTATTTCATTTGATATGATGTCCTTCAACTTCATCCATGGTGCCTCAAAAGACAGAGTTTCATTTTGTTTTATGGCTGAAGAGTATTCCATTGTATATAGACCACATCATTTTTATCTTTTCATCTATTGTTGGGCATTGGGTTAATTCAATATCATGGCTATTGTGAATAGCACTGCAGTAAACATGGGAATGCAGATTTCTCTTTAACATATTGATTTCGTTTCCTTTGGATATATAACCAGTAATGGGATTGCTGCATCATATAGTAGTTCTGTTTTTAATATTTTTAAGAACCTCCATGCTGTTTTGCATAATGGGTGAACAAACATATCTCCATCAACAGTATGTAAGAGAATTGTAGGCTTTTTTGGCAAATTATGTCTTTTGAGGAATTTGCCAATTTTATATGTCACATATATCAGAATGAAGTTGTGCCTTCTGATTATTGTTCAATGCATTGAAATATAGGAAATGCAATAATTTTCCATTTTTATCTTTTTTAACTGCCAATTTGTATTGTTATGGTCCCTACATTCTCAAGAGAATGTAGGAATGTATTGTCCCTACATTCTCAAGAGAATTTGTTTTTTGTGTTTTTATTAATAACCATTCTAACTGAAATAAGATGATATCTCATTGTGGTTTTGATTTGCATTTCTCTGATGATTAAATCAAATTCAACAACATAAAAAGATCATTTACAATAATCAAGTGAAATTTATCCAAAGGATGCAGGATACTTCAACACACACAAATTAATAAATGTGATACAGCACATTAACAAAATCAAGAACAAGAATAAAAACCATATGGTTATTTCAGTAAATACAGAAAACAGTTTTGATAAAATTCAACATCCCTTGGTGACAAAAACCCTCAGACAACTGGGTATAGAAGAAGCATACATCAACCTAATAAAGGTCATACATAAGAAACCCACAGCTAACATCATACTAAACAAAAGATGCTGAAATCTCTTCCTTTATAATCTGGAGCAATAGTACCCACTTTTGCTATTTTTATTTAACATAATACTGGAAGTCCTTGCCAGAGTAATTAGCCACGATAAAAAAATAAGGGCACCCAAATTGGAAAGAAGGAAGTTAAATTGTCCTTGTTTGCGGATAACATAATCATATACATACAAAACCCTAAAGACTCAATCTAAAAACTGTTAGAAGTAATATTCCTTGCAGAAATCTTTCACCTCCTTGGTTAAGTATATTTCTAGGTATTTTATTTCATATTTTGCAGCTGTTGTAAAAGAGACTGAGTTATTGATTTGATTCTCGGGTTAGTTGTTGGTGTATAGCAGGGATACTGATTTGTGTACATTGATTTTGTAACGTAAGACTTTACTGAATTTGCTTATCAAATCTCGAAGCCTTTTGGAGGAGTCTTTAGGATTTTCTAGATGTAGGGTCACATCATCTGCAAACAGTGATAGTTTGAATTACTCTTTTTCAGTTTGAATGCCCTTTCTTTCTCTTGCCTAATTGCTCTGGCTAGGACTTCTAGAACTATGTTGAACAGGAGTGATGACAGTGGGAATCCTTTTCTGTTTTTTCCTGTTCTCAGGGGAAATGCTTTCAACCTTTCCCAATTAGTATGTATGATACTGGCTGTGGGTCTGTCATATATGGCTTTCATTATTTTGAGGTGTAAGTCCCTTCTATGTCTAGTGTATTGGGAGTTTTTATCATAAAGGGATGCTGAATTTTGTTGAATGCTTTTTCAGCATCTATGGAGATGATCATATGGTTTTTGTTTTTAATTCTGTTTATGTGATATATCACATTTGTGGACTTGTGTATGTTAAACCATCCCTGCATCCCTGGGACGAAATGCAAAATGAATTTAGTAAAGTTGTAGCATACAAAATCAATATACAAAAACCAGTAACATTTCTATATATTAATAGTGAAAGACCTGAAAAAGAAATGAAGAAACTAATTTATTTACAGTTTTTATATCTTTAAAATTATTTAATTTCTCAAGCCTGTAATCCCAGCACTTTGGGAGGCCGAGATGGGCGGATCACGAGGTCAGGAGATTGAGACCATCCTGGCTAACACAGTGAAACCCCGTCTCTACTAAAAAAATACAAAAAACAAGCCGGGCGAGGTGGCGGGCGCCTGTAGTCCCAGCTATTCGGGAAGCTGAGGCAGGAGAATGGCGTAAACCCGGGAGGCGGAGCTTGCAGTGAGCTGAGATCCGGCCACTGCACTCCAGCCCGGGCGACAGAGCGAGACTCCATCTCAAAAAAAAAAAAAAAAAAAAGAAAAAATATTTAATTTCTCCTTAAGAACTACTTTAGCTGTATCCTGTTAGTTTTTATATATTGTATCATTCAACTGAAAATATTTTCTCAATTTAACTGTGATTTTTTTCTTTGATCAATAGAATAATAAATTTTTTTTAATTTCCAGAAAGATAAGAATTATTAATTATTGTTTAAAATTTTTTTCTAGTTGATTCTACTATAGTTGGCAAGCATATTTTAAATTATTCATCTTTTTTATTAATTCTTACTTGATGACAAATATTATGAATATTCTATTTTCACATAAACAGAATATGGATTCTGTGATTGTTTGGTGATGTAATTTTGAATAGGTGATGCTTCCTATAATTTATAGATCTACAGTTTATAGATCTCATGTATTATTACTGTTATTTTTACCCAGTCAGCAATTTAAAAATGTGTCTAGAAACATGTAACTATGATTATTAATTGTTGCTTTTTCCCTTTAGCTGTGTTTTCTGCCTTTCTTTTTGTGTCTGTATCATTAGGTGCATAGCTGTATATTCTACATGAGTCTATCTTCTAGTGAATTAAATCATTTGTTGTTTAAAGTGAGCTTCTTTATCGGTAGAAAAGTTTTTGTCTTACTGCTTAATTTGTCTGATGTTAATTTAATTTATTATTTTTGGTCATAATTTCCTTTAAGCTATTTTTTTAAATCTGGATTTTTTAGGTTTGTTTTGCAATTGATATGTTGTAAAGCATTTCTTCCAACCTAGAGGTAGAGATTACACATAATTTTAAAGCTTCATCATAAGCTATATCTTATTTATTTCATAATGAGAGTAAAAAATTCTCCTACTATGTTTTCTATATTCTAAATATTGTCATATATAGGTTATATTGATTTATTTTTAAAACATATACGTTTGTATTTATATTTTACCCAGTAATATTTGTAAAATATTTTTTCTATGAATTTTAGTAGTAATTTAAAAATTGTGTTGCTATTTTGATAGATTCTCATTTTATTTGTAACGAAAGATGGTATTATCTCTTACTTTGCAATTTAGTATTTCTCAATTTTGTTTCCACCATTTTGTATTAGATAAAAACTAGTTTACTGTTGAGTAGAAACAATGGCTGCTATTTCTTTCTTGTTACTATAGTATAACTGCTATTAAAAATTTCACAATTATATATAGTGTTTGCTACAAAGGTTGTTATCAGGATAAGACATTTATATTGGTAAATAAATGAGATTTTATATCAAATAAATATTTCTTTAATTAATTTTGTGTAAAAGTTGGTTTTTTCTTCTCTGTATATATATATATATATATATATACACACACAAATATATGTGTGTGTATATATATACACACATATATACACATATATGTGTATATATGTGTATATATGTGTGTATATATAAACACAAAATAATAGATTACCTAAAGTCGAGCCATTGTAAAGTGCTGGGGATAAATAAATAACTTTTGGAACATAATATGTTTTGTTTTAAAACGCTGCCCAGTTGAACTGGCTAATATTTTATAATAACTTTATAATTGTATTCAGAAAGAGATTTGTCTACAGTTTTTTCTTTCTGCTTTCCTTGTGAAGAAAATGTTATAATCAAGTTTATAAGAGTTTTGTAAAATGATCTTTTTTTCTATTTTGTGAAACAATTTTAAGCAGACTGATGACCTCTTCTATGGAATATTGGTCAAACTTAGTTTGGGCCTAGTGAATTTTATACTTGTTTCAAATTTATTTACATTAATTTGCTCAATGTATTAACAAATGACCTTTAAATCGTACTGTTTTTCATTATTTTGTTTGTAATATTATCTTGTTTTTTCTCTTTTAAAGTTATCAGTCCTGGCCAGGCACAGTGGCTCATGCCTGTAATCCCAGTACTTTGGGAGGCCATGGCGGGCGAATTGCCTGAGGTCAGGAGTTTGCGACCAGCCTGGCTAACATGGTGAAAACCAGTCTCTACTAAAAATACAAAAAAATTAGCCGGGCGGGGTGGCATATGCCTGTAGTCCCAGCTACTTGGGAGGTAGGAGAATCGCTTCAACCCGGGAGGCAGAAGTTGCAGTGAGCAGAGATCGTGCCACTGCACTTCAGCCTGAGCAACAGAGGGAGATTCCATCTCAAAACAAAAACAAAAACAAAAAATGGTCCCTCTAGTGTTTGTTAATTATCATATTAGTTTTTTGAATAAGTACTTGGTTTTGTTGATCCCCTCTATTTTTCATTGTGTCTTGTTTCTTTTCAATTAATGTCTTAATTCCATGTGTTTATTAATTTCCTTTGCTATATTCAAATATATCTGGTAACTTTTCCCAGATTCTTGCACCGAAAAAAATAACTTATTTATTTATAATTTGGACCCTAGGCACACAGAATTGTAATAATGTAATTATCTGTTCACGACCCATTCTTATCAGTGGTCCATACATGAACAATGTGAATTAAAGCCGTAGGTTTCCAGTTTAAAATGATTTGATTGCTAAAGATAGGAAAAAACCTTCATGTTTCCAATTCTTGTTAAAATAGAAAGAAAATGTAACTATTTGTGTGGATATAAATTGGGTATGTACATATTAAATAATTTAGAAACAAATTACAAAATGAAATATGTATATTTCAACAACCCACCAATTTCACCTCTAGATATAAATTTTGAGAAACTCTCACACAGATCTACAGCAAGACGTGCATCATAGTGTTCTAATTAGCGTTGTTGTTATTGCAAAGGAAGGAAAACAACAAAAACTTCATTGGAGTCTCAAAATTTTCTTCCGTATCTGTTAACTGCTGATTCATTTCTTATCTTCTTTCTTAACTTCAAGCATTTTAGTGGAGTTCTTCAATTTCAATTCTTCCTTATATTTTATTCAATGTATTGCATTTTAAGGGACTATTTCTTTTCTGTCTTATAAGTGGCTTCTTTTAATTCCTCAAAGATTTTCAGTATACTGGTTTTAACTTTTTTCAGGCTGATATCTAAAATGCATTTCATATCAGATCAGTTGCTGTTCTAATCATTGATTTTGCTGGCTCTTTTTATTAAATTATTAGACACATTCCTGTGACTTTTTATTCTGGATTGAAAATTCTCTCAAATTCTCTCTCTTCTGTCACCCGTTTCACTCTCTCCTCACTCTTTTCTCATTTTGCCATTACTTCTACGTGTTCTTTTGGACTCTGAATTCAAAATCATGCCATTCATATCAATTAGGAATGCCTCTTCCCATGGATAGTTAAAGGTATGGGGACACATGCAGAGAAACAGTTAGTGAAGGTGCTTTTGCTTAATTGCTAGTAATAATGTTTTTTTCTGCCTTCTTGGTGAATAATTTTGAGTTAAATTACAACCTCAGTTAGCAGATAATAGTAATAAAAGGCAAAAACTAATAAAAGTATTTACCCTCTTTAATGAGGATAACTCCATTCTTACCTCCAGCTTTTAATCAATGAAACTTTCTCTTGTTTGCTGTCTAAAATAAATATTTGTATTTCTCCTTACACCAAAGTAGCCCTATTTTGGCCTTAACTGCTTACTTTTGACTCGCATTGTAGCAAGTTTATTTTATCGACTGTGGCTTAATGTTTTATGTTTGTTTTATGTTTCTAATCCACAGATAAGTTACAGTGATTTTACTCCCAGCAATGTCTCCTTAGTTAACATTTTTTATATTTCATATATCATTGCTATCTTTAGGTAGAGGAGATTTTTTTTTTCAAAAGTTAACCCCTTGGCTGTATAAATCCACATTAATATTTATACATAAAGATTGCTTGCACCACTAACAGAATACTTAGAAATCATTTTTGAAATGAAACTTTGAATATAATGCCGATAATTAATTGGGTTTATTTCTTCATTGAATAGCCAAATATATGTTTTGTAAAATTGTCACAAATGTTTCTTTCACTTTACTATGTATAGACTTAGTAAAAGTCAATATAGAATGACATATATCCATCCACTGTGACCAAAACATACTTTAATTTTCTTAGAAAGATGTAACTATTAAATTCATTTCTATTTTTATTTCTCAAAATAGATAACTTTATTTAATTTTATTATATATATGTTTTTGAAAGATAATTTCATGTTAATTTCATTTAATTTCCAATAAAGGATGAATTGAGTTTATTTTGAGATACTAGTGTAATTTATTATTATTTTGTATGCACAGTTATTTTAAATCTTATACACATGATTAAGGAGATTTAGTCAGAGACTGTCTTTTTGTCCAAAGAACTCATTTTTTCTTCATCCTGTGTTTACTGATAGGCTATATTTCCCAGATTCCTTGGAGTGTGGGGTAGCATTTGTTTTTGTTTTGTTTTTAATTGATTTACTTTAAGTTCTGGGATACATGTCCAGAACGTGCAGGTTTGTTACACAGGCAAACGTGCGCCATGGTTGTTTGCTGCCCCTATCAACCAGTCACCTAGGTAATAAGCCCCACATGCATTAACTATTTGTCCTGATACTCTTTCTCCCCTCGGCTCAGCACAACAAGCCCTAGTGTGTGTTGTTCCCCTCCCTGTGTCCATATGTGCTTATTGTTCAGTTCTTACTTATGATAAGTTCATGTGGTGTTTGATTTCCTGTTCCTGTGTTAGTTTGCTGAGGATGATGGCTTAGACCTTCATCCATGTCCCTTTAAAGAACATTATTGAATTCTCTTTTTATGTCTGCCTAGTATATCATGGTGTATATGTACCAAATTTTCTTAATTCAGTCTATCATTAGTAGGCATTTGGGTTGGTTCTATGTCTTTGCTATTGTGAATAGTGCTGCAATAAACATATGTGTGCATGTATCTTTAAAATAGAAAGATTTCCATTCCTTTGAGTATTTACCCAGTAATGGGGTTGCTGGGTCAAGTGGTATTTCTGGCTCTAGATCCTTGAGGAATTGCCACACTGTGTTCCACAATGGATGAACTAATTTACATTCCCATCAACAGTGTAAAAGCGTTCCTATTTCTCCACAGCTTCACCAGCATCAGTTGTTTCTTGACTTTTTAATAATCACCATTCTGACTGGTGTGAGATGGTATCAGCTGATGACCACCATTCTAACTAGCATGAGATAGTATCTCATCGTAGTTTTGATTTGCATTTATCTAATGACCAGTGATGATGAGCTTTCTTATGTTTGTTGGCCACATAAATGTCTTCTTTTGACAAATGTCTGTTCATATACTTCATTCACTTTTTGATGGAGTTGTTTTTGTTCCTGTTAATTGTTTTAACTTCCTTGTATATTTTGGATATTAGACCTTTGTCAGATTGATAGATTGCAAAAATTGTCTCCCATTCTATAGGTTGTCTGTTCACTCTGATGATTGTTTCTCTTGCTGAACAGAAGCTCTTCAGTTTTATTAGATTCCATTTGTCAATTTTGGCTCTTGTTGCAATTGCTTTTGGCATTTTACTCATGAAGTCTTTGCCCACGCCTATGTCCTGAATGGTATTGCCTAGATTTTCTTCTAGGGTTTTTATGGTTTTAGGTTTTACATTTAAGTCTTTAATCCATCTTGAGTTAATTTTTGTATAAAGTATGAGGAAGAGGTCCAGTTTCTGTTTTTTGCATGTGGATAGCTGGTTTTCCCAGCACCATTTATTAAATAGGGAATCCTTTCCCCATTGCTTGTTTTTGTCAGGTTTGTTGAAGATCAAATGGTTGTAAATATGTGGTGTTATTTCTGAGGCCTCTGTTCTATTCCATTGTTCTATATATTTATTTTGGTACCAGTACCATGTTGTTTTGATTACTGTAGCCTTGTAGTATAGTTCGAAGTCAGGTAGCATGATGCCTACAGCTTTGTTCTTTTTGCCTAGGATTATCTTGGCTATATGGGCTCTTTTTTGGTTCCATATGACATTTAAAGTAGTTTTTTCTAGTTCTGTGAAGAAAGTCAATGGTAGCTTGATGGGACTAGCATTAAATCTATAAATTACTTTGGGCAGTATGGCCATTTTCACAATATTGGTTCTTCCTATCTGTGAGGATGGCATGTTTTTCAATGTGTTTGTGTCCTCTCTTATTTCCTTGAGTAGTGGTTTATAGTTCTCCTTGAAGAGGTCTCTAATATCGCTTGTTAACTATATTCCTAGGTATTTTATTCTATTTGTAGCAATTGTGAATGGGAGTTCATTCATGATTTGGCTTTCTGTTTGTCTGTTGGTGGTGTATAGGAATGCTTGTGATTTTTGTACATTGATTTTGTAACCTCAGACTTTGCTGAAGTTGCTTATCAGTTTAAGGAGCTTTTGGGCTGAGATCATGGGGTTTTCTAAATATAGGATTATGTAATCTTCAAACAGAGGTAATTTGACTTCTTCTCTTTCGATTTGAATACACTTTATTTCTTTCTCTTGCCTGACTGCCCTGGCCAGAACTTCCAATACTATGTTATATAGGAGTGGTGAGAGAGGACATCCTTATCTTGCACTGTTTTCAAAGGGAATGCTTCAGCTTTTGCCCATTCAGTATGATATTGGCTATGGGTTTGTCATAAATTGCTCTTATTATTTTGACATATGTTCCTTGAATACTTAGTTTGTTAGAAGTTTTTTAAATGAAGGGATGTTGAATTTTATCGAAGGCCTTTTCTGCATCTATGGAGATAATCATGTGGATTTTTTTTTCACTGATTCTGTTTATGTAATGGATTATGTTTAATAATTTGCTTATGTTGAACCAGCCTTGCATCCCGGGGAAGAAGCTGACTTGATGGCGGTGGATAAGTTTTTCGATATGCTGCTGGATTCCTCAGAGCTAGCAGGAGGAAAGACTAAGTCTGCTGATCCACGGAGACTATGGCCACTCCTCCCACTAGGGGTTCAGACCCATGGAAATCAGAGTTCTGTCCCTGAGCCCCTGGCTGGAGTTGTTGGAGTTCCTATAGAGAGGCCTTGCCCAGTGAGGGGGCATGGGTCAGGGTCCAGCCTGAAGAGGCAGTCTGGCCGCAGTCTGTGCTGGTGTGCTATGTTAAGGGGAATAACTCTTGGGACCAAGCCGTCCAGGCTCCCTGGCTTCAGTAGGGTGAAATCTGGGCCTAGAGCCATAGTGAAGGCTGCTGCCCTTTCCCCCTTGGAGTTTGGTGTCTTAGGCAGCTAGCAGCCACAGTGTTGGCTGTCATCCATTCCCCGGGGAGCTCAGCTGGCCTAGACAGCAAGCAGTAGCAGCAGTGGTGATGGCCACTCCTCCCCCCGGGAACTCAGTAGGCTTAGGCAGAATTCATGTGAGTGGCTGTTGAGAATCTGCACAGCTCCATGGTTGGGACCCAAGGCCCTGGGGGAGTGAGGTCATGAGTGGGATCTTCCAATCCATGGGTTACACAGTTCTCTGGAAAAAGCGCTGTTTCCCAGGCTGGGCAGCATGCTCACTCAATGCCTCCCTTGGCTGTGGTAGGGGACTCCCCTGCCCAGTGTGACTCTCAGGTGAGCTGACGCACCAACCTACTCTTCCCTCCCCTCTCTGGGTTACGCCAGGCACCTAGTCAGTACTGATGACAGAATTTGGACACTTCGGTTGCCGGCGCAGGATTCATACTCTGTTTTGGTTCTTTTTTGTGGGAGTCTCTGATTGCTGCTGCTTCTAGTCAGCCATCTTGTCCTTGCCCCCTGGGGTTCCATTTGACCAAACAAGACCTGCTTAAATGTGAGGGGAAGTGGTATGCACCGGTCATTTCTAAAAGTTTGTGCAAAAACCACAATAGCCTTTGTATCTATCTTATACTAAATTTTTTAATGAATGTTTGATTCTCCAAGCTCTTTCCCTCAGTACAAGTTTGATGTACATAAGAACATTTACCTTTAAAGCCAGTTGTAAATGCTGAAGCAGAAAAATGTAAAAAGTTTGGAAACTCAAAGCAGACCTTAGAGAAAAACAATGTGGTAATGCAGAATAACTATTTTGATCTTTTATCTAGAAAATAATTTGTATTGCATTTGATCCATTATACATTGTGAAGGGTGTTTTTATTATTGACTCAAGCACTTAGTGAAATGGTAAGTAATAAAGTCATAGTTACTACAGAAAAAGTGATTAAATCTAGAACAATACAAAAGCTAAAAGCAGAAAAATTTTGACAGAATAAAGTGTTATATGCTAACAAAATCTAGGACTATTCTTAAATCTAATTTGGGTAGGAAGTATAGAATGAAGGAAAAAAGAATTTATGACCATAAGAATTTTTTGATTGAATGGTGACAGTTTTTTAAAAAATAGTTTAGAATATCCAGACATGTAGTAAGATATATTAAAATAAAACTCAGGGCTAGAAAAAGAAATTTTAAATTCATCAGTATAGGTATTTTTTTTGACAACCATAAGTTCAGGTGACCAAACTGTCTATTGCAATAATTCTTGAAAACTAAACATCAGAAAAATATAAAGTATAATGGAGGAACAAAGTGAGAGGATTAGAAAGGATAAAGACCAAATTAGAATCAACTAAGTTAATAGTCTCAACAAATCGTAACTGCAATAAGTAAGAATAGAAAGGTAGACAAATGTGTACAAGAGTTCAGTGCCATAAGCACAGATCTAGGGTAAAAATTATACAGTTTACATATTTCTAAGTAAGATTTCACATTTTACCTCTAATTTCAATTTCAATATATTTTATGATTTTATTACTGTAAATGAGGAAACAAACTTAAAATATATGGGGAGACAGAATATGGAGAGGATGGCCTAGATTAATTCCTCATGCATAAAGGAGATGTAAAAGGGAGTATGACTCTAGTTATAGTTGAGTTCTCTTTTATGATGCAAAAGAGAATTTCAATAGAGATATAGGTACACTAGTTATTAACTCTACACTAGTGGGGAATGCTGGTTGTGAAATGTTAAGGAAATGTTACATACTTACATTTTCAAGGTGATAGCAGGGAAAAGTTTTTAAAAATCCTGTTCTGGTCAAAGAGGAAGAAAATCAGGAAATTATAGGTCTTATGTATATATAAATATATATTCATAAGCCTCTATAAGTAAACATGAATGATAATGACTATTAAATAAATAACAAAACAAACATATATGTCAGAAGTAAATGGCTAGATAAGTTATGGTTTAAGTATTCTACAACTATTCTAAGTTTCTACATACAAACTAATGGGGTAAATTGGCTTTCCTATGCTTTCTTTTTCTTTTCTAATTATATGAATTCAACAAGCTAAACCAATTGGCTCAGACACTTTTCATAGGAGAATTTGATGATTTATAGACTGCTACTGAAACCTGTCCAGAACTCTGATGTTTCCCCAGAGTTGGCTAAATGTGTTCTAAAAAATAAAATTCCAGCAAATTCACTCATTTTTGTCAAAGACAAATATAAGCTGTTCAATTTCCATCAATATAAAGACTATTCATAAAAGGTATTTAAAAATTCAGCCCTGAAACCCAATAAATGAACTTCTGTTTATGATCTTCAATTTCAAGAGAACTTAATCTGACCGGCATTATTTAGATTAAGGATGTGAGTTTTCAGTACTGACTGTGACATTTTAAACAAGGTTTATTGTCAGCTCTTCTCCCTCTTTCACCACAGCCCTCCCAATATGTCATATAATCAATAAAATCTCTCTCCAATGTGGCCATGTCTCCCCGACCACTGCCCATTCATTCCATTTTCCCTTCACACTCCCACACACATATCTTTCTCCCCTTCATTGACTTTGTTCTTTGTTAAGACTACCATCTCTCCCTGATATCTCAAATCTCTATTTATAATCGCTCCTTCTTCCATTTCGTCTTCTCTATTTCCAAAAAAAGAAAGTTTTTCTTTTTAAGTTTGAATAATTTATCCGGTCTTTACTTTTCTCAAAAATTTTAATTAACTCCCATCAGATATTACTTAAATGCAATGTCTTAACCTCCTGTAGAAAGTCCTCTTTCTTCCTTCTCTGTTCAGCCATTACAACTCTTCATTCTGTACACTCAGTCACATAGTGTTTGTATGTGAACAAATGGATTTTGAGTCTGTTAGAGATCTGATCTGGAGGCGGAGGTATAATGTAGGAGGCACTGGCTCTGACTTCTTTTACATATCTTTTCATCCTCTCATTCATAAAGAGGTTGCGTTGATGGGCCCATAGAAGTTCATGACTTAGAGAAAGTTAAAGGAACCATTGTTTGTTCATTCCAATGATGGCTAAATTACCCAGAGTTTAAATGGGCAGGTCACAACAAGAAATTAGCTTCCTTCTCAATTCTAGAAGAAAAATGTTGTGTACAGCATGGAAATTTTTATGGAAAACAACTCAAGAAAGTGTCTCACAAATGTCTGCTGCATTATCCTCTGTTTTGTATGGCAATGCATTCTATATCCTGCCTTAATAAACTTGAAACTTTGTAAGTGGTGTGTATGTGTATGGAGAGAGTGGGGGGATTTCGGAGGGTCTTTTAAATCTATAACACTCTAATAAATGCACTCGTCTTGTGCATTATTTCTTAGGCTAATAATTCTTCCCAGTAATTTTTTATTATTATTATTATTATTATACTTTAAGTTCTAGGGTACATGTGCATAACGTGCTGGTTTGTTACATATGTATACTTGTGCCATGTTGCTGTGCTGCACCCATCAACACGTCAGCACCCATCAACTCGTCATTTACATCAGGTATAACTCCCAATGCAATCCCTCCCCGCCCCCCATGATAGGCCCCGGTGTGTGATGTTCCCCTTCCCGAGTCCAAGTGATCTCATTGTTCAGTTCCCACCTATGAGTGAGAACATGTGGTGTTTGGTTTTGTGTTCTTGTGATAGTTTGCTAAGAATGATGGTTTCCAGCTGCATCCATGTCCCTACAAAGGACACAAACTCATCCTTTTTTATGGCTGCATAGTATTCCATGGTGTATATGTGCCACATTTTCTTAATCCAGTCTGTCACTGATGGACATTTGGGTTGATTCCAAGTCTTTGCTATTGTGAATAGTGCTGCAATAAACATACGTGTGCATGTGTCTTTATAGCAGCATGATTTAGAATCCTTTGGGTATATACCCAGTAATGGGATGGCTGGGTCATATGGTACATCTAGTTCTAGATCCTTGAGGAATCGCCATACTGTTTTCCATAATGGTTGAACTAGTTTACAATCCCACCAACAGTGTAAAAGTGTTCCTATTTCTCCACATCCTCTCCAGCACCTGTTGTTTCCTGACTTTTTAATGATTGCCATTCTTTTTTTTTTTTTTTTTTTTTTTTTTTTGAGACGGAGTCTCGCTCTGTTGCCCAGGCTGGAGTGCAGTGGCGCTATCTCGGCTCACTGCAAGCTCCGCCTCCCGGGTTCACGCCATTCTCCTGCCTCAGCCTCCCGAGTAGCTGGGACTACAGGCACCCGCCACCTCGCCCGGCTAATTTTTTTGTATTTTTAGTAGAGACGGGGTTTCATTGTGTTAGCCAGGATGGTCTCGATCTCCTGACCTCGTGATCCGCCCGTCTCGGCCTCCCAAAGTGCTGGGATTACAGGCTTGAGCCACCGCGCCCGGCCTAATGATTGCCATTCTAACTGGTGTGAGATGGTATCTCATTGTGGCTAATTGTTTTATAATTTTATGAAGTCTAAATGATAGTTTTTCCTCTATAAGTACATCCCTGACCGATATCTCCTTCATATATATTTATATGTATCTAAACTATATGATATAGTTTGGCTGTGTCCTCACTGAAATCTCAACTTGAATCATATCTCCCAGAATTCCCATGTGTTGTGGGAGGGACCCAGGAGGAGGTAATTGAATCGTGGGGGCTGGTCTTTTCCATACTATTTTCATGATAGTGAATAAGTCTCATAAGGTCAGATGGGTTTAGCAAGGGTTTCCACTTTGGTTTCTGCCTAATTTGCTTGCCGCTGCTATGTAAGAAGTGCCTTTTGCCTTCTGCCATGATTCTGAGACTTCCTCAGCCATGTGGAACTGCAAGTCCAATTAAACCTCTTTTTTTATTCCCAGTTTCGGTAATGTCTTTATTAGCAGCATTAAAATGGACTATTACAGTAAATTGGTACCAGTAGAGTGTGGCATTGCTGAAAAGATACCTGAAAATGTGGAAGTGACTTTGGAACAGGGTAACAGGCAGAAGTTGGAACAGTTTGGAGGGCTCACAAGAAGACAGGAAAATGTGGCAAAGTTTGGAACCTCTTAGAGACTTGTCGAATGGCTTTGACAAATATGCAGATAGTTATTTGAAAAATAACATCCAGGCTGAGGTGGTCTCAGCTGGAGATGAGGAACTTTTTGGGAACTGGAGCAAAGGTGACTTTTGTCGTGTTTTAACAAAGAGACTGGTGCCATTTTGTCCCTGTCCTAGAGATTTGTGGAACTTTGAACTTGAGAGAGATGATTTAGGGTATCCGGTGGAAGAAATTTCTAAGCAGCAAAGCATTCAATAGGTGACTTGGGTGTTGTTAAAGGCATTCAGTTTTATAAGGGAAGCAGAGACTAAAAGTTTGGAGAATTTGCAGCCTGACAATGAATTAAAAAAGAAAAACCCATTTTTGAGGGGAGAAATTCAAGCCAGCTGCAGAAATTTGCATAAGTAGCAAGGAGCCTAATGTTAATCCCCAACACCATGGGGAGAATGTCTCTAGGCCAGAGAACTTCCCAGCAGCCCCTCCCATCACAGGCACAGAGGCCCAGGAGGAAAATCTGATTTTGTTGGCTGGGCCCCATGTTCTCATGCTGTGAGCAGCCTAAGGACTTGGTGCCCTGTGTCCTAAGGACTTGGTGCCCTGCTCCAGCTGTGGCCAAAAGGGGCCAATGTGCAGCTTGGGCTGTGGCTTCAGAGAGTGGAAGCCCCAAGCCCTGGCAGCTTCCATGTGACGTTGAGCATGTGGGTGCCCAGAAGTCAAGAATTGAGGTTTGGGAACCTCTGCCTAGATTTCAGATGTATGGAAACGACTGGATGCCCAGGCAAAAGTCTGCTGCAAGGGCAGGACCCTCATGGAGAACCTCGCTAGGGCAGTGTGGAAGGGAAACGTGGGGCCAGAGCCCCCACACAGCATCTTACGGGGGAGGACAACCATCCTTCAGACCCCAGAATGGTAGATCCACCAACAGCTTGTACTGTGCACCTGGAAAAGCCACAGACATTCAATGCCAACCTGTGAAAGTAGCCAGGAGGGAGTCTGTACCCTGCAAAGTCATAGACCGGAGCTGCTAGAGACCATGGGAACCCATTTCTTGCATCAGTGTGACCTTGATGTGAGACCTGGAGTCAAAGGAGATAATTTTGGAGCTTCAAAATTTGACTGCCCTGTGGCCAGGTGCAGTGGTTCACGCCTGTAATCCCAGCATTTTGGGAGGCCGAGGCGGGCAGATCACAAAGTCAGAGATCAAGACCCTCCTGGCTAACATGGTGAAACCCCGTCTCTACTAAAAATACAAAAAATTAGCCAGGCGTGGTCGTGGGTGCCTGTAGTCCCAGCTACCTGGAAGGCTGAGGCAGGAGAATGATGTGAACCTGGGAGGTGGAGCTTGCAGTGAGCCGAGATTGTGCTACTGCATTCCAGCCTGGGTGACAAAGCCAGACTCTGTCAAAACAAAAAAAAAAGACTGCCTTGCTGGATTTTGGACTTGCATGGGCCCTGTAACCCCTATGTTTTGGCCAATTTCTCTCATTTGGAATGGGTGTATTTACCCAATACCTGTACCATCATTGTATCTAGGAAGTAACTACTAGCTTGCTTTTGTTTTACAGGCTCATAGGTGGAAGGACTGGACTTGACTCAGATGAGACTTTGGACTGTGGGCTTTTGGGTTAATACTGAAATGAGTTAAGACTTTGGGGAACTATGGAGAAGGCATGATCAGTTTTGAAATGTGAGGACGTGAGATTTGGAGGGCCCAGGGGCAGAATGGTATGGTTTGGCTGGTCCCCACCAAAAGCTCACTTGAATTGTATCTCCCAGAATTCTCACGTGTTGTGGGAGGGACCCAGGGGGAAGTGGTTGAATCATGGGGCCAGTCTTTCCTGTGCTCTTCTCATGATAGAGAATAAGTCTCACGAGGTCTGATGGGTTTTTCAGGGCTTTCTGCTTTTGCTTTTTCCTCATTTTTCTCTTGCCGCTGCCATGTAAGAAGTGCCTTTCACCTCCCAGCATGACTCTGTGGCCTCCCCAGTCATATGGAACTGTAAGTTCAATTAAACCTTTTTTGGGTATGTCTTTATCTGCAGTGTGAAAATGAACTAATACACTATATCAATGTCTATATCTATATGACCAATATCTCATTCACATATTTATACCTACATCCATTCCCATGTCTCTATCTTTATCGACATCTACTCAATATCTATGTCTGTTTATATCTATTTCTAGTCCTATGTCTATATCAATATCTACATTCATATCCATTCTGCATTCCTCTCCATCTCTATAGACTCCTGTGTTCCTTACCCTAAACCCACTCTGCACCTTGTAAATTCATATTTTATTGCACTAATAAGAGTAATAAAACTAATATTTATTGGCACTATATACTAGATAGCACTATCCTTATAAGAAGGTAATCACTTAATGACTGCTAATAATTATATTAAAATGTCCAAAATTCAAGATGAAATTACCTACAGGCACATAAAAACAGTTACAAAATTTGGAGATTCTGACATATTGTCACAAAATTTAAATGAGAATATCAATAACATAAATCAATAAATATTGGTTCCTGGAATTTGAGAGATTTACTGTATTAAAAACATAGTTTTTATTCTTTAAAAGCAATTCTGTTACTAAGCATACAAATTTATTTATTTATTTTTAAAATTATTTCTTTTATTGATTTGGGGGTACAAGTACAGTTTTCTTACACAGATATATTGCATAGTGGTGACATCTGGGCTTTTAGTGTAATCACAATCTGAATAGTGTACATTGTATCCATTAGGTCATTTCTTATTCCTGACCCTCCTCTCACCCTCCCACCTTTCCCAGTCTCCAATGTCTATTATTTCACTCTCTGTCCATGTGTACACATTATTTAGCTCCTACTCTGTGTCCATATGTACACACTATTTAGCTCCCACTTATAGGTGAGAACATGCAGTATTTTACTTTCTGTTCCTGAGTTATTTCACTGAAGATAATGGCTTTCAGTTTCATTCAGGTTTTTTCAAAAGGCATGATTTCACCCTTTTTTGGCTGAATAGTATTCCATAGCTTATATATATACACATATATATACACACGTATATATATACATATATATTCACGTGTATATATACACATACACACACACACATATATATGGCAACTATTTTCATTGTCCTTCTGCTTATAATAAATTTAGTGTTCCTCTCTTGGTTTAAAAAATGGTTTGTGTAATTATTAAAATATGGCTTATTCCATTTATGTATATATATATAAATATATACAAAAATACATTCATTATAAAACGGGATTTCTTAGAAAATAGACATCACATTTGTTTATATTCAAAAGGTTAATTCTTTTTTAAAGCAAGGTACAACATAAGTTGGAGTGAGATAGTTGCACCACCTGAGGTATCTTTTGACAAACTGACTTTAATTATTGTGATTAAAAACTTGTCTACATAGAGAGAGTCTCCAATCCCCTTATGTTCTATTTAGCAACCTCTAAAGTAAAGCCTTACTCAAATCCATATATAGAAGGTAAATTTTGAAGAATGTTGAACTAAAATATCTCACTTCAGAATATGCTCTTTTCTAGAAACGTTTATGCTGTTAACTAGCTCCAGTGCTTTTGGCTGCAGCCCCCGCTGATTTTCCTGACAGCAAAAAAACTATTATTGAAGTTCTGGAGTCATCCTACTCATGTTTTATACTTGGAAAATACGGCTCTTTGCACTAATTTTATTCTGGAAATGGAAAATGGTGTCTGTTAATGCCAGAATAGAATAGTGGTATTCTGTTACTGAAGAGCACATCTTTTTTTAGTATTTACTTATTTAGAATAAATCTTGCAACAACTATATTTTAAAACTTTACTATAGTATACAATCTAGTTAAGCCCTTATTATACAAGCATGCCATTATATTTCCACACATCATACCTTTTGAATATCTTTTTCAAAGGTAATAGTAAGCTTACCATCTCAAGAAAAGGTAAATTTGTTATTCATTTTGTATCATTTTTAAGTGTTTTATACAAACCAATAGTTACCTTGGACATCTTACCATAATGAAACACACACCATATTTACTAAATATACAAAGAATATATTGAGGTAATTCCAGTAGAAGTTTTCAATAACTTTAAGCTTATTCAAAGTATGTTTTTATCTTTTGTGTTATTTGAAGTAGATGACAAGCTTGAACATTGAGAAAAGCTGAAATAATTATTAGACATAGATTTTTTCTATAAAATGAGATATAATTCATTGAAGAAAGAAATATTGTAGGCAGACCTAGTCTAATTATTCCTTTGAGTACATATATTGAAGAGTTGTCATATGCTTTATCTTCTTTGAAAAATTCCTAACTACCTTTGTTATGTTCCAGGTTTGTATTTCCTACATCTCTCATAATGTGTTTTAAAAAACCTTTCTATTTTATTGTCTTTTTCTACTTAACTTTAAAATTCTTTTCTATAGTGACTTATTATATCTGTTTTATTTCTTTCATATTTGGCCAAGGAGTTTTTTCTCATAACTTTCTCGACACATATGTATATGAAAATTATGTGTGTGTGTGTATATATATATAAAATATATATGTAAAACTGAAAAGCTGAAATAAACATATAACTGCTTTTAAATATATGAGGACATTCTTGACAACTTTTGATATAGTTGATAAAAGATAAGGAAGAATTTTTTAAGATTTTTTTAAAGATACTGTCAGGAAGAAATTTTTTAAATCCTTGAACAGTTTTCTATGATTTTTAACTTCATCTTAAGACTGCTTTAATTTAGAGGCATTTTTTTTTTCTTTTACATTCAGTGAGCGATGTTTCTGGTGACTTCTATTAAGTGATTTTCTCACTCTCATTGGCCAGAATTGGCCACTGGCCCATAACTGAAATAATAATTATGGCCAGGGAATTGAAGAATTTATTGTTTTCTACCATTAGGGAACCACCAATAAAGGCCTGAATGAGCTCAGCATCAACCCCCACCCCTCCAAAACATACGCTCTAAATTCTACAAAGTGGAAAAGGGTGAATTTTCCCAAAGGGAAACTATATTTTGGTGGAAATAAATGCAGGGAAAGGACTCAACTAATGTCCTTATTAAGAGCTTTTCCCTTATTTGAGAACTTTTTTTTTCTACTGTACTATTTATATATATTCCCAAACTTCCAACAGCGTTCTTTAATTCGTAATGAAAAAACTGGCTTGCTTTGCTCCCAAACATTTGTTTAAAATGTTTATTTAAAAGATGTTTAACATTCTAGCTCTTATGTAATTTACCATGTTATCCATAAAACATGGAGAAAAAATGCTGAGATGCTACATATCAGTTCACTCATACTTGATTATATAAATTTAAATACTCGTAATAATATGAAAATAGCCCACACAACTATAAATTAATTTGTGTTCACAAGAAAATTCTGAAAACCGACACTTTTTGAAAGAATATGTGGAAAATATTAGAGTAATTTATCCTATCTAAAAACATATACAAATATAAAACAGAAATATAAATCTATAAAAATGCTCAGACACACAAATTTTTAAGGTAAACAAGGAGGATATTTGAAATAATTTTTAATGAAAATTAAAACAAAGAAAGAAGACATTGAATGTAAACCATTGGACCCTCTGTCTCTACTTACTACTTCCAGGAAATATTTAAGAATACTTCCAGGGAAATATACTTTTAAACTCTAAAACAGATATACTCACAGCTCTACAATACATATTAAATTACTAGATCCAGTAACTACTTTAACATTTTACATGGATATGCCATTTTTCATGTTCTTTACTTATTCAATATGCAGGCGTACCTCAAAGATATGGTTTCAGTACCAGAACACTGCAATAAAACGAGTATCTCAATAAAGCAAGTCACACAGATTTTCTGATTTTTAAGTGCGTATAGAAGTTATGTTTACATTATACAGTAGTCTATATATGCAATGCTATTTTGCCTACAAAATAATGTATATACTTAATTTTAAAATACTTTATTGATAATAAATGCGAATGATCATCTGAACCTTCCGCGAGTCCTAAACTTTTTGCTAGTAGAGGATCTTACCTTAACATTTATGGCTGCTGACTGATCAGGATGGTGTTTCCTGGAGGTTGAGTTGGCTATAGCAATCTATTAAGACAAGACAACAACAAAGTTTGCCACATTGATTGACTCTTCCTTTCATGAAAGATTTTTCTGTAGCATCCAATGCTGTTTGATAGCATTTTACTCAGAGTACAGCATTTTTCAAAGCTGTAATCCATCCTCTCAAACCCACCCACAGCTTTGTCAACTAAGAGTATGGAATATTATAAGTCCTTTGTTGTTATTTCAGCAATGTTCATAGCACCTCTACCAGGATTAGATTCTATCTCAAGAAACAACTTTCTTTGCTCATTCATAAGAAGGAATTCCTCACCCATTCAATTTTCTCATGAGATTGCACCAGTTTAGTTACATCTCCAGGTTCTTACTTGTAATTCTAGTTCTCTTGCTTTTTCCGCCACTTCTACAGTTACTTTCTCCACTAATGTCTTGAATCTCTCAAAGTTATCCATGAGGATTGGAATCAACTTAGATTAAGTTGTTATTCATGTTGGTATTTTAACTTCCTCCCATGAATCATGAATGTTCTTAATGACATCTGGGATGGTGACTCCTTTCCACCAGATTTTCAGTTTACTTTGCCCAGAGCCATTAGAGGAATCTATCTATGGCAGCTATAGTCTTATTAAATGTATTTCTTAAATAATAAGCCTTGAAAGTCAAAATTACGTCTTGATCCATGGGCTGCAGAATCAATGTTGTATTAGCAGGCATGAAAATAGCATTAATCTCCCTGTCCATCTCCATCATAGCTCTTGGGTGACTAGGTGCATTATTAATAAGCAGTAATACATTGAAAATAATGTTTTTTTTCTAAGTAGTAGGTCTCAACACTGAGCTTAAAATATTCAGTGTACCATGCTGTAAACAGATGTGCTACCATTCAGGATTTATTCTCCCATTTATAAAGCACAGACAGACAGATTTAGCATAATTTTTAAGAATCTTAGAATTTTTGTAATCGCATGAGGATTGGGTTCAACTTAAAGTTTCCAGCTGCGTTAGTTTCTAATAAGAGAGTTAGTCACACCTTTGAAGCTTTGAAGGCAGGTATTAACATCTCTTAGGTATAAAAGTTCCAGAAGGCATCTTCCAACATAAGGCTGTTTTATTTACATTGAAAATCTGTTGTTTAGTGTAGTCACCTTCATCAATTATCTTAGCTGGGTCTTCAGGACAACTTGCTACACCTTCTACATCAGCACTTGCTGCTTCCCCTTGCAATTTTGTGTTATGGAGACAGCTTCTTTCTTTCAACTTCATGAACCAACTCCTGCTAGCCTCATGCATTTTTTCCTGGAGCTTCCTTACTTATCTCAGTCTTCATAGAATTGAAGAGTGTTAGTACCTTGCTCTGAATTAAGCTTTGACTTAGGGGAATGTTATGACTGATTTAACTTGTATTCAGACCTCCAAAACTTTCTCCATATCAACAATAAGGCTTTTTTGCTCTTTTATTATTCATGTGTTCGTGGGAGTATCCTTTTAAATTTTCAAGAACTTTTTCTTTGCAATCACAGCTTGGCTAACTGATGCAAGACCTTTCGGCCTGTCTCCGATTTCAAAGCACCTTCCTCACTAAGCTTAATCATGTCTACCTTTTGATTTAAAATGAGAGACATGTGGTTCTTCCTTTCACTTGAACATTTAGAGGGTATTGCAGCGTTATTAATTGGTATAATTTCAATATCTTCTGTCTTAGGAAATAAAAAAAACATGATGAGTGGGAGAGAGATGGGGAAATGACCGGTTGGGGGAGCAGTGAGAACACACAAATGTAGTGATTAAGTTTGCCACCTAATATGGGTATGGTTCATAACAACCCAACATAATAGGAACATCAAAGATCACTTATCACAGATCAGCATAACAGATATGATAATAATGAAAAAGTTTGAAATATTGCAAGAATTATCAAAATATAACAGAGACACCAAGTGAGCGCATGCTGTTGAAAAAAATGGTATAGATAGACTTGCTGGATGCAGGGTTGCCACAAATCTTCAATTTGTAAAACTCAGTATCTGCTACGTGCAGGAAAGCAAATCACAATAAAATGAGATATGCCTGTATAATATCTTACTAATTTTTCTAATGTTCAACATATTAATATAATAAAGAGTTCAGAGTTTATACATATATATTCATGTCCCTAGAGCATTTAAAATTATATAAAATAAATACTATTTAAAATAAGTGATTATTTACCTAAGTTACATAGAAAATAAATTCAATAAATACTGTGACTAAAGATACATTTCTGATTATATCTTATTTATATTCAGTTTAATTTATAAATCTTATGTTCCTCTATTTGTTAAAAAATAACACTTTTGTTATTCTTTTAGTTCAAAAACTTCCATTTTTAATTCTCACCTGTAAATTATGGGATAAACTACTTTTAGGTATGAGTCTTCTAGTTTTTAGGGTCAATCTAGTTCCAGAGAAGATTGTTGTAACAAATGTTATAACTAACCATATCCTGATAAAATATATGAGCTCTTAATACAAAGGGAAAATCTAAGGAGCTTCCAAGCAAAATAAAAAATTGTCTATAAATTTAAAATATGTTTGTGAGTTCCAGTGTCTTCAATATTAGAAGACAGAAGACAATGGAATAGCAGCTACAGACTATTAATATTAAAGGACTACAAGTCAGTCTTATATCCTCCTTAGTAAATGGAATCATCAGTTACAGTTTCGAGTCTCCAATCTAGGAGGTATTTTTGAATTATCTTTTTCCCTTAATACACATATCTAAACTACACATTCATTCAACAAACGTTTATAAACTGATGTATTTTTTACTTTTATGGAGCTTATGTATTTCTTGTGTGTATAAATTTTGGTTATTCTAAAACCAAAATTGTAATTCAATCTCTATCCACAGCTACCATTCCAACTATGTCATAATTCTCTTTGGTTTGGGTAACAGCAATAGCCTCTTCCATAGGCTTCTTATTATTCCACTATTATAAAAATTTCTCCATGCCATTTCTGGATGATGATACTCAATTGCTCAAAGTATTCTGGTAAATTTCTGTTTTACTTAAAATCTAAACTCCTTATTTTACTCTTCAGTGTCCTTTGTAATCTCACTACCTACCTTTCCAAAGACACTTTCAACCTACCTCTGTCAACTTTAGTCACTGACTTGAAACTTTATAGGCCATTGCATTTCTAAAACATCCCAAAAACTTATTTTTTTCTGCCTTGACAATTGCATTGGCGGTTCCCTCTGCCTGGATGCCTTGCTATATGGCTGGTTCTCTCTTGCATTTCACATCTAAGCTAAAACATCGATGACTCAATGAAGACTCCCTGACCAATTACCAGGCCTTCCATCCTCTCATATGTGCTTTTGTCTTAGCACTTAGCATTAAACTTAATTTTTAAAATAATATATGTTTTTGTTGATTGTCTTCCCATCACCATCTCCCACCATATATATTAGAATACACATTATACAAGATCACAAACCTTGTTTTCTTGTTCCCACATCCATATCTAGGACCTAGAAAACTGTCTGACAGCATTATTGGAAGAATAAACACAATTTTCATTTTAGGATTGAATATTAAACTGATTCCATTTAGAAGTTTAGAGTCACAAGGATAATTTCAAGAGCACCTGGAAATGTACTAGTTCCTTTTCAACGTCAACTGAAGAAGAAAAGAATTCTAAAAGAATCTGAACTCATAAACTTCAGAGTATTAGGTATTTTTTAAACACTTGAGACTCGTTAGTTGATATTCTTTTTCACATAATGGCTGTTTGTCTCTAAACTTTCTTGTGATTCCATCTCTCTTGAGGTCACTAGAGGGCTTCAACCTAGGTAGGATATTATACTAACCTCAGCCAAAAACCCCACAATTTCATGTGGAAATATCTAACCACATAATACAGTATTTGGATAGAAAGAAACAAAGTTGAGCTTACTGTTAGATGATCTTATTTACCCTGTCTCAGGAAAGCAGCTATTTTTTATGAGTTAAATATAAAATGAATGTTAAAGTTACCACTTACATACGAAAGTGGATAGCTTTTATTTTCAATTCACATTACCTGTTATTCACTAGTCATGTGTGATTTTAAGGTGATAACTTTTGTGATAGTGTCCCTAATGCTTAAAACATTACAATTGTATATTTCACAAAGGCTAGCAAGGAAGTAAAGTTTAAATAAGTTAATGGGTGAAATGAGAAAAGCGACCTAACTTCAGAAGGGTTCAGAATAATGAACATACAGTAAGGACTAAACAGTTTTCAAAACAATATTGCCAAATACATATTAGATAACATTTTGCTTCTCACTGATTTTGATGAGCAAACTGACTGGGCAAATAATTAAAATTCTAACCAATTCTGTGTAATCATAGAAAAACATATGTCTTAAAATATATAAATACTGAACAACATAGGAAGACTCCATCTCTAAGAAAAAAAAAATGGCCAGGCATTGTGGCACATGCCTCTGTGTGTGTGTGCGTGTGTGTGTGTGCGCGCGCGCACGCGCGTGCGTGCACATACATATAGAATAATCAAATGTAGAAATTCATCATTTTTCTTTCTTTTACTTTCATCATGTCATTTTTTGATAATAGAATACAACCAAGATAGAATCTGGCTAAAATTAAATTAATCAAACTCCTATTGTAAAATGAAATTCAGAAATAACATAAAATACTTATGATATAATTGCCTTTGCCTGTATGTGTAGGTGGGTGTGCATTTGATTTCTTGACTGTTACATAAAGGAAAATAAAACAAGAGTAATTTAAAATAAAATAACAATATATTAGAAGAAACAAAAAATATAATTTTATTCTTAAAAATTATAGTGAATGTGATACAGTTATAAATGCAGACTCATGCTAATACATTGTATTTATTAATTGATTTCCATATGCAGTTTCTGATGGATAATTTTTAGTCATGATTCCTAATAACAGCAGCAAAAAGTACTATTCTTAGTTTTATTTTTAGAAATTTTAATGAATTTTAAAATCTTGCAAACATAATTTGTGTTAATTTCTAAGATAAAGTTGTATTTTAGTACATGTCACTATTATCAAATATTTCAATTTAATGACTGGGATTAGGATAACTCAAAGTCTTATTAGACATTCAATTATAATCTTTATTTTTTTGAGATTGTTCTATTATTTGTAGGATGTCAGACATGTTTGTCCCTTTTCCAATAAGTTTCCCTGTCTTTATAATGACAACCAAAACCAAACATTGTGACACCATTGAACTGTAACAAGTGTTGGCAAACTATAGCCTGCTGTGCCAAATCTGGCCTATATCCTATTTTTTTGTATGACTCATGAACCTTAGTTTTTACATTTGTAAAGGGTTGAATAAAGAAAAGGAAAGAGGGGAAAAGAAGAAACGAACAAATAAAAAAGCCTTTGCAACAGAGACACAGAAAATTATGTTTGTTTACCCCACACTTAAATGTATGTTCCATGTTTTATCCATCTTGTTCACCAGTATGGGGTTAGAAATGCTCCCAAAACATAAAAGGTATGTAATAAATATTTGCATAAAGGAAGAAAGAGATGAACTATCATGAGAGTCAAACTATAAAATATTAACATTGAAATGAAATTGGGGATCAAATTAAAGATGGCCAACAGGATCAGAATGATTAATTTATCAAAAGAACTTGGGGCCAAAATGCTGTTACCTATTTTATGTATAATTTTCAGTAACCTGTCTACTGAACTGCATATGTAAGACTGCATATATAAATGAACACATCTTAATTTATTTTACTTTTTCTAACTGACCATGTGATATGTTGAGATGCAAACTGTACTAGTCCGTTTTCATACTGCTATAAAGGACTACCAGAGACTGGGTAACTTAAAAGAAAAGAGGTATAATTGATTCCTCAGGAAACTTACAATCGTGGCAGAAGGCGAAACAAAACACATCTTACCATGGCAAGGCAGGAGAGAAAGAGAAGAAAGCTATACACTTTAAACCATCAGATCTTGTGAGAACTCACTCACTATCATGAGAACAGCATAAGGGAAACAGCCCCTGTGATCTAATCACCTCCTACTAAGTTCCTTCCTTGACACATGGGGTTACAATTTGAGATAAGATTTGGTTGGGGACACATATCACAAATTATGTAAAAATCATGTGAGCAAGTAGTAGGTGGATTCATATTAAAATATTCAATTATTATTTTAAAGAAATACAACTCAAATATTTCTACTATCTCGCCTTTATTGAACCCATTATGTTCCATTATAATTGACATTTTAAATCTACAAATATAGTCATCACTAAATATTCAAAATGTATTAAATGGTAATGTGCAAAAAAGTTGCATTAATTGTGTGCGTGTACGTGCATGCATGTGTTTGTGTTTGCGTGATGTGTGTTTGTCAATGTATGCGTATTTGGCCAACGAAGTATTCTTTATATGTGTCTGGTGGAAGCAGAAACTCTTTTGGTTAAGACAAATGTTTTTTAAATAGATCTTCAACTATTCTAAAACTTACTTTTGTGATTTTATTGAACTCTATCATGTTTATTTACATATCCAACTCCATATAGTAATTTTATATGCAGCTTTTAGTAACTCATACGTATTCTGAATAGTGAAAATTGTAGGGTGAGTTTATTTGGTATATTTATTCTTCCATTATCTGGAAGAAGATAGTGCTTGACTCTATAGAATTGTGGATTTATTTGGACATTATAACTGAGTGTACCAAAGCAAGAGAATACTTAACAGCAAAAGTGTTTTTGAAATTATTTTCCCAGTGAATACCAAAGTACCTGTTTAGTTGTTTTTTTTTTTTTTTTACTGTATTTAAAGTCTTTGTGCCTAGCAAACAAATATGATATTGATTATGCCATTTACTGAAATTGCTGATCTTTAACTGTGTTGTTACATCCAGGAATAACTTTTATCAAAGACTATTTGCTTGCAGTAGTTTCGTAAACTCTTCTTCTTTCAAAGTATATCATACATTATTCTTCATTTTTACTCTGCTTAGAAATGTTGCATATACAATTCCATTATCAGTAGACCACACTATTATGATTTAAGTGCCCCATACAATAAAATTAACCCTTTCTTTACGGAGTTTTATTGACTTGATCTAACATGTACATAAAATATAAACTGTGAAGACTAAACAATATGCTTTTATTTATTATTTTAACCAATGCCAAAACCCTCTGTTCCAGCCTAGATTTTAGTATCAGCTCATGAAAAACAAGCTATATTTGTTGTATTTTGTATTAATGTGATATAATGTCATTAACATTTTTAACAGTATTAATATTATCACTATTATTAACAATATTAACATTAGGAATAGGGTAATTTCAGTAACATTCATAGAAACTTTAAAATTTTAAATTGATTGAAAAAAGTTTTTTTAGATATGTTATTGACATGGTAGTTCAAAAATAACTTATTTTTCTTTGTATTTATTCACAAAATTTTGGAAAAGCCTTGGATGATGTTGAAAGCAAAAATACTCAAATATCACTAACCATGTTTTTCATAACTCAGATTCATACTGGCATGGGGTGAAACAAAAATAAAACTATTAGATATTCCACAAAAGAAAAGTTAGCAAGTGCTTTAATACATTTGAGAAATATTGTAAGTATATTCCCCTCATCGTTTTATTATTTAATTCTATAGATATATTTCTCTTTTCTGAATTTCATTAAAACGAAGAACCTATCATTCACTTCAAGCAATTCTGGATAATTTGATAAAAATAATTTTCTCTGATATAACAAAATTACATGGATAAGTCACCATTGCAATTGATTTTTGTAGTATTTTAATAAAAACTTACCTGAAAATCTTACTGATAAAGCTATTTTCAGAAAATGAAACTGCTTGAAATAAATATTAAACATCTGTATGGCTTAAGAAGTGAGAAGCTTTTGTATTTCATGTGTTTTTCTCATACTTAAATTTGTATTAAGGAAAAGGAAATATATGGTAGCTTAGAATGGCCCACGTAACTGGCATGTATTGATTTGTTTGTGAATTTTATTTTGAATGTGATCTGTCAATTAGCATTCTATATGTCATTGGACTGAATTCAATCTCATTTTTTAAGAATAATACTAGAAAGTTCTCACTAGTCTCTCTAGAAATTAGGAGTGGGGAATGAGGTACAGGAGATCAAATAAATGATTTTTTTATTTATCTGCTCACATTTTTATTAATTTAATGTCTACATTTCCATTCATTTATTTTCAATAAGTTATCCAGATACAGTTCAGCCATCTCTTACCTTCTTTCCCTCTCCATGGAACAAGTTCATCACAAATTCCGTTGACTGAAATGAGCAAAAAGTCTGCTTAATGTTTTATTCCTTTGACATAAAGAAGTCTTTACATTTTTCACAAAATATTACTTTGAATCATAAAAATCTAAATATTACATATTTTATATATAGATATAATATCAAATAATTACTTCCATTTTATGTACAGCAAAGCACTATACTATTATGACTGTTAGAAATCAGAACTGTATTTGTAGCTTATACATTAAAACCAAATTATCAAGAGAGGGAAAACTTGAAACTAAAAAAATGCAACAAAGAAAACTGCAACTATAAATGTTAAAATTCGTAGTCTTGGGATATTTATAGCAAATAAGGAACTAATAGAATGAAAAGGGGTGATGGGCCTTGTATACCTGACTGTGGAAATGCCTAACCAAAAAAATCATCACTAATAAAATTGTGAAAATGAAACATTTCAATGCATACAAATGTAGAGAGATATATATTATAGTAGCACAACTCTTTGACAAGCATGAAATTTTGGCATAGGATTATTCATAATACAGAGCCATTAAAATGAGTCATTTTAAATGACATTTAAAATGGTAAAAACTTTTTTCCTAAAATAATACACAGGAAACACTGCATAGCATTATATTGCTGAAGAAATTACACTCCGTCAGAAAAATATACCATGAGACAAAAATTGCAGGGCTAGTTGTCATTTAATATTTCTAAAAGAGGGTACATAACAAGAAATAGATATTATATGTAGAATAAAGAGCAAAGTGTTTTCTTAACATAAACCTCATAGTAATATACATACATAGAAGTATATTAAACCCATTTTGCTTTATATCCTTAAATATTTTTAAATATGCACATAATTTAGTGCATTATATTATTTATGATTCTCTCTACTCTTTGTTAGAATAAATAAATGTTTCTCATGGAACTGTCTTAAACTTAAATTATAAATAAATAATAAATGCAATCACTGGAGAAGAGCAGCTGTTTTTGCCTCATAATTCTTCCAAAGAATATTGTATTTGATTGACATTCTCTATAGCAATTGTTTTCAAGCACTGCAAATATTGAAGTAATCAATTAATGTAATTTTGTGGTTAGCCACTGAAATAAATTTTAAATTATGAGGACATATTATTTAGATGATAAAGGAATTCGTTTGACAACCATTTGACCTCCAAAGGATATTACTTTAAGAAGCATATCATTTATTTGATAACTGACAAAAGCACTTAATAAGAATAAGCTCTACCATGAAGAACTGCCAAATTGTTTAAAAGAGTATGCACCTAAAGAAAATTGAGCAATTTTACTGAACAGAATAGAAAACACATAAGTAAATCATTGAGTGTTTTAATAAAAATTTAAAAACAGAAAAACCAATGAGACAAATTATCTTCCCTACATTCTTCAACTAATTCAGATACAAATCAGCATAGAGGCCTAATCACTAATTGTTTCCTCCAAGAGATGTAGGTCTTATCTTCTTCTTTCTGTCTGTGTCAGCTAAAAAACAAACCAAACAACAACAAAGAGGAAGATGTGGTAAATAACTCAAGACTCTGGCCATTGTAGATTCTATGAGATAATATACAATTTATTGGATGCCATAAAATGACTTGCGGCAGGGTTTTTGATTTATTATATCCTACCCACCTATACTTTGAAACTAATGAATATCTCCAATATAAGTCCAAGTCAAGCAAACTAGAAAGGGATAAATATAAATTAATTTAAAGATACTGAAAAATCTCATTTTTTTCCTGAAATTATTAAAATTAAAAGATCTACTCCTGGGAATACTGAATTGTATATTGGGCTTTGGAAAAGACTTAAGTACAGTTATTTTCAAAATTATTTTCATGTGCATGATATATACCGTATTATATCATACTCATTACACATCTGAATGTGAAATCTGAAAATGAAGCCTTCTCTGTTCTCTTTCTCACTCAAATTAATTGCTCCTTGTGTTTTAGTAGAAGCCTTTGTTCACAGCTGTTTTACAGCACTCAACAAAGATTTTCATATATTAGAGTCATTTATGTAAATATAAGTCTCCCCAAATGCCTCTTCAACTATAGAGCCCTCAGTTTCTAGGACAGAGCTCAGCATCTAACAGATGCATTATAAATTTGAATTTAATTAGATTCCAGCCACTGAAACTGAGTTGAAATCAGATAGTAAAAGTTTCCAAGTGCAGTGGGAAACATTTGCAGAGATTAAGCATTGGGACTGAATTTTAAGTAAAAAGCATAAAAAGACATTTATAATACCAGCTGGAGATGAGAACTTATCACAAAAGAGATACTTAAGCTCAGAGAAAACAATATCAAATGACAAATAAAAATAATTACTCCCTGGGCCTGTTTGCAAAGACAATAGCTCTATTATCATGAACAAATGAAAATTTTAAAGTGTTTCACTCTTTTAAAATGGTAATAATATTTACCTTGTAAATATGAGTCCAAAATGTAAAAACTATGTGTGAACATATTTATTGTGATATAAAGGGAATTCCCATGTAAAGTGCTATGACGGTTGCCTATCTTAATATAATGTATAATTAGAAATAGTTATAAAAATAGTATACTGAGAAAAATACTCATTCAATAAACACTATATGCCAGGCACTGTTGTAGATGATGAAGATTTAACAGGGGAAGAAAGAGACAACCATCCTTGCTCTTATTACTTTTTAATTAATAATGCACACAATTCAGTACTCTTGCCCGTTTTTGAGCAAACACACAAAAAATTAAACTTTAGGTCTATAACAGCTTAATTCCACTCATATACATCTATTGAGAGGCATTCCTGAAAGGTATTATTGTAATATTGAATGACCACAAAGGAGGTACAGAAATAATTATTTTTAAAAATATTCCTCTTGATAAAAATTTCTCTGTAGTCTAAGTAACCTTAAAGTTTCTCAATTCTAAATTGTTAAACTTTCCATTTGATCTTTCTCTAAATGACTATGCATGTCCTTTGTCTAAGGAACAATCATTTCTAGCCTGGGCAAACATTGCCTTCTCAGTGCCATTTTATCATGCAAATCTGGCAGCAAAGGAATGTTTATATTGAATATGCAGAAGCCTTTCAAATCTTTGAAAAGTAAAAGTTTTGAAAACAAGTAAAAATTTAAAATTAAAAAATAAGGTAGCTAATGAATATAGGAGTGCAATTACAACTAAAAGACAATTTCAAATAGCCAAATATTATGAAAAAATTAATAAAAGTGAATGGTTTATCAAGTACTATGTAATGTTAATAGGTTTCAACATTCATACTGAATATTCTAAAATATTCAAAAAGCTATGATGTGTTTAATCTTAACTCAAAAGACATAAACAATTTTCATAGATAGGAATAAAAACTATTTTACTTTTAAAAAGTTTGCATAAAGAATAAATAATTTGAAATTAAATACATGTGGTTTGTCATAAAATATGACAAAGTTTTAATATATTTTCTAGAAGAGAAAATGAAAAGATTGTTATTGGTAGAAGAGAGCTGTAAGGGAGTTATTCTTTGAAAGGACATTCTTCTTTCTATAGCACTTTTTTATTAATATTAAAAAATTTTGTAGACATCATTATTTTTCAATAAAATTGTACTAAAAAGTTACAGCATGAGAAAATAACCTGTTGCATAAAACAAAATCTAAAGATAAGCATGCTTTAAGCCGTGTAAACATAGCATAAATGCTATTTCATTCTGAAGTGTCATCATACGTTAGTATTTGCAGCTTGGATATGTACACAAAGCAACAAGCTGGAAAATCCAAATGTCTTCCCTATGACATATTCTGACTAAAAAATATGATTGAGTGAAGTGGAGAGAATATCTTTGCCTAAAACAGTAACATCAAAACATCGCATATTTATTTGGTGTTTTTACATGAAAAACATTACACAAAGAAACGTTCTCATTATCTCAAAGTGGGCACAACTTTTCATGAACTGCAATGGATGAAAGTCGTAGCAGAGGAGTCAGTGTGTGCTGTAAGTCTTTAGTCCATGACCCTTGGGAAGAGCAGCATGTTTGGCCTGTGGACTGCCTGAGAGGTTAGAAACAGACTTTGCAGGACCTCTCTTGGAATGCCTTTTACCTTGGAGTTCCAAGAGCATAAATATTCATTACTTTTAGAAATTTTGTCATACCAAATAGAGAAACAAAGTAACTTATATGTATATTACCAGGTAATTTTCTATGAAATTATTCACATCTACTACAAAAGGTAAAGTCCCTCATTAGGTAGATTATCACCTCAATCTATACCAATATCAGATTTTCAAAGAAAAAAAAGAAGGAGGAGGAGAAGAACAATGAGAAAAAGGAAAAGAAACAGGAAATTATATTAAGAATGAAATTGTCATAATAGCAAATGATTTTAAACTTTCTAAGATTACAAAAAGAGAATAAAATAACAAGCAGAGTAAAAAGAAAAAAAAAGAAAGCATAGTCAAACAGACAGAATACAAGTTAAATGCGGGTCAATGCAAGGTAATTCATTGAGAAATAAATATTCAAAATATTATGAACAAAACACAAGTTTTGAAATCTGTTTATATCCCAAGATAAGAACATTAGAAACTGTGTAAATCATTCCATAAAATTCTAAAACTTACATATAATTATCACATCTTTAAAGATAATATGTAATGATTCTATTTTGTCAATTTGCAATTAAAAATGCTCTTTCATAGATTTTAACATATTTTATTGTCAAAAACAATTTATCACTCTTATCTCAGAGCTTACCATCTCTATGTAAGAACACAATTAGATGCTTTTTTAGACCAATGCTAGTATACAGTTGTCAAAGAACTGCAAAATACAGTAGTCCCTGTTCATCTACAAGGGATACATTCTAAGATCCGCAGTGGATGCCTGAAATCAGAGCTAGTACAAACTCAATATATACTGTACAATATTTCCTAAACATATATACCTATGATAAATTTTAATTTAGAAATTAGGCACAGTAAGATATTAACAATAACCAATAATAAAATAAAACAATTATAACAACATCCTCTAATAAAAATTCTGTGAATGTGGCACCTCTCTCCCTCAAAATATCTTACTATACTGTAGTCACCTTTTTTTGAAACACAGAAAGTAAAACTGCAGACTGGTGAGACTACTGCATACTGATTTTCACTGCTCTTTCTACCCAAATTTCATTTTATTTCACAAATATTGGCTTTGTTAAAATTGCAACTAATTAAAAAAATTCTTTTTTTTTACTTTGTTCTCCTTGCGTCTCTAGAAAGTAATAATGAAGTCTCCTCCCTACATTCTTTTTTCCCTCTCCCTCAATACACCATGGGAAATAATACAAAATGGGAAGTCTACGTTTGAGAGATAATATAATCAAATTTTCAAATTCAAACTGAAAACTACCCTTCAACATGTATTAGGAAGATGTGACCTGAATGCTAATGTCTTCCCCATCATTCCTTCTATCAAAAAACTTCTTGCACCTGAAGCAAACAGGTGCTGAGATTGAGAGGGTGCAAATGAAGGCTTAGTGCCAAGTGAATGCCAGCACAGTAGAGCAAGTCTTATCATATAGGGAAAAGATTTCGGTGGGGAGAAAAAACTACTGTATTTTCAAATATGATTAGAGTCATATTTATTTGTAGGTCAGGAAAAATGTAACCATCCATGGAACAGAAAATACAGAGGAATTTCCACATCAGCAGGCAGAAGGAGACAAATTGAATAGCAGCTTGTTAAAGCATGCAAAAATAAGTGGGGAAAGTAAAGTAAAAAAAAAAAAAAGGGGGGGAGGTCAACATGGGTAATATCTAAAGTGAGTCAAAAGAGCACAAATCAAACACAGAAGTCTTCAGATTAACTGAGATTAGTAAAGGAGATTAAATGAGACCAAGGAAATTTTCAGATTGATTTAAGAAAAACAAACTGAGATATATGCAATTTTAGTAAAATCACACTAACGCAAAGTGTCAAAATGATTGAAAAAAAGTATTTAGACAAAAGTATCTATGGCAAATAAATACAAAACAGGAATGGTAAGTTAATATCACGTGTGTTAGAGTAAGAATAAATGTAATAAAAAAAGCAAGTATAACACGTGAAATTATGTAATGACTGAGATATAATTTACTAGCATTAATGAGTGATAAACCTTAAATTATAAAGTTAGATACATGTTGATATTTAATATATAATATATAAACAATATACAAAAACTACTAAAATGAAGAAAAATAATTAAGTGGAAGATTACAATGTCTCTCCTCAATTGAAAATATACTCTTCCGTCCATTGAACATGAACAAAATTTATCTTGTACTTTTGCATCTTAATAAATAATACTGAGATACAAAGAAGATAAAGAGAATAATGATGGAGATATAAATGGAGATTGATATGTAAATACATATTATTTAAATTCTTATTGATGGCTAGCATAAATATAGAAACATGACATAATGTCAATATTGTTTAGTAAACAGGCACACATATAAAACTCCCCACATCAATATGGAGCATTTCCAACATCCCAGAAAGGTCCCTTGTGTTCCTTCCCAGTAAACACATACCCTCTATTTTAACTTGTATCGCCATAAACTCTGCTTGTTGTTAAATTGATTTTCAGCATATTTACAGAATAACACTCTATGGGCTTATGTGCATCTGCATTCTGTTTCCCAATATATCATCTGTGAAGTTCATCCATATTCTTGAGTACATCAGTAGATTGTTTTCTATCGTTGTGACCTAATCAATTGTTTCTGTATGCCACCATTTAGTTACCCATTCTTCTACCATTAAGCTCTGAGTTGTTTCCAGTTTGGGGCAACTACAAAAGAAGTTGAAATGAATATGTATGTGCAAGTCTCCTAAGTATATTCATAAGAGCGGGGTTCTTGGATCACAGGAATAGAAAGATGCTAAATTTTAGTAGATTCTGACAAAAAGATGTTCTTTCAGAATCGTAAAAATTTACCTCCCGTCAGCAATGTATGAGTGTTTTAATTGCTTAATATCTTCACCATCACTTGGAGTTGTCACTCTCAGCGAGAGTATACTGTTATTTCATTGTAATTTTCACTTGCATTTCCCTGAAAATAATGCTATTAAACTCATTTAGGTACCATCTTTTGTGAAGTGGTTTTTTAATTATTTTGCTTATTTTTCATTAGATTTTTTATTTCTTCAAATTTGTAAAATGATATACATAAACATATGTATGCATACCTAAATACACAAACTTTCAATGTATATAAATTGTGTGTATAAAGAAGGTTTTATGTCCTTTGTGAGATACGACAAATGGCCCATATGCACTTGAGAATAATATATTTTGTATTATATCTACATCAAATTGATAAATACTATTGTATAATTTTCTATATTTTATATGAATATATGTTTGCTGCTCCATTAATTTATGACTATCATGTTAAAATCTTTAAATGTAAAGATAATTTGCATATTTCTCCTTTATTTTTATCTACTTTTACTTTATATATTTTAAGATTGTTAGGCAGTTCTGATTGACCAAACATTTTATCATTGTAAAATATCTTTTTCATCTTTAGTAATATTTCTTGCATTAATTCTGCTTTGATGTTACTATAACAAAATCTATCTTCCTTAATTATTATTTTAATAACAATATTTCTATTTATTTTACTTTCAGCCTATCTGTAACATTACTTTTTCAGTGGATCTCTTTTTAATAGCAAACAATTGAGGTTTGTTTTTTGGTGTTTTTCTCCCAATCTGGCAATGTCTTTTGTTTTTGTTTTTGTTTTTGTTTTGTTTTGTTTTGCTTTTTGAGACAGAGTTTCACTCTGTTGCCCAGGCTGGAGTGCAGTGGTGCAATCTTGGCTCACTGCAGTCTCCACATCCTGGGTTCAAGTGATTCTCCTGAATAGCTGGGATTATAGGCACCTGCCACCAGGCTGGGCTAATTTTTGTACTTTTAGTAGAGACTGGGTCTCACCATGTTGGCCAGGCTGGTCTCAAACCTCTGACCTTACGTGATCCACCTGCCTCAGCCTCCCAAAGTGCTGGGATTACAAGTGTGAGCCCCCATGCCTGGCCTATGTTTATCTTTTGATTAAAGTGTTTATTCTGATGGCAATGGTGACCCATCTGGAGCAGCCACTGCCATGAAACTGGCTGCAGTGGGGTAGGTGTAGCTACAACTGCATGCTCCACAGAGAATTTGTAAGCCGAGAACAGGCAGGAGCCCTGCCTTCCTGGGTGTAGCTACAGTCACCAAAACCACAGCTGTAGACCCAAGCATCTCTGCACTTTTGGGGGCCTGGGAAGGCCTCCACTGCTCCCACAGGTTCAGAAGTGCCTGCTCCCACTGCCTGGCCTCTTCCCACTCTGGCACCCACTCCTATCATGGAACAAAGTTGAGCCTGAGCCCAGATGATGCCACAACCCACTAGGTGTACACATGCTCAAGACAGTGCTGACATGCCAGCCCCTTGCCTCCTCATCCCCTTCCGGACTTTGGGTGCTGATGAGCACAGGAGGGAGGCCAAGGTGGGAGCTGAGGGCAGCTCAGTGCTGGCGTGAAGGCACCTGCCCCCACCACCCTCTCACAAATAGCTTGAGTTGCCCTAGGTGATTGCAGGAGGTAGACAGGTTCCTGGGTGGAAAGGATCAGGTCCCCAGTGAAACTCTACTTTCAAACCAGGGACAGTCTGAGGCCTGGGGGTCAGGTTGACGGACCAGAATGGGAACTATGGTGCTTTTTCTGGGCCCACCAATGGCCTCCCATGAACCAATGAACAAACACTTCTTCCCTTCTGAAGCCCATAAAAATCCCTGGCTCAGCCAGACTCAATGAGAGGACCCTGATGACCCACCTGCAGAGAGGAGCTACCCACTCCAGGGAATCTTCTCTGCTGAGAGGTGGGCAGATGTTGGGTCTACCACCTGCAGAGAGGAGCTAATCACTCCAGGGCTTCTCTCTGCTGAGAGCTGAACACTCTATGGGAAGACCTGTCTGCAGGGAGGAGCTACCTAATCCAGGGTCTTTTCTCTGCTGAGAGATGCACACTCATCATGACACCCTGGCTGCAGAGAGGAGCTACCCTCTGTGGGTTTCCTCCAAGTTGTATGGTCACTCAATAAAGCTTCTCTTTGCCTAACTCACCCTTCACCTGTCCATGTACTTCATTCTTCCTGGATGAGGGACAAGAACTCAGGACCTGTCGAATGGTGGGACTGAAAGAGCTGTAACACAAACAGGGCTGAGACACGCCCCTTGTTTGCCACATTGCAGCCAACAAGAAAGTGAGAAGAGAGAAGGAGAGAAGAACTGTGGCCCTTCAGGGAGCCCAGACCTAGAAGCTCCCTGATCCAGGATGGTGGCACCCTCTTTGGGACTCTGCAGTTCCTGGGTATCTCCAAGCATCCGGTGTCTTCACGTTCCCTGGTGCCAGCCATGGAAGCCTCACAGGGATCTGGCACCTATGCCGGTGCCTGGAGCTGCGGGCCCTACCACAGCCAGTGTGCCTGGCTGTTTGTGGTGGCAAGAACCCATGCTTGCTTTCTCACATACCCCTTGCCACTCTGCTCACTCTTGGTGGGTGTAGGATCCAGGCCAGTAGCGTGAACCAAGTGCAGCCTGCCACGCCGAGTGGGTGGATGAGCCCAGTGGGCCTGAGTAAAACTGTGGACAGAGGCACCATCAGCCACAGAGGTTTCAGGCTGGTGAGTGACATCCCAAGGCTCTCGTAACAATTCCATTTTTACTTACAGTAATGACTGATATAGTTAGGTTTAAATCTACAATCTCATGAGTTTTTCTACTGTTTCAACTGTTCATCTTTGGTTTTTACTTTTCTTTATTTCTTCTTTCTGTCTTTCTTTTATATGTCTCCTGTTTTAAAAATTAAATTTGATGATTGTTGATAAACTTTATAATAAATATTTAAATACGTAATTGTAACTTATTGAAGTTAAAAGTAACAATTTTCATACAATAAAAGTGCCTTTCAAGCCTGATTTCATTTAATAAAAACTGCCCATTGTATTATCATTTCTATGTAATTTAAATGTATGTGTTATAAGCCTTCAAGATATGTTACTATTGTTGTTTTAGATATTTAATAGTCTACGTATTCCACTTAATATATCCCTCATGATTTTCATTTTTTTTTTCGACAATATCCATGCTTCCATCTGGGATAATTTTCATCTATTTGAGATTCTTTTAATTTATCCTGAAGAACTACATTAATCGATATTTACCTACTTGCTGCTAATAAAGTCTTTCAACATACAATTTTTTTTTTTTCTGATAAAGAACCTTCTTTTTGCCATATTTATAAGATATATCTGAGGGACATTTTTCAATAAGTGTAGAATTTAAGGTTGGTGGTTTCTTTTCTTTTTCTTTTCTTATTTTTAAATAATATATATCAGCACTTTAAATATGTCATTTTATTGTATTCTGGTTATATGCTTTCTGTTGAAAACTCATCTATCTGCCTTATTATTACTTTCCAGGAGACAATGTGTTTTCTATTTGTGGCTGACTTCCAGAGTTTCTCTTTGCCTTTGGTTTTCACAGTTTTACCGTGTTTTACATAGCTGTGGTTTTTTTGTTTAATCTTATTTGGATATATTTATACAATGAAGTGTTACTCAGTAATAAAAAAGGAAGGAATTCGTATTTACATGTGAAATTGGTTAATTTGAAAAATTAATATTTTGAATGAAAATTTTATACAAAGTATACACATTCTTTTAGTTGTGTAAAGTTCTAGAACAGATATAACTAGCCTTTTGTAGGAAAACATCATTCTGATGGGTGGGTCAGTAATTAAAAGAAAAGGAATATCTGGGAACTCTATAAAGTAATAATAATGTTTTATTTTTTGGTATGGTTTTGGATTACACTACAAGCATTTGTCAAAACTCATTAAACAGTAAATTTAAAATTGGTGCATTTAATCCCACAGATTGGTATCGACTCAAAGGAAAAGAAATTATTATATAAAAAAGACACCTGCCCTCATATGTTTACCACAGCACTATTCACAGTAGCAAAGCCATGGAATCAACCTAACTGTCCATCAACGATTGATTGGTTAATAAATACATGGTTCATATATACGACGAGATACTATGCAGCCATTAAAAAGAATGAAACCACATTATTTGCAGCAACATGGATGGAGCCGGAAGCCATTATCTTAAGTAAAATAATTCAGAAACAGAAAATCAAGCACCATATATTCTTACTTATAAGTGAGAACTAAACAACGAGTACACATAGACAAACATGGAAACAATAGACACTGGGGACTCCCAAAAGGAGAGCGGTTAGGGTGGGGATGAGGGTGTAGAAATTACCCATTGGGTACAATAATCATTATTTGTGCGATGGGTACACTAGATGTCCAAACCCCACCACTGTGTAATATATCCATATTACAAACCTGCACATGTATCCCCTGAATCTAAATTAAAATAAAAATTAAATATATTAAAAGGTGCATTTTACTTTATGTAAAATTTATCTCATAAATGTATAAACAATATTGAACTCCCAGTTATAATGATGTATGATGGCATATTTAGAAGTAAAGTGTATTGGTGGCTAAAACTTTGAAATGAATAAAAAAAATGGAATTGATGGTTGGTTAGGTTTGTAGAGAAATGGATATTGTGTAATATTTCATAGTTGGTACTCTTCAAAGTAAACAATATTAGTCTGCAATTGATGCTAAAATAGTTATTCTTTTATATCATATTCAAATTTCTTATATTATAAAAGAATTACATTAATGTATCACCAATATCAGTAGATTCATAAAATTCCAATAACAAACACTTTATAGTTTTGTTTATTTTGTGAGATGATCTTTCAGTATTAAGACCCAGTACATCCTGAATAGTTTAAGCTATGATTTCGCTAGAAAGTGATACTTGAATGATCTTATTTGCCACTGTTTTACCAAATATTTCTAAGGGAGCATCTTTGATGTAGTCTTTCAGATGCAATCTTTCACTATTAACTGAAAATTGCATATTTTTCTTTAGTCTTAGTAACCCAAAATACTGTTCACTAGAAGCCAAAAAAGAGCCCACTAATATTTAAATATAAAGTATTAAACATTTGCTCCTCTAAGCTCCCTGGTTCAAGTGATTCTCCTGCCTCAGGCTCCCAAGTCACCTGGGACTACAGGAGCCTGCCACCACGTCCAGCTAATTTTTTGTGTGTATTTTTAGTAGAGGCAGGGATTCACCCTGTTGACCAGGCTGATCTGGAACTCCTGACCTCAAATGATCCAGCCACCTTGGCCTCCCAAAATGCTAGGATTACAGGCATGAGCCACCGTGCCTGGCCTTTCAATGATTTTAATACTGCCATACAAGGAATAAATATCATGTTAGATTTAAAGAAAACAAAAATAATAAGCTTAGAAAAATAGTGTCTATAGATTTTTTTGATATTTTCTATAATTTAATACAATTACTAATGAAACAAGTAACAATTTGTTATTTGTGGGTGATTTTATTTAAAATATTTTATAAATTTGATTGCATTAAAATATGCCCTTCAGAAAGAGATAAATACATAAGAGCTCTATTGTTTTATCCATCTGTTTTACCAAAAGTTAATTTAAATTTAAATATTCATTCACAGATAAACTGTTATAACTGGTTACAGACAAAAAATTGAATGTACATTTTTTAAATACAGCTTAATTTTCTTAATTTTGAAGGAAATACAAAAGTGAACATTATTTGCCTGTCAAAACCACTATAAATACCTTTTGCTATTCCCATAGTGTACTTCCACAAGACCAGTTGCTCTACTGTGAGTTATGATTATGTAAAGAGAAAAAAATAATGGATTTAACAGTAATTCCCTCATTAATCATCAATATGTGTCACTTTCAATAGACATAAATGTATCAATTTAAAACTTTTAATTTAACAAGAGAGATTGCTTATTCCTTCTTAACTTACCTGTATCTTTATGACTAATATCTTTATGGTTAATATGACTCTAACTGTTTGACTTGAGCAAGTGCAAGAATGCAGTAACCATTAACTAGGATAGCACTGTGACAGAAAAAGCACATTTTGGTTGTTTGTTTGTTTGTTTTGTGATTGGAGATGAGAAGCTCAGTTTTGGTTACACCAAACTGTGATTTCCACTATATATAGAAAGGAAGATATTGATTCATCAATTAGTTGGAATTTAGAGGAAAAGCATAGGCTGAAGAAATAAATTATTGTCAATCTATAAAGGTAATTTCAAATCATGATAATAGAAGAGTTATTTAAGTGAATATGTATAGCCACAAATTGAGTAAAAGGCAGTAACTAAGGCCTCAAGAGAACTGGGAAATAGGGGAAACCAGCAAATGAAAGTGAGGGAGGGATATTCTGTGATAATTAGGGAAACCAGAGGAGTACAGTATCTTGGAAACCAGATGAAGTACATGCTTTAAGGAGGAGGGAGAGGTTTACTATGGCAAATGTTGAAAATCATTTAAATAAAATGAAATCTGACTATTAACCACTAGATGTAGCAAAAGTGATGTCATAGGTGATTTTGACAAGAGTAGTTTAAATGGAGTAGAGAAGAGATAAGAGCCAAAAGCTTTGACTGAGTTTTATGGAGAATGAGATGAGAAACATGGGAGTTGCCTGGTTACTCTTTTAAGAATTTTAGCTGTAAATAGGAGAATAGTGCTGGGTTTATTGATGGGGAGTGAACTAGGTCCAAGATAAAGAACAACATACTTATACATACTGTACTGAATTGTTATTTCACTTATAAGGCATTCCACATTCTAAAAAACAAACATTAAAATATGTCTTAATAAATAATTAAATTTTCAACAGATACATTTTTTAATCTGATATTTTTCCTAGTTGATGTTGATAAAATAATCACAGAATAAAATTAGAATAATTTGAAGTGTCTACACTGAGACCACTAGTTCTGCCCTCATTTAATGAGATGACAATTTTTAAGAGAGACTATAAGCATGGTGTATATCTAAGTAGTTAGAAAAAAACTGCTGATTCCATTAGAAACAAGGAACAAGAAACTGCCTCCTAATGAAAATTTACTGTATATAATAACTATATCTATTATGTATCTACAGATTTTCATCCTACGGCCAAATATGGTTTCTCAAAACAGATTTCTTGTAAAAACATATGTATGTATAGTGTATGAATATAAACATAAAAATAAGCTGTAAAATATACAACCAAATAATCATATAATGTATATCATCTTATGCAAATCAATATATTCTGACTCTCACCATTCTGTTAATAAATAAAAACTACAATACTATTTTTCTAAACCAAATACATTTTCTTCAAGGAAGGACGATATTGGTTAAGTGTTTATCATGCTCCTAACACAAAAGTCACTACATCGGATACTGAAAGGTTCTGTCTGTATGAAGTAAAATGGTAGCATCTACAAACTTACCTTTGAATTTTCTTTCCTTCTACTGCTCTTTAGGATTTTTAAGTATCTTAGACTCTTGAGTTCTTACTTGGTTAGAGGCCTAAACTGATAAACCAAACCCATTTAAGGAACTATTTTTTCAAAAAGATATTTTCAGATGAAACATTTTAAATAATTATGTACTAAGAGAGAATGTTTACATTTCAAGAATTGTTTTATACTGTAAAACTTTTGTTGAGGGTCTCAAAAAACATTTATTAATAATATTTTTGAAGCTTATGAAATGGTTATATGATTACCCCCTTATTACACTGACTAGAGATGAAACTCTATGTAGCTATACTTGACATTACACTAATCTAAGACATTAAAGAGAGAGAGAATACCTACATGGGAAACATTTGTTTGAGAATTATAATTTCAAATGTGATTTAAAATTGCAATAAATTTTGTATCTCACCTGGATTATGGGGAAAGATAAAATATCCTTGCTGGAATCACTTATTCCATTCTTGATATCTGCAGCCTATTCTCCACATATCTTAAAACTACAAATCACACTATTTAAATTGCTTTTCACTTACAAAATTCCATCTCCATAGAGTGACCTACTTACAAAATTTCATTTTCACTTACAAAATTCCATCTCCATAGAGTGACCTCCATAGAGTGCCTTATATTATTTGCTTCTGCCGATTCTCCTTTCACATTTCTAACCACTCATCCAATTTCCTGTTGTGCTCTAATCATACCAGCCTTCCTTTTACTTGTCTATGAGCTAAGCTAGTTGCAGCCTCAGCGTTTTTTATTTTCTGTTTCCTCTACCTAAAACCTTTTTTTCAGATATTTTCCTTTTGTTATTCAGATTTTAGTACAAGGTCAGCACTCCAGAGAGTTATTCATGATAAAAAATTGTTCCTTTTAATTTGAGTGAGATGATGTACAGGCAAAAACAGATGCAAGTGAGAATATGGAAAAAGGGGAGCCCTCATACACTATTGGTTGGAATGTACATTAGTACAGTCCCTGTGGAGAACAGCATGGAGGTTCCTCAAAAAAATAAAAATAGAACTATCATATGATCCAACAATCCCACTACTAGGTATGTGCCCGAAAGAAAAGAAATTGATACATTGAGAAGACATCTGTACTCCCACATTTATTACAGCAGTATTCACAATAGCTAAAACATAAAATCAAACTATGTGTCCATCAATGAATAAATAGGTAAAGAAAATATGGTACACAATAAATGTTATTCAGCCATTTAAAAAACACAATGGATGTTATTCAGCCATTTTAAAAAAGAATAAAACCTTGGCATTTGCTTCAACAGAAATGGAACTGGAGGTCATTATGCTAAGTGAAATAAGTCAAGCACAGAAAGACAAACATTGCATGTTCTCACTTTCTATATGAGTACTGAAAGAGTGGATTTCATGAAGATCGATTGGTGGCTATATTGAAGATAGATTGGTGATTACCAGAGGCTGGGAAGAAAAAGGAGTAGGAAAGATGAAGAGAAGTTGCTTAACAGGTACAAACGCATGGTTTGATAGAAGAAATAAGACGAAGTGTTGTATCAATAGAATGGCTACATTTACTACATTGCACATTTCAAAATAACTAGAAGAGAATAATTAGAATGTTTCTAACGTAAAGAAGGGACAAATAATTGAGATGATTTATATCCCAAGTGCAATAATTTGATCTTTACAAATGATCTGACTATATGAAATTATCACATGTACCTGAAAACTATGTACATCTATTATACATAAACTAAAAAATGAATTGTAAAAGAAAGTCATTTACTGACCACCCCCTCCAAAATGCATCTATATTACAGTGCCCTGGTTTATTTATTTTTTCCTGTCCTCTAATACAGGACTTTACACATAATAGACACTGTATATATATTTCATAACTGAGCAAATATTATTCACTAGTAAATGTAATTGTTAATTTATAGATTTCCCAATGAGCATTAAATTGTGGATTTCCTAATTAGCATAAAATTGTGGAAAGGAAAGCACAATTCTATAGAAGAAAAGGCATAGGATCTCCTATTAAAAACCAGAGTTCAAATCATCCCCACCAATTACTCATTGTAGAGACAAAATATGTAACAATGCTGGATTTTCTCTACAAAAAAACTAAAAATGTTACCTAGTAAATGAAATAAAATTGCATTTTATATGTGCAGCACTACTTAGAGGTTAATAAATAATAATTTGTTTTCTCTTCTGCATATGCATGCTTAAAAATAACTTCTTGAGATATCTGTATCTCAAGAGATATCTCATGCAAGGGAAGTTGTTCGGTAGCAAGTACATTCAGGAGAAATAAATATATACTTAACTGGATTAAAGAATGATATGAAATTGAAAGGTTTTGTCTAAAAACGTTGTCACTAGGCAGTTATGAATATTGATCTTACAATACAAATAGAAACAATTTAGAAGCCTCCAAAACACCTCAGACACTTCTTTTTTTCTACATAGATATCATAAAATGTATTTGTTACTACTTACAGGTTAAGAACAATTCAATGTATATGTTTTATAAGAGCTATAGAAATGAATAACTTTTCTTATTATCTGAATGTGAACCATACAACTTGCTACTTTTTTTTTTTGAACAAACTCAATTGTTTCCAAAGATACATATATCACAATAGTTCTAAGTTTTTAAGTTATATAAAGAAATCTGTTCTCATACAGCAGACTTTGCATCTTCTTTCTCAGAGGGCATATCTTTCGTGTTCTGTATTGAACAATTAATGTCATTAGAGAATAGAGAATTAATAGCTCTCATTAAAAACATCTGGAGAATTTCAGTACCGCCATAACTGCTGCCAACTTCTTCTTCATAAGTAGAAATCAAGGTTATATTCTCAACTCTTGCTTTTAAATTGCCCTCAATGACTTTATGAATTTCCAAAGGAAAACTATCATATCACAACAAGATTCCAACTTAGTTAATATTCAGGAGTAGAATAAAACACTAGATTATTAATTTGGTTTAATGAGTAATAAAATTATCTTGACATAATATCAATTAGTATAGAGAAACCATTACTGTTTTTATTTTCTGTAATTAGAATAAGAGAATGTAAAATTCTTATTATTGCCAACATTCCTAAGGATATTAAGAGAAAGTGACTGATTTTTCCCTAACCATGGTTCATACAGAACCATATAGCCTTAAAATGGTTACCTCTGTACAAAGTTACGTAGTGGTGCTCCAATTCAGTAAGACAAAAGAAATAACATTTAAATAATAAGCTGTTTACATTGATTTTAAATTCTCAAATTGTTACTTTAAACCCTAGTTAAAAAACCAAAGCATATGAAAGGGCATTTGAACAGAATGTGTTTTTTCAATACCAACCATTTTTGTTAACTTTATTTTGCATTCTGCCTTGATTCTGCAGGTGCAGAAAAATAGAGCTCATCTTAATAAATGTACTTTACTTATTTAATATATTTATTTTAATTTTTTTAAGAGATAGGGTCTCACTATGTCCCCCATGTTGGTCTTGAACACCTGGGCTCAAGTGATCCTTTGGGCTCAGTCTCCTGAGTAGCTGGGATTATAGGAATGCACCACTGTGCCCTGCTTTGTTTTATAAGTTTTAATCAGGCATAGGATAAACTATTCAAACCTGAAGGAGGCAAATGATAAATAATATGATGAGAAAATATATAAGTGTAGTTCTGTTAACCTAATGATTCTAATACAAAACTATTAGTAAACACAGTAGGAATCTTCTGACACTGTAACAAGCTTTCCTTTAAAAAAAAATCTATTTGTTGTTTTCAATTTTAAAAATCTAAGTTTTTGATTCATCAGTTTTCTTCAGAACTATAATTGCTTTTCAGCTATACTTTCAACTATAATTACTTTTCATTAAGTTCCTTTATCTTTAACTTAAAATTTAGAGTACTTTGGATTTTTTTTCCAGAAAATCTCAACAATTATATGACTTGCATGTAAAAGGATTATTTCACTATCCAAAGATAAATACATTTTTATAAAATATTGTAGATTAAAAATTATTTTTGAACACTAACATGCACTGAGCCACTTCCATATATGCCATATCAGGGTTTTTTTTCAAATATTAATTTTGGCTCTGGCCATAATTACTTACATTGATGGTTTAAAGAAGTGTTTATTAACAACTAATTATTTGGTATTTCATTAAACATATTGGCTGACAAACAACAAAAGAATTGTAAGAAAAGGTCAGCATGCCCCCAAATAGCAGGATCCAAAGAAAAAGATAGAACTTATGTTTTTGAAATCATTAGATAATTATGAACAGGTAGCATCCATGGCTCTGCTTATCAGTTAATCTTGGAGGAGTTAAATGTGAGGTCACATTTTAAGAAAAACATTTATAAATAATAATGTACAGTCTAACAATAAGATCATTTTCTAAAGATTTCTTTTAAAATGTGTTTTCATAAATAGTATTAAAGCAATAAACCTACTGTCTCAGTTTTAATATGTTGGTATCCTCACTTCTTTCTTTCTTGGATTTATAATTGAGATATCCTCCTGATTATTTAGTTTCTTTCCTTAAGTTCCTTAAGTAATGTAGTCATAAAGGTTGGCACTGTATACAAACATTCTTCTGGCTATTAGTATTTGCATGATATTTTACCTCTAAACTATCAAATATGATACGCTGAAAGGCAAATGGCAGTATAGAATAGTGGTAAACAACATGAAACTTGGGCGGTGGGGTCAGTTTGGATTGATTCCTAGCTCAGCAATGTAATAACATTACTTTTCTCACAATATTATTGCAGGAATTAAATACATTAATATAAGTAAAAAATTCTGTAAGACTCTCTAGGGGTATATGATATGCTAACCATTAATATTATAAATTAAGTGGCATTGATCCTAGGCAGTAGACTGGGGTTCTAGATTAAACACATCCAAATGTGTTATATTATTCCAAGGGAAAGAAATGTGACTTTCTTCTGTGAGGCAAGATATTACATGATTGATACAGAAACACAACCCATCACCTCAGCCATGTTAACGTCATAGTCTTAAGAGAACATTTCCCAAAATAGGCCCTGCTAAATTCTAGTTTTTTAAAGACATTCTGGGAGAAGGGTGCTGTACCCAAATACTTTTTGAAAATGTTGTGTGTGTGTGTGTGTGTGTGTGTGTGTGTATATGTTATTTAGTTGGAGAATCACTAATCATTTAATGTATAATAAATTCTGAGCAAAAACTACAGTCAAGAAAATTAAATCCAGTAAGTCACAGCATTATACGCCTACACTCATGTGTGTTTGTGTAAGAGATAGTGATCTATAAATATGCTGTGGAATTACTGTGCAATATGGTTTGGAACATTTTGCTCCGAGTCCACACAGATGTCTTTTTCACACAGGATCAAGGGGTGACACTAAGATACTGATAGTGATGACAAACTCTCAATATGCAGAGAGTTTTATAAGTACCCAAAAGTTTGACTACTTATTAAAACTCTCCAAACATCTTAGGTCTGCACAATTTTCCTAGAAAACTCACCTCTTGAATACTAGTTTTATTATTAGATTGCTGATGATTGCTGCTCCCCTTTAGGCTAGAAACATGCTTAGAACAACTTTCTAATGATTTCATTTCTTTTCCAGCATATAGGAAATGCAGACATATAAAATATAAGAAACATTCAAATTGTAAAAGTTACCAAGTTTTGTGAAACTTAAAATTGTAATAGAAGTTCAAGAAGTATACTTATTAATCTAAAACAATTTTCTCACTTTTAAAGTATCATTTCTAGTGATTATTAAAAGCTGAATCAGCCACCAAAAACACTTTTTATATAGTCAGTATATTCAGAATATATGAACATTTTTAATTGTAGTGTTATTATTCTGCCAATATAGCTGAAGAGAAAAATGCTTAAACAATTCATATTTGTTATTTTTAATTTATAATTTACCTGCATGTGTAAAGTTGAATTTATTAAGTTTGCTTTAGTGTGATAGGAATACTAATTTGAGGAACAGATGATTTGTACATTGAATTGCCCTTATAAAATCAGCACTCCGGTTTGCTTTAAGTTAGCAAACATTCTGCACTGTATGCAGTTCAAATCAGCTTTTATAAGCAGGGTAGAAAATACAGAATCAGAATATAGGTTATAAAATATCAAGCCTCCTTCACAAAGGTAACATGATAATGAAAACTGAAGACTGATAACATAAAGTTCACTAATTAACTAAATCACACGTGTTGAAATATAACAAACTCAAAATTGCTTTTATAAATGTATTTGTATTTGTTTTATTCTTTCTAAATTTTAAAACCATTTCTGGCAGGGCACAGTGGCTCACACCTATAATCCCAGCACTTTGGGAGGCGGGTGGATCATTTGAGGTCAGGAGTTCAATACTACCCTGACCAACACGGTGAAACCCCGTCACTACTAAAAATACAAAAAAATTAGCCTGGCGTAGTGGCAGATGCTTGCAATCCCAGCTACTCAGGAGGCTGAGGCAGGAAAATCACTTGAACCCGGGAGGCGGAGGTTGCAAGTGAACAGAGATCGCGCCACTGCACTCCAGCCCGGGTGACAGAGAGAGACTCTGTCTCAAAAAGATAAATAAATGAATAAATAATAAAATCATTTCTTTGATATTTAGCATAAGAAATGGCTAAAGAAATTATGTCACTGCAAGAGAATTGAAAAGCATTATCTCAAAATTACCTTCCATTTTATTAAAAACGTTTATAAAACCTATCAAAAATATAATACCACTAAAACTTAATCAGTCCCCTGATAGTTTAGCTTATTCATAAGAATAAAATTGGTATAGGAGAACAGTAAAAAGAAATTTTTACCTACCTTAGAGAGCTTTATGCTTTCGGGCTTATCAGATATTTTAAGCCGACATTCTTTACTAGGAATTATTTATGAATAGTGTGGTAGAGAAAAAAAAAGAATCTCTACCCTTTTCTTTCTTGACTGGTCCTATTATAACATGGTCATCATATCTAGTACTGACAGATGTTTGAAGTCAACTGTCTGTCTCATGAGACACATTCATGGGTTCTCTCCAAAACCTTCGCACACTGGGTGTCTCTCAACTTCATTTATTTTTATTTTAATAACGCTCTGTCAGATTTGCTGTTTACTTATACATAATCTCACAATTCAATGTTTACACTTCAGCTTCAATCTTCTGTGGTCCCGTTCTCTGTCCAGATGGTTTTCTTAGAGCAACAAAATAAAACAAGTCTGCACTGGTTTTCTTTCCCATGTATGGCTTATATTTTTCACTTTCAGGAATAACAAGGACAGCAAAAATGAGGAGTTAATATGCTGAAAAAACTGAGAAAAAAAATTCATTTTCCAACAATTTTCTTTTGAGGCATTTGTCAGACACCTCAACTGAATAGAACAGGCTCTGATAATGCCATAGACTTTTACTTAAGACAACTGAAGTTTACATTGTAGGAAACAAGGGATAGTGGAAATAATCTAGGTCTCAGAAAGACTGGATCAAAATTCCCATTTGTCTCATTTTTAGAACAAGATTAACCAGTATGTACTCTATCAACCCATGAGACAGAAAGATAATCCTTTGAAAGTGAAGATTTCAGAAAACTGAAAATTATAGTATACAAATGAAGAATTACATAACTCTGCAACAGATGAAATTAACAGATCATTAGGCATATAAGAAGAGACAATTAGCCATAATGAATACTAATATAAATATATAACTGAAATGCAGAGAGAGAACAAAACAGAAAATACAGAAAAAAAGTAAAAGAGATAAATGGAATATGATGAAAAATTCTAGTGTATGTGTAACAGTAGTCCTCAGAAGAGGAGAAAAAAAATAAAGAAAAGGCAATAGTTAAATAAGTGACTAAAAATGTTCTTAAAGTGACAAAAGACACAGAGTCACAGATTCAATAAGCTTTACAATTTGTAAGAATATAATAAAGTATACCACCTGGCACGGTGACTCAGGCCTGTAATTCCAGCACTTTGGGAGGTTGAAGCAGGCAGATAACTTGAGGTCAGGAGTTTGACACCAGCCTGGCCAACATGGTGAAACCCTGTCTCTACTAAAACTACAAATAATTAGCTGGGCATTGTGGCAGGTGCCTATAATTCCAGCTACTTGGGAGGCTGAGGGCGCTAGAATCACTTGAACCCAGAAGACAGAGGTAGAAGTGAGCCATGATTGCACCACTGCACTCCAGTCTAGGTGAGAGAGTGAGACCCCATCTCAAAAATAAAATAAAATAAATACATAAATAAATAAACAGATAAAGACTACCATACCAAGGAAACCTTGTTATACTGTGAAAACAAAAGAAAAAGTAAAAATATTAAAACCATCTAATTAAAACATACTTATTAACCTGGAAAAACTAACAACTGTTTCTTTCAACTGAAAGATATCACCAAAAAAAATTAAAATGATACTTTTACATTTCTAATAAAAAATAATTTTCAAAATAAAAACTATACTGAAAAACAAAACAATCCATACAAAACATAATGTCTTTAGTAACTGAAAATGAAATAATATTTTCAGACAAATAAAATATTAAGGAATTTATTACATCTATTCTAAAATAATTACTATAGGGAATTCTTTAGGAAAAAGAAAATTTCTTATGGACGAATGGTAATGTGAGGAGGAATAAAAAGCATAAAATGTATAAGTAAATTATAAATATGTAGATTAATCTAAATCTAAATTATCTAAATAAATATTGAGTATTTAAAAATAGTAATGTCTAAAGAATATTAAACATAATATGTGGATTTAAAATAGACAGCTGTAATACACAGAAGTAGGAAGAATATAAATGAAATTTATTAAAATAATAATAATACTAATAATTGAGGAGGTCATCTTTAATCACTCAAGTACCCATAAATATAATGAAATAATTTATAAATAAGCTAATAGCGTACAAAGCTTATATAGTAATTGTGGTGTGTAAACCACTTATATTCTTAATGTTAATACTAAAAGACAAAACTGTTAAAAAATTATTATAACTATAATAGCATGTTAATGATAGGCAATATTTAAAGATATAAATTGTGACATAAAAAGTTCAGAATGTCGGGAAATGAAGTTGAAGTGTTGAGTTTTATTCTGTTTATTTTTTTAAATGTTATTAAAGTTGTTGCTATCAGTTTAGAATAACTTATTATAAGTATGTTTTATGTAAGTTTCATGGTAACCACAAGACAAAAACATATATAGATACAACGAAAATAAAAAGCGAGGAATCAAAACATACCATTAAAGAAAATCACTTAATCACAAAGTAAGATAGCAAGGAAGAAATGATTTACAAAATACCCAGAAATTAAGTAACAAAATGAAAACAAGTCCTTATCTATGAGTAATTACTTTGATGGAAATGGACAGAAATCTCCAGTTAAAAGACAGAGTGGCCGAATGGATTTTTTTCAAAAAAAAATCAAGACCCAGTTATAAACTGCCTACAGAAAACTCAGTTTACCTATAAAGACAAGCATAGACTACAAGTGAAACAATGAAAAAAAAAATTCTATGAAAATGGAAAAAAAAACTTTGGGGTAGCAAGATTTAGATAAAATAGATTTTCACTCAAAAACTGTAAAAAGAGATAAGGAAGTCCTTTATTTGATGATAAAGGTTCAATACAGCCAGATGATATGACAGTCTTAAATATATATACAGACAACAGTAGAGCATCTAAATACACACAAAAAAATATTAGTACACCTAAAGGGAGCGATAGATAGCAATACCATAATGGTGAAATATTTTAACTCCACTTCGATCAATGAATAGCACATCCAGACAGCAAATCAACAAACATCAGATTTCTGCATTCTAGACTAAATGAACCTAACAGATATTTACAGAAAATCTCCACCTAACCACTGAAGATTACACATTCTTCTCAACAGCACAGAGAACATTTTTCAGGATAGATCATGTGTTGAGCCACAAAACAAGTCTCAATGAATTTTTAAAAAATAAAAATCATATCAAGTGTATTTTCTGATCACAACTAAATAAAACTCGAATCGATAACAAGAGGAACATTGGAAACTGCAAATACATAGAAATTAAGTAACACAAACTTCTGAATGACCAACAGATAGGTGAGGAAATTAAAAAGAAAATTAAAAAATATTGTGAGACAAAAGAAAATAAAAAACAACACATATTCAAACCTGTGGGACACAGAAAAGGCAGTGCTAAGATGGAAGTTCATAGCAATAAATACCTACATCAAAAAAGTAGAAGGATTTCAAATAAACAACCTAACAATGCACGCCAAGGAACTACAAAAACGAGAAAAAACTAAATTCAAAATCAGTAGAAGAAAAGAAATTAAAAAGATCAGAGCAGAAATATGTTTAATTATATTTTTATTGTCTAAAAATATAATACCAAAAATCAATGAAATAATTGATTTTTCCAAAAACAAACAAAATTGACAAATCTTTAGCTAGATGAACTAAGAAAATAAGAGAGACAACAAATAAATAAAATGAAATTAAATGGAAACATTATAACTGATACTACAGAAGTAAAAATGGTAAGAGACTATTATAAACAGCTATATACCAATTAAGAGGAAAACCTGGAAGAAATGGACAATTCCTGGACATATATAAGCTACTAACATTGAATAAAGAAGAAATAAAAACCCTGAACAAAACAATAATGAATAATAAGATAGATAACAACATCTCCCATCAAATAGGAGCCCAGGGTCTGATGGCATCATGACCGAATTCTACCAAACATTTAAAGAACTAACACCAAAGTATTCAAACTATTCCAAAAAAGTGAAGAGGAGGTAAATTTTTCAAACTCTTCCTATGAGGTCAGTGTTACCCTAATACCGAAATACGACAATGGCACAACCATAATAGCAACAACAACAAAACTACAAACCAATATTTCTGATAAATAAGGTTGAAAATTATCAGCAAAATGCTAGGAAACTAAATCCAACAGCATATTAAAAAGGTCATTTGCCATAATCAAGTTCATCTTAGAGATGCAAGATTGGTTCCACATATGCAAATTAACACGTGTGATACATCACATTAACAGAATCAAAGACAAAAACTACAGAATTATTTCAATTAATGCAGAAAATCTATTCAGTAAAATTCAACATCCTCTCACAATAAAATCTCTCAACACACAGGTGTAGAAAAAAATACATCTACATAATAAAAGCCATATATAAGAAAGCCTCAGCTAACATCATAATGAATAGGAAAAACTAAAGACATCTCCTTTGAGATCTGAGAGCTGGAACAAGACAAGGCGGCCCACTTTCACTACTTTTATTAAACCTAGCTCTAGGAAGTCCTGGCTAGAGCGTAACACAAGAGAAAAAAATAAAGAGCATCCAAACTGGAAGGAAGAAAGGCAAATTGTCCTATTTGCAAAAGGCATGATTTTATATACATAGAAAACCCTAAAGTCTCCACACACACCCTGAAACACTGTTAGAATTAATAAACAAATTCAGTAAAATAGCAGGATACAAAATCAAGATGCTAAAATTAGTAGCATTGCTATATGCCAATAATAAACTATGTCAAAAATAAATCAAGGGACAATCCCATTTGAAATAGCTACAGAAAAGTAAAAGATCTAGGAATAGTTTTAACTTAGGAGTTGAAAAAGCTGTGCAAGAAAAACTATAAAACATTAACTAAACAAACTTAAGACACACAAAAATTGACAAGACATCCCATGTTCATAGATTGGAAGAACTGATATTGTTAAAATGTCCCATACTATTCAATACAATTTACACAGTTTACCTTATCAGAATACCAATGACATACTTCACTAAAATAGAAAAAAAAATACATTTTTTTTTTTGTATTTTGTACAAAATTTGTATGGAACCACGAAAGACACCAAAAGTGAAAGAAATATTGAGCAAAAAGAACAAAGCTAAAGGCATCACATTATTTTACATCAAAATATACTACAAAGCTATAGTAACCACAACAACTTGATACTGGCATAAAAATAGACACACAGATCAATAGAAGAGAATACAGAACCCAGCAATAAACTTATGAACTTACAGCCAAATGATTTTTGACAAAAGCACCAAGTATAAATACTGGGGAAATGACAGTCTCTTCTACAAATGGTGTTGGGAAAACTGGATTTTTAACACATGTTGAAGAATGAGACTAGACCCCTATCTCTCACTATATAAAATAATTCAACTCAAGATAAAGACTTAAAGGTAAAACCTGAAACTACAAAACTACTAGAAGGAAACATAGGGGAAATGCTTCATGACATTGATCTGGGCAAGAATTTTTGGACAAGAACTCGAAAGCACAGTCAACAAAAGCATATAGACAAATGAAATTTTATCACACTGAAATGCCTCTGCATAGCAAAGAAAATAATCAACAGAATGAAGAGAACACTTAAAGAATAGAAGAAAATGTTTGCAAACGATACATCTGACAAGGGGTAAATATCCAGAATATATAAGAAACTCAAAAAACCCAAGAGCAAAAAACAAATAATCTGATTAAAAAACAAAATAAGGAGGCTGAGGCGGGTGGATCACAAGGTCAGGAGTTCAAGACCAGCCTGGCCAATATGGTGCAACCCTGTATCTATTAAAAATACAGAAAAAAAAAAAAAACTAGCCAGGTGTGGTGGCACACACCTATAGTCCCAGCTACTCAGGAGGCTGAAGCAGGAGAATCGCTTGAACCCAGGAGGTAGAGGTTACAGTGAGCTGAGATTGCACCACTGCACTCCAGCCTGGGAAATAGAGGGAGACTCTTGTCTCCAAAACAAATGAAATAAAATATAATAAAATTTGAACAGACATTTCTCAAAAGTATACATACAAATGGCTACCAGGTATATTTAAAAAATGTTTGACATCACTAATCATTAAGAAGATGCAAATCAAAATGATGATATCATCTCACCCAATTAGAATGGTGTGATGGTTAATATTGAGTGTCAATTTGATTGGATTGATGGATGCAAAGTACTGTCGCTGAGTATGTCCTGAGTATGTTTCTGAGTATTGTTCCTGAGGGTGTTGCCAAAGGAGATTAACATTAGAGTAAGTGGACTGGGAGAGGCAGACCCACCCTCAATCTGAGTGGGCACCATCTAATCAGCTGCCAGTGCAACTAGGATAAAAGCAGGCAGGGGAATACAGAAGGACTAGACTGGCTAAATCTTCCAGGTTTATCTTTCTCCCGTGCTGAATGCTTCCTACCTTGAACATCGTACTCCAAGTTCTTCAGCTTTTGGACTCTTGGACTTACACCAGTGGTTTGCCAGGGGTGCTCGCATCTTCAACCACAGAGTGAAGCCTGCACTGTTGGCCTCCCTACTTTTGAGGTTTTGTGACTTTGACTGGCTTCCTTGCTCCTCAGTTTGCAGATGGTCTATTGTGGGACTTCACCTTGTGATAGTGTGAATCAATAATCCTAAATAACTCCCCTTTATATATACATCTATCCTGTTAGTTATATCCCTCTAGAGAACCGTGGTTATTATCAAAACCACAAAAGATAAAAGCTGTTAGGATGAGGAGAAAGTAGAATGCAGATTAGTATGGCAACAATAAAAACAGTGTGGAGATTCCTTAAAAAATTAAAAAATATAACTACTATATGATTCAGCAATCCCACTCCTGGGTATATACCCAAAGGAAATAAAATCAGTTTATCAAAGCCATATCTGCAGTCCCATGTTTATGACAGCACTGTTCACATAGTTAAGATATGGAACCAACATATAGTGTCCATTAATCCTGAGTGTTTTATATACATAATAAAATAATATTCAGCTGTAAAAAAGGAAGGAAATCTTGTCATTTGTAGCAACATGGATGAACATGGAAGGCATTTGTTAAGTGAAGGGAGCCAGTCACAGAATGACAAATACTGCATGGTATCACTCAAACCAAAACCTAAAAATGTTGATATCATAGAAGAGAGTAGAATAATGCTTACAAGAGCCTGGGGCAAGGAGAAGTGAGGAGGAATGTGAAGAGATTGGTTAATGAGGACAGGGTGACAATTATATAGGAGGAATATGTGCTGGTGTTCTGTTTGTACAGGAAAGTGATTATAGTTAACAATATTATTTGATATATTTCAAAACAGAAGAATGCTCTCATCATAAATTAAAGATGAGTGTTTAACATAATAGAAATGCTAAGTACCCTGATTTGATCATTACACAATATACGTATGTATTGAAATATCTTACTATACCCCATAAATATATCCAATTATTATGTGTCAATTAAGAAAAGATCATGAACAGGATTATGAAATTATAATAATGATTTGGAGACAAATATAGCAATGAATTAAAATAGAGTACAGAAGCAGACACAACTCATAAGGCCTCCTGAATTATATTACCACCAAAACTCACTGAGTAAAGGATGGTTTGTCCAATCAATGCTGTTAAATTAGATATACATATGGAAAAAAGATGATCACTTACAGATACACTGAAAATAATGTTTGATGAATTATATAATTAAACAATAAAGCTTTTAGAAGATAAATAATAAAATGAGGAAGCCAATAATTTCTTAAACAAGACACAAAAAGTGTTAATAATAAATTTGATAAATTAGTCTAAAATTAAAAATGTGTCTTCGTCAAAAGTAAATATTAAGAAACTAAAAAGTCAAGCCAGGAAATTAAATATGTTTATAGTACGTATGTTAAACAGACCACTTTTATCCAGAATATATAAATAACTCTTAGAGCAGTAAAAAAGTATAGAGAGAACATATGGTAGGTAAAAATGGGCTAAAGACTTAAACAGGTATTTCAAAAAAGATCTGGCTGGGCACGGTGGCTAACTATCGTAATCCAAGCAGTTTGAGAGGCCAAGGCAGGTGGTTCACTTGAGGTCAGAAGTTTGAGAACAACCTGGTTAACATGACAAAACCCTGTCTCTACAAAAAATACAAAAATTAGCAGGTGCAGTGGCTTTCTCCTGTAATCCCAACTACTTGGGAGGCTGAGGCAGGAGAATTGCCTGAACCCGGGAGGTAGAGGTTGCAGTGAGCCATAATTGTGCCACTGCACTTCAGCCTGAGCAACAGAGTGAGAAACTGTACCCCCCACAAAAAAAAAAGAGCCAAACAAAGGAGTAGATGGTCAGCATTATCAGTTATCAGGGAAATCAAAATAAAAATTATGAGATACCATTATCTACCCATGAAAATGGCCAAAATTACAAAAACAAAAACAAAATCAACAACAAAGAAACCAGAACCAACATATGCGAGGCTGTAAATACTAACAATCACACACTGCCAGTGGAGGTATAAATTAGTATTGCAGAATTTTGTTCCTCAGTTCAGCTAAAACCCAGGTTCTTGTCACATGATCAGGAAAATTTAGGCACACACATTAAAGGATGAGTACAGCAGGGTTTTATTTGGTGAAAAAGGAAAAAGAAACAGTCTCAGCAAAACGACATGATAGTCCCCCTATCAGGCCCCCGACCTCACAGATTGAATCCCAAGCCACCACAAAGGAACTGAAGAGATCAGGCTCCCCTGGAACTCCAAAGCGTGAATTCCCTGTGGCTCCACCCACTTTCCCCAGTGCACATGTCGGGCTCCAGTCTGCTGTGGGCATGCCCAGAGGAGCCCTGGGCAGGTTTCCTCACCTGCACAAAAGCACCTGATGTAAACCCTTGTGGGGCGGGTCAGAGATTCTCTGGGTAACCCCTTTTGATCTGCCTAGTCATTTGGTTGTCTCATTAGTACCACCACTTTTCTTAAAGACAGTGAAATACATTTTAATAGCAAATATAACGAAAGAAGCAGAAGACAAATAACATTAAAAATATGTTCCTGCATGTAGAAAATTTTTTTTACACATGTACTGTGAATAGATATTATCCATCATGTAATTTTTTTTTTAAAGGCTGCAAACATTTAGTTAACATCAAAAAATAATTTACTTCAATTATAAACATCCAAATGCAGGAAATTTCAAGGTTTATTTATCATTGTTTTAACATTGAATTAGTGACAAATGTTCAATGAAACATTTTTACTTGGATTGTATGTCCCTGAAATGATACTAAATATCCTCATGCAAATAAAAATAATAAAGAAAACCTAGTAAAAACCTGATTCTGTCCTCTATTTTTCTCTTTTTGCCATTATACATTAGGTAGTTTCAACCCAATGGGAAAAAAATACCTAGTGTTTATAATTACCAATAAATAATTCACAACAAAATGTATGTTTCCCATCAAATTGAACCATAAGCAGCGCTCTTGTGTAATGTTTCTAAATGTTGGGGGGCATAATTATTATATATTTTACGTGGATAGAAACCAGGTGGATATTTTTGAACAGATCAAACTGTTAGGCTTCACTTGTTCCTGCACATTACAAGTAGCTGCATTAAGGAAGCACAGTTATCTTTTGAAGACCTGTACAATTTTTCATATCAGAGGCTACAGAGTTCATAAAAATCAGAAGTCTAGGAAAATTTTGATAACTCCTGATATAATCATTGTGTCATTGTACTAAGGTTTCTTCATCTTTCCAGCAGCAGACTGTGAAAGGAAAATAAATCTTGGGGGCCCCAAATCACCAAGCTAAATGGAAAAGTCAAGCTGGGAGCTGCTTAGGGCCATCATGCCTCCCATTCTATTGAAAGTCACCCCTCTGCTCACTGAGATAAATGCATATCTGACTGCCTCCTTTGGAGAGGCTAATCAGAAACTCAAAAGAATGTAACCATTTATCTCTTATCTATCTATAACCTGGAAGCCACCTCCCCACTTTGAGTCTTCCTGCCTTTACTTCAAGTTGTCCTGCCTTTCCAGACTGAACCAGCATTCATCTTGCATATGGTGATTGATGTCTTATGTCTCCCCAGAATGTATAAAACCAAACTGTGCTCTCACTTTGGGCACATGTCATCAGGACCTCCTGAGGCTTTGTTATGGGCGTGCATTCTCAACCTTAGCAAAATAAACTTTCTTAATTAGCTCAGACCTGTCGCAGATTTTCAGGGTTCACAAGAAAAACTCTTGCAAATAACTTTTGTAGCTAACTGCTTTGCAGGCAGTTGGCTTGGCCCATGGTATAAATATCCCACTTAGTTCCCATGTCTTTTTTCTTTAGCTCACAGAAGTAGAGATACTGCTGGTACTGGAGACTGCCACCACAGAACCAGCAGCTAAAAGTGTAGGTACAACCACTTCAAAAGTGATTTGGCAACACAATCTAATGTTAATAACCAAACATGGTTTAGCAAAACCAATATGAAAATTAGAAGCAATCCAAATGTCTACTCATCAGGAGAGTTGATGAAGTGTGGTGTATTTACTGCAAGGTGATACCATACAGCAATGAAAGAGAAGCATACTGTTGGTATATGTATAGTGTATTGATGGATGAATCCTGTAAGCATCAAGTTGAGTGGATGAAGTCAAACACAAGAGAGTATATCCTTTATTATTGCATTTAATTAAAGGTCAGAAACAGGTAAAATTAATCTTTATTTCAATTTGTTTTTCACTTTTAAAAACGCTCATCATTGTCTAATGTATTAGCATTTTATCCAATGGTACTAAAATATTAAGCAGCTATTTTGTGTGTGTTTGTAAAACGAAAGTGATCATCTGACCTAAAAAGGTGTTACAAGTTTAACTTATCCTGCAGTTCCCTCAATATCAGCACAGCTACAATGTTCTCTGTAGTTTTCATTTTTTTAAGTGTGATGTAAACAGATATAAAAATATTTATAATTTCATGAAATAAATAGACAATTTTTTTTTTTTTTTTTTGAGACGGAGTCTCGCTCTGTCACCCAGGCTGGAGTGCAGTGGCCGGATCTCAGCTCACTGCAAGTATTTTTAAAAACACTTTAAAACAGATATAAAATTTAAAAATAGAATCATTAAGGAGTGTACGTCTGTCTTAGTGGTCAAAATGGCTTGTCTATTATAAGATATTTGTTATCCAAACACAAAGATCATTTAATTGTATTTCTACAATTTAAAAAGTGTATTATGAAGACTTTTGAAAAAGTTGTTTTCACTATTTAAATAACATTCACCCTTAATTTCAAATGGCAACAATTCTTAGCAGACAAGCAAAATAAAATAGTTCTGCTTATAAAATGATGACAAAAGAAAAAATATTAATTTACAAGAAAATAAATTATTTAGACATTTTAAAACAGTCTCAAAGCTTTCTGGGTTGTGATCTTGTGGTCGTTTTCTCACTCCTTAGTTTAGCTAGGTCCGAATATTTGTCCCACAAGCAAGAAGAATAAGGCACATAGATACTGGAGAGTAAGTAAGGCAGAGTAGGTTATATTAAGTGACAGAAAAGCTCTCAACAACCAGAGGGGACCCGATAATGGGTTGCCAGAAATGGGGCTGAGCTCCAGGTCTTTTATGTGACAAAAACAAGGAGGTTTTCTGTGGGTTCTTCCTTAATGGGAGGTGTATAGTTCCCCCTTGGGGATGTTGCATCTGAGCAGGTCTGGGATTGGCCATAGTGACTCCGTCTTGGTTATTAACCATGAGTGCCTAAGTGAAACCCACAGAGGTGGTGGGCAAAACTGTGTTGAACCAAACACTAATGATATTGCAATTAGCTCTGGATCAAGTTAAGGACATTTAGCTGATTACTGTGCATGTGCTGAAGTTGGAACCGTCCCTTCTAAGCAAACATCCTGGCATAAGAGGAAGTTCTTAACCACATTTCCTCCCACTAGCTACCTAACAGGAGTGGTGCAGGTATGGTTTCATGGGTGTTTTTTATCTTCCAAGGCCCTCCATTTCTATCTTCTTAGTTGGCCTCTAAATGCCTCCTCTCTCAAACTCAAAGATTCCATTTCTTTAGAACAATCTCACATAGCAGTGTGCTTTTACTTAAATGTTCTCAACTGAGTATTTTTTCTTTCATGTTTATTAAATTTATTCAGAATTTTTTCTCATTACTTTGAAAAGCTTTCAGTTACATTTAAAAAATTACCTAAGGAATTTTCACCATACAAGCATAATAAAAAAATTTATAGGCCGGGCTCGGTGGCTCAAGCCTGTAATCCCAGCACTTTGGGAGGCCGAGGCGGGCGGATCACGAGGTCAGGAGATCGAGACCATCCTGGCTAACACGGTGAAACCCCGTCTCTACTAAAAATACAAAAAGAAATTAGCCGGGCGTGGTGGCGGGCGCCTGTAGTCCCAGCTACTCCGGAGGCTGAGGCAGGAGAATGGCGTGAACCCGGGAGGCGGAGCTTGCAGTGAGCCGAGATCGCGCCACTACACTCCAGTCTGGGCGACAGAGCTAGACTCCGTCTCAAAAAAAAAAAAAAAAAAAAAAAATTTATAAAAGCTTACATGTGTATTCCAAAAAAATACTTAATATTAAATAGTTTTGCAAACAATGGATTATCTATACTCATAAATAGCACCTTAAACACTGACTATAACTAATTGCTATTGATCTTTCTGCAATAGTTTCTTAAAGATGTCTCTCAAAATTGTTTAGAATTTCTTAAAATATGCTATTATTTCATTATATAATTTTGCTTTTTCTATTCCTGAAAGGAGATGGGAGGTAGTGGATATTGAAATTTGTAGTCTCTTTTATACTAAATCTTCTAAGAAAGTTGTTCAAGTATGAAATAGTGATTATATACTTCTGAAACCTTTCACATTTACAATACTATGATAGATTAATAAAACATTCCACTTTAGAGAAACTATCAAATATCAAGCTTATACAGCATTAATTTTGCAAAATTATATGCTCTCAATAATGAATTATTGAAAGGTTATGATGTGCAAGGCAGTGTGTTAACACTAAAAGTAAAAAGCATAATGAGACATATTTAATGATCCTTAGGAACTTTCAATCTCATGGAAGGTACAGATGTATTAAAAAGTTATTTTAATATAGTCTTATGAAATCAGTCCTGTAGAATGTTAAGAAAGGTAATGACATATAATATAATATGGAGTCAGAAAGTCTTCCTGGGAAATAGAGCACACAAGCAGAGATTTAAAAGGAAAGTAGGAGCTAGGTAGGCAAATCACATAGACAATTGTAATTAATTCTTAGCTGTGAGACAGGATAAGAAAAGATGCAGTGGCAATAAATTGATAGTATGCTGTGTAAAATGTATAATTTGGGTTATTTCTGAAGTTTGAACTTAAAACCAGGAAGTAGCAAGAGATTACACTGGGGAGTGACAGGTAGAAATCTAATCATGAAAGCTTTATGTTTCATATTTAATATTTTGACTTTAATTTTGCAGACAACTCAGAGGCATTCAGTGTTTTACTAAACAAAAGAAAATATACAGTCAGATTTGAATATTAAATGGATTGCTTTGATTGCTGAATAGATTGATTTGAGGAAAGTATTGCAGAATTAAGACACTTCTTATGAAGCAGTTGAATTTTTTCAGATGGATGGAAATCTGATCCACAGAAGTAATTTGGCTGATAGAACACAGAGAATGCAATTAAAAAATAATTACAAAATGAGCTTACAGTGTTTTTTATTATTAGATTGTGGGAAGAAATTATCAAACTCTCTAACTTGATATGTGAATGGCTTTGCAATATTTTTAGTTAAGAAGATTATTATGAATTATGCTGTAAAGATAGAATGTAATCACTAAATCATTTGTCACGACTTAAAGTAATCAAAGTTCTAAAGACACTTTAGATTCATTCTGAAATATTTTTCCATTACATTTTTCTGAAATTTCCATTACATTATTCTGAAAATATTTTTCCATTACATTTTTCTGCTTGGGCGTTGTGATGATTATAATTCAACTATGTGAATGAAATAACTGACATAAGGCATATCAACAAATACATTTCTAATAAATGTGTCAAGGTGGTGTGCCAATATATGCATGTATTCGTAAACCAAATTATATTCTTTTGCTCATTTATTAACAATTATTGATTAAACACTTAATGCAAGCAAGACCTGTAAGTATTCTGCAGAACTTTGTGTTCCCTGATATCTTAAAATCTGTATGAATCTATAAGAATATAAAATCAATACAAATATAAGAAGCAAATTTACCAATTAGGCTCATGAGATCAGCTTCATAGAGATGATTCTAAAACTATTTGCTTATATTTTTATCCCTTCTACAGTTTTTGGATTATGTCAGATAAACACAGTCAATTTTATGCAGTATTTGAGCCAGCCATATATTTAATTATTTGATTTTTTCACTTTAATCTATTTTATTAAGATTCATGAGATTATTTAAAGAATTTATTGTAAATAAAAACTTTTAAATGTATAATGCATATTTGAAGCTATATTTAAATTTATTAAGTATAAATTTAAAATTATTCAATATTTCAATTATACTAATACTTTTCTGATTATACAATATCTCTCTTTATCTCTAGTAATAATTTTAACTTATATTTAATTTTGTCACGTTATTGAGGTTACACAATGTTATTTCCTTTACATTGACATGAAACATGAGTATTAAAATTTTTTCACTTCCAACATTTCTTTGTCCTTATATTTTACATATCTCTCTTTTATGTAGCCTGCAGATAGGCACTTTCACCCCAATTCAATGTAAGAATCATAGTCTTTTTATTGTAACATTTGGTTTACATCTCATCTAATAGCTGATGTTATTTAACATTTATAGTTCTACTTTTTACTTCAGATGACATCTGGAATAGAAGTAGGTTGTGTAAAAACAACCAATAATTAAAATGAGTAAATGATGATTCTTTGTTAGTTTTAGTTTACTCTTGTATCTTGCTTTGAGTTGCCCCAGAAGCAGAACCTGAGACATTGATGTAAGTGCAAGTAGTATGTTTTTTTAGAGTGGTGATTCCAGGAAATAAGAGTAGGGTGATGACATCATGAGAGTGGTAAAGAAAATCTATGGAATATAATTTTGACAAAACCTAAATAACCCTGCCAGTCTCTGAATTTCTTGCTTATTGGGAACATTATATAAGACAATTCCTTATTTTCCATAGTTTGAAGAATGTCTCTGATAAAAATTGATCCATGTAATTACCAGTTTTCACAGATTGGGCAGAAAAATGAATTTGAGCTACATTTGCCAGTCACCTTCTATTTGTTTATTATTATTTCAGTGTACATGCATACAAAATTGTGACATGGAAGCATATAGTCTACTATAATACTACACAAAAATGTCAGCTTGCTAGAGTAATATTCTAATAATGTGAAGTAGATATTAGATTCAATAACCAAGAGCAAATGAGTACGTTGCACAGATGATATACTACTTCCTTAGAGGAAGAAAGTCAAGAGGAGTTAACTATATTGACACATATGCCTGGCTAGACTCCAAAATTGGAATGAAAAAGAAATTGGTCAGGTATACAATAGCATACTAATCTCTTTGACCTGTTAAACTTCCATGTCATGTATCTGATGCAATCAGAGGAGCTACTATGTTTAATCCTTAGTAGTCTATTGTTAACCTTTAGGAACCTCTGTTTAATACACTGGCCATGTAGAACAACTTTTAAAATGAAGTCAATTAACCTGCTTTTATAATTCCCATAAGCAAAGCAGTGACTTTTTTGGTTACCTTTTAAGATTACTGTATGTATAGTTGACTCCCTGGGAGTGACTGGTTAAGTTCACATTTAGCATAGCCAATTAAAATTAAGCAAAAGCAAGATTTAATCAATTTGCCAGGAATAGGGCAAAAACAATCTTAAAAATGTTATGGAACACGCAAGTTCACTTTACCTAAATCATTGCAAAAAAAGACTAAGGTCCCCAATAAGAGGTGAAGGTTGGAGAATGACTGAAGTGAGATTTTGGACTCTCGGTCAATCTTTTTCAGATTTTAAGCTTCAATAGAGATGGAAATTCCAGTTCCCTGTTCAAGTACTTTTGTTGTTACTGTTCTAAATCTTGATCCTTGAAATTAAAACTAAAGGCCTCCAGATTAGAGCAGGAGATCAGTATACGTTTACTTCCTGGCTATAAAAAGTGGTTATGTGGGCCAGGTGTAGTGACTCACGCCTGTAATCCCAGCACATTGGGAGGCCAAGATGGACGGATTGCCTGAGGTCAGGAGTTCAAGGCCAGCCTGGCCAACATGATAAAAACCCGTCTTTACTAAAAATACAAAAATTAGTTGGGTGTGATGGCAGGCGCTATAGTCCCAGCTACTTGGGACGCTGAGGCAGGAGAATCACTTGAACCTGGGAGGCAGAGGTTTCAGTGTGCCAAGATCGCACCACTGCACTCCAGCCTAAGCTACAGGACCCTGTGTCAAAAGAAAGAAAGAAAAGGAAGAAAGAAAGAAAGAAAGAAGGAAAGAAAGAAAGAAAGAAAGAAAGAAAGAAAGAAAGAAAGAAAGAAAGAAAGAAAGAAAGAAAGAAAGAAAGAAAGAAAGAAGAAAGAAGAAAGAAGAAAGAAAGAAAAGAAAGAAAGAAAGAAAGAAAGAAAGAAAGAAAGAAAGAAAGAAAGAAAGAGAAAGAAAGAAAGAAAGAAAGAAAGAAAGAAAGAAAGAAAGAAAGAAAGAAAGAAAGAAAGAAAGAAAGAGAAAGAAAGAAAGAAGGGAGGGAGGGAGGGAGGGAGGGAGGGAGGGAAGGAAGGAAGGAAGGAAGGAAGGAAGGAAGGAAGGAAGGAAGGAAGGAAGGAAGGAAGGAAGGAAGGAAGGGGTTATGTGCCAGAGTGTATTCTTCTTGGAGCAATAGTTCAGTATTCACTAACTCAGTGTTGGTGGTGACTTCATGGAAACTCTCTTTATTAACAAGAATTGACTGTACTTGGGGGGAAAAAAAAAGCCTTAGTCCAGTTAAATAATTGTTTAGCTTCTTACAATGCTTTGAAAATTTTAGTTTTGCTAAAAATGACCTGAGGAATTTATTGGCATCATAGTTTCTCAGGACCCATTCTCAGATAATCTGATTTAATATAACTAAGATGGAAATAAGAATCTATGTTTTGCTGACATAATGAGTAATTCAGGTGCAGGCAATCTACTCTTAGAGTAGTTTCTCACTCTTAGTGAGAAACACTACATAACAACAGAAATGCCGCTAGTCTCAATTTATTAAGGATATTTTTTATTTTTTATAAATCAAACCTGTTGAAACTACCAGTTAGATCAACATTATGAAGCAACAACATTTCTAAAATATTCCTGAGTAATTCAGTCTACTTGGTCACAGTAAGACACGGATTTTCTCTCCCTACATTCCATAGTATTTTTGAAAAAAATTTCAATAGTTTTTTGGGGAACAGGTGCTGTATAGTTACATGGATAAGTTCTTTAGTGGTGATTTATAAGATTTTGGTGAGCCCATCACCCGGGCAGTGTATACTATACACAATGTGTAGTCTTTTATCCCTCAGCCCCCCCCACCATTTACCCCAAGTCCCCAAAGACCACTGTATCATTTTTAGGCCTTTGCATTCTCATAGCTTAGCTCCCTTATGCAAGAGAGAACATACAATGTTTGGTTTTCCATTCCTGAGTTACTTTACATAGAATAATGGTCTCTGACTTCATCGAGGTTGCTGTGAATGCCATTATTTCAGTCCTTCTTATGGCTGGGTAGTATTCCCTGGTACATAAATACCACATTTTCTTTATCCATTCATTGACTGACGGGCATTTGGGCTGATTTCATATTTTTACAATTGCAAATTTTGCTGCTATAAACATGCCCATGCAAGTGTCTTTTTCATACAATGACTTCTTTTCCTATAGGTAGGTACCCAGTAGTGAGACTGCTGGATCATATGGTACATCTACATTTAGTTCTTTAAGGAATCTCCAAGTTGCTTTCCATAGTGGTTGTACTAGTTTACATTCCCACAGCAATGTAAAAGTGTTCCCTTTTCAACATCACTAATTGTCAGGGAAATGCAAACCACCATGTGATACCATATTACTCCCACAAGAATGGTTAAAATTGTAAAATAAAAAAATAGTATTCTAAAAGACCGTAGTAACATACTGATCTCCTTTTCAAAAGCTATGGTTGAAAACAATTAATTGCTCCTAACATGTTTGAAATAGTTATGGAAAGGGGATATGTTGATCAAAGGATACAAAGTTTTAGTTAGACTGGAGGAGTAGGTTTTAGTGATCATGACTACAGTTGATAATGTAGTATGTATTTCCAAACTGCTGAATTAATAGATTTTCAAGGTTCTCACCACACACACAAAAAGAAACTACCACCAGAGTGAACAGGCAACCTACAGAATGGGAGAAAATTTTTGCAATCTACTCATCTGACAAAGGACTAATATCCAGAACCTACAAAGAACTCAAACAAATTTACAAGAAAAAAACAACCCCATCAAAAAGTGGGCAAAATATATGAACAGACACTTCTCAAAATAAGACATTTATGCAGCCAACAGACACATGAAAAAATGCTCATCATCACTAGCCATCGGAGAAATGCAAATCAAAACCACAATGAGATACCATCTCACACCAGCTAGAAGGCAGTCATTAAAAGGTCAGGAAACAACAGGTGCTGGAGAGAATGTGGAGAAATAGGAACACTTTTACACTGTTGGTGGGACTGTAAACTAGTTCAACCATTGTGGAAGACAGTGTCGTGATTCCTCAAGGATCTAGAACTAGAAATACCATTTGACCCAGCCATCCCATTACTGGGTATATACCCAAAGGATTATAAATCACGCTGTTATAAAGACACATGCGCACGTATGTTTATTGCAGCACTATTCACAATAGCAAAGACTTGGAACCAACCCAAATGTCCATCAGTGACGGACTGGATTAAGAAAACGTGGCACATATACACCATGGAATACTATGCAGCCATAAAAAAGGATGAGTTCGTGTCCTTTGTAGGGACGTGGATGCAGCTGTAAACCATCATTCTCAGCAAATTATCAGAAACCAAACACCGCATGTTCTCACTCATAGGTGGGAACTGAACAATGAGATCACTTGGACACAGGAAGGGGAACATCACACACCAGGGCCTGCTGTGGAGTGGGGAATGGGGGAGGGATAGCATTAGGAGATATCCCTAATGTAAATGATGAGTTAATGGGTGCAGCACACCAACATGGCATATGTATACATATGTAACAAACCTGCACATTGTGCACATGTACCCTAGAACATGAAGTATAATTTTAAAAAAAATGTAAGGTGGTAGATATGTTAATTAGCTTCAATTTAATCTTTTTATAATGTATATAGATCAAAACATTACATTGTATCCCATAAATATATATAACTATTATTTGTCACATAAAAATAAATAAGCTCATTTTTAAAAATAAGTCTGATAATTATTCAGCCGTATCATTTTCTGAATTATTCCTTTTATGTAGGTAGCAACCTGACCAAGGATCGGTTTCAAGGCTGTGTATTAGTTTCTCTGAACCAAAAGTAGAGAGACTTATAAATTTAAATTGATATATGCATATATAAATAATATTACATTATATGTAAATTACTGGCTTTCTTTTTAGGTGATATTCATATGCAACTAAAGTTCCAACTATAGTTGAACAGTTTTATAGGATTAAAACAGTTTTATAAATTAACACAGCTTTATAGATGCTAATGTAAAGATGTTTAAAATGATACAGTTTTTTCTAAATGCTTTTATTGTTAGCTATATTTTTATGGATGTAATAAAATTAGTATATTAATGTCAGCATCAATTAAAATATTTGGTTTCTATATATCCTTTTATCTAATGTAAGCATTCAATTGGAGGTTAATGCTCAATTTTGTAACGTACACATGCTGTGATTTCAGTGATAGAATAAAATTGTGACTGCTTTGCTACATATATTTGTATATACTATATATATTGTAGCATAATATTTTGATTGATTATCTAGGTTAGGGAGTAATTTAGTAATTTCTTTATCATGCATTTTGAATACAACTTGCTCACATTTGCTGATTACATTTCCGCAAGGGCTTTCAACCATCTGTGCTCTGTAGTTGCTCAAAATGTTAAACCCAAAGGGAAATAAATGACAATAATCATTAACGTGAAGCAACAATAAAGGATCTAAATTTGCAAGCTCAGACTTTGCCTACAGTTTATGATTAATGAAGGCAAATACAAACTGAAAGCTGATTATGTGTTTCATTTTATGTGACGCCCAAGGGGCTATAGCTTAAGAGAAACAGTATTGGAATCCCTCAAATCTCAGTACAAGTTCAATTTGTTTTCCCACTTGCATTGATTTTTAGATAGTCCTCAGTATACTGAATCAGCAATAACTCTTGCACTACAGTGCATGTTAAGCAATTTGAATATATTTATTTTCTAGTCCCCAAAGTTAGCATTATTTTATCTAGTAAAACAATAATACCTTGATTTGTAGATTAGTAAATACTCTTGGGGACAAATAAAAATGTATTGCCCTGCAATTTTTGAGGCTTTTTACAAGCTTTAACATCTCTTGAACATTTCCTCTGGTTTTATTTATTAAAGTCATCACAAAATTTTTCTTACACAAACACCTCAAGGTTTCCCTCACTGTGGCTTGTCTTCTCAACTGCTGATCCATGAATTTTCTCATCAAGAGAAATATTGTATTTTTTGTGTTTTATAAATCTAACAGCATAATTGATTGAATTGGAAATTTTGTTTGTTCATTTTACTTCATCCTAAGACAAATCTGAACTTAATATTCCTATGTTAATTTTATATTGATTTGTCTGCTTGGTTGAAATATAGACATTGCTTTTGAATTCATATTTATATCTGATCTTATTTGTTTATGCTAATAAACTTGTAAAAGTCCATATTCTAATGAACAACTAAGTACTTCCTTTACTAGTTTGAAGGAACACAAATTTTAAATTTCTATTTAACTTAATTTCCTGATCTTGATTAGGCTCCAGTTACATAAGACAATGTCCATCACCTTAGAATCAACATTCTGAAATATTTAAGGGTGAAGATTCAACAAATCTGCAACCTACTTTTAAATGTTTCAGAAAAATATTATATATATTTATATTTGTCATATTTATATTATATATTATACTTCTTATCTGATATAGTTTGGATGTGTGTTCCCACCCAAATCTCATATTGACATGTAATCACCAATGTTGGAGGTGGGGCCTGGTGGGAGGTGATTAGATCATGAGGGTGCTTTCTCATACTTTAGCACCATCCCTCTTGGTACTGTCCTTCCCATAGAGAATTCTTATGAGATCTGCTTATTTAAAAATGTGTGGTACTCCTCCCTCCTCTCTTGCTTCCCCTTTCACCATATGATGTGTCTGCTCCCCCTTCACCTTCCACCATGCTTGTAAGTTTCCTGAGGCCTCCCCAGAAGTACAGGAGATGCCAGCATCATGCTTCCTGTACAACCTGCAAAACCAGGAGCTAATTAAACCTCTTTTACTTATAAATTACCCAGTTTCAGGTATTTCTTAGAAGCAATGTGAGAGCAGACTAACATATTATCTATCTATACACACATGAGAAAAGGAGAGACAGAGAGAAAAGGGGAGAAAATGATAGATATAATAAAAATATTGGTAAAATAAAGTTGGAAAATTTGGATTAAAAATGTATGAGAATTCCTTGCACTATTCTTGATTTTTTTCCTCTAAGTTAGTTCAAAATACAAAGTTGCAAGGAAAAGATTTTCAGAATTTGAGTATTTCAATCAATAAAAATGGAGAAGAAATCATTGGGATTAATGTGATCACAGGATTATAAAGTTAGGCACTAAATATGTTGATCATGTGGACTGAAGACATGCAAGATGATGAAAGCCATTTAATAGGGATGAAGACAGAAAGTCAGGATGAATGTTCTTAATAAATGACAGTAAATGAGCAGGGGTAAATGACATAGAATGTGTTTAAGATTAATAAAAAGAGCTACACACTGCTGAAAAAAATCAAGATTCATGTCTGGAAGTGACGAAAAATGTAACATTTTCTATTCTTCCCAACTAATACTTAATTTTCAATTGAGATAAATAATAGATTGAGTATTCAGCGAAATAAAATTGTATTGGGTTTTTTTGTTTCTTTGTTTGTTTTTTGACTAACTCCTGAAAAGCATCTTTCTACCTGGCTTCTACACAATCAATAACAGGGTCATCAAATCAATTTACTGGGTAGTAGACAGCATGTATTTAGAATAATAGAAAAGAATTGGTGTGTTTAGGTGTGTTTAGGCTAAGAATTGTTAGATTTTTTTCCCAATTATATTGCATTTATGTTGATAACAATTCAAAATGTAATTATTATTGTGGATTGAGGTTTTTAAAAAAGTGTTTGAAAGTTAATTGCTCCAAAAATCTTTCTATTGTTCCCGAGGATTTAATCTTTCTATTGTTCCCGAGGATAGGGATAATACCTATCCCAAAGGGGATAGGTATTATTTAGGAGAATGGATTAGCACAAAGGAAAAGGAGAAAAATATGTGGATTATAGTTTAAGACAGGGCAAATATTTAAACAATCTTCTTTTAGGTGTACTTGACAAAAAAGATATGCAAACACTGGCTAACATTAAGGTTATATATGAAAGTTTTCTATAAAGTTTATTTAGTGCCAATTTATGTGGATTATGCTGGGATCTGACATCCTCTTATGTAGATGTGTCCACTAATTTTGTCAGATTATTAAGAATGCATGGTAAATCAATGTGGAAGTAGGTACTGTGAAAATATTTCCGGGAAATTCAACTACAAGTATGGTGACAGGCTCAGTTATTCACAAGTATAAATTTACTGCATTATTCTATCCCCTGATATTGCTGTTTCCATGCTGTCATGCCTGGACCACTGGCTAAGGAGCATGATTAATATAGTGATTCAAAGAGACCATTTAAGGGTTTGAATGACCTTGTTATTACTTTACGTAAAAGTTGGTTAGATTCATAAGGAATTCTTCAATTATAAAGTCCCAACATGCATAATTTGTATTTCTACTTGGAGTCACTAAGAAACTATATTTCTATCAGAAAAGACTGAATACACATGACATGGCTAAATGTGAAGAAGAGAATTAAAATAAAAGCAAGCAATATACAGCACCAGTAATTTTTTATAATCCCAAATGACTTAAAAACCTAAATCGTATCTGGTGGCTATTTTGTCGGTGATATAAAAATATTCTTTAGAAACTTTGTACCAACTTCTTTCAAGATCCTACATAAATTTGACATCATTTAAAATTGTGATTTTTTTCAAATAGTTTTATATATTTATGGGAATAGATCAATGTCCTATATTAAAATACTAAGTTAAAACACACTAAATATCTTAAATCAGAATTTATACTAAAATATACATGACATTTGAAAAAACTGATAATAAGTTTGAAGTCTGGTGTTTCAAAATTTATGAAAAGAAGCAGGAAAACTACATCATTTGCACACTAAAGAAATTATTTATGTTTACTTAAGTTAGAATATTTTTAAATACTACAACTTTTGTATATTTTTATTGAAATGATACATATAATAAAGTACACGAATCTTAAATTTACTAAGATTGATCAGTTTTTACATATGATGCTTTTATGTAGCTATCATTTATCAAGATGTAAATTATTTCCAGTCTTACAGAAGGCTCTCTCATGCCAGTTTCCGGTGGTCTTCCTCCCTTGTCCAACGCTATTTTGGTAACTGTCATAATAGTCTTTCCTGTCCTTGAGCTTTGTATAATGCAATACACAATGTACTATTTTCTGTATAAATAGTTCATTCAAATGAAAAACTAATAAGTTATTACAGTTAATATTAAGTCTTAAGATTATTAAAGTCTTGTAATTTTGACATTTTAAAGGGAACTTTTTCTTTAATTAAAAAATGTTTATTGAACGTCCACAATTTATCAACATTACCCTAAACATTAGTGATTCAGGTGTAAACAAGACCATCAAGATGTCTGCTTTTATATTGTTATAGTTTCTTATATTTTTATGGGTTGAGGGTGGGATCCAGGTAGACTATAAATAAAAGGTTTATTTCATATCTGATAGTGCTCTTTAGCAACAAAACATGACATTGATAGAGATTAAGATGAATGTGAAGCCAGGAGGCCGGTTTGATCTTGTGATCAGTGAAGAAATCCCTGAGAAAGTGCCATCTCTGAGAAAAACATGTGTGAATGACAAAAAACTGTTAGATAGCCATGAAAATGGGTAGTGCATAAAGTTCCACGCAAACGTGAAGTGAATGCTCATGGGTAAAAATAATTGAGGTTTTGAACAAAGAAAGAGAAGTCTGAGTAGGAAATCTGAGCAAATCTCTAAGTAATAGTAAAAATGATCCTCTGATACCATCTAAAAGCCGGACATTGCTGGCTCAGCTTTAGAAGAAGATTAAAAATTACAGCAATATTATTAAATTATTATAAATACAGTATCTCCATATATAACAAAGAAAAGAATTAAATGTAATCATTTTGTCTGCGTTCAAGCAAATTGTAATCTAATTGGGGAAGGAAAAATATTAATTGAGAGAAATTTTAATTAATGTCTCACTTTGTTTCTTCAAAGCAAATATATGTATTCATTTTTATACATTTGTAACAGAAGAATCTAAAGTTCTACATTTAGATTTTAAAGTAGGTTCGTACCAAAAGGGTATGCCAAACTATGTATATAATGTGGAGAAAAAATAATTCAGTGGCTATATGGGCCATTCACTTAGATGTGATGAAGGAAGAATTCCTCTGTTAAATGTGTACAGAATGTAATACATGCTTAATTTTCAAGAGTAAAAATCTATATTATTCAGTGGCATTTCTATGGTTTCACTAATCTTTTTCCACAGTCTACTTTTTTTTTCAAAACATATATGGTGAAGAAATAATTTGGGGCTATTTTTTAGACAAATCTAATTGGCCACAAAAAAATTAAATCAAGGCAATAAAAGAAATAATTTGGGGCTATTTTTTAGACAAATCTTACTAGCCACAAAAAAATTAAATCAAGGCAATCATATAGCTATGTTTTTGCAATGCATTGTGACCCAGTAAGCACATGAATGCAATATGTTCTGAAAATAACATAAATAATTAAATTATTAGTAAGACTTCATCTTGTCCCATTAAAACATTGTAAATACAAAGTGTGGTTTAACTCTAGATCTTTGTCAGTTAAAACTGTATTAACCTCTATTAATTCAAATTTAAGTGTTTTCTAGATGATTAGGGATCATAATATAGAATACTAAGTAACACTATTTCTTAAATATATACTAATTTTTGGAATTATTTATTATGCACAGGTTTAAATTCAGTAAACTTATACTTTTAGATGTCAAAAATGCAATTACATTGTATTTCTTTTAATAATTTAAGTATCATATATGTTAAAAAGTTGAGTTTTTCAATCATTTCAAATAATTAAGAAAAATGTTTCTCCCAAGAAACCAACAACTCTGAAATGAGCAGCCTGTGTTCTATCTTCTCATAGATATTCCTTACAGTAGAGTAGAAATAATGCTATTTTATTAATCTAGTAAATATTTCATTTTGAGTTGACTGTCATGATTGTTCACAGTATATTTTCTTAAAGAGCTGTGTGATATTCATTTTTGTATATCATAATGTATTTTAATTGTATAAAATAAATAAATCATTTACAGATGTAGTAGTAGTAACCATGCTGTGTTGGAATAATTGTGGAAGTAATAATTGTCAGATTTTTTTTTAATACAGACGGTTTCACCATATTGCTCAAGCTGGTCTCAAATTCCTGGGCTCAGGCTATTACCACAACTTGGCTTCCCAAAACGCTGGGATTGCAGGCATGAGGCACCACGTCCATCCCAATTGTCAGGTTTTGCACTTTAGGGAAACATTACATTTTAACTCACAATGTGTCCATCAGTGATTTCGTTACTCCATATTCTATTTTATTTTTACCTGCAAAACATAGGAATGGAATTAAGTAATAGATAAGATTCTTCCCAACTCTAAAATTTTAAGATTCTAAGACTTAAAATCAATTATTTTTATTTCAAATATTTGGTGTAACATTCTTTTTATATATAAATATATATATATATTATTTCTCCTTTTTTATCTTTATTTCCTCATTTCAATAGGTTTTTGGGGAACAGGTAGTGTTTGGTTATATGCAGAAGTTCTTTAGTGGTGATTTCTGAGATTTTGGTGCCCCCATCACCTGAGCAGTATACACTGTATACAGTGTGTAGTGTTTTATCCTTCACCTCCTTCCCCACCTTTCCCTCAAGTCCCCAAAGACCATTGTATTATTCTTATGCCTTTGCATGTCATAGCTTAGCACCCATTTACGAATGAGAACATATAATGTTCGGTTTTCCACTTCTGACTTATTCAGGATCAGTATGTACTTTGAATAATTATCTCCAACTTTATCCAGGTTGCTGTGAATGCCATTATTTTATTCCTTTTTATGGCTGGGTAGCATTTCATTTCTTTTTATGAAAGAATTGTGATGTGTGTATATATATATCACAATTGCTTTATCCACTCCTCGATTGATGGGCATTTGGGTTGGTTCCATATTTTTGTAATTGCGGATTGTCCTGCTATAAACATGCATGTACATTTATCTTTTTTGTATGATGACTTCTTTTCCTCTAGGTAGATACCTAGTAGTGGGATTGCTGAATCATATGGTATATCTACTTTTAGTTCTTTAAGGAATCTCCATACTGTTTTCCATAGCAGTTCCACTAGTTTACATTCCCACCAGCAGTGTAAAAATGTTTCCTTTTTACCACATCCACACCTACATCTATTATTTTTTAATTTTTTGATTATGGTCTTTCTTACAAGAGTTAGGTGAAATCACATTGTGCACAGGCTTGATTTGAATTTCCCTAGTCATTAGTGATATTGAGCATTTTTTCATATGTTTATTTGCCATTAGTATGTCATCTTTTGAGAATTGTCTATTCATGTCCTTAGCCTGCTTTTTGATGACATTGTTCACTTTTTTCTTGCTGATTTATTTGAGTTTCATGTAGATTCTTGATATTAGTCCTTTGTCAGATGTATAGATTTCAAACATTTATTCCCACTCTGTGGGTTGTCTTTACTGTGCTGATTGTTTCTTTTGCAGTGAAGAAACTTTTTAGTTTAATTGAGTCCCTTCTATTTATCTTTGTTTTTGTTGCATTTGCTTTTGGGTTCTTGGTCATGAAGTCTTTGCCTAAGCCAATTTCTAGAAGGGTTTTTTTTGTTTGTTTTTTTTTTTTAATGTTTTCTTCTAGAATGCTTGTGGTTTCAGGCCTTAGATTTAAATCCTTGATCCATCTTGAGTTGATTTTTGTATAAGATGAGAGGAGAATCCAGTTTCATTCTTCTACATGTGGCTTACTAGTTATCCCAGCACCATTTGTTGAATAGGGTGTCTTTTCCCCCCACTATATGTTTATGTTTGCTTTGTCAAAGATCAGTTGGCTGTAAGTATTTGGCTTTATTTCTAGATTCTCTATTCTGTTCTATTGGTCTATGGACCTATTTTTATACCAGTATCATGCTGTTCTGGGAACTATGGCCTTATAGCATAGTTTGAAGTCAGGTAATGTAATGCCTCCAGACTTCTTCTCTTTGCTTATCCTGCTTTGGCTATGCACGCTTTCTTCTGGTTCCACACGAATTTCAGAAATTTTTTTTTTTTTAGTTCTGTGATGAATGATGGTGGTATTTTCATGGGAATTTCATTTAATTTGTAAATTGCTTTTGACAGTGTAGTCATTTTTACAATATTGATTCTACTGTTCCATGAGCATGGGATGTGTTTTCATTTGTGTCATCTGTGATTTCTTCCAGCAGTGTTTTGTCGTTTTTCTTGTAGAGGTGTTTTACCTCCTTGGTTAGGTATATTATGTTTTTCTTTTTTCAGCTATTTTAAAAGGGATTGAGCTCCTTTTTTGCTTTTTTTTTTTTTTTTTTTAAGATGGAGTCTCACTCTGTCGCCCAGCCTAGAGTGCAATGGCGTAGTCTTGGCTCACTGCAACCTCTGCCTCCCAGGTTCAAGTGATTCTCCTGCCTCAGCATCCCTAGTAGCTGAGATTATGGCCACCCGCCATCATATCTGGCTAATTTTTGTAATTTTGTAGAGATAGAATTTCACCATGTTGGCCAGGCTGATCTTGAACTCCTGACTTCAAGTGATCCACCCACCTTGGCCTCCTAAAATGCTGGGATTGCAGGTATGAGCCACTGTGCTCAGTCAGGGGTTGAGTTCTTGATTTCTCGGTTTTATCTCTATTGGTTTATAGTAGAGCTACTGATTTGTATATATTAATTTTGTATCCTGAAACTTTGCTGAATTCATTGATCAGTTCTAGAAGCTTTTTGGAGGAATCTTCAGGGTTTTCTAGATATATCATCAGATCATCAGCAAACAGCAACAGTCTGACTTCCTCTTTACCGATTTGAATGCCCTTTATTTCTTTCTTTTATCTGATTGCTCTGACTAGAACTTCCAGTAATATGTTAAATGGAAGTGGTGAGAGTGGGCCTCTTTGTCTTGTTACAGTTCTCAGGGAAACGCTTCCAACATTTGCCTATTCAGTATTATATTGGCTGCGGACTTGTCATAGATGGCTTTTATTACATTAAGGTGCCTCTTGTATGCCAATTTTGCTGAGGGTTTTTTATCACAAAGAGATGCTGGATTTTGTCAAATGCTTTTTCTGCATCTGTTGAGATGATGATGTGATGAACAGTTTTAATTCTGCTGATGTGGTATATCACATTTATTGACTTGTGCATGTTGAACCATTCCAGCATCCCTGGTATGAAACCCACTTGACCATGGTTGATTATCTTTTTGATATACTGTTGGATTTGGTTAGCAAGTATTTTGTTAATAATTTTTACATCTATATTCATCAGTGATGTTGGTCTGTAGTTTTATTTTTTGTTATGTCCTTCCCTGGTTTCGGTATTAGAGTGACACTGGCTTCATAGAATGATTTAGAGGTGATTCCCTCTTTCTCTCTCTTGTGGAATAGTATCAATAGGATTGGTACCAATTTTTCTTGGTACCAATAAAATTCTTCTGTCCTAGACACAAGTGTCTTGTCCTGGACACTTTTTTGCTGGCAATATTTTTATTACTATTTCAAGCTCTCTGCTTGTTATTGATCTGTTCAAAGTTTCTATTTCTTCCTGGTTTAATCTAGGAGGGTGTAAATTTCCAGGAATTTATTTACCTCTTCTATGTTTTCTAGTTTGTTTGCATACCACCTGAATGATCTTTTTTATTTCAGTGGTATCAATTTTAAATATGTCCTGTTTCATTTCTAATTGACTTATTTATATCTTCCTTCTTCTTTTTGTGGGTAATCTCACTAATGTTCTATCAATTTTATTTATCTTTTCAAATTGTCAGCTTTGTCTTTCATTTATCCTTTGTATTATTGTTTGTTTAAATTTTATTTAGTTCTGCTCTGCTCTTGGTTATTTTTTTTTCTTCTGAAGAGTTTGGGTTTGGTGTGTTCTTGTTTCTCTAGTTCTTTGAAGTATAACTTTACATTGTCTATTTGTGCTCTTTCAGACTTTTGGATGTAAGCATTTAATGCTATAAACTTTCCTCTTAATTCTGCCTTTGCTGTATCCCAGAAATTTTGATAGGTTCTGTAACTGTAATCATTCAGTTAAAAGATTTTAAAACTTTCTATCTTGATTTCGTTGTAGACCCAATGATCATTTGGGATTTAAATCCCATGTATTTGCATGGTTTTGAGGGTTCTTTTGCAGTTGATTTCTAATTTTATTTCACTGTGGTCTGAGAGTGCTTCCTGTAATTTTGGTTTTTTTACATTTGTTGAGACTTGTTTTGTGGCCTATCATATGAGAATGTCCCATGTGCTGATGAATAGAATGGATATTCTGTAGTTGTTAGGTAGAATGTTCTGTAAATACCTGTTAAGTCCATTTGTTCTAGGGTAGAGTTTATGTCCATTGTTTCTTTGTTGACTTTCTGTCTTGATGACCTGTCTAGTATTGTCAGTAGAGTATTTAAGTCTCCCACTACTATTGTGTTGCTGTCTAACTCATTTCTTAGGTCTAGTAGCAATTGTTTTATAAATTTGGGAGCTCCAGTGTTAGGTGCATATACATTTAGGATTGTGATATTTTCCTGTTGGACTAGTTTTTTTTATTATTATATTATGTCCTTCCCTGTATTTTTAAACTGTTGTTGCTTTAATGTCTGTTTTGTCTAAAATAATAATAGTAACTCTTGCTCACTTTCGGTCTCCATTTGCATGGAATATGTTTTTCCACCCCTTTATCTTAAGTTCATGTGAGTCCTTATGTTTCAGGTGAGTCTCCTGAAGACAGCAGATACTTGGCTGGTGAATTTTTACCCATTCTGCCATTCTGTATATTTTAAGTGAAGTATTTAGGCCATTTATAGTCAATGTTAGTATTGAGATGTGATATGTTATTCTATTCATTATGATATTTGTTGCCTGAATGTCTTGGTTTTTTGTTCCATTGTGTTGTTGTTTTATAGGTCCAGTGAGATTTATGCTTTAATGAGATTCTATTTTGGTGTATTCTGAGCATTTGTATCAAGATTTAGAGCTCCTTTTAGCAGCTCTTGTAGTTCTGGCTTGATAGTGGTGAATTCTTTCAACATTTGTTTGCCTGAAAAAGACTGCATCTTTCCTTCATTTATGAAGTTTAGTTTCAATGGATACAAAATTTTTGGCTGGTAATTGTTTTGTATAAGGAGGCTGAAGATAGGACCCTCGTACCTTATAGCTTGTAGGGTTTCTGCAGAGCAATCTGCTGTCAATCTGATAGATTTTCCTTTAGAAGTTACCTGGTGCTTCTTCCTCACAACTCTTAACATTCTTTCCTTTGTCTCAACTTTAAATAACCTGATGACTATGTGCCTTGGTGATGATCTATTTGTGATAAATTTCCCAGATGTTCTTTGAACTTCTTGTACTTGGATGTCTAGACCCTTAGCAAGCCTGAGGAAGTTTTTCTCAATTATTCCCTCAAATATGTTTTCCAAACTTTTAGACTTCTTGTCTTCCTCAGAAACACCAATTATTCTTAGGTTTGCTCATTTAACATAATCCCAAACTTCTTGTGGGCTTTGTTCATTCAAAAATTTTTTTATTTGTCTTTGTTAGATTAGGTTAATTCAAAAGCCTTGTGTTTAATATCTGAAGTTCTTTCTTCTGCTTGTTCAATTCTATTACTGAGACTTTCTAGTGCATTTTGCATTTCTCTAAGTGTGTCCTTCCTTTTCAGAAGTTGTGATTGTTCTGATGCCTCCTTGAATAGCTTAATAATTGACCTTCTGATTTCTTTTTCTCGCAATTCAGTGATTTCTTCTTGGTTTGGATCCATTGCTGGTGAGCTAGTGTGATCTTTCGCGATTGTTAAAAGACCTTATTTTGTCATATTACCAGAATTGTTTTCTGGTTCCTTCTCATTTGGGTAGACTATGTCAGAGGGAAGATCTGAAGCTCAAGCATTGCTGTTCAGATTATTTTGTCCTACAGGGTGCTCCCTTGATGTAGTGCTCTCCCCCTTCCCCTAGGGATGGGGCTTCCAGAAAGCTAGACCCTTCTGAGTCTAGCCACCCAGCAGAGCTACTAGGCTCTGACTGGTACTGGGGAGTGCCTGCACAGAGTCCTGTGATGTCAACCATATTCGGGTCTCTCAGCCATGGATAGTAGCATCTGTGTCAGTGGAGGTGGCAGAGAAGTGAAATGACTGTGAGGGTCCTTAGTTGGAGTTTTGTTTGTTGCACTAGTTTTGTGTTCATTGGCTGCTTGCCTGGAGGTGGTGTTTTCAAGAGAGCATCAGCTGCAATTGTATAGAGAGGATCAGGCAGTGGGCAAGGCTCTAAAGCTCTCAAGAGATTACATTTTGCTTTGGCTACCAAGGTGAGTAGAGAAAGACCATCAGATGCAGACCAGGTTAGGTGTGTTTGATCTCAGTCTCTCTTTGGGTGGTGCTTGCTGCAGTTGCTGTGGGGGATGAGGGTGTGGTTCCCAGGTCAATGGAGTTATGTTCCCAGGGGGATTATGTCTGCCTCTGCTGTGTCATGCAGGCTGGCAGGGAAGTGAAGGAAAGCCAGCAGTTACAGCTCCCATACAACCCAAAGGCTGGTCTCTCTTCCACTGTGTCCCACCCCTAACAGCACTGAGTTTATTTCCAGGCAGCAGTTGAGCAGGACTGAGAACCTGCCCCAGACTACCAGCCTCCTGGCTGAGAAAGCAAACAGGCTTTCAGGTTTCATGCCTCTCTACCTGCCGTGGTTTCTTTGTTGCATCTGCACTCCCAATTCACCCCCTCCTTTGAGTTCTGTCCAGGAAACTTTAAAATTATGACAAAGTTCAGGTGGAAATCTTTTTCTTCCTGTGGTCTTTTTCTAGTTCCTCTGGTGGCCCTCTCCAAAGGACCTCTGAGGGACAAAGTCAAAAATGGCTTCCCTGGGGACCAAGAGAGCCCACAGCGCTCTTTCTGCTACTTCTACTGCTGTATTTCACTCAGCTCTCTAAATTTGTCTCAGGTCCAGGTAAGGTCAAATCTTTCTGCCATGATCTGAATCTTCAGTTTCCCTAGTGAGCATGTGTGTTCAGAAGTACACAATGCCCCTTTCACTCTTTGGGCACTCACAAATTTTCCGCTGTCTCTCGGGGCCCACAGGAGCAATCCACTTCCTTCAAAAGGCGTATGGATTCTCTCAGCTTTCCTGGTATGTTCCTGTGATGGTTCTTGGAGCAAAAGTTCATGATGTGAGTCTTCACACAGTGCTCTGTCCATCCAAGTGGGAGATGCCAAAGCCCATATGTTTTTGAGCAGATTATTTATTATGGAAAATGGGAAGAAGTCTAATTTACATATAACTAGAATTCCAGAAAGAAAAGAGAAGTGATTGTGGCAGAGGAAAGAAGAAGAAGAAGGAGAAGGAGAAGGAGAAGGAGAAGGAGAAGGAGAAAGAGAAGAAGAAGAAGAAGAAGAAGAAGAAGAAGAAGAAGAAGAAGAAGAAGAAGAAGAAGAAGAAGAAGAAGAAGAAGAAGAAGGATCAAAACCTTAATTATCATTAAAAAAATAATATTACAGATTCAGGAACACCAAACACTTTAAATAAAAAGAAAATGCCACCTTAACACATTATACGAAATCCAAAATCAAAGTGAAAATCTTGAAAGCAACCAGAGAAAAATATATATGTAAGATACCAAAGATACAAGTAAAGCTAACATCATCAAAGCAACGGAGGGCAGAGATAGTGGAATGCCATTTTTTTAATTTCTAAATTTTTTTAAAAAAACATTTGACCCAAATTTTTATATTCAGTGAAAAAGTATTTTTTAACATGTAGAATAAAAATAATTTCAAATAAAAACTAAGATAACACAATGCCAACAAACATGTATTACAAGAAATGCTAGCAGATGTTTTTACATTCAAGGAAATATTACCAGACAGAAAAACCAAGTATTCAATAAGAAATAAAAAAGCATGAAATAGAAAATGTGTAGATTAATATATTTTAAGACCACCTTTGTCACCTACTCCATATTTCTTTAAAGGAACTATGACTTTTCAATACAATAATTTCATTGTTTTATACAAACATGCTATAATATATGTATATTTGTGTGTGAGTGTGTGTGTGCACGTGTAAAACTACAGAACCAAGCACAAACAATGAATTACACTGGTGCAAGGTTTTAATATCTTATATGAAAGATAAAATATTAACTAAGTAGACTGAAAAGTTAAGGAACTGTAATTTAATCTGTGGAGCCATCGCAAAATTTACAGAGGTAGAGCTAACATAAAAGTGGAGAAATTATAGTTCAATTTTTAAATACTTCCACTCAATTAACATAATAGAAGACAAGAAAGAAAAGAAAATGGAGAGCAAAAACAGAAGGAAAACAGAAACTAAATAGCCCCTACAAAACCAGCACCTGACAGACTCCCGTAGACCACATGTTCCTTCTCTGCACCCCTGCCAATAACTCTCTCTATTCCAAAAACTTTTTGAGTATCTATATTTCATTGTCTAAATGCAGTTCTGCAAATATGGAATAGTCAATCATGAAGGCATATCATCCATAGATAGCTCCTAACATGAAACTCTATTTTAATTATTCCAAGTGAGCTCACTACGTACCACAACATCCTCTCAGGCAAAAGTACTCCATGCCTTACCTAAGTACTTGTTAAGGTTTCCTGTCTGCACTTATATTTACGTACTGCAGGCCTCACCTAACCTGACTTATCGTGCAGCTTGCCTGGTTTGTCTCATATGGATTCCATAAAGAGCCTTTCTGCCTCATTCTCACGCAAATACTTGGAGGGGTGACACTACAATTTCTTTGATAAAGGACGTATTTTATTCATGTATTTTGAAATTCTCAATCAGCTGTAGACTGACACTTTTGTAAATTACCTGATTAGTATTTCATTTAAAAAATCATTTTCTTTTGAATTCACATTTTATATTTTATGTGTAAATTCCGCTTAAGTTTTTTGATTGCTTCATTTTTCAGTATATTTCTGAAAATGATAGACTATGCTACAAACACTTCACTATCAATTATGGCTAATATATTCAATATATCAAATTCAATATATCAGGGATCATACTTCCCAGTAAAACTAGAACAACCCTTCTTTTGGTCTTTATATCTTCAGCATCATTTTCATTTGTATGATTTGGCTAACACTACTGTCATTTTCAGAAAAGTGTATCTTTTTTTAAACAAATAATTCCAGCGAAGCTTTCTTTATCTTCAGTAAATTGAAATTAAAATCATTAATATCAATTTTGTAATCAGTAAATTGAAGTTAAAATCATTAATATGAATTTTATAATTTTAATTTAGATAATCATCTTAAATTATGTATTAAAAAGCAGATGATTTAATTTAAACGACTATAAATGAAGTTATTAAAATTAAAGTTTATGATTACCTAGTTTTTATATAATTTTGCATTGAAATTTAAGCAAACTTTAAAATATCAAACATTATAAAACTGTTCTTCTATCCATGACAACTCACCTTATGAGTTTATCTACATCTAAATTGGCCTATATGCTGTTCAATATGATGTCTCCAGTAATTATGTGCTGACACGCTCTGTTAATAGTTTATAAACCTGAAATACACAAATCTGCACTACATTCCTGTAGTATTGTCCTAAATAATTCAGTCACATAATTGATCATAATTTCCAACAAAACTAAAGTATCCCTGGTGTTCTCAAAACTCTCTATAGTGAGCCTTGTAAAACCTATGGTCCATTTATCCAAAAGTCCTTTATACAAGTAGGACAATCCTACTCACAGCATCTCTTAAAACCAGAAAAAGTTAAAAAACAAAATTAGAAAAATCTGATTAAAGGAGCACTCTGTACTATTTTTGTAACTTTTCTCTAAGTTTACATTATTTCAAAATAAAGTACTAAATATTTGTTGTTCAAAAATTAAATTCCAAGAATAATAAGAATTTACTATAGGTGGAATATATAATATCACATGAGAGGCTCCATTTGTTCCTAGCTTACAATGATACCAGATGAAAGCAGATAATTATTATGAATCAAATTACTTATTTTCTTATAGAACCCTTCTGAGTCTTATCCTAAAATGAATTGAATCTCTGTTTTATTCCCAAGATTTTTCAAGTTGAATTTTCTCTAGCTTACTTGAGTAGTAGTGACTTTCTGCTAGACAAACACATTTCTGTAAGTTTAACTAGTGGTAAATTGTACATAAAAACTTTCCCTAAATTCTTCATCAACTAATGAACCAGCCAAAGTGACATCAATTTGATGTTCATTTTCAAATAATAGTCATGGTAGTTCATCAAAGCTATTGTAGTTGCAGCATCTATGGTTGAGAATAACCAGAAACCTTACTTACTTGGCTGTAAACCACAGCAAATCAATATATCCTTTATAACACTATGTACTCTCTCAGCAAATTTCTTATTGTATCTAAAATGATAGAATAATATATCAGAATATCCAGGGACTTAAAGTTAGCATTAGGAATATACTACACTTGACACTGCACACAGCAGTATCCTGTTATCATTTTTTAACGTGTCTTAGAGTTATTAATTATTGATATTTATAGGTTGACAGCTGTAGGTTTTAAAGAATAACTTCATTTTCTAAATAATACAAGTAACAAGTGTGTGTATTCTGAAGTAATAGCTTGTAAATACAGTGCATTAATCTGATTAGACAGGATTGTGATTTGTTTTCTTGCTGTATAACTACCAATAGATTAAACTCAAAATATTGGATACCTTTAAATGTTGAATAATTCTGAGCCTATAAAAATTTTGAGAAAATTAGAGAAAATAGCTGTCTGGTATGTTAAACAGCATACGTATTTCCTTTCTGGGGGTGTTATCTTTCTCCTTATAGCAACACTCAGATTAAGATATGTCAGTTGTTAATGACATGAATAATTTGATGTCAACATATAGGCTCTGGGAATGAAAAGTAAAGAATATCACGAAGGCACATGCTGTGTCTTTTTCTCTTATAATAAAACATGTGACGTACTCTTAATGTTACACTCTTTTATTCAAATTCTGTTTGAAAATTATATTGCTCACTTATAAGGAATCCTGGGGAAGAAACATTGGAAATAATATCATAAACTCTCTGTTATCAAAAAAAAAAAAAAAAAAAACCTTTCTGTATAAGAAATTCCACACTACAAATAAATATTGTTAATTTAGTAAATACTTGACTGCCAACATTAATGTTTCATTTGAAGAAGTATTTACTGTGGAATATATTTTCTCAAGCATAGAATTATTGCTTTAGTTTGTCCTAAGTACTATGAAGAATATTTAAGCTTGATATTATGTTGTGGTATGCATGTAGATATATATTTATAAATGTAAGCTCTACTAATTAGTGTTAGTAATTATTTTAAAATAAATTTTTATTGTATAATAATTGCAGATTCACGCAAGGTTTTAAGAAACAGTAGACAGCTTAAGCACTTTTTATCCAGTTTCCCCAAAGGTAAATCTTGCAGACCATAGTACAATATCAAAACCAGGATATTGACATTGAGATGGTTTAAACACACAGGATTTCCATGAATCCAGGGTCATTTCCTGTTACCTTTTATAGCCATACACACACACTTTTCCACTCAAACTACCCTTAATTGCTGGATAACCATTAATCTTTTTAACATGTTCGTAATTTTGTCATCCGATAATGTTAGGCAAATGGAATCACAGAGTACTTAATCTTTTGGGATTTGAATTTTTTAATTAGATTAAATTCATGGGACTTTATACAAGTCATCATTTGTATCAGCAGGACATTCTTTTTCATTGCTGAATAGTGTTTCATTGTATGGATGTGCCACAGTTTGTTTAACCATTCATTATTTGAAAGACACCTGGAATTTTTCCAGTTTTTAACTATTATGAGTATAGCTGCTATAAACATTCATGCATAGGTTTTTGTGTGGACATTAGTTTCTGTTTCTTTCTGTCAAATGCCCAGGAGTACAATTGCAAGACTGAACGGTAGCTGCATGTTTAGTTTTGTAAGAAACTAGCAAACTATTTTTCATTGTGGCTGTACCATTTTACATTCCCACCATCAACGTGTGAGTGATCCAGTTTCTCTACATTCTGATTAGAATTGTATATTGTCGCTATTTTTTAAAATTTTAAGACATCTGATAAGTGTGTAGTGATATCTGATTATATCTTTGTCTTCACTCCAATGACTAATGCTGTTGACATTCTCTTATGTACTTATTTGACATCTGAATATTTTCTCTAGTAAAATATGTGAATGTCTTTTGCTTATTTTTAAATTTTATTTTTAAAAACTTTTAGTATTGAAATTTGGGGATTTTTTGTATATTCTAGACACTAGTTCTTTGTTAGATATGTGGATTGCAAGTACTTCCTCCCACTCTGTGTCTATTCATTCTCTTTGCAGTCTTTCAGAGAACAAATGATTAAGCTTTGATAAAATTTAATTTACTAATTATTTTTATGTGAAGTCTAAGAAACTTTTCCTAACCCTAAATCTTAAAAATTATCTTACGAGGCTTCTTTTTGCTTTGGAGTTCTGAAGTTTTATATTTTACACTTAAATCCATGAGATCCACTATCCATTTCAAATTAATTTGGGGGTATTGATCAACTTTTTATTTTAGCGATGGAGTCTTACTCTCTCACCCAGACTGGACACAGTGGTTCAAACATGGCTCAGTGCATTCTTGACCTTCTGGGCTCAAGCTGTACTGTTACCTCAACATCTCCAATAGTTGGGACTACAGATGTGTGCCACTACACGTGGCTATTTTTTAAAATTATTATTTCTTTTTAGAAGAGACAGGGTCTCACTAAGTTGCCTAAGCTCGTCTCAAACTCCTGGGCTCAAGTGATCTTCCCACCTTGGCATCCCAAAGTACCAAAATTACAGGCACTGGCCACTGTGTCCAACCCTGATTAACTTTTAATAACATTTCAATAAAGCTGAAATGGAAAGATAATTAAAGCCAGTGAAAGTATTTTTTAAATATGTAAATTTTCACATAATACGAATTATATAGTCTAAAACATAAAGATTAATGATTCAAAAGGTTGACAAGAAAGCTATTTTTGTTTATATAAAGTGAATTTTTTTTTTTTTTTGGTGGGGGACAGAGTCTCGCTCTGTCTCCCAAGCTGGAGTGCAGTGGTGCCATCTCAGCTCACTGCTGCCTCTGCCTCCCGGGTTCAAGCGATTCTTCTGTCTCAGCCTCCTGAGTAGCTTGGGCTACAGGCACATGCCACAATGCCCGGCTAATTTTTGTATTTTTAGTAGAGACAGGGTTTCACTATATTGGCCAGGCTGGTCTCAAACTCCTGATCTCATGATCCACCCGCCTCAATCTCCCAACGTGCTAGGATTCCAAGAGTGAGCCACCGCGCCTGGCCTATATAAAATGAATTTTATCATGAAAAGTACTTAATGTATGGTAGACATTTTTAACAAATTTAGCATGAAACCTGTGTTTGTAACCTCCTCAGGAAATGTTAATGCACACATGTAAGGAACTTGAAAACCATGCTATTCTATTCGCACACACTTTCTGTTTGACTAATGTAAAGCTTTCTTAAGGAGTTATTATGGGACAATTAATGATATTGTGACTGAAGAAATATTAAGACTGTAATGCTCTTTTTAAAATTGTAATTAATATCTGTTTAAAATTGAATTTGGGATTTTTGGTAAAGATTCTGTGACTTTGAGATTTTGCTCAGAGATAAAGAAAGCTTAAAATATCACCCCTTCCAATTTTACAACTAAAAATGAAAGAAAGTGTTAACAAAAAATAATGAGATATGTGAAACAAAAAGAACTCTATTCTCTAAAAGCAATCTGTCAATTGGGGAAAGTATTTTCAGTTTGCACCAAAGACTGTATCTCTTTTATTTTCTACAAAAAGCAATCAGCAGATTGGAGAGACAGAGCCTCCAGTGTAAAATCAAAGCATGCTTCCAGCGAAGTTTGGAGTGTTAGAGATTATAAAGGCAAAAACTACAGGACAGGAGAAGGCAGTCGGAGGAAGAAGGAACAGGGTCTTCACTGGATGACCTTTAAGTCCAAAATCACTAGTCTCATTTCATTGGCTGGTTCCAGGTGGTTTGTTGGTTGGTGCTAGGTGGTCTGTTGATAGTCAGTTGAAAAATTTACCACTGCGGCTGTTTTCAGAAACTTTGACTTTATTGCAGAAAAACAGGTTTCACAACACTTTCTAAGGACATAGACAGTGTGACAGTTCCTTCACTCTGCAATGGCATTTTGGTTCTGCTTTTACTTTTGAGCTACAGGGAGTCCATCTTGTCTGTTAACTGGGAGCATATTTCCACAAAGAAAGAATGAATGAAAGAAAGGAAGGAAGGGTAATAATAAAGTAGAAAATAACAATCTTAAACCCAATGAAATCTTAAGGTCACAGGGCAACCAGATTCTAAGGAGAGACAGGTTCCTGCAGAAAGATTCAAGATAAAGTCCAATACAGGTAAGAAGATGTCAGCTTGCTTAATTGGTTAAGTGATTAAGAGTTAATTGATTGTTCAGTAGTGAGAGAGACTGGATCTCCTACAGGATTAGGTGTCCACCCCTTTGAATGCAAGGACTTTTTTGTTTACCTGTGGTGGCAGATATCATAAAAATTATGCACAGTAGTTTTTGAGCTCATCAGCTATTGTTAGAGTTAGTGTATTTTATATGCAGTCCAAGACAATTCTTTTTTTCCCAATGTGGCCCAGGGAAGCCAAAAAATTTTTTCAGAAACCCTACCAGGTGCTCTCAGAAAAAATTGTGAGCTTCCTAATATGGTCTCCCTTGTAGGTTAGACCGGGGACGAAGAAAAAGCAGCCGCTATGGTAGTTTCCACAAAACATCATAACCTGTCCCGTCTATTTTCCAATGGAACAAATGTTTTAGTGTGTGGTAGGAAGGCAACAAACAATTTGCCATTGAAGCACTTGAGAAAATCTGCTGTAGCTGGGAGACATAGGGCTGCCAAAATCAGAAAATAAAATGCAAGTGACACGGCTCCTGTGACTGGAAGAAGACCAGGGTCCTTTGCCTTCTGCTGATTGAGATAAAACGACAGGGACACACATGGAGTGGTTTTAAGGCATGGAGAGTTTAATAGGCAAGAAAGAAGGAAGAAGCTCCCTCATACAGGAGACAAGGGAGGAGGCTCCAAGCCAAGAGAGAAAACCTTGAGTGCAGAGGGAAAAACAGTGGGTTATATTAGGAGGCCGGAGGAGGGGGCGTCTGATTTGCATAGCGCCCAAGGGATTGGTTTGACCAGGTATGTAATTCACGTAGCCTGGCAAAAAACTGACCCTCCCACCCCAGCCTTTTAATATGCAAATGCAGGGTGTCATGATGTCCCGTACACCTGGGTTTATCTGAGGGTGATCATGATGCTTGGCACCCAGGGTGACAAGGAGAAGAGGGAGGGAATCCCTGTATTGGATGGACCCAGTTTCTAAGGGCTGACATTTGCAAATCAAAGCTTGCCTGTCAGGCTGCTTTTCTGCTAGACAAGAAATGTTTCTGGAGCTGCTTTAAAAAAAAAACAACAAAAAACCTTACCAAGGACCCCTTATCCTCTCTATCTGCCTAAAATAATTTCTTAAAAACTTCTATAATACAAGTAAACTAAAAATATTTCACCCCAAACTATGCATTTTTAATGTATTTCAAGATGGCTATGCAGAGAGCCTATGGACAAGAAAAGCCTGCAAAGTTGCCATTTGTGAGAGAAATTTGCATCTCTAGAGAAAATCTGTATCAATGCAATAGTCAGGCTTTCTCTGAGGCCCTTGCCCCATCCAAATCTAGGGAAGATTAAATGAGTCTGATAACTTGAAAATCTGACAGAGAACATTTACCATAGTCTACCTTCTATTCTTTCTGAGGGCTGCTCCTTGTGAGGTTTCATCTGCCTAACAAGGCCACCATTGCCCATACTTTTCCTCTTCTCTCTCCTGTAACCTATGTTGCCATGCTCTAAGCCATTATTCTTTCTGTAGCCTCAAGATGGTATAAAAGCATCAACCATTTGGCCATCACTTTTTTTATATTTTGTATAACTTTCATAATTCTATGTATATTAAAATATTTGTGTGCCTTTATTCCTATTAATCAGCTTATTATCAGTATGTTTCACAGATTTGAATTTTCAAAACTTCAGGGGAAACATTTAAACTTTCCTATACGAGACACAGTTAAAATTTTTTAAAGTAAAATTTAAATTTTAGGCCAGCTGTGATGGCTCTCACCCGTAATCCCAGCACTTTGGGAGAGGCTGAAACTGTTGTAGGTAGTTAGGCATGAGCAGGACAGGAGAGGGCTCTCTCCCAACCCACAAGAAATGTTGAGAGATGGTTCAACAATGATCACATTGCCTCTCTAAAAATGATAATTCAGCAGCACCAGACAGAGGCCATTTCCTGATGTTCCATACCTGTTAACATTAAAACGTTAATTGACTGCAGGCACAAATTCCTGGGCGTGTGTGTTAAGAGATGAAAATGGTGAAATATGATCTTCTGGGGGCACACTCTACTACTAAAGGGAAGAAAGCCTGAGATGGGCATGTGTATAACTCCCTAAAAACACTGTGCTGCTCAGTTCCAAAGGAAAGCATTGGGCATACGTGAAGCCCACCCTAAGGGAAGAATTGTGGAAAAGAGGCAAGCTTATTATAGTCCTAGGATCATGGTTAAATAGATCACTTGACCTCTCTTTAACCTTCACATGCCCGCCTAATATTGTTCCTAATATCCATGGGGGTAAGGATAACATTATTCCCAATATCAAGGGACTGCACACCACACCTGTGATATTGTTCCTAATATCCAAGGAGGGAAAGGATGATATTGAGAGACAGGACTTGCTGGATTTCCTAGGCTGACTAAGAATTCCTAAGCCTAGCTGGGAAGGTGACCTCACCCACCTTTAAACACGGCGCTTGTAACTCAGCTCACACTGGACCAATCAGGTAGTAAAGAGGGCTCTCTAAAACATAAATTAGGCTAAAAGCAGTAGGTGAAGAAATAGTGGAATCATCTATTACCTGAGAGCACAGTGGGAGGGACAATGATTGGGATATAAACCCTGGGCATTCAAGCCAGGAGTGGGCAACCCCCTTTGTGTCCCCTCCCATTGTGTGGGAGCTCTGTTTTCACTCTGTTAAATCTGCAACTGCACACTCTTCTGGTCTGTGTTTGTTCTGGCTCAAGCTGAGCTTTTGCTCACGGTCCACCACTGTTGAATGCTGCCGTCGCAGACTCGCCATTAACTTCCACCCCTCCAGATCCAGCAGGGTGTCTGCTGGGCTCCTGATGCAGCAAGGCGCCCATTGCCGCTTTGGATTGGGCTAGAAGCTCGCAATTGTTCCTGCGCGATTAAGTGCCTGGTTTGTCCTAATTGAGCTGAATACTAGTTGCTGGGTTCCACAGTTCTCTTCTGTGACCCAGGGCTCCCAATAGATCTATAACACTCTGCATGGCCCAAGTTTCCATTGCTTGGAATCTGTGAGGTCAAGAACCCCAGGTCAGAGAACAAAAGGCTTGCTACCATCTTGTGAGCGGCCACCACCATCTTGGGAGCAGCCACCACCATCTTGGGAGCTCTAAGAACAAAGACCCCCAGTAACATTATTACTCCCAATATGACAGGGGCTATACACTCCCCCTGAGATATTGTTCCTAAAATGCAGAGAAGGGAAGGATTTTGTTAGATTCAATATCGCAGAGGGTGGATACCCCCCGTGTGATATTGTTCCTCATATCTGGAGGGGTCAGGATAACATTACTACCAATATCAAAGGGACTGTACACCACACCCGTGATACTGTTCCTAATATCCAAGTGAGGAGAAGATGGTATTACTCCCACTATAGCAGGGGGTGTACACCTCCCTGTGATACTGTTTTTAATATTCAGGCGGAGAAAGGATGATATTACTCCAGATATCTTAAGGGTATACACACAATTTGTAATATTGTTTCTAATATCCAGAAGTGGAAAGGATGATATTACTCCCAATATCAAAGGGGGTGTACATCCACCCGGTAACATTGTTTTTAATATCCAGGGGTGAAAATATCCAGGGTCTACAAAATATCTCAAGCACTGGTCTTAGGTTGTATGATAGTGATGTTACATTCAGGAGCAATTTGGGGAGTTTCAGACTCTTGCAGACGGAGGTCACATGACTCCTAAATAATAACTTATAATCTTGGAGCTAACTTATTAGTCCTACAAAGACAGACTTGTCCCCAGGCAAGAAGCGGGTCTTTTCAGGAAAGGGCTGTTACCAATTTTGTTTCAGAGTCAAACCATAAATAAAATTCATTCCCAAGGTTAGTTCAGCCTACACCCAAGAATGAACAAGGACAGCTCCCAGATGGAGTTGATTAGGTCTGTTTCTTTCACTGTCATAATTTCCTCAGTTACAGTTTTTGCAAAGGCAGTTTCAATGTTACTTCTGTTTACAACAAAATGTAGAAAATGAAGCCAACACCTGATATAAATAAGAAACTTACTTATACAAAATTATGAAATTGTTCCAAATAGATTTTATTATATTTGTGATGATAAAATACACCAACATTGATATTTTAATTTACAATTAGTTAACTTACATACTATAATTTTTATTACATTTATTTTATCATTAGGCAGAAAATATTTTCAATCAGTTGTGAATTAGCTCTAAATTAGCTAATTTCCCTGTTTTATATTTTCAATAAAGTTTCAGGAACAGGTTAAAAAACGTGGCATTAAAGTCTTGTAAAGTCTCACTCCTGTTCTGAAATATTCATATTACTTTATAATTTCTTTTAAAATTTCTTCACAAACCATTATATAATTAGTAAAATGGTATGAAGCTAAAATATGCAGCACTCAACTCTTATAATCTGACACTTTTAAAGATCTCAGGCTAGTTATTCTGTAGAATGTCTCCTGACTAGGTTTTTCAGATATTTTTTCATGGTAAATTCAGGTTATGCATGTTAAAATGTTTGAAAAAAATGAAATATTTGAATAATTATGGAAATAATTGTATATAGGCCTTGAACTTTATTAGGTGGCAAATAATTTTGACTTGTTCCCATGTTGTTGTGGTTTACTTTGATCACTTTGTGAGAAGGTATAAAGTTACTCTTTCCCCTATGTAATTAATGAGTTCTCTTCCCCATTGTATTAGTTCATTTTTAGGCTGCTAATAAAAACACAGTCGACACTGGGTAATTTATAAAGAACAAGAGGCTTCATGGACTCACAGTTCCACATGGCTGGGGAGGCCTCATGATCATGGCAGAAGGTTAAAGACACAGCTTACATGGTGGCAGACAAGAGAGAACTTGTGAAGGAGAACTCTTCTTTATAAAACCATTAGATCTTGTGGAATGTATTCACTATCATGAGAACAGGATGGGAAAAACCTGCCCTTCAATTACCTCCTACTGGGTCCTTCCCACAACACATGGAAATTATGGGAGCTACAATTCAGGATGAGATTTGGGTGGGGACACAGCCAAATCATATCATTCCACCTCTGATCCCTAGCAAATCTCATGTTTTCACATTTTACAGCCAATCATGTCTTCCCAACAGTCTCCCAAAGTCTTAACTCATTAGCATTAACTCAAAAGTCCACAGTCCAAAGTCTTATTTGAGACAATACGAGTCCCTTTTATTTATGAGCCTGTAAAATCAAAAGCAAGTTAGTTACTTCCTAGATACAATGCGGGTACAAGTATTCGGTAATACAGCCATTCCAAATGAGAAAAATTGGCTTAAACAAAGGGTTTACAGGCCCCATGCAAGTCTGAAATTCCAGCAGGCCAATCAAATGTTGAAGATCCAAAATGATCTTCCTTGACTCCGTGTCTCACATCCAGGTCATGCTGATGTAGGAGGTGGGTTCCTATGGTCTTGGGCAGCTCTGCCCCTGTGGCCGTGCAGGGTATAGTTCCCCTCCTCGCTGCTTTCATGGGCTGCCATTGAGTTTCTGTGACTTTTCTAGGCAGAGTGCAAGCTGTTGGTGGATCTACTATTCTGGGTTCTGGAGAACGGTGGCCCTCTTCTCACACCTCCACCAGGCTGCACCCCAGTAGGGACTCTGTACGGGGGCTCCGACCCCACATTTTCCTTCTACACTGCCTTAGCAGAGGTTGCCTATGAAGGCCCTGTCCCTGCAGCAAACTTCTGCCTTGGCATCCAGGCATTTCCATACATACTCTGAAATCTAGGTGGAGGTTCCCAAACCTCAATTCTTGACTTCCATGGACCTGTAGCTCAAAACCATGTGGAAGCTGCCAAAGCTTTGGCTTGCACCCTCTGATGCAACAGCACAAGTTGTACCTTGGCTCTTTTTAGCCATGGCTAAAGCAGCTGGGATGCACAGCACCATGTTCCTAGGCTGCACAGAGCAGAAGGGCCCTGGGCTCAGCCCATGAAACCACTTCTTCTTTGTAGGCCTCTCGGCCTATGATGGGAGAGGCTTTTGTGAAGACCTGTGACATGCCCTGGAGACATTTGCCCCATTGTCTTGGGGATTCATATTTGGCTCCTTGTTACTTATGCAAATTTCTGCAACTTGCTTGAATTTCTCCTCAGAAAATGAGTTTTTCTTTTCTATTGCATTGTCAGGCTGCAAATTTCCTGAGCTTGTATGCTCTGTTACCCTTTTAAAACTAAATGTTTTTAATAGCAGCCAATTCACCTCTTGAATACTTTGTTGCTTAGTAATTTCTTCCACCAGATATCTAAATCATCTCCCTCAATTTCAAAGTTCCACAAATCCCTAGGGCAGGGGAAAAATGCCACCAGTCTCTTTGCTAAAACATACCAAGAGTCACTATTAATCCAGTTCCCAACAAGTTCCTCATCTCCACCTGAGACCACCTCAGCCTGGATTTCATTGTCCATATCATTAACAGCATTTTGATCAAAGCCATTCAACAAGCCTCTAGGAAGTTTCAAACTTTCCCACATTTTCCTATCTTTTTCTGAGCTTTCCAAACTGTTCCAACCTCTGCCTGTCACCCAGTTTTTGAGTCACTTTCACATTTTCAGGTATCTTTACAGCAGTGCCCCACTCTACTGGTACTACTTTATTGTATTAGTCCATTTTCAACCTGCTGATAAAACATACACAAGACTGGGTAACTTATAAAGAAAAGGTTTTTAATAGACTCACAGTTCCACGTGGCTGAGGAGGCCTCACAATTGCAGCAGAAGGTGAAAGGCATATCTTACATGGTGGCAGACAAGAGAGAATCAGTGCAGGGGAACTCCTCTTTATTAAACCATCAGATCTCATAACACTTACTGTCATGAGAACAGCAGAAAAAGGCCTTCTCCCATGATTCAATTACATCTTACTGAGTCCTTCCCATGACACATGAGAATTGTGGGAGCTATAATTCAAGATGAGATTTCGGTGGGGACACAGCCAAACCATATCACCTATATATTATGTGTTCCTGTATATAATTAATTTACAATAGGATTGTAACAGTGAGGAAAATTTAACAAAGCTGACTCCATCTTGCTTCTAACCTTGCAAGCTAGTTGGCCTTTGCTTATTTCTGCACATAGGCCAAGCCAATTATAGGAAGAATTTAGTTTATACTTTAACTTTAAAGGAAGGGTAATGATAGTCCCTTCCCAAATGAACCCTCAAGGAGATATGGAGGGTATGCAACACAAGTGACAATGTTACGCTGAAGATTTTCAGGAGCATTGTGACCTGACCAATGCTAAAGAATTTTTGCAACCTCCCTGGACTGCTGCTGATGCCCAGCTATCTGTGGCCTCCAGTCACCTACTGAACTTAAAATCCCTTTTTGTTCCCTCTTCCCCTAGCATAAAAAGAAACTAAACTTATGTTAATTTAAGATTATCTTATCAGTTTGCTGGCTTTCGGAAATAAAGTTGCTTTCCTTGTCCCCGCACCCCCTCTCTCGACTGATTGGCTGTCATGCAGTGAGCAGTGCAAGTTTTAGACTTATAAACAAGGATCTTTGAAAGTATATAAATATTGTGTCCCTCATAGAAACTTTCAATTTATTTATTTATGTGAGTGATTTCAGTTTGGACTCATAATTTCTCATAATAAGTTTTAACCCATCATTATCACCGAGAACACATTAAAGGACTGCTATTATGCCTCTCTGCAGTTTTCTGTAGGTTGCTTCTATTCTGTAGGTTGCATGGATCAAGAGTTTACTTAGTGCATGAAGGTGAAAAAGTAGTGATTTGGGCTGACATTCTTGCATTACTCTTTTTACGATTTATTCCTGCTTGCTTTTCCTCCCAAAAGCATTTACCTTTTCTTTGTTTTTCCAGTCTCATGCTATTGTCAGAATTCAGTTGACTTTTCTACCTTTTAAGCAGCAGCTCTATGCTGAGGCTCTCTCCCTGGATTTACCAAAAATAGGCAAAAGCTTCCAGAGAAGAAGCCACTGCAGAAAATCTACCCACTTGCCTGCTGTTCCTTTCTCTCTGAGATCTTGGCCCATAAGTTGTTTGCCTTGGCAATTCTATGTTGCACTCAAATAAATGTTTGATATTGATCCAAATTTTCTAGGTGTTCTCAGCAAAAGCATTGTTGTGCTGCAATCCACATTCTAATAGATGAAGAGTATTTTTGTTTAAGAAAGATATAGATAAATCATGTTCTCTGGCAAGTTTAGATTTTAAAAAATCAATATTTTAAGTGAAAGATACACACATATTACTTACCTAAAACCTAATAAAAATGAATGTTAGTTTATGTATATGATGATTCCACACATAAATGGGACTATAAGAAATTAACCAATTGAGGTTACAGTTGAGTTTTCCTTAGGAAACGGTTTGTGTTAAATTTCCTGACACAGAAATGGACATATGACATTCTAGAATTTTACTTTAAAATCTCTTTAATCTTTATCCTTTAAAGACAGATGCACCATATGTTGGAAAAACTAAAACAAAATTAGTAATAATAACCCAATTACATTTAATTTTTCTCCACCCTCTAATCATATTAATCCAATGATTAGTATAAATTGATATCAAAGAGTGACAACTATTTTCTGGAACATATTAATAAAAACATTTATTATGTGTAAGATAGTCAGAGATTATCAACAAAATAATCCCATAATATTAACATTAAAGAGAAAGTGATGATTAAAATAACCAACTTTGTCACCATCAGCTTCTGGTTATATATTTACTTGAGATGTGATTATCTATATGTCTTTATATAATTTTCAGTTGAGAAGGAACCTACGAAAATATAATCCTCCTGATCTTCAACTGTATCAGGTTAAGACTCTTAATATAACTAGTGCATTGATATATCAGACTTGGGATTATAATAATATTTGTATTGCTTTGGGGATAACTCAGTCAATTGAAGTTCTGTATGAAATTCATTTCCAAATTGCCAGTTCCAGCTCACCTGCACCATGAACTTGCAGACCTTTGAGTGTTTAAAATAAATGTTATTTTATAAATTTTTATTTGGGAGACATTTCAGTTGAATAAGGAAATCAAGTTATATGAAAAACTATTAAGAACAGTAATCTATAAAACCAGATAAATATGCAATGCAATTCTCATTTATTTTTAGACCAAGAGCAATAATATTATTCTAAATCAAAACGGATAATACCTAATTAGAAAAGTATAATCACAAAAGGCTTTAAAAATCTCTTACATAGAACTTAATTATGCATTTATACAACAAAAGGTATTAATCATGAGTTTACATTTATTAGACAATATTGTCATAATTTCTAAGTAATTAAAAATTGCATGTTGATGTTTTGACTTGATAGGAAAAATAATTGAACACAAATATTGAATTAATAAATCATCAATTAATTAAATAAAAATATAAATGTAAACATAAATTTAGTGTAATAGTACAGGAAGAATAATCTTTTACCTCTCTTCAATTGCAGCAGTTTCCCTATATATTAGAAGTAACCACTACACCAAATTAGGTCTAACTACACACACACACACACACACACACACACACATACAGAGAGAGAGAGAGAAAGAGAGAGGACAGATTTGTTTTTATCCTCCATAAGCTTCTAGGATATATAGAAACTAAACTAAATGTGAGGAAAAAGCATTTCTCAGGTTTACTTGCCTCCATGGTTATGAATGAAAACTTCTATCAATAAAATTTATATTCACAAAATTTGGATTCAAGAAGCTGAGTGAAACCTAAACAGCATGAACCCAAAGAAATACATGACAAGGCTCATAATAAATAAGTTTCTGAAATAAAGACAAAGAAAAAATCTTGAGAGCAGCCAACAAAAATTGTACACTATAGGTGAAAAAATCATTTGAATAACATAAATCGTGTAGGTTAGAAGAAAGTGGTATCATTTTTTTTTTCAAGTGCTAAAAGAACAGAGCTGTTAACTGAATTCTACATCCAGCAAAGATTATGTCAGAAATGCAGGGGAAATCAAGACATTGTCATATTAAGTGAAATTAAAATAATTTTATTTTACCAGCATATTTAATTAGAAAAGAATGGCTAAATAAGGTCTTCTAAACATAAAGGAAAAGACAAAAGAAGATATCTTGAAACATCCGAAGAAAGAAGATGGTAGGCAAAAATAAGATGAAATATTATAGGCTTAGCTTTTCCTTCTGAGTTTTCTAAATTATATTAAATTGTTGAAGCAAAAAGTATAAAACTGTGTCACATGGTTCAAAATGGAGGTTTAGGAAATATTTAAGACAACAATATTATAAATAGGAAAATGTAAAAGGAGACAAAGAGAGGTAAGATTTATCTCACTCAAATTGGTAAAATAACGACAGCCATAAAAATTCATAGGACAGTAGAATGTATTATTTTTAAGTGCCTACAATACATGTACCACAATAGATAATATTCTAAGCCATAAAACAAACCTAAAAATCATCAAAGAAGCTAAAACAATTGAAATAATACTCACTCACAATTGATTCAAACTAGAAGTCAATAACAGAAATATAACAAAAAATATTCACGTCTAAATAATGTACGGTTTAAAGAGAAAATTTCAAAGGAAAGCTAAAGCATACATTGAATCATATTAAAATGAAAATACAATATACCAAATTAAAAATTAGACAGGTAAGACTACATTAAACTAAGAAACTTTTGCACAGCAAAGGAAACAACAAAGTGAAGAGAAAACCTATTGAATAGGAGAAAATATTTGCAAGCTGCATCTGATAAGTAATTAATATTTAAAAAACAAAAACTCTTACTATTCATTAGGAAAACAATATCCTGATTTAAAATGGTCGAAAGATTGGAATAGACATTCTTCCAAAGAAGACATACAAATGGCCAGTAAGTATATGAAAAGATTATGATTAACATCACTAAACAATAGCAAAATGCCAATTAAAACCACAATGAGATATCATCTTACACCGATTAGGATGGTTACTATAAAACAAAAAATAAATAACAAGTGTTTGTGAGGATATGGAGAAATTTAAACCCTCATACACCACTGGTGAAAATGTAAAATTGTGCAGCTACTATGGAAAACAGTATTGAGACACCTAAAATAATTAAAAACAGAACTACCATATGATCCAAGAATCCCAGTTCTGGGCATATACTCAAAATAACTGAAATCAGGATCTTAGGGAAATATCTGCACTCCCATGTTCATTGCAGCATTACTCACAATAGCCAGGATGTGGAAACAACAAATATCAATTGATGGATGAATGGACTTGTTTTAATGTGGTATATACATATAATAAAGTATTTTTCAGTATCTAAAAAGGAAGACATTCCACCATTTGTAAACAACATAGGTAAACCTGAAGGACATTATGCTAAGTGAAATAAGACTGTCACAGAACAAATGCTGCATGAGTCCACTTACCTGAGGTATCTAAAATAGTCAAACTCATAGAAGCAGAGAATAGAACAGTGGTTATCAGGGACTGGGGAGAGGAGAAAATGGGGAGTTTCCATCAAATTTATACAAATTTTTAGTTAAATAAGATGACTAAATTCTAGAGATTTGCTGTATAACATAGTGCCTATAGTTAACAATACTGCATTATGCAACTAAAGTTTGTTAAAAGGGTGATAATGTTGTGCTCTTATCACAAAAAGAAAACGAAGGACACAATACAACTTTTGGAGTTAATAGAAATATCTATTACCTTGAATATGTGATGGTTTTACAGTGTATGCATATGTCCAAATTCATAAAATTGTATACATTAACTATGTACATTTATTTTTAAAGCAGTTGTGTATCTCAATAAAGCTGCTGGAAAAATTAGCAGTATACAGATGAATCAGTGTGGAGGGAAAATCTTATACCAATAAATGCACACATTAGAAAAAAGGATATGTTTCCATAAATAACCTAATGTTCCACTTCAATAACCGAGAGAAGAAGATCAAAATAAACTTCAAGAAGCTAATTGAAGAAAATAGAAAAAAATAAAGAATAAAATTGAAATTAGAAAAGAGAGCACAGAAAAATCAACAAAACAAGGAGTTTGTTCTTTACAGATAACTATACAACTTACAAGCCTCTAACCAGGCAGACATCAAAGAAAAAGAATACTTGCACACATCAAAGAAAGGAATACTACAAATAACTTTTCACCCATCACTTTGAAAATAACATTAAATGGTTCATTCCACAAAAGTAAATGTGCTACAACCCCACTCATATTAAATAAACAATTTTAATATTCCTATAGGTATAAATAATACTGTTTCATAATTTAAAACTTTCACTATACCAATGTCCAGGCCTTGATGGTTTCACGTGTAAATTTTTACCAAATATTGAAAGAAGTAACACTGATTATACACAGTCTATTTCATAAAATACAAGTGCAAAGAACACTTCTTAATCTACTTTATGAAGCTGATATTACACTGATACCTATTCAGACAAAAACCAGTAGAAAACAGTAAATTAAATACCAATAATTTCCATAAATATAGACCCAAGATATCTTAGTGGTATCAAATACAATTCAGCAATGTATAAAAAGAATTATATCCATAACTAAGTAGGGCTTTTGCCAGAGATTTAAAAAAAAACTCATTCAATAATCAAAACCAAATTAATCTTCCATATTTACAGGCTACACAAGAAAAATCGCATGATCATATCACTTGATGTGGAAAAACTACTTTACCACATTCAATAAACCATTTATAATAATGACTCTCAGAAAACTAGGAATAAAGAACCAAACATTCCTAACTTGATAAAGAGCATTTATACAAAACCTACAGTTAACACGTTTATTTATGAAACACTGAATACTTTCCCCTAAGGTTCAGAACAAAGAAAGAATATTCACTCTCACTACTTTTATTCAAAACGGTGCTAGAAGTTTTAGCCAGTGCAATAAGGCAAGAAAAGGAAATACAGGCATAAGAATCATTTAAAAATAAATTAATAAGTAAAAGTATTCCTATTTGCAGATAACATGGTTATTTATTCCAAGTAATCTACAAAATCTCCTAGAACACAGAAACTCAAAATTGAAAATATAACACCATTTATAATCACTCAAAAAATAAAATACTGTGTCAATCCAGCAAATCATGTACAGGACTTTTCTGCTGAAAACAACACAATGCTGCTAAAACATATTTGGTAAGATATAAACAAATGGAGAGACATGTTGTGTTTAATGATTGGAAGGTTCAATATAGTAATGATGTAAATTCTCCTTAAATTGATGGACTAGTTTAACCCAATTTCTATCCAGTTTTTAACAGGATTTTTTGTAGGCATAAACAAGATTACTCTAACATTTAAAGAGAAAGACAGAGGCACTAGATTAAGAAAAACAATTGTGAGCAAAAATACTGAAGCAGGAAGAAAGTCTATTTGATTTTAAAACTTATTATTTACATACAATAATCAAGACTGTGTGGTATTGAAAGAGGTATAAGCACATAGATAAAGGGACAGAATAGAGGAATCAACACCAATTAACCAATCTGAGTATTATTTTTGTTTTTATATGTTTGTTTACACAAGTGAAACAATTCAACAGAGGAAAGACAACTTTTCAACAAATGATGCTAGAGTATTTTTATATTTTTTGGTAAAATAACTTACAACCTAGTTTCACATCTTATGCAAAAAAGAAACTCAAAATGTTTCACAGACTTTGGGGCAAAAAGAACAAATCTTCTAGAAACAGGTAGTCTTCTTAAACTGAACACCAAAAGCAAATTCATAATAGGAAAACTAGACTTCATTAAAATTCAAAAGTTTATTTGAAAGAGTTTGCTAAGGTAATGAATGCATAAGCTACAGGATGGGAGAAAATATATGCCAACACAATATTTCACAAAAACTAGCTTTCAATATAAGGAAAGAATTCTAAAAATCAAGGGCAAAATCAAACCAAACAAATGCAAAACAACTCAATTTGAAAATTGCAAAAGATATAAACAGACATTTCACTGAAGAGGATACACAGAGCACATGAAAAGATGTTCATCATTAACTGTTTAGAAAACACAAATTAAAACCACAATGAGATAATACTATACACCTATTACAATAACCAAAATAGAAGTTACTGACAAAACCAAATGCATGCAAAGATGTGGAGAAATAGAACCATTTATATATTATTGTTGGGAATGTAAAATAGTGCAGTGATTCTCATAAACAATTGGAAAAGTTCTTAAGAAATGAAACATGTTACTACTATATGATTCACCAATTGCATTCCTGAATATATATCACTGAAAAATGAAAACTTATACTAACATATAAACTTGTATAAGAATATTTTAGCAGCTTTATTAACAATATGCAAAAAAACACAGAAACAAACCAAATATTCTTCAAAGATTGAATTCTTAAACTGTGGTAGAGCCATGCCATGGAACACTATCAATAAATCAATCAATAATCAATTAAAAGGAATTAACTTCTCATACATAAGGCATCCTAGAGCCATCGCTAGAGAATTAAGCTGAATTCAGTTTCTAAAGTCTCAAGAGTTCATAAAGACAAGACTCCACATATCTTCAGGCATTACCTACCCTTGCCCTCATCCATGAATTACCACTGAATAATATTCTCAGAGTTTTTAATTTACTTTTCTAATTAGATTGGAAGTTATGAAAGCTGTGTGCAGTAATTTTTAAGTTGCTTTATGACTTCTAAAACACTTAATTTTTTAATTGATAAATCATAATTGCATACGTTAATAGTCTTTTTTAACAATGGAATGATATTTTTATTTACTGACGTATTGAACAAAGATGTAGATTGTTCCCAAATACATTTAATGAGAAGGGTCATTGGTACAGGCACTGTGTTCAATCATAAAAACACAAAAGGAAAATTCATGGTTATTAAAACATCTTCTCATGGAAGAGATTGCTATGTATAGGAAACTAAACTAGGCTAAGATAGAAGATCTAATGGAGCTGTGAAAAAACTTCTGTGAGAGGCCAGAGAAAGTAACAATTTTGTCTTTCAGGTTATTCAGAGGCATGCTACCAAGGAAATAATGTTTGAGATTTCCCATAAGAATCCTGAGGAAAGATATTGAGAAAACCTTGAAGAGACCTTTTCTAAGGAACACTGAACTGCTCAGTGAGACTACTGATAATACAAGTGTCTAGAAATAATAGATAATGCCATTAGAAAGGGCGAGAAATAATGGAGCAGTTTTTCAAGTTTTTAAAGTATTATTGAAATGATAATATGTATAGGTTAACTACATTAAACTAAAATGACTAAAATAAATAAAAACTATTTTCTTTTTATTTGCTGTTTACCATAATAGGACAGTTTAAATATCAAATATATGGACTTTTGAAAATACGTACTTGTTAGAATTTTTTACTATCATCTTGAAGTTACAACATTTTGCATGTAGCAGCATCAGTAAAGTGTTTCGAGTATTTACTAAGAAGTTCATTTTACTTATCTTGCAGGTTTTACAATTAGAAAAGTATAATCCACTTTTCTTTCAATTTATTTCCAAAATATATATCGAATCATTTCAATATGCTAGTCTTTATTTTTGTTGCTGTGTATAAAGCAGAGACTAAAATGAAAACAACAACAACAAAAAACACCTTTTCATATGGAACTTTCTTCTGGGTAAAAACAGAAATTAAACAAACAAGCGTATATCAGCTAATTAAAAGAGTTATAAAGAAAAAATATTCAAGGTATGAATTGTGTTCAAGTAACAGAATTGTGTTTCATGAAGAGTGGTAAGGAAAGATATTTAAACAGTGTTCTATGGAAGGGGAAGGAATGAACCCTGCAGATAAAGTCATGAGAGAGCTCTCCAGCAACTGAAAATTCCCCAGGGAGGAGCAAGTCTGGCATTGAAGGTGGAGTAAGTAAACAGAGCAGAGTGGTGGGCAATGAGATTTGTGAATTCAGCAAGACTTGGGAGTTTTATATTAGTGAACTCGGAAGTCATTAAAGTTAATATGCCAGCAAATTATATACTCTAATATATTTATAAGGATGCTCTAGCTGCAATGTGGAGAATAAACTATAGGGAAGTAAAAAACCAGTAAGGATGGTGTTACAATAATTCATGAGAAAATAATGGTGGTTTGGGACATGTTAAAGTGGAAGTGGAGAGAAATGATGACACTCTGCATATATTTTGAAGACAAGGATAACAGGATCAGCTGAAATACAATTACACATTGGGAATAAAACATCAAGAAAAGTAAAAATTGTCTTTAAGACCTTTAAGACTTTTACCATCAGTCAGAAAAATCAATTTATCATTTTCTGAGGTGGGGAACTCTATAGGTAGGAAAACATAACATCAGAGCATGATTTTTGAAATATGTTGAAAATGCTTTTTTAATCATGCGGAGAGAATGGTAAGTATGTCATTAGACGTAGGAGTCTGAAGTCCAGGAACAAGGTTGTGGCTAAAGACATCATCTGTATAGGAAGCATGTAATTTTCACATTGTAATTCAAATACTATAAATAACTTTAAAAAATTTTTTTTATTTGAGTTCATATTTTAAAAAGTGGAAAATTGCTTTTTCCTAGGAAAAAAAAATAAAACTTTGACTATATTATCACTATAATAATTCTTATTGGAAATATGGACTTTGCTATCTTTATATTTTAAGTGGCTATAAAATATAAATCCATCAAAATACCAAATAGAAGTAGATATCAAAAAAAATTTAAACAGTGAACTTGGAAGTCATTAAAGATAGCATGAAGGGAAATAATACACTCTAACATATTTATAACAAAAATAAAAATTTTATGTTTTAAGTTAACTATCAAAGAGCAACCTTGATAAAATAAAATAGATTGTATACTATTTCCAAAAGCAAGGGCACATAATACCAAACTATGGATAACTTATAAAATTTATAATGAAATAACATTTTAAAAGTTGTTTCCTGTATTAAAGTTAATTCATATATTTTCTACAAATTTAATTTTGCTTAGGGTAAAACTATCAATATTAGAAAAATCCACAAACATCTCAAGGACACAGTTATCATAACATGTGACAAAATGGTCACTTCCATTACCATGTAATTTTTTAAAGACCAGCCAAGTTGCTTTATATTTAGAAATGTCTTCAATGTTGCTCTTAAGGGTCTATAGTCAGAAAAAGATCTATTTATTCCTTCAATTATGAATTACAGTTGAGCAATTACCTTTGAAAGAAAAATTCCCTTTTCCCACTGCTCTTTGAAGTGGTATTATTGTCTAGTAATGATATAAACCACTAATCTGGAAGGGATAAAAAGGTACTTTATTTTGCAGACATATTTAAGCAATCTTAAAAGAATCCTTTGTGTAGGTGCTGATTCAAAATGATTTCATAAGATCAAGACTTCTGCTGTAGTTTTGATATGGCTTGTTTATTCTCACCAAAACTCCTGTTGAAATCTGATCCCCCATGTTAGAGGTGGGGTCTAATGGGAGGTGTTCGGGTCATGGGAGTAGATCTCTCATGAGTAGATTAATACCTTCCCTGGGGAGAGTGGTGAATGAGTTCTCACTCTATTCATAGAAAGCTGGTTGTTAAAAGGAGCCTGGCACCTCCCTCCCCTCTTTCCTCTTTTTTCCCCATGTGATGGCTGCTCCCCTTCCTCTTCCACCATGAGTGAGGGCTTTCTGATGCCTTCACCAGAAGCAGATGCTAGTGCCGTGCTTCTCATACAGCCAGTGGAACAAAGGGACAAATAAATCTCTTTTTTATATAAATTATGCAGCCTCAGGTATTCCTTTATGGCAACACTAAATGAACTATGACAGTTTCCCTTAGAATATAGAAATGCTGGGTGAAACTATTTTTAAAACACTATTTTCTTGTGAATGCAGCCATTAAACATTTTGTGTGTTTACTCTAAACCCACCATCATCACACTAGGCTCTTGTCTTACAAAGAAAAATAAGCGTACTTATTAAACAGCATACAAAAAATTGTGAGAGAATGTCTAGATTTTTATGCAGGTATTTTATAGAAGAAATATTTCAGAAACAAAACCTGTAGAAGAATGAGTAACTTAGGGTTGGATAGAGGAATAAATTGCAGTTTATTGCAGTTGCAACAGAGGCCTCAGCTCCTACCAAGGGCTCTTAAAAGAAATTCTTAAGAGAAGGCTACTCTCATGGAGGAGGCAAGGCTTTGGGTGAGGCAGCACCTTTGGCAGCACAATTAGCTGTTCCCAGAGGGAAATCAGCACCCTATCAATCTGTGTCGCTGAGATGGGTTTTTATTCTCAAGTTAGTGACCTGGGCTTTTGGGGCTGCAAGTGATACTCATCATTTCAACCTCCAATCCCATTTGAGATTCCTGTTATTATAGATGGGATAAACAGATCTTCACCAGGGGTGTGTGTATGTGGTCGTGATGGCCTTCCCAGGCTTTCGGGCTGCTGTGCTTGCACATCTCCTAACAAAATTGGTCAAGTAAGTAACACAACATGTCACAGTGTCTGTTTCACCAATATGTCACCTGCCCCTTTCCCCAGTTGTGTAACAGCAGCTCTACTTATCCTGGATAATGAGTATCATTAAATAGTCACTCCTACTTTCACCCCTTGATTCTAAGTCTTATAGGTTCTACCAAGTTGGAAGATAGCGCTAAATATTGATGTAAGATCGATATTGAATTCTACAGGATAGAATTCACCCTCTCAGGATATTTTACCTGAGCTAATGTCTCTCCTTCACCTGAAAAAGGCCATTCTATCACTTTATAATTCTAGAAGACCCAGAGTGCTGTATTGTGTGATAGAAGCAGAATTCTTATATATGACTCTGTTAGTGAACTAAGTGCTCTGTAAGCTTTTGGATAATGATGCTGGCTAGGGCCTTGTAAGCAGTAAAGGCAGTCCCGTGCCTTAAATATATATCATTTCTAGTTAAGACAATAGAGGTAGACAATAGAGGAAGGAATCTAAAGTCTAATAGGATCAGGGTTTCTTTCAGGGAGGATGGGGTCCAATATAATCAACTTCCCAGTAAGTAGCTATTTGGTCTCCTCAAAGGACAGTGCCACCTGGAGGGCTTACTATCAGTCTAATGGTTAGGGCATGTGGAAATGAGAATAACTACATTAGCCTTGGTGAATGTTCTTTTGCTATTGGTCCATGCATAGCCTCCCTGCATGCTATAATATTATAACTATTCTGTTCATCCCTCCCTAGTGTCAGCATTGGAGCTACCAAGTCGGAGTCTGGCTGATATTAACTGTCCCAGAAACCTGTCTGCTTGGTTGCTTAGTTTCGCTTTCATATTGATGCTCTCTAACAGATAATAAGTAATAAACAGATTTTCACACTTTTGCCATGCCAATAAATCTATTATGTTGGTGCAAAAGTAATTGAGATTTTTGCCACTGAAAGTAATGGCATGCCTCTTTAACTGTGTGCCTCTCCCCAAGACCACTTTCTTTCTAATATTCCATTTTTTTCTCTTTCCTGATCCCTGATCAACCAAGATCAGCCATTTGCTACTATTCATATATTTTTATCTGGTGAGCTGTCCAAATTTCTGTCTATTGAGAGGCTCTTCCTTCACTGCTATCTTTTAGGCCCCCACCCAGCCCCCAAGTGGGGTTGTCCTGCAACAGCTGTTTATATTGAGTCTGCATCCACATTATAAACTGATCAATTCATAAATTGAGCTAAGTCACATTCCGCCTCCAGCTTATTATAACACAGTTCCATGTGACCTTAGGTAAGAACTGAGCAAAGGACACCATTTTTAAGAGTACTAAGTAAAATATACTTGGCAACCTGCACAAATAGTTGACTTGTGCCCTCTGACCTAGTCCATCCCTGATTGTAGGTATGCCATTTCGAATCATCAATAGATTTTTTTTCTACTCTCCTTCCCCTCAATCATAATGACTGGTATGTCATTTTCCGTTTTTTTTATTTGTTTGTTTGTTTGTTTTTTGGAACAGAGTCTTCCTCTGTCTCCCAGGCTGGAGTGCAATGGCCCAATGTTGGCTCACTACAACCTCCGCCTCCCGGGTTCAAGCGATTCTCCTGCCTCAGCCTCCCGAGTAGCTGGGACTACAGGCATCCGCCACCACTCCCGGCTAATATTTAGTAGAGACAGGGTTTCACCATTTTGGTCAGGCTGGACTCGAACTCCTGACCTTGTAATCCGCCCACTTTGGCCTCCCAAAGTGCTGGGATTATAGGCATGAGCCACTGTGCCCAGCCTGGTATGTCATTTTCTAATGATAAACTCTTCCTATTTGATTACTGGATTTTCTGTGGCCCAGTAGTATGCTTGGGAACTGTTTTCTGAATTGTCTTTGTTATCTGCTGTAGATCTCATTACTTTATTCCAGAAACCTAGAAGTCCACATTATGATTCTCCTATTGCCATATGTCCTAAACTTTATGTAGCATATTTTCTGTCTATAAATACCTCTAATATTATATAAGTTTCTAGATTGTATGGCATAAATATCAGGGAAATTTACATTACAGCCTGAGAAAGCTGCAGAGCCATCTCTTGCCCTGGGCCTGACTAAAGCTAGCAGTTTTCTATAATATCTCATAAATGGAGTAGAGTAGTAGACACAAGTGTGAGAAATACTCACTGTAGACCCCAAAGAGGCCTGCAAGTAATTTTGCTTCCTTCTTACAAGGGAAAAGTATACAGTGCAATAACTTATACTTTAAATGGAATAGTATGTCCTGTCAGGTTTGAGACATTTGGGTGCTAATTTGTTTATTATTAGTGGGGTGAGATCCTGAACCTTCAAAGGATTTACCTCCCACATTCTCAAGCAAACATAACTTACCAAGGCCTTTTACAGACTAGTCACTTCTTGCTCATTAGATCTGATTAGCTATGTGTTACGAATATAGTAAACAAGTATGACGTTCCCGCTAGATGTGCAGCCACTCCACATGTCTTTATAATATGACAAAGAGCAAGATAGTTAATATTACCCTAAAACAAAATTTTTGTCGCATTCTATTTCCCATCTGTCCTAAATGGGAACTACGTCTGGTTCTCTTCGCTGTAAGTTATGGAAGATAATGCATCTACCAGCTCAATAGCTGCATATGTAAAGCTGACAATCAATCTGCTCTAGCAAAGATATCACAGCTGACAAACCAGCTACAATTATAGTTATAACTTGTTTGAGTTTGGGATAGTGCACTGTTCTTCCTCAAGATTTATACAATTTTTTGATAGGTCCTATACAGTTTAAATAAATAAAGACATAACTAATCACCCCTGCATCCTTTAGACTCTTCAGTGTACCACAGACTTTTGCATTCACCCTGAGATTTACTTTCATGACCTGGTAGAGTAACCATTTCAAAGGCTTCCACTTGTGACACACAGAGAGTGAAGACCATGGGAAAACACAAAAAGAGGATGGCCATCTACAATCCAGGAGGTTCTCAGAAAGAACCAACCCTGTGAACACCTTGATCAGGAGCTTCTGGCCTCCAGAATTGTGAGAGAATTAATTTATATTGTTAAACCTCCCTCCCCCAAAAAGACTTCCACTTTGCAATCCTCTACTACCATAGCTCTAACCCCAACTAAGGTGGGGGTTCTGACAATTTCTCAGTTTTTTCATTCCAATTTTACATTTAAGGATGGGAAAGTGAACACTGGCTGTGTCTGTGGACATGGTTGAACCATTATGAACCAAAACTTAACCAAGACTCCTCTGTACACCTGTACTTTAATACAGGAACTATTATCTTAACTCAACCTTTGTGTCTAACAGTTCTCAAAAGCTCTGAATATCGGTATTTTCTTGCTGTATGCTTACCTGTAAAAATGTCATAGTGTCTTCTGGGCTACTGACGAACACAGTCAGTTCAGGAGTGTTCCAGCCTTAAGCACTATATATAATAACCCTGATCCTTTTAAACTTTAGATCCCTTCCTCTATCATCTACCATGGCAGCTCTGGCAATTCTACTTCACTTAGTTTGAGTTGTCACTTTCTCCAAATTGCAAGATTCTTCTAACCAGCATATTAGCACATTCTGGGATATTTGCCAAGATGCAAAATTCTGTTTTGTGCTAAAGAGCTTTTATGTCAAAAACTATTCATTAAATAAATTTATATTTCACACTCCCCTGAAACACACAAAACTTGTTCTGGCACCCTCAGGATCCTGATGCATAAAAATTATATATATGTGGGCAGGCGCGGTGGCTCAAGCTTGTAATCCCAGCACTTTGGGAGGCCGAGAAGGGAGGATCATGAGGTCAGGAGATCGAGACCATCCTGTCTAACACAGTGAAACCCTGTCTCTACTAAAAACTACAAAAAACTAGCCGGGAGAGGTGGCGGGCACCTGTAGTCCCAGCTACTCGGGAGGCTGAGGCAGGAGAATGGCGTAAACCCGGGAGGCAGAGCTTGCAGTGAGCCGAGATCCGGCCACTGCATCACAGCCTGGGCGACAGAGCGAGACTCCGTTTCAAAAAAAAAAAAAATTATATGTATGTGTGTGTATATACATATATACATATTTACATGTTGCTTTACAATGGAGATGTTTTCTGAGAAATGTGTCTATAGATGATTTCATCATTGTGCAAATGTCACAGAGTGTACTTACACAAAACACCTAGGCTATATGGTGTAATCTATTGCTCTTAGGATACAGACCTCTACAGCATGTTACTGTACTGAATACTGTAGGCGATTTTAAATGCAAATGTAATGCAAAACATAATGTATTTGTGTATCTTAACATATACAAACATAGAAAAGGTATAGTAAAAATACAGTATTGTAATCTTATGGGGCTACTCTAGTATATGTGGTCTATCACTGACTGAAACATCATTATATGGTGATACAGATATATATTGGCTGGGTTATTGATCTGTTGGCCAGTAGGGGTATAGAGCATAGATCCTAAACAGGCACATGTTCTCTTTCATGACAGAGAACTCTGTGTCAATTTTAAGCCAGAAAGAAAACACTGGCCTTTTAGGAGAGAAATGGGTCACTTAGGAGGATTCATAGGATTAAGGAAAATATGAGAATTCGGGGCTTTTTGAGTGCATGATTCCTGAATGCCCACACCCCAAATCTCAGGGATTTATTATTTCCAATCAGGGAAGGCATACTTTGCATAGACTGCTGAGGATGATAAATTCACAACCTTCATTGGAGCATTGCTATGATTATAATATGCCACAGGTCTTAGTGATTTCTAGCCTTTATCTAAATAAGATGAGAGTGCCTTTTTTACTGACTTTGAGATTACCTGGTTTTCACATTTTTATTTAATTTGGTAATTAGTCACCCTTAGATATGCATCACTTTAGCACATCAGCAACGTCTAACAATAGTCCTTACATTCATTTTTGAATAATAATTACTGTTATTCTGAAGCTCTCAGAAGTCTGAGATACCACACTTACCAGTGCATTTCCTTCAACCAGTATGCCACACCAACCAGTTTATCACTGGTCAGAGTATTTACAGTTTCACCGTCCACTTGAACCATGGGCTATTTGTGCTTCATCTTTAACCAGTGAGTGGTTGAGTCCTCATTGCAACTGATGATGCCTATGGCAATGTACTATGGCGAGTACTAGACACAAAAGATATACTTGGAAATATAAATAAGGTACATAATCTAAAGCATAATATTCCTGGGGTTCAGGGCCCCAACAGGCCTGCCTGCCCAGGTCTATGGGTGGTAATGTATTCAGCTTTAGCCATACAAAGACTTCCTCTTTATGTGAATTCCAATTTATATTCCTACCAGCAGTATTCAAACTGCTCAAAATGCTTGCCAGTCTCTTTTTCATTTCAGCTATTATTTTAGATTTATAATAATATCAATTTTTAGTTTTGCTTTTTATTTATCTAATGGTTATTAAATAGTTTCACCTGTTTTTCAAAAAATTTAACAATTTACATGTTCTTTTTGGGGAAACACCCAATTTTCTATTGAATTATTATTATTATTTTTATTTTGAGACTAAGTCTTGCTCTTGTCCCCCAGGCTGGAGTGCAATGGTGTGATCTCGGCTCACTGCAACCTCCGCCTCCTGGATTCAAGCAATTCTCTTGCCTCAGCCTCCTGAGTAGCTGGGATTACAGGCGCCTGCCACCACACCCAGCTAATTTTTGTATTTTTAGTGGAAACAGAGTTTCACCATGTTGACCAGGCTGGTCTCGAACTCCTGATCTCAGGTGATCCACCTGCCTCGGTCTCCCAAAGTGCTGGAATTACAGGCATGAGCCACTGTACCCGACCTGTGTGCTTTATTATTATTATTTACTAATTTATTAATTTATTTATTTTGAGACCCCATCTCACTCTGTCGCCCAGGCTGGAGTGCAGTGGCAAGATTTCGGCTCACTGCAAGCTCCACCTCCCAGGTTCACGCCATTCTCTTGCCTCAGCCTCCTGAGTAGTTGGGACTACAGGTGCCCGCCACCACGCTCCGCTAATTTTTTGTATTTTTAGTAGACACGGAGTTTCACAACGTTAGCCAGGATGGTCTCGATCTCCTGACTTCGTGATCCTCTGGCATCAGCCTCCCAAAATGCTGGGATTACAGGTGTGAGCCATTGCACTCAGCCCCTTATTATTAATTTTTAGGAGTTTTATATTCCAGATGTAAATTTGAGTAAAATTATTTAACTTTAATGTATCCATTTTATCTTTTATTGAACTTTATCAATTGCATTTTTATATCTGATTGTAATATCATTGTCTATCCCAAAAAATTAAGCTATATTGCATAGATTTTCCCAAAAGCTTTACTGTTTTACATTTCACTTTTGGGTCAACTGTATATCATTTCATTGTCTTCTGGCTTTCACTGCTTATTTTGAGAAAATAAAATTCTTGTTGTTCTTCATCTGATGTTAAACTGCGAAGCCATATTGCTCTGCACTTCGGGGTAATGTTAAGATACGCTTAGCATGGTAGTTCTTATAATTATCTCTTTTAGAATCTGTATAGCTTTAGAATTTTTGTGTTGTTTATAATGTTTTTTCTCAGTTTGGGAGTTTGGGTATATTTTTAATCCTATTCTTTTTTAATATTGTTTCTAAAATATCACAAGACTTTAAGAATAATTCTTTTTTTTTTACTTCAGGAGGTAAATTTTATGAAAAAAAAATTATTCTCTCTCAAAGACTATATTTTGAACTATTCTTTTTTACAATTCTTTTTTCTCTTGAATGTCTTGTTACAATAATCCATCATAGGTCCAAGATTAATATATGAGTGAATCATAGCCATAGATATTAAGAAGCCATTGAATATTTTCAGTAATGGAATAATATTCTCAGATGTACATCTTAAGAAGAATACTTTTTCTGTAATATTAAGAAAATATAAGCATATATTAATTACTAAAATCAGGAAAGACATTTAAATGTTTCCCACTAGTCAGATAAGTGATGAGAGTGATCAGGAGAAGAGGAACCAGATGGGGAAAAATATTATGAACTTAAATGTTAATCCAAATTCAAAATAATTCTTTATTATTTGTGATGAGAATATAGTCAATCTATTTCATACTAAGATTAAGATGTGTCTAGGGTAAGTTCTTAAAACCAAAACTATTCCCAGTGAAATTATTACCATAACAATACAGAGGAGACAATTATTCTTACAAATATTTCTAGCAGCAGCACACTGATTTGCCTATGTTATGAGTTTCCACATTTAAACAGTACTGGTAATGTGAGAATATTATATACTCCACTTTATTTTAAACAGAGTAGTGCCAAATTGGTGTTCTTTCTGTCAAAATATGGCAGATTATAACCAAAAGAAATAAACAAAAGAAAATAAAATAAATAACACATTCCCCAGGCACTAAACAGTAAGCTGAAAGAGGAAAGTCTGTTTTCAGTGTATCATGACAGACCACAGCAGGGTTCTTCGTGGGAAATGCTACAAGGCATATTTCAAGTGAAGGAATGAGCTTTAATAGGAATTCAGTTTTACACATAAATGGATACTGTGTGATAATCTCAAGTCTATTTATTCAACAGCTGGATCTCAGGATTAGAATGAAGATGACAGAAGCATAGAGAATTATGTTCTTACAGAGTCAGAAAAATCCCATTAACTTTTAATGACCTATTTTTCTTAGGCTTTTAGTTTAAAACTATAACATAACTTACTGGTTATTGTGTTTTATTTTATGGAGTTAGACTCAGAGTGTACAAAATAAGTTGCACATATTTTATTAATAACAGTCATTTTAATTTAGCGAGTCAGTCAAAGGCCAAGGTAGGTGTTTAGAGACTAATTTAGAAGTTGCACAGAGAAACCTAAGGGATAATGTATGCAAAACAGGAAAGTTTTGAATGCCATCAAAATTCATAGTAGTATACATCTAGAAATTAAATCTCAGTGCTATGGTAGCTCCTGTACCACTCAATACTTCCTTGGTTCATCTATCTGCACAGCTGTCATCTTACAACAACAACAAAGCCTTTTATGACCAGCTAATGGTTTATGTTATTAGTTTAATTATTGTCTGGCCACTTAGAGACTCAACTTATTGGAAAGAAAATGGTAATTACCACAATTGAAAACTCCCTCAGCTCACATTTTATTCAGGACACTACCTCATAGATTTATTACTTTGATGTTTTATAGGAAGGAAAGTTTAAACATTTTATTATTGAATGCTGTGTTATATACAATAAGGTTTAAATATTTCTTTTGCAAATTTTTAAATGGTGAGTCTCATAAATTTTTCTCCACTTGATTACTTATCTGCATTAGATAATGTTACAATAATAATAATAAAAAACAGTATTCACTGTGTTGCGGATATTGTGCTAAATATTTGATATGTGTATATTTATATAAGACTTGGCTCGTTCCTTAATAGGAGAGGGAGGCAGAGCAAGATGGCTGAATAGAACTTCTCTGCACTCATCCTCCCACAGAAACACCAAACTGAACAACTATATACACAAGAAAGGAACTTCAGTAATAACCAAAAGAAATCAGATAAGCCATCACAGTACCTGATTTTAACATAATATCAAAGAGAGAGGCATCAAAGAGGGCAGAAAACAATCTTACAATGCCTACACCATCCTTCTCTCATCCCGTATCAGCACCGTGGAGAAGAGTTTGTGCTCTTTGGGGAGGAAGAGTTGACTGTGTGTCAATGCAATGTAACTCAGTGCTGACCTGTCATGGCAAAACAAAACATAGGGTAGAGCTTTGTTGCAACTCACAGAGGGAGCACTTAGAGCAGTCCAGGGCCAGAAAGGAACTTTTCTCAGTCCCAGCTCATGAAACATAAGTCCTGGCTGGCTCCACCACTGGCGAACTAACATGGCCTGTGGCCAAGAATAAATTTGGATGGTAGTCAGATCACAAGGACTACAGTCCTTGGGCAGGCCGTTGTGCTGTGCTGGTCTCAGAAGCAATGACTTTGGGGTACACATTACAGTGCAACACTAGCTGTGGTAGCCATGGTAGTATCTACCTCACCCGTCTACCAACTCCAGGAAGTACAGGTCAAAGAGAGACTCTTTCTGTTTGGGGAAAGGAGAGGGAAGAGTACAGAGAACTTTGTCCTTCAACTTGAGTACCAGGTCAATGACAGTAAAATAAAGCACTAAGTAGTTTCCTAAAATTTCCAGTTCCAGGTCTTCTGCATAACCTATCTACACCCATCCTGGGCCAGAATGAAATGTGCTGCCAGGAAGGGAAGAACCCATTACAGCAAGAATCACCACCTGCTGACTAACAGCCCTCGGGTCTTGAATAAACATCAGTGGTAGCCAGGTAATAGTCACCACAGGTCTTGTGCAAAATCTCAGGTATGACCCAGTGCCGTGCCAGCTGTGGTGGCCACAAGACTGCTCATATCACCTCTCTCCCAACTCCAGGCAGCACAGAATGTCGAGATTCTTATGCTGACTGGTGGAAAGAGAGGGAAGAGAGCAAGATACTTTGTCTGATAACTAAGTAAATTCTCTCTTGTTTTACCCAGCCCTACTAAAGTGATGCATCTAGGAGTTGGCAAGAATTAGAGCATTCTCGGGCTTAGAGCACCCCTTAGTGCTGATATGGATGCAGTGACCACAAGTTTAGATCACAACACTCAATCTACTCTGAATACATTTAAAAAACCTGCTAAAGAAAGAAGCCCAGACAAACAAGCCCAGACTGCAAAGATTGGAATAAATACCTAACTCTTCAATGCCCAGACATCAACAAATGTTCACAATCATCACACATATCCAGGAAAACATAGTCTCACTAAACTAAATAAGGTATAAATGAAATTACTAAGAAATGTGATCTTTCAGAGAATTCAAAATAGCGACCTTGAGCAAACTAAGTGAACTTCAAGATACACAGAGAAGAAATTCTAAATTCTATAATAGAAATTTAACACTAAGATTGAAACAGGTTTTTTTTTTTTTTTAATCAAGTTGAAATTCTGGAGATGAAAAATTTAACTGACAAATTGAAAATATGCATGAGTCTCTCAACAACAGAACCAATCAAGCAGAAGAAAAAAAAAATAGTGAGTTTGAAGACAGGCTATATGAAAATGCAAACAGAAGAGAAAAAATAAAGAAAATTAGAAAAAATGAAATCTACCTACAAGATCTAGAAAATAGCCTCAAAAAGCAATTCTAAGAGTTATCAGCCATAAAGAAGACATAGAGAGAGCGATCGGAATAGAAAGTTAATGCAAAGGAATAATAACAGAACTTTCCAAGCCTAGAGGAAGATATGAATATCCAGATACAAAAAGGTCATAGAACTCCAAGAAGATTCAACTCTAATAAAACTGGCTCAAGGCATACATTAGTCAAACTGCAAAAGGTTAGAAATAAAGAAAGGGTCCTAAAAGCAGTAAGAGGAAAGAAGCAAATCACAAATAAAGGAGCTCCAATATGCCCAGCAATAGACTTCTCAGGAGAAACATTGTAGGACAGGAGAGAGTGGATAACATATTCAGTGTTGAAAGAAAAGTACTTTCAACCTAGAATAACATATCCAGCAATATTATCCTTCAAACATAAAAGAGAATTAAAGATTTTTCCAGACAAACAAAAGTTAAGGGATTTTTTTCAGCACAAGACCTGTCTTACAAGATATGCTGAAGGAAATTTTCCAGTTTGAAAGGAAAGAGCACTAATGAACAACCAGAAATCACCTGAAGGTACAAAACTCACAGCTAATGGTAAGTACATAAATACAGAATTGCTGAGGCCAGCTCCATCATAGAGATCCTAACCCAGCGGCGCTAGCGGAATTAAAGACACACGTATGGAAATATAGAGTGTGGAGTGGGAAATCAGGGGACTCACAGCCTTCAGAGCTGAGAGCCCCAGAGTTTGACCCACATATTTATTGACAGTAAGCCAGTGATAAGCACTGTTTCTACAGATCATAGATTCACTAAAAGTATTCCTTACGAGAAACAAAGGGATGGACCAAAAAAAAGGGATGTGTTCTGGCTGGTTATCTGTAGCAGGAACATGTCCTTAAGGCACAGAACACTCATGCTATTGTTTGTGGTTTAGCAACTTTAAGCGATTTTCTGCCCTGGGTGGGCCAGGTGTTCCTTGCCCTCATTCCACTAAATCCACAACCTTCAGTGTGGGTGTCATGGCCATCACGAACATGTCACAGTGCTACAGACATTTTGTTTATGGTCAATTTTGGAGCCAGTTTATGGCCAGATCTGGGGGCCTGTTCCCAGCACAGAATAGTGTGACACTAATTGCAATCTGTAAACCACTCATATCTTTAGTATAAGAAAGAAAGACAAACCTATCAAAAATAATAGCTACAACAAATTTTAAGGCAGTATAAAAACATATGAATAAAGACAATAGAAAGTAGAAAAGTTAGAGGATTGAAGCTAAAGTGTAGAGGTTTTATTTATTTATTTTTATTATACTTTAAGTTTTAGGGTACATGCAGGTACCCTAGAACAAAACATGCAGGTTTGTTACATATGTATACATGTGACATGTTGGAGTGCTACACCCGTTAACTTGTCATTTACATTAGGTATTTCTCCTAATGCTGTCCCTCCCCCCTCCTCCCACCCCACTACAGGCCCTGCTAAGTGATGTTCCCCACCCTGTGTCCAAATTTCTCAGTGTTCAATTCCCACCTATGAGTGAGAAAATGCAGTGTTTGGTCTTCTGTCCTTGCCAGAGTTTGCTTAGAATGATGGTTTCCAGCTTCATCCATGTCCCTACAAAGGACATGAGTTCATCCTTTTTTGTGGCTGCATAGTATTCCATGGTGTATGTGTGCCACATTTTCTTAATCCAGTCTATCATTGATGGACATTTGGGTTGATTCCTAGTCTTTGCTATTGTGAATAGTGCTGCAATAAATATACATATGCATGTGTCTTTATAGCAGCATGATTTATAATCCTTTGAGTGTATACTCAGTAATGGGATGGCTGGGTCAAATGGTATTTCTAGTTCTAGATCCTTGAGGAATCGCCACACTGTCTTCCGCAATGGTTGAACTAGTTTACAGTCCCATCAACAGTGTAAAAGTGTTCCTATTTCTCCACATCCTCTCCAGCATCTGTTGTTTCCTGACTTTTTAATGATCACCATTCTAACTGGTGTGAGATGGTATCTCATTGTGGTTTTGATTTGCATTTCTCTGATGGCCAGTGATGATGAATATTTTTTATATGTCTGTTGACTGGATAAATATCTTCTTTTGAGAAGTGTCTGTTCATATCCTTCACCCACTTTTTGATGAGGTGGTTTGTCTTTTTCTTGTGAATTTGTTTAAGTTCTTTGTAGATTCTGGATATTAGCCCTTTGTCAGATAGGTAGATTGTAAAAATTTTCTCCTATTCTGTAGGTTGCCTGTTCACTCTGATGGTAGTTTCTTTTGCTGTGCAGAAGCTCTTTAGTTTATTTAGACACCATTTGTCTGTTTTGGCTTTTGTTGCCATTACTTTAGGTGTTTTAGTCATGAAGTCCTCACCCATGCCTCTGTCCTGAATGGTATTGCCTAGGTTTTCTTCTAGGGTTTTTATGGTTTTAGGTCTAACATTTAAGTCTTTAATCCATCTTGATAAATTTTCGTATAAGGTGTAAGGAAGAGATCCAGTTTCAGCTTTCTACATATGGCTAGCCAGTTTTCCCAGCGCCATTTATTAAATTTGCAGTCCTTTTCCCATTTCTTGTTTTTGTCAGGTTTGTCAAAGATCAGATGGTTGTAGATGTGTAGTATTATTTCTGAGGGCTCTGTTCTGTTCCATTGGTCTATATTTCTGTTTTGGAACCACTACCATGCTCTTTTAGTTACTGTAGCCTTGTAGTATAGTTTGAAGTTAGGTAACGTGATGCCTCCAGCTTTGTTTTTTTGGCTTAGGATTGTCTTAGCAATGTGGGCTCTTTTTTCGTTCCATGTGAACTTTAAAGTAGTTCTTTCCAATTCTGTGAAGAAAGTCATTGGTAGCTTGATGGGGATGGCACTGAATCTATAAATTACCTTGGATAGTATGGCTGTTTTCAAAATATTGATTCTTCTTATCCATGAGCATGGAATGTTCTTCCATTTGTTTGTGTCTTCTTTTATTTCTGTGAGCAGTGGTTTGTAGTTGTCCTTGAAGAGGTCCATCACATCCCTTCTAAGTTGGATTCCTAGGTATTTTATTCTCTTTTTAGCAATTGTGAATGGGAGTTCACTCATGATTTGGCTATTTGTCTGTTATTGGTGTATAGGAATGCTTGTAATTTTTGCGCATTGATTTTGTATCCTGAGACTTTGCTGAAGTTGCTTATCAGCTTAAGGAGATTTGGACTGAGACGATGGGGTTTTCTAAATATGCAATCATGTCATTTGCAAACAGGGACAATTTGACTTCCTCTTATCTTAATTGAATACCCTTTATTTCTTTCTCCTGCCTGATTATCCTGGCCAGAACTTCCAACACTATGTTGAATAGGAGTGTTGAGAGAGAGAATCCCTGTCTTGTGCCAGTTTTCAAAGGCAATGCTTACAGTTTTTGCCCATTCAGTATGATATTGGCTGTGGGTTTGTCATAAAGAACTCTGATTATTTTTCAATACATCCCATCAATACCTAGTTTATTAAGAGGTTTTAGCATGAAGGCTGTTGAATTTTGTCAAATGCCTTTTCTGCATCAATGTGTAGAGTTTGTAAATTTTCTCCTTGTTTGTTTGCTTTTATCATCACATATTTGTAATCAGAATTCAGTTGTCATCAGTTTAAAAATAATTGGTTTTAAGATGTTATTTGTAAGCCTTTGGAACTGCAAAATAGTAACTAATAACAGATACACAGAAAACTAAAAGCAAGAAACTAAAACATTACAAAAATCATTTACACAAAAGAAGACAGTAAGAAAGGAAGGAAGAGAGAAATAATCAGAAGACAAATTACACAATTGTAGTAGTAAGTTCGTATTTATCAATATTAACATTGAATATAAATAAACTAAATTATAGGCCCAGCAAACCACCATGGCACATGTATACCCATGTAACAAACCTGTATGTTCAGCACATGTATCCCAGAACTGAAAGCAAAATTTAAAAAAAAGAAAAGAAAAAACTGATAAGACCCAATGCTTCCTACAATACAAGAAACACACTTCATCTATAAAGACACACATAGACTGAAATAAAGGAATATAAATAAGTATTCTATGAAAGTGGAAAGCAAAAAAGAGCAGGACTAGCTATATTTATATCTGATAAAATATATTTCAAGAAAAAATGGTAGAAAGGGATAAAATTCCCATTATATAATGATAGAAATAAATCCAGCAAGAAGACCTGATAATTATAAATATCTATTCACCCAACACTTCAACACCCTACTTTCAGCATTGGACATACCATTTAGGCAGAAAATTAACTAAGAAACTTTTAACTTAACCTGTCTTATGAACTAAATGGACCTAATAGACATTTACAGAACATTTTACCCAACAGCTACAGAATACACATTCCTCTCTTCAGAACATCAAACATTCTCAAAGATAGGCCACATGTTAGGCCACAAAACAAGTCTCAAAAATTTTAAAAGAAAAAAAGAAATTTTATGAAGTATTTGTTCTGACCACAATATTAAAATGAAAACTTAATAGCAAGAATGTTGGAAACTACACAAACCCGTGGAAATTACACAATATATTTCTGAATGACCGTATATCAATGAAGAAATTAATAGGGCAATTAAAAAATTTTCTTGAAACAAATGAACATGGAAACACAACATACTATAACCTATGGGATAGAACAAAACTAGCACAAAGAGGGAAATTTATATTGATAAATACCTATATCAAAATATCAGAAAAACTTCAAATGAAAACCCAATGATGCATCTTACAAAACTAGAGAAACCATACCAAACCAGATCCAAAACTAGTACCAAAAACAGTGAAAACGAGAGCAGAAATAAATGCAATTGAGACCAAAAAAGTACCAAAGATCCATAACAGGAAAAGTTGTTCTTTTAAAAGATAAGCAAAAATGATAAACCTAGCCAGACTAAGAAAGAAAAAAAAGAGAGACAAATAAATGAAATCTGACTGAGATGAAAAATACAACATTGCAACAAACATCACAGACATTCAAAGGATTATTAGAGGCTTTTTTTATTTTTCTTTTCTTTTTTTTTTTTTTTTTTTATTGAGATGGAATCTTGCTCTGTCGCCCAGGTTAGAGGGTAGTGGCGCGATCTGGGCTCACTGCAAGCTCTGCCTCCTGGGTTCATACCATTCTCCTGCCTCAGCCTCCTGAGTAGCTGGAACTACAGGTGCCCACCACCACGCCCAGCTAATTTTTTGTATTTTTAGTAGAGATGGGGTTTCACCGTGTTAGCCAGGATGGTCTCTATCTCCTGACCTTGTGATCCACCAGCAATGGCCTCCCAAAGTGCTGGGATTACAGGCTGAGCCACTGCGCCCGGCCTCTTAGAGGCTATTATGAGCAACTGCACGCCGATAAATTAGAAATCCTAGAGGAATTGATAAATTTCTAGATAAAAACAATGCACCAAGATTGAACCATGAAGATATCCAAAACCTAAATAGACCAAGAAACAAGTAACACAGTGACCAAAACAGCATAATACTGGTATAAAAACAGACACATAAACCAAGAAAATCGAATAGTGAGCCCAGAAATAAAGCCACATGCTTACAGCCATCTGATCTTTGACAATGTCAACAACAACAACAAAAAAACAGTGGCTAGCCGTCTGCAGATGACTGAAACAGGACACCCTACCTTTCACCATGTACAAAAATCAACTCAAGACAGATTAAGACCTTAAAGGTAAATCCTAAAACCGTAAAAATTCTTAAAGAAAACCTAGGAAATGCAATTTTAGACATATGCCCTGGCAAAGATTTCATAAAGAAGATCACAAAAGCAATTGCAACAATAACAAAAAAATTGACAAATGGGATTTACTTAAACTAAAGAGCTTCTGCACAGCAAAAGAAGCTAGCAACAGAGTGAAAAAACAACCTACAGAATGGGAAAAATATTTTCCAACTATGCATCTGACAAAAGTCTAATATTTAGACTATATTAGGCATCTATAAGGAACATAAAAAGTTTTCAAAAAAACCCCCAAACAGCCCCATTCAAAAATGGTCAAAGGACATGAACAGACACTTTTCAAAAGAAGACATACATAGGGCCAGCAGCATATGAATAAAAGCTCAGTATCACTGATGGATATGGTTTGGCTGTGTCCCTACCCAAATCTCATCATGAATTTTAGCTCCCATAATCCCCACATGTGGGAGGGGATTGAATCATGGGGGTGAGTTTTTCACATGCCATTCTCATAGTAGTGAATAAATCTCATGAGATCTGATAGTTTTAAAAAGGGCATTTCCCCTGCACATGCTCTCCTGCCTGCCACCATGTAAGATGTGCCTTTACTCCTCCTTTGCCTTCCACCAGGATTGTGAGGCCTCCCCAGTCATGTGGGACTGTGAGTTTTTTTAACTTCTGTTTCTTTATAAATTATCCAGTCTCAGGCATGTCTTTATTAACCACATGAGAATAGACTAATACATTCTCTGATTATTGGAGAAATACAAATAAAAACCACAATGAGATAATATTCACACCAGTCAGAATGGCTACTATGAAAAAGTCAAAATAATAGATGCTGGTAAGGTTGTGGGGAAAAAGGAATGCTCATACACGGTTGGTGGGTGTGTAAATTAGTTCAACCATTGTGGAAAGTAGTGTGATAATTTCTCTAACAGCTAAAATAGGAACTGCCATTTGACCCAGCAATCCCATTACTGGCTATATACCCAAAGTAATAGAAATCATTCTATCATAAAGACACATGCACATGTATGTTCACTGACACACTATTCACAATAGCAATGACATCAAATCAACCCAGGTGTCCATCAACAGTAGACTGACTAAAGCAAATGTGCCATATATTCACCACAGCATACTATGCTACCATAAAAAAGAACAAGATATTGTCTCTGTAGCAATGTGGATGGAATTGGAGACTATCATCCTAAAAGAATTAACTCAGAAACAGAAAACCAAATACTGCAAGTTCTCACTTATAAATAGAAGCTAAACATTGCATATACATGGATACAAAGAAAGGAACAATAGACACTGGGATCTAGTTGAAGATGGAGAGTGAAAGGAGGTTGAGGATTGAAAAACTACCTATTGAGTATTATACTTATTACCTGGGTGCTGAAATAATCTGTATACCAAACCCCCACAACATGTAATTTGCCTGTATAACAATACATGTACCTCTGAAACAAAAACAAAAGATTTCATTAAAATAAAAGATTTTGTTTTTTGTTTCTCTTTTTAAAGAACCAAGTAACAAGATAGAAGTACTAATAAAGCCTCCTATCAAAGACAAGCTCAGGATTTTGTGGTGTCACTGCTGAATTCTATCAAACGTTTAAAGAACTAATATCAGTTCTACTCAAAGCATATCAAGAGACCTAAATGAAGAGAATACTTCCAAATTCATTCAATGAGACCAGTATTACCCTGGTACCAAAAGCAAAGACACAATTAAAGAAAAACAAAACCACAGGCCAAAATCTGTATTGAATGTAGATATAAAAAAAAATCCTCAGCAAAATACTAGCAAACCCAATTCAGCAACATATTAAAAAGATCACTCATTATGATCACATATGATTCATCTCATGAATGCAAGGATGGTTCAACATATGCAAATAAATCAATGAGGTACATCACATTAATAGAATGAGGGTCAAAACCATATAATCATTTTAATAGTTGCCTTAAAAAGATTTGATAAAATTAAACATGGTTTTATGATTAAAAAAAAAAACTCTCAGAAAACTGAATATAGAAGTAGCATACCTCAACATAATAAAAGGCATATGTGACAAACCCACATCAGGTATCATATTGAATGGAAAAAACTGAAATCCTTCCCTCTCAGATCTGGAAGAAGACAAGGATACCTACTTTCACCACTTTTATTCAACATAGCACTGAAAGTCCTAGTCAGAGAAATTAGACAAGACAAAAAAGTTAATGACATCCAAATTGAAAAAGAGAAAGTCAAATTGTCCTTTTTGCAAATTGCATAATCTTATATATATATATACACACACATACACACATATATACACATATATAAAGACTCCACTAGAAAACTATTAAAACTTATACATAAATTCAGTAAAATTTCAGGCAACAGAATAAACCTGCACATTTTAGTAGCATATTTATATACCAACAGTTAACAATCTGAAAAAGAAATCAAGAAAATAATCTCATTTACAATAGCTACAAATAATAAAAATTATCTAGGAATATACTTAACCAAAGTAGTGAAAGATCTCTACAATGGAAACTATAAACACTGATGAAAAAACTTCAAAGAAAACCCAAAATATGGAAAGATATTTTATGTTCATGGATTGGAAGAATCAACATTGTCAAAAATGCATATACAACCCAAAACATTTTGCAAATTGAATGCAATCTCTATCAAAATACCAATGACATTCTTCATGTCAACAGATAAAATAATGCTAAAATCTATGTGGAACTACAGAAGACCCAGAATAGCCAAAGCCATTCTGAGCAAAAATTACAGAACTGGAGGAATCACATTACCTGTCTTCAAATTATACTACATAGCTGTAGTAATCAAAAGAGTATTATGCTGACATAAAAACAGACCCATAGACCAATGTAACAGAATAGAGGACCCAGAAATAAATCCACACTTACAGTAAACTAATTTTTGACAAAAATTCCAAAATGCTACATTGGGGAAAGAATAATCTTCCATAAATGGTGCTGGGGAAACTGAATTATCTACATGCAGAAGAATAAAACTACACTCCTATTTCTCACCATATGCAAAAATCAAAGCAAAATGAATAAAATACTTACAAAGACCTGAAACTATAAAACAGAAGAAAACTTTGAGGAAACACTTTAGGACATCGGTTTGGGCAAAGATTTCTTGAGTAAGACTACAAAAGCAAAAGCACAGGCAAATGAATAGAATAACTGAGTCACATCAAATTTAAAAGCTTCTGAACACCAAAGTAAACAACAAAGTGAAAGACAACCCTCATATTGGGAAAAATATTTGCAAACAATCCATCTGAAACGAATTAATAACGAGAATATATAAAGTGCTCAAACAACTCAATAGGAAAAAAATTTGATTTAAAAGTGTGCAAAACATTTGAATAGATATTTCTCAAAAGAAGACATACAAATGCCTAACAGATATATGAAAAAATAATAAACATCACTAATCATCAGAAAAATGCAAATCAGAACTACAATGAAACATTATCTTACCCCAGTTAAAATGGCTTTTCTTAAAAAGGCAGGCAATAATGAATGCTGGTGAGGATGTGGAGAAAGGGGAACGCTTGTTCAGTGTTGATGAGAATAAAAATTGACACAGCTACTATGAAGAACAATATGGAGGTTCCTCAGAAAACTAAAAATAGGACTACCATATGATCTAGCAATCCGATTGTTGTGTATATATCCAAAAGAAAGGAAATCAGCATATTGAAGAGATGCCTACACACCCGTATATGGGTATTTGCACTATTTACTATAGCAAAGATGTGGAATCAACTTAATTGTCCATAAACAAACTAATAGATAAAGAAAATGTGGTTTGAATCTGGTCGCCGTGGCTCACGCCTGTAATCCCAGCACTTTGGGAGGCAGAGGCAGGTGGATCACTTGAGGTCAGGAGTTCAAGACCAGCCTGGCCAATACGGTGAAACCCCATCTCTACTAAAAATATAAAAATTAGCTGAGAATGGTGGCATATGCCTATAGTCCCAGCTACTCGGGAGGCTGAGGCAGGAGAATTGCTTGAACCCAGGAGGCAGAGGTTGCAGTGAGCTGAGATCGTGCCACTGCACTCCAGCCTAGGTGGCAGAGTGAGACTCCTTCTCAAAAAAAAAAAAAAAAAAAAGAAAGAAAGAAAAGAAAAAGAAAATGTGGTATGGATACACAATGGAATATTATTAATCCATGAAAAACGAATAATGTCATTTACAACAACGTGGATGGAATTGGAAGACTTTATGTTAAGTGAAATAAAGCAGGGACAGAAAGACAAATATGACATTTTCTTACTGATATGTGGGAGTTTTAAAAAAATGGAACTCACTCAGAAAATAGAATTATGGTTACTAGAGGTTGAGAATAGTATTGAGGAGGGTAGGATAAAGTGGGGATGGTTAATGGATACAAAAAACAATAAGATCTAGTATTTGGTAGCACAATAGAGTGACTACAGTTTACAATAATTTATTGCATATTTTCGAAACAATTAAATGAATGGAAGTAGAATGTCCCTAACACAAAGAAATGATAAATGTTTGAGATGTTGGATACCCCAGTTACCCTGATTTGATCATTATACATTGTATGCCTGTACACAAGGACTGTAAGAGATAACAATATTGGAAATCAAAAGGATCTGACACAGGACTCAATCAATTGAGAAAGTTTATTTTGCCAAGGATAAGGACATACTTGTGACATAGCCTCAGGAGGTTATAATGACATGTGTCCAAGGTGGTCGGGGCACTGCTTGGTTTTATACGTTTTAGTGAAACATGACAATCAGTATGTATGAGATGTACATTGGTTTGGTCCCAAAGACAGGACAACTTGAAGCTGGGGTTGAGGGCATTCAAGATTATGTGTAGATAAAAGACAAAGGGTTGCATTATTTTGAGTCTCTGCTTAGACTTTCACTGAATACACAATTTACATGTGAGAGGGAAATAGAGGAATAGTCACTTTTGTCTTAGTATGGCATAGTGAATCTGCAATTTTATGTAAACAATAGGAGCAGAGGAAGCAATCAGATATGCATTTGTCTCAGGTGAGCAGGGGGATGACTTTGAGTTCTGTCTCTCCTTTGTCTGGCACTTCTGAAAACAAGCTATCATTTTGCAAGGCCAGGGTAAAATTCAAGAGAACTGTTTTAGGGTAATGAGTTTGAGGCTCATAAGGAATTTCCCTCTGGACAAATTGCGAGGTAGATATGTAGCTTTTTAATCTTTGTATCTATTTTAGTTAGAAATAAAGTAAAGGGCAGGTTTGTCTGACACAGTTCCCAGCTTGACTTTTCCCTTTGATGTAGGGATTTTGGGGTGCTGAGATTTATTTTCCTTTCACAATATAAGTAGAGGGAGAAAAAAAAGTGTTCCCATATTTCAGAATAACTTCCTGAAAACTCGAATAGTAAAAAACAGTCACAGTAGTCCCTTCTTATCCATGGGTGAGACATTCCAAGATCTCCAGTGGGTGCCTGAAACCTCAAATCATACCAAACTCTATAATACTTTGTTCCTGTATGCACACACTGTGAATCCCAAATATCTAGGACAGGTCTCAGTTAATTTAGAAAGTTTATTTTGCCAAAGTTGAGGACATGCACCCATGACACAGCCCCACAAGGTCCTGATGACATGTGCCCAAGGTGGTCAGAGCACAGTCTGGTTTTATACATTTTAGGGTGACATGAGACATCAATCAACATATGTAAGATGAACATTGGTTCAGTACAGAAGGGGAGACAACTGGAAACAGGGTGGGGGCTTCCAGGTCATAGGCAGAAAAGAGGCAAATGGTTGCATTTCTTTCAGTTTCTGATTAGCCTCTCCAAAGGAGGCAATCAGATATTCATTTATCTCAGTGAGCAGAGGGGTGACTGAATAGAATGGGAGGCAGGTTTGCCCTGAGGAGCTCCCAGCTTGATTTTTCCCATTAGCTTAGTGATTTGGGGACCCCAAGATTTACTTTCCTTTCACAATATCTATGATAATGTTTAATTTACAAATTAGGTACAGTTAGAGATTAATAGCAATAACTAATAATAAAATAGACCAATCATAACTACACACTGTAATAAAGGTTATGTAAGTGTGATCTCTTTTTCTCTCTTTTCCTCTCTCAAAATATCTCATTTTACTACACTATGGGTAACTGAATCCTTAGAACATTCGACCTTGAATAAGGGAAAACTGCTATATTTCTTAATTTGATTACATTAAACCTTCATTTTAATACTAAAATTGCCTTTGACTAATTGAAGGTGAAATTCAAATATAGAAGAAGAAAATTATAGTTTGAAAATTATCAATTTGTCACTGTCATAAATTGATATTAAGAACATATGAAGACTACTTAATTGAATACAACTGGAGTTGCTTATAAAACATTATTCCAGCAAGAATTTATCATATCTTACATTGGAACATCTGGCAGGCTACATGACATTTATTAAATTTGGCTTTTTCTAATATAAGGCATGCTAAAGCTTCAACTTGATGAACATTGATGGCTCATGCCAATCATTTGTTTCCTAACAGTCAAGATATACATATTTATTTGAATGATTTGGGCCTATATGGCATCCAAAATAAAAGCAATGTCATTGGAGTCAAAACTGAATCATATTACAAAGAAAAATAATATATGCACAATCTAATTTGCAGGGAAAGAAAGTCTATAGCCATTTGGAGCTGTTTTTCTGATATAACATTCCATATGTGATGGAAAATATCAGAAGAAAATAGGAAGCAAATAATTGATAGAAGCCTCTATATAATGAAAAACTGGAAACCTGGCCCTGGAACTGCTTGACAGTCTTCAGACATTTTTACACAAAGCAAGAATGGACAAAATGACAATTCATTTCATCTGTGCCTTTTTTCTCTACCCAAAACGCAGTCATCTATGGCAGAACTATGTCCTTTGCCCCAATTATCATGCAGTATAACACCTAAGGACACCACTTGGGTGTTAGCCTATGCTCCAAGACCCCCAGTGGATGCCTGAAACTACAAATAGTACCAAAGTCTATATACACTATGTTTTTTCTTATATACATATACCTGAGATAAAGTTTATATATTAGGCACAGTAAGAGATTAACCACAATAATTATAAAATTATAAGTATAAATATAATTATAAAATGGAATAATTATGACAATATACTGTAATAAAAGTTATGTTAATGGGGTCTCTCTCTCAAAATATCTTATTGGACTGTACTCATCCTTCTTTCTGTGATAATGAGAGATGATTAAATATCTACATGATAAGATAAGGTGAGGTGAATGGCATAGGCATTGTGACATAATGTTAGGCTGCTATCGACCTTCTGATGATACGTCAGAAGGACACACATCTGCTTTGGTTGATTTTGGATCATTGAACGATGATAATGTCTGTGGTTGGCTTTCAGGAGCAGGGAATGTTTGGAATTTTTCACTTAATATTTTAAGATCAGTTGACTGTAAGTAACTGAAACTGGAAAGTGAGTGAAGGGGGACTACTGTACATATCTTTTTCATCATAAGATCTTTGTGCCCTTTAATACTATTGGAATATTCTTGCTTGTATAAACAAATCTCCACTTCTCTTTTCATGTTTTTTTATATTTACTTTTTATGGATATATAACAGCTGTACATATTTACAGGGCACTTGTGATATTTGATGAAAGCATATAATTGTAATGATCAAATCAGAGTAATTGGGGTATTCACACCTCAAACATTTCTCATTCTTTGTGTTGGTCCACCTCTTTATATTTTCTCCATAACACTTCCTTCACTCAGAATGTATATGCTCTCTGAGGCCAATTTTGTTACAACCTCCAGGCAGGAAGATTGTACTGACCCGAGAACTCTTGATGTCTAAGGCATTCTTCCTCTGGAAATTCCACCTTACTTCATATCATACATGAAGAGTTATCTGGATCCCATATTAAATATAATGTTTTTGTACAGGTTAACAGAATTATAGTTTTGTTTCTGATATTATATTTTTATATTTAAGATTTGGTAGGGCCTCTTTTTGACAATTCTCTGGCATGTTCAGGAATTCCTCCAAAATTAAAAATCGAACTTTCAATTCTTTTTTGGTTTTTACAAATACAGTGTATTAGTCCATTCTCACACTGCTATAAAGATATTACCCCAGACTGGGTAATTTATAAACAAGGAGGTTTAATTGATTCACAGTTCCACATGGCTGGGGAGACCTCAGGAAATTTACAATCATGGCTGTTGGGGAAGCAGGCACTTTCTTCACAAGGTGGCTGGAGAGAGTGTGAGCACAAGCAGAGGAAATGACAGATGCTTATAAAACCATCAGAACTAGTGAGAATTCACTCTCTGTCACGAGAACAGCATGGGTAAAACTGCCCCTATAATCCAATCACTTCCCACCAGGTCTCTCCCTAAAACCTGGGATTACAATTCAAGATGAGATTTGGATCTGTACACAAAACCTAACCACATCATATAGTATTTAGCCTCTCAGCTACTATCTTCTGCTATGCTTTTAAGGATCTCCCCTCTGCATGGGCAGTTTATGAATCAGCCAAAAAAAAAAAAAAAAATGGGGAGGTATATTTTGAAGATCTTGTAGCACAATTCTCTGAGGTCCTACAGCTTTTCAGCTCAAGCTCCAATCTCAGCCTCCTCAGTGCAAAAATATTGCTTTCTAATTCTTGAACTCTTTTTCAGTAAACTTGGAACTGTAAAAAATTGTTCTAAGCAAAAAAATCCAAGATGAGTGTGGCCTTTTTTATCTTTCTCTTTTCTTAAGTATTGTAATCCCTCAACTCCTGCCTAAATTGGTGCTCTGTTACTGCCTTTCAAGGGTATTTCAGCAGTGTTAATATTCTATTTATTTATAATTATTTCAGAAAGAGGATTAGTCCATTATAATCTGTTTTGTCCCAGACAAAAGTAGAAGTCTTATTTAAGTATGGTGATGGTAGTGGTGGTGGTGGTGGTGGTGGTGGTGGTGTGTGTGTTTCTACTTAAAGAACTTTCATCTTTACTTTATATCAGGGGTCTGCACCTCCCTGGCTGGGGGCCGATACTGGTCCATGGCCTGTGAGGAACCAGGCTGCACAGCAAGAGATAAGCAATGAGTGAGTAAGCATTACCACTGGAGCTCTGTCTACTATCGGATCATCAGGCATTAGATTCTCATAGGAGCATGAACCCTATTGTGAACTGCACATGTGAGGGAAGGATCGTGTGTGCTCCTTATCGGAATCCATCTAATGCCTGATAATCTGAGATGAAACTTTCTCCCCTCACCCCACCCCCATCCGTGTAAATATTGTCTTCCATGAAACCAGTCTCTGGTGCCAAAAAGATTGGGGACTATTGCTTTATTTGATCGTCGACTCATCTGCAACATTATGTACAAATTCCTCAGTAACCTCTACAGGGCAGCTTTGCATACAGTCTTATTTTGTTTATTTCATATGTTTTGCCACCTTCATAGGATCCCTGATGCCAGATTATTTCTTATATATGTCTGTTCACTTGATTTTAGCCAACACATATTATTAATCTTTGTATCATTGGTAATTCATTGAGTTCCCAGCATATGGTACATGACCAAAAATAGTTTCAAATAATAAATAATAGGTCCTCAAATTTATATTTGTTACAGTCATCAACATCTTGGGTTATTTGAGAGAAATTTCTTTTGCTTTCAACAAAATAATTGAATAGTTTTTTATCTCCTGGTAACATGAATCACGGAAGATGTAAATAAGAGTCGTACTATTTGAAAACCTACTTGCAATTAAGTTACTATCTAAAAATACCTCATTTTAAGAGACTTATCCTATAAATGATGTTTATGTCACAGATTCAAAAGTATTTCTTAAATATAGTCTTTTAAAGTTACCGTAGGACATCACTTCACTAAATAGCTTGAGATCTAGTGTTTGATAGCACAACAGGGCAACTTCAGTCAAAAATGGTTTATTGTACATTTATAAATAACTAAGATAGGATGATCAGAATGTTTGTAACAAAAAGAAATGATAAATGCTTGAGGTGATGAATATCCCAATGTGATTATTGTGATGAATAATACAATATTTATTGTACTTTCTGAGGGCTCAGAAAGTAAAGAGGAAAGCTAGAAAGAAAAGGCTTCCATCTGCTTACAGAATATCTGAACAGAATATCTGATTCTATTTAACATCTATGGATGTTAAGGGCCATTATGCAAAACATGAGATGGAAATAAAGTTATCAGAAACTTGAAGGAAGGTGATACTTATTATAAAGTGACAAGTAACTTAGATAAATTGTGTTTGTATTCTAGATTTCATGTAAGGTAGAACTTGCAAGCATCACAATGATGAATACCCTGATGTGATTATTGTGCATTGTAATGCCCTTATCAAAATATCCCATAGACTCCATAAATATATACACCTACTATGTACTCATAAAATTTTTAAAAATTAAAAAGAATATAATAATATATAAGATAAATTATTGAATATTTCATACTCTTAGAGAAAATATAATTTCTATGTTACTTTTAACACCAACAGCAGTATCTGAACATAACTATTTTTAACTTGATATATAAGTATGACATAAAGTTATTTAATTGTTTTTGTATTTAAATGAACAGCAGCATTCTGTTTTGGTATAGTAATGAACAATTCAAGTGCAGTTTTTAAGACTAAACCTATCCTAATGGAAAAACAAAAGTACATTTGAACATTCAAAACTGACTGGGCCTAAAGCAAAAGTAGATGATGAAAGAAAATGCTTAATGAAAGCTTCATATACACACACACAAAAAGACATATAAAGCAGTATGAATTTATAAAATTGTTCCAGAAGGAAAAGGAGTAAATGAAATTATAGAAAAATAAAAATGCATATAAGAATGCAGTCATACTATTTGTAAGCACAAATATTTAAAAAGGAAGAGAGAAATAAAGCTGAAAGTTAGCATGAATTATATCTGTTATTCTAAAAGCCACATTTGTCATTTAAAGAATTTTGATCTTTGAATTTTATACTGTTATGTAATGAAAGTTACTAAAGTATTTTTAACTAGGTGGCGGATATGATCAGATAGTCATTTAATATATACATTACTCTGACAATTGTGTGGAAGAATGATGGCACCAGGGGCAAAAGAAGAGAAACGAAGTCAGATGTTATTTCAAAAATTCAGTACTGTCAGTATGGATGAAAAAGAGTATGTGACAACAATAAATACCACTTGGTTTATTGCCCATATAAGGGTAGAAGAAGAGAGATAATTCAACAATTTCTCAGTTTTTCTGTCTTGGATAATTGGATGCACAATGGTACCAAGCATTAAAATAGAAAAATATTTGTAGCCATAGTTTTGAAATATAATAATTAGAGCTTGGTTATTAATTATTCATTAGAGACCAACCGAAACTTTTAATTATGGACTTGATTTTGGATGTCCCATCCTTCAGAACTGTGAGAAAGAAATTTCTGTTGCTTAAGCTACCCACTCTAGGGTATTTTGTTTTGATAGCTTGAACTGATTAAGATTTTGGTAGAAGTGGGGTGCTGCTATAACAAATGCCTGAAAATGTGGAAGCAGCTTGGGGATTGGCCAATGGGTAGAAACTGGAAGAGTTTTGAGGTACATCCTGGAAAAACAAATGTTAGGGTTAATGCTGGTGAGGGCTCAGAAAGTAAAGAGGAAAGCTAGAAAGAAAAGGCTTCCATCTGCTTACAGAATATATGAACACAATATCTGATTCTATTTAACATCTATGGATGTTAAGGGCCATTATGCAAAACATGACATGGAAATAAAGAACATGTTATCAGAAACTTGAAGGAAGGTGATACTTATTATAAAGTGACAAGTAACTTAGATAAATTGTGCTTGTATTCTAGAGTTCATGTAAGGTAGAACTTGCAAGCAATGAATATAGATATTTAGCTGAGGATATTTCTAAATAAAGTGTTGAAGGAGTGACTTAGTTCCTCCTGATTGTTTATAAGAAAATGCAAGAAAAGAGAGGGATGAATTGAAGAAGAAATGACTAAGCAAAAGAAAAAACAGAACTTGCAGATATTAAAAATTCTCAGCCTGTCCAAATACATTTCTCATTTCCTTAATATTTTCTCATTTCTCTGAAGAGAATACTAAGAGTACAATTGGAAAAAAAAATTCATAAAGTGGTCATAGGCGTGTCTCATGAACTAAATCAATCATCTCAATAGAATCTAGAAATAGGAATGGGAATATGCCAGCAGAGGCACTGCCAGTTTGAGCTAAGGAGACACAGAAGGAAGGACAGATGAAAGGAAGTCTAATGACCTTCTTAGATTTTACAGGACAAAACTATAGATCTACTTGACTGGAAAAGTACAATATCTTTCGAGAAAAGGGAAGAAATGTACCATTATTTACAATAATGGAAAAAGAATTATTTTGTATATATAGTGCTCAGCCTTAGAAAAACGAGGACATTGCTATTTTTGACAACATGGATGAACCTTAAGAGAATTATGCTAAGTGAAGTAAGTTGATCTCACAACTTACTTCACTTACCTTACTTCAGATGATCTCACATATATGTGAAATCTAAAAATACTGAACTTGTAGAAACAGAGTAAAATGGGGACCTCAGGGGCAGAGTCAGTCATGGGGGACAGGACTGGGGAGATGCTGGTCAAAAGTTACAAAACTTTGGTTAGGAGGAATAACTTTAACAGACCTACTGAACGACATAATTACTATATTAATAACAATATGTGTATTCTTGAAAAATGCTAAGAGAATGTATGGTAAGTGTTCTCACCACAAAAATCTGTGAGTTAATACATGTGTTAATTAACTTGATTTAACCATTCCACAATGTATACATATTTAAAAACATCATGTGGTACACAATAAACATATACAATTTTATCTGTCAATTAAAAAATAAAATATACATTTTTAAATAAAATAATAAAACTCTTACTAAAGCATGGTTAAGCACTTACAGAAAACAATTTTATTTAGGATCAGTTAAAATGTAAAACTCAGATTTGAGTTTTAAACCTGATATTAAACATTTGAATTCACATTTCACATTGATACTATTTAACTATAGTAGCCATGTTAATTTGTGAAAAAGAATAACTATGAGCTGAAAATTTCTCATAGAATATTAAAAATCCATTTTGTCTTGGGTTAAGCATTATAATGTATTATGTAAACTGCAAAACTTTACTACTTGAAGTTATTTCTTCTAAAAGATAGCATTTGAAATTTACTTTCTATCTTTTTGTTAAATGCCCTTTGTGCATCATTATGTCAATAGAATAAATAAATAACAGAGTATATTCAAATGCTATAACATAGTCTTTGGCTAAACATATCTATAATGTTGTGTTTCTACATAACCAGGCACACAAACAAACAAAAAGCAAACATTTGTTAAATTCAAGGATATATACTGTACCCTTTTTAAATCATTAATATAATATTCCAAATAACAGAAGTAATTACATTTTTAGTCACTTGGTTGAATAAAACCAGTAATGATGCTATTTTAAAACCAGTTTGTTATCTATAATTAGTAAAGCAGGTATTATTAGATATATTTGAAAAATTAAATGAAATTCACAAGTTTCATCACAGTTATACCATTTTAATATGTTTTACTGCTCAATTATTGTACTAAGATGTGAATTTAATCAGATGTATTTCCTGTGACATGTATTTGTAAAATATTTTTTCCTTATATGATTGTTAAAGAATTACATTCATGAAGTTACTATCTTAAGCCTTAATTTAAATTCTTAATCAAGCTATACTTTTTGTGATGTTTACTATTCTACTTGTTAATGCTTTATTTGGGATTTTCACATTTTTTAGATTATTTTATAATTTTAGTTTTCCATGAAGACTTTTCATATTTTAGCTAGTATGTCACAGTAGCTTTATGAATTGAATATAGATTTTATTTAAGAGTAGTTACTGCTATAATCTGAATTTTTTTGTCTATTCCCTCAAATTTTTATGTCAAAATCTAATCACCGATGTGATGGTATTATGAAGTAGGGCTTTTGGGAGGTTATTAGGTTATAAGGACCAAGTCCTTGTGAATGGTGTTTATGCCCATATAAACGATGCCCCAGAGAGCTGCTTTGAAGACGGAGAAAGAAGGCCGTTCTATGAAACAAGAAGACCTCACCAGACACCAAATCTATTGGTACCTTGATCTTGAACTTGTCAGCTTCCAGAACTGTGAGAAATAAATTTCTGTTGTGTATAAGCTCTCTAGTATGGTATTTTGTTTAAGCAGCGCAAGCAGACTAAGAGAGTTTTAAATTATATATTATTAGGTAATTCGGGGTTACGAATTCAGTATTGTTACATATATTCTAATAAGGTTACCTTTTTTATTATGCAGTGAATAACATTACCATTTTTGCTCTAGTGACTGATGAAAAGTAAGGCCCCTACTTACAATGGTTCAGCTTAAATTTTTTTTACTTTATGACATTGCAAAAGTGACATGCTTTTAGTAGAAACTGTTTTTTCAAGTACCTATACAACCATTCTGTTTTTTACTTTGAGTACAGTATTCAATAAATTGTATGAGATATTCAATGCTTCATTTAAAATTGGATTCATGTTACATTATTTTGCCCAACTGTAGGCTAACGTAAGTGTTCTGAGCATGTTTAAAGTACAATAGGTTAAGTTATGATGTTTGGTAGATTAGGTATATTAAATATATTTTTGATGTATGATACTTTCAACTTACAAAGAGTTTATCAGTACATACCTCCATTGTAAGTCAAGGAGCATCTGTATTCAAACTCAGTTAACAGAAACAAGAGCAAACAACCTATATTTTAGTTACGTTTTCCTCATGTATCTTTTCTCTTTGTTTATTTTCAATCTTGGCGTGTCATCTAGCAGTAAATATGCTTCATGTAAACAGCATATGTTGGGCTTTATTCTGTTTTATGTGTTGTATTCTATATATGACACTCTTTTGGGGGGCAATTTAAAATTTATTTTCTTATTTCTCTGGGATTATTCTGTTTTCTTTATTTCCTTTCCTGCAGTGAAGATTATTTTTTATGGATTTAGCAATCATATTTCAAATTTTACTTGTAGACTTAGATATCACTATAAGCAGATTAAGTTCAATTGAACTTAAAAATTCCATTTTCTTCCTGCCCCGCTCTATCTTCTGCAACTTCTCTTATGGTGTTCTACAAATGAAGTCCAGTCTTTTTTCTCAAAACGATCCCTCATTAGTCATAATGATTACTAACATTGTTTATATTCAATATGCAATTAAATTTAATGATAGTCTTACTCATATTTGTAATGACCTCCTGGTTAGTGTTGACATTTTTTTGAAGTTTAATATTTCATATATCTTTTAGGTTAAATTTACATATATGTCCAAAATATATTTATCTTAAATTTTCAATTTGAATTTATCTAGGTCCGAAATGTTGACAAATTTCTTCTATTACATTTTATGACTGATGTAAAGCATGCTGTAATTTTAAGTGTCATATCTTTGTAAGCAATATGTGTTTTTTCCTGACAACTGCTTGTATTTTCTATTTGCTTTTACATTTTGTAGATGCACTAAAATGTGAATAAGTACAGAAATAGTTCTCTCTCCCAATTATACCTGATGTAAATGACGAGCTGATGGGTGCTGATGAGTTGATGGGTGCAGCACACCAACATGGCACAAGTATACATATGTAACAAACCTGCACGTCGTGCACATGTACCCTAGAACTTAATGTATAAAAAAAAAAGAAAGAAAGAAAGAAATAGTTCTATCTATGCTGCTTGATGCTGTATAGCTTGCTTCTGAGAAGTCATATTCTCATTTTTGTTATTTTTAACAATATTAATTCCATGAATATTGAGCTGTGCCCTTGCCCCCTTCCCTAAATCTCTGATTTTCTTCTTATTAATTTTTTTGTTTGTATGGTTTTTGTTTTTTTTGATAGAGACAGGGTCTTGCTATGTTACTCAGGTTGGTCTCAAGCTCCTGGGCTCAAGCAATCCTCCTGCCTCAGCCTCTCAAATTGCTGGGATTACAGGTGTGAGCCACCACAATGCCTGGGCTTCTTTTTTTTCCCAAACAAATGCTGGGTCTTCCTGTTTTGCCATTCATGACTTTTAAACAATACTTATCTTCCCTTCTTTCCTTCCTTCCTTCCTTCCTTCCTTCCTTCCTTCCTTCCTTCCTTCCTTCTTTCCTTCCTTCCTTCCTTCCTTCCTTCCCTCCCTCCCTCCCTCGTTCCCTCCCTTACCTCCCTCTTTCCTTCCCTTCCCTTCTCCCTTCCCTTCCCTTCCTTTCCTTCCCTCCTTCCTTCCTTCCTTCCTTTCCTTCCCTCCTTCCCTCCTTCCCTCCTTTCTTCCTTCCTTCCTTTCTTCCTTCCTTCCTTCTTTCCTTCCTTCCTTCCTTCCTTCCCTCCTTCCTTCCTTCTTGCCTTCCTTTCTTGCTTCCCTTATTTCTATCTCTTATTTCTTCATTATAGGCTAAATCCCCACACTTAAATTCCAATATATTAATTATTTCTTTGGCAGTATTACTGAACCACAAGTTGAACAATAACTTCTATATATATTTTATTCCCATAATTTATTTTCTAAATACAAGTGGCCTTTTTTTCATATTGTCTTGCTCTTTCTTTAGTATTTTGTTATTTTGGGGTATGAAAATTTACTTTAATTTTTCTTTCAGGGTATACTCACATTACATATTTTTTGTTGGATAACTTATTTTCTCACATTATTTTTTTTTACTGTGAGTTCATCTTCAGTTGAGGGGAGTTTAATTTACCTTAGGAGGTCTATGTACCCTACATTTTGAGTATATTCCCACAAGCAATAGTGTATTTTCCTCTGCGTGGATTCAGTTAATTTTACTGGTCCTGAACCAGTGTTTATGCCTTTTCAACATAACATCCTGGCACAACACAATGACTGTGAACTTCTCACTTCTATGCACAATGAAAGAGTGGGGTTCCATTTTCTTGTACACAACCCCTTTCTAACACTGGTTCAAATAGTCCATATTTTGAGAGATTTTGGTACGATTTACTTTGAGTAACAGACTTACTTCCAATCATATAAATACATAGGATATCTATACTTGAGTTTCTTCTTCATATAGATCTTAAACACAAACCCCAAATGCTTACTCACACTTACCCTTACATCTGTTATATAATAATCTCAGGACCTCCTTTATCATTCACTCCTACTCATTACTCAAAGTGTTAGTCCTCTTTCCTTTTGTCCTGGTATTAACAAATTTGTTTCTTGGCAATGCACATAAAATAATTAATGTTTTGAAATAGGCATAATGTTTGGTATGTATAGCATGGTAGGAAGAGGGAAAGAAGCAGTGAATAAGTAGTTTTCACATTGGTCTTGTATGCCATGTTGTTATAAGTTAACAGTTGTTTTTTATGCAGCACACTATTTTGATTCATTCAGAAAACATATAGACACAATTACTTTGTTTCAGATATCATTCCAGGTCCTAAAAATACAGCAGTGAATATAACAGGCACCGATCCTTGACCTCATAAAGTTCACATTTCATGTGGAATCGGAAAACAAACAAAACAAAAATAAGTGGGTGTGTGGAAGGAGAGATCAGTTCCACACCACTAAACAAGGGTTTGCTTTTGCTTTTGGTTTCCAGCAGCACAGCCTTCAATCAAATGATTTACAATGTTTTTGGAACACCCCAAACCTTATATCATGTAATGAGGACTGTTTCTTATATCATGTGTTACACCTTTGAGTACCCCTTGATTCAGCAACCACAGCCATAATACCTTTCAAGTAAGAATGTGTAGCTTGCTGATCCACTGTCATGAAAATAGACCTTCTTTCTCCTACCTAGAAGAGACTGAGAAACAACTAAAGCACTGTTTATTTGGTGACTTGATTCAATGTTTAGTCTTGATGTTCAGTCTCATCAAAAGGTAGGGAAGTGGGGGATATTATCCTACACACCATGTGAGTGAGAACGTTCACTGCCAAATCGTAGGGCGTCTTCTTCTATCTCCTCATCTGCACTGTGAGATAAGTTGCCTTTTCTCTTCCAGAAAGCCATTTGTCAATATCCCATCCTCTTCACCACAACTGACCAAGCAAAAAACATTTTAAAAGTTATGTTATCTAGTTACTGTTTTATGCATGCTTACAGAAAACTCGGCTCTTGGGTCAGAGACAAATGGCTTTATTTCTCTTGGAACAACAAGTAGCAGGAGCGTCAGTAGTTTTCTGTGAGTTCCTCTTGTCTACCAAGTCCATGAGGCAATATGAAGGGGCCCTAATCCATGCTGTGTTTCCAGAGGTTTCTGTCATAGCTTATGAACACTAAACTTGGAGAATACAAGGATAAACTCAACCTAGACAACACTAAGACAATATTAAGTAATAAGTAAATTAATCTGCCCTGAAAACCCAGCTTGCTTAGAACAAGGATAATCAAAGAAGAGAAAATTAGATAAAACATGGGTGTGGAAAAATAGGGGTAGCTCAGTCTCTAATCAGTGAAACACTGTTTCACATTACATTTATCCTTTATATACTATGCAGAGAAAGCAAAGCACTGGGGCATTTTTATTCTTAGGCCAGGGATTGACATAAATGAAAGGCAAGATAGTAAACATTTTAGGTTTTGTGGGTCACATAGTCTTGTGTCACAAGTACCCAACTCTGTCATAGCAGTGTGAAAGCAATTATAAACAAAAACAGGTGTTAGCCTGGCCAGATTTGGCCTCAGTCATAGCACATTGACCCTTGTTTTAGACTCAGTGTTTGAGGATTATCATCAAAATAACTTGAATGACGCTCTGTGAAATCTGACTAAAAATAATAACATTAATGATATAGTGGAAATAAATGTGTATATGAATGTCCCCAAATCTCACAGTATAAAAGTTGATTCCTTCAGCAGCTTATAAAGAAGACAAGTACTTTGATCAACCTTCCCCACACATTCATAGAACTACAAACTGTTTATTATCTCATTATATTTATATAAAAATAATCATTATATATTTGAGAGAATATACAAAATAAAAGATAAAAAATACAGTAAAAAACAGCCAGGCGTGAGCTCACACCTGTAACCCCAGCACTTGGGGAGGCCAAGGTGGGCGGATCACCTGAGGTCAGGAGTTAGAGACCAGTCTGACCAACATGGAGAAACACCATCTCTACTACAAATACAAAATTAGCCTGGTGTGGTGGCCCATGCCTGTAATCCCAGCTACTCAGGAGACTAAGGCGGGAGAATGGCTTGAACCCGGGAGGCGGAGGTTGCAGTTAACCAAAATCGCGCCATTGCACTCCAACCTGGGCAACAAGAGCGAAATTCCATCTAAAAAAAAATATATATATATATATATATACACAAAATATAATATGTATATATAGTAAAAATATATAGTATATATAGTAAGAATATATAATATATATAGTAAAAATATATATAATATGTATATAAAGTAAAAGATAAGAAAGCTTGACATCAATGAGAGAGATACTTTGACAACAGAGTGAAATTTAAAAGAAATTTATTTGACATTTTATTTTATTTTTTTTTTGTAATCTGGCATTTTAAAGAAGATACTGAAAACATAAAAAGCCAGAATTCTATAATAATAAGCTAGAAATAGAACACAATAAATTTGAGTATTACTAATTGTTGCTTAAGTTCAAAAAATAAATGTCCAGAGTGTAAAATTTTTAAAAATATCACAGAATTCACAAAAAGCACATATACTATGAAAGAAAATTTAAAAGACAGAAGATCTATTCAAAAAAAGAGAATAAAGAAAATGGAGTTAAATAAAATTTTAAATAGAAAATATGAGAAAATTAATCACAACTAGAGGAAACGTGCATTTATATGGAGAGGGTTCTCTGAATAACACTTAAATTTAAAAAATAAAATTATTTTAACTTTAGAATTCTGAGGTAAATTAGCATTCAAGTGTGATGGTGAAATAAAGTTTCTGGGATTGAAAAATGTATTACCTGCATAACCTTTATTAGGAAATTGTTTTAAAATACACGTTTGAAAAATAGGGAAGTAAACCAATGAGAAAATGGGATAGAACCTAAGAGAGGTGACATCCATGAGGGTCAACAAAACCGATGTGGAAGAAGAATTAGGGACTACAATCTTTAAGAAGTATAGTGTTTTCCATAATGGTTGAACTAGTTTACAATCCCACCAACAGTGTAAAAGTGTTCCTATTTCTCCACATCCTCTCCAGCACCTGTTGTTTCCTGACTTTTTAATGATCGCCATTCTAACTGGTGTGAGATGGTATCTCATTGTGGTTTTGATTTGCATTTCTCTGATGGCCAGTGATGATGAGCATTTTTTCATGTGTCTGTTGGCTGTATGAATGTCTTCTTTTGAGAAATGTCTGTTCATATCCTTTGCCCACTTTTTGATGGGGTTGTTTGTTTTTTTCTTGTAAATTTGTTTGAGTTCTTTGTAGATTCTGGATATTAGCCCTTTGTCAGATGAGTAGATTGCAAAAATTTTCTCCCATTCTGTAGGTTGCCTGTTCACTCTGATGGTAGTTTCTTTTGCTGTGCAGAAGCTCTTTAATTTAATGAGATCCCATTTGTCAATTTTGGCTTTTGCTGCCGTTGCTTTTGGTGTTTTAGACATGAAGTCTTTGCCCATGCCTATGTCCTGTATGGTACTACCTCGGTTTTCCTCTAGGATTTTTATGGTATTAGGTCTAACATTTAAGTCTCTAATCCATCTTGAATTAATTTTCGTATAAGGAGTAAGGAAAGGATCCAGTTTCAGCTTTCTACTTATGGCTAGCCAATTTTCCCAGCACCATTTATTAAATAGGGAATCCTTTCCCCATTTCTTGTTTCTCTCAGGTTTGTCAAAGATCAGATAGCTGTAGATGTGTGGTATTATTTCTGAGGACTCTGTTCTGTTCCATTGGTCTATATCTCTGTTTTGGTACCAGTACCATGCTGTTTTGGTTACTGTAGCCTTGTAGTTCAACCATTATGGAAAACAGTATGGCGATTCCTCAAGGATCTAGAACTAGATGTACCATATGACCCAGCCATCCCATTACTGGGGATATACCCAAAGGATTATAAATTATGCTGCTATAAAGACACATGCACACGTATGTTTATTGCAGCACTATTCCCAATAGCAAAGACTTGGAATCAACCCAAATGTCCATCAGTGACAGATTGGATTAAGAAAATGTGGCACATATACACCATGGAATACTATGCAGCCATCAAAAAGGATGAGTTTGCGTCCTTTGTAGGGACATGGATGCAGCTGGAAACCACCATTCTTAGCAAACTATCACAAGAACAGAAAATCAAACACCGCATGTTCTCACTCATAGGTGGGAACTGAACAATGAGATCACTTGGACTCAGGAAGGGGAACATCACACACAGGGGCCTATCATGGGGAGGGGGAAGGGGGAGGGATTGCATTGGGAGTTATACCTGATGTAAATGATGAGTTGATGGGTGCAGCACACCAACATGGCACAAATATACATATGTAACAAACCTGCACGTTATGCACATGTACCCTACAACTTAAAGTATAATAATAATAAATTAATTAAAAAAAAAAAAGAAGAAGTATAGTGATTTAATAGAATAGTCAAAATCACTTAGACCACTAAAGCTCTTCATAAATGCAGTAAAAACAATTGATGGGATCTGAAAAGACAAAAAATGAATTTAAAGTTTTACATAAAACCTTTTTTAAACAGGCATTGTTCTAACAACACTGCACTCATAAATAATTAAATCCTATGTCAGCAAATTCTTTGTAAAGTAAGATTGTTGATAATAATCGCACAAAAGCTACATTTTGATTTTCAATGTTTAGTGACATAACACAAATTATGGGAGACTTAAAGTATAATAATACAAAGTAGATTCCATAGAAGACATGATCCTATTTCATTGTAATATGGGAGAAATATTGTGGAAATTTAATGACAAATTTATATTACGGTTACTGTTTGCATTATATATGTGCAATATATGACTGTTGAGGCCTCCCTGACAGATTAACATAATGCCATTTGGCATATTCTGCTATGTGGTGAAATGCTTTTGACTCATAATTAAAGACTAGTGTCTACATATTTCCTTTGATAAAATCTACCTGACAAAACATTACAGCAATAATATTAGTTGAAGTTTAAAGTCCTTATAAATCTCTTCAAATATTGTTTATACTTGTCCTATCAATAAACATAACTTTTTAGTTAAAAATACACAGTCATATCCAAAGTATAGTCTTAAATCCTTCCCCAGTACATTCATCTAATTACCTTAGTTTTCTGGCTTACATTTTGTTGTCTATAAACCAAAGATCCGTTTGTCATTAACAGGAGAGTAATTGCAACAGTGATTTTTTTTTGGCATTTCTTCTTCCAAGCATATCAAGATCAGCATACATGTTTTTTCATTAGCTCACAGCACAAATGGTTGACAGTTTGGGGATTTGTACAGCACTTCTTGCTAAATTTCATTATTTGATCCGTCTTGACGAAGGAAAGGTTGTTATACTAGTGTGCTGACAAACTGACAAACCTTGCTTCTGCTCTTACAACTTTTTAAACATCATAGTTAATATTCATCTAGTGTTCCTCAACTGTGTGCCACAGGAGGGCATACCATTCACAAACAATTAGTTGAGAAATCACCATGATGATTCAGACAAATATTGAAAGTGATATGCTGATGGTAGCAGTCTATGATTTGACCCAGATTAAGAAAAATATATGTCATTTTCCTCTTATGCAATGTATGTTTATGGAAAAAAGCATTTAGTTTTTTGTCACAGTATTTTTCACTGTCTACTACATTTCTGTTGTATTTAATTTTATTTTCCTATTTTATCATTTTTAATATGCTATCACAGTAATTTCATATTGAAATACAAAAATAATGATGCTTATTTTAAAAAATCCTGGTAAAATATTTACATAACAGAAATGAAAATCAAATAACCCCATGATATTGGTTTAGATCCACCTATCCTACATATGCAAATAGACATAATGAGGTGGTAAAATTTCTGCATTTAGATCTCAGCAACATTTGAATCATTTTTAAGTAATCATTTCATAAGACTGACAGTTTTCCTAAAGTTAAACTGCATTGCCTTCATTGTGCTTTGAAAAAAAAAGTATAAAAGTGAGGAAATAATAAATATTAAATGACAATGCAAGATGAGTTATTGCAAAAGTTTTGCAAACTTTTGACCCTGATATCATTAATTCAGATTTTGAATTTCAGTTTAAGTTTATTGTTGTTATTCTACCATTCCTTTTCTACAAGGGATTTTAAATGATGAAATATAGCAACTCACTTTCTCATCTTTGTAGAAATCAAAAATTATCTACATATGTATCTACTCACTGAGGATGGTTCTTCAAAATTTTAAACAATTAACTATAAATTTTCTAATACTGATGTTTTTAATACATTGTTTTTATTTTTTTAATATTGGATATCTCTTCATACATTGTTTTATGTCAAAAATCAAACTTTATTTGAACTAGAAAGTTATAGTAAAAAGTTCATTTTATTACTTTAGTCAGCTTTATTCTGAATTTTGCATTTTTTACCTTGAGCTGAGTCTTATAAGGTAGGTTAAAAATTGTGCAGGAAGAGTAAAAGTGAAAAACCTTTCAGTGGAAAAAAACAGATGAATGTCAAGTACAGATGTATATCAAGGACAAAACTGAATGAAACAAATTCAAAACTGAATGAAAGACAAAACTGAATTCAGAATTGGAATAAGATTTTTTCCATAATTTATCCATTTTCATATGTATATCTGTATTAGTTCTAATTCTACATTGTTATCAAGTTTGATGACTTATTTGCCTATTTCCCTTTTCTTTACAGCTATTTTTATTACTCATACATAGCATAGCTCCTACTACACTAATTATACTTTAATTCTGAATTATTGGGAAAGCATTCTCCTGGGCTCTAGAAAAATAGCACAACTGTAAATGTCAAAATACATTATTTTCATTTTCAAATTGCTTGTGATCTAACCAGTGTGGTAATTGGCTACTTTCTCTATTACTGATTCTTGGCACTTCCTGGGTTCTTCCAGTCCCACTTGTTCTTTAAAATCAGTGATCTGTAGCCTCAATTTAAATCAGAGATGACCTTTAAAATAGATACTCAAAACAGTAATGATTGAATGGTACAACTATTTACAACAGGCATTTCCTCTCTTGTCAGAGTTAATGAAGACATTGTGAGCAGCAGTTTTGGGGCTATCTACCAAGGAAAATGTCATTCTTCCATAAATGTTTAAAATGTAACACAAAAAGTTAAAGCTAAGTAAGTGAAACTAACGTTTTTGTATGGATTACAATTATTTTAATATAGAATGAATACATTTTTGTTATATATAATTAATTAGTCACACATATCACTTTTATTTCAAGTCAAGGAAAAACAGGTAACTTCTTAGTAAGGATTGGCTGTTTCATAGTCAATCATTCCACATGTCACCTGTTGGGGAGGCAAAATATTCTCAACCCAATATTGGAATAGCCATACACATCATAAAAATATTTCACTCTAAATAATTTGGAGAAAATATTTATAGGTCATTTTCAATTTTCCATGAGCTTTTGTTTCTCATAGAGCTCCGTCACATCTTCGTACACACAGCCTCTGTTGACCCAAAATGAGTGGGCTGCTTGCGTCTCCTCAAGTCTCTTCTGTGCATATGCACAGTTTCTGATCAACCCAGGATATGGGCTTGGCTTATCCATTTCTCTACACCTATCTCACTCGTAGAACTGCCTCTTAAATTCCTCAGCTAGTCCTTTGGTCTATTGTTTGAGCCAATGGAACAACCCTAGCTGGCAGGGTCAGTAGCCCTACTGTTTGCTTGCCACTAAGATCAACACTTCAAGTCATACTTCTCCAAATTAGGTAAGCCTCTCCTGACAGCAGCAGCAAAACAGCTGGTTTCACACCCTGCCCTACCTTATGTAACTAACAGGTTGCCAAAGCCAGGTGGGGATGGTAGCCACTGTTTACAGAAATTTCATAAGTAACCTAGATTTCACTAGAGACTTGATAGGCAACTAAATGGTACAGAAATCATGCAATATATAGCTTCCATTTGAAATCAGATGTAACTGTAAACGTATTTCCATTTTATTCAAAGGCAAATGAAAATTAACATTATATAAGAATAGGTAAATTTTTTTGTAAAACGTGTGGAAACTAATCGGCCACTCACTTGCTATATGTTCTTAGCACAGGTTGGAACCTGCAGTCTCTTTGTCTGTAAAATGGCATCGATGCAAACAGATGGCTATAATAAAGTAGCTGACTGTGATAATCCATTTAAGACAGTATTTACTTAAAATATTCCATAATATCAAACTGGAAACTATAAAATCTTCACAGAGAGTGTCTTCCTTTAACTTTTCATCAATCGTCTTCACTCTTAAGTTTCCCAGTTGTCCATCATGACAATAAAACTTCAATAAAATCTGGTCACTAGTATTTACAGGAGGATTTCCTTGTAAATCCTATAAAAGAAGTAGACTTAGCTTACTTCTCTACATTGCTTCTTTATTTTTTAAAGAATTATTATTATTATTGTTATTATTATTCGAGGCGGAGTTTCACTTTTGTTGCCCAGGCTGGAATGCAATGGTGCGATCTCTGCTCACTGTAACCTCCACTTCCCGGGTTCAAACAATTCTCCTGCTTCAGCCTGAGTAGCTGGGATTATAGGCTCCTGACACCATGCCTGGTTAGAGTGTGTGTGTGTGTGTGTGTGTGTGTGTGTGTGTGTGTGTGCACACGCACGTGTTTAGTAGAGACAGAGTTTCTCCATATTGGCCAGGCTGGTCTCAAACTCTTGACCTCAGGTGATCCGCCTGCTTAGCCTCCCAAAGTGTTGGGATTACAGATGTGAGCCACTGCCCCCGGCCTTAAAGAATTATTTTTTAAATGTATGAACTATATGCCAACAAATTTGAAAACCTAGAAGAAACGGATAAATTCTTTTATACTGTTTTTAAATAAATATATAATATCACAGGAAAAAACTCTCAAAGATAAATAGAACTTCCATTATGTTCCAAAGGCCATTTTCCACCTATATTTTACTTAAAACATTTTCTGATTATGTAAAGAACAGATTTTTATAATAGAAAATTTGGAAACTACAGAAAACAATTGAAAATAAGTATCTAAAACAAGATATCCAAAATAGCAATTATTAACATTAAGTATTTTCTTTTAAAAAAGTTTGCTTTTTTGCTTTTAAGCACAATGTTCAAGAAGTAAAACTTATTCTGATACTTTATTAGCTAGTAAAATTAAACTTTTTTTCATTTGCCTAAAATCTATTCATTATTGTTTTATTCTGAGTTTGTTTTAGGATTATCAAATAGCATACTTTTTGTTTTTTTAGAATAAACTTTGCCAAAAAATTTATTAACTAACTAATAAGGAAACAAGCAGGATGGTAAATTTGCTTCAAAGGAAAATAAATTGAGGGAAGCATACATAGTAGTTAAAGGAAAGAATATCTGAGTAAGGTTTCCAATTTACAATTCAAAAGAAAACCATAGATTTGAGCTTGTAATCTACTATACTGGACAAAGCCCAGAAACTATTAATATCTCTACAAGAAAAAATTAGTTTGCTTTCTTCGAGTAAAATCCATTTGCATAAATACCAGTTCTCTACAAGATAACATCTATCCCTACAGCATTGTAAAATGCACTAATCGGTACTAAAGAGTAAATCAAAGATATCCACACTTATAAAGAATCAAATAATCATAGATAGGCCTGCTAGATATACCTACCAGACTCTGAAGGAACACACAGTAATTTTTTTCTCTATTATCAATTTTTGAGCATTTTTTTCTAACAGTGGTTCTTGTGATCATAAATAATCTCCAAAGATTATTCTTGGGCACAAAAAAGAGTGACAGTGATGAATGAATGGTACAACTGTTTACAACAGGCATTTCCTGTTATAGAATAAACAAATAGAATAAAACTATATTTTATTATTTTTTTAAGAGATGCAACAAGAGGTTTTTTTTTTTTCTTTTTTATTATTATTATTATTATACTTTAAGTTCTAGGGTACATGTGCATAACGTACAGGTTTGTTACATATGTATACTTGTGCCATGTTGCTGTGCTGCACCCATCAACTCGTCATTTACATCAGGTATAACTCCCAATGCAATCCCTCCCCCCTCCCCCCTCCCCATAATAGGCCCCGGTGTGTGATGTCCCCCTTCCCGAGTCCAAGTGATCTCATTGTTCAGTTCCCACCTGTGAGTGAGAACATGCGGTGTTTGGTTTTCTGTTCTTGTGATAGTTTGCTAAGAATGATGGATTCCAGCTGCATCCATGTCCCTACAAAGGACACAAACTCATCCTTTTTGATGGCTGCATAGTATTCCATGGTGTATATGTGCCACATTTTCTTAATCCAGTCTGTCACTGATGGACATTTGGGTTGATTCCAAGTCTTTGCTATTGTGAATAGTGCTGCAATAAACATACGTGTGCATGTGTCTTTATAGCAGCATGATTTATAATCCTTTGGGTATATACCCAGTAATGGGATGGCTGGGTCATATGGTACTTCTAGTTCTAGATCCTTGAGGAATCGCCATACTGTTTTCCATAATGGTTGAACTAGTTTACAATCCCACCAATAGTGTAAAAGTGTTCCTATTTCTCCACATCCTCTCCAGCACCTGTTGTTTCCTGACTTTTTAATGATTGCCATTCTAACAGGTGTGAGATGGTATCTCATTGTGGTTTTGATTTGCATTTCTCTGATGGCAGGTGATGATGAGCATTTTTTCATGTGTCTGTTGGCTGTATGAATGTCATCTTTGGAGAAATGTCTGTTCATATCCTTTGCCCACTTTTTGATGGAGTTGTTTGTTTTTTTCTTGTAAATTTGTTTGAGTTCTTTGTAGGTTCTGGATATTAGCCCTTTGTCAGATGAGTAGATTGCAAAAATTTTCTCCCATTCTGTAGGTTGCCTGTTCACTCTGATGGTAGTTTCTTTTGCTGTGCAGAAGCTCTTTAGTTTCATTAGATCCCATTTGTCAATTTTGGCTTTTGCTGCTGTTGCTTTTGGTGTTTTAGACATGAAGTCTTTGCCCATGCCTATGTCCTGAATGGTACTACCTAGGTTTTCCTCTAGGATTTTTATGGTATTAGGTCTAACATTTAAGTCTCTAATCCATCTTGAATTAATTTTCGTATAAGGAGTAAGGAAAGGATCCAGTTTCAGCTTTCTACTTATGGCTAGCCAATTTTCCCAGCACCATTTATTAAAAAGGGAATCCTTTCCCCATTTCTTGTTTCTCTCAGGTTTGTCAAAGATCAGATGGCTGTAGATGTGTGGTATTATTTCTGAGGGCTCTGTTCTGTTCCATTGGTCTATATCTCTGTTTTGGTACCAGTACCATGCTGTTTTGGTTACTGTAGCCTTGTAGTATAGTTTGAAGTCAGGTAGCATGATGCCTCCAGCTTTGCTCTTTTGACTTAGGATTGTCTTGGAGATGCGGGCTCTTTTTTGGTTCCATATGAATTTTAAAGCAGTTTTTTTCCAATTCTGTGAAGAAACTCATTGGTAGCTTGATGGGGATGGCATTGAATCTATAAATAACCTTGGGCAGTATGGCCATTTTCACGATATTGATTCTTCCTATCCATGAGCATGGTATGTTCTTCCATTTGTTTGTGTCCTCTTTTATTTCACTGAGCAGTGGTTTGTAGTTCTCCTTGAAAAGGTCCTTTACATCCCTGTCAGTTGGATTCCTAGGTATTTTATTCTCTTTGAAGCAATTGTGAATGGAAGTTCATTCCTGATTTGGCTCTCTGTTTGTCTGTTACTGGTGTATAAGAATGCTTGTGATTTTTGCACATTAATTTTGTATCCAGAGACTTTGCTGAAGTTGCTTATCAGCTTAAGGAGATTTTGGGCTGAGATGATGGGGTTTTCTAAATATACAATCATGTCATCTGCAAAGAGGGACAATTTGACTTCTTCTTTTCCTAACTGAATACCCTTGATTTCTTTCTCTTGCCTGATTGCCCTAGCCAGAACTTCCAACACTACGTTGAATAGGAGTGGTGAGAGAGGGCATCCCTGTCTTGTGCCAGTTTTCAAAGGGAATTTTTTCAGTTTTTGCCCATTCAGTATGATATTGGCTGTGGGTTTGTCATAAATAGCTCTTATTATTTTGAGGTACGTTCCATCAATACCGAATTTATTGAGCATTTTTAGCATGAAGGGCTGTTGAATTTGCAACAAGAGGTTTTAACATATGCATGCCTTTCTGTCTTTATAGAGTTTAGCAACTACTAAGGCCAAAGAATTAACTTCTCTTAGGAATTTTAAAAGTGATATAGGGATGTATTTTAGATAACTTGTCTCACACCAGAGATCTTTTTTATATTATTACTATCATTCTTTGCTCTTTTTCTTTTTCTTTTGAGATTAAGAAGTCTAACCCAACAAGACTGTCTCCACTAGATTTCACTTATACTACTTATAAATAAGGCTGCATATCTCCCTCTCTCTGAGGTCCCACAAAACTGTTAAGTTTCTTGGCCTGGCAGAAAGTGACCTTCCTTACTACATAAAATACAGAGCATAGTAAACCATTAAACTGACACCACTCAATTTTTCTGAGTAGGCTTGGTGGAAATTGTTTCACTGAATAAATATAACTCAATTCCTTTAACTCAATTCCTTTTCATACTTATTGAATAACACATATTCTAAATTTTCTTGTAAAATTGACATAAAGAAAAAATATTTCAGTAGATTAAAATCTCAAACATATACTGTGTGATCAGAGTGTAAATAGATTAAAATAACATCAATAAAGCATCTCCAAAAGCAGTGAATATCCAGAAATGAAACAACTTAATTCTAAACAGCTAATGTGTTAAAGAAGTTACAAAGGATATTTAAAAATACTTAAATTTCAATAATAATGAAAGCACAACTTACCAATTTTGGGGGGAAATATAAATCTATACTTAGAAGAAAATGTATAGCTTTAAAGATGTATATTAAGAAAGAAAAATATTTAAAATCAAGAATACAGGCTTCAATCATTAGAAGCTAAAAAAAGGTAAAAATATTATCAAAATATGTAGAAAGAAAGAATAGATAGGAGTGAAAATAAATTAAATGAAAAAAGAAGACAATATGAATAAAACACTTAAAAAGATGTTTTGTTAAAGTCAGTAGAATTGATAAACCTATATGTAGACTCAGAGAGAAAGAGGGAGAACACAAATTAGCTATATCAGAAATGAGAAAGGGGTCACCACTACATATTGTATAGGTAAGAAGAGAAAAAATACTACATAAATACTTATTCCACAGATAATAGAAATTTTAAAAAAGGAATGTGTATATACAAATACAGGTATATGTATTAGAATTTTACTCCCAAGGATTTGAAAAGTTAGATAAAGTGGAAAAATGCCTTGAAAGAGAAATGTTATCAAATATACCTCAAAAGGAAACAGAAAGTCTTAATAGACTTATATTTAGAAGAACTGAATTTGTAAACAAAAAATTTCTCACAAAGAAAACTTTAAGCCTTGAGGAATTCACATGCAAATTCTATGTAATATTAAATAAAAAACCAATACTAATCTATACAAATTCTTTTAGAAAATAGAAGAACAGATGTTGGCAAGGATGTGAAAAAATAGGAACGCTTCTACACTGTTGGTGGGAGTGTAAATTAGTTCAACCATTGTGGAAGACAGTGTGGCAATTCCTCAAGGATCTAGAACCAAAAATACCATTTGACCCAGCCATCACAAACTCCCTCATGGCCTGTAGGTTTCCATTGAGAACTTGTTTCCAGGTGAACTGGGATTCTTTTATATGTTAGTTGATTCTTTTATCTTGCTGCTTTCAATATCATCTCTTTGTCCTTTACTTTGAGTTTGATTATTGTACACCTTGGGAAAAATCAATGATAAAAATAGATGTGTCGGTTACAAAGCTATAAATATATGTAATTATTTGGAGTTTTATAAATTTTGTCTTTTTGTTTCTTTCTTCCAAAAACTTTATTGTAAGGTGATGGTGCCTCAGATTGGAGGAAATCTAGGCTATCTTGGCTTCTAAATAATTCTGCTAGTATAAAATATCTCACCTAGAGATCTTTTGATAAGTAAATGACTATTTAATTTTAAAAATGTAAGCAAGTTACATGTATTGAAAGCTTCCAGTTTTAGATAGTATACGAGGCTTTATCCGACCAATAATAAACATAATATTTTCTCTGCTTTTGAGGGGCAAACAATATTAGAGGTAGACAAACTAGATATTGTACTAGATTTTGAAATTTATAAAAGGATGTAATAGAGTAAGAAAATGTCTCATATAATTGCATAGAAGAACTAAATTATTCTGCATAATATTTGACAGATGAAATTACATTTTTCATCTGTTTTTGTTTTTAACGATGCATAGGAAAAAATAACCAAGCAGTGGGCAGAAGATAAGAATTTGGGCAGGTATATGGTAAAATGAAACTTCTCTAAAACTTAAATCTTCATTATGAATGGACGATGAATATTACTAACATATGAACATTGAAGAGCTTGTTAGAGCTATATTTTTTTAGGGTTATATACACTATCTTGCTGGGGAGAAACTACTAAAGTTTTAAATGGAAAAGGTGACATGATTATGTCAGAGAGTTAGAGTAATAATTTTGGGCACTTTGCAAAAGTCATTTTTTTTGTTGCTAAAAGCTAAAAAAGCTTTCTGTTGTACGTTAAAGAAAGAGTGGATTGAGAGACTATTGTAATAATCCAGGTGATAAATGGCAAGTTCTTGAAATACAATAATATCCTTGAAGATGCAGGAGAAAGTATAGAATAGAAATCTATTTGGGTAAGTAATAGCTTCTGTACATTTCCGAACAATATTTCTAATGATATTGCTAAAAAACACCAAGACATTACAGTGAATGTTAACGCAAAGAAGAGCAAAATAGTAGGCAACAGGAACAAATGAGTGAAAACAACAAACAAGAAAAGAATATTATGTCAAAGATGGCCAACTAGAAGTCATGGCATTCAGAGGCTCCCAATGAGAAAACCATAATAAGCATGTAAATCTTCACCAGCAACCAAGGTATCCAGGTTCTCTCATCAAAATTGACCGGAAGGCTGCTATGACCCATGGAGAGAAGGAAGAGCAGTGTGATGTGGCAGCCCACCTGAGAGTCACAAGAGGAAGGGGTACCCCCCTACCCCCAGCCAAGGGAGGCAGTAAGTGAGGGTGCTACTAAGCTGGGGAAACTGCTTTTTCCACGGAACCATGCAACCCATGGATCAGAAGATCCCACTCGTGAACCCACGCCACCACCAGGGCGTAGCACCCCAACCCCAGGTGGGTTGCACGGTTCTGTGGAAAAAGTACGGTTTCCCGTGCTGGGTGGCATCCTCACTCACAACCTCCCTTTTCTGGGGGAGGGGGCTTCCCTGCCCTGTGTGCTCTCAGGTGGGCTACTGCACCACACTGTTCTTCCTTCTCTCAGCGGGTCACACCAGCCTCCTAGTCAGTTCTGATGAGAGAACCTGGATATCTTGGTCGCTGGTTAAGGATTCACATGCTTATTATGTTTTTGGTTTTGGTTTTGTTTTTGTTTTCGTTTTTTTTGATGGGAGCCTGCGAACACTGATGCTTCTAGTTGACCATGTTTACTCAACCCTTGAATTATTTTAAGAGAGGGAAAACCCTGTTATTGCCCCAGCCAGTTCCTTGAGAATGGTCTGTGACAGTGAAGCATGAGAGAAAACTAGGGAAGAGCAATGCAGACTCTCTAAGTGGAGGAGGCAAAAATAAAAACTATGTGAGCAGAACTGTAAAAGAGAGTACTGGCAAAGACAGAACGACATGGAAAAAGGGCTCTGGAGATTTGGAAAGGGCTCCCTTAAGTATTTAGCTGAGTATAATTAGTTTATGAGTATTCAAAATCTAAAAGAAGTCAGGGAAAGCTATTGAAAAGTTTTAAAGTTAACCATGCCCATCTGCCCCACAGAGCTGGGATCAGTGTCTGTTAACTTCAGGCTAACAGGACAACAACATGATTCTCAGAGAATGTGATCAAGTGCAAAGAAGGGTACTGCTGCCGATGTGGAAGAGAATTAGCTTTACAAGGAATACCGTTCCAGGCACACCTAACAAAACCAAACTCTGGTCAAGTAAGTGATTCCATCCCCAAACAAAACTCAAGAATAGTTATAAACAAAAATATCCAGCAATCCTCAAGGTAAAATTCAGTGTTTGGCATCCAGTTAAAATTATCAAGGATGCAAAGAAGTAGAAAATACAACTCATAACTAATAGAAATATCATTCAGTTGAAATTGGCTTAGAATGGCACATATATTAGAATTAGCATATCAGTACATTAAAAGATTTATGATAACTGAATTCCATATGTTAAAGAAGTAAAATACAAATATAAAATATACAATAAGAAACAAAACTTCTAGAGCTAATATTTTTGTGCTGTTTAAGTCATTAAGTTTGTTGTAATTTGCTGCAGCGACAATACGAAACAAATACACCCCACCTTCTCATTGCAATTTAGGGTAGATTTCTCCACTATTTGTTTAATTTCATCTCTTTGTACATGCTTCTATCAGAGATTAAAAACATTTTTGTGTCAGTTTTATCCAATTGAATAAACACACACAGGGTATTTTGCTGTATTTTGATCTCTTGAGTAGATTACAAGCTTCTTTAGTTCAAGACTTATGTCTTTCATCTCTATAAACATAGTTACTTTATCTACTTATGCAGTTGGAATTAAATTGCAGCTGAATAACAGATATATGAATTTCTCAAGCCCTCCAACCTGGAAGTTACCTTTCATTCTTCCCTGTCCTTTATTCACTACAACTCATCATCAAATTTATTTCTCTACCATTGAAAAAAAAAACCCTAGAATATGAAAATTTTTAGTTTCTTCACCACTATCACTCTGTTCCAAATCACTATGATCCCTAATTGGACCTCATAACTTGCCAAAACTATTGCAATATCCTCATGATTAGTTTTCTTAACTATCTTCTTACCTCTTTATTGGTTTATTCTTAATCTACTACTCTCAACCCAGAGTACTTTTGTTTAAAAAATTCTGATTATTACATTCCTCTGTTCCAATGCCTCCAATGCTTAAAGTGTCACTTATAATAAAATCAAAAGTCCTTTTGATATATCAGTTGCTACATGATTTAGCCCAGTGATATTTTGATGAACGCATCATCTCCCTTATTCCACTGGATCACTTTGTCTTGCTATCCTGGTCTTGTAAAACCAGCATAATTGTCTCATAGAACTGATGTTTACGGCTTCTTTTGATGACACAAAACAATTGACCCTCCCAGTCTTGAAACTTGAGAAACTCAAATTTGTTTTATCTCAGTTTCTTTCTCAGGAAACCAACCATCAGTCATCCCAGATAGTATCAAGGAACTGAAACTTAGCAGATCACCACATTTGGACAATGAGATGCCATACTCTTCACCCATCATGATTGCCTATTCAACCTCCTGCTTCCTATTGACCACCTCCACTTCCTTACCGCTCCAAAATTCCTGTGTTTTCACATATAGTTACATTTCTTCCTTGCTATATAAACCCCTACATTTAGTAGGTTGAGGAGATGGAATTGAGACTGACTTCCCACTTTCTCAGCTGAGGGACCCAAATAAAGCCTTCTTCCTTGGAAATATTTGTTTTAGTGATTGGCTTTCTCTGTGGTAAGCAACAGGACTTAGACTTTACCCTGGTGTTTCAGTAACACTTGCTATGCAAACAGTTAAGGCACTCTGAGATCCTTAGCACTAAAACTGCCTATTCCTGGAATGCTTTTGCCCATTGTATGCTTTATTCACCTCCTCTTACTTCACTTAAGTCTCTGCTCAACTGTGCCTAATATAATTGTTCCTCTGCGACCACACTATATGTACTCACACATTCCACTTAAATGTATCCATCTTCTACGGATTTATTTTTCTTCCCAACACTTATCGTGACATGATACTTTATATATTTATTTGTATCCTGTGTTTCTTCTCATTATAACATAAGGTCCATGAATGGAGACACATAGTCTACTGTTTTATATACAAGCGCACCCCCTATACCTAAGCTAGTTTTTTAGAAGTGCTTAATAAATGTTTGTTGAATAAAGAAGTAAATTACATTGTACAAAAGCATTTAGAATTACTAAATGCCATCTTATATTGTTGAGTGGAAAAAGCAGACCTTTCAAAAATATTTTTGTGCTATATGTTTATAAATATTTACATCAACCAGAACATGCATCACATTTTTATATAGTTGTTTCCAGTTTCAGATGCAATGTTTCCAGTTTCAGATGCAAAGATGTGTTATATTTGTGTATTGATATTTTATAATTACAAGGTATTAATATAATTGTGTAACTAAAAAGCCTATTAAAGTATGACAAATATAAAATTATAGTGGTCTAATATTTCTGTACATATTCATTATTACTTATAACAAAAATAACCACTTATATACAAAATGTTAACATTAGCATTGTCTTAAAAAACTTTGAAATTGTTTTAATATATTTGATAGTCTCTGTGCATTAAAATAAAAATTAAAGAACAGGGATAAAGTATGACTTCATATGGTATGGACTTGCTTTTTACACTTTGTCATTATATATATAAGCATATTATTATGCAGTACTTGTTGCTAATAGTAGCATGTATACTTTGTTGGAAAAATACTGCCATGGAGGTATTATCCTGAACTGTGCCTAATTTTATCATCTAAATAATCTAAAAACGTATAGCTGAAATTTCAAATTAGTCAATAATAACACATCTAGGGAGATGTCAAAAATGCAAATATAATATTATTCTGAGTATACAGATAGGTAAATGAATCAAGTAAAATAAATCTTTTGTTACTTGTATCTAAATTATTTCAAAGAATCATACACTGTACTCATGAAGACAAAAAGAATCACTTCCCATGTAGTTTTAAACATACCATATGCTTAATATAAATATTGGTAAAAACCGAACATGAGACATGTCCTATAGGCATACTTAGTAAACTGCATATGCTGCCATCAAGGCAGGTGAAACCTCCCTTGCTGTCAAATTAATTTCAGGTATTAAATGTTGTTAATGACTCTAGCAGTCTTGACTGATCTAAAATTGGACTGCTTTTAGATTTAAATTTGTGCCACTGTTTTCTTTGTAGTGTGATACCCTATTATTAACATGAAGTTTCCATAAACACAATTTTGTGTCATCTGATTACTGAAGACACCACTATCTACAAGGTCACACTCTAGTGGAAATGAAAGTAATTATGGAGCTGTGTAATATGATAATTTATCTTTTGGTCAAAGAGGACAAATGTAGAACAGCTGGATTTTCTGTTTTAAAATTCCCATCAGTCAATTATAGTACATTGATCTGAAAACAGATGGCACTGCAGTCAAGCAACATTATCCAGCATTGAGAATTAACATGCAGGAATTTTATTAATAAAAAGTGTTCACTTCATAAAATATATTCTGTATGACATTTACCATTGATATATTACATAATTAAATGGCTTTTTATCTCTTAATAAAATTAACCTGATTTTCTATTATTGAGTGATATGGCATTTTATTAACTAATTCTCTATACTTAGTGGCTACTTTCCCTGGAGAGAAACAATGGCCAAGTCCTCAGTGGCCTTTTTTTGACCAGATGGAAATGAAATGGCAAGGTTTTTAAAAATGAATACTGAAACATCTGTTCTCAGTATTGTTCTGCTCTCAATAATTCAGCTTGTTAGTAGGTGAGGTTCCCCTATCTATGAGATATCTCCCATAGTTAAGTACAGACTTCCAGGATTACATTTTGTAGAAATAAAAGAAATAATTGGTAGCTCTCTTACGGAAAATATATAGATTTATTTTACAAAATGTTCACACCACACTATAGATGTTCATTTAATGCATCTCTTTATATTAAAATAAAATAAATCATTTGAATTCCAACCAAATGTGAATGCCAACATTTAGCATATTGCATTCATCGCAAGCAAATTAATTCTAAAATTGATATGCATCACAGCAGAACCTAAGAAAGCAGGTATACTGATTCTACTACTTAGCAACTACGTTCAATGTAAGAAAATACTCACATATTGAGATAAATATCATTAAGAAAGGAATACTAGCAAAACACGACTCTTTTTTTTTTTTTTTTTTTTGAGACGGAGTCTCGCTCTGTCGCCCAGGCTGGAGTGCAGTGGCGCGATCTCGGCTCACTGCAAGCTCCGCCTCCCGGGTTCACGCCATTCTCCTGCCTCAGCCTCCCGAGTAGCTGGGACTACAGGCGCCCACAACCGCGCCCGGCTAATTTTTTGTATTTTTAGTAGAGACGGGGTTTCACCTGACCTTGTGATCCGCCCGCCTCGGCCTCCCAAAGTGCTGGGATTACAGGCGTGAGCCACCGCGCCCGGCCAAAACACGACTCTTATAAGAAATATAACTCTCAATATTTCAGTGACATAGGTACAAATAAATCAGAAAAACAAAACAAAAACATTTTAAGGAATACTGAAGGATTTCTAGTTCTAGCAAGACAAATTGTTCCTTCCATGTGTCTCCCATGCATAACTAAAACACCCTGGACATAATCAACAAACAAGTATAGGAAGACTATGATGGACTGTAGGAAGAAGGAAGTTAACCTGGGGGCTTCTGAACTTGATGAATGATACAATAGTGAGATCCTTATTGCTTCCCATATATCCCATTAGTATATTTCAGAGCACCTACAACATACTAATAATACTTCTAGATGGTTACAGAGAAGAATATTTTCCTAAGTAGGGTAGACAAAGACTGCTTTCCAAATAGACCACAAAGAAAGTTATTTTTAAAAAATAAATAAAATTTTAAGTAATCAAGAATTAGCATGGAGAATGAAGGGGCTACCTACAAACTTTGAAAAGACATTCATACATCATGCAAGGCATAAATAACATATTCTGAAAAAAATGTATATACAAATATGTTTTTTAAAAATATGTATCTACAGGCCGGACGCGGTGCCTCACGCCTGTAATCCCAGCACTTTGGGAGGCCGAGGTGGGCGGATCATGATGTCAGGAGGAGATCGAAAGCATCCTGGCGGACACGGTGAAACCCCGTCTCTACTGAAAATGCAAAAAAATTAGCCGGACGCGGTGGCGGGCACCTGTAGTCCCAGCTGCTAGGGAGGCTGAGGCAGGAGAATGGCATTAACCCAGGAGGCAGAGCTTGCAGTGAGCAGAGATCGCGCCACTGCACTCCAGCCTGGGCGACAGAGCCAGACTCCGTCTAAAAAAAAAAAAAAAATTAAAAAAAATTAAAAAAAACCAGTATATACACTTTTTAAAAAATGTATAAAAAACAGAGTAAAACTTTGAATAGGTATGTCACAAAAGAAAATATTCAAATAACTAATAAATATATGAAAGGGTGTTCAATCTCATGATACAGAAATGCAAATTAAAACAATGAAATACCACCACATACCCTCCAGAATGATGGATGCAGAGCTGTCACGTTGAAAGTAGTTTTATTGGACTGAACTACATATTTAAATAATAATAAATTGGTTTTTACATGTTATCACTTTTTATCATTATTTATGCCCCAAAATGGGGTTTTAATGAGTTGTGATACAACAGACTTTACTATAGCTAAAAAGAAAAACTTTATTTTGAATTAAACACTTGGTAGAAGTCTTTAAAAACACCAGTATTTTCTTTTCCTAAGGAAATTGCAACTGAATATCTGGAGCTTTCAATTAATAATATAATTTCAAATAATAGAAAATTGATATTACAGATGAATTGTACTGAACTAAAAGTACCAATTGCCTAGTAGGTCTCACTGAACTTTTTTTATGAAGGATGCCATATATAATTACATTTCACAGTCAAAGGAAAAACCCTTTTAAATGCTTGTATTAGCATGATAACTATACATTTTCAAATAGAATACAGTATCAAGCTTTCTAATAACATTTCTGTTTTTCCCACTCAGAATGGCATTGTCAAATTGTAGTTAATGACCCATTTTGAATCCCCGAAATTATAGAGTGAATGATGTGAGTTAATGTGCTCCATTACCTTTTTAACATTTCTTAAGTAGTTTTTCTAAGTTTTTTAAAGAGAAAATACGTTTCAGTCACATTAAAACTTATGTTCAACTTTTCCACATATGAAGAGTTATTTTCTAACTTTATTTTTTATAATAGATTTAGAAGCACAAATAAAGCAATATCCATAAACATATCACTGGATTTCATTCAGGCAAGTGAATTACTTTTAAGAAAAAAATCAAAATAACACATTTCAGAACCAGAATGTTTTATGACAGGAAGTAACATTGGTTTCAAATAGAGATTTTCCCCTGCATTATCCACTCTATTTAACTAAGCAGTATGATTATAATATGACAACACTTTTTTTTTGTCATAGTGACTTCTATTTCCTATAAGTAGGTCTTTCTGTATCTTCTGAACATTATCTGCAACTTGACACAATGATGAAATCATGGGCACTAATTTATATTTAAAGGGAATGCCTTACAGGATAGAAGTTGGCCATATTGTACTTAACTAATAGGAAGTTCTTCATGGAAGTTTCTTCCTGGACGTGCAATGGCAGCTTGTGCGTATAAATTTTAAGAATTACAGCATGATGCCCATATGTATGGGAGGAAGAAGACATTGTTTAATAAATAATAAGTGGAACAGAATATTTTCATCAAGCATTTACAGTTGTAACAGCCACATAATCAGCATAATTATTTTAACCTCTAGGGTCATGGGGAATATACCTATGGTATTCTTTTTCTTTTGTTCAGTAAGTGCTTATTGTCTGCAGTTGCCAAGGACTGAGCTAGGCATTTATATTTACGTGAAGTGATTAAAAAATAAAATATTTTTCAAAGTCTGTAGGTAGAGTTTTAAAATCATGATTTATTACAACTCTTGTTTCCTTTTCTTCTGTAGATTTAAACTGTGAATTGTCTCTTAATGTGAATTGAGTAGAAAACTTTTCTGAACTGCTTAAAGAGATTGAGTTATAGAATATTTTGTGGTTATTGTAAGATGGTGGATTAAAGAAATCTAAATATTTACCTGCCATAAATATTTAGAAATCCTACATAATACCTAACAAATCTATTTTAAATTCAAATCTGCTTTGACCTTAAAGAAAAGTAAGTTTCTAGTTCCAGAAATAATGTGAAAACTGAGACCTACTCAGAAAAGCTGATAAGTTTATCCTGTCATGCCCCAGGTGTCAGGGGATAAGAATACACATTAGAAGGGGATTACATACCCCCAAGACCCAGGAGATTAGTTCTTGTGCCCATCTAGGACATAAGGTAGAAAATAAGATCACTGAATATAAACCAGGAACCCCAAGTGTCTATAAACCTTGAAAAGTAGGTAGACAGTAAGTGCATGGAAACCGTAAGCTGCACTGTACCTGCATAGGCTCTAGGTGAGAACAAGAAAAAGCAGTCTTCTCAGAAAACTCAAAATTTCTGCTCAGCCTTTACTTCTTCAAGTTTGGCCTCGACATGCTTTAAGCACATATAGGCCATGAAATTAACATAAAAATGGTCATTGGCTTTTGAACTCCTAAGATGTCTCATGAAATTAAACCACAATCTACTACGGAGATACACTCCAACTCTCAACCCACACCATCACAGGTTTCTCCCAGATAAAATTTAATAGAAGGACTTCATAAGACAATATTGCAAACATCTAAGATAACAAGGCCACATGAGCAAGAGACATCAGAAACAACTAAGAGTATAATTTTACTTTCAAGTATTGTTATTCTTATATTAATCATTGAGCAATCTGCTAGGAATAACAATATGAATATTTTAAGTACATACATATTAAATAAAGACTTGCAATCAATGAAAAATAAGCAAAGGTATCTGTGAAAGTGAACAAGCATGTTCTGAAACACCTTTCTAAACTTTATATGCTCAAGCTGCCATTGCACTTCTAGGAAGAAACTGCCATGAAGAACTTCATATTAGTTAAGAACAATATGCCCAACTTCCATACTGTAAGGCATTTTTTAAAATATAAATTAGTGCCCATGATTTCGTAATTTTGTCAAGTTTCAGACAATATTGGGAAGACAAAGAAAGACCTACTCATAGGAAATAGAAGTCACTATGACAAAAAAGAAGTCTTGTCTTATTATAGTAGTAATACTCAGTTAAGTTGAGTGGATAACAGAGGGGAGAATCTCAAATGGGACATGAAAAATTTAAGTAAAAAGACAAAAATAGATTAAGGAAAAGATTCAAAAATAAATACTGAATTAAAATACATCTCAAATTACTTTCCAGAATAAAACCGTGAGATAAAGTGATGGAAGATATAAAAATACAGGTTAACAGAAATAGTGGTTAGAATGATAAAATTCTGCTATAGGTGGAATATAGTTTGTTTGTCTCTATCAAATCTCATGTAGAAATTTGGCTTCCTTAGTGTTGAAAGTGGATTTTAATGGAAGGTGTTTAGATCCTGAGGGGACATCCCACATTAATAGAATAAAGCCCTCCCTGAAATAGGGGAAAGGGTCAGTGTGTTCTCACTCTGTCAGTTCCCATGACAGCAGGTTGTTAAAAAGAAACTAGCATATCTTCTCTCTCTGTCTCGCTTCCTCTCTCACTATGTTATCTCTGTACACACTGAATACCCTTTTCCTTCTGCCACAAATGGAAGAAGCCTGAGGCTCTCACCAGATGCAAATGTACAAACTTGAACTTCCCATCCATTTGAAATTATTTGCCAAATAAACCTTTTTTTAAAATGAATTGCCCAGCCTCAGGTGTTCCTTTATAGCATCACAAAATGAAATAAGACAAATCCAAATATATATATTTGATATGTCTTAGTTCAAAAAATATATAGTTATGTATATTAAATTTATTTAACGAAGTAGTTACAGTTTTAGTAAAAAAAAAAAGAACAAAATATTCAGATATAATGACATAGCATTTACCAGAATTGAAGACTTTGCAATGTAAAAAAGCATAACAAGCTACAAGCAGAATGAATTAATAAAAGTCAACATCTGAACGTACTGTTGTGGGACTTTTCCTCAGTTCAGCTAAAGACGGGGTTATTATCAGAGGGACACGAAAGATTAGGCTTGCAGACAATGTGAAGGGTGAGTAAGGCAGGTTTTTATTGGGTAAAAAGGGAAAGAAAGGGGAACAGAGACCGTCCAAAAAGCCAGGTCCCTGCTGGTGTGCTTCCCACTTCACAGTTTGAATCCCAGGTAGCACCTAGAAAGAGGAGGGTCCAGGCTCCTCCCCGCTGCAAACGGTGCAAATTTCTGTGGCTCCACCCCAGTGCACATTCCTCCCAGTGCGCAGGCTAGTTGGAGTTTCTCTGGGGATCCCCTTTCACCTGGCTATCTCATTGCCCTTCTGTAAAGAAGTATATCTAAATGCCCTTAGAATAAGGATAAGTACAAAGACAAATCTTAACTGCTTCCTGCTGACAGGGGGCGCTGTTTTGGGGAAAATAACATTCAGAGCTTCCTCAGAGATCTTTCTAAGGGTACACAGTAGAAGGGGCTATCATCAGAGGCTTTGGTTGCATGACCATTTGGCATTTGATGGCCTGAAGGCAAGAAAAGACAAACGAGGTTATTAGAAAACATGTTATCAAAATGAAACAAGGGAACATGTAAGGACAGCTCAAAAATCTGGAGTCCTTTTACCAGTTTGCAGAGAGAGAGGGAGGCCAAAAGCCTGACTGGTAAAAACAAAACAAAACAAACAAAAAAAAAAACTTTACCCTTTTGGCAGCATGTTGGGCTTCTGGATTTCCTTCGCTGACCCTAATCTTAAGCCAACCAGTTTAACGTTTGGGAAATTAGCTCTTTCCAGTTTGGAGGAGGCATCCGAGGGGAGTGTCCTGTAGTACAGAGACACAATTACCTATCTGTGAAGAGAGAACAGAGGAAGAGAAAGGAAAAATGAGACTGGCCTCATACCTTTGTCTACACAGTCCCTATACAGGGCTCTGATCTGTGGTCAGTAAAGAATGTCACTTTTCAACAAGCTCCAAGTTTATCTTGGGACCTTAAGAGGAGAGAATCACCTAACTCATAGGTATTTGAGGTTACAAACCCATGGCTGGGCTCGCCTTGTAGAACAGAATTCCATGAAAGCCAATCCAAAAGGCCTATATAGAAATAGTTACTCTATTTCTTGCTGCACTTTATGCAAATAATCAAGCCAAGTATAAAATTAAAGTCTATTTTGCAAACAACTTGGTCCTATTATGATTTGTTATTTTAATAAACATAAGGACTGGAGAAAGAGAAATTATATTTCAAACCTTATCATACATTTGTCATTAAATTCTACATGGATTACTTGTTTTTAAGTTTTCTCCTACAATTTAGGCTAATCCTGCTGGTTCCTGTGAACCAACCAGCAGTCTCCGGCTGCAGCTCAGAAAGAACAAAAGGGATGGGTAATGTAGAAATCTGGATCAATATTCTCGTTTTGAGCAATTATTCTGCAAATCCTCCCAGGTGATGGGAATCAGCGAGCCATGGAGACCAACATCGACCTTCCTGACCCTCAGGAGTGATGGGGTGAAGGCATGGTTTCCCCTACCCTCAGAAGTCCAAGGATGAAAAGACTTAGAAGCAAGAGGGAAAAATATTGCTTGGTTTGCAGCTCAGTCACTGCTTCTCGACCCTATGTTGCAACATTTTCTAAAATATTGCAGGACATTTTCTTAGTTCAGCTAAAGATGGGGTCCTTATCACAGGGCCACAAAAAATTAGATTCACAGACAATTTGAAAGGTAAGGCAGGTTTTTATTGGGTGAAAGGGAAAAAAAGGGAAGTAGGGATCCTTCATAAAGCCAGAGTCACTGCTGGTGAGCTTCCTGCCTCAAAGTTTGAATCCCAGATACCACCGAGGAAGAGGAGGGACCAGGCTTCACCCCACTGCAAATGGAACAAACTTCCACGGCATCACCCCAGTTTGCACTCTTAGTGCACAGGCTGGTTGGAGTTTCCCTGGGGACCCTGGCTGTATCAATGTCTTAGTGAAATTTTAGAGTACTAAAAATAAAGATCTTACAAACAATCATAGGTATGAAATAAAAATTAGGTATATGACAAAGTTTCCACGAGCAACTAGAATCCAACTGGATATCTTTAAAGCTCTAGGGGAAAAAAAAGACAAAAATAAATTTTTTTTCTATCAAAATATGTTTATCACTGGTAACTTTCCAATTAAAAAATGTACATGTACTTTAAAAAGTAGAGAATTGGATATAGAGGGAGGAGACTAAAGAAATTCCTAGAGTGTGGAGTGTATAAAGCAATAATAAATATAAAAACATAAAAATTAACACAATGAAAACATTGTATAGCAGCAACATGTAAAATGTTTATCAATGTTCTGATATTGTAAAATGTTTATCAGCTCTAATATTGTTTGGGATGAGGCTATATCTCCTGATTATCTTTATAATTTAAAATTAAGTATATATAAGGAAAATTTAAGAGCAAGCTTTAGTAGAAGAGAAAAAATGTGTAGCTTTAGATCACTAGAATTTAAAATGTCTATCCAATAGAAAACTAAAAATCAGTAACATAGAAGCCAAGAAAAAACATTATGGACCATTTCTGATAGCAAGAATACAGTATATATATCCCTCAAATCCCTGAAAAGAGGGATGGAGACAGAGACAATCAGCATAGCACAGAAAATCCTACCAGCAACATCCTCATTGAAACTTGGTAACAAGACAACTCAACTTATTATATATATTCAGGCAACTCTAGAGTACATCAAGACTAGCCTATATATTGCCACAGCATCAATATTAATATGAAACCATAAAGTGTTAATGGTACAGGATCTTATGAATCACAGAAACCAGAAACCAACAACAAATACCCATAAAAGTCATGCCACCACACTTTGTGAGAATCTGGATAAGTAAACCTGAGAACAACGAGTGAAATTACAAGAATTCTTCTTAGGCTCTAAGTTGTGGATGATTGCAATAAGACCACCACAGTAACCACTATGGGGCCTCAACACATATATACGGTTGGGAAGAACAGTTGTGAGAGACTTTAGAACGTTTTATCGTTATTTAAAAGCTGTAAAAACAAACAAAATAAAGCAGGACAAACCCGACTAACTGTATGAAGCAAATGACTTTTGTCTATAGTCTATTTAACTTCCAAGGTAGAAAAAGTTTTATTACCAATTTTATTTTCTATATCATTGGAACATATTAATTTTCATATGTTTTTATCTTCTTTTTGAATATAGAGCAATTGCTCTTTCTCTATATATATATATTTCATATAATATATATACACAAACATATATAATTCCCTAGTATACCAAACATCCATTTACCAAAAAGCATACTATTCTTCAATTTTTTTTTCTTTTGTCAAAGAGGACTTATAGTTCTGTATGATCCTACAATGTTAGTAAATTGCACCATTTGGCAGTGGTTGCCAAGCAGATTCTATATTCTTGATGTGCTGGAATGTTTTGTTCATTTTAAGTGAAACTATTTCCTATTTTAGTTCTAAAATGTCCCCAGAGACTAAGCGCAGTGAGTCACGACTGTAATTCCAGTACTTTGGGAGGTAGAGGCGGGCGGATCACCTGAGATCGGGAGTTCAAGACCAGTCTGACCAACATGGAGAAACCCCAATCTCTACTAAAAATACAAAAAATTAGCCAGGTGTGGTGGCACACACCTGTAATCCCAGCTACTTGGGAGGCTAGGGCAGGAGAATTGCTTGAACCCAGGAGGTGGAGGGTATAGTGAGCCTAGATTGTGCCATTGCACTCCAGCCTGGGCAACAGAGCAAGAGTCTGTCTCAAAAACAAACAATCAAAAAATGTCCCTAGGTGACAATAATATAAGCAAAATTTTAAGGAAAAAAATACCCTTCTTTTTGTAGAAGTCACAATGATTACATATTATAGTACAAAATGATGTTGTATGATGCACTAGTGGTGTTAAACATCCCTTGACATTTAAGTTGTATTCACACAGGGCTAGTCAATCAAATAAGAACCCAGAACTCATTCTCCTTTCTCCTGAGCTCTGCAAAAATAAGAGTTTTACCCATCTCACAAATAACAATGGAAGAAGAAAAATCTGTTATCATTGTTTGGTCATTAAAATTTTCCTTCCTAATTAATGACCAAAAGCAGGAGAAAAAATAACTCCTTTAGAAAAAGTTAAAAGTGTTGTATGGAAAAGTACTTCTAATGCCCATAAGACAATAGAGAACAATTTAGATCATTAAAAAAACAATAAATGAAAGCTATTTATTTAGATTAAAAATATAGTATAAGTGTAGACAGGGTCAATGTTCTTTTTTAAATTAAATATGTAATGTGATAAAAGGGTCTTTGCCAAAGGATCTTTGTACACTAAAAGGCTCACCTTTGTAATTCCAATCTTCAGAATTCTTTGAACTGTAACTGCTGCTAACCTGATCCTGGAAGTTGAAGTGAGTAAGGTTATACTTTCTTTATAAATTATGTTATCTGGATTTTGATCCTTTATTTCTAATTAGACAAAGATAAATAACAATTTTCTCTTATTCCTTTGATGCCAGGATCGTGCATTGTTCTATTCCCTTTAGTATTATAGGCCCACAAAGTAACAATGTAAGTGAATAGTGCTTTTCTAGCCCCAAACTTTGCTTGTGTCTTCTTTCTGTGTTGGCCAAGCTACTTAGAATTAAAAAAGAACAAAGAAGCATGGGTGACTTACAGTAATAGAATTAAAATATATTAATTACAAGTAGGAATGAATGTCAAGAGAAATTATTTGCAGTAGTCTAATTTTTCGGGTTCACAAATTTCTTAACTTCCCTTAGGATCGCAAACATTATATGAGTAATGTGTCCATATGTTTGTTTCTTATAAACTTATTTTTTGTTAAGGAGATTTATGGGTTCATATAGTTTTTATAACATTTATTATGGTTCCAGTTTTAGAGAATCTCTCAAAGGAAGCTGTGCAATAAAATTGTCCATTACAAATACTTCATTAAATCTTTTTATTTTATAATTTATCATACCATGAGAAAGATATGTCAAAATATATATTTAAAAATAAATGTTCTAAATATTAATTCTTAATTATTAAATCTCATAATTTTTATTTTTGCATATATCTTTTTATAGAGATGTAATCAGAGTGCATGTATGATATGTTTGCTATTTTTTTCATAGATTTAGGCTTTTTCTAAAAACATTTTAAATTGTTGCATAATTTTGTTATTTAATGAGTGCTTAGTTGTTCATTGGTTCTTGATCAAATAAAGAGTATTTCTTTTGTGAGTCTGTATATTTATTTTCCTCCTATTCAGGTATCAGCAGAGCCCCATTTATTGTAATAATAAAAGATGACATATGTAAGTATTAATAAAATGAGCACGTAGGCATTACCATAAATTTATGCTCATTCATGGACTTTGAATATGCATGTGCTCAGATTTTTTTTTTTTTTTTTTTTTTTTTTTTTGCCAAAAGTAGAAAATAAAAGTGTATATTGGGTGCTCACTATATTTGACAAACTAACTTTTGAGGAAGAAAGAGAGAGAGATGACCAGGACCCATTCCAAAAGAAGCTTATAGTCTAGTCAGGGTACAAGGAATACACAATTAATTTAATACAGTGTAAAACATATATCGACTAGTATTTGTACTCATAGTTATCCTTGAAGAAAATTCAACAAGTTATGTATTTCTTGAACATAAATAAGGAGAGAAAGATGGATTAGTATGAGATGAGGTTGGAGAATCAAACCATAGAAGGGCAAGTCAGGATATGCTAGAATCTTATCATTTATTCTGTAAGAGATGAAAAGTATGTAAGTTATGATAATAAGAGAGAGAAAGACTGAATTTGTTTATGTCACTCTCTTCACAAAATGTGCATTATTTTACTGATCTATAATATAGTAGCATAATAAAATATGTATACACTATATAAAAATATAGAGTGTCAGAGAGCTCAATATATTTTTACCAGTGAGGTGAAGATTGAACACGAAGGTATGCAATTAATTAAGTTTGGAGACTACATATTGATTTAGAAGAAGAATTTGAGAAATAGAGATGAAAGAAGGCAGTTATGAGGGTATGGCAAGAATCTGGAGATAATTACAGACTAAACTAAAAGAAAAAAAACGATCACCAGTTGAGTCATCCTGTAGGTCATCCTATGAGGCCTTGGACTCCAGGATCTGTCCTAGATGTCCCTAGCTATGATATAACTTATGACATCTGGTGATTGAGCATCATGTCATGGTCCCTCTGCATTCATGCATTAAACATCATCGCAGCTCTCCATGACTTCAGGTTATTTAGACAATGCATTTTGTGTTCTGCTGTCTCCAAGTCTGTCAGCCCACATAGAGACAGTGTTGTTGCTGCCTTTCTGTGCCCTATGGGCCAGCAGAAATCTGGAGAACTGCCTAGCCCTTTGTTCCTATCAAGTTCATAATGTTGCCACAAGGTTGCAGACAGTAAGCAGGAACAAGTTCTCTCTTCTTATATGTAAATATTTATTTGAAGGTTTTTGTCACTTCCCAGGTTTTGATCTGAGAGGAATGAGGGTGAAATTATCTGAGGGGAGCTCTCTTTAGTACAAGGATGAAGGATGGGTAGAGAAGGAATTGTCAACTGGCAGAGAAAAAGAAAGAAAAGAGAAAGTAATAAAGAAAAAAAGAAAGCATCTAGTGCTCATTTTCAGGGACTCACAATTTCTTAAGTTGGATTCCAATTTCAACTTTAGAAAAACCTGTGACATGTGTGACCTGTGGCCTGTGGCAGTTGTGTCATTGCAGTAACCATAATCATGCAACAAATGACCTTTTAGCCTTTCCATAAACCTTTATGGAGAAATGAAAGTATTCGCTCTAATTTGATAAACAAAGACAATGCTGCACTGTCCAATAACCCAATGAAATCAGAGTCCATCACAAATTTCTCCATCATTGGAAGATTGAACTTGTCAAAATCTTTCAGTAGGTCACAGGGTCCATAATACATCCATAACAGAACCAATTGTTTTATTTCTCAATTTTTCTTTCCTGGTAGTAGTTTTTTAAGGATTTCAAGATGTCATTTGACCATAAGGCCAAAGATATCAAGAGTGTTGTTACTTTTTTTCTGAGTTGTAGATGGTGCATTGGCATTTATATGTTTTAAAATAGAGCTCATCTTGCAATGCACATTTTCTATGAAGTAACAGCAGTAATCAAAGTGCAGTAAAGAAGAGTAGGTTTATTTAGTTAGTGGTAGTATACCTATAGCTTTGAGAAAATATTTCTAAAGTCTATCGGTTACTAATCATTTTCAAAATTGCTTCACACTATAATAATTTCACCAAGCTTAATTATTAATATTAAATTATTTCTAAAAAAGGGAAGTAGAATGGGAAAAATACATTTTTATATTACATTTTTAAGGTATTCTCAATATTTATTATATCCTAAGACAGAAATACCATTAGAGGAGGTTTTGGAAACACAATAATTTATAATTCCCAATCTCTTTTGAAATTTATGCAAAATCAACAATATGATAACTAAGGATTAGCTAGTAAGCTATTTGTTGATTTAACAAATATTTATTGAATGATACTGCATACTCAGCTCTGTTTTCTGGTGCTAAAATACTGCAGCAAATATAGTAGATAAAGTTCTGCCCTCGGTTGTTTAGACAGACAATGATTTGATCAGAGAGTGATATGTTAAACTTTCAAGTTAAAGCTAATGTGAATCACATTGCCTACGATGGGCAGGTTGAAATCATCGGAGCTCTCAACCAATACACAATAATGATATAAAGTATAATTATTCCAAATTGACAATTGAAGAAACTGAGGTACAAATAGATTAAAAATATTACAAGGTTTGTATGTAACTGAGTCAGGGTTAAAACCTTCTTTCTTTCTGTAAGGCTCATGCTCCTTCTCTTAAATGATCCTCATGACTCTATGCTCCAAAATTATGATTTTCTTTAAAAAGTCTAGCTGCCTATTGGATGTGGCAGCTATTTCTGTGTTGTTTTAGGTTGAGGCCTTTGTAAGTGGCCTGTAAAACAAATAAAACTGGTTAGCATTTTTCAGTAGCTATTAGAATTGTCTGTGCAAGATGTTTTGTTAAAAAATACCATAAATTGCAAGAAATGAAACTTCTTTCTCTTTTTGGTCTTTCATTATTACTAAATAACACTCTCATCTGGATGCCAGAAAGAAAACAGGCTAAAAAAATAATAGACTGGCCTCCGGAACGTCATTTGTTTCAGCAAAGGAGTTAAATAGGTGTACCTCCATGATCAAACTACGTCACATCTTAGAATGAGAGTTTGATCAACTACCAGAGTGAATGGTCCCTGGTAAAAACTAAAACTATCTCCTTCCACCAAGCATTGTAAGTGATTTTAATAACCTACTTTATGGAATATTAGTGGATATCTGATTCTATTCTATGAAGTTTACAAAGAAAAGAAAGTTTAACTTCTTTCCTTTTCTTAAACCTCTTTATGAGTCAGATTTTATAAAAATGAGAAAAACATTGCTAACAAGAAGTATGAACATAAGTGATACTGATTGTAGATGAGCAGTGATGACTGAAATATAATTCTGATCCTGTATTCACCATATGTTATATTGCAATGTAACAGCTATAACAGCACATAGAATTTGTAGTAAATAAATGACATATAAGGTAAGTAAATTCAGTAGTTCTATATGATGGCCAAGTTCACTAATAAATAATCTAACCTAATAATAACTAGGTTAAGAAAGCAAATAAACAATGAAAAAAACCAGCCTACCCTGAATACATATGCTATCACCTTCTATCTGCTGCATTTTATAGTAAACAGTCATAGAAAATATGTTTAGAAAAAGCCTGTTAAAAATAACATTTGAATGGTAAGAAAAACAAATAAATATAACATGTTTCAATTTACCTAAACTCAATCTCATTTTTGGATTTTTAAAAAATAGGCTGGACTATAGCATAGACATATGGAATGTCTAGGTCATATGGAAACTGAAGACAATATACAATGAGAAGAGCTTCATTTTGATTAAATTTAGCTTTTTAAACAGAAAGGAAATATACTTTTCCATAGTGATTTATTTAGTTTGCCTAGTCCAGGAATAATTGTATATCTACCAAACAGAAAGAAGAGGAAAAACAGTGCATTAATTTCACATATCTGTTTATTGTAGACTTTAACTGTGTTACAAGACCTTTCAAATCTCAAATAGAAAGAGACAAATAAAACAAGGGTGCTGGGTTCATTAGCATTTAATGAATAACAAATTAGCTTGCCTGGACTAGTAATCTGAATTAGTTTTTCTCCTGAGTTTTCATTTATGTTATCTTCTTTCATGCAAATTAAGGAACTACACAAACACAATTAGAGGTGGCAGCTATCTCTGTAGCAAGTAACGGGAAATACGCTTTACAAAATGAATTATAGATATATTTCTTCTCTTACCAACAACAATCAAACACTTTAGTTCAAGCACATTTTAGACTTCTTTTCATCATCTCCTGTAAGTTAGAGGATAAGGTAATATAAAGTAAATGTTTTAAAGAAAATGAATTTAGTTGTTTTCCCCATTCTATTTTCTCTCATGAATAGTTGATTTCATGAAGTCTTGGGGGAGTAGTACTTTCGAGCATTTCTGCTGAATCCAAGGTTGTACTCACCTAGAATCTACAACTCCCACCAAGCACAGCCCAGTAAGCACAAATGTATGGTTCCCGCTTGCCCACATGATTTGGCTTTATGCCCTTGGCAACAAAAGTTGGGCTCTTCAAATGAAAGTAAAACTTGTTTTCCGTTCTTCAGCAATACACTTTTCAGACATAAATAAAAAGCGGCTGCATCATCACACAATTGGCTCCAGGTGAAACTGTAAAGTAAGCAAAGCTTGTCTATAGCTGTTATAATAGTGTTTCACTTCTGTAAAAATGTTCCAGGCATTAAATTTACTTTACTTGAACAGTGACTCATTTTGCATATGTTAAATAATTTAATTCTCTCCATAACTTTATGAAATATGATTAGCTAAACTAGAAATTTTAATTCAGAAAAGTATGTGGTAACCTATTGCACAGTCAGTAAATGGTAGACCCAGTGCTTAAACATAAATCTGAATAACTCCAAAATATGTGTTCTTGCCTCTTTATCACACTGCCTGCCAGGAAACTGGGCTTTTCACAATTTTTTGAACGTGATTATTTGTAGTGTAGCTTACCTCCTGGGTCCAGTTCTTAACTAGGTTAATACTGTTGGCCCTACTTGTGCCTCTCCTCCTTTAAACCTAGAAGGCCTATGTCAGCCAACATTAAAACCTACTTTACTGTACTGTAGTTGCTGATTTTTAAGCTGCTTCTATAAGCAGGGTGTTATTTTAGCATCAAAGGGCATGGTTTCTGTGCTAAAGTAGTTTGGAGTCTAGAGGGGCAACATATAGATGAAGAACTTCTGGAGACTGTGATTACTATGAAAGTAAAGGTTTTCAGGGAAGGCTGTGGAAGAACAGTCTAATTCTTTCTGGAGATTTCTGCCAATGTCCAGGGAAAAAGTCTACTCCAAGATGGTCATCTCTGGCTCCAACGCCATGACTGTTTCTTTGTTCAGCACCTTGACAACATTATTTTTTTCAGTAACAAAAATACAAAACCCAGGTTTTTTCTTTATATAACTACACACAATAAAATAAAACTGCCATCCTAATCCTGAATGTGTAACATTATAACTAACTAAAGAGAAGAGTTAACTCAAAACAAAATGAGCAATGTTAATCAAGTGTTACACATTTTTGGTCTTAAAGATTCTTCACTGCTCACTGTGTCCTTACTATACCCCACTCTGTCTTTTTTCCCTCTCTTCTTTCCTTAATTTTTCCCGAGCATCCCTTTTTTCCTATTTGTCCTGCCAATTTGAAATCTCATGAGCAGGCCAAGGTGGAAGGATCACTTTAGCCCAGGAGTTAGAGAGCGGCCTGGGCAACATAGGGAGACCTCATCTTTACAAGATTAATTTAAAAATATTAGCCAGACAAAGTTGTGCATGCCTGTAGTCCCAGCTGCTCAAGAAGCTGAAGTGGGAGGATGGCTTGAGCCCAGGAACTCAAGGCTGGTGTGAGGAGCTGATATCCTGCCACTGCACTCTAGCCTGGGTGACAGAGCAGGACCCTATTCCTGAAAAAGAAAGAAAGAAAGAAAGAAAGAAAGAAAGAAAGAAAGAAAGAAAGAAAGAAAGAAAGAAAGAAAGAAAGAAAGAAAGAAAGAAAGAAAGAAAGAGAGAGAGAGAGAGAGAGAGAGAGAGAGAGAAAGAAAGAAAGAAAGAAAGAAAGAAAGAAAGAAAGAAAGAAAGAAAGAAAGAAAGAAAGAAAGAAAGAAAGAAAGAAAGAAAGAAAGAAAGAAAGAAAGAAAAAGAAAAGAAATACAACAATCTAGTTTAGTGTGTTTGTGTGTGTCTCTTCAGGTAGGACATTATACCATCACATTCTCCTAAGCACAAGCTCTTTCTCCCTAATAGAAACTTCGATGATAGCTCTTGAAGCTACATAAGCTATATATATATATAGAGAGAGAGAGAGACAAACAGCAAATTTATAAGAGTGGTCCATGTATGACAGAAAAGGATAAAAATGAGCTTATTGGTGAGTTTCACAGAAGCAAAGAAAAAGAAAAACTTTCAGGGAAGAAGACTGAGTAAACAGTGTCAACTGCTAGAGAGATGAAGGGCAAGAGGGAAAACAGGATGTTGCCTCTGGCAATGTGGCAGGTATAGTTATTGCTGACTTCAGCATAAACAGTTTCAATATCATATGTAATGCTGACAAACTGTTATATAGATTCATCCTAGAGATAAGTACTGTTCACAATGGAAAGGGTTTTTGTTTGTTTGTATGTTTTAAACTCAGGTTAAAATAAAACAGAGCTTGGATAATATCTTAGGTTAAGCACATTATTATTATTAATAATTATTATTTGAGACTGAGTCTCAATTTATCACCCAGGCTGGAGTGCAGTGGCATCATCTTTGCTCACTGCAACCTCCACCTCTTGGGGTTAAAGGGATTCTCCAGCCTTACCCTCCCGAGTAGCTGGGACTACAGGCATATGCCACAATGCCCAGCTAATTTTTGTATTTTTAGTAGAGACAGGGTTTCACCATATTGGTCAGGCTGGTCTTGAACACCTGACCTCAGGTGGTCTGCTCACCTTGTCCTCCAACAGTGCTGGGATTACAGGCCTGAGCCACTGCGACCAGCCTAGTATAATTTTTTAAAAGAACTCCATGTAGATCTATAGCTTTCACAAGACAAGTGCACACAAACAATCCCCTTTATCTTGAATAAAAGGAATAATTTTATTACTGCATACAATTTCAATTGTTATAGTTTTTAGGATTTAAAAATATCTTACCTATAGTTGAAGCATGAAAAAGGTAATAAAGACTCTAATCATAACAATTAATGAAAAAAGAGGGCATTTATATATGTGAAAAATAAATTAGGAACATTATTGACAATATAAGCATAACATTCTTGATTCATTATTATACCTCTTTACTCTTGAGCATAATTGTGGATGATGAAGATGTGGAGATTACAGAAGCTCTGAGAAGCTGTATATATATATAGCCAAATAGACCAATAGAAACGTTTGTAACAGCTCTTGAAACTATATAAGTTGGTAAGGTCTCTCTAAGAACACACAAAAAAAGAAGACAAACAGCAAATTTATAAGAGCGGTCCATGTATGACAGAAAACGATAAAATATATATACATAGTCTCTACATAGACTATGTGTGTATATATACAGCCAAATTTGGTACCCATTTTTATTTGGCACATTGTCTATTCACATAGATTAACTTATATACCTTATTATAATCCCTTCTTAATTCTTCACACATTTTTTAAATTTTAGTTAATTGTTCCTTTTTCTCATCTTTATTTTCCTATGTTAATTAAGGGGCTAATTAACTTTTTCTCTTTTGTTAAAACGAACTTCTGTTTCATGTATTTTAATTTTATTTCCAATGTCTTTCCCTCTCCTAGTGCTGATAATCTAATACATTTCTCTTCCTTCATATTTTTTTCAATCCCTATGAGAGGTGACAACGTGCTGGCAGCCCTCACTCACTCTCGGTGCCTCCTCGGCCTCAGGGATCCACTCTGGCCACGCTTGAGGAGTCCTTCAGCCCGCAGCTGCACTGTGGGAGCCCCTCTCTGGGTTGGCCAAGGCCCGAGCCAGCTCCCTCTGCCTGCCGGGAGGTATGGAGGGAGAAGTGCGGACGGGAAGTGGTGCTGCACGCACGCTTATGGGCCAGTGCAAGTTCCAGGTGGGTGCAGATTTGGTCCACCGGCACTCAGAACAGCAGGCCGGCCAGCGAGGCTGGCCTCCCAGGCAGTGAGGGGTTTAGCACCTGGGCCAGGAGCTGTGGAGAGTGTGCCAGGTCCCCCAGCACTGCCAGCCCAGACGCCATGCTCCAATTCTCACCCAGCCTCAGCCGCCTCCCCATGGCGCAGGGCTGGGAACCTCTAGCCCGCAGTGCCCAAGCCGCCTCCCCCAGCCTGTGGGCTCCTACATGGCCAGAGCCTCCCCTACAGGCACGGTCCCCTGCTCCACTGTGCCCGGTCCCATCAACCACCCAATGACTGAGGAGTGTGGGCACTGGGGTGACTGGGCAGCTCTGGCTGGTACCCCAGCACGTGATCCACAAGGCAAAGCAAGCTAGGCTCCTGAGTTAGGTGGGGACTTGGAGAACTTTCATGTCTAGCTGGAGGATTGTATATGCACCAATCAGCACTCTGTGTCTAGCTCGTGGTTTGTGGATGCACCAATCAGAACTCTGTATCTAGCTAATCTGGTGGGGACTTGGAGAACTTTTCTGTCTAGCTAAAGGATTGTAAACACACCAATCAACACTCTGTGTCTAGCTAAAGGTTTGTAAATGCACCAATCAGCACCCTGTCAAAACGAACCAATCAGCTCTCTGTAAAATGGACCAATCAGCAGGATGTGGGTGGGGTCAGATAAGGGAAGACAGCAGTGGCAACCCGTTCAGGTTCCCTTCCAAGTTGTGGACGCTTTGTTCTTTTGCTCTATATAATAAATCTTGTTGCTGCACTCTTTGGGTCTGTGCCACCTTTATGAGCTATAACATTCACTGTGAAGGTCTGCAGCTTCACTCCTGAAGTCAGTGATACCAGGAACACACCAGAAGGAAGAAACTCCGGACACATCTGAACATCTGAAGGAACAAACTCTGGGCACACCATCTTTAGGAACTGTAACACTCACTGCGAAGGTCTGAAGCTTCATTTTTGAAGTCAGCGAGACCAAGAACCCACCAATTCCGGACAGACCTATCTCCCTGTACTAGTTTGCTAGAGATATTAACACAAAATTACATAGACTGGGTGGCTTAAACAATATAAATTCATTTTCTCGCATTTCTGGAGGCTGGAAGTCCATGATCGAGGTGTCAACATGGTTGATTCCTCTTGAGGCCTTTCTCCTTGGCTTCAAGAGGGCTGCTTTTTCATGTCCTCCTGTAGCCTTTTCCCTGTATAAGTGCACTCCTGGTGTCTCTTTTTCTTTTTAGGACATCAGGCCTATTGGATTAGGACCCCCACCCTTATCACCTCATTTAATCCTAATTGCTACCTCAAAGTTTCTATCTCCAAATAAAGTCATATAATGACTTTAAGTTATGTGCTTTGGGGTATGCAATTTGATCCATAGCATCTTATATATTCCATCTGTGAGATCTTCACGATATTTTTACTTCTGCTATCTCTTACCCTGACTCTGGGGGTAAACTTTGAAATACTTTAATTATCCACTTACTCTTACTTCACTTTTGATGAAATGGCTTAATCCTTTAAAATATCTCTTTGTTTAAGAATCCCTTTTATTTCAAGAATACTTAGCCTTCAACTTCCGCAGAATCTGCTCAGTTACATATACACATTTGTATCTGCAAGGTTCACTGCTCAATACTTCTCCTTTCAATTCAATTGCTCATCTTAAAGGCCTTTGTCTTTTGTTGTTTGGTTAAACCTTTTCTTAGAGTAGCCTTTTTGGTTGTTGTAAATGGGCAATAGATTTACTGAAACCCTTTAAGCAAATGTCTTCCATTATAACCAGTGAATAATGATGTATATCGGTTAATAATCCTCACATTGATGTTTTATTCTCTGGGTAATCTCTACATGTCATTCTACCGTGTTCTGTTTTCTAGTGTGGCAGGATGACAAACTCAATGCCTTTTTTTTTTTTATCTCTTTTAATGGCTAAAGTTATTTCTGTTTGAGGTTTTGTTCACAAAGTTTGTTTTTGTATAACAGTATGTAGTTGCATTGTCAATGAGCAATTTGGGGAATTTCATTCCATTTGCCTCCACAACATTTATTCATGTCTCAGTAATAACTCTTCTTTTCTTTAGATCATCTTCTAAAATTTTGAAAAGTTATAAAATTTTTGAAGTTTTCTAAAACAACGTGTTGATTTGGTGTTTTTGTTAGGCTAGTTGTGTATATTAATCTCCTTAAGGACTCTTGCTATTTTTCCAAAATAGCAGCTCCCAATATATCTGTTTAATTAGAGACCTTTTCTGATAGGTGTGTTCAATGTTCTCTAGGTCACTAGTGAGTGCCTTTTCTGTATCTGCTCATTGGGGTTTAATTTTAGTGGCTACCGTTCTTAAGGTGCAGAAGTTCACAGAGTGATTTGAGGCTCAGTGGACTCTGCTCCTGGGATAGCATTATAGCTGTGGGGAATTCCTCAGTGCCTACTCAATCACCAAGAGACATGTTTACTCCATACTCTCCTCCCACCTTTCTAGCTGCAGGAAGTGAGATAACCCATCACATTTTTTGGCAAATACCCAAGCTTTTGGGAATCAGGGAGAATGAGTACATCTAAAGAAGCCACAGCTGACCTTTCTTAAAGTGTGCAAGACATCTCTGGTCCTAGGAGGATTTAGTACTTTCTTATCCTAGTCCTGTTAATCTTCTACCCTGTTCCCAGTCTCTCATCAGGATCAGAGGTGAAAGTATCCTGCAGCAGCTCTCTTGGTTACATTCCCCAGATTTGACCTGACTACTGGAGACAAGAGTGGAGGATGGCTGAAAGAGAATTTGGGGGAGGAAGGGCAGGTAGGACATACTTAGATTGCCAGTTTCCAGAATCCTTATACCTTTTGAAAGATCTAACTTTTACTACAACATCTACATGACTGCGTTTGTTATTAGCATATATTGAAATTAGGTTATTCATAATTGTTCATTTGTTTATGCTTCATTGTATGCATTATTATTTCACAAGGAAAACACTGCATGTTCAATGATATTCTAGATATTCAGTATTACAAAAAAGAATATTATTGTTATGCTTGTTTCTTTTATGTTTGGCCGAATGCTCACCAAATACCTGCTAACATAACTTGACAGAACCTTAATGAGGATTCTCTCCTTTTCCTAGACCCCTGAACTTTGTCCCATCCTTGAGCTTGAGCACTGAAAGTTAGAACAATGTCCTATTAACGGCCTCTGCTGAGAATCAGCTGACTAGAAAAAAAATTTTCTCTTCAGTTCTTTTGTCATGCCACCTGCTACCCCACTCCTCCATGTGTGGTTCTTTCCTGTCTTGTTATTACTTATCTCTATAAAAGAGGTAAGTCCTTTTCTCCTTTACTTGGAAACACTTTGGGATATTATGGTTACGGCATTCTCCCTTTGTAATAGTCTTTTATGTGGTGTCTTAGCTTATGTAAGTCTAGACTTCTTTTTATTTTGATATATTAAAATTGTTTATATGCTGAGTTGACCTTGAATAAAGTTAGGAGAAACACTTTTGAGAAAATAAGAGATGTTTGTGTTGAAGAGAGATTTCATTACTACACTGAAATCTTTAATTTAAAAAGATGAAGAATTTTAGAATGTAAACTAGCATTTTAATGTTGACAAAAGGCAGCTAAATAATTCAACTAACTATTATTGAGTATCTTCAGTGAGACAGAAAATGTATTTTATGCTTCCAAATACTTTATCACCTTCAGGTTTCCCATTAACTCTATGAAATCTTAGCCCATTTTCTCTAAGAAGAAAATGAAACTCAGAGATACAGTCATAATATGGTTTGACCAAGGTCATACAGCTAGCAGTAATGTGGACAGTTGCCATTTGAATGCAAGTCTCAGGATGACAAGCCAAATGCTGTTTACACACAACAGCTGCAGCACAAAATGTGTATACCAATTGCTTGTAAAAGGGGAGAGGTGAGCTGCTTTGTATAATATTGAAAGTTGAGCACTTTCAAAGTCATCTAGGGATCTACAGGCTCAGAGAATGTTGTCATTAAATGAACAAACAAAACACATTAAGAACACTGAGGAAAGTTTTTCTCCATATACAAAAGATGACCCTACTTGTGGATATTTTGCAGTGTTTCCATTTGCTGGTGGTATTTAAGAGAACCGAGAATCCTATTTTCAGCCTGTGAGGCATTTTGGAAGTTTGCTGCAGAATTATTCTTCCTTTACTTGTGACGATTTTTTGCTTTGTATCCTGCCGTTATTTGAAAAAAAATTATGAAATATTTAAAGTGTTTTGAAAACTGGTGCTGGTTACATCTGATTCTTACTCAAAACTAATTTGTGTAGAAATCAAGGGACTAAAGAAAACCTTTTGTGTGTATGTTAACACCACTTGGTGTTCTTAAGTCTTCCCTACTTTGTAAAAGAAGCAATAAATTATTTAGATCTAGTCAAAGAAAAGGGTAATCATTTATCTTGACAAGATTCTAAATAGGTTGTTTTACATTTCAAGGTCACGGGTGCTGTGGCACAATCAGGCAATTTCTCCAGTCTGTGTTAGACTGAGAGGTAACCCACACGGCTAGATTACAGACCTTGGACTTTGGATCTGTTGCAGTGATCAAGTACAGTTCAAAGAAAAAAAAAATAGCTTCACAAAGACCACTTGTTGAGTAGTGTACTTAGAATAATAAAATCATCTCTCTATTTCTTTCCTCCTCTTTCATTCTTTTATTAATACTTTCCTTATCATTTCCGGTTTGTTTTTAGTAATGTGCACATTCTATTTAAAACAGTTTTACATACGCAAGCCTTAGTTTGAGGAAACATATGGAAATTTTCAAGTGCTAAGGCCGAAGTATTTTCATCGGCTGCACATTTCAATAAATTGATTTTGTGATATATTTAAGTAGAATACTATTTAGTTTTAGAGACTATATCTCTCCTAAGAGGATTCAATTGTTTTCATATTTCTACCCATTTACCATTTCATTGTGTCTTATTCATGTTTTTATTTTATTTCAGTTTTAATGTTTTCCTGAGTCATGTTAGGATGGCATCCTTTAAACTTTTCAGCAATTTCTTATGTCATGGAACAATCAAGGTCATTCATTCATTCACTCAATACATTTTTATTAAGCATTTACTATGTAACAAGAACTGTCATACCCACTAGAAATTAAATAGTGTGTGTGGGGGGCAGATAATGTACCAATTCTCTTGAAGCTTACACTCTCTTAAGGGGAAAAGACAAAAAATGAACAACAAATATATAATGTACTATCAGCTGTAATGAATACTTTGCTGAAAAATATACAGGAGACAGAGATATCATGCTCAGGTGGCAATGAAGAAACAAATCTTTTTAGTTAAGGTAGTTAGGAAAAGCATCTTCAATAGGAAAATATTTGAGCACACACCTAAAGTGACAGAGGTGGAAAAAACAAACGAACAAAAAACAGCAACAAAAAAATGCATTCTAGACAGAGGGAACAGAAAAAGTGGGAAGGTTCTGAGGTGGGAATGTCTTTGGTTTAATCAATGAGTATCAGCCAGACTCGAAAATGCTACAGCAAAGTGAGAAATGAAAAGACTAATGATTTCATAAATAGGTAGTAGCCCACATTAGATCTTTGGTTAGAGTTATACTGATGTTAAGAATATGATCAATGAAAAACATGAACAGAGGACAGAAAGGTGATGAGATTTACTGAATCTAAGCCAGAGTGCTACTGAGGCAGATCTAAAATCAAGAATGTTCCATTAAAAAAATTAAGCATGGACCGGTGCGGTGGCTCACGCCTGTACTCTCAGCACTTTTGGAGGTCGAGGCGGGCAGATCACGAGGTTGAGAGTTCGAGACCAGCCTGGCCAACATGGTGAAACCCCATCTCTAGTAAGAATACAAAATAATTAGCTGGGCATGGTGGCAGGTGCCTATAATCTCAGCTACTCGAGAGGTTGAGGCAGGAGAATCACTTGAACCTGGGAAGTGGAGGTTGTAGTGAGCCAAGACTGCGCCACTGCACTCCAGCCTGGGAGACAGAGCAAGATTCCGTCTCAGGAAAAAATAAAATAAAAATAAAAAAATAAAAAAATTAAGCATGGATTTGCCCTCGCTTTGATTAGGATTTTCGAGGCTTCAATATGATAAAATAAGTAAATATAAATACAAAAGCAGGCCATCTTTGACCATGTGCAAAAGGAGCATCTGAAAGTGTTGCCATAAAAACCCCTTTGTCATCAGAGAAGCAGAAATAAAATGAACAACACTGAGGAGGCAAAGTCTGATTCTTGACAATTTTGAGCAAGAAATGGCCTATGAAAATGTTCCATAAAGTGGAATTGGTTCAGAATACCTTTATTATTTCCATTCAAAACAATAAATGTGTTTAGTTGACCCTAAAAAAATGTGTTTTATTATTATTATATTTTATCCTATTTTTTATTCAAATTATTATGCATTTTACTATATTTAGAGTTATAAATGATTATTTCGATAAAATTTAGGAAAACATAGGAGGTCATATTTTGGCATTTAAATGACATTTCCATGAACCCTTAATTTTCTGCTCTTTCTTATGAAAATGTATCTTAATTAAATAATTGATAAGTGTTTTGGGAGAGCCCAAGGCATCAGGAAATGGGTAGAATGAATTTTCACAAGAATTACTGGGGAAATCACTATAAATACAGAAATATCATGTGTAAGATGAAAACCAGTTGAAACTTAAGATGTTGAACCAAAGTCACAAGCAATTAAGATGATTTTGCATACTAAATTCACATACTAAGTCCAAGGTTGAGGGGCTGCATCTGGTAAGGGCTAGTGAAATTCTCCACAGATTCCTGAGGTGGCACAAGGCATCACAAGACAAGGGGGCTGAGCAGACTGGCTCAGGTCTCTCTCCTCTTATAAAGCCACCAGTGCCCTACCCTATGACCTCATCTAATCCTAGTTACCTCCCAAAGATCCAAGCTCTCAAATACCATAGTTGGATTTCCTCCTCTTTTAATACTATTAACATAGGGATTAAGTTTTAACATGAGTTTCAGAGGGGACAAACATTCAAGCCATAGCAAAATCCAGTATTGGTAATTTAATTAATATTTTCTCCTCTAATAAACTCATGAGTAAATACATATGTGTCTTTTAACCTATCATTTTATTCACTACCCAGTGTTCACAGAGTAGTAGCCAAATAAATCTGTGCATTTGAATCTGGTCTCAGCAGAATCTAACTTCCCATGTCACTCTTCCAATAATTCATATAGTTTAAGCCTCTTCCATTTTTTTCTGTTTCATGACCCAGCAATAGGACCTCACATAGGTGTCTAAGTACTGGTTTAATCAGGCTTGTCTTGGACTTACATAAGAAAGAAATCTTATAATTTACCACAAAACCACGATTCTAAGCCTGTTCTATTACTACCAAGTAAGAATCTAAAATGACTGAAAATATAAAAATAAAAATCCCAAACTGCTTTGAGATGGAAAAGCTATAATAGAGAAACTTCGAGGTTGCAGAGATCAAGCAGAAATTCTGGCAGTGCTTTAAAGTCTTTATACCACCAAAGTAACATAGGAAAATAGTGAGTAGCTGACAAACCCAGGGTTAAAGACTGAAAATTACCTTCTAATATAAAATGTTTTCCTCTAATATTTAGCAATAGAACTCTCCAAGTTTTAGCCAAGCCCATGACTTAAAGATTGTATCTCCCAGCCCCCTTGCAAATCCATTTGGTTATATAATTAATTTATTACCAGTGGAGCACAAGCAATGTATATAATGACTAAGTGTTAACCATTAAGTAATTGAAAGGGTAATCCCTCTCTCTTTACACCTTCCCAAAGCTGCAATATTATAGAATACACTATTGACATAGATTCTAAACTGACTATGAAAATGATGTAACAGATACATAACCCAGCAGAAGGTAGAACTAACTTGGGTATTTAGGTGACCTTGTAGAGCAGAACTACCTGTAAGTATGTATACATGTACCTTCTCAATATCCCTGGCCAGTTAAGCAGAAAGGAAATAAGACACTAACTTGATAAAGACTTAAAGTTTGGAGTTTCAGTGCAGTTAAGATTATGAGGTACTTTAAGTATTACAGAGATGTTTTTGTGTGATAAAGAACAAACACAGGGGCAGAATACCAGCTTCCAATATTTATTTATTTTAAGGTGGTTGGGCATGAAATGCCAAAATAAGCACAAAAAGTATCAAGTCCAGAACATATTTTTCAAAATAAGGGGAAATAATCACATTTAATATTTGCTTCAACTGAGTCAAACAATTTGCAATACCTAGAGACAAAAGTTGCAAAGTAACACCTCGATTAAGTGTTAGGGCCATTCTAATATGTCAGAAGACGTGGGTTGTGGAAGAGATAAAGGAACAACAACAATCTTTACACTTTTTTCAGACATTTACCTCAAATGAAGAGACCTTGGGAAGCAGTAGGAAAGTTAAGACCATGGCACTTGACACAATCATTTAGACTGAAAATTTATGGATTAACTGTAATATATTGTAGTCCTAAGCCCCCATTGTGACTGTATTGGGAGATGGGGCCTTTGGGGGCAGTGGGGGTAATCAGGGTTAGGTAAAATCATGGGAATAGGGTTCTCTTGATAAGATTAGCAGCTTTATAAAAAGAAACTCTCTCTCTTCACCATATGGCAAGACAGTGAAAATGTGGCTGTCTAACTCTTCATAGGAAGTAGGTCCTCATCAGGAGCTAAATTGACATGCATCTTGGTGTTGGACTTCCCAGACTCAAGAACTGTGAGAAATAAATGTCTTTTTTTTTAAGCCACTCAGTCAAGGGTATTTCGCTATAGCAGTCGGAGCAGACCAATACAATAGACCAATGGTCAGACAAAATGCAACAGTAATACATACATTTTTAAGTCAATTTAAAGAAATCAGAGAATTGCTAAGACATCTAAGGCTTGAAGGTCCAAATCTTGGAAGAAAGAAATTCCTTTGAGATGAATCTAATTTTTTTTTTTTTTTGGTACAGTTTTTCTTCAGGAATTCGTTGCCAGCAGACTGCACTAAAAGAAATATTTTTAAATATTTCTCTGGATGGAAAGGTGGGCTGAGCAACCAAGTGAAGGTTGAGGTCAAGGTAACCATGACATAAAAGATCAAGATCTTCACATATCCCCCTACCCAGAAAAGATCCCAATCTGAAAAAGAATGGAGGTAATTAGAGGTAAGGCTGTATGCAGCAGTTTTCCCCTTGACGGTTTTGCTGAATTCTAATCAAGCAGGGCAAGACACAAATAAATCAAGAAGAAAAAACAAAACAAAAATACAGAACAATTTTTGCACTCTTATAATATTAAGAAAGAAAACTGTAGTTTAGAATTCACCAAGAAATAAAGGTGCCAATAAACACTCCAAGTTTGCAGCCAAAATGATTGGAGGCTTATGCCATAGGAATTATTGTTAACAAGAGATAATGTCATGTTTCCAAAGTGAAATCCCACTAGAGTCAGCTTAGACTGTAATTTGGGATAATCTCCCTTGTATAGCTCTTTGATGAAGGACGAAGTAAATGTTTTCTGACAATAAATCAAATAAGTCATAGTCTCTAAAGTTTGACATGGACAATGTTAAAATATTGTTAAAACTATCATTCATATTAACAAAAACAGCAAAAACAAAAAAAGGAAACTAGTTTATAGAAACAAACTCAGAGGTGACACATATTTTGAACTAACTGGTAATAAAATTTTTAAAACTGTGATTAAAACAACGAAGACAATAGTAAGCAATATATAGAATTTTACCAGGGAACTAAAGACTACAAGAATTGAATGGAGATTCTGACATTTTTTTAAAGAATGGAAAATTTAGAATGAATGTATTCAATAACAGATTGGACATAGCAGAAGACAAATTAACTAAATAGAACAGTAGAAAATGATTCACCCAAGAAACAAAGATTTTTAGAAAGGAAAATACAGAAGATATTAAACACATGGGACTTGATTTAAATCTAAATATATATATTATTAGGGTCCCAGAAGAGGAAGAGAATGGAATAGAGAAGCAACCTTCTAAAGAAGGAAAGGATGAGAATCTTCTAAATATAAAGACAAACATCAAAATAAAATCTTATGAAAATCAAGGAAGATAAACATACAGAAAGACAAACTAGTCAAAATGTACAAAAAGCTTCTGAAAATCAAAAGGTATATAGTGAATTTTAAAAGTAACCAAATAAAAGAGATACAGTTGCTCTCTGGTATTCATGGGGGATTGGTTCCAGGACCTCCCAAATATACCAACATCTATGGATGCTCAAATTCCTAATATAAAATGAAGTAGTATTTGCATATCACCTTTGCACATCCTCCTGTATACTTTAAATCACCTCTACATTGCTTATAACACCTAATACAATGCCAATGCTATGTAAATAGTTGTTATACTAATTCATTTAAGGAATAATAAAAAATAAAGTCTGTAGGTGTTCAGTACAGATGCAGATTTTTTGTAGTTTTTCCATTTGCAGTTGATTGAATTCATGGATATAGAACCCACAGATACAGATACAGAAGACCAACTGTATGTCATTTTGAAAGATGAAATAATAAAATTGACAGTTTATTTCTCAAATAATTCCATAAAAGAGAAGAAAATAAATGATACCTTTAAAGTGATGAAGAAAATAACTAGCAAACCTAGAAATAATACTTCCATCAAAAATATCATTTAAAAGTAAAAGCATTTCCATACAAATACAAACAAACAAAAATTGTTTCCAGAAGATTTTACGAAAATAATTATTTTACAAAAGTTCTTCTGACAGAGAAAACACAATCTCAGACAAAAGTAACAATATGCAATAAGAAGTGAAGAATGACAAAAGGGGTGATTTTGTGAGTAAATGTTAATAAATATCTATTGTATAAACAATATCATTGATACATATGGGTTTTTAAAATGTAGAACCATAAATGCATGAAAACAAAACAAAAAATAGGAGAGAAAAATTGATTTAATGAGTTCTAATGTATTATTATCCTGGGAAGCAAAGTAATCAGTTATATTAACCCCTAATGATTCAACTGTGCTTGTAATTTCTAGCAGTAATGAAATGTGTATCTCTCTAGCTAGTAGAATGACAAAACAGAATACTGAAAAACACTAATTAATAAAAAGAAGACTAAAAGAGAAAAGAAAACAAGAACATACAACTGTTGTATCAAGTGGAAAACAAATAGAAAAATAGTAGGTACAAACCCCACTACAGCATTACATTTTTTACGTATAAATAAACAGTATACTGATTTAAAAATGAGTGTGAGAAAATAAAACTACTCTTGATTTCTCAGTGTTCCTGTATAAAGTCCTGGGCTCCCAAGACAAGGAATATTCACAATATAAATATTAGATGTTTGCTTTCATTTCTTCTAGACTACTTTTCACATACCTTCAGAGTTAGATTTATAGCATTTAGCTATTTGTGTACTTAATTATTGTCATTCAAGAAGACCAAACAGTTATAGCCCAGAATAGGTCCCTAGCTTAATCCCTAGACGATAATTTAATTAGATCACTGGCATCCTAGATATTTTCAATTCAAAATGTATGGAATCTACACCTTGGAGGTGGCTCTAGGTCAAAAAGCCAGAACCATTGGATCCACTTGCCCTTTGTAAAGACTCATTTAGATTCCTAACATTAGGCTAATAACTCATGATCCTTTCCATCCCATATCAAAACAAAAACAAAAACAAAAACAAAAATGAGTTCCTTTCTTGTCCTTTTCATTCGCTCTCTCTTTTGGGCAGGAAGGGAATAGTTATTTTTCTCCATCCTTTACCAGTAAAGCTACTCATGTAGGAGAGATTTTCATCATGTTGCCCAGGGATATGGCAATTTCTAGGGCAATTTGGTCTAGGGCAATTTTATGATGAATAAAAAGAAAACACATTTCTATTCTGCATACAAAGGACATCCATTCAATACAAGGACACAGAGGGTTGAAGAAGAAAGAATAGGAAACATTCTCTATATAATACATAATTTTTTAAAAAGCCAAAGGAAGTCATACTAATATATGATCAATTGTATCTAAATTCAAGGAGTGTTACTAGAGATAAAGAGGAACAGATAAAGTCAAAAGGTCAACTCGTAAAGTAGATATAACAATATATTTAAAAACAATGAAAATATAGAATAGAGAATAGACAACTTTACAATTATTGTGGGAGTAACTCATCAAACAGCCAGACAAAAAATTCAGTAATGTGAACCTTGAAAATTTGAGACAGGTCTCAGTTAATTTAGAAAGTTTATTTTGCCAGGGTTGAGGATGCACCTGTGATACAGCCTCAGGAAGTCCTGAGGACATGTGCCCAAGGTGGTCGGGGCACAGGTTGGTTTTATACATTTTAGGGAGACACGAGACATCAATCAATATATGGAAGAAGTACATTGGTTCCATTCAGAAAGTCAGGGACAACTTGAAGCACAGAAGGGGCTTCCAGGACACAGGTAGGTGACAGACAAACAGTTGCATTCTTTTGAGTGTCTGGTAAACCATTCTAAATGAGGCAATCAGAATATGCAACTATGTCAGTGAGCAGAGGGATGACTTAATAGGATGGGAAACAGATTTTCCCTGAGCAGTTCCCATCCTGAATTTTCTCTTTAGCTCAGTGATTTTGGGGGCCCAAGATATTTTCCTTCCACAGTAACTATTTAGAATACCTGAAAAATATTAACAAACTTGACTTAAATTGCATATATAAACAGGGGACTAAGAAGTACATATTCATTTAAAACACATGGTAATTTTACTTCATCGATGGAATACTAGAACACAAAACAATTCTGCACAACTTTCAAAGTATTTAAATCAGGTATAGCACAATTACAAAAAATAATAATATAAATATAACTAGAAAAGCCCCACTGTTTGGAATTTAAGAAAATACACTTATAAATAACCCATATATAAATAAAAATTAGAAAATATTTTTAAGTGAATGGGAAAAGCAATACAACATATACAAATGCTGTTTATAAGAAAATTTATAGAGTTAAACTACATATAAAATATATACATTAGAACAAAAAAGAATGAAATTCATGATTAAAGTGAAAATAAGATAGTTTTGTAATTTTATGAAAAACTGGTAATTAGGGAGATGAAAAGATCTCAAAATTGAGCCAATCTATTAAAGTGTTTAATCAAGTGCTAGTTTCTGCCCTCAGCATAGAATAATCTGTACAGTTTTTAATGCTATTTCCATTTATTTCAGTAATGACATTACTTAATAGGGACAGAAGAATGAACATAATAACAACTAAAAGCCTTTTATTTCCATTGTTCCTTCCTTTTCCTTAAGGATATCTTGTCTAGAATCTTCTAAAAGCTTATTCAAATCAACACTAGTTGTCAACAAGACTAGCAGCAAAGTTTTCATTCTGAGAGCAAACACTATTGCCATTGATTTTTTTTTTCTATCTTCTCTATTGGATTTACTTGCTGCTTTCCTTTCTATTGGATTTCTCATTTCCTCTATCACCTGTATTTTCTTTTCTTAGGTAACCCCACTGTTTTATTAGAGTATATCATTCATTATTCACTGTTAGTTCAGTTAGGCTGCAAACATTTTCAGCAGAAAACACAACACAGGTTTACTTTTCACTCATATTAATTCTGGTATGGATTAGGTGACTCATCAGGGCAGCAGTGACTTAGTGAATTGGGCTAATTTATTTTTGTGACTGTGGCCTCCCTTGCCACTTTGGAGGTAAAGTGGAAAGTGCAGAAATTCCCCATCAACTCTTCCATTCTTAGTCCACAAAGTGGTCCATGTTATTTCCACTCACAGCTCAGAAAACTAGGTTCAGAATTTGTATGGCATCTATGCAACTGCAAGGAGGTAAAAAGTATAGTCCATCTAGGTTCCCAGTAAAAACAAGAGAATCTAATGCTGGTAGACAACTTACATGTTTACAGCAAGAAATTTTTTGAAATTTTTGTATATCTGAAAACAATTTTATTCTACCATCAGTTTTTATTGGTAGTTGATGTTGATATTAAATTCTATGAAATTAATTTAACCAAAATATTGAATACGTTTTTCATTGATTTATTTTTTCCAGTTGATACTCTTGATAAATCCAATATCATCATGATTCTTGGACCCTTGAATTCTATAATTGTGCAAAAACGTGTCTCATGATAGACATTAAAGTTGGCATAAAATATCACCCTGTAGATCAACTTCCTTCGATTCCAGAGATTTTTATTTCTTTGGTTATTGTTCACAACTTTGTATTCTTTCTGTAAATCTTACTATTTATATTAGAGCAATAGATTGAGACCCTATACTAATTAATCAAAATATTTTAAACTTCTGAAAGCCTTAAATGTATCCCTCCCCTAAATGGGTTTCATGTCTGAACACTATTGAAAAAAGAAGTGAAAGATAAAATAAATGTCTTAAATATTATTTATCTTACAGTTGATGAAACATCCATCTTATCTATTTTTCTCCTCTCTCTGAGGCATAAACATCGGTTCTGTCCAAATCTAATTACCTCACTTAACATTTTTGCTTGCATCTTCTAACTCTTTTATACGCTTGTTACTCTGTAAGATGACTTTTGAACTCTACCCCACCTTCCTTAGAAGTTGTATATTTGTTTTTTATTGAGGTACAATTCACATAACATAAAATTAATCATGTTAATATAAACAATTTGGTGGTGTTTAGTATATTTACAATATTGTACAATCACCATATCTGTCTAGTTCCAAAATGTTTTTATCACAAATCCCCCAAATTCATAATACAAATATTCGTTCCCCTCCTCCACTCCCCCATGGTCCCTTCAGCCCCTGGAAACAAACTGCATTCTCTCTGTATGCATTTATTTTAAATACTTTCTATAAATGGAATCACATAATGGTAATAATCATATAACCATAAAAATGACATTTTATGTTTGGTTTATTTTACAAAGCATGTTTTTGAGGTTTATCTATATTATAGCAAGCCTCAGACCTTCATTATTTTATGGCTGATTATTATTGTATCATATGGATATACCACATTTTGTTTGCCCATTTGTCGGTTGATGAACCTGGGTTGTTTCCATCTTTCGGCTATTGTGAATAGTGCTGCTGTTAACATCCATGTACAAGTTTTTGCTTCAGTATCTGTTTTTACTTTTTTTGGTAAATACCTAGGAGTAGAATCCTGGGTTATATAATACTTCCAAATTCAATTTTTTGAGGTACTGACAAACTTTCTCCCACGTGGCTGAATAAATTTACATTCCTTTTAGCAAGGTTTAAGAGTGTCTCTTTCTCTATATCTTCACTAGCATTTGTTATTTTCTGTTTTTTGTTTATTTTTGCTTTGTGTGTAGTTATAGCCATTCTAATGGATATAAGATGGTATCTTATTGTGGTTTCGATTTGCATTAGTCACTACGGTGACTAAAGATGTTGAGCAACTTTTCATGTACTTTGTGGGCATTTGTATATCTTTTGCTCATACTTAAATTGGATTATTTCACTTTTTGTTGCTGAGTGGTGAGAATTATTTATATATTCTGCATATAACACCTTTATCTTACATGTGATTTTCAAATATCCACTCCCATTTTATAGGTTGTATTTTAATTTTCTTGATAATGCCTTTGAAGCAGAAAAGTATTTCAGTTTAATGGGGTTTAATTTATCTGCTTGTTTTAGATTTTGATACTTGCATTTTTGGTGTCATATCTAAGAATCAATTGCCAAACTCAAGGTAATAAAGTTGTAATCATTTTCTTCTAAAAGCTTTATAGTATTAGCTCTTACATTTAGGTTATTTAATTTAGTTAATTTTTGTAAATAGTATAAGGAAGGAGTCCAACTTCAATCTTTTACTTGGGGATACCCAGTGATCTCAATAGCATTTGTTGAAGACAATTTCCTTTCCACGTTGTGTATTCTTTCCACTCTTGTCAGAAATCAGATCAAAATAGATGAATAGATAAAAATGTGACAAATAGATACAACAGATCTTTTTGCCTTAGAAAAAGAGAAGGATCCTGCTATTTGTAACATGGATGAAGTTGGAGGACATTATGCTAAGTAAAAGAAACTCGTCATAAACGGACAAATACTTCATAGTTCCACTTATATGAGATAGTCATAATGGTCAAACTCATAGAAGCAGAGAATATTGATTGCCATGGGCTGGGAAATAGGGGATATGGGAAATTGCCAGTTATAATAGATGAATAATAGATCTTCTGTACAATATAGTACCTATATTTAATATGGTATTGTGCACTTCAAAACTTGTTTAAAAAGGATATCTTGTGTTGTGTCCATATGCTCTCTACAAAAAAATGGACACAAGGTAACTTTAGGAGATATTGGATATGTCTATTATCTTGTTTGTGGTGATGGTACCATGGATGTTCATGTATGTGCAGGTTCATGAAACTGGACACATTAAATTTGAGCAGTTCTTTGTATGTCAATAATACCTCAAAAAAACTGTTAAAATTGTGTGACATATAAGAATAATGAAGATATTAATTTAAATGTCATAGAATACTATCAGTATGTCAGTGTATTAAATAACTTTAAATGCTCATAGCAACTAGAACAGCGCCTACCACATGATCGACACTAAATAATTATCAATTTTCTTCTTTTTCTCTCCTTTCATGTTTTAGTTGGTCAATTTTAAAAACATGCATTAAAGAAGATTGACAGTTGTTGTCATAATTATATTTTCTTTCAATTTTGCTATGAAGTTAAATGTAGAGGACTTATATTTCCTTCCACATTAAGAAGCAGATAATCTATTATTAGATGTCACTGTCATATAAGTACATATTCTTTATTTTTCACAGAATACTGAATCTTATTCTAGTTAAGTATTTGTCTAAATGCTTTTAATTCATGTGACTATATGATTATACTTCATATATTAACTCATGTGACAGAATGAAAAAAGTATTATTTCAACTTTTTTTAAAACATTTTTTCTTACAATAGTTTGCAATTATTGAGAAAAAATGAATATATTATTGTTATATATAAGGACACTGTCATAGAAACTGACCACAATGCACATTAAAACAAATTATTAAAGAAAATAATCATCAACTTCATCACTGTCACCTAACATTTATATTGTACTTATTACACATGATACACTGTTCAAGTCCTTAAGATGTATTGTTATTCAATTCTCTCAATATCCTTATATTAAGTATTTTTCTTTTATAGATGCAAAACCTGAGGCACAAAGAGCTTTTAAAATCTTGCCCAATATTACAGAGCTTGGAAGTGTTAGAACTTACAGCTCAACTCAGACAGTCTTACTTCATTGTTTCTGCTCCTAATCACTTGACTAATAGGTATTTTTCTATTTGTGTCATTATTTAAGTTAATATATTTTACTGATTTGTGAGTGGAATAAAATTTAAATGAGCACATTATTTTTCTAAAGTTGGTACTAATTTTATATTAAAATATACTTTCATTTTTTATAAATTTATGCAATTCTAGATTCTGGGAATTACTAATTGTTTTTGGACCAAATTAATAGAGAGAAAATTATTCTTATATTTTCTAAGGAATAGTTTTGTCAGCAGTTTTTTTTTTTTCTGATTGCTTAAGTGTCATTTTGAGGAATAAACTAGATAATGACTTTAAGGGAAAAGTGAAAGATTGAATTTGCTCTTAAATACTAACAAGTTTAATATGTTAATAAAATAGCATAAAATATTATATTCCAGTGGTAATTAAAAATGACAATACCATTAAAACTGCCATCTTCAAGTGAGATTTTTATATGTTTATTTTTGTTGCATTTTATGTTTTATCTTTCCAATAGTGAATGAATAGTAAAATACCCTAACTAGTGACAGTAGTGTTCTGTTTATGTTATGTGCATTTCAACATCAAATATCTAGAGAGTGACAAAAAGTGGTGATTTTTCAGAGTACACTACAAAAACCAAATTTGCTAAAGGTTAAATAGTGCTAACAAAGAAATATTAACTACAAGGAAAATGACATTTATAAACCTGTCCTAGAATGCACTTTGTGTTAATATTTGTAAATTTATATATTGGTTCCTGAAAGGAGATCAGGGGCTATTTTATTTACATAAAATAAAACAAACTATTACTATTGATATTAATATTTCTAAGTCCTACTTTAATATAGAAAGTGATCATATAGAGTCTGGAAATTATATTTCTAAAATATCACCAGGTATTATCAGCTGGCATAATCCTTACCTGTTCCTTCTTTTGGAGGACAAATTAGGACATGATTGGGGTTCACATGATATGCAATTAACGTCTCTGAGTAATCAGGACTTACAGTACCCTGATTGCTCCTATCTGATTCTTCCTGAAAGAAAATTACCAGGAATGATAAAGAGGTGATCACTTATATGGTTAATTACTTTTAAATTTCCATTTATTTATTTAATCTAATGGAGAAGTCAATATTAAAACTTTTGAAATTGTCCAGTTGGCAATAAGTAATATAAGATGCTTTTCTGTCTTAAACTACAGGTTCCAAAAACTTCTTTGATGTGAATTCCACTACCTCTATCTAAGCAGAGAAATTTGAGAAAAATACTTTGCAATATAAAAAATATTAACATTATTCACTAATATTTTCAACTTGTAAATTTGAATGACAATTATACTGAGTATTTTTTATAGTGAATAGAATTTCTATAAGATGTGTGAGCATTTTTGCTCTTATGAAAACACAATATACATTTAGTTTGGATTGTAAAGACATGGAATTTAGTCAAAAATATGTCTCCTTCTATTCCTAACTAGATTATCACCACTTGTGGCTTCAATAGGAACCTCAAACTTACTGAAGCCATTTTCCAGAGAAGCCAAACCAATAGGATAAATATAGTTATACAATAAGCCCTCACTTAACTTTGTTGATAGGTTCTTGGAAACTTCAACTTTAAGCAAAACAATGTACAGCAGGTCTTCAAATAAGGTTGTTTCCTGCTTCCTTCAATGTTGGTTGTTTCATTATAACATCAATGAGAAGAAAAACATTGGCTTTGTTACACATATTTTTGCTTAAGCTCATATTTTCCAAGAATTTATTAATGATATTAAATGAGAATTTAATGTAGATAAGAGAAGATTTATTAGGAGAATTGAGTCATGCAATTATGGGGGCTGAGAAGTCCCATAACATGCTCTCTGCAAGCTGGAGACTCAGGAAACTTGATGGTATAATTCAGTCTGAGTCCAAAAGCCTGAGAACCAGGGAAGCCAATGATGCCACTCCCAGTTTAAGGCCAAAGGCCTGAGAGCCAGAAAGTGGGAGCAGGCACTGCTGTCCCAGAGACTGAAGGCTGAAGGACCAGGTGCTCTGATGTCTAAGAGCAGAAGATGGATGTTCCAGCTCAAGAAAAGAGAGAAAGCACTAGCACTTTCTCCTTTTGTTCTACACAAATTCTTAATGGGTTTGGTGATGCCCACCAACATTGGTGACAGCAGATCTTCTTTACTCAGTGTACTGATTCAAATACTAGTTTATTCCAAAACCACACTCAGACACACCCAGAAATGTTTTTCCAGCTGTCTGGCATCCCTTAGCCCAGTCACATTGATACAAAAAATTAGACATCACAATTATTATTTATATAATATTCATCAAATTGTTCTCTCTCAAATATGTTTTTACTTAGTATTCACAATATCATGGCAATATTCTTTTCCTAACTAGTGATGTCAAACATCTGCGAATCAAATTATATGAATCTATTTTCCTAATGTCCTCCTTCAAATCTTAATGCAATTTCTTTTTTCCTTTTTTAAAATTTTTTTATTCTATTTTTTATTTTTTTGAGACGGATTCTAGCTGTGTCATCTAGACTGGAGTACGGTGGCGCAATCTTGGCTCACTGCAACCTCCGCCTCCTCGGTTCAAGCTGTTCTCCTGCCTCAGCCTTTCGAGTAATTGGAATTAGAGGTGCACATCACCACACCCAGCTAATTTTTGTATTTTTAGTAGAGACAGGATTTCACCAAGCTGGCCAGGCTAGTCTTGAACTCCTGACCTCAAGTGATCCACCCACCTCAATCTCCCAAAGTTCTGGGATTATAGGAGTGAGCCACTGCTACTGACATTGTTTTCTTTTTGACTTTATTTGCAATAATTTATCTTTAGTGATACACTTTTTAAACACAGATTATCTCCAGCTCTTGTTTTTCAACTTTTATCTCTTTTTCACTTTTCACATTAAGACAAGAGTGTTTTCTTTTTCTAAAATGCAAAACCGAAGTCATATTCCAAGAAAAAAATTATCTAAAATTTCCTGCTGCATATAGACAAAAGATCAAAATTTTCTAGTCTACGATGTAAGACCCACAGGCAAAACATTCTGGCCTGGTCTACTAGCCTCTTTCATTTTATGTTCAAAATGTAATGAATTGTATCAGTTTCTTAGTCATGTCAAGTACTTTCATACGTTATCCTAGGCTAAAGGAAAAGGCCATGTGGCTTTCTAGAAGAGACCTAGATAGATTTTGGAAACAACAACTTTGTGGCCTGTGTTAGGTCCTCGATACTGAAACCTTATTACAGTGACTGACAATCATTTTGTTTCAGGTAATTTCCTAAATACCACTGGGTGATGGGTTTTTATAAGAATCTTAAATCCTACCTTACACCCATTATCACATGTTGATCCAACAATTTATCCTATGTCAAAAGGAACAGGAGGGAACAACTCTAATCTAATCACAGTTAACATTTTCCATTTTCTGATCAACAGAATTCGTCAATAACGCAAACCTGAAGCACCAGATTGATATACTCTGCCCTTCCATAAAATGGGGCTGATTGCAAAAGAGAAAATATTAATTAAAATAAATGTCCCCGGGAGCAGTTATTAACTAGGTTATAGTGTTCCCTACTGAAAAATGGTCAAGAAAATTAGACAAGGTCATTTTGTGACTGTGGTGGAACAAGATAAATGAAAGACCATTTTGTAATCATACCCAAATATTATAGAAAAGAAGGATTCTATACCATCATAAAATGATCAAACCATTTCTTCTTCTGGCTGAAATGAATTACTTCTTTTTCATTATCAATGAGAAATCTAGCTGTAAGTACTTACACCCATCTCTTAGATATAAATTATTTGGAGATCCAGTCATCAAATTGCCCTCACTTTCTGTCAGCACTAAATCCTTGAACTCTCTTCCAATCACCTAATTAACACATTGTAATTTTTTTCTTACCAAGATGCTCCTCTGTATGTAATTCCTCTTGGTATAGATAATTAATATACTTAACTTTGCTTAAACACAGTCAATATATTTGTGGCATTCTTTGCACACTGGAATTAAACAAATCTTCATTCATTTTTCTTCTTTAGTCTTATACCCAATCAATCATAAGTTCTTTCAATTGTTTTTCTTAAATTTCAGATATTTCACTGTTTTCCATCTCCATCATAACCCATTGTAGCCACCTGGTTCATCCCATGTCCATTATTTTCTGATTTATTAATCCCTAAAAGATCTCCCTAAACTCGAGATTTGACCCCTCTGCAATGCAGTGAAAATGAGTGTGATAGCTATTTTTTTTTTTTTTTTTGTCAACTTTACCAGGTTAAGGGATACTGAAAGAACTGGTAAATCATTATTTCTGGGTGTTTCTGTGAGGATATTTCTGGAAAAGATTAATGTTTCAATCAGGTGACTGAGTACAGAATATCTTCCCTCACCAATATAGGCAGGCATCATCCAATCTGTTGAAGACTCAAACAGGAAACAAAATTTGGAGGAAGCGTGAATTTGAAGTAGGAGATGGGACTCAACTCCAAAGGTGGGGCTTGAACACGGGACCAAATTGAAGACTAGCTGAAACAGGTCAGGAGTGGAAGCAGCTTTCCTAAACACATGCCTACCAGTATGCCATGTCAGTTTACCATTGCCATGGCAACACCCAGAAGTTACCACCCCTTTCCATGACAATGACAACAATCTGGAAGTTACCACCCTTTTCCCAGAAATTTCTGTATAAACTGCCCCCTAATTTGCATATAATTAAAATTGGATATAAATATGACTGCAGAACTGCCTCTGAGCTGCTACTCTGGGCACACTGCCTACGGGGTATGCCTGCTCCACAGGGAGCAGTACTTGTGCTGCTGCTGCTGTACACTGCTGCTTCAGTACACTGCTGCTTCAATAAAAGTCGCTTTTTAATACCACTGGCTTGCCCTTGAATTCTTTCCTGGGTTAAAGCAAGAATCCTTCTGGGCTTAGCTGCAATTTGCGGACTTGCCTGTCCTGTAGCAAATTCATTGTCTCTTCTTAAGCTGGAACATTTATCTTCTCTTGCCCTCACCCATGGGCCGTTCTTGATTATCAGGAGTTCAGCCTTAGACTGAGAGTTATCCCACTGATTCCTGTGACTCTCAGACCTTCAGACTTAGACTGAATTATACCATTAGCTTTCCTGGGTCTCCAGCTTGCAGATGGCATATCATGGGGATTCTCAAGCTTCCACAATCACATGAGCCAATACAGTCATGAATTGCTTAACAGCAAGGATACATTGTTAGGGAATTTCATCATTGTGGAAACATTACCAAATGTGCTTACATAAACCTAGGTGGTATAGCATACTACACAGCAATAGATAGAGCCCACTGCTCCCAGGCTACAAATCTACACAGCATGTTACTGTACTGAATATTGTAAGCAATTGTAACACAAAGGTATTTGTGTATCTAAACAGATACAAACATAGAAAAGGTACAATAAAAATACAATATAAAAGTTAAAATGGTACACTTGTATAGGGCACTTACCATGCAGGGATCTTGCAGAGCTGCTTCTGAGTAAGGCAGTGAGTGGTGAAATGAATGTGAAGGCCTAGGACATACTGTACGTTATTGACACTACCATAGACTTTATAAACATTGTATACTTAGGGTACACTAAAATTATTTAAAAATATTTTCTTTCACCTATAATGAGTTAACTTTAGCTTACTGTCATGTTTTTACATTAAAAACTCTTTATTTAACTTTTTTGACTATTTGGTAATAACACGTAGCTTAAAACACAAATACATTGTGTAGTTGTAGAAAATATTTTATGTTGTTATTCTATATGCTTTTTTGATTTTTGTTATTTTATTCTTTGTAAAATTTTTTGTTGAAAACTAAGACACAAACATACACATTAGCCTGGACCTACACAGGATCAGGGTTATTAACATTACTGCCTTCCATCTCCACATCTTGTCCTACTGAAGGTTTGTAGCGGCAAAACCATGTATGGCACTGTTATCTCCTATGATAACAATGCCTTCTGTAAGGTTCTTCTTCCTGAAGAACCTGCCTAAGGCTCTTCTTAAGGAGGTGTCACACTTTTCAAAAACACGTCCATGGTGGTTTGCTTGGTTTGTTTCTTTGTTTCATCATATATTTGCTTCTTGGCACATAATGCACCATTTTTCTCTATTAATAACAACCTTTTGCTTTTGAAGTCCATGTTTTTAAACTTTTCAAGGAGCTTGCTGAGGTCTAAGAAAGCTTCTGCTAAACCATTCACTATGAATTTGGGGGGACTGCTCTTTTTATTTTTCTTCTCTTGCAGTTCTTTTCTTTTGTCTCTTCTTCAGCTATCCATTCCTGTTCCAGTTCCAACAACTCCTCATTAGTCGGTTTCTCAAGAACCGTCTCTAGGAGATCCTCAATTCATCCTCATACACACCCGGGTTAAATTTGTTTGCCATCTCAACCACAGCCTTATTTCTTTTTGCAACCTCATCATCCTTGACAAATCCTTTGAAGTCATGAACAAACTTCTTGTGTGTCTTCTTCCACATGCCATTAATACAATCTTTGGTGACATCATCCTAAACCCAAGCAAGGTTCTCCATTATAGAAGTCCTTCCACAACTGCATTAGTGTCTTCTCAGTGTCTTCCTTAGTTACAGCAATAGTCTGGTTGAAAATCTTCCTCAGGTAGTGATCTTTAAAAGCTGCTATAGCTTGTTAATTCTTTGGTTGGATCAAAGTGATTTCTCCCTCCAAACATCATTTTGATGGTTGGATGAAGAGTACCAATACAAAGAGGATGTTCAGGAGCATTAAAAACAATAAGCAAAATATTGAAAGCTATGTTATTCTCCAAAGAATACTTTTCCATTTTGCTGGCATAGCAATTCAGGGGGGCATCTTAGAAGAGGAGTTGATTCACCTATGTCTTCATATTGCTCCTGTGGTAAACTGTCAGTGAGTGCCTACTGATAAGCTGGAAGGTCTGTTTTTGTTTTGTTTTGTTTTTTAACTGTGCCAAATCATAAAGGACTTCAATTTACAGCCAGCATCATTGCTCCCCAAATAAGACTGCTATTCTGTCCTTAAAAGCCCTGAAACATGGCATTGATTTGGCCTTCTTATAAATGGAAGTCTTTTTAGTCATCCACTTCCAGAACAGATAATTTTCATTCATATTGAAGATCTGGCAGGTAATTTTCCTCCACAATAAGTTTATCTAGTTTCCAAACATTCCTTACCTGCCTTCACATTTGAACTTACAGACTCAACATTCACTTTCAAATTATGTAATTAATAACAATTCTTGAATTGTTTAAACCACCCAGAGCTAAGAATAAATTCAATATCATAGGTGGGTTCAGCTTTTTCTTTCAACATCACAAAGAATCTTTTTGCTTTGGCTATGATTATAAACGTTCTGAGAGAGATACATATCCGGGTCTAGTCTTCAATCCTGGTGATTAGAAGTTTCTCCATATCTGATATAGGCCCTTCTCAAATTGTTGTTACTCCCCTTGTCTTCAGTAAAACAGATTCTTTAACAACTTCTATCATTTTATTCTTGTTCTTCAAGATTATAGCCATGGTGGAAAGGGATGTGCCTGACTTGTAATAATCAGCACTGATTTTTTCACCTTTGTAGTTCTTAATCACTTTTTATTTTCAGGTCAACCACTCAATTGGGCCTCTTACTGGCAACATTAGCAGTGAGTTTTGTATGCTGGGAGGCCATGACAAACAAAACTACATGAGATCAAATCAAACACAAGAGGAAATGATGCAACCAAGAGACACAGAAAACAAGATATGTATGAAGCCACTGCCAATGTAACATGGCATACTGTTTCTCAGTGAACTTGTTTTAATAAGTAAAAGGAGTATACTCTAAAATAGCAATAAAAAGTATAGTATAGTAAATATGTAAACCAGTAACATAGCCATTTATTATCCTTATCATTATCAAGCATTATGTATTTTACATAATTATATATGCTTATATTTTCATATAACTGGCAGTACAGTAGATTTATTTACACTAGCATCACCACAAACACCACCACAAACACATTAGTAATGCATTGAGCTATGACATTGAACTACCATGTCACCAGAAGATAGGAGTTTTTTAGCTTTATTATAATCTTATGGGACCACCACCATATATGCAGTATTTTGTTAAACAAAATGTCATTATGCAGTGCATGACTGTATATATTCTACTGATTCTAACTCCAGAGAATCCTGACTAATACAGTGCATTTCTCTTCAAAATCCTCCTTAAAGTATATTCATGGTTTCTCCCTCCTTTCCAAATCTGATTTACACAAAATGTTAAGATCTGGGCTGTAATCACTTCTCCAACCTTTTTATTGGCCATCCTACCTTGCTCTGTATACTCTAATCTTAATGATTATTTAAATTCTCTGTTTTCCTCATGGTGTTGTTTACCTGTGGTCTATCTCTAAACTGTCCTCTCTCCATACCTTTCCTACCTATTTTTTAGATTTCAGTGTGTATATTACTATCTTTAGAAAGACATTCCAGAGTATATATGGATCCCTCAAAATAATTGCTGTATATCAATACGTTATGTTACGAACTTCTTCCCCAACTCCCCTTTTCCTCAACTCTTGGAATTCTATGAGGGCAAAAACCTTGCTTTTCTTGATCACCTTACTGTTTACATCTGAAAGGATTCTTCTTTTAATGCTTCTAAGTCCTTTGGAAAATGAATTCCACATTTTATTATATTTAATATTAGGTAAAGTGATTAACAATCCTTTGTGTGAAAATAATTGGGTAAATGTCTGAATGTACTTACCTATGGTATAAATTTTCACAAGTCATATAAATGTCATAGGATTCTATTTACTTATCAAAAGAGACGAAAATAACTATCTTGGAGATATTGTTTGAAATATTTAATTTAATATGTTAATTTTTGTATGTGTATAAAAATTTACAGTATATGTAAATTTATGTATGCAGAAATATAAAAGTGAGCTAGCTTAATCCTTTGTTTTTTTCTTATTGATATTCACATGGATTTTTTCCTTTTAGACAATTTGTATATTTTAGATTAATAACTCCTAAATATCTCTTTTAAATCCTGAGATATTTTCAATGAAACTCCTCAATTCTCAAACTTTTTCTTTAAAAGATCCTTCTATTTTCATAAATATTATTGAGGACCGTAAAAGTATTTCAGGGTGTGAGGAGAGAAACAATTAATGGGTACTGGGCTTAATACCTAGGTGATGAAATAATCTGTACAAGAAACCCCCATGACACAAATTTACCTATGTAACAAACCTGCATTTGTACCCCTGCACTTAAAACAAAAGTCAAAAAAGTATTTAATCTGTGTGACCTATATTTACTAATATGTAATGCATTGGAAATACATATTAAACAGTTTAAAAGTATTTACTAATAGTTCATTCAAAAACTAGACTTACTCTTGAACCATATGTGTATAAAAATAACGTTTTTATGAAAATAACTACCATGTGAAAAATAAAGAGGGGCTTTTTAATTTTTTTGAAAACTTTTTGAATATCTGGAGTTGTGAAAGAAAGCTGGAATTTCTATCTGCTGTGCATTCAATCTTTTGCAAATGCATCATTTCATTTAAAATATATCAAGAAAAACAGCCTTTAACAGATAAATAGTAGGTTAAAGAGGAGTATTTCAATAGACTTTTCAGATTATGTGGATACACTTCTTTGATACTACTTCAAAATTAACAAGCAGTGACTTCTTTGAGACACATTTTAAATGAGATATCCGCATCCATATTAATACTACATTAAAATCCATTGATTTGTCTTGCAATTTGAATGGCCCTTTTTCTCACGCATGGTTTTGAAACATTATGCATTGGTCACTTGGGAAATATTGGTTCACTGAATAATAAAAATTTTCCAATTATCAACATATTTTATTACATAAGATAAAACATTACATTCATTAATATCATTATTATTCCCTTCAGTAAAGTCTCTTTAAGTACTGGGAAACTGTGAATGCCATAGTAATGAACATATTTTCCAAAATTTTAATTTTAGCTTAAAAGCTTACATTTTATCATTGGCAAAACAGCTTCATTTTAAAAATGGCAGTCTCACTTCATCTGTGTTTGAGATCTAAATAACCATGGCTTTCCAAATAAAAATCGTGTCAATAAAAAAAAAAAAGTTGTTTAGCTCACAACTCAACAATCAAATACATTCTTCTCCTAGAGACAAATACCATAGTTCTATATGAAGAAACTGGCTTCATTCATATCTTTCATTTTGTCTTTTAGACTATTAGAAATGTCTGTAATCAAGGATCAGTATTTAATAAAATCAATTACTTTTATTGCTTTATCTAGAATGTTCTTAAGTAATATTGACATTTTAAAAATTGCTATGATGTGATAGCAAAAAATACAATCATTATTAACAACTGGGATGTGCAGAGCTTTTCACCTAACTGAATTTGTTGTAGGACTACTACTGAATTTACAGGCAAATTTGAGCCAGTCTACAGTACTGTACTTAGCAGCATAATAGTTGGCAAAGTGTGTTAAGTAGAAAGCCCATGGAAGACGATAGATTAAGAATCAAATAAAATATTTGAAAAAGTGTCAACACAAAGAAAGGCAATAAGACATTAAAAAAACCCCAAATATTCAAAGCAATTGATCAATAATTATAGGTAGCATACTAATGTTGGAAGACCACTTAAAAGTAGAGCTGAAGAGATTCTTTATGTTACTATCTAGAAGCAAGCAGCCACTTATGAAGCAGAGAAGGAATCAATGTTAGTTGCATTGATTCCAGTTTGCCGACACAAAGCAAGTGTGTGGAAATACAAAAGATTTAGAATGTTGAGCATGCTGGCAAGAACATGTTAACAGTGTTGCACCATGGAATCTAGACTACATAAACTGAAATAAAGCAATAAGAAGACTGGTGGGTGGAGGTAGAAGCACTGGTTTAATGAGAAAAAAAAATCATATGAACGTTTATTAACTTTTATAAATTCAGTAAATAACCACATTAATAGGAGTGGAGGAATGAAGCAACAAAAAGAGATAGTCTACAGGAGATTTGCAGGGTGAATAAACGTTGTGACTGAGTACTGGACAAGTAGGTCATTTACATAAATGTTATACTTTTCCAAAATAAAAACTTTACTTGGATTAGAAAGAAAAGCTATTAACTGGGTTCCAAAGCTATTCAATGCTAGTAAACATGGAGGGCAGAAAGCAAACAGGTAACATTAAAAAAAAAAAAAGACAAAGATATAAACAAACATACGTATAAAATGAAGAGAAGTTTTTATATTTATATTAGAGGAATGTAAAGAGTTTGAAACTGATAGTGGGAAATAAGGAGTGTGCAGATACTGGTTCTGTAGCCTAGGAACTGGGGTGAGTGAACAAGATCTACATGAGCATATTTATGAGAAAATGCTGTTCTTCTGGGAGAACCAGGTTTGTTATGGGAAGAAAGAATATATATATCGACTATATATAGGAATATATATAAGAATGAAAGTTGCTTTGTGAAGAATTAATTTGTAGAGGTATTAACCTAGAGAAGGTACAAAAAATGAAATGTCATCTACAGATGAAGAAAAGGGGCATGTAGGAGAATATAGGAGCATATGTAAAATTATGTGATAATATTGACTGGAATTGACTGGAGGAGTTTACATTTTGGAAAGTGGATGATGTTTACACAGATAAGTACGATCATGAATTTACCTGGCCCCAAGATGCATGCAGAGCCCAGGTAGTCAGGTGAGAGTAATGAGTGTTCCAACTACAACACTGGTGAAAATTTTTTTGGAAGCTCTTGAAGAAAACAATTATAGCGTGAAGTGACAAGGACAAACCTGTTCTTACATCATTTTTCTAGGTGTTTGTCAGATGAAATACACTAGCTCCAAGGAAACTCACTGTCCAGGGAATTAGTCACTTAAGTTCATAAGCAATAATAAACTAATGATAAAAAATTACTCAGATGTATTCTTGGTTCTGTTTGTCATCTACTGGTCTCATTTATCTGGCTGTTGAATATGATTCTGAGTTTGGACTATCACTACAAAGATGGTGTTAAAATGAGATGAGGGTATTAGCACATACATGTTAAAATGTATTGACTAGTGATTATTAAGCACGAATTACTGATTAATTCACAAATGGGCACACGATTGGAAAACTGGAAGAAGGAATCCATCAAAAGTGAGACAAAATTATCATTTCAGGGCTTAAAAATAAGGTACTATTTTTAATCACCTTAATCAAATAAAAAAATTCCACTGAGTTAAATAATGAAGTTAAATCTTTGGCCAAGTTAATAAAGTGACCTATAATAGTAGTTATGTAATATGACTGTTACCCAATAAATTATTAACTAAATATTTACTTGTAAATTTCAGAAATGCAATATCAGTATCTAACAGTTTTGTTTTAGCAGAAGTGCTCTCAGTGCTAAGTATATATGTTCCCCTTGCTTATACAACTATTGATATATTATATAAATATTTCTAGATGAATCTGTCCTCCAGGAATTATAAAATAATATTAGCATAGCTTATGAAAGGTCTTAGAGGATTTTCCTCTATACTCCAAAAAATTTCTTGATTTCTTGTCTGTGCACTTTAAGCCATTGCCTATTGATAAATTAGAGTTTATAATAAAAATTAAAATATGTATCTGTAAAAAATTCCCATGGAGTTTACATTTTCATTAACTGTAACATAACATCATTTCTAAGGAACCTCAATAACATTAAATTTGACCACAAACTTTCATAAGGAGAAGAAATAATTCTTTGATGTAATGTTTCTTTTTATTCGAAATCCATTGAGTTATTGCTCAGAGTGAAAAACTAAGTCCTTATCATTAGGAAAATGGTTTCCATAATCAGAATATGAATCAACAACATGGATTACATATTTATAATATAGTCTGAGAGAATAATTTAGTACTTAATTTATGCCCAGATGTCAGAATACTGTAAAATGTAAGAATGTAAATAATTTTTTAAAGTCAGCCTTTATTGTTATACATTCCACTTATTTCATTGTTCTTATGCCAGTTCCAGAACATGACGTTTGACTCCTGGAGGGAGGGCACATTATGAAATCAATGTGTTGTCTGAACAGTCACAATTTAACTTTCTCAGAATATATTATTTTTACTATCACTGTAGGTGATCAAAATTAAATTTCCCCTGGGTATTTTTAACTGCCATATTAGAATATACAAGAGTAGTTTTCTGACAAGAGAGATAACAATAATGATGTCTGAATTTCATTTTGATTATGACAGATGTTTCTGAGACAAAAGAGGAATGCTAAATGAGTCTTTGGGTATTATCATTATAATTTCACCTATTGCAATATTTGAAGTGTCTGTAGTGCAGATACAGAAAGAGAGAATACATATTCACTGCAAATATCTACATAGCTTATTATTGTACTATCTTCCTAAAATGTACTTTACCCATTGCTGGCTTGATTAAGCTTCCTAGTTGGCAACAACAATAAAATAGCCTGGGTAAATATACATTAACATTTTGGTGTCAATTATTTATCAATCAATGTGAATTTATTTATTAATCAATATGAACTTATTAAATCCAATGTAAACAGTTATGTTGTTTTTAATCAAGGCATGGCTTTTAATCTATGATTTGGTACAAGTTTAGAAAGGCAACAACTTGGCTTTTACATTTCTCTGAAGTATTATACAGTAGTCCCCCTTATCTGAGGTTTTGCTTTCCACTGTTTCAGTTACCTGCATTCAACTGTTGTCTGAAAATGGGTAAGTGTAGTAATATAAGATATTTTGAGAGAAGACAAAGACCACATTTACATAACTTTTATTACAGTAAATTGTTATAATTGTTCTTTTTAATTAATATTGTTTTTAATCTCTTAATGTGTCTAATTTATAATTTAAACTTTATTATAGGTGTGTATGTACAAGAAAAAAGAAAACATATTATATATATCGCTCAGCACCATCAATGGTTCCAGGCATCCACTGAGAGTCTTAGAACATATCTCTTGTAGATAACAGGGACTGCTATACTACAAAACTTGGCACTTTCTAAACGAAGTAGGTCTCAAATTTGGTTTATTGTGAATTGTTTATCTTTCTTTCATCAAGAGTGCCTCTAATATAATAATGTTTCAAATTTTCAAAATTATACAGTCTATTAAAATACATTTTAACATGATTCTAATTACATGAATCACCTTTGAAAACAGGTTGCAAAGTGTTTTAGGCCACAGGAAAAAAATTGGAGATAAATCTAAAAAACAGCTGAAATGTTTATCCTTTTACCTCTATTACTGTTGTTGCTTTTATTTGATTTTTTGGGAGGAATTGTTCAAATGTTGCAGCCACAAATAAGACAGATGGCACAAAAACTGGTTTAAACAAGAAATGCAATGATGACTTAGTTTAAATGTAATATGTGTTGGTTATTCATCAAATTCTATTTAAAAAGTACCTGGGTTACAAAAGCATTATCTTTCTAGAACATGTAATAATAGGTAAAGTATTACTAAGACATTCATATGCAATTATTATAGAGTACAATTTTTACATTTAAACTGCTCCCAGCTATAATAGAATACTTTTTGTTACAGGCAAAATACTATTCATTTAAATAGTGTAATTCAACAATTCCCAAGGACCGTCTAGACAATATGGCCCTCTTCCTTAACAGCTTTCAATTTCCAGTGAAGACCTAAAATATACTGATAATTTCCATTTATGTAAACCATTAAGGACACACATGAAATAAAACAAAGTTAGATTTATTTGTTTGCTGAAGGAAGAGAGAATACCTAGCCGTGAAACTGCGTGGTGCCTCTGCAGGGAGCTAAGATGGTCTTGTTATGGGATACGGGCTTGAGCTGAGTGATTCTCAGGAGAGATAAGAAGCTGGAGTCTGTTGTGAATTGGGTGCTATTAGGAAGGGGGACCATCTTCACAGCTTTCCTGAGCAGAAGCATGCTTCTCTTAATGAACTCAAACCTCTAAACTATCACAATGTAAAAGTGCATAGACAGTATGCATTAATTTCACACACTGGTGGTGTGGTTAAGGATGATAGTGACGGTTCCAATCCTATTTCTATCATTGACTACAAAACCTATGCATTGTAACTACAGGGTGCATAGCCCTGTTTAAATCAATTATAGGTTTAGCACATATACCACATTTTGGAAGACAGCACCCACAGGTTGTCATTCATAAGTTGGCCACTTAGCCAAGGCCCTATTACTATACTAAGAGACTAGCTGCATCTGAGTGATTCATGGTATGGAAATAACAGTGGATTGTTTGTTCATATGCCTATTGCACACCTTCTTTGCAATGAAACCGGACATCTCACTGAAGCATGTCATACTGGTTTATTAGGCCATCTGTTAGCCTTTAGACAGTGTGGTGCTGACAGAAGCACTCTAGGCAGAGGACAAAAACTATGTCTGAAATATGTATCAGTTTCGATAAGGACCAAATACAGCCCCATGGAAGGAGATCAAATGTAGTCAAACTGCCATACAATGGCTGGCTAGTTCAAAAAATTTCATTGTTCTAACCAATTCTTTAGTGTATAAGTGTTTTTTTTTTTAATATCAAATTCAATCTCTAGAAAGACCATTATAATTTCCCTTAAATTATAGAGAACTTGATCATATAAAAGTTTTTATTTGTTTGTTTGTTTTATAAATCCTCTTATTATGACTTACACAGACAATTCTTGATATGCCTGGACTCTCTGGTTTGTCCTGTCCTGAACGTCCCTCTTTATTAAATAACCAGTCATTTTATTCTAGGACAAAATTTACCATACAAGATTTTTCTCATACAAAATTAATTATTTTTAAGCTTTCATACCAAAAAATACCTCTTTATTTGTATAACTTTCATTACATCTCTCTTATTTCCTGTTTCCTTTTACCTTGTTGTATGCATAACTTTTAAATAAGCTTTGAATTAGAAAAAAATTCACTCTTTTAAAAGGACACGTTTTTAGAAGGAATATTTTCCTACAGTATATTTTTATTGAAAAATACCTAAATAATGAAATGTCAATTATTTAATTTAATATAACTTTAGATGCTAAATATAACAAGTTTATCCGCAAGTATTTCTCCCATTATACTTACTTATTTTATTTTAATTGTTTACCTAGATTATTCATTAAAACCATGATAATCATAATTTAAAGTTATGAAACTGCCATAACTGAGACAGTGAAAAGATCTGATCTAACCGACTCCATCTTCTTTCTAACTTCCAAGCTGCCCTTTTTCATTCCTGGGAGTTGGCGCAACTAACTTTGGGAGGAACTTAGTTTCTAGTTTACCTCTGAAACAAAGATGATAACAGTCCTTTCCCAAAACAAACTTCCTTCCTGCCTATGGACTAGACTGCCTAAAGCCACAAGATTAGAAATTATGGTGATTTTACTAACTAACTCAAGATGTAGCTATTGTCAGTAAACCAATATCATTGTCTTATATATTTAAAATTACACAAGCAAAAATCATTCTGTTTGGGGCTGAGTTTATAGTTTTATGACCCCTATGCCAAATTTTGACTCCTTATACTATTTGGCAGGGATAAGTATAAAATTTCTTGATAAATAAATGCAAAGTAAAATGTATGTTGGCAATTCTTAAGACACTTCTAATATTACTTTACTAATAATTTTAAAGCAACCTTATTTAATAAAGATTTTACTTAAGACACATAGACTTAAAAAGCATTTGACTAGTCTCCTTTTTTCTGATAAAGTATTTAAGTGCTTTTATTTTTCTTTAAGCAAATTAGAGCTCTTTTATATATTTTTAGTAGTTGTATATACAACACATAAATACATAGACGTATTAGGCATACCCATAGAAGTACATTTTATAGATTTCTAAGACCTCCTTTTCTTTTTTGTTTCCGATCTTAGACTTACAAACTCTTCATAACTGGTTTTATCACCCTGGCAGTTGTCAGCTAAATAGCTCTAAATCTGCATGTTGAAGGAAACAACTCTTAGATGAAAAATCAGGTAACAAAATATGTATCTCAAGGTATGGAGAGAAAACGTCACGTGGTGCTAGAGGGAGACTAAAGATGGATGCCAAATCAAACATAAAATTACAGAAATCTATTATAAGATTGAATAAGGAGACCAATTCTATTTAGCTAGGTACTACCAATCTTTTAACTGGATCTCTGAGCTCTGGGCAGAGATCACCCTGAATCCTGAATCTTCAAAAAGGGAGAATTAAATTTTTATTTTTAAACAAAGACATTTGTAAGTGTCTAAACTACCCACTTCCTTAAAAATCCAAGAGTAGCCCCTTTTGCAATAGCTATTTTAGTCAAAAAATCAGGTAACACAATACAAAAGCGAGCCATTTAAGAGCTAAGACAAGGTTGTCTCTTTACACTATTGGGATTCCATAAGGAAAAATAGAGGTTTCTCCCCAAAAGGGAGCCTGGTGCCTTCTCCATTTTCTTTAAGGAACCTCAGGCTGTCATAAACTATTTTAGGTCCCTCATGCAGCAGAGGGTGCAAGAGAAAGGAGAGACAGCAGAAGTAAATGAAGAAAACAGAATTCATTTAATTGGAAGAAAAAAACTTTTGCTGAAAAAAAGACAAGGTCCTAGGAGACAAAAAGACAACAAACAACAACAAAAACATAAAGGCCTTTCAAACACAAACACACACAGGCGCACATACACACACACACATATCTTGGATGTTAGCTTTTAATTAAGCTGACTTTTAACCATTAAGCTCCTTTAAAAAAAAAAAAACTTTAAAAATTTCATTACCATATTTAAGCAAGGAAAAATTGCTGCTATTTCAGAAGTATCAAGTATCAAACCACAAAGGGCTTGACTTAGGAACTAAACCCAGGCTGTCATGGTGGAAAAAATGAAGGCAGAACCTTAACTGTGGAACTGCAGCCTGGGGCGACTGCCATTGCTCTTTCAGTTTGGCCTGGCTAGCAGAAAGTTAGCCCTGTTCTGTAAATGAAATAAAGCCCTTAACGAGTCAAAAAATATTTTATTTTATTTTATTATTTTAATTTTTATTTTTTTGGCAATTTATCCACATCAGAGGTCTTGTTTCCATAATTTGGAACTTTCCTTCATAATTGTTCAAGTCTGATAAAGTTGGTCAAATGGGAAAAAGACAAAAAGAACAATAAAAACAGAAGCAAACAAACAGCAACAACAACAACAAAAAAAAAACAGTTAAGCAAAACAAACAAATAATCACACAACTTATAGGATTATTGAGCTCTCTAATAGTAAGGAGAACTTAATACCAGCTGATTATTAATCTTCACTTTAGCCAAGACAAACTCCAATTCAGTAACTTACCTAGGGATGGGTCTCAGGCTGAAGGCTGCTCTCTACCATCCTAGAAGCAGGAAAAAACCTCAAACTCTTCTTTCCTGTTGGGAGTTCAAACCCTTAAAGAAGTTAACTGCCTTCTATCATCAGGAAAGCAGGAAAAACTTGCCTTCCTTGTATTGGAAGCAAGTAAAACTCCAAAAAAAACAGAGTTGTACAGCAAAATGAACTTTAGATTTGGAACAAATTTTGGGAGATCAGGGATTCTCTTGAAGGGTTGTGTCCAGACCTCAGCAAACTGTCCTATTGGTTTGAGCCATAAAGACAGCTGAAGCTGGTACCAGCACCTACAGAAGATCTGTCAAAAGTTAGCACTCCTCTCAGAATCCCTTCATGGTTACCAAAATGTAAACCTCAAATATCTGAGATAGATCTCAGTTAACTTAGAAAGATTATGTTGCCAAGGTTAAGGACTCATGCCTGTGACACAGCCTCAGGAGGTCCTGACGACATGTGCCAAAGGTGGTTGGGGCCCAGCTTTGTTTTATACATTTTAGGGAGACATGAGATATCAATCAATATATGTAAGATGTACATTGGTTCTGCCCAGAAAGGTGGGTCAATTTGAAGCAGGAAGGAGGCTTCTAGGTAGGCGAGAGATAAACAGTTGCATTCTTTTGAGTTTCTGGTTAGCCTTTCCAAAGGAGACAATCATATATGCATTTATCTCTGTGAACAGAGGGATAACTTTGAATAGAATGGGAGGCAGGTTTGCCCTAAGCAGTTCCCGGCTTGATTTTCCCATTATCTTAGTGATTTTGGGTCCCCAAGATGTATTTTCCTTTCACAGTATTTATCTTACGTCTATTTCTCCTTCCCTAACAGGGATGGTAAAGCAAACATATTTTTGTTTTGAGAGCACTCAATATCTATTCAACTTTTCCTTATTAGTAGTTTTGCAAGTCTACCAACATAATTTAATTATACATAATTTATTTTTTCTAGATGTGAACAGATAGAATGTATTTAATATAATGTCTTAATATGAGTTCATATTTAAGTGAATTTTTAAATTACCTGATTTAAAAAATTGTTCAATGGAAACTATGTCCTTTTATTGCATTCTTTCTAATAACTCAAAGTGATAGCAAGTGAAAATGTGCTTTCATTCCTATTTAGTTTATTCTCTTTCAAAAAAATCACAGGGGTATTGTTCACAGATTTGCATTTTATTTTCAGATATAAATCTCAAATATGCACGTGGTATGTTTATGTAACTGTGTTTTTTTATGTGGGGCATTAAAATTTACTCTAAACTTAGCATTTACTTCTAGCTTTTTCTCTGGCATGTTGTTTTAAAAATTAATAAATTAGATAGAAAATTTGAGAATTGGTAAAATTTGGGGTTAAGAAATAGAAGGAAGTAGAACAAAGGGGAGTTTTAAAATCAGAGGGGATAATTTGAACAACACGTTAAAATGCATAGGAGTTAGCAAAATTTCAGTGCTTGAATAGAGGGGCAAAATGTTAATAATTCTAGGGAAATACTATATTAAGAAGTGGTTACCACTAACTCTCCAAAATGCATAAATAAAAAGCCCAAATATGAAAAACTCAGAAAAGCAAAGGATAAAGTGTAAACTTGCTGTAATTGTTTCAAACCATAATGAAGGAATAGCCGATACTGCCATGTTAGCAATACTGTTGCAGAAAAGATCATCAGACCTGTAGCTTTGAAATATCATCTATATGCTTCAGTCCGACCCCTTGCCCGAATTTCAATTTCCTGTTTTCAACTTTCCACTCTGCATCCTCAGCTGTATGTCTATTAGACAAGTTAAACTCAGTATGTCTAAAAGTTAAATATACTCTAAATATTTACCATCTATGTGATGGCATAATTTCATTTTTTAGTAGCTCTGACCAGTAGCTAGATATTATTCTTAATTTCTTTATTTCTTTTACACCTTACATCAGATGAATCACAAAATGCATTGATTTTAACTAAACATATACCCAAGATCCTATTACTTCTTCCACCTTCAAAACTATCAGCTTGCTCAGCCACCATCGCCTCTTACTTGGAATAAAAACATAACATCTTAACATTCTTCCCTATGCTGTATTTGCTCCTATTACATTGTATTTTAACAGAAAATAATTTCTAAATATGCCATTTCAATTGCCGCTTCGCTTAAATAAAGCCCCAAATCATTGCCATCTTCTAGATGATATAACCCCCTCCTCAGTCCCTTAGTATAGCACACCCTCACATTCTCTATACTGCCCATGTTGCCTGTTTGAGTACACCAGATATACTACAGCGTTTGTGATTTAGCTTTAGTGGTTTTCCACTATCTGCAACATTCCAGCCTCATATATATGCACAGAAGTCCTTTACTTTTAATTACAGTTTCTCAATAGTCACCATCTCAAAAATTTCTATTCTTATCCCAATAGGTAATGCTATACCCTGCACTATCTCATTCCACACACTCACAAATCTTTTTCGCTGATCTCTTGTTTATTTTCTACCACAAGAGTTATCAATCACCTTATAACATGCTAGCTTATCTTTACTTTTTATTATACGCCTCTCCTTGTTAACCTTTAAGCTCCAGAAATGCAACAGTTTTTGTTTGAATTATTCATTAGTGTATCCTGAGTGACTAAAAGAGTGTCTGGCACATGCAGTATGCACTCAACTAATATTTGTTTTTTTCTCTAATAATCATTTTTATTTCTCTTTAAATTATTATTATACTTTAAGTTCTAGCATACATGTGCATAACATGCAGGTTTGTAACATAGGTATACATGTGCCATGTTGGTTTGCTGCACGCATCAACTTGTCATTTACATTACATATTTCTCCTAATGCTATCTCTTCCCCAGACCCCCTCCCCTCAACAGGCCCTGGTGTGTGATGTTCCCCTACCTGGGTCCACGTGTTCTTGTTGTTCAACTCCCACTTATGAGTGAGAACATGGTGGTGTTTGGTTTTCTGTCCTTGTGATAATTTGCTCAGAATGATGGTTTCCAGCTTCATCCATGTCCCCCGCAAAGGACATGAACTCATCCTTTTTTATGACTGCATAGTATTCCATGGTGTATATGTACCACATTTTCTTTATCCAGTCTATTATTGATGGACATTTAGGTTGGTTCAAAGTCTTTGCTATTGTGAATAGTGCCACAATGAACATATGTGTGCATGTATCTTTATAGTAGCATGACTTATAGTCCTTTGGGTGTATACCCAGTAATGGGATCAGCAGGTCAAATGGTATTTCTAGTTCTAGATCCTTGAGGAATTGCCACACCATCTTCCACAATGGTTGAACTAGTTTACACTCCCACCAACAGTGTAAAAGTGTTCCTATTTCTCCACATCCTCTCCAGCATCTGTTGTTTCCTTTTTAATGATCGCCATTCTAACTGGTATCAGATGGTATTTCGCTGTGATTTTGATTTGTATTTCTCTGATGATCAGTGATGATGAGCATTTTTTCATATGTCTGTTGGCTGCATAAATGTCTTCTTTCGAGAAGCGTCTGTTCATATCCTTTGCCCACTTTTTGATGGCATTATTTGTTTTTTTCTTTTAAAAATGTTTTAAGTTCTTTGTAGTTTCTGGATATTAGCCTTTGTCAGATGGATAGATTGGTAAAATTTTCTCCCATTCTATAGGTTGCCTGTTCATTCTGATGACAGTTTCTTTTTCTGTGCAGAAGTTCTTTCGTTTAATTAGATCCCATTTGTCTATTTTGGCTTTTGTTGCCATTGCTTTTGGTGCTTTAGTCATGAAGTCTTTGCCCATGCCTATGTCCTGAATAGTATTGCCTAGGTTTTCCTCTAGGGTTTTTATGGTTTTAGGTCTTACATTTAAGTGTTGAATCCATCTTGAGTTAATTTTTGTATATGGTATATGGAAGGGATCCAGTTTTAGCTTTCTACATATGGCTAGCCAGTTTTCCCAGCACCATTTATTAAATAGGGAATCCTTTCTCCATTGCTTGTTTATGTCAGGTTTGTCAAATATTAGATAGTTGTAGATGTGTTCTTTCTGAGGCTTCTGTTCTGTTCTATTGGTCTATATCTGTTTTGGTACCAGTACCATGCTGTTTTGTTTACTATAGTCTTGTGATATAGTTTGAAGTCAGGTAGCGTGATGCTTCCAGCTTTGTTCTTTTTGCTTAGGATTGTTTTGACTATGCAAGCTCTTTTTTGGTTCCATTAGAATTGAAGGTGGGTTGTTTTTTTTTTTTTTTTTTTTTCAATTCTGTGAAGAGTCAGTGATAGATTGATGGGAATAGCATTGAATCTATAAATTACCTTGGGCACTATGGCCATTTTCATGATATTTGTTTTTCCTATCCATGAGCATGGAATGTTCTTCCATTTGTTTGTGTCCTCTTTTATTTCATTGAGCAGTGTTTGTAGTTCTCCTTGAGGAGGTCCTTCATATCCCTTGAAAGTTGGACTTCTAGGTATTTTATTCTCTTTGTGGTAATTGTGAATGAGAGTTCACTCATGATTTGGCTCTCTGTTTGTCTGTTATTGGTGTATAGAAATGCTTGTGATTTTTGCACATTGCTTTTGTATCAGGAGGCTGCTGAAGTTGCTTATCAGCTTAAGGAGATTTTGGGCTGAGACGATGGGGTTTTCTAAATATACAATCATGTCATCTGCAAACAGAGACAGTTTGAGTTCTTCTCTTCCTAATTGAATACCCTTTATTTCTTTATCTTGCCTGATTGCCCTGGCCAGAACTTACAATACTATGTTGAATAGGAGTCGTGAGAGAGGGCATCCTTGTCTTGTGCCGGTTTTCAATGAGAATGCTTCCAGTTTTTGCCCATTCAGTATGATATTGGTTATGGGTTTGTAATAAATACTTCTTATTATTTTGAGATGTGTTCCATCAATACCTAGTTTATTGAGAGTTTTTAGCATGATAAGCTGTTGGATTTTGTCGAGGGTCTTTTCTGCTTCTATTGAGACAATCATGTAGTTTTTGTCACTGGTTCTGTTTATGCGATGGATTACGTTTATTGATTTGTGCATGTTGAACTAGCCTTGTATCCCAGGGATGAAGACAACTTGATCATGGTGAATCAGCTTTTTGATGTGCTGCTGGATTCAGTTTGCCAGTATTTTATTGAGGATTTTCACACTGATGTTCATCAGAGATATTGGCCTAAAATTCTCTTTTTTGTTGTTGTTTTTGTATCTCTGCCAGGCTTTGGTATCAGGATGATGCTGGCCTCAAAAAATGAGTTAGGGATGATTCTCTCTTTTTTATTGATTGGAATAGTTTCAGAAGGAATGGTACCAGCTCCTCTTTGTATCTCTGGTAGAATTCATCTACAAATCCATTTGGTCCTGGACTTTTTTTGGTTGATAGGCTATTAATTATTGCCTCAATTTCAGAACCTATTATTGGTCTATTCAGAGATTCAACTTCTTCCTGGTTTAGAGGGTGTATGTGTCCAGGAATGTATCCACTTCTTCCAGATTTTCTAGTTTATTTGTGTAGAGGTGTTTATAGTATTCTCTGATGGTAGTTTGTATTTCTGTGAGATCTGTGGTGATATCTCCTTTATTATTTTTTATTGTGTCTATTTGATTCTTCTCTCTTTTTTTATTTATTAGTCTTCCTAGTGGTCTAACTATTTTGTTGATCTTTTTTTAAAAAAAAACAGCTGGATTCACTGATTTTTTGAAGGGTCTTTTTTGTATCTCTATCTCCTTCAGTTCTGCTCTTATCTTAGCTATTTCTTGTCTTCTGCTAGCTTTTGAATTTGTTTGCTCTTGCTTCACTAGTTTTTTTAATTGTGATGTTAGGATGTCAATTTTAGATCTTTCCTGCTTTCTCTTGTGGGCGTTTAGTGCTATAAATTTCCCTCTACACACTGCTCTAAATGTTTCCCAATTTTCTGGTACATTGTGTCTTTGTTCTCATTGCTTTCAAAGAACATCTTTATTTGTGCCTTCATTTCACCACTTACCCAGGTGTCATTCAGGAGCAGGTTGTTCAGTATCCATGTAGTTGTGCAGTTTTGAGTGAGTTTCTTAATCCTGAGTTCTAATTTGATTGCACTGTGGTCTGAGAGACAGTTTGTTGTGATTTCTGTTCTTTTACATTTGCTAAGGAGTGTTTTGCTTCCAATTATGTGGTCAATTTTATAGTAAGTGCAATGTGGTTTTGAGAAGAATGTATATTCTGTTGATTTGGGGTGGAGAGTTTTGTAGATGTCTATTAGGCCCGCTTGGTCTGAACTGAGTTCAAGTCCTGGGTATCCTTTTTAATTTTCTGTCTCATTGATCAGTCTAATATTAACAGTGGAGTGTTAAAGTCTCCCATTATTATTGTGTGGGAGTCTAAGCCTCTGTGTAGGTCTCTAAGAACTTGCTTTATGAATCTGGGTGCTCCTGTATTGGGTGCATATATATTTAGGATAGTTAGCTCTTCTTGTTGAAATGATTCATTTGCCATTAGGTACTGGCCTTCTTTTTCTCTTTTGATCTTTGTTGGTTTAAAGTCTATTTTATCTACCAACATGTATGGACATTTTATATGACACAGCTATTAAGTATTTATTTGCTTATCATGTTTGCTACACCTTCTATGTCCCAGAGAGAAGACACAATTGTGACCAAGATAGTTATGATCTTTAATGAGGTTCTCCTGCCTCAGCCTCCTGAGTGGCTGGGATTACAGGTGCCTGCCACCATGCCTGGCTAATTTTGTATTTTTAGTGGAGACGGCATTTTGCTGTGTTGGTCAGGCTGGTCTCAGGCTCCTGACCTCAGGTGATCCGCCCGCCCTGGCCTCCCAGGGTGCTGGGATTGCAGGCGTAAGCCACTGCACCTGGCCACCATAAATAAGAAAACAAAAGTAAGATACATTTATTATAGGTAATTGGAAAATACAGAAAAATAAAAATAAAGATCATTTGAAATCTCAAAAATAAAATAAAATAAAATAAAGTCTACTTTATCAGAGACCAGGATTGCAACCCCTGTTTTGTTTTTTTGTTTGTTTGTTTGTTTTTTAGTTTTTTTTTTTTTTTTTTTTTTGCTTTCCATTTGCTTGGTAGCTCTTCCTCCATCTCTTTATTTTGAGCCTATGTGTGTCTTTGAACGTGAGATGGGTTTCCTGAATACAGCACACTGATGGGTCTTGACTCTATCCAACTTGCCAGTCTGTGTCTTTTAATGGGGGCATTTAGCCCATTTACATTTAAGATTAATATTGTTATGTGTGAATTTGATCCTGTCATTATGATGGTAGCTGGATACTTCGCCCATTAATTGATGCAGTTTCTTCATAGCGTTGATGGTCTTTACCATTTGGCATGTTTTTGCAGTGTCTGGTACTAGCTGTTCTTTTCCATGATTAGTGCTTCCTTCAGGAGCTCTTGTAAGGTGGGCCTGGTGATAACAATATCTCTCAGCATTTGCTTGTCTGTAAAGAATTTTATTTCTCCTCCACTTATGAGGCTTACTTTGGCTGGATATGAAATTGTCAGTTGAAAATTATTTTTCTTTAAGAATGTTGAATATTGGCCTCTACTTTCTTCTGGCTTGTATTGTTTCTGCCAAGAGATCTGCTGTTAGTCTAATGGGCTTCCCTTTGTGGGTAACCAGATCTTTCTCTCTGGCTGCCCTTAACATTTTTTCCTTCATTTCAACCTTGGTGAATCTGACGATTACGTGTCGGGGGGTTTCTCTTCTCGAGGAGTATCTCTGTGGTGCTCTCTGTATTTCCTGAATTGGAATGTTGGCCTGCCTTGCTAGGTTGGGGAAGTTCTCCTGCATAATATCTTGAAGAATGTCTTCTAACTTGGTTCCATTCTCACTGTCACTTTCAGGTACACCAATCAAATGTAGATTTGGTCTTTTCACATACTCCCATATTTCTTGGAGGCTTTGTTCATTTCTTTTCACTCTTTTTTCTCTGATTTTTTCTTCTCACTTTATATCTTTAATTTAATCATCAATTACCGATATCCTTTCTTCTGCTTGATCGAATCAGCTATTGAAGCTTGTGTATGCTTCACGAAGTTCTCGTACTGTGGCTTTCAGCTCCATTAGGTCATTTAAAGTCTTCTCTACATTGTTTATTCTACTTAGCCATTCTTCTAACCTTTTTTCAAGGTTTTTAGCTTCCTTGCAATGGGTTAGAACACACTTGTTTAGCTTGGAGAAGTTATTACTGACCTTCTGAAGCTTACTTCTGTCAACTCGTCAAACTCATTCTCCATCCAGTTTTGTTCCCTTGCTAGCGAGGAGTTGTGTTCCTTTGGAGGAGAAGAGGCATTCTGACTTTTGGAATTTTCAGCATTTCTGCTCTGGTTTCTCCCCATCTTTGTGGTTTTGTCTACCTTTGGTCTTTGATGTTGGTGACCTACTGATGGGGTTTTGGTGTGGATGTCCTTTTTGTTGATGTTGATGCTATTCCTTTCTGTTTGTTAGTTTTCCTTCTAACAGGCCCCTCAGCTGCAGGTCTGTTGGAGTTTGCTGGAGGTCCACTCCAGACCCTGTTTGCCTGGGTATCACCAGTGGAGGCTGCAGAACAGCAAACATTGCTGCCTGATTCTTCTTCTAGAAGCTTTGTCCCAGAGGGGCACCCACCTGTATGAGGTGTCTGTCAGCCCTTACTGGGAGGTGTCTCCCAGTCAGACTACATGGGGGTAAGGGAAACACTTGAGGAGGCAGTCTGACCATTATCAGAGTTCGAACACCATGCTGGGAGAACCACTGCTCTCTTAGAGCTGTCAGGCAGGGACGTTTAAGTCTCCAGAAGCTGTCTGCTGCCTTTTGTTGAGATATGCCCTGCCCCCAGAGGTGGAATCTGGAGAGGCAGTAGACCTTGCTGAGCTGCAGTGGGCTCCACCCAGTTCGAGTTTCCCTACCGCTTTGTTTACACTGTGAGCATAGAACTGCTTACTTAAGCCTCAGCAATGGCAGACACCTCTCCTCCCGCCAAGCTCCAGGATCCCAGGTCAATCTCAGACTGCTGTGCATGGGACCCACCAAGCCAGCCATGGGAGGGAATGTCCTGGTCTGCTGGTTGTGAAGACCATGGGAAAAGTGCAGTATTTGGGCACAGTGTACCATTCCTCCAGGTATAGTCTTTCACAGCTTCCCTTGGTTAGGAAAGGGAAATCTCCTGACCACTTGCACTTTCTGGGTGAGGCAATGCCATGCCCTGCTTCAGCTCTCCCTCCATGGGCTGCACCCACTGACCAACCAGTCGCAATGAGATGCACCTGGTGCCTCAGTTGGAAATGCAGAAATCACCTGTCTTTTGTGTCAGTTTTGGTGGGAGCTGTAGACCAGAACTGTTCCTATTTGGACCCAAAATTTGTTTTAAAAATTTAGAAGTAAGTAGTTAGTAGCCATAATGCATATTTAGATGACAAGGATGATTGCAGTATAACAACAGCTCTACGGATCTATACAATAAAAGACCAAATGTTGTAAATAAAGGCTTTGTTAGCAGTTTTATAAGTACACTAGACTATCAACACATGGATTAAGTATGTAGATCAGAAGTGTTACAAAAATTATTAAACAAGAAAAACCATAAACTAAAATTGTGTAGTCATAAACTAAAATTGTGTAGTTATGTATTACTACAGAATTTTCTGATTTTCATGTATATTTCATGTAATTTTCCACTGGTAAGGTCAAAATTGTTTTTAGTTGATTAACTGCATCAGTATCACTTAAAATGCTTATTTACAATGCAAGTTTCTTTGGCCCAAATATAGACATAACAGTATCAGAATTTGAAGGAGTGAAGTGGCTATCACATGGGAATATAATTTTTTTCAACATTTCTTTAAATAATTTTTTGTAAGCCAGTGTTTAATACATTTTTATTTGAGTCTAATGACACAACAACTAAATTCATCTGCCTTCCCTCCTTTTGTTTTAATTAATTCTTCTCATGATGCAACACCATTTATTTGAGATTCATGCATCCTAATTTCTCTTCTAATATGCCGAACCAATTATATCCTGTGTTTTTTCCTCTCATATTCTCTGACGTTTTCCCCATAGAATATAAGCAAGATCAAATCCCACCAGCTCTTTAAAGCAAAAAATCTAAATTATTTGCAATTCCATAAAACTTCCATGGTCTCTGAACTTATATAAAGCACTAAACTGTTAAATCAGACTTACCTGTATCAGACATCTTGTCCAGTGTTAAACTTTACTAAATTTCAAAGATACAGGAAATTAACAGCCACAGATGGAGCAGAGAGTAGCACGGGATTCTTCATACATCTCCCCAGCTCCTGCTTCCCTTTATCAGATGCAGTTTATAAGTGATGTGGGTGGTTTACATCACTTACACAGATGAAACTAACTTAGTTATGAAAAAATATACATTTTATATTCAGATAGTTATATTGCTTATTTGACATTTCACATGGAGATTACCTTTCATAAATCTATACATTTCATGTTTGTTTACCATAAACAATCAGTCCATAGGCAGTTAGACTAAAAACATTCCCTAAATAAGAATTCTTCCAATAACAAAAATAATCAATTTTCCAAGCAATTGTTTATCAACATGTATGTAAGAATATTAGACTGGGTTATCTGTCGTTTTCCCTTCCCAGGAGCATACTCTCCCCTTAGCACAGGAGAGAAATAGTTTGCAAGCCAGCTGCTTCATTCCTTCCTTTTTAGTCTAATTCTTTAAATTTGCATATATTATTTTTTCACTATCATATATTGACCGCTTACCTTTTCTGTTCATTGAATTACTATTTTCAAGAAACAAATATAAATTACTATTCATTTTGATACATAAGATAATTTTTCCATTTTATTTTACAATATTCTCTCGAAGTAAATAAACTTTTTTTCCTCAAAATTTATGCCAAGAAGTGACAAGATCCTAGGAAACAAATTTGCTTTTTACCTTATGAACACTATTATGCTTTTAAGTTTCTGTTTCCATGTTGCTATGCTTTACATATCCGATAAAGTATTCAGTGTAATAATCCCAACCTGGCTTTAAATTGCCTTCTAACTTTCACTAGATTGTTCCATATTCTCATATAACTTATTTTTATTAGTTTAAAAACTTCTCACTGTTTCTAGGTATCCAATAGCTAAGAACAGTTCTCAACTAATAGGTAACAAGAACCTAAGTCATATGGTCATAGGGAAATAAATCTTGCCAACAGGAGAACTTGGAGGGGGACCTTGAGCTTCAGATGCACTGTAGTCCTGGCTCACATGTTTGATTTCAGTCTGGTAAATTCCTAAGCAGAGGAATCAGCAAAATTATATCTGATGACCCTAAACGTGTGTTAAGTGCTAGGTTTATAGTAAGTTGTTACACAGAAATAAAAAACTAACGTAAATTTTGGTGCTAAAAGTGGGATGGTGTTCTAGCAAATACCTAAAAATATTGCAGTGGCTTTGAACTGGCAGTGGGTAGGAGCTGAAAGAATTTTGAGGAGTGTGATAGAAAATGCGTAAATCGTCTTTAAAACACTGTTAAAAATGCTGCTGGTAAGAACCAGAAGGAAGTGAAGAATATGCTACCAGAAACTGGAGAAAGGTGGACACTTGTCATATAGTGACAGTAAGCTTAGTAAAATTGTGTCCTGCAATTATGTGCAAAGCAGAACTTGTAAGTAACAAATTTGATACATTTCTGACTTTTGGCATCTATTACCAGCTAGCGAGGCTGCATATTTCAAAATCACCTAGCCTTGGTGATTGAGTGTGATGCTTATGTATGTGCCTTGGGGTGGTTGTCTTGCATAGTACCTCACCGGAGTTTTCCCCAGAAGCACACTTCTAAGGATATTTTACGTATCTTCATCCACAACTGTGATAAAATGGCCATAGTAGGTGCAGGAGAGACCGAGTAGGTGAGTACTATTTCTCTCTACCAATTGCTAGTAGTAAAGAAGAAGGGGGACATCAGAAATTAGGAATGCGATTAGAGAGTTTCCCAAAAGTCAAAAGATTCCTTCTATAATTTATTTCTCTGTTCCTCAGTACAATTGCAGCAATAGAATCTCTTTTTATCTATCAATAGCTTATGCTTTCCAAAGTTTACAAAGCAATCAGTTTCGTATATACTCTGTTCTCTTGGAAAAACTCTTTGAAAGTTTACCCAAATATATCTGTCTTCTACCTGAGGACATATGTGAAATCAGTAATCCTAAAACACTCTCCTTCTTCAAGAAATATAAAGTTAATGTGAAATCAGAATCCAGATAAACTTATTTCCCAGGTTCTTTTTTTCCTCTAGACATATCACATTCTGTCTACTCCAAAGCCCTTCCTCATAGATCTGAGTTGTACAATCCCCTATCTGTATCTGCAATTTTTAAAATCCGTTAGTCTGTTGCATTATAAGAATTTACAAAACCATAATTTGATTTCTATATAGACTTTTCTAGTATCCTAAAGTTGTGCCAAATTTTAAAAGCCTCATGACATATTTTGGTAAATTATTCAAATTGTGTACTATTTGGTTATTTTATTGCTATTTATCATTCTCCATCAATCTGAAAACCTTACTCTTTTTTTCTGTTGGGAGTTGACATAGCAAGCTTCATTAAACTAAGCTTTTGAATTAAATGGTTATACATTTTCCTGTCCATAATTTTTCTTTCTTTGGCTACTTTACAATAGTTTCTTATTTTAGCCAGCTTTCCTATTAATTTATCTTATCATTTCCTGTAAATGCAAATATCAGTACATAAATATCTGAATACAGTGATATGGACAGAGTTTAGTATTTGTTCAAGTTTTTTGTTTTGTTAGTTAATATAATAGTGACATACAATAAAATGAACAAATCCTAGGTGTACACTGGCTGAGTTTTGATGAATGAATATTCCTAACTCGCATCTTATCAAGATAGAGACAACTATTGTTACCTCAGATATTGCCTTAATCTTACCTCCCACTCAATTCTTATTCACACCCTTTCAAGGGCAATCATTATTATAACTTTTTTTCTGATAAGCATTAGTTTCATCTGTTCTACAAATTCATATAAATGAAATAATTCAGCATACATTCTGGACAAGGCTGCTTTCAACATTTTTAAATATTTTTATATAAAAATATAATATTTTTAAAAATATTTATCCATGCTGTTTTGTATATCACTAATTTGTTCACTTTCATTGCTGAGTAGGAGTACATGGTATGAATTATCACATTTGTTTAACAATTTTCCTTTTGAAGGACACCTAGGCTGTTCACTTTTTTCAGCTATTACTAAAGTTGCTGTGAATATTCATCACACTTCTTTTTTGAAAATAAGTTTTCATTTCTTTTGAATAAAGCCAAGGAAGAGAAGGCTATGTCATGGATTGTTTATTTTTTACTTACAAAGGGGAAAACAACTCCCAGATTTTCTTCTAAAGTGGTTTTAGCATTTTATCTTCAACCATGTATGATAAGACATGTTATTCAATGTTTCTGTCGACATTTGAAGTTGACAGTCTTTTTTGCTGCAGCCATTCTGATGGATGTGTAGCAGTAATTTATTGTAGTTTTAATTTGTGTTTCCCTGATGACTAATGAGGTTGATCTGTGCTGCCTAGACTTGACCTCACGTGGTTGCAGAGTCAGCTAGAGATTTTATCGGAATTTATACATAGAATTCAGAGCTCCTCATCCCTGTATTTTTTAATCTAACATTTCCATTAAAATTTCTTTCATATTTTCTCTGTGCCAGTATCAAATGTATTGGGGCATTTCTCTTGTATCTGCTATAGGCAACTATTCCATCAGTACAACTAGTCTAGCAATCCCGTTCATTTCTGCAACTCTTTTACCTCTCAGTCAAGCAAGAAATTTTAAAGGAGGATAACTGACTCAGGTTGGGAAACTGTAGAAAACAGTATTATGTTTACAATGTACTAAATGTTTGTTGGAGAAATGAACTCCGAACATTGGTTTTGCCTAAGCTTACCACAGCGACTGAATCCTTCCACATGGGTAGGATTAGTGAAATCTTGTATTTTTAATGCTTAAATATAACTTAAACTAGTGTAAGTAAAAAATGAAAAAATATTTACTATATGTTTAGAACATTTTTAAATGTACATGATAATTTTTTTAGATCAAAGGAAGTGGAAACTTTAATTTCAATTTAATTTTAAAATTCAGAATTTAATTCTGGAAGGAGAATGGGGAACAAAATGGGTGCACATAAAATAAGTACAATATGCAAAATGATTTCCATCTGCAAAAAAGAAAAGATTTGAGGAGATACAATATATTTGTACGTATATGGCAACAAGAATAAATGTCTTAAATTTTTATTCAAATTAATATTTTATGAATGTTTAGCCTATGAATCTGTTTAGCCTATGATTAAAATCAATTTCAAAATCATATTTCTTGTTTCCATTTATAAAGTCCATATAAAATGGACTTTATATCTTATGTATTATATCTTATGTATTAATGTTGGCACAGCTAATCCAAGTTTTAGAAATAATATACATTATTTAACTTAAATAATAAATAAATCTTAAACTGTGATTCTTTTACAGGTATATTGCTTTTATTATACATGTAATTATTTTACAAGTATATCATTTTGATTATATATTTTACAAGATTAAATGAAAACAATACAATTATATTTTCAACTTACTCCATGAGTATTTTAATACAATGAAAATCATATTAAACTTAACACCACGGTGGAAAAAGGTCTTTCTGTTTAGCAAAACTGCATCTTCCTTATGGTTCTAATTTCATAAAGCTTTTCCCATATCCTCACTTCATCTGATGATTTCATGACATGTCATTCACTGAGAATTAATTACATGTTATCTTGTGATCTCTCTTTTATTTGTAGTATTATTTCTGTTTTTCATATAGATATGTCCTGTTCCCCTAAATGAACTTAATATTCTCAGAGAGCTTATGTAGTAATTCAAGCTATTCCCACGCAGGAACACATAAGAGACATACACATGTGGTCGGTTGACTGCATATGAAAATGAAACATATCTTTGTTTAAAAACATAAGATACCTCTTCTAATATCATTTTAAGTGCTTAAATAAATTTTCAGCACTTAATTTAAATTCATTAAAATTAAATAAAGTTGAATGTAAAAATGTCAGCTTTTACATTGACAACCAAAAGTTATGTTTTGTCAATGTAAAAGTTGAATTGATAGGAGGCTAAAACAAAGATTTGGTATGAAAGCCAGCCAATGTCAGATTAGGCATGTCACAGGGAAGACAGTCAATATGTTAGTTCTGGGAGAAAAGATTCAAGGAAGGCAAGAACTTCCATATTTTAAACCTGAGATAGATGCTAGTGCTGTTCCAAAGTATTACAGAAAGTTGAAGGCCCAGTAAATATAAATAAGAACAGAGTATAAGGTGATTTTAAGGCTATTGCCTTTTGAATTTCTTACAACCTCAATTATTATTGTTATTATTATTGTTTCAAATGGGGTCTTGCCGTGTTGCTGAGGCTGGACTAGAACTCCTGGGCTCAAGGGATCCTCCTATCTCAGCCTCCTGGATAGCTGGGACTACAGGCACATGCCACCATGCTCAGCCTAACTCAATTTTTATTTCCTGCTTTGGTGCTTATCACAAAAATTAATGATAATTCACAGCAAGAGGTACATAAAATTATATATAGTCATCCACCACATGATGACGTTTTGACCAATAATAAACTACATATATGATGGTAGCCCTTTAAGATTATAATGAAGCTAAAGAAATTCTTATCACCTAGTGATGTTGTAACAATCATAAGTCATATCGCAGCTAATTACTCACATGTTTTTGGTAATGTCAGTGTAAATGAACCTATTGCACTGCCAGTCAAATAAAAGTATAGTACGTACAATTCTGTACAGTACATAATACTTGTCAATGAAAATTAATAACTATGTTACTGGTTTCTGTATTTACTATACTATAATTTTATCATTATTTAAAAGTGTACACTTTGAACTTATAAAATAAATGCGTTAATTGCAAAACAATCTCAGACAGTTCTTTCATGAGGTGTTCTAGAAGAAGGCATTATTACACTAGGAGATGACAGTTTCATGTGAGTGATTGCCCTTAAAGACCTTTCAGTGGGACAATATATGGAGGTGGAAGACAGTGATATTGATGATCCTGATCCTGGGCAGTCCTAGGCTAACATGAATGTTTATGTCTTTGTTTTTAACACAAAAGTTTTACAACAAAAAAATTAAAATGCTAAATATAGAAAAAAGCTTATAGTGTAAACACATAAAGCAAATGTTTTTGTACAGCTGTACAATGTGTTTGGGTTTTAAAAGTGGGCAAAGGATATGAACAGACATTTCTCAAAAGAAGACATTTATGCAGCCAACAGACATATGAAAAAATGCTCATCATCACTGGCCATCAGAGAAATGCAAATCAAAGCCACAATGAGATACCATCTCACACCAGTTAGAATGGCAATCATTAAAAAGTCAGGAAACAACAGGTGCTGGAGAGGATGTGGAGAAATAGGAATACTTTTACACTGTTGGTGGGATTGTAAACTAGTTCAACCATTATGGAAAACAGTATGGCGATTCCTCAAGGATCTAGAACTAGAAGTACCATATGACCCAGCCATCCCATTACTGGGTATATACCCAAAGGATTATAAATCATGCTGCTATAAAGACACATGCACACGTATGTTCATTGCAGCACCATTCATAATAGCAAAGACTTGGAATCAACCCAAATGTCCATCAGTGACAGACTGGATTAAGAAAATGTGGCACATATACACCATGGAATACTATGCAGCCATAAAAAAGGATGAGTTTGTGTCCATTGTAGGGACATGGATGCAGCTGGAAACCATCATTCTCAGCAAACTATCACAAGAACAGAAAACCAAACACTGCATGTTCTCACTCATAGGTGGGAACTGAACAATGAGATCACTTGGACTTGGGAAGGGGAACATCACACACCAGGGCCTATCGTGGGGAGGGAGGAGTGGGGAGGGATTGCATTGGGAGTTATACCTGATGTAAATGACGAGTTGATGGGTGCTGACGAGTTGATGGGTGCAGCACACCAACATGGCACAAGTATACATATGTAACAAACCTGCACGTTATGCACATGCACCCTAGAACTTAAAGTATAATAATAATAATAATGTCAAGAAGTTAAAAAAATTTTCAGTGATTTAAAATCTGTTTTATATGATATAAGAATAACGACTTCTGCTCTTCTTTGTTTCCCATTCAAACATAATTATATAATATATAGAGAGAGAGCTATGCTTTTCCATCCACACAAAAACCTTGTTGATTCTCTAGAATATGTAAAAATAGCACATTAAATTCTGAATTACAAATTTATTTAGTGCTAAGTATATATGGCTTGCTTGTGTTTGAAAGTGCTGTGATGTTTAAATTTAGCTATTATAAAATACAGATGTGTTATAAAAACCCTCGCAGACTATAAGTTTTAATAAAAATATTAAATTATTTCCTCACTATTGCTCATGTCTTCTCATCCTCTCAAATTTGTGAGGGGAATCCCAGCATCCTTGAAGAGCTCTGTAGTCACTTTTTACTGTAGGTCAGAAATTACAATGGTAACTGCTGCAATAAAACAGGAATCTCTAAATGCAATGGGGATAATAGGATCCTAAGTGGCATGGTGCAAGTGGTGGCACTTAATTATTAAACACAAGGCAAGCATGATTACTGTAACAGACAGCAGATGTAAAGCGGTGATCAATAGATTGACTCACAGAGATCTATGATGTTGGCTAGTTGACCATGGCTTCCCTAGAAAAAAATATAGATGGCAGTCTCTTAAATTCTTTTTTGATCTGTGTAAATGAGGAGTTCTGGATCTACCGAACAGAAACGCAACTTGTCACCAAAACGGACTCATGGCCCCTTGTTTCCATTCTTGAGCAGTTTACATACCAAGAATCTCTTGGTTGAAAAGAAGGCTGAGTTCCCTTAAGGCTGGGTCATATTGAGGAAGGACATAATTTTAACATATATATTTTTATTTCAAAAGCTTTTGAGGTACAAGGGGGTCTTGGTTACAGGGATAAATTGTATAGTGATGAAGTCTAAGATTTTAGTGCAGTTTTAATGTAGGTTTTTGCAAAACTCCCACCCTCCTTACTTCTAAGTCTCCAATAGCCATTGTACCACTCCACATGCCTTTGCATACCCAAAGCTTAGTTCTCACTTCTAAGTGAGAACATACAGTATTTGGTTTTCCATTCCCAAGTTACTCCACTTAGGATAATGGCACCCAGCTCTATACAAATTGTGCAATAGATATTATTTTATTCATTTTATGGTTGAGTAATATCCCATATTACATATATATGTAATATATATGCAACATATAATATTTTATATATATATGTTATATATATATCACATCTTCTTTATCCAGTTATCAGCTCTTGGGCACTTAGGTTGGTCCCATATGTTTGCAATTGTGAATTGGGTTGTAATAAATATATGCGTGCAGGCATCTTTCTGATATAATGATGACTTTTCCTTTGGGTAGATACCCAGTAGTAGGATTGCTGGATTGAATGGTAGACCTACTTTTATTTCTTTATAAATCTTCATACTGTTTTTCATAGAAGTTTTACTACTTTACATTCCCAGCATTGTATGAGCAGTCCCTTTTCGCCACATCCATGCCAACATCTATTGTTTTTTTTTTTTTACTTTTTAATCATGGCCATTTTGGCTGTGTTAAGGTGGTATCTCATTGTGGTTTTAAGTTGCATTGAAGAAGGACATAATTTAATGAAGAAGATGCTAGATCCCTTAAAGAAGGATGTAATTATTTTCACATAATTAAGTACCTGCAAAAATAATGGTTACAGTGATTATCAAGGTTATGCAAAATAAAACATGATAAATTAAAAATGAAAGCAAATCTAAAACATGTTCACAATATTTAGACCTATTAGAGGATAGTAAGATCATATTTGAAATGAGGCACCTATGTAAATGAGGACACATGGAATAATTTAATCCATGAATTACAAACATTATCTGAATTTTCTCACTTAAATAAAACAGTATATTTTTTGTATCTTCAAAATCACAGCAAGAAACAATAGTTCTAATGGTCTTTAAAATTTGGCTAGAATTTTGAAAAATTACTGTTTTCAGTATGGAATTCCTAAGCCAAAATGAAAATATTACGAGCACCTTCTATGAGTCAGTAGTTGAAAATAAGTTCACTGCTTTTTGTACAAAGAACTCAAATACATTTAGAAGAAATATTTATAAGTCAACTAAAACCCTTGACACTGTTAACCAGGAGAAGGAGACAGACACCCACTGAAACTTAGTAAATATGACATAAAATAATTACACTAAGTAACATACAACATATTTATGTTAAGTGAAAATGGGTTAATTTATTACATTTAAAAAAACAAAATTTCAAATCACCCACAAAACAAAACCCAACAGTTTTCTGTATGTAGGAAATACATGTAAAACAAAATGATTAAGAAGGTTTTAAAATAGAGAAGTAGGGAATAATGTGACAAACATATGCAAATATTAATATAATAGAAGTCAGTTACTGATATCAGACAAGGGAAAATTCAGAAAGAAAAGCCACAAATAAGGGAGGGAAGAATGCAGCGTTTTGTTTGTTTATAATTTTTTTTTTCTGTAGAATGTCTCCAAAGGTCTTTATTATTCCCACTTTCATTACTTTTGAAACCATACTAAAGATAAAGCATTTCTCAGGCTGTTCACTAATTAGGTGAAAAAATGCAACCAAACAACACCAACAAAAACCCATAACTTGATAAGCAGCTTCCTAAAATAACATTGTGATCCCCTGCAATGTTAATATGAACAACCAGCTGGCAGAAGATGATAAGGATGCAGTAATATTTTTAATTGGTGCTTGTTCTGGATACATATTAGAATAGTTATAATACCAACTACATGAACAATTATTCTAATGTTAACAAAAAACAAATTTCTCTTAATTCATTATAATAAGAATAAAAAGTAAAGAAATTATATAACCACAATTAGAGGCATCCTATTTAAATGAATATTTATTCTTTAAAATTGGAGAATAGTTACATTTTTTGTGGTTATTGCATTTAAAGTAACAAATGTGTTTGCTTAAAAAGCAATCTTAACTCAATGCCAGTTTCAGTTTAATAAATAGAACTGATCCAAAGTTACATGCTTGAACAGTTAGCATTATATTTTCTTAGCTGTATGATTTGATGGAAAACTGATAGAAGACTTGAGTTTTAATACTAAATCTCCCACTAATCTAATTTATAATTTTAGAAGATAATTTCATTTTACTGAGCGCCCGTATTATTGTTTATAAAATTAAAATGTTCAATTCAATGATGTTCCATTGTAACTTCTGTTCTAACATTTTGAAGGGTTTCACATTTTAGAATATTTTATTGACATATAAATACTCATAATCAATCATCTTGTGTCACGTTCAAACTTTCCCTCCTTAAACTCATAATACACACATCACATATTTATATAAGCAAAGTATGTAAATTATACATCTATACTGAAAATAAATTTGCATAAGTTAATATTCTTACTAAATCTGAAAGACACTATTCTGTTCTTTTCTCATTTGCTTTACTTTAAAAAATATTACCCTTGGCATCAGCTTCTCTTCTGCTGAACCTGCCCATTGCTTCCTCACAACTTTCTCTGGTAAATCTCACAAACTTCTCTAGTCTTTCTTTGTCTAAAAAAAAAAAAGGAAATTACACTTGACTCACTCAGTTAATATCACAAGTTACTAATAGTTTGAGATTCTCCATTTAACAAAATAATTTTATCTTCATGCAGATTTGTAATCTCTATACTATGATTAATTTGTGGATACTGGCAGGTTTTATAAGCATCTGTGCATGAAGGCTGAACAATCACAAAATCTTCTTCTGTAAAGTTTGTAACAAATTTATGATTTACATACCATTAAGTAGATAAATGAATGAGAGAAATAGATCAATAGCAAGCCTTACCATATTTTTACTATTCTATAGCTCATGTTCTTAACATTGAACATGAAAACAGCAATTTAGAAGCTAAAAATGTGGGATGCTATCTAAAAGAGGGCAGTGTCAATTAGAAGAATCAATGCTCAGAAATGAATGCCCTCCTTCTCCCAAAAAAAAAAAAGGAAGAAAGGAAGAAAAGAAAACTGGAGATACCCTACTGTAAACACATTGGCAATGTCCATTTAAACAGTGACCCCAAAATAAATAAATAATGTGCTTACTCATTTGCTGAAGTGGCATTTATTTTATATCTACTAATGAGTCCTGTCTACTTAATAGTAATTAGTGGGCACTGTTCTAGTTATTGAAGAGTGCACTGAACAAGAAAGATGAAAATCTTCTTTAAAGATTTTTCATATTGTTGTGATGAGCCAGATAAAACAAGACAGAGAAGTACAATAATACACCAAATTTCACTTTCAGTTAAAAGGGGGACTGAATGCCTACCGACAATTCATATATGCAGAATTTCACCTAAATCGAGTATTTGTTAGCCAAATAATAAAAGTCTCTAAGTTTCAAAACTATTTATCAAAATATTATATTGGCTGAATCAGTGTTTCTGGAATCCCCAAGACCACCTACACCTCTGGTGATTCCTAGGACACATGGAACTCCATATAAAGTTATGTTCACTTCTAAGATTTATTACAGCATAAGAATACACAACAGGATCAGCAAAGGAAGGAGTCTGCAGAAATCCATACACAGTCTTAGGATGTTCTCCTTTTCCTTTTACATGACCACCTAGCATGCTCCTTTCATTGGCAGTGAAAAGTGCAGTAAAGTGTATGCAATGTATCTGCCACAAAGCCCATTAGACACTCAGAGCGTGTATTAGTTTGCTAGGGTTGCCATAACAAACTGCTGCAGGGCGGATGGTTTACATATCAAACATTGATTTTCTCACAATTTTGGAAGCTATCAATTTGAAATTAAGGTGTTAGTAAGTTTTCCCTATGTATACAAATCTCCCCTTGTTGTAACAACACCAGTCATATTGGATTAGAGCCCACCCTTATGACCTCATTTTAACTTAATTGCCATTTAGAAGTCCCTGGCTACAAACACTGTCACATTGTGAGGTACTTGACATTACAATTTCAACATATAAAGTTTGGGAGACATAATTCATCCCATAACAGAGTCCAGGATTTTTATGGGGGCTGATCATGTAAGCACCTGCTTCTAGCACGTGTAAAAATTCCAAACTCCTAGAAACAAGGCAGGCATTCAGCATAAACTGCATTGTTTTTGCAAACCATGCAGGAACAATGAACTAGTGTTATCAGTTTGTGAATGGTTTGATTGCCAAATTCCCAGGTGCCAGCTAAGTGTGAACCTTGCAAACAGGTTTTTCTTTTATTATTATTATTATTATTATTATACATTAAGTTCTGGGATATATGTGCAGAACGTGCAGATTTGTTGCATAGGTATACATGTGCCATGGTGGTTTGCTGCACGCATCAACCTATCATCTAGGTTTTAAGCCTTGCATGCATTAGGTAATTGTCCTAATGCCCTCCCTCCCTTTGCCCCCCACTTCTGACAAGCCCCAGTGTGTGATGTTCCCCTCCCTGTGTCCATGTGTTCTCATTGTTCCACTCCCACTTATGAGTGAGAACATGGAGTGTTTGGTTTCCTGTTACTGTGCTAGTTTGCTGAGACACACATACAGGTATGTTTGTTGCAGCACTATTTACAATAGCAAGGACTTGGAACCAACCCAAATTCCCATCAATGATAGACTAGATAAGGAAAATGTGGCACATATACACCATAGAATGCTATGCATCCATAGAGAAAATGATTTCATGTCCTTTGTAGGGACACGGATGAAGCAAGTAGGTTTTTCTGAAAAATAGTGGTGTCAGGTCTACTGGGTTAAATCTTTTGTGCATAGTTAAGCTGACAAGTAGAAACTTGTTTTCAATTTGTGGTACATTTTTATACCAAATATTATATATAACATATATAATGTGTGTTGTGATTTTTAAACTTTGTTTTGATTTGTAAAAGATACGAAAACTATAAAATTTTACAGTTGAGTCCATAATAAGTAACGTGGTCCATTTTACTCACCACTTTTGGTCTTTTTACACATCACCTAAACTTATATTTTTAAAAATAACAGGCCGGAGCACGGTGGCTCATGTCTGTAATCCCAGTACTTTGGGAGGCCAAGGCGGGCGGATCATGAGGTCAAGAGATTGAGACCATCCTGGCTAACACGGTGAAACCCAGTCTCTACTAAAAATACAAAAATTAGCTGGGTGCAGTGGCAGGGGCCTGTAATCCCAGCTACTCGGGAGACTGAGGCAGGAGAATTGCTTGACCCCAGAAGGCAGAGGTTGCAGTGAGCTGAGATCACACCATTGCACTGTAGCCTGGGCAACAGAGCGAGATTCTGTCTCAAAACAAACAAACAAACAAAAAAAACACCTGAAAACTATCTATGGACTTTGTTGACAAACTACAAGTTTCTTTAACAAAAAATGGAGAGTAAAATTTGGGGGAAAGGAGAGAGGACTCTCTGTTATCTCTGAAACAAAAGAAAATTATATAGAGAAAAAAATCGTTTTAGCTATTAGGTGAAACCACAATCTAAGAAGATGGTCTATCCAGTACAGAAAGAGAACACTAATTGCAGGCACATAGCTTCTCAGATGTTCATTTCCAGGAAGATAAATTATTGTAACCGCTTTGAGGAAAGCATGGCAATACCTCTAAGGAAAAAACCCCATAGAAATGGGGGTATCTTTTAATTCAGCAATCTATCTAAAAGGATGCTTACTGTAGAATATTTGTAATGTAAAAAAATGAACATTCATAAATAGAAGACTAGCTGAATAAATTATGGTAATTACAGCATTAAATAGCACATCCATATGGTTAAAAACTAAATTAAATCCTAGTGTGCTTATATGGAATGATCTTCAAAATATATTGCTCAGTTAAAAATGTACCAAGTGGAACTCTGAAGACTTAATATTTTATAAGATATTTTTGCATGTGTATAATAATATACAAACTACTGCTGTTTGTTTCTGGGTTGAGAGTGTCAGAATCTAGATTTAAAGAGTGAGTTATTTTCCTTTTTACTGTGTAGATTTTTTCTCACATGTGTATTATTTTACCAATATAGAATGTGCCTTTTGTGCCCCTAGGGGCTACCAAAATGATTAAACCAACTGCTAGAAGGATGAAGTTTAAGAAAAGCTATCATATAAATCAACACGTCTTGGAATTTAAAATAACAGAAAGGATCGGATTGATAATTCAGACTCAAGGACTCAGAGATCTTATCCAGTATCAAGTTTTTCTAACAATTTCAAGGTCACATGGAATCATGAGGCACAGGTAAGGAAAGGTGAGGTCAGGATGTCTGTGTTTATTTCAGTTGACTGAGTCCTATCACACAATATCAAAGACATTTCTGGCCCAAGTGAACAGATGAGTTTTCTATGAGGTATGCAGGCACCTCACTTTCATGAAAGGAGACAGATTATAAAACATTTATATTTTCTACAGAAAGAGTTACATATATTATAAAACATTTTCCAAGGAGTCATTATGCATAAGTCCATATATTTCTGTTTGCTTACTATAAATAATTCTAGACAATTAAGAACATTCTACTAAAAGCTTCACATAGGAAAAGACTCTTTTGTTAACAGAAGACCTTTATTGTTATTGTTGTTGTTTTACTGGGAGATTTATCATTAGTATGTCTATAAGAGGATTAGTTCAATTCACTTGCTTTCTTTATATTCCAGGAGCACCTCAGGGAAGGGAGAGAATGTACTGCAGAAATGCAACTTAACTTTTTCCTTTCCAGATGGCATGGATTAGTTTCACAGACATGCTGATCAAATATAATTACAAGATATAATCAAATATATTTACACTAGAATTTATACTAGAATAAGAAATTAGTAATTAGTATTTCATGCACAATGTTGTTAATTTATATTATTCTTTGTTCATTATAGAAGATTGCTAAAATAGATGAAAATAATGATAAATTTTGATAACAAATTGGCAAATGGAATCAGTGGATTATTGAAGTGCATAAAATAGTTTAATGATTGTATTTTTAACATGTGATATAGAATCAAGAAAAGAAATTGTTATCTCAATCCTTTCATAACTTGCCCCTTATGCCTCTGCCAGGCTTTATCAGGGTCATGGTGCAGAGTGTGGATGATGAAGCTCTGCCCATGTGGTGGTTTTAATGTTGGTTTTCCATTCTTTTTTTCTAATTATATACTGATGAAATCCAACATGAGAAGCAAATATCTACATAGTTTTCAAGATTTAAGGTGTAAGAAATAATTTTACTTTAAAAAATGATGAGGAGAAAGGAGAACTATTTGTTGGTTAAGAATGATCCCTTGTAATACAGCTCATTTCAAAGTTTTATGATGACAGGCACATTATTTAGTTTCTTCCAATCCAAAGTTCCTCTTTGAAAAATAGAGATTGTAATAACTGTCTCACAGTGTTAATGAAAGGATCACATACTTTGTCAGCTGACTACAACAATGAATAATAAATTGTAAAGATAGTTATCCACTTCTATAAAATGAATTGTTCTAAAACCTAACCACTCAAAACAGCAAACATTTAGTATCCCACAGTTTTTGCATCTCAGGAGCCTGGGCATAGCCTAGCTGTGTGCATCTGGCTCAAAATGTCTTACAAGGCTGTGAACAAACTGTTGGCCAGGGCTGAGGTCTCATCTGGAGGCTGAACTACGAGAGGATTGGATTCCTAGTCCCATCACCTGAATGTAGGCAGAATTCACTTCCTCAAAGACTGCTGGACAAAGGGCTCATGGTCATCCCTGGTTGTAGGCTAGAGGCCTTTCCCAGTTCCTTGCCATATGGTCTCCTCCTTAGATAGTTTACAACCTGGCAGCTGGCTTCATTCATAGTAAGTGAATGAGAGAGTAGAATAAGGTGGGCAAGATGAAAGCAACATTTCAACAGTCATCACCTTCTCGAACATTTCAAAATCATCACCATATTATATTTGTTAGAAGCTAGTCACTAGGTACAGTTCACTTTTAAGTGTTCGAGGTTACATAAGCGTATAAATATCAAAAGGCAGGGATAATTTGGAACCATTTTAAAGGCTTCCTAACTACAGTAGACTTATTGAGGAGTAAATGGGACATGTTATTATTTGTATTAATATAGTTTTACTGGAAATTAATTATATAACAGTAAATTGCTTACTCTTCACTTATATATAAAGTTAATAAGCAGAAAGACTTTTGTTTTATAATATTTTTGGAAATACGACAAATTGTAAAAACAAACTGCAGCCATTTGATTAATAAAACAAAAATACTCATTTTGCTGGATGATATTTTCTAGCTATTTTTCAAACTTTTTTCCCCCAAACACCTAACATATATAACAGTGACTGAGATTGTAAGAGCAATTTATTCCAATAATTATAAAGAAAAAAAGCTATAGAAAACAGAAAGTCCAGCTCCTCAGCGTCTTTCTGTGATTTTAAGCTACATAACATAACATGGTACAATGATCAGGACTACACAGAGACGGGCAGACTGATCACTCTAAATCATTGTCCCCATTGATGCTACCCAATCAATGATATCATAAGATTTGATATTTTAGAGATGAGGAAACAAGTCAAGAGATGAAATAAATAGGGTTTAAACACAGGCAATCTTACACCTGAGTCTGTGCTATTAAAATTGCACTATATTTTCTTAATGTCTCTTACTACCAAGAAATTTTCTCCATTTATGATGTGGTATATGTCTCACTACCTTACATTTTAAGCTTGAACTGAAAATGTATTTAGCATTACCTTTTATTTTATATTTCGTGTGTGTGTGTGTGTGTGTGTGTGTGTGTGTGTGTGTGCGCGCGCGCGTACGCATAGAGAGACAGAAGAGACAGAGAGAAAATAGATGAATAAGTTTTCCAACCAATATTTAATTTGGGCCCTTTATTTAAGGTGTGAACTACTTAACAGGTTAGAAATCTGTGTTCAGTATCAGTTTTTCTACACCACTAAGATAAATATATTACAAAGCAATGCAAAGTACAATGCAATGTACTTTAAAGAGTGAGATGCTGGCAAAGATATATACCTCATATTATCAAAGGGTACTGTGTGGTTCCTAACTATATTTTTAATATAAGTTTTCATTTTGTCTTTCTTAACAATGATAATTATTTGAAAACTACATAAAACATCATCAAAGGAGTTATTTTCCAAAAATACAAAAAAATAGGTACTCGTAATGAATCAATTAAACGAGTCTTGGTGGTTTCGTTCCATCTGCTCTTCTGCAGATTCTGGAATCCTTTAGAAACTCACATACATCATGAAGATTCTGATATCTATATTTTTGTTATTACTAGACAGACTCTTGAGTCCTCTGTCAAATCGATATCCTTAACAAAGTCTTTAATGACATGCCAATATACCGATCTTACCTCATCAGCAAGATGTTCTCTCACCCTTTGTCCTTAAATGGATCCTCATAAAATTCATGTACACTCAGAACCTCAAAATGTGAAGTTATTTGGAAATAGAATATTTAGATATGTAATCTGGCCAAAATAAGGCCATACAGGATTAATATGGGCTCTAATCCTATGATTGGTATCCCTGTAAGAGAAGATAAATGTGGACACATGGATACACACAGACAGAAGCAGCCATGTGCAGACAGAAGCAGAGATTAGAGTGACATAAGAAATGCCAAGGATTGCCAGCAATCACCAAAAGCAGGGAAGAAATAAGAAAAGATTCTTCAAGAGAGCCTTCAGAGAGACCATGGCCTTGTCAACACCTGGATTTTTGGACTTCTAATCTCCAGAACTGTGAGGAAATAAATTTCAGTTATTTTCAGATACCCAGCTTGTGGTACTTTGTTACAGGAGCTCTAAGAAACTAATACACTCTTCTAATGTGGTGTTTACATTTCTGTGATGGAATTTATATTACTATGCCCTTTACTGTATCTGCATATACCAACTTTATAGCATTGAACCTTAATCTAGTTAATGTTCAGCCTTAATTATTATAGATTTATATATCTATTCTTCTTTTCCTATTTATTTCTCAGGCTTTTTTTTTTTTTTTTAGATTTTACATTGTAATCATTACTGTACATTTCTGGAAAAAATCCTTTAAAACCTTTGAAACTTTCTGTCATTTTAGAATGTTAATGTCAATTCCTCAAGTTTCTTAGTTTCAGTCTATTCTGCTATAAGTAATTCTATTACATTACAATATACTAGCTACTATTACTAGCAATTTTAGATATGCTTTATGTGCAGACTGCCTTTTTAACTGTTAAATGAATTATGATCACTACAAGGTAATATCAAAAACATTTTATTATGTCTACTTTCTGATGAATGTATTAATATTAATTATTTTAAGCTGTCAGGTTAAATTATTGAACCTGGACAATATAAGATAAAGTAGACAAGTAATTTTAAACAAAAGTTTACTTTTTATTTTTAATTTAAAAATACCTTGCTTAGAAAAAAGAGATAAGGTTATTGTGAGATATCAGTCAACCAAATATTAATTAAAAGGTGGCATTATTAAGAATATATGTCAAATATTAGATGAAAGCAAAAATAATCAAATGGACCCTTAAGCATTCAAGAAATTAAGAAAGTATATATAACTACATATGGTATACATAACTATGTATAGTATATATAACTACATATAGTATATATAACTACATACAAATTAAAATAAATGGAAAAGTTTATGGCTAGATTGAATCAACATAATAGTTCATTAATTAAATATTGTGTTTTAAGGAGTATAACTTAAATTGGAATGCTTTTTCTAAATTAAAACGATTATTTCTATTTTTTGGATTCAGAAATTAGCTCCGGTTAATGAAATAGACAGAAAATGGAGATCTGTGAGGTTTAATTCTACATATCATTGTGGCTGAGATCCAGCACCCAGATATTTGGTCTAACATTTGGAATATTTCTATGAGGGTGTTTTCTGGATGAGACTAACATTTAAAACAGTGGACACTGAGTCAAGTAGATTGCCCTTCACAATATGAGTGGGTCTCATCCAATCAGTTGCAGGACTTAACATAACAAGTACTAATTTTCCCCAACCAAGGAGAAATTCTGCCAACAGACTGCCTTTGGGTTCAAACAGCAATTCTTTCTCAGCTTGCTGGGCTACTGGCATATGTAGACAGCTCTCAGTATATAGAGAGAGGAATATACACACACACAGACACATAAACACATATCCCCTGTTGGTTCTGTTTTTCTTGAAAATCCTGACCAACAGAGGATCCGAAAGATCTTGTATTTTATTTCTCAGTTAGACATAAGGAGGTGGTAAAACCCAAACATTTAAATATTCTGCTTATATAGTTACATTAAGAAATGATAAATAAAAATGAGGAAAACCTGGGAGTACAGTGATTATTATATAAGCTAGGACTTTGGGTTGAAAGTAATAGAAAACCAGCCTGGCTAACCTAAAGAGAAAATATTTGAGAAAGCTCAGAGGATATTTAAGAAGGTCTGAAATAATCCAAGTTGAGGAAAATGGAAACACAACATAAAGCCACAGATGTAGTTGGATTAAAATGTTTTTGCTTGTGCTGTAACCAGACATTAACCCTGACTTCATGGTCCTTAGCTGTACAAGAGTCTTTGAATTAATTCCTTTTCAGACAAAGTCACATGCCCTTGACCCTCCTCCAAGGCATGCCAAATGAAAATATGTGCCCCATCTTAATTTCAGTAAAAAGTGGATTGAACATCTACTAACATTCATATATGCAGGATTTTCTCCAAATAAAATAATTATTAGCTAAAGAATTAAAAACTCTACACTGATTATCACAAGCAAAATTGAGTTGTATTTCCTCTCAAGACAGAGTACCATGGAGAAGATATGCCCTGAAACATCTAAAAACAAACAAAATATATGAAGCAATAATTTTCAAGACACTAGATCAGAGAATGGTCAATGATCTCTGAAAAACAATAAACAAAAGAGGTGAGGCATATTGATAAAACTTGAGAGAACTTTCAAACCACAGCATAAGGAGGGAGAATCCAGATGGAGCTCATCTGACTCCCTGAGTTCAGGAGACAGAACCCAGAGCCCAGGAAGGCAGATATAATTAGAGTATGCAAAAGCAAAGTAGAGAGAGGACAGCTGCATGGAACAAGAACTTTCAAGATGTGTGGAGAATTGTCGTTGAGTATTTCCTGCCTATTTGTCAGAACACTGTGAGAAAACTACCATATGCCATGGAAAATAATCACTCAAAAGAGATAGTACTGGGCTTTCACCAACAGCTGTAAACATTACCTGTTCCCACCAGCTAGGCTGGAAAAGCTTCGATGGGATGAGTCATTGGGTGGAGTGTGGAGAATAAAGCAATAATTAATCCTAAACTGAGGTCTCTTCTGGTCTTCTCTAACAGTTCTCAAAAGTAAGACCCAAAAGGAGAAAATTTTCTCCTATAACTTTGAAGGAGCTGATTCCAGCTATTAGTCTTCAAGTCTGTCAGCTGAAGTTCCAAACATCATAGAACAGAGAGCAACTGTCTCCTCTGTGCCTCATCTGAATCTCCAAACCCAAAGAGAAACCACTAGACACAATAAGTAATTAATGTTGCTTTAAGCCTAAGGTTTTGGAGAAATTGGTTTTTCATATATAGATTATTAACCCAACTTGTTTTTTAGTTCATAGGTCTTTGAATTCATACAGGCAGTATTCAAATAGCTGTCCATGGACATAATTGTAGATTACAAAACACTAAATTTTTAAGCCTAATCACATTACTGAATGAGACTCTTGGTAGTCTTAGGAGAGGTAAGTGTGTTTTGAATATAGAAGGAATGTGAATCATTTGATCAGAGAGTGATCTTTGGTAGATTTCTGAGGCAATGAGCCCTATGAATGGGAGCCTTAGTGTATCCATGTCTTTATGTAGCTAGTTTCCTTCTATGTCGGACAATAACAAACGTGATGTGAGTAAATACTTCAGAAGCACATAAGCACATTAATGTTTATTCAGTCTTGATGCTGGAAGTCTTGAAACTAAAATGTAAAACCATATTGCCTAACTTCCTGGAGAATGAAAAGAATACATGTAGACAGTGATCCAGCCATCTCAATCATTCCAGCCTGTTTGTTTTTGTCTGAGAGCCCAGACATGTGAGTGAAGCCATCCTAGATGATCCAGCCCTAGCTAAGCAAACGCAAACCCAAACAGCACCAGCAAACCCAAACAACACCAGCAAACCCAGAGAACTGTGAGAAGTAATAAATCATTGTTTAAAGTTACTAAATTTTGGAAACGGTTTGTTATGTAGAAAAGGACAATAAAGTCTCCGAAAATACCCCAATGTTCATAAAACCTCAGTTTTATGAACTGAGTTCATAATGAACAATGTTCATAATACTCCTCTAACTTTTCCAAGAATACAACAAATTCTCCTTTACATATAAATGTCATAGATATTTTATCTACACTGTAGACTTCTTCTTTTCCATTTGCTTTCCTTATAAATAGAACTCACCTATTTGATGTGGATTTTTCTTTCATTTTTTTGAGAATTCATTTTTTCTGGCTTACCTATTTCCTCTGGAAATTCAAGCTTGTCATCCACCACCGTCAGCTTCTCACAGCAATGATTCCCACCAACTCTGTTCCTTTAAAAGTAGGTGAGATGAGGAAGAGCTCAAAGTTTTGAAAGTTTTCTTCTTAAAATTTTCTCAAATCCATTCTCTGCATGTCTACAAATCATGAAGTCTCCCAGATCTTTATTCTCATCCCCATAAATCCACCTTCAAAATTGTTGCCAGGGTGTTCTTCTAGAACAATAATTAGCTTAAAAGTTTTCAGTGGGTTCTCATTCATGTCTGACTAGGTCAGGAAACAAAATTTTACTTAGTGCTCACTAAGTGCTTGCTCAGCACTATGCTAGGTGCTGTGCATACAAGTCGAATAAGCCAACCCCTGCCCTAAAGGAATTTATATTCTAGTAAAGGGAGACTGACAGGTAAACAGATATTCTTGCTGTAATGTGGAAATGTTAAGATGGAAGAAAGCACAGAGAGAGAGAATTTGTCAAAAGCTTAGAAAGTCAGAAAAACTTCCTGGAGGTGTAACACTTGAGTTGTTTTAAAGGCTGATTGAAATTAGCCAAGCAGTGAATTGAAAGGGGCTGTCAGACAGAGGGGACGGCATAAACAAAGATGCAGAATCATGCATGAATAAGCAGGCCCCATGTAGAGAACTAACCACAAACAGTTTGGTGTCTTTTGAGGTTCAATTCTGAGAGGTAGTATAGGGGAGTTATGTCTCAGAAACGGACAAAAACAGGGCTGTGCAAGGTAGTATAATAGTACCCCAAAGATGTCTATGTCTTCATTTCCAAGACTGAGTATGTGACTATTTCATAGCAAGGAGGAATTAAGATTGCTAATGGAATTAAGGTTGCTGATCAGCTGATATTAAGATAGATAAATTAGCATGGATAACCTAGATGGACCCTATGTAATCACAAAGATTCTTTAATTGTATAGAAGAGAAGGAGGCAGAGGTCTGAGTCAGAGAGAGATTTGAAGATGCTACATTGCCAGATTTAACCTGTGAGGAAGAGGCAGCTTCTAGAAGCTGGAAAGGTCAAGAACATAGGCTGTGATCTAGAGCTTCCAGAAAAAACACAGCACTTCCAATACACTGGTTTCAGCCCAGTGAGATTCACTTTGGACTACTAACCTCCATCACTGTAAGATAATATATTTGTGGTAATTTAAGCCACTAAGTTTGTGGTGATTTGCTAGCAATAAGAAACTGATAAAGACACCAAGTAACAGAGGCTATTACACACTTTGTGCTGAGGGCAGTTGGGAGTTTAAAGTGAGGAAGATAAATGGTCAGTTTGCCATCAAAAATCAAATTGATATAAGATGGATTGCTGGGATAGAGGGTGGCAGGGAGATGTTATAAGGCTGTGGCAATGGTGCAAATAAGCAAAGAATGATTAGCAGCTTAACCAAGAGAGTAAAGTAGGAGTAGATAGAATGAGGCAAATTAATTTTAGTGATAAAATTAGTGGGACTTAGGGACCAACTAAACATGGTAGAAAAGGGGAAAAAGGAGTATGTGGAAGCATTCCTTAGTTTGGCTTGGGTAGACTTTGGTATTGTCACTGAGATGGGAAATGCAGGAAGAAGCCTTTGCTTTTTTCCTGGTTTGGTGAAGGGTGTGTGTGTGTTGAGATCTGAGTAGACTGAATTTAAGATGACTGTGGGATATCCATATGGAAGCTGGCAATAGACTATATCCCAAGCTTAGATTTCAAATTTAAGAGTCCTAAGCACATGTGTGAAATTACAACAAAGAGAGAAGAGTGCACTGATTAAGAAAACAGTCTCAGGAGCCACCATTTAAAAGCAATTGTCAGTCTTCCTCAATCTTTGAAAAATAAAGGGTAATTATTGATAAGGCTATTACAATAAATAAATGTTTAAAAGGGTGTTTAGCACAGTATATGTAAGCTAGTAGATTCTCAAGAAATGGTAACTGTTATTACTAGTCGGGCCAGAAATAAAAGAGAACAGCAGTGGCCCAAAGAAAGTATGAAGCTAAGTCTAAACAACAGGTGGGTTAGACATACTGTCTCTGCCCTCAGAATACTCCCAGTCTAGTTAGCTTCTTACAGGCAGGGGCCATATTTTACTCACGGCTGTGTCCTACCCAGTGCCTAGCTCAATGACTGGCCCAGAAGGCTCAAGCACTTTATAAATTTCGGCTGGATGGTTGAGGAGAAAGAGTTAAATAGGATCAAGCGGCAGGAGCAGAGAGGAGGCAGTGGGAGAGTGGTAAAGAGCGCTAGAAAGGAGAAGGAAACCTAGGGGACAGAGGAGGCAGGAGGAAGGCAATGAACTCCTGAAGCCAACGCGTCTGCCTTGTGGACCTGGTGTGGGAAGAAGTTGTGGGAGCCTGGGGTTGGGGTGTGGCCCCTATGGGGGAAGATGTAGAAAGGGCGAAAACAATCACTCGGGAATTTTTATTGAACGGAACAGGACTCCTCGGAGGCCAGAGGAAATGAACCAGTTACCCACCAACAAAGCTTATACTTTTTCGTTAGGATTGGCTAAGGGATGATGGTTTCAGAGAAAGATGAAGTTTCAACTGTGCTCCTCTCAGATCCGGCCTCTAGGACGGACTTTCCCAGCTCAGAGGGCGCTCTAGGCACTGGCGCGAGCCGCCCCTCAGGAGGCCACCGCCCTTCTGGGGCCGCTACCATTGGAAGCCTGGAACGCGGGGGGCGGGGCTGCGGTCGTTGGGTTCTGGCCATTCTTGGTCAGGTCGGGACAGAGGGACAACGGGGTGCGAGAGAAGGAGAGCGGGACGGGTGAGGAAGAGGCTGAGGGGGCCCGTGCCGGCCATGGAACTGTACCTCGGCGCCTGCTCCAAGCCTGCCAATATCGCCGTCACCAAGACGGTCGCCAGCGTCCTGGCTGCGGACACCCAGCAGTGCGGAGACGTGAGTGGCCGCAAGCTGGGCGGCGTCGCCCTCTGGCGGCCGCAGGCCTGCTGGGGAGCGGGGCAGGGGTCGCCACACGCGGGTCGCGAGGCTCCCAACTGTCCCCCTTCAGGAGACTGCCCTCTTGCGGCGCCCGGGGACGGTGGTGGTGGCTCGGACTGTACTGGCCGCAACTGGCAGGCGCGGGACGCCAGGAGAGCTGGTGACCAGGGAAAATGGGAGGACTTCAGAATGCCCCGAACCCTGATTGTGTAATTCTTCGGAGTCTTTGGTTGCAGTGGAAGTAGATTGGTCTAAACTAAACGAATACTGTCTAAAAGGAAAGACAAAACTCTCCAATTGTGTCTGACAGGGCGTGCACAAAACCCACTTTGCAGGGGTTGGACCGGCTCAGCTACTGGACCTACCTCTCGGGGTCAAGCTGCCTGTGATCCCAGGAAGCCATGCTGTATTCTATACTACGAATTTCGGTGAAAAGGTGAACAAGTTTTTATCATCTTTCTTTCCTTTACCCTTTACTACTTGCTATTCAATTCAGAGGCTGCATCATACAAAATCCATTAAAGGAATTTGCATCAACATTTACAGGAAAAAACAAATCCTACATCTGACCAAAGGTATTGTTTAGAATGCATATGAAGCACTTTCATCTAATATGGTTTGGACATAATAATATTCCAGAAAGTTTAGATTCTTAGTCCTTAATTTACAATTCACGGTATGATATTAATATTCCTTATAATAAAACTTCATATATACCTATATAGTAAGTTTTGATGTACTTAGAAACATGTTTAGAAGGTGAAAGGTTATTAGTGCTAGCTGCCATTTAATTATGTGTTACGATTTTAACTGACAGTATCTTGGACCAAACTCCCTTTACGGGAAACATTATTTTGTTTTGAGTTGAATTCTATTTTACACATAGAGAAAAATAAAAAAAAACCGAAACAGTGGGACTTAAAATGAGTTAATGTGTTTAGTACTTTAACCTTACTTTCATGAAAGAAAGCCCTGCCTCAATAAGGAAGAGACTCCATAATTTGCCCCAGCCTTTCCATACAGTATTGTTTCCAACTAGAGAGGCTCAGCTTCTTCAAGTTGAGTCTTTCACACCTACCCATAAATACCGTGCTAATACTTATGTATTTTGTCAACTTTGCCCCCAAACCTGGCATACCTTGTCTTCTTCTCCCCAGTCTATGAATCTGAGCTATCAAGACTCTCTGAACTGTGATAGCCCGCCATTAACTTATTTTTGTTTAGAGTTCACATTGCCCTTGATTTGTATGATCTCACTTATACAAACCATACTTAATCATACTGGATTATAGTGTATACTTCCCTTAAGCCTTTTCATGTTTTTAGTCCTCAACACCACACCTACCCCCAAACCTCCCCAGCCTTTGACTAAGTAGTCAATGCTGAAGGAGGTTTAGTACATTCTTGTTGACTGGTTGCTTTTATCAGTTTTGCAAAAAGTTCTACAGGAAAGAATTCTAAGTGGCCCACTTACCCTTATAATGTCTATGATGTCATCAGAAATAAGTAGAACCCCTTGGTATTTGATACTTGCATAATGTCTTATTCAGTTCAGGCTGTTATAACAATGTACCATAGACTGGGTGGCTTAGAAATAACTTATTTATCATTGTTCTGGAGCTGGAAGTCCAAGATCAGAACAACAGCATGGTCAGATTCTGGTGGGGGCCCTTTGTAGTCCTTTCATTATTACCTCCCTGCATGGTAGAAAGAAGGATAGAGAGTTTCCTGTGGTCTCTTTTATAGGAACATTATCTCTCTTGATGAGGACTCCACCCTTATGACTTAATTATCCCCCAAGGCCCCAGTTCCTAAGGCCATCACATTGAAGGTTAGGATTATATATGAATTTTGGGGGCATACTGTCAATCTAACACACTAAATAAACATGATTTCTTAAAACAAGTTTTGTTTCTGAAAAAAGTATAATTGCCCTTAAAAAAAACCTAATCTATTCTACTAGATTAGAGCAAGTGAACTACAAATATACCAACTTCACACAATTTGAGTCACAAACACAAACTAACTTTGCAAAAACGTGCTTGAAATTTATTCCATTACAGGTGATATAATTCCTCTTTAGCGTATAAACTTAGAACTGCGACTTTTGTCTCCTCCCTCAAATATATTCTTTTTACTCTATTGCCATTTTCTCTGTCGACCATTAATTCACTTGTCTACTGCTTTTCAAAAAGATGTTCTCTCTATTGTTTATTACATTAATTCTCCCTAAATTTATTCATTTAATGATAATTGGGCACCATACTAGTTTCTCTGAAGAATTTTCTCTTTCAGTGTACTCTCCTTCATGAGGTAATGGTTAATACTGACATTTTAAGAGCAACCAGTTATTTTAATTGTCAATAGAAAGGTTACTCTGGCTGAAATGAGTGGATTTGTTTAAAGGCGTTCTTAGTTTACAGGTCAGTAGCTCAGGTTTGGTCTTGAGAAACATATGCTAAAAGTCACAGCTAAAAGGTAACATTTTTAAAAAGTTTACAGCTAAATGTCAACATCTGAAAGAAATATTCAATCCACTCCTTGACTTATTATTATTGATTATTTCCCTTCCAGGAAAGATCTGGGCTTTGTATGTGGAGTCACTTAATTTAAGACTTTCCCCTTTATGAGTTCTTTCTTTGCCTTCTCAGTGGAGCATTGGTAATCAGGTAATCTAGTTTTCTGATTAGGCTCCTTGGAAGGAATTAAAGTTTAATGTTAAACAAGAGGTCAGAAACTTAAAGAAACTTTTAAATGCAAAGGAAGAGCTAGTATCTTATTTTGTTCCTCTCATCTACCTTTTACCCATATGCAAAGCATTCTCCTACCTACCTTTCGAGAGTTCTTATTAGGGTCCAACCCAGTCAGACGCCATAGTGTTCAGGAGTTGGACTGCATCTGTGGTTACAGCTAGACTGGAAACAGAGGTCACAAATTGGTGCCTCCAGACATGTCGGGATTGGTGCTTAGTGTTGTAGTGGTAGTATAAATTGAATTTCATACCGGAAAACAGGGCAGATGCTCTCTGGTTTCCCATATTACTCACATACTCCAATTATCTGTCTCCTGAGCCAATTCCTGATTTAACATTATTTTGAACTATTATAAAACTTATGTTTTTCTGGCCCAGCAAACTTAAAACAGAAAGGGATGTAAAAACATTAACACAATTTCCTACTCTAATTCTCTACTTTTTCTATTTCAGAGGTCCCCCAATAAGCCATTATCACCATCCTGCTATTGAAAAACTAACAGAACTCAAACCAAAAACTCACTTTGCTAATTCATGGTGAGATTGAATAACTCAGCTGTTTTCTCTAATGCAGCAGATGTAAAAACATGACTAGTAACTGATTATCTTTTCCTCCTTTTATATGTTAATGACTATTGCCTAAAGGCGTATTTGGTCTTCACACAAATAGAAAAACTTCAATTTCTATCAATATTCTTTAAAATTGGTTATTTAATATGGTGAACTGCATAATATAGACCTTAGGTATTCTTCTTACTCTAGCACTCAGAGATTGTTGGTTTCTTTCATTAAAAGCCCCAAGAGGCAATGACTCTTTAACTCAAAATCGTTAACATCTAAGTTTTGCTTCTACTATTTGTTAAAGTTATTTTCATAAATTTTGATGAAACATTTTCTGTTTTTTTGTTCATTTTAAGGTGATTGAAATATAATCATACTTACTATTAATCCTTTTATGTTTTGAATAGAATATTTTGATTTGAGAGAGGGAGGAGGAGAAGAGAATCCTAGTGTTGGCTTTGTACCTTAAAACAAACTGTATGAAAAGAAATATATTCCCTTTCTTTTCCTCTGCTCTTTTCTTATTTGGCTGAGAGTCAGGGGCTGAAGAGGATTAGAGGAGGAACTGATTAGGTGAAGGTGAGTCTTTGGGATAATTTATGCAGGTAAGGAGAGAGGAAGGGAAAGGCAGGAAAACATGCCCAACTCCAATTTTTCTGTGGCTCTTTTTCCCCACTTCAGATTCTTCTGACACATTTTATTTTCAATGAATGTTCTAATCATTTTGATAGATTATTTAAAGTGAAAATACATTAATTTTACGTATTTTTGAATCTGTGTTTGCAGCTTTTTCGACCTTCTTATGGTTTTAACCTGACTGATCCCTATTGTCGACTTTTGGAAACCCAATATAAAAGCCTCCATGATCCACATTTAAAAGCATACTATAAGCGCAAAGATATTTTGAAGAGATTAAAGAAAGGTGGCTACATCACCAGCAATAATAAAGTGGGTTGAAAATCACTTCTTTTTTTAATCAATTAAACACTTTAAAACATGATATAAACTTGTTTCTATACCTCACTTGGGGGGCCTGTGTCACTTTTAACTTGGTCATGAGACAATATTTAATAGGCAGTTCTATCAATTTCTCCATATTTGAATCAAGAGAAATCAGATAACAGTTGTTGCTAAATGAACGTACTTCTTCCTTCACGTTTTTTCTTTGTAATGCCAGAAGATTATTGACAAATAACTTGAGAACACAAAGATATATTAATTTTCCCACATGTATTATAGCCTTCTTTCTCTGTCTTTAACGGCACTGTATACTTGTCAAGAATTATGTTCCATATATTTTTAAAATCTTGAGATGAAATAGAAACTTAGCAAAATTCAGTCTGTTAGAACCTTCATAGAGTATATCCTTATTGGAGTTGAACAATGCTATTACACTTAAAATTATAATCCAGTTACAGCTAATTGAAATTATTACTGTGATAACTCTAATTGTATGGACTAAACTCCTTTTACAATATAAGTAATGTTAATAAAGCAATATGTACATATTTTTTAGAGACAGGTTCTCACTTTGTTGCCTACACAGGAGTGCAATGGTGCAATCATGGCTCACTGGTGCCTGGACCTCCTGGGCTAAAGCTGTGTTCCTGCATCAGCATCCTGAGTAGCTGGGACTACAGACACAGGCCGTCCGAGCTGGTTAATTTTTTTTTTTTTTTTAGAGATGGGGTCTTGCTATGTTGCCCAGGCTCATCTCAAACTCCTGACCTTAAGAGATACTCCTGCCTCAGCCTAAGTAATGTTTTTGGATAGAAATTTCTTGCTGATTAACAAATGCTGAGAGATACTACTTACAAGATTGTTAGCAGTTTATTACTCTTTATGCCAAAATGTCATTGAATTTTATGTCACTGCTATTAAAGTGATTTTTAAATCAATTTAATGATTTAAAGAATATATTTAAAATATTTATATATTATTAACATACTTAACATTTTTTAAAATATCCATGTGTTTTCATTTTTGTTTGTAGGTTGTATGTACCTTGAGAGAATTGAATAAGTACAGGCAATATCTTACCAGTTTAAAATTAGACTTTGAGAGAAACTATCTAAGAGAACAAGTAAGTTCAATACTTAAATTTGGTTTATTTACAGAGAGTTTGGAAGAAATTCTTGTTTATATGTAGAGTGTTCTTTTAATCATATTTTGACCCTTTATTATTGACAAAATAATTGACTATTTTTTCCAAGTGAAAATTTAGAGTAGGAATAAACAATATTTGAATTTTGCTATATTTGGCCAAGAATTGGAAAGGGACTGGGTCATCTATCAACACACCAGTGGTAGCTGGCATAATTCAATAATTAAATTGCTAGTCAGATGTATTGTTTCCCCCAGAGCTAAGGCCAATAATAAACATCTCTTGTGGCAGAAAGATTCTTAAGTTGAAAGCTAAAATAGTTTGAGCTATAGGAAAAGAACAATAAATACCTGTAGTGTTCTACAGTGATTCAAGAATATGTACACTCTGTGTTTGTATTCATACATGAGCACCTGTATTCATTCAGTAAAAATGTTGTTCTTGAATGTGAAATAGAATGACTGGGTGTAGAGTGAATGGTTATGGATAGTGACTTCCTTTAGATTTTTGACTCAAAGATGTGTGTATGTGTGTGTGTGTGTGTGCGCGCGCTTGTGTGAATTCAGATTTTAGGGTCAAGAGGTTTGGATCGAAATGAGAAAAGTGTATTTATATGAGTGTTTGCAAATGTATGTCCTAAAGATAAAAGGGTTAAATACAAACGAGAAAGACTTCACTATATTTCTAAGTATTCTGTATTTTCCCCACTTCATTCTGTACCCAGTGTTTCTTCTCTGCTTCCTGCATATTTTTATTTACCTTATTTAGAATAGGTGGACAAATAAACTGAAATGTTTACCTTTTATTTTCAGAGAGATAAATCTTAATTTTGGTTAACTTGTCTGTGTCTTTAATGGATTCAAAATAGATGTAAATACAATTAAACAGAAATAAGCATTTATAAAATATAGGAATTTAAATGGTTTTATTTCGGGGAAACATAAAAAAAATTATATATATGTAATACACACATTTCTTAAATAGAGAATACTTGCAAAACAACTACATAACGTACCGGAAAACAATCAAATCCCTCAACATTGTGATGTTGCACAAGTCCAAAACTGGTTGTTAAAGGAGGGCAGCGAATCTATTAAGGACCAGGAGCGGCTAATGAGGCATAGGTAAGATTAAAGTTGATGCACATTTTATGTGTATGTTGTGGAACCAAATAAGCTGGAAAATGCTAGAAAGAATTGAAGACAATTTTTTAAGTACTAGACACCACTCTCCTGGATCCCTCAGAGTGGAGAGGAAGTAAGTGAAACCAAGAGGTGGAAGAATTTTCTACCAGAGGAGTTAGGGTTGCTGGAAGCCCAAGGGATAAGCCAAACTGGTTATTGAAAGAAAAATTAGATTCAAAATCTTTCTATATTAGAAGAGGAAGAGAAAGGATCTTTAACACATGCCTCAAACAATAACCGTTTTTTAAGATTCATCTTTAAGAACTGATAGCATTTTTTGAGGAAGTTAGTGCAAAGTCAAAAAAAGTAAGTTTGGAATAACTGATGCCAATATATAAATATGTGTTGTCTATAAAAAGGATTGTAAGCTCATTTAGATATGACTCAGTCATATTCAATCATGGCCATTCCATGGACAAGCCCATTTCTTAGGAAGTAAAGGATGTTATAGTTCTTTTTCCTGCACTAAGGATGGGGTAAGGAATTGGGCTGACTTTTATTACCTGACTTTTATATTCATTCCACAGTTTCATTATGTGGTATTGTTGCCATATTACATATTGATGTACCAGAGATCCAGACTACAGATGAGAGATTTGTTCAAGGACTTGTAAATTACAAGGAACCCAGTGCCCGCTTTTTCTTAGAGAAATCAAATGTACTTTTTTTTTTTTTTTTCCACATTTGAAGTTACTGTTTCAGTTATTTCAGCCTTTTTTGCAAGGTCATACTCTTAAATCTACTGAGTTATGAATGCTCACTTTGCAGAATGTCTTGAGTAACTTTGCTCTGCTTTTTACCATTATCTTTGCAATTATATCAGATAATTGTGTAGTGGAGAGACCTTATAATAAGTAAAACATGGTGAGATGGTGGGTTTGGCTGTTTTAAAAGTTTATAAACAGTACTGATAGAAAAACAGTAAAATTCCTATAATTCAAGAAATGAAAGGCAAGCAAGGAAGTGGTTTGGGAATGGCATAGCAGATGATGCCATCGTGAAAGAAACAGCCAATTCACCTTTAGTAATATTTACACTCTTACTCAGATATTTGGATATGATAAGTAGAAAACTAGAACAACTTGAACGCACAGCAGAAGAACAACGCCTATTCCTAATGGATAGAGAAGAAAGACGACAGCGAGAGCATACAAGAAGAAAACTTACTCTTCGTAGAAAAATAGAAGAGGTGAGACATAACTTTAAAACATTAAGAGAAAAGTTGTGTACAGTTGTTGCATTTGTAAATAATTTTAACTGTACATTGTACTGCTTGAAGTCATTTCAGTTCAAAATAATTTGTTACCATTAAATTTCCTTCATAGCTATAATATACAAGTTGTTACATAAAATAATGAGGTGGATACCACAAAGTATGTATATGAGCCAATTTCTGCTCTTAAAGAACAGTGAGAAGGTTAACTAGACACTATTTAACTCTCTTAATGCCCTTATTGTGGAGACAAAATTTTTTTTTAATTTAGCTTTAGTAAAAAATTATCATATTTGCATTCCTAATAAGAGTACAGTAAGAAAAGTATATTCTAAACCCAATGTATGCCTTTCATTATGCTTAACCTGATTTCTATTAGGCTCTGACTTGTTTAATATACTTTTTGGTGGGACAAAATACAAAGATATCCTTGTGAAAGGAACACACACCAAGTGCAGTAACAATGTGATTTCTAGGAATGGAAGACAAAAGAGATGTTACTTCTGACAAGGATGGCAGAAGATGTTAAAAGAGAAGAGAAGATAGAAGAACAACGGCATAGAAACAGAGAAGAGAGTGACAGGAAGGTAGTGTGAGCTTTAACCTCTAACTTGAGCTGTTTGAAGAGAAGATTTTGTTTTGGTTTTTTGAAGTACAAATCACTTTGTGAGATGACTGTTGCCCAGTTACTCCAAATGATATGCATGATATAAAACTGAAAGCTATGGAAATTTTTAGTATATTTGACTATAGTATAAAAACTACTGCTCTGTTATGTGATATAACTATTTTTGGCTTTATTTTTACACTATAAACTGTACTTGTAATTACTATGAAAAAATTAAATGACTAACTTTTTTTAGAACCAGCAATTCTTTGTAGGATTTCTCAATTTTTCCTCACTGGTTAATTTTATTTAGCTTAACTTTTCATCTTCAATAATATATAAGATTTTGTGATTTAGAGTGTAAATTAATATAAAGAGAAAAATCCTACCACCACCACCCTATCAACATTTTAGTTTCACACATATACACATACACCCCCCCACAATGTTTCCAATAATATTTATTTATTCCAATTAATAATTAAAAACATGTTATTATACCTCGCAAGCTGTTCTGTAGACTGTTTTTTTCATTTAACAAAATGTCATTGTCAACTTAGCATGTTGATAAATGTTGATCTAAAATTCTAAATAGCAATAGGTAGGCTACTGTTAACAAACCTAGGTGTGAGTGTAAGATTTGCACAATTTGATTTGTATTGATATATACTGTTACACAGCAATTTTGTAAAAATATTGAACGTTTAAATATGTATGCTTAACTTTCATTCTGTTTGTTACCTGTATCTTTCAGTACCCTCAGAGACTCACTGCTCATTTTGCAGGTTCAACTTATTCCAATTTACCATGATTATTTTTCTTCTTTCTTTTTTGTTTTTCTTTCTTTTTTATTTATATTTATTTATTTATTTATTTATTTATTGTAGAGATGGGTTTTTGCTATGTTGCCCAGGCTGCTCTCGAACTCCTGAGCTCAAACGATTCTCCCACCTTGGCCTCCTGAAGGGCTAGGATTACAGGTGTCAGCCACCACACCCAGTCATAATTATTAATAATATAATCTAATACTCAGTTTTTCACTGTTTTTCAATGAGAAGTCTCACCAAGTTGTCTTCTTCGTTTTGCTCTAAAACTGCACATCTCTGAAAGTATCTTTGTTTTCCAGAAGCAATTGAATGCACTAGATTCTTCTCCTTTTGCCTAATGTCAATTACTACCCAAAGAATGTTGGTCAGTTTTAGTGAAGACTAACACAACTGATCAAAATCGGCCTGGGAGGAGTGACCATTAGATGTGGTCACTGACTGTAAGCATGATAACACCACAGGCTGCCTAAACTGTGCTAATGGTAGAGCCATTTGAACATTGATATTTCCAATGGAGTTATTTTACAATTGTCTTTTGTGAATCTTGTTTTACTATAAGAAATTTTGAATTCCTTTGTATTTCATAATATTTTTATGTCATGATTTTCAGATTTGACATAATTTTTCACTGCAAATTATCTTGTTATATTATAGTTTAGATTTTGCTCTTAATATCTTTGTCAAAAATTATTTGTGTGGGTCTATTTTTGGACTCTCTTCTATTCTTTGACCTATTTGTTTGATTATTGTACCTTTAATAATTCTTTGAATCTGTCGTGCCAGGCTTACACGTTTATTTTTCTATTTCAGTTGTTTTAGTTAATCCCAAGCCCTTTGTATTTCCATATAAATTATAGCATCAGCTTATTAATTTCTACCAAAACGTCTTGCTGAGTTTTTAAATTCGATTTGCGTTAACTCTATAGGTCACTTTGGGCACAATTTACCTCTTGATAATATTGAGTCTTTCAACTCGTGAACGACATATGTCACTCCATTTATTTAAGTCTTCTTAATTTCTCCTAACAGTGCTATGTAGCTTGCAGTGTACTGTTCTTATGTATCTTTTCATAGATTCATCCCTAGGTATTTCATATATTTTATGCTATTGTAATTTATATTTCTGAAATTTCAAACTTTGAATACCTAATGCTAGCATTTAGAAAAACATCTGATTTATTTATATTCATCTTGTATCTTGCATTGTTAAAAATCAATAATCAGTTCTAGTAGTTCCTTTTTCTAGATGCCAATTAATAGTCTACATAGATGATCATTTCTGTGAATAAAAGGAGTGTTATTTCTTCTGATGAGTTCCTTTAATTTTTTTTTTTCTTGCTTGATCACACTGCCTGAAACCTTCAGTATAATGTTGAATAGAAGCAGACATACTAGCTATTTTTGACTGGTGATTTGCTTGTTAGTGACTCTCTTTGCTAGTGATCTCAAAGGGAAAGGATTAAGTCTGTCACCATTAATTATAGGGTTAGCTGTGGGTTTTTTTACAGGTGTCATTCATCAGGTTGAGGAAATTTTCTTATATTTCTAGTTTGCTGAACATTTCTATCAGAAAGGGATGTAAGATTTTGTCAAACATTTTCTTCTGTGGTTTTATTGAATTCATATGTAGGTTTTCTTTTGTGATTCATTGCATAGTAGATAACATAAATTGATTTTTGAATGTTGAATGAATCCTGAACAAAAGATACTTAAAGCAACATACTTGATCTGATTTACATATTGTTGTATTAAGTTTGCCACCATTTTGTTTAGAATTTTGCCCTACAGATGTTAGTGCAAAATGTAGTTTTCTTGCACTGCTCTTCTCTGATTTTGGTATCAGGGTAATGCTGGCCTCATACCATAAATCTCTATGTATTCCATCTTCAGATTTCTGAAACCATTATTTTAGAATTGGTATTGTTTATTTTTTATATATTTTATGGAATTTATCAGTGAAGACATTTGGGTATGAGGCTTATTTGTGGGAAGATACATAACTACATACCTATTCAAAACATTATTTTTAAAAGTTTTGATAGTGTATTCTAGTAATTTTTTCATTTCATTTGAATTGTGGGATTTATTTACAAAGTTGTTTATAACATCCCTTTGTTATCCTTTGCGTATTTCTAGACCCTGGTGATGTCACCCACTCTCCTTGCTTATATGGTAATTTGTAACTTCTTTTTTTCCTTATCAGTCCTGGCTAGAGTTGCTTTTTCTTTTTCTTCTTATTTCTCTTTTTCTGATTTTCTCAAACTGCTAGTTTTTAGTTTTAATGAATTTCTCTGTTTTTTTTCCTATTTTGTTTATTTTTGTTCTGATATTTTTGTTAAATACCTTTCTCTCTTTAGGTGGAAGTTATTAATTCAAGACCTTTCCTCTTTTCTAATACAGAAATTTAGTACTCTAAGTTCTTCCCTAACACTGGTCTATCAAGAGTCTCCATATTTTTTTTTATATACAGTGTTTTTATATTTATTCAATTCAAAATAGTTGAATTTCCCTTTTATTTTTATGTTTGATTCATTAGTTATTTAAAAGTGTGTCATTTAGCTTCTAAATATTTGGAGTGTGTCCAAGATCTTTCTGTTATTGATTTCAAATTTACTTTTATTGTGGTCAGAGAAAACTTTTATTTCCCAAATCTTTTTAAATACATTGAGACTTATTTTATCTTCCCAAACTCTGGTCATTTTTGGTAAAATACAAATGTATACCTGAAAAAAAACTTCTTTCTACTGTTGTTGGGTGAGGTATTTTATAAGTGTTCTCTAGATATCAAGTTCATTGATAGAATTGTTCAAATCTAAATCCTAGCTCAATTTCTGTCTACTTGTTCTCTCAATTATTGAAGGAGTTATTAAATCTCTGACTATATTTTTGGATTTGTCTAGTATCTCAGTTTTTGTTTTATTTGAAGCTCAGTATTAGGTTAAAAAATGGCTAGAATTGTTATGTCTGTTGGTGATTTGATTTTTTTTATTGTTTTGAAAACATTTTATTTTCCTCTGTTATTATTCTTTGTTCTAATATTACAGGTAATATTAACATTGCCACTGCAGCTTTATTCTGATTACTGTTAGCATGGCATATTATTTTCTTGTGTTTCACTTTTAAGACCAAATTTGGGTCTTTATTTTTCTGTGTGTGTGTGTGTATGTGTGTGTGTGTGGCTACTATTCATATAGATGGGCTTTGGTTTCATATCAAATCTGATGACTGCCTATAATTAAGGTGTTTGTAGCATATACATTTAGTGTGATTATTAAAGTGATTAGTTTTATGTCTGTCATCTCATTATTTGTTTTTAATTTGTCTCATCTATGTTCTTTTCTTCATTTTCTGCCTTTTTCTTTGGATTTTTAATGATCCCTTTGTATCTATTTGGTATATTGTTTCTTTGTTTTAAATTTACCAGTTGCTTTAAGGATTATAGTATATGTCTTTAACTTATTAGGTAGATCTTAAAGTGCTTTTATACTATATTATACTATTTCAAATATAGTATAAGAGCCTTACAATATTATGCTTTATTTTTCTCCCTGTGGCCTTTATGCTATTTTGGTCATTCATTTTATTTATATACATATACGTAATAAATCTGACAATACAACATTGCTGAGTTTGTCTAAGCAATCATTTATCTTTTATCATGATGTAAATAAGTCATATATTTGGCCATATACTTAAAATTTTTTATGTTCTTCATTCTTCTATTTTTGTATACCCATATTTTCATCTGCTATCATTTTTTTTTCTGTCTGAAGGACTTTCTTTAACATTGATCCAAGTACAACTTAATTTTGTATGTCTGCAAAATACTTATACCTTTATTTTTGAAAACTTTTTTTTTTTTGAGTGTGTATTGGTTAACATCAACTGGGTGTAGAATTCACCATTGACTATTTTTTATTTTATTTTAGTACTTTAAAGATGCTCTTTCACTTTCTTCTCTACATTGATTTCAAGAGGAAATCTGCTGTTTTTAAACTTTATTTTTCTCTATGTAACATAATTTGTTTTTCTGGTAACTTAAAAAAATTTTTTTTATCCCTAGTTTTGAGAAATTTGATTATTATGACTTGGTGAGATTTTTCTTGTTTTCTATGCATTGGTATTTTGGGCTTCTTGGACCTGTGGATTTATGGTTTTCATCAAATTTAAAACATTTTAGGATATTATTATCTAATATTTATTTTATCTTTTCTCTCCTCTCTTCAGGCATATTAGGCTGCTTGAAGTTGTCCCATATCTTACTGAAATACTTTCATTTATTCACCTGTCTGTGTTTTCTTTTGGATGGTTTCTCTTGCTGAATTCCCATTATCTAATCTTCTGCAATGTCTATGCTGCCATTAATACATCCATGGTATTACTCATTTTACATATTTGGAAATTGCTTTCAGACCTTGTTATATCTTCCATATCTCTTCTTCACTTTGTTTATATACAAATTGCAATTATGTTACTGTATTGTTTCTGTCTTTAATTCCAACATTTGTGTCATTTTTGAGTCAATTTCAATTGATCAATCTACTTCTTTTATAAGTTATATTCCCCTGCTTCTTCACGTGCCTAGTATTCTTTGATTGGATGCCAGACATGAATTTTAGTTTGTATACTGAATATTTTTATGTTCTTATAAATATTCTTTAGCTTTTTTGATGTAGATAATTTATTTGGAAACAATTTGATTGTACAGGTCTTGCCTTTTATGATTTGCTGGTAGGGTGAGAGCCATGTTTTATCTGGCTTTTCCTACTACTTTCCTAGTAGTTATTTCCTACTACTGAGTTAAGATCCATCTTAGTACTCTACTCAATGCCCTATGACTCATGAGGTTTTTTCAGTATAGCTTTCCAGTGAAATATTTCTAGGGGGAATAGGCATGTTTTCTATCCCTAGATAGCTTCCAGTGACTGTTTTCTCCAATCCTTTAGGAAGATCTTTACTGTCGTCTTGGGTGGTTTTTTTTTTTTTTACGTAAGCTAATCCATTTTCTTGCTAAATACTGCAAGAACCCTCTAAGAATCTCTGGGGTTCTTTCTGTATGGATTTATCTTCTTTCTAGTACATTCATTACAGGCCCAGAAATTCACAAAGGCAAGCACATTTTATGTACTATATTATGTTTATCTCTGGTAGACCTGAGTGATATTTGGTTAAACCCTCAGTAATCTTCCAATTGAAGATGATTGAGAAATTACTTAAACTCACCAGGACAGCTATGGATAAGATACGCTGTCTGATCAGAAACTGGATTAGTTCTCTAATGGTATGTAGAGAGGTAAATTGCATACATGTTAAATACATTCTTCGTGTTTGATCACAAATGGAAATTTACCCCTTACTACTCTCTTATTTTTGTAACATTACAAATCAAGACATGACTGATTATCCATTTTCAATATATTGTCACATTTTAAATAATTTGTTTTACGTTTCTTTTTTTTTTTTTTTTTTTGAGGACAAGCTATTCTTTTTAATAAAAGGTTCCGGGACAATTAGATATGACATTTTTTAAAAAAGAAGGCTTGATTAGTACTTCATACTGTGCATATAAATCAATTACACATGGATTGTAGAACTAACTGCAAAAAATAAAACCAGACAACATGTTGAATATAATATAGGAAAATATCTTCATGAGTTTGGGATAGGAAAAGACTTCTTCCCTGGGACCATCTCCACCCCCTACAAAAGAAAAAAAAAAAAAAAACTTTAAAAGATTTGATAAGATTGTCTTTAATAAAATGAATAATTTCTGTTTGTCAAAAAGTCCATTAATAAAGTGAGCATGAGAGCCATAGATGGGAAGAATTTGCTTACAATACAAAGAACTTGTATCTGGGGTAAATAAATCTGTAAGACTAAGAAAGACAACCCAAGACAAAACTGGGCAAGAGACTTGTTCCCATCACATCTAAACACAGGTGCCACAAAGCCACAGTCTTTGTCACCTCTCACTGCTTCTGTAGGTCACAAAGTCGGCAGTGGCCCTGCCAGGCAGCTCCGACGTGGGGTCTGTCCCAAGGCCACCTTCAGATGGTGGCTGGCATTGGGCCCTCTCAGAGGGGTCTTCCCCACTATTCTAGTGCTTGCTATGAAACAGCTGGGCCACCCTGGCATCTCTCTTTATCTCCAAAAGGCACGCACCTGGTCCCGACACACAGAGTGCTGCGCGGAAGCCACACCACATTTCCTATCTACTCACCGAGGCTGCCACAAAGTCTAACCCAGATTCAGGGGACAGCTGTACCCCACCCCTGTGAGAGAATAAGTAAAACCATTGCAGATGACCTTCTGCCACAGGTGATTTACACTCTTCTCCATACAAAGCACACTTGCTTCCAACGCAGCACGGGCCACCGTTCTCCTGGCATTGAGCTCAGGGATGAGATCCCGGAACCCACCGTGTGCGTGCCTGATGACCTCCTGGGGTGTGGTTCCTGGAGGGTGGCACCTCGAGGAGAGTGTCTGTCTGAAGACCTGAGAACTGAAGAGACAAGGTGTCATCACACACCCTCATGCAGTCCTGGGCAGACACAGGTCAGTGTGGTGGGTGCCATCTTTCCAAATGGAGAATTGGAGAGATCGCGGCCACCAGGCCACAGAAACTCAGGAATCCACGTGGGCACCTGCAGTCAAGGCGTTGACAAAGTTTCATTCCTCCTGCCCAAGAAAGCCACTCATGGCTGCAGGCTCTGCCCCCTGGACTCCGGGCTCTGTCCTCTGAGACTTCATTTTCCACAAGAAACAGCCAGCGCATGCCTCCATCTCTTCAGTGGCTACACCTGTCTCTTCAGGGGGCTTCTCTCACCCAGGGGTTTCGAGGTACAAAGGCCTCTTTTGATTTTTTTTTTTTTTTTACTGTTTTTCGTCCTTTTAGTCCACATTGATATAATTTTTTTTTTTTTTTTATGGTAAACAGTGTGGCGATTCCTCAAGGATCTAGAACTAGATGTACCATATGACCCAGCCATCCCATTACTGGGTATATACCCAAAGGATTATAAATCATGCTGCTATAAAGACACATGCACACGTATGTTTATTGCGGCACTATTCACAATAGCAAAGACTTGGAATCAACCCAAATGTCCATCAGTGGCAGACTGGATTAAGAAAATGTGGCACATATACACCATGGAATACTATGCAGCCATAAAAAAGGATGAGTTGGTGTCCTTTGTAGGGACATGGATGCAGCTGGAAACCATCATTCTTAGCAAACTATCACAAGAACAGAAAACCAAACACCGCATGTTCTCACTTATAGGTGGAAACTGAACAATGAGATCACTTGGACTCGGGAAGGGGAACATCACACACCAGGGCCTATCATGGGGAGGGGGGAGGGGGGAGGGATTGCATTGGGAGTTATACCTGATGTAAATGACGAGTTGATGGGTGCTGACGAGTTGATGGGTGCAGCACAGCAACATGGCACAAGTATACATATGTAACAAACCTGCACGTTATGCACATGTACCCTAGAACTTAATAATAATTAAAATATATATATATATATATATATATATAGAACAGAATTATGTTGGCCAGGTGCAGTAGCTCAGGCCTGTAATCCCAGCACTTTGGGAGGCCGAGGCAGGCGGATCACGAGGTCGAGATCAAGACCATCCTATCCAACATGGTGAAAGCCCGCCTCTAATAAAAATACAAAAATTAGCTGCGTGTGGTGGCACGAACCTGTAGGCCCAGCTACTTGGGAGTCTGAGGGAGCGGAATCACTTGAACCTGGGAGGTGGAGGTTGCAGTGAGCTGAAATCGTGCCACTGTACTCCAGCCAGGCAGTAGAGCAAGACTCCATCTCAAAAAAAAAAAAAAAAAAAAAAAAATTGTTTTACATTTCTAAATGGCAAGTTAATATTAACCAGTATATTTTCTTTAATATTGTAGAAACAAGATCTTCTAGAGAAAAAAATGGCTTATCATTTACAAAAAATGCAAGATACTGGCTTTAAAGGAGAAGATATGGGAAAAAATACATCTAAATACAGAAGTCAAGATGGAACACGTGGTGAATGTGAGAACATTAAAAGATGATGTAGCTAAGTAGGAAATGCGTATCTATGTAAAAATCCTTGTGTAATACTCTGTGTACTTACACTTGCTACTCCTTTTGTGCCAGACACTGTTCTAGGTATTTCTATGTTACAGTTCAAGTTAAAAAGTAGGCATATATGTAACAATGATAACAAATTGTAACAATCTCATCAATTGGCTGAGGAGACACACTTGCCTATACTGCATTTGTAACTAACCTCCCTATATTTAAAATAACTACTAAAATGATACAAACTTATATCTAAGATACTGCTATTATATACCAACATGGTGTTCTATTATGTTGCCAACCAGTAAGAATGGGAAGCGATACAGAATTAGGAAAAAAAGAAGGAAGAAATAAATGAAGAAAGAAAAAATGAAGAAAGTTTAAAAGGAGGAATGGCTTTGCTTTGCCCAGCCTCTACCAGCTTCCTTTATTTATAACATTATAAAATTACAATGGGTTTTTGTTTTCTGATACTAGATAAAATTTCATGGCCAGAATGCAAAATGTAGACTTGTTTTAACTATCTTTGACTGTGTAGTATCAGGAAAGAAACTGATTATTTTCCATGCAGCTATCATCATAGTATCTCATCAATCCCATTTCTAGGTCAGAGCTTTCCTGTGTCACTCCAGTAGATTACCAACTAGCCTCTGTTAAGTCTTCTTTTTACCTGCCTCAAATCCATTTTGTACCCTTGCTTGTTACATTTAAAACTCTTTTCTGATGGTTTCTTCCTCTACCCTTAAAACTATTATCGATTAAATGAAGCTCAGGCTGCTTCAGCACGCATTTATCAGCATCTGGAATTCAGTCTTTACCTGACTTTTAAACTTTATTTTACACTACATCCTTGAAGATGGCAGCTATGATCTAGTGGTGATATGCACAGGCTCTGAAACTGGATTGTAGAAGTCCAATCCTGTTTTATCATTTTCTAGCAATGTTATGGCTTGTAAATTACTTAACTTCCCTAAGCCAGTTTTGTTATCTGAAAACAAAGATAATACTCCTAGATAATTCCTATAAAGAGTGTAAAAATTCTAGTATATAGTAAGAACTTAATTTATTTTGTTGTTTAGTCAAATTAGACTACTGATCATTCCTAAAACACATGTTACTTTTCTGACTTCTCTGCCTCTCTGTATCCAATTTTTCTCAATTTAGAGTGATCTGATTACTATCTCCATTTATCAAAATCCTACAGTTACTTAAGCCGCACTGTAAATTACATGCCAAAAAGTCATTGTTGATAACCCTAACTGGAAGGTTATCGCTCAAGTAGTTTGCACCACTTTTAATTCACTTATTACATACTTACCGCTGTCTTAATCGTTTATAATAGTAAACTCCCACCTTTGTATTCAATAGAACATCATTCAAAGCATATACACTAAGTACATGTTTGCTAAATTGATTAATTCGATCTACTTAGTTCATTGAGGCAATGACAGCAATATCATGCCTCATATATGAAATCACTTCAGTAACTATAAAAATTCCTACCTCTTCATTAACTTTCTCATATGGTAGGAAAAATTTAAGTAGCTTAAACATTTGTTATTTAAATACACTGTTGAAGAAGTAGTATGTAAATGAGTTTAGTTTATATTATCAAAGTGATGGAATAGAAAGAATATCTATGGCACAAATTAAATTGAATTATACCACTATTGTAATGTTGTTATCTTCCAACAAGTAGACAACTTTTAGTGGGACAAAGTAAAAGAAAGGTAATATCAGAAGAATTTGCTCAGTGATCAGTGAATGGGGAAACAGATCACTCTCATAGTTTACATCTCTAACAACAGCCCCTTGAGCACACATGCGGTGAGTAACTTTTGCCACCCTAATAGTTAGGAAAGCAAAACTATAATTACATTTATCACAAAGAAGGGAATATATATGTGCATTTGCTTATGCCAGGCAGCAAGGCATATCCAAGAATTACAACAGTCACTGTGGACTACTGAGTCTTCAGCCCAGCCACTATGTTGTTATGCACCCAGATGGATATTGACATGTTTCAATTGAGCCAGGTGCAGATTTCCTTTTCTGCTAGAAAAACATTCTATCCTTCCAAGTGTATCTTTTAATATTAAGGGATAATATGTCAATAATTGTCTTTTCTCCCATTTCATATCTCTCTATCTTCTCCAATTTCTCTCACAATCCCACATACAGACTAGCATATAGTTCAGCTCCTCTTGGGCATAAAAGGATCAGTAGTCTATCTTGGGTAATTCTGTCATCATCATAAGTAAAAATAAATATTTTATTATGTTTCTTTAAGCTTCTCCAAAGAATAAAAAGAAGACTTCTGAAGATATAATATTAGTTTATCCTGCTGGAGACCAGAATAGAGAAACACGTGGTAAGTGAATATTGTGACAAGAAACACTAGATACTAAACAATAATTTGGGGTAAGACAGTTTTTTTTTAACAACTTCTTTCATTTAAATGCAGACAAATCCTCTGTTTTCTTTTTGTCAAATGACTGATTTTGAGTGATGCTTATCAAGAGCTATGTTGCCTTTATTAGTTTTAGAATTTGATAACTAGATAATTGATTTACTGTTTTGAACCTGACATTATATTATTATTTTAGAAAATTAAATGAAGGTTCTGTTACTATTAAATATATAATACAGCATGCCTACCAACTTATAGAAAATATATTTGCTCAAAATAATCTCAGAAAACGCTGAAATATGTCAGAAATTAAGTACATTTACTCTAGATTCACTGTGGCTTTTACTGTAACATCACTTTCTTATCTTTTAACTTATGTCTCTTCATGTTGTTCATTAGAGCTCACTGAAAGACTATAAGCCCAAATTACAATATAAAAATCCTCCAAAAATATATTACCAGAGTATGACTGTTCAAAAGTTGAACAGTATAACTAATCTCCCATTATTAAATTTCAAAGAAAAATTAACATATAAATGTTAAATTTCTTGGCCTTATTGGTTAAAAAATAAAAGAAATACTGTTTAAAATCTTTTCTTCCCGAGTATGCAATTTGCTTAGTTTTCATCAAGAATCAGAAATGTTGGATGTCTTAGCCTAGGATGTCTTTCTGCCTCAGAATCACTGAGGTTCAGTTAATTTAACTCCAAAGTTCATGGGTACCATTTTTAAAGTTCAGCTTTTACAACATACCAAAGGATTATTTACAACTGGCAAATTTATGGCAATACCAGCTCTACATCTTATACTGCATATAGACAACAAACTGAATTATTAATTTCTAAAGCAGTTATCTCAAGCAAAGTGATCCTGTAAAAATCTAGTGTTGAATGCATCCCAGATTGATCTTACTGTTGTCAAAGAATCTCAGTGACATTTCAGGAAAGGATGGTCAATGGAAAATACAGTTTTTAGCCTCACTGCGATACCAGTTTATTGTGACAATTGTCTGGAGAACAGACCTGTAAATTTAATTAAGCATGGTTGGGAGAAATATCCTATTAAAAGATGAAATGTAAAGTAATGTGATTCATATCAGAATTGGGTGGAGCAGGTTATGTATATCTACTCTCCAGCCTCAGTGAAGGGTATGTGAGTCATTGTAGTCTTTTTGTGAATTTTAAAAATACACAGTAGTGCCATCACAGGTCATCATATGTTTTTAGAGGTGCTCCTCTTTCCCATTCACCATAATCAGGTCTTCCTGGTTTCCATTTCATCATTGAGTCATGAGTGTAAACTCTGTGCAGTGTCACATGCTCTATACTCTTATGAGAAATTTGCCCCACGCGGTTTTGGAGCTGGTGATTCTCCAAGCAGAGTTCAAAGTGAATTTCCTGCTCCAGCTTCTTAGCTTGTCTGTGTATTTTTTTCATTCCTAGAAAAGATCTCAAGGCATTTATTTTGGTTTTTAAATTACCCTAAAGCAAAATGGAACATTTTTACAATTACATGTATAAACACATGTGCAGATTTGTGTAACCACTGTCACAATCACATGTAGAACAGTCCAGCATTCCAAAAATCTCCCTCATGTTGTTTATTTGTTTATTTGCAGTCACACCCTCCTTCCTCCAACTAATACTCCCAAATTACCTCTGGTATTATTAGTTATGTTACCTCTGGGATTATTATCAAATAGTAATATGTTCTCCTGACTATAGTTCATTTTCTGTTGGAGAATGTCATATAAATGGAATCATACATTATGTAACTTTATAAAAATATCTTCTTTTACTCAGCATAATACCTCTGAAATTCATTCAAGTTATAGCATGTGTCAATGGTTTGTTCCTTTCCATTGTATGGATGCACCAGAGTTCGTTTTTTTCATTCTTCAATTGAAAGAAATTTGAAATTTTGGATTGTTTCCATGTTTGGGTGATTATGTATAGAATGACTAGAAGTACAGTTAATGTTTGAACATCAAGGGGTGAGAGTTGAAGCACGGACCCACTGCACAGTAAAAAAAATTACATTTAACTTTTGACTCCCCAGAAACTTACTAACAGCCCACCGTTGACCTTACTGAAAACATAAACTGTCGAGTAACACATATTATGTATGTTATCTGTATTATATACTGTAATCTTACAATAAACTATAGTGTTATTAAATTGAAAAAGTCATAGGAAGAGAAAATGTAATGTATTTACTATTTATTAAGTGAAAATGGATCATGGTTTAGGTCTTCATCTTCATTGTCTTCATGTTGTAACACCTCTGGCCAGTGGAAGCGCCTTTGTTATAACTCTAGAGGTATTTTTGGCATAACCCTAGTGGTTGTTGATAGCTTCCTTGCTACCCGAGAAGACAGGAAGATCCTAGCTTATCTTGTACAAATCTAGTTGCTTTGGCAACTTTGGAAATATAAAGTGATCATCAATAGCTGGGCCTATTTCTAAACATTCTCTTCCATTCTACTGATGTATTTATCTGTCTTTATGCAAATACCTCAATTTTCTTCATTATTGTGGCTTTATAATAAGTTTTGAAATTCAGTAGTTTGAGTTATCCAATGTTAGTTGTTATACTAGGTTGACTTGGTTATTCCAGAGCCTTTGCATTTCTATACAGATTTTAAAAACAGCTTGCCAACTTTTACAAAATACCTTGCTGCGATTTTGTTGGGATTCACTTTTCCTTTATTTCTCTCTGTCCAGTACAATGTTGAACAGCAATAGTGATTGTGTATATCTTAATATTGTTCTAAAACATAAGGGAAGCTGATACATATGAATTAGGATATTAGCTCTAGACATTTAAACATAGCCTTTGTTAGAAAAAGACATCCCCTTTTTTCTTAGTTCACTAAGTTTTATCATGAATGGGTGTTGAATTGTATCATATTTTTTCTGTGTCTTTGACATAATCACATGAATCTGCTCCTTTTTTCTCTTTATATTATATATTACTTTGATTTTTGAATGAATCAAATTACTTTTGATTTTCTTCATTCCTTGGATAAACCCTACTTATTCATAATGCATTATCTTTATTACATATTATAATATGTAATATTATTAACATAATATTTTAACATACTTATATTTATTAAAATTATATTATGCATAAATATATATTCACATATATTTATATTACTTTATAGTATATGATATATAAGATATTTATAATTATAGTTATAAAAATTATAATTTACTATATTATATAATTAGGATTACTATAATATTAACCTAATGGTCAGTATATTATTAATAATATTGTTATATATTATATTATATATTATTCACGATATTTATTATTTGTTTTGTTTGTAATTTTTGCATGTTTGCTCATGGGGGAGTTGAACAAATTTTTAATTTATTATAATGCCTTGTAATGATATTTTGTATCAAAGTGATTCTGATGTCAAAGTATAAGATAGAAAATGTTCACTCTTCTTCAATTTCCTGGGGGAGTTTGTGTAGAATTAGCATAATTTCTTGCTTAAATATTTAGCACAATTCACAGGTGAAGTCTCTTGAGTCTGGAGCTTTTTTGTGGAAAAGTTTAAATCTCGTATTCAATTTCTTTGCTACAGGACTCTTCATATTATCTATTTATTTGTGATGAGACATGATCATTTGGATTTTTCAGATAATTTGTTCCTTGTATATATTTTCAAATTTATTGGCATACATTTTTCATGTAGTTCTTTATTATTTCATTTAGTAATTATTTGTAGATTCTATTTTGCTGATTTGTGGCCTTATTTGTTTTCAGCTTATTATTTACTAAATATCTTAATGAGCCAGTTTTTTATTTCATTCTTTCTCTCTTTTTTTGTTTTTTAAAAATTTTACTTTGATCTTCATTTTTCTGCTTACTAAGTTTTGGCAAGGATGTGAAAGAACTGAAACTCTGATGCACTGCTGATTGATATGTAAAATGGTACAACCACTTTGAAAAACTGGTTTGGCTTTTTATTTAAGTTAAACCTGTTTTTACCATGTGACCAGTCATTCAGCTACTAGGTATTTACCCAGTAAAAATGAAAAAAATGTGTTCACACACGACCTGTACGTGAAAGTTCATAGAAATTTATTATTTATAAATTTTATTTATAATAAAATAAAATTTATATTTATTTATAATAAAATAATACAAACAAGTAAAATAAATAAATATTTTATTTATTTATAAAAACTGGAAACAATCCAAATGTCCATCAACAGGTAAGTGGATAAAAAATTATAGCATAGCCATACAATAGAATTCTTCTCAGAAATAAAAAAGAAAAACAATACCACTGATATATGCAACAATGTTGTGATAAGTGAAAGCAGCCAGGGAAATATGAAATTCTAGAAAGTGCAAACTAATCTAGAGTTAGTGGTATATATCAGTGTTATTGGAGTATGAGAACAGAGAAATGGATAGATTACAAAGTTTCATGAGAAAACTTCCACGGATAATAGAAATGTTATCTTGAATGCAGTGATGGTTTCACGGTTGGATACGTATTTCAAAGTCAACTAGATAATTAAATAAGTACAATTTATTGTACTTTGATTGTACTTCCCTAAAGTTGCTAAAAAAACAACTATAGAGTTTCTCTCTCTTTTTTTACTTTTAGGACATACAGCAAATGCTGCTCATCAAAATAGTTCAAATAATTTTACGAAAAAAAACTCAACTTCTGTTGTTTATCAGGCAGATGTACAGGATAATGGTATAAATCAAAAGGTATACAATTATGCTTTACAGTTTGGTGTTGTATTTATTAATTTATCTACTTAACTTTTATTTCTATGAACTCTCTCCTTCAGCAGCATAGTACTGATTGTTCAGGGATATTGAGTTTTATTCATGAAACCTGATCCATTTTCCTGGCTTTAAAGTGTTGAGTTAGCTTCGTGCTAAATGCACTATGGATTTTAGCAGAAAATAACCCAGACAAATATTTGGCAGTAATATTAATAATGACAGCTTGCATTTATTGATCATATACTATTGACCAGGTGTTGTACTAAGCTAGAATGAAGGAAAACAATAATTGGGTAATGTAAGATAAATACAAGAAGTTGGGTAATACAAGATAAAAAGAAGAATAAGACATAATTGCTCCTCTAAAAGACTCATTGCCTAGTGAGGCAACAGACACAGAAAAATACTATTCCAATAAAATTATCCTGGAATGATGAATTTTAGTTTGATTCTAAACAGTGTTTTTAATAAGCATTACACTGGTTTGGACTGGGTGTGAATCGATTAGATTGGATTTTTCTGAGACAAACTGAATGAGTCTAAAGTTTTTAGAACCAACCATACATGTATTACCATGCCTTTAGGCAAAATAGGGAAGATTGGGGAAGTAGGTTTATACATTACTACATATTGAACTCAATTTTGGACTAGTTAAATTTGAGATTATATGAAAGATATCCTAGGAGGTTGACGATATGTATTGTACCTAAACAGTTTTTATGAGTTACAAGATAAAAGAGGGAAAACATCTGTGTTCGTTGGTTAATTGATAGAAGGCAGAGTCTTTTTGGAAGTACAGTTACTAATGTAATTTTTTCTCTTTAATGTGGTACCATGTAGAGAGATGGGATGGTATCTAAAAACTCAATTATTTTCGATGATAAAGGTAAGAAAATACACAATAGTTATAATTTTTCTGTTATTAAGTATGCAGTTACAGTTTTATTATATATTTTAAGTTGTTTTATCTGACTATAAAATATGCTTATTCTAAAAAATTAAGGCTGATATAAATTTTTTATGAATAACAGATATTGTAATTAGCCCATATATTTGAGTGATTGCTGGATGAGTGTGCCTTTTGGAATTTGCAAAGTGTGGAAAAGATAGGGTCCCTGCTGTGGCCATTTGTACTTACAGATAAAGATGCTGGCATACTGGCTTCAGGAGACTAGAATACAGAGAACTGTCCCCAAGATTGTTTCCATATTTCACTGCCATTAATTTCTAACAAATGATACATTTTGTTTCCCATTTCTCTTTAAATGAAATATTCATTACCCAATATCTGTGTGCCTTGTTATGTTTATGCAAGTCACTAAATATACTCACATGCATATCTGACATATGCATATGGAAAACATGAGACATCTTCCTCCAGTGGCTAAGGATCACCTCAAATTTAATACGAAGCTCAATAATCATCCTTTTCCTGACCCTTTTATTTCACCCAGGCACAAAATCTAAGTTGCCTTGGACTCTTCCTCTTATATTTTGCACCTGAAAGTTCACACTTTCTGTCTACTCTACTTCCTTAATTTATTTTGATCTTCACTTTTTTCCATTTCCGTTGCTCCTACCCTTGTTTTCTCCATTCTTCACTATTGCAGTAACCTTCCTCCAATTTTATCTTCCTCTTGTTAACCCACTATACATTTTTCTATGAAACAATCTTCCTAAATCACAGCTTTGTTTATTTCACTATCCAAATGATTTTTCATTGCCTAATTACTGAAATGCAAACAGTTAATTCTAGCAGTGGGCTGTGGTTATAGCAGAAGATTAAGCTGGCATAAAGCATTACATAAGGATTTCAGGCTTGTCTTTGAAGGCAATGGGAACCACTGGAAATTTGTAGGCAGTAAACATCAAAAAAGTCATGTTATTTTTGGAGAATTTCCTTGACTCAAATAAATCCCTGATTGTGTCAATTCTAGTCACTGTGGCAGCTGAGCAGGGAGAATGTTGGAGTAATGCCGTAATTAATATTAACCCTTGTCCCAGCAGTATCAGCTTCTCATATTTAAAGTTATCTCTTCTTTCTCTAGGAGGTATAAATATTTCAGGCCAAGGTTCAATTATTTCAGCTCAGATATCACCCACAAGAAATTTTTCCAGAGTTTCACAGGCATTTTTGGATCCTTCAAAAGAAGAGGTATGTAACAGTTCTTTTACCTCAAATACAAACACAATAAAAGGGATATGATCTTATGGTCATAACTGGTATAAAATGTCATGATTTATGTAACCATACAAAACAACTTTATTCCCTGAAATTAGTCGTACAGTAATAACATTTTAATAGCCCTTGAACGGTCTGCTTAAATGTAAGCTACAAGATGTTAGTTCATGGTACATATCTGCAGCTTTTAGAGGAGGTATAAAGTTGGACTTCGTTGACTGGGCTTGTACAGTAATGATTTAGTACTTTTTGACCAGAGATCAGTTACCTGCTGTTTGAGAGATACCAGCAAAGATTCTGGGTATAGGTTTTGTACATGAAATAGATTTTCTCTGTGGGTTGCCAACTTGTTATAGGAATCAAATATGTATCCTTTGTTTAATTATTAGTATAGTACTAACTAGCTCAACTGCCCTAGGGAGTTAATGTGGTTTGAAATAGATTTCAATAAACTAGAAATTTACTAAATTATTTTTAAAAGAATTCTTCATAACTAGGGTAGAAAGTGACATCATTTTCCATCTCCTAGAATGCATAATAATTGGGACACTAAATTATGTATAACTCCTAAAATGTAGTATGTTTACCACAATGGGCTTTTCTGTAGTGAAGTTTTATAATAAACATTTGACAAATGTACATCAGGCTTAGTTCACTGTTTTACTATATCAATAGCCACATTAAATATGCTAAGAGTCACAAAACTTTTAACAGCTTTGACATTGGGCATCATATTGGCCAAAATATTATAAAGACTATGCCCTTAACTTAAAAAAAACTCCTTTAAAAACAGTATCTAAATTTTATTACTGGCCTTTTTAGGGTAACATGTGCACTAATGACATTGCCATCCATATTAAATCTTAGATTACCATCAGTATTAAATCTTAGATGTGTTAGATGAAAGTACAACTATATGCTAAATCCCAAAGTCTCAGCAAATTACCAAATGTGTAGGTGGTTTTAAGTACAACTTTTGATACAACTATGAGCTTTGAATTCTATAAATAATACCTGTAATATAATACATGTTAATAACATATTAATACATATTATACATATAGTACATATTAATACCTATTAATAACATAATAAAAACGTGCATTTCTTATAAATTGACATTAAAGAGAAATTCTCAAAATCTTAAATTTCTGTACTATAAATATAGAAATAATAGTTGATGTTTGAGTCCTAAAAATTTTTTTTATGGATCTATTTGTTTTGCTGTTGTGAATTATGTAGAAGGAGACAAATGCTGATTGGGATGGAAGACCAACCAAGAGATCAAGCTATCTCTGCGAATCAGGTAAATATCAGCAGTAATTATTGAGTAAATCTTGCATTCTATTTGTTCTTTCAACTAACATTTATTGAGTTTTTGCTTCATGTTAGATATGGTGCTAGGTTTTAACCATTCAAGGAAAAATGGCACAATTTTTGCTCAGGGCTCTTACAGTATACTTAGAAAGATGGTCATGGCCCAGTGTGATAAGACCAACAAAGGAAGTGGGTATGTGTATAAGCTGGGAAAGTTATGAGAAAGAGAATGCATAGGCCTATCTAGGGTAATCACAGAAGCCTTTATAATTTAGAAAGACTGTGTTGAGACATGAAGGATCAGAAGGAATTTCCTATTTTCTTTTTGTTATTTTTATTGTTAGTACTAATGTTAACAACCAAAATTTGAAAAAAAAATTGAAGTCATTGTACTCATATCCTTATACTTACTGTTTTCTGCTTTTACAGCAGCTTCTCTCCCACACCACGACTTTATTAAGGTATAGTGGATAATTTAAAATTGTATATATTGACGGTACAGATGGTCCCTAACTTGTAATGGTTCAATTTAGGGTTTTTCAACTTTACTGTCTGTTTATTGGGGTATTAAATGCATTCTCAGCTTACAATATTTTTGACTCACAATTGGCTAATCAAGAGGTAACACCATCCTAAGACAAAGAGAATCATATACAACTTGACATGTGTATATACAGTGAAATATTCACCACAAGCAAGCTAATTAACATATCCTCACTTCATATAGTTACTATTTGTGTGTGGTGGTGGAAGAACACTTACGAGCTACTATCTTAGTTTTTAGTGACACAATATTGTTAACTATAGTCACATTGTTGTACATTAGATCTTCCACACTTATTTATCTTATGTATCCTCCTCCCCATAACTCCTGGTAACCACCATTCTATTCCCTGTTCCTATGACCCTGACATTTTTATATTACACATATAAATCATGCCGTTTTTGTCTTTCTGCATTTGGCTTATTCCACTTAGCATGATGTTCTCCAAGTTCTTTGATGTTGTCACAAATGGCAGGATTTCCTTTGTCTGAAAGGCTAAATAGTGTTGTATCTTTCTATCTGTCTGTCTGTGTATCTGTGTTTATTTATATATCTACTTAGACAGACAGATAGATCTGTCTCTTGGTATATATCAGATCTTCTTTATCCCCTCATCTGTTGATATACATTTGTTTCTATATATTAGCTATTGTGAATAATGCTGCAGTAAACACAGGAGTGCAGATATCTCTTCAACATACTGATTTCATTTCCTTTGGATATGTACCCAGAAGTCGAATTGCTAGATCATAAGGTAATTGTTGAGGAACCTTCATACTGTTTTCCACAATGTCTGTACAAATTTATGTTTCTACCAACAATATGCAAGGATTTGTTTTTCTTCATAATCTTGCCAACGCTTGTTGTCTTTTACATTTTTGATAATAGACATTCTAAGAGATGTGAAGTGGTATATCATTGTGGTTTTGATTGTATTTCCCTGAGATTAGTCATGTTGAGCGTCCTTTCATATACTTTTTGTTTATTTCCATGCCTTTGTTTGATAAATGTATTTAAGTCTGTTCATGTATTTTGCTCATTATTTTTAATATATATTATTTTACTATTGAGTTGTTTCAGTTTTTTATATACTTGGGATAACAACGCCTTATCAGATATGTGGTTTACAGATATTTTATACAATTCTGTAGGTTGCTTTCTCACTCTGTTGATTGTTTTACAGCAATGCAAAAACTTTTACATTTGATGCAATCTCGTTTTTCTATTTTTGCTTTTATTGCCTATGCTTTTAGTGCCATATCCAAACATTTATTGCCTAGATCAACATCAAGAAGATTTTTTGTTTTCTCTTATAGTTTTATGCCTTAAGGCCTTACATTTATATCTTTAATTCATTTTTTGTTGTTTTTTGTATATGATGTGAGGTAAGGGTCCAATTTAATTCTTCTGCCTGTGAACATACCGTTTTCTCAACAATATTTATTGAAAAAAATTATCTTTCCCTATTGTTTCATTTTTATGTTATTTTTAATTGGCATACAGTTGTTTTCTATGTTTATGTTGTTTTATTTTATTTTTAATGGGCAAATAGTTATTTTCTTTATTAAGAAAATCTTTTATTTTAGGCTGAGTGGTACATGTGCAGGTTTGTTTTACAGATAAACTTAGGTCATGAGGGTTTGTTGTACAGATCATTTCATCACCCTGGTACTAAGCCTAGTACTAGTACTCAATCATTATTTTTTCTGATCCTCTCCCTCCTCCCACCCTCTACCACAGTGTGGCCTCAGTGTCCTTGTTCCCCTCTTTGTGTCCATGTGTTCTCATCATTTAGTTTCCACTTATAAGTGATAACATGTGGATTTTGTTTTCTGTTCCTGTGTTAGTTTGCTAAGGAAAATGGCCTCCAGCTCCATCCATGTTCCTGCAAAAGACATGATTTAATTCTTTTCTGTGGCTGCATAGTATTCCATGGTGTATATGTGCCATATTTTAAAAAATCTAGTCTACCATTAATGAACATTTAGGCTGATTCCATGCCTTTGCTATTGTGAGTAATGTGCTGCAATGAACATACACATGCATGTGTCTTTATGATAGAATGGTGTATGTTCCTTTGGATATATAGCCAGTAATGGGATTGCAGGGTCAAATAGTAGTTTTGTTTTTAGCTCTTTGATGAATCATCACACTACTTTCCACAGTGATTGAATTAATTTACAATCCCACCAACAATGTATAAATGTTCCCTTTTCTCTGCAACCTTGCCAGCATCTGTTATTTTTTCTTTTTAATACTAACCATCCTGACTGGTGCAAGATGGTATCTCATTGTGATTTTGATTTGCATTTATCTAATGATCAGTGATATTGAGCTTTTAAAATATGCTGCTGACTGCATGTTTATCTTCTTTTGAAAAGTGTCTGTTCATATCCTTTGCCCTCTTTTTAATGGGATCGGTTTTTTTTTTCTTGTAAATTTGTTTAAGTTACTTACAAATGCTGAATATTAGACTCTTGCCACATGCATAGTTTGCAAATATTTTTTCCCATTTTGTAGGTTGTTTGTTTACTGTGCTACTAGTTTCTTTTGCTGTGCAGAAGCTCTTTAGTTTCAGTAGACCCCATTTGTCAATTTTTGCCTTTGTTGCAATTGGTTTTGGCATCTTCCTCATGAAACCTTCGCCAGTTCCTGTGTTCAGAATGGTATTGCCTCCATTGTCTTCCATGGTTTTAATAAATCGGGTTTTACATTTCAGTCTTTAATCCATCTTGTGCTGATTTCTGTATAGGAGGGACCCAGTTTCGATCTGCATACGGCTAGCCAGTTATTCCAGAACCATTTATTGAATAGGGAATCCTTTCCCCATTGCTTGTTTTTGTCAGCTTTGTTGAAGATCAGATGGTTGCAGGCCTATGTATCTATTTTTGTACCAATACCATGCTGATTTGGTTACTGTAGACCTGTAGTATAGTTTGAAGTCAGGTAGCTTGATGCCTCCTGCTTTGTTCTTTTTGTTTAAGATTGCCTTGGCTATTCAGGCTCTCTTTTTTTTTTTTTTGGTTCCATATAAATTTTAAAATAATGTTTTCTTGTTCTGTGAAGAATGCCATTGGTAGTTTGATAGGAATGGCATTGAATCTGTAAATTGCTTTGGGCAGCGTGGTCATTTTGACAATATTAATTCTTCCTATCTATGAGCATAGTATCTTTTTCTATTTGTTTGTATCATCTCTGGTTTCTTTGAGCAGTGTTTTGTAATTCTCAGTGAAGAGATCTTGCACCTCCCTGGTTAGTGGTATTTCTTCAGTATCCTCATTCATTTTGTGGCTGTTGTGAATGACATTGCATTCCTGATTTGACTTCTGACAGGCTATATATGCATGGTACCAGCATTGCTTCTGCTGAGGGCCTCAGGAAGCTTCCACTCATGGCTGAAGGTGAAGGGGAAGCAGGCTTACCACATGGTGAGAAAGCAGCAGTGGGTGGGTGCCACACTTTTAATCTGAACTCAGAGTGAGAACTCACTGTTTATTATGAAGTGGGCACAAAGTCATTTATGGGGAATCCATTCCCATGACCAAAACACCTCCCATCAGGCCCCACCTCCAATATCAGGGATTATACTTCAACATGAAATATTGAGGGGACAAAACATCCAAACCATGTCATTCTGCCACTGGCCACCAAATCTCATGTATGTTTTATATTGCAAAATACAATCATCCCTTCCCAATAGTCCCCCCAAATCTTAACTTATTCCAGCATTAATTCAATAAAAAGTCCAAGGTCCAAAATTTAATTTGAGACTTAAGGTATGTTGCCTTCACTTATGAGCTTGTGAGTTCAAAAACATGTTATTACTCCCAAGATACTACGGTGGTACAGGCATTGGGTGTAGACATTTCCATTCCAAGAGGGAGAAAACAGCCAAAATAAAGGGGCGACGTGCCCCATGCAAATCTAAAACCTAGCAGTGTCAACATTAAATCTCAAAGCTCCAAAATAATCTCCCTTGATTCCATCTCTCTCATCCTGGGCACACTAATAAAAGGGGGTGGGGTCCCAAGGCATTAGTCATCCCCACTACTGTGGCTTTTCAGGGTGGAGCCCCCATGGCTTCTGTCACTGATTTGAGTCTAATGCCTGCTGCTTTTCCATGCTGAGGTGTCAAGCTGTTGGTGGCTGTACCATGCTGGGATCTGGAGCGCAGTGGTCCTAGTCCCACAGTTCCACTAGGTAGTGCCCAGTGAGGACTCAGTGTGAGTGCTTCAATCCCACATTTCCCATTGGCACTGCCCTACTAGAGTCTCTCTGCAGGGGCTTCAGTCCTGCAGCAGGTTTCTGCCTGGGCACCCTGTCTTTCTCATACATACTCTGAAATCTATGTGGAGCAGCCAAGCCTCCTTCACTCTTGTATTCCGTAAGCCTGCAGACTAAACAGCACATAGAACCTGGCAAGGCTTATGCCTTGCAATGTCCACAGTGACATCCCAAACTGTACCTGGGGCCTTTGAGCTGAGGCTGGAGCTGGAGTGGCCAGGATGTGAGCAGCAGCGTCTTGAGGCTGAGCAGAGGAGCAGGTTCCTGGGTCTGGCCTCTAAAACCATTCTTTCCTCCCAGATCTCTGGGCCTGTGATGGGAGGGTCTTTCCCAAAGATTTCTGAAATGGCTTCAAGGGCTTTTTTCCATTGTCTTGGTTGTTAACACTTGGCCCCCTTTTAGTCATGCTAATCTCTCTAGTAAGTGATTGGTCCACAACCTGCTTGTATTTCTGTCTTGAAAACACCCTTTCCTTTTCTATCACAAAGACAGTTTGTGAATTTTACAAATTTTTACACTTTGCTTCTTTTTTAAATATAAGTTCCACCTTTAACTCATTTCTTTGCCCCAATATCTGATTATAGGTTGTTAGAAGTAGCCACATCATTTCTTGAATGCTTTGTTGCTTAGAAATTTGTTCTGCCAAATACTCTAAGACATCACTTTTTAAGTTCAACCTTCCATAAATGCCCAGGGCATGGACACAATGCAGTCAAGCTCTTTGCTAAGGCATTGCTTCTAATGAGAGCTTCAGAAAGCTTCCACTCATGGCAGACGGTGAAGTGGGGGAGCAGGCATATCATTTGGTAAGAAAACAGAACTCTTTTAAACAGCCAGTTCTCATGTGAACTCAGCACAAGAACTTATTCATTAATGCTGTAAGGAGGGCACCAAGTCATTCATGAGGGATCTGCACCCATGATCCAAACACTTCTTACCAGGCCTCACCTTCAACACTGGGGGATTACATTTCAAACTGATATTTGAAGGGATAAAACATCCAAACCATATCAGTGAGTTTGTACTTTTGTGTGTTTTCATAATGGTGACTATCACTTGAGTTTTGAATTTTTTTGAGCTTATCTTTTATTCCCTCCCTTCCCCTCCACTTCCCTCCTCTCCTCTCCTCTTCTCTTTTTCTTTTCCTTTCTTTTCTTTTCTTTTTGTTTTTTTCCTTTTCTTTTTCAGATCCAGCTCTGTCACCCAGGCTAGAGTGCAGTGGCATGACCTCAGCTCACTGTAATCTCCACATCCTTAACTCAAGCCATCTTCCCACCTCAGCTTCCCAAAAAGCTGAGACTACAGACACATGCCACCACACCAGCGAGTTTTTGTATTTTTTTTGTATACAGATTGGGTTTTGTCATGTTGCCCAGGCTGTTCTCAAACTCCTGGGCTCAAAGCAATCCATCTTCCTCAACCTCCCAAAGTGCTGGGATTACAAGCATGATCCAACATGCCAGGCCCAAAGCATTTCTTATAGGACCAGTTTAGTGGTGATGAATTCCCTCGGTATTTGCTTGTTTGGGAAAAACTTTATTTCTCCTTAATTTGTGAAGCTTAATCTTGTTAAATATAGAATTTTTGGCCTGTAGAATTTCTATATTTCTATATTATATATATGTACACACTATATATGTATGTATGTATGTATGTATGTATATATTTTCTTTCAAAACTTTGAATATTTTATATCATTCTTTTCTGGCCTGTAAGGTTTCTGCTGAGAAATCTGCTGTTATTCTAATGAGATTTTCTTTGTAAGTGACTAGATGCTTTTCTCTAGCTGATTTTATAATTTATTCTTTCACTTTGACTGTAGTCTGGGACCCCAATTTTAACATATATTAGATCACCTGATACTTTCCTGCAGGTTACTGAGGCTCTCTTAACTACTTATAAATCTTTAAAAAATACACATGCTTCAGTTTGTATAATTTCTAATGCTATGTCTTTGAGATTATTTTATTTGTCTGTAGTGTCAAATCACACCAGTAAGTTTTTAATCTCAGAAAATGAGTTATTTTACAAGTTCTGTTGGCCCTTTTTATATCTTAACATCTCTCCCCCTCATTAAATGTTTCTAAGGTCTATCCTGTTAATTCTGTCATCTCTACTATTTCTCAATCTATTTCTGTTGACTAATATTTTTCCTAGTTATGTCTCTTCTTTTCTTGTTTCTGTCCATGGCTGACATATTTTATTGCATACCAGACAGTTTTATTGCTATGCTATTGTCGAGTTTTGTCTGCTTTCAAAAATTGGAGAATTTTGTTTTAACAGGTTTATGTATGATTGTGATTTTTAAGGCTTATATTTAAATGTTGTTATGGGACGTATAATGTCAATTTTACTTTATGGATCCTTCAGTTCTCCTAAATGGAGATTAATTTTCTGGAGTCTCTATAAGATGTGCTAGACATTCTACCAAGTCCCTCCTCTCTTACTAGTCAGTTAGGAAATATTTTCCAGTCTTGTGTGAAATTGAGACTTATTCTTTTCACACCTCCACAGTAATATTTTTTTCTACAAGAAGTTGTCGTTTGCCTGGGAATCATACTAGATTGTGCAACTTAATGTAGAGCTAAAATCTCAACAGGGTGCCATTTTAGAAGCATGGACTTCTTCCTGTATATAATGCCATATTTTCCTGGTACTATTCTCCATAGTTTGTAGCTGTCTTAGCTTTTTTAAATCTCTGTATAATTTCTAACTCCTCAAATTAGTTAAGTCACCATAGTATGTTATTGCTTGGAAAGTGTCTTTAGTTAATAATATGTGGTAATTTCAAACTTCACTTTATCTTTATCCCTTTGTGCAGAGAGTACATTATTGTGATTCCTGTTCTCCATCTGTAAAAAGATTATTCATATAGTCTAATTTTCTGATTGATTATGGTAAGAAGGCTGGTCAAGTGTCAGTTATTCTATTATGACTGCAAACCATCAAGCAGGATTTTTAACTACTGAAGGAGCTATTATATATGTATTTTTTAACTACATGGTTCAAATTTTTCTGCAATTGTCTCATTTAAGATGTTTTTATTTATAAGTAGGCTTGATCTCTTCTTTATCATTCTTTTTCCTGTTTGAAAATAAAGTTGTACTAATTTTGTAAAGAGAATGAGAAAATTTCCACCATTTTATTCCCCAGAATGTTCAATGTAACATTTAATAATCTGTTCTTTAAAGTTTATGTAAAATGTAGCAGTTAATATTTGCATCCTATTAACTGTTTCTCCTTTGCATTTTTATGGTGATTACCCTTTCAAGTTTGCCATCTTTCCTTAGTCAATTTTGTTAGATTGTATTTTGCTAGGAAATTATGAATTAGACTCATTGGCCTAGAGATTCATGTAGTTATTATTTCAATAATTCTAATTTCTCCTAATTTTGTATTTACATTATCTAACACTAACTAGTCTTTTCTTTCTTATTTCCCTTATTAGCAGTTTCAGAAGCAGCTTTCTTCTTCCTTAGCATTTTCAGTTCAGATTTTTAATTCACTATTTGCTTGGGTTTCTTTTTTTTAAATTTTAATGTCTATTTTAGTCCTTTTAAATTATGTTCTCATTCTTTTAACATTTCTTTGAATGAATACACTCTTGAAAAGATTGCACAAATTTGGGTATTTGAAAGGACTCACAAGACTATATTGAGCATACCAACATAAACTATATAGCAAAAGATATTGTGTGACTAGAGAAAGAAAGGACAAGCAAGCATTAAGGGCCCAAGAATCATACAGGCACAACCTCCTCAGAACCTTTATTCACACATGGACACATTTCATTTGTGGATCTATATGAAAAAAAAAAAAATTGTTTTCTGGAAAGCTCTCAATGTAGTAATTCTTAGTAGGGTGTCTTTATGCCCCTCTGGTTACATAGCCAAGCCATGTTGTGTATTTGATTAATCTGAGTGAAAACCATTAGTAAACAAAGCTTACTCTGAGGTTCTTCAGGGACGTTTGGGATCTTAAATTTCAAATCATAAATTGCATGGTCCTAGCTTGTGCAAAAATGAAAAATCAGTTATCTAAACTTCCACAGAGTTAAGGATAGAACACTCCCAGACCATCTGTTAACTCTATCTTCCAAAATTGTGGTTTTTTTGTTTTGTTTTGTTTTTTTTCTTGGAGCCTCATTCTCTCACCCAAGCTGGAGTACAGTGGTGCAATCTCGGCTCGCTGCAACCTCTGCCTCCTGGGTTCAAGAGATTCTCCTGCCTCAGCCTCCCGAGTAGCTGGGATTACAGGTGTGTGCCACCATACTCCACTAATTTTTGTATTTTTAGTAGAGATGGAGTTTCTCCATGTTGGCCAGGCTAGTGTCGAATTCCTGACCTCAGGTGATCCACCCACCTCTGCCTCCTAAAGTGTTGGGATTGCAGGCATGAGCCACCTCACCTGGCCGGGTTTTTGTTTTATTTAAAAATTACATTGTGCCGGGTGCAGTGGTTCATGCCTGTAAACCCAGCACTCTGGGAGGCTGAGACGGGTTCACTGCTTGAGCTCAGCAGTTTGAAACCAGCCTGGGCAAAATGGTGGTACCCTGTCTCTACCAAAAATACAAAAACTTAGCCAGGCATATTGGCACACATCTGTGATCCCAGCTACTTGGAAAGCTGAGGTGGGATAATGACTTGACCTGGGAGGCAGAGGTTGCAGTGAGCCACGATCACGCCAGGGCACTCCAGCCTGGGTGACAGAGTGAGACACAATCTCAAAAATTAAATAAAATAAGAAAAAATAGAAATTATATAATAATAATAGCTTTCATACTCTATATTTTACTATGAATGTACAACTCAACACTGTACATTTTGATGTCAGTTGTCCTGCTTTTCATTCGTTTATATGTAATTTTTAACTTTCCCTCTTAGCATCCCTTTCAGTGTAACAGTTACCTGGGTGAATATTGCTTTCATTTCTAATTTTGATAACATTCTTATTATTTATTTTTAATTCATTTGAATTGATATCAAAAAATTAAATCTCTGTTGACATTGCTAATTTTGATAACATTTCTATTATTTCTTTTTAATTTATTTGAATTCATATCAAAAAACATAGGCTTTAAATCTCTTTTCATTGATGTTAAATTTTCTTTATAGCTAAATATGTGATATGATATATGACATTTTTAAGTGTTTTATGAATATACAAAATACGTCTATTTTCTATCTGAGGGATGCAAGATTTTTATTACTATTGTTGTTGTTATTATTATTATTATTATTATTATTATTATTTTGAGACAGAGTCTCACTCTGTTGCCCAGGCTGGAGTGCAGTGGTGCAATCTCGGCTCACCGCAACCTCCACCTCCCGGGTTCAAGTGACTCCCCTGCCTCAGCCACCTGAGTAGTTGGGATTACATGTACCCACCACCATACCCAACTAATTTTTGTATTTTTAGTACAGACCAGGTTTCGCTATGTTGGTCAGGCTGATCTTGGACTCCTCACCTCAGGTGATCTGCTCACCTCAGCCTCCCAAAGTGCTGTGATTACAGGCGTGAGCCACCGCGCCTGGCCGGGATGCAAGATTCTAATCCACATGTTGGCCAGGCATATGGTCTCTGTTGCAGCTACTCACTCTATCCTAAGGAAATCAGCCAGAGATAATACATAATGAATAGGCGTGGCTATAAATTTTCCATCAGTTTTGCTTCCGAGGATGACCATAACCTCCTCCCTGAAAATAACAGAGTGCTGTAAAGTACAGCTGGAGGAGGTTAGGGGTAGAGAGACCCTCTTTTATTTCTCAGCAGAGGGCTTAATATTTACTAATATATTAATCCTGTCCCCATAACAGAGAAATAACTGTGTTTTTAAAAAAAATCAAATGATATCTTCTGCAAATAATAAAATTTAGTTACTTCGTTTGCAATTCTTATAATTGTAGTTTTCTTTGCACTCTTCCCTTTCCTAAGACCTGAAGTGCAATGATTAATAAAGTGGTAAAAGTGGGCTCCTTGTCTTCTTTCTTAGTAAAAAAAAATGTTTAAATAATTTCTCATTAAGTATGATATGTACTGTGATCTTTTGGTAGATAATGATGTTAGGCTAAGAAAGTATCTTTCTACTTCTAATATGCAAAACTTTAGTGGTGAATTTTGACTTTTTAAAATATATTTTATGTGTCTGTTAAGGCTATCATATTTTATTGTTAAAACAGCCACACACCCTTGATTAAATCAGTTTTATATATCATGTGTTTTTCTTCTTATACATGTGTAGATTAAATTTACTAGTAATTTGTTTAGGATTTTAGCATCTAGGTTCTTGAGAGAGGTTGGGTTGTAATTTTCCTTTCTCATAGTATCCTGATACGGTTTTCATGTCAAGATTATACTAGCTCCATGAGTTAATTATGTTGGCTGCTTTTACTGTTTTATAAACATTTAAAAAGTTGAAATTATATATTCTTTGAATGTTTAGTAGAAGTCACTGTTAAAATAAATAACCTAGTCTTTGTTCTTTTAGTGAGAAAAAGCTAAATTATGAATTCAATTACTTAGTGATTCAAAATTATTTTTCTTCTTTTTGAGTGTTTTCAGCAAGTAACTTTTTTTCTAAATTTATTTAATTCATATACATTTTCAGATATACTTGCATAAAGTTATAATATATCGTATTTATTTAGATGAGATTATTGAAAGGCAGTATGACATAGTCACTAAGAGAATGTACTCAGATAGATAGGTTTAATCCACACTCCAGAACTTAAAATGCATGTTAGTTTGGCCAAGTTATTTAATGTCTCTGTTCTTTAGATTTTCCAACTATAAAATAAATATAATAGTAGTAATACATACGATTGTTATGGGAATTCAATGAGTTTATATTTTAAACTTTTTAGAACAGTATGTGAAACTTAGTTGGTGATATGTAACTATGAAAATATAAAATGTATCAAAAAACTTGCCTTATAATACTTCATTTTTTTCTAAATCATGTTTAATATTCAATTTTGTTTATTAGTTTGTACTCATGAGTTAGTTATTAAATTTCATACTCCTGGGTTAGTTACTCTAAATTTACTTTATTTTTGTTGGTGGTCATTTATAATTTAATTGCATTGTAGACTAAGAGTATGATCTTCATGATACCAACCATAAAGAGGAATCTAGAGCATACTTTCTGGCTTAGCAAACATGATTAATATTTAATAGGTTCTGTGTGGTTGAAAACAATGAATATTGTTCAATTTGGGATGTAATGTTCTAAATATGTCCATTCAATCAAGATAGTGAATTGTGTATTTCAAATATGTAGCTTATTATATATTCAAATACACATATATACTTATTTTTACTCCTTGTTCTAAAAATTATTGAAAATAAATTGAGTGGGTTTGAAAACTCGTTAATGTAGCTCTGACCATTTTAAAAATATTTTTGATCTAGTGATTAGACATATCCAAATTTTAGAATCATCATATCTTCCAGGTGAATTGAATATTCCTATCATCATGCAGTGACCTTTACCATAAGTTATGTTTTTTGGCTTAAATTAAATGTGTCTATTATTAATATAGAGACATCAGCTTCTAATCTTATTGTCTTTATTTGTTTAGATGCCTCTTGTAGACAGTCTACAGCTGGATTTTGCTTTATTTTTAATGTCTTAGCATTTCTGAATTTTAACTGAACCCAATCAATTTGTATTTATGTAAATTACAAATCTTTGGAAGTTTTTTACTGCCTTATTTGTGGTTTCTCTTTGTTCTACTTTTTAATATATTATTATTTATTCTTTATTGCATTCTCTTAGAGTGCTAAATTTAGTTTTTAATCTAGGTTTTTTTTTTCTGTTTTACAAATTGCGTAACATATGTATGTTTCTTTTGGCAATTACCCTAACATTTTGTTTAAATTTTCATGGATACATAAAAGTCAGACATATTTCTGGGGTACATAAGTATTTTGATATAAGCATACAATATATAGTGATAAATCTGGTTAATTGGGAGATCTGTCACTCAAACATTTGTTATTTCTTTGTGTTGAACACTGTAAATTTACTCTTCTAGTTCTATTGAAGTATATTTAAAATAAAAGTTAAAGTTGGATAATTTACTTCTAATCATCACTTTGTATCATACTTATTATTGTCCAATAGTTTAAATTTTGACATTTTAAAGGTTTTATCAGTCAAATTACTTTCTTATTACTGTTTTATACAGATTTTATTTATATTTGCCCACCTGTTTACCAGCTTATTTTGTTCTCCACTCATTCCTTCTTGCATTTAATACTTCTTGGGATTATTGCCATTTGTCCTAAAGTACTGCATTCTTTAGAAAGGTCTTTAGTGAACGTATTTTGGGAGTAAATTCTCAGATTTTATTTGATAAAATTGTCTTTATCCTTGTATTAGAATATCATTATGTCCAATGATATGAGTAAGTTTCAGGGGATGGTTATTTTTTTTTTCTTAGCACTTTAAATATAACAGATTTTTAGGCTGAGGCACAAGAATAACTTGAACCTGGGAGGCAGAGGTTGCAGTGAGCCAAGAACGTGCCACTGCACTCCAGCCTGGGTGACAGAGCGACACTCTGTCTCAAAAAAAAAAAAAAAAAAAAAAAAATTGTTTTGTGTGATTCTTTTACTTTTTATTCTGTGTAATTATTCCTTTGTAAGTGATTCTTCTGTCCCCCACCTCGGGCTGTTTTTAAGATGTTTTCTTTGTTTTTTCTTTAGTATTATTATTAGGAGCAGTTCTGTACAAGTTTCAGCCATTTTCTCTATCTATATTGCCTCTCTTCATTTTCATTACTATCTTCTTCTGAGTATTAGACTACCTTCTTGTCTCATGTACTTTAACAACTGTATTTTCCATTTCTCTCACTGCATTTCTGTTAATTTCTTCAAATATGTTCTCCAGTTCACTAATTCTCTCTTTATTTAGTTTTTCTATATAATTTATTATTTCATAAATTAATTGCTTTGTAAAATTGATTGAACTATGGTATATTATATATATATAATACAATTTCTAAATAGTTATTTTTAAATTGGGCTGGACTTCTTATAGGCTGTTTTTCTATTCTTACCCTTTCAAATCCCTTCTTTATATATTTAAACATATAAAGTCCTCTTATTTTATATTTTATATCTGCTAATTCAAATATTTGAAATCTTTGGGGTCTAATTTTAATATATTGTTTTTGTTTCTGTTAAAAGCCATGATTTCTTGTTTTTCTTTTTTTATATTTCTGTGGGGAGTGGGAGGTTGTTATTGACAGAAATTTATTATTGGGGATTCAATAATATTTGGATAGACTATAATTCTCTAAAAGAAATTTACGTATGCTGCTGCCAGTTATCTGTAAGAGCTGTGAACACTGATTCATCTTAAATTAAATTCTCACATGGAGTTTTAGGGACAATACAGTTTCTGTGGATTTGAAACTCAAGGTCATAGAAAACATAATCTGTGATTATGACTTCTTAGCAAATGCTTTTATCTTCTCCTCCTCCTTCTCCACCCACAGCCAAAAGCCAAGACGTAATTTGTCTGCTTCCTCTGTGGCATGAATTTTTTTTTTTTTTTTTTTTTTTTTTTTGTAGATGACTAATTGAAGACGTAGCTCATTGGGATCCTAAACAGATGACCTCCCCACTTACAGTGGTTGGACTTAAGATTTTTTTTTTTTTTTAATTTATTTATTATTATTATACTTTAAGTTGTAAGGTACATGTGCATAACGTGCAGGTTTGTTACATATGTATACTTGTGCCATGTTGCTGTGCTGCACCCATCAACTCGTCATTTACATCAGGTATAACTCGCAATGCAATCCCTCCCCCCTCCCCCCTCCCCATGATAGGCCCCGGTGTGTGATGTTCCCCTTCCTGAGTCCGAGTGATCTCATTGTTCAGTTCCCACCTATGAGTGAGAACATGCGGTGTTTGGTTTTCTGTTCTTGTGATAGTTTGCTAAGAATGATGGATTCCAGCTGCATCCAAGTCCCTACAAAGGACACAAACTCATCCTTTTTTATGGCTGCATAGTATTCCATGGTGTATATGTGCCACTTTTTCTTAATCCAATCTGTCACTGATGGACATTTGGGTTGATTCCAAGTCTTTGCTATTGTGAATAGTGCTGCAATAAACATACGTGTGCATGTGTCTTTATAGCAGCATAATTTATAATCCTTTGGGTATATACCCAGTAATGGGATGGCTGGGTCATATGGTACTTCTAGTTCTAGATCCTTGAGGAATCGCCATACTGTTTTCCATAATGGTTGAACTAGTTTACAATCCCACCAACAGTGTAAAAGTGTTCCTATTTCTCCACATCCTCTCCAGCACCTGTTGTTTCCTGACTTTTTAATGATTGCCATTCTAACTGGTGTGAGATGGTATCTCATTGTGGTTTTGATTTGCATTTCTCTGATGGCCAGTGATGATGAGCATTTTTTCATGTGTCTGTTGGCTGTATGAATGTCTTCTTTTGAGAAATGTCTGCTCATATCCTTTGCCCACTTTTTGATGGGGTTGTTTGTTTTTTTCTTGTAAATTTGTTTGAGTTCTTTGTAGGTTCTGGATATTAGCCCTTTGTCAGATGAGTAGATTGCAAAAATTTTCTCCCATTCTGTAGGTTGCCTGTTCACTCTGATGGTAGTGTCTTTTGCTGTGCAGAAGCTCTTTAGTTTAATGAGATCCCATTTGTCAATTTTGGCTTTTGCTGCCATTGCTTTTGGTGTTTTAGACATGAAATCTTTGCCCATGCCTATGTCCTGAATGGTACTACCTAGGTTTTCCTCTAGGATTTTTATGGTATTAGGTCTAACATTTAAGTCTCTAATCCATCTTGAATTAATTTTCGTATAAGGAGTAAGGAAAGGATCCAGTTTCAGCTTTCTACTTATGGCTAGCCAATTTTCCCAGCACCATTTATTAAATAGGGAATCCTTTCCCCATTTCTTGTTTCTCTCAGGTTTGTCAAAGATCAAATGGCTGTAGATGTGTGGTATTATTTCTGAGGACTCTGTTCCGTTCCATTGGTCTATATCTCTGTTTTGGTACCAGTACCATGCTGTTTTGGTTACTGTAGCCTTGTAGTATAGTTTGAAGTCAGGTAGCGTGATGCCTCCAGCTTTGTTCTTTTGACTTAGGATTGTCTTGGAGATGCGGGCTCTTTTTTGGTTCCATATGAACTTTAAAGCAGTTTTTTCCAATTCTGTGAAGAAACTCATTGGTAGCTTGATGGGGATGGCATTGAATCTATAAATTACCTTGGGCAGTATGGCCATTTTCACGATATTGATTCTTCCTATCCATGAGCATGGTATGTTCTTCCATTTGTTTGTGTCCTCTTTGATTTCACTGAGCAGTGGTTTGTAGTTCTCCTTAAAGAGGTCCTTTACATCCCTTGTAAGTTGGATTCCTAGGTATTTTATTCTCTTTGAAGCAATTGTGAATGGAAGTTCATTCCTGATTTGGCTCTCTGTTTGTCTGTTACTGGTGTATAAGAATGCTTGTGATTTTTGCACATTAATTTTGTATCCTGAGACTTTGCTGAAGTTGCTTATCAGCTTAAGGAGATTTTGGGCTGAGACAATGGGGTTTTCTAAATATACAATCATGTCATCTGCAAACAGGGACAATTTGACTTCTTCTTTTCCTAACTGAATACCCTTGATTTCTTTCTCTTGCCTGATTGCCCTAGCCAGAACTTCCAACACTATGTTGAATAGGAGTGGTGAGAGAGGGCATCCCTGTCTTGTGCCAGTTTTCAAAGGGAATTTTTCCAGCTTTTGCCCATTCAGTATGATATTGGCTGTGGGTTTGTCATAGATAGCTCTTATTATTTTGAGGTACGTTCCATCAATACCGAATTTATTGAGCGTTTTTAGCATGAAGGGCTGTTGAATTTTGTCAAAAGCCTTTTCTGCATCTATTGAGATAATCATGTGGTTCTTGTCTTTGGTTCTGTTTATATGCTGGATTATGTTTATTGATTTGTGAATGTTGAACCAGCCTTGCATCCCAGGGATGAAACCCACTTGATCATGGTGGATAAGCTTTTTGATGTGTTGCTGAATGCGGTTTGCCAGTATTTTATTGAGGATTTTTGCATCGATGTTCATCAGGGATATTGGTCTAAAATTCTCTTTTTTTGTTGTGTCTCTGCCAGGCTTTGGTATCAGGATGATATTGGCCTCATAAAATGAGTTAGGGAGGATTCCCTCTTTTTCTATTGATTGGAATAGTTTCAGAAGGAATGGTACCAACTCCTCCTTGTACCTCTGGTAGAATTCAGCTGTGAATCCATCTGGTCCTGGACTTTTTTTGGTTGGTAGGCTATTAATTGTTGCCTCAATTTCAGAGCCTGCTATTGGTCTATTCAGGGATTCAACTTCTTCCTGGTTTAGTCTTGGAAGAGTGTAAGTGTCCAGGAAATTATCCATTTCTTCTAGATTTTCCAGTTTATTTGCGTAGAGGTGTTTATAGTATTCTCTGATGGTAGTTTGTATTTCTGTGGGGTCGGTGGTGATATCCCCTTTATCATTTTTAATTGCGTCGATTTGATTCTTCTCTCTTTTCTTCTTTATTAGTCTGGCTAGTGGTCTGTCAATTTTGTTGATCTTTTCAAAAAACCAACTCCTGGATTCATTGATTTTTTGGAGGGTTTTTTGTGTCTCTATCTCCTTCAGTTCTGCTCTGATCTTAGTTATTTCTTGCCTTCTGCTAGCTTTCGAATGTGTTTGCTCTTGCTTCTCTAGTTCTTTTCATTGCGATGTTAGAGTGTCAATTTTAGATCTTTCCTGCTTTCTCTTGTGGGCATTTAGTGCTATTTTGTGTAAAAGCGATAAACATTCAATAGACACTGTATTTTAAGTACCTATACAACCATTCTGTTTTTTACTTTCAGTATAGCATTCAATAAATTATATAAGATATTCAACACTTTATTATAAAGTAGGCTTTGTGTTAGCTGATTTTGCCCAACTGTAAGCTAATGTAAGTGTTCGGACCAAATTTAAAGTAGGCTAAGTAAAGCTATTATGTTCAGCAGGTTAGGTCTACTAAATGCATTTCCAACTTATTTTCAACTTATGATGGGTTTATTGTGATATCAACCGCATTGTTAAGTCAAGGAGCATCTGTATATTTTAGGAGCTCTTAGTTTTAATTCCCCATCTTTTGGGGGGCCCAATGTCATGTTTTAAATGCTCTGACCAGACACTAAATTTCCAGATGTGGCCACTGTCCCTAGGGCAGGTATCAGCTTCAGCATTTGTTTACCTCTATAGATTTGTGTTCTCCCATTTGTTTTACCTTCAGAAAGTTCTCCTATCTCTCTGAAAGTTTAGCTCTTTTCAACAGTATGGCTTTAATGCTCTATACTGAATTCTAGGCAAAATTAAAGATACTTATTTAGCATATTGTGGGAAACCACAGAAGAGATTTTTTGTATTAAAAACAGTGTTGTCTTCACATTTAATTTTCGGATATGGGCTCCGCCTCTCAGGTTCACACCATTCTCCTGCCTCAGCCTTCCCAGCAGCCGGGACTACAGGCGCACGCTGCCATGCTCTGCTAATTTTTTTTGTATTTTTAGTAGAGACGGGGTTTCACCATGTTGGCCAGGATGGTCTTGATCTCCTGACCTCATGATCCGCCCTCCTGGGCTTCCCAAAGTGCTGGGATTGTCAGTTCCTTTCTTTCTAAAATTGATCACACACCAAAACATGTTAAGTACTGAGGATATATGTGGGAAGTCATAATCAGGTGTACACAAGAGTAAACATAATTACTGTGTAGGCATGATGAGTTTTATAATATAAACATGTTTAGAGTGTTTTGAGAGCACTGGGAAGGGTATTTGTTCAGGAAGGTATCAAGGAAGGCTGTCAGGAGTTAACATAAGCTGAATGAGCCCTAAAAGATGAGAAGTTAAAATACAGCACAGGGTGTTTTAGACAAAAGAAACTGCAAAACCACAGTCCACAGAGGCATGAGAAACATGATATATTTAGGGAACTGCAAAATATTCTGTCTCTGGACCATAGCTTAAGTATGAAAGACTAGTCAGAGAAGACACTGAAGAGGTAGATAAGGACATCAGATCTTACAATACAGGTCCTTGCTAAGGACTTTGGACTTCACTGTGGAGAGTCCCTGAAAGCCTGTAAACAAGGCAGTGATAACAGAGAATAAATGGTCCTCCTACTGGAGGATTACCATTTAGCAAATTGCTGAGGATGGACACAAACTATGTAATTTTATCTTTCTGATAAATAGGACCTCAGGCTCATGCTACAGACCCGGGTATATTTTCTTCTCCTGTTTGCACAAATAGGTAAGTACCTAAGGAATTATATGTAATCATAAATAATTTTAATAATTATATAAGAGTGCTGCTCATAAGCAAATTATTCCATGGAATCCTCCATTTTTATAGTTCTACTTGGATTTAGTGAAACTTAGTCTTTTGCAGACTTTCAATACTAAGCTTAAGTTGTAGACAAAGTGAATCATTGTCCTTTCCTTTCTCCTTCTCCTTACCTGTAATCCGCCTATAGTCAGGACCTCCATGCCATTTTCAAGTGTATCCACATCATAGCCTTCTTTTGGTAGCTTCTCATGATCTGGCTTTATTTGTTTCCTTTTCTCTTCTTTGAAACAGCTACCATCTCTTATGCTTTTTGAGATTACTGGCTGTCTAAGACTGGTAAAATAGTTCATAGTACAAATGACTTAATCAGTTATTCCCACACCCCAAAGGCTATTTTGCAGTTTAATTAAAAAAAAAAAAATCTCTAGTAGTGGAAATTATGGCACTTACAAGAGATAATTGTTAAGCCCAGGGACATTTCATTCTTCAAACCTTAGTGACCACCTATTTTGTTGATGTTTATATCTGTTTTCCTCAACTCAAGAAAGGAGAGAGAGGAAAACATGAATCTAAGTAATGGCAGTGAGCTTTGTATTATTTTACACCCAATGCCATCATCTTTTTAAAAAATCAACAAACCAAATGAAGTCTAGGATAAACTTTACAAACCCCAAATTCCTATGAAGATGATTGAGTAAAATAAGTGGTGCGTGACAGCAAATGGTATTGACATGTTCAGACAAGGTTTCCTGAAATAATAATTTTTATTTTAAGACTGATAAATATCAGTTTGTTTGACTTATTGAGTATTCATATGATACATAATACTGTAAAAGATGCAGAAGGAAGGAAACTGACTTGTCTAGTTCAAAGCAATAAAACTTGATGACCATGTGTAGACCATATGTAAAATAACATTGTTTATTTTATTTATTGGATACAAACATTTTTATTTATTGGAAATATAAATACCTACCTCTTTAAAGAAAAGGTTAGAAGAGGCTCATAATATAGTTGTAATAACTGCAATTTTTATCTTCTCCTATCCAAGAATGTAGAACTACAAAAATCACTTGAATCTTTCATAGCAAGCATTTTGTATGTTCTTTCATTAAAAATCCTACCTTAGTGAAAAATAAAGAACTCTATACCTTACCTGGAGTTTCTTCACCACTGCCCCAAGAGCATACACACAGATCCAAATAAAGAGCAAAGACACATATGTCACATTCCTCTTGTTCAGGTTTAACTCCAGGTTTTATAGGAGTTTGCTGTGGAAGCCTCACATCTATTCTATTTCTTTTCTCACTTATTGCTTAGTTTTCTTGTCCCTGATCATTTGTTTAATGTTAAAAATGATTTATAAAATAGAGATGAAAATTCAGTACCAAGGGAATGAAAATAAATATGACTGCAGTGGGAGTAAAGTTGCAATAATTAAGCATTGCACTTAGGTGATAAGTAACTTTGTATTACAGGGAAGGTATAAGGAGTAACAGAATGAAGAAGGCATAAATCTATTACCCTGAAGATTGTGGTTAAAACTTGTAGTTTATTTATTGTGTAATAGTCTGATGGTTTTTAGTGGGGGTGTAATGGTCAAATTAGCATACACAATGAATAACTTTGACACCAATATATAGGAAAAATTGAAAGAAAGAAACTCAGAACCAGTTCCCAAAAGTTATCTGTGGCCTGCAAAGACTTCATTTGGGATGAGAGAGAAGTAGGCACTGATCCAAAAGACTTTAAATAGGAATTTATTTATCAAACATTTATTGAGAACCTACTATGTTCAAAATATAATGCTAGATTTTGGGCAGATACCAAAATAAAACTATGTTGCTGTGATTTCAGGGTATTATTTTTCAAGGATATTATGAAGCTGGAGAGAGGGGATGAAAATAAGACAAGTTAAAACACCAAAACTCAATGCTATTACCTAGATTCATTGTTTTTCCTAAATAAGTGCTCTCTGGAATGCTGCAAGCCTTTGATAATTTTCTAGAGCCCCAGAAACTATAATTCTCATCATTGTTCTTTTGCCAGTTTACTTGTTACTTTTTTGGAGGAATGAATTTCTGAAGATACCCTGACGTTTCTGCTGATGCCATGCTTTATCTGGTTAATAAAATTGTTTTCTAATAGTCACCAATGAAGCTTTTTCAGTTTCCTGACTAATTTTACCTGTAGGCCTTTGCACTTTGTTTGGTTCTGTGTGTATGCTTTTGGAGCAGAAAGTCTGTTGGGAACTGCTGTCAATGAATACATACAACTCCTTGAGTTATGTTTCGTGCCAATGATATAACATGAAGAAAACAGAAAAGTGAATCTGAATGCATTAGGTTGCAGAATATCTAAGAGAAAAACCTGTGGAAACTTGGGTTGACCTAAGAAACCAGATCCTAGAAAAACAAATTAGGACAAATGACAACAGTGTCACTGACATCAGCTTTCATGATCCTAATTGCATACTGCCAAAAGGTACTAGTCTAAGGATAGACTGTTGTCATGAAGCCCATTTTATGAACTGAACCCAGTGAAGTTTGTTTGTTTTTTTTCTGCCAAAATATAGGATATAGTTTTCAGTCTGGCTGTTTCTCAAAATTGAATTATATCCCTTGGGGGAAATGTAAATTTGATCATGTGGAGTACAGGTCTGGAAAGGAGTGCCAATTTTCTTAAGAAAGTAGAAAGAAGAAAAGAAACAGTTCAAATCAGCAAAAAAAAAAAAAAAATAAGAAAATAAATCAGACTTCAGATGTAGATCTTGTTTTAATAAATATTTATTTTCTATTATTTTTATGATTGAGCTATTTTTTTTGTAATTCAGAAAACTATGTTTTTATTTCATTAGTGTGTGATGGTAAATCTAATAACACATGATAGAATATTGTCATACACAGAAAAGGAATGCATCTAAATCGGTATTAAATATAGCTAGAAACTTATTTTATTTTAACCCATAGTTACTGAATAATCATTCACATATTTTCTTCCTACTGTGGAATATGGGGAGGGGACAGTGGAACTGTGGCATTTGAACTAACAAATAAAGGATTTTCAGAAAGTTCTGGTCAGATGCCTTGCTACTCCATCAGGCCTTTTAGCAGTCACAAGGGACTCATCTGCCCCCTTCCTGCAAATCCTATATCCATTTTCAGAGAAACACAATGTAGGCATGGCTAAGGTGTGTTAGAAGTATAAGGATCAGAGAGGGACACTGTTTATGCAGCAGCCATACTCCTGTTCCCCTGGGTAATAAAGCACATTTCTAAAACTAGAGGCCGGTCTAAGGAGGAAGTGAAATAGGGGGGTTGGAAAAAGTACTGTGTTCTTCATTTTGAATTTCTATAGAAAAACTCTTAGAAACAACAAAATGATTCTATAATTAGAAATTTTGGGAAAAGTTTTATAAATTTTTGACTCTGTGTAATAACTAAATGATCAACCTTTCTTTACAGGCAACAAAACATCCTGAAAAATTGCTTGCAAGAAAAAGTATGTATCATAAAATCCATTGATAAAGCAACATATTAGTCATAGTTTCTGAGGCGTCATAATAGAAAATATTTTGTTAACTAATAAGAATCATCCATTGATATTTGTTAGGCTTCCTTTTTGCCCTTTCTTTCTTCTTTGAAGTTTACTTTCAGTTCATTCTTATACTTTTCTGTGGTCCAAAATTGTTATCAAAAGATAATACTGACCCTTCAAGACAAGGTCTCATGGGTATAGAATGGTGAGATATTAACGGACCTAACCATCATAGGAAGAGAATCAAATACCACAAGCCTATTATATCATGGTAAGCCATTAATAAGGCCTTTCAGATCTTGCTGGAGAACTCAGTAGTAGGTGAGTTGAGATGCTTGGATCTGTCTTCAGCAGTTTTGTGAACAGGGACCTGGTCACCTGTGAGCTGAGACTTGGAACAGGCAAAGATAAGATAGTGTGTTTTTATGAGGCCTAACTCTGGATCTAGACTGAACGGTCAGGAAAGAGAAAGGATTTGAGGAACAACACATACTCTGACACACTATTTAACATGGAAACTTGCTCAGTTCACAGAATATGCAGCAAATACAAAAGCTTTGACCCAAGGGAATTTTTTTCAGTTTAATGTTGTAATAGAAAGCAATTAAAAACTAGGATTCTATCTATCATATTTCACTACAAAGAAAAAGTTAGAAATATATCCCTCTTTTGTATATTGAGGTTGGAATCTCTTTGCCACAACTAACTTAAGAGTAATAATGTAGGTTATTATTCATCATCTCTAGTATTAAGAAAAATGATGTATATTGAATTCTTAGTTTATAATTGGTATGTGTTGTAGTTGATTTAGAATAATTATCTTCTCTATAAACATTTAGGTATTGTTCTTAAATATTTGATTTAGAGTAAATTTATTTAAGACACGTATTTTACAACATAGACTGTCATCTCAAAATATGTGTTTAATACCACTAACCCATTGTTCATACAATAAGTTAAAAATATGTTTGTGTATTTGGGGATTACAGCTGAATAAAATGGCCTTTCCTGGGGTGCTCCTCAAATGCTTTCAAGTGAGTCAGAAGAGAGTGTGCTGCATATATGTTAACTTTTCTTTGAATGTTTCTCAGAAATATGGATAATTTCAGACTAATTTAGGCAATATTTTGGGTGTGAGAAGCCTAGTTACAGGAATCATATTTACGCTGAGACCTACACATCAGTCTTCTAAGCTTTTCTGCCAATTACTTGTGTTTACAAGCTGTATGTTTTAAGAGTTTTAACAATTTAAAAAGAGTACTACTTTATTATATGTAAGATGAGTTTTGTAAGCACAAAATATATTTGCAGTTACTTAGTAGAGGTTTATAGAATTCTACAGATGCATTTATTTCTACCCATGGTACAGTTCAAATCTATGACAGCAACACTGGTCACTAAGGAAATGGTTATTCAAATCTGGTTCTTGGTTCCAGCTCAAACAAATTAATAGTCTAACTTTCTTAACCTTGTTCAGCCCTCCCTACTCTTTGATTCATGAATCTAGTTTGGCTTTTATTTTCTCTCTAAATTAATTTGTTACCTTACTTTAGTATCTGTTCTTAGCTTTCCTATCTAGGAAAATTTGTATTTATACTTTTTTGTTGGATACAAAGCCCATCAATCTATATAAAGCATTAGTTTTTATTTTTGCCTATCAAATAATTCTTAACAATTAACTTTAGTCATTCCTATATTTATAGATCACAGGCTCACCCTTTCAGCAGGGACTGGGAGAGAAAATGGTTTATGTTCCTTCCCCAAATCTCAGCTAGACAGATGTTTCTGAAAGCATCCAAATATTTTTGTTTTGAGAAATCATCCAAATGATCTGTTTTGAGAAATATTTTGTTACAAATATTTAATGTATCTTTAAAAATTAGCTGGATCATAAACATCACATATTTTCTTTCCAAAATATTTGCATGTTGTGTGCCTAGACAGCAATTTAGTGATATTTTTCACAAAAAAAATCATTTATCCTTATAATAAATGCCAGGGGAAAAAGAAACTTCAGAGAGACGGTGAATAAAATAAATCTTACTCAAAAAAGTACTTCACGGTAGTGCAGAATAAACCAACTAGAAATTCATCTTAAATTCTAAATTTCTAAACTGATATTTCTTTACTATTTTCTTTCATAAACCATAATGGTATTCCACCAATACATTGATATAAAAACTAAATGTTACCTTCTATCTCCAAAACGTGTTGTTAAAACGTAAGTTGTTACATGACTTTATTTTCATCTCTGCTTACCTCCTTTCCAGGTAACTTCTGAAGAACTGAATATTATAATTCAGAATATAATGACCTGGGTTGTGGCTACAGTGACCAGTATATTGTACCCAGCCATCACAAAGTATGAAGAAAGATTGCAAAATAATACATACCCAGTAACTGATGATTCCATCCTCTCTTCAGATAGTTCAAGTTTCTGTAGTACATGCAGTGAAGACTTTACATATAGAAGCTACACATCTGCAACAACGAAAACATTTCAGGCAGAACCCTGTGCATTTGTAGTTGACATGTCAGTAAGGAGACCAACCACGCCTATAAAACCTCCTCATGCACATGTGGAAAAAACAGTTGTGGGGAAAACATATCACGTAAAAGGACAATCTATAACCTCTAAACTTAAATATAATAAAACCAACTTGCTATATTCATACCCTAAGCTCAGAAGTTGTAAATCAGATAGTCATCTTTTAGCATCATTTGAAACAGGCACAAAAAAATCTAAGGATGCTACCACTGAAACAGATAGCTTAGGGAGTTCATCGCGTTGTGATAAAACAGCAAAAGCCATGGATGAAATGAAGAATTTAAAAAATGTTTTTGTTAACTTTAAATGTTACTTGAAAAGGGAAACTGAAGTGATTTTAGAAAGCATTTTGCGAGAAATAATGTCTGATTTAACCCAGGCCATTCCCTCTCTCTCTTCTGTTACTGCTGAAGTTTTTGTTGAACAATGTGAATGTGTAAAAGAAGTCTTGCTTTCCAATGTTGGTATTTCCTCAGTTGCTTCTGAGATTGTGGAAAATATGCTTGAGAAGTTAGAGTCTGCAGTTGAGAAAAAATGTGTTGAGATGTTTTCACAAGATTTGTCAGTCGACATTAAACCAAGTTTAGCAGCCAGTGATGAACTTCTCACATCATCTAATGGAAAACCTTTGAAAAACTCAAAGCTTCATACTTTGGACCCAATGTGTGATATTGCAGAGGACATGGTGCATGCCATTTTAGAAAAACTAACGACTCTTGTATCTTCTAAGCAAAATGAATTTCTTCATCTTAAAGACACAACTAAGCTTTCCTGCCAGCAACATAAGACAGACTCAATATGTATGTTCCTTCAAAGAGCTGCCAAAAATAAATCTAGTCTTGAATCTGATGAAGCTAGTTTAATTGTCAATGAAGAAGTACAAAATTTAATATCAAATATTTTTTCCCAGTCCTCTTTGGTTGGTTATATAGAGGAAGCAATCAGTGCTATACTAGGTTATATACAAACTGAACTAAATAATGAGAGAATTATTGCATCTGAAGAAACAGTAGTATTCCTTCAGCTACTTGATGACATCCTTGTTCAGCTCCATCAGGAACCAGTAAATGAAAGTTTTCAAAAAAGTAAGCAACGGCAACCCAGAATAAGTAGTCCTTCTGACACCAAAGAAAAGTACAGACTCACTGGCACTAGACTGTCAAATAGTCCTAGGTCTGGAAGACGATTTCCACCTATAAATGTTCCAGGCATGGTTCTTTATTCTGATGATGAAAATGAGGAAATAGAAAACATTGTAAAAAATGTGCTTGATTCAACTTTCAAAGACGAAAAAGTAAAATCACAAGAAGAGATACCTAATCGTTGGTTTACAAAGGGAAACACTTGTTTTGAATACAAAAGAAATATCAAACCACCTACAAAGCCTGTTTCTAGAAACAAAGCTGCATTTCATGATTGGGAATTAAAGACTGAGCCACCATCTACTAATCATGAAGATATTTTAAAGAAAAACCTTTGTTTGAATAAAGACATTTCAACTTTCAGCCAAGATCAAAAGCATCAAATACAACAGGCTTCAGAAAACATAGTCACAAGTATTTTAAAAGAAATGCTCGAGGACATATCTTCTGTTCCTTTTGGTCACTTAGATAGCAAAACTAGCAATGAAGCTTCAGTTCTTGTTTCAGAAAAGCCTCAAGGACTGTCACATCAAGAATGGATAGACCAGATGTTTTCTGTTTCAGAAATCAGTACAGTGGCTCAAGAAATAACAGATTCTGTGTTAAACATACTTCATAAGGCATCAAACTACATTTCCAATACCACTAAAAGTTTCATTTCATCATCAGTTCATCAGACTTCCTTACATAATTCTGACACTGAACACGTAGTCAAAGAAGCACCAAATAAATGCCCATTAAAGACATGGTTTGACAGTGAAAAGAAAATGAAATATTTATCTTTATTTGATATTGATCCTGAAAAGCCTTCCTGGTTAAAATCTGGAAAAAGTGAACCTAAACCTGTAGATGACATTAATGATAAGATCATTCGTACAATTTTTAAAAGATTGAAGTCATTTATTTACCCAAAATTGCATATGGGCTTCAAATCTTCATTACAATCTCAACTTAGTAAGTATACAGCTAAAATAGTAAACATTGTTTTATGTGCTATCCAGAATGAACTGGAACTTCACAAGGAAAACCTAAATCTTAGGGAGATTGACCATACAAACTCCCTTACAGATAAAGGATTTTTTGCTAGTACTGATAAAAAATTAGAATCTCTTGTCACGAGTATTGATGATAACATTTTGGCAAGTCCATTATTAACCTGTATTTATGATATATTATCAAGTGAAAATGCACATCAAAGAAGCATTTCATTCTCTTCTCGTAAGCCAAAGTCTGCAACTGACAGTGTTGATGTACAAAGCATTTTGCCACATAGGCAGGATAAAAAATCTTTTCACAAATATTTGGCTACTCCTTGTACTCTCCACAGTGTCATTGATGGAAAACATATTAAAGAGAATGCAAAATTGCAAGTATTAGAAAGAATTGGGGAAACACTACATGAAATGTTAAGGAAGCTCCTGGGGACCCATCTTCATTCTCAGCCATCTTGTAGTCAACAAAGCAGAGATATGACAAATACGAATCAGAAAATGGTTGCTGCATTGCAGTCTAATATTCAGTTAATTTCTAAAGCCATTTTGGATTATATCCTTGCAAAATTATGTGGTGTTGACATGGATACTCGTTTTGCAAATTGTGGATTAAAAGCTGTCTCAGAGTCTCTTGACATTGACAACCCATCATTTGCTTCAATTATTGAGAAAATGGCCAAATCCACCAAAATAATCTCCAGCATAGTTTCCAGAAGGGTTCAGGAGGACGATAAAGAAGGGACTAAAAACGAGGCAAAGCCTGTTGCCCCTGTGTCTTCCAAAACACCGAGCACAAAAGAAATGCATCCAAATAAACTGAAAGCTGTAGCTTCAGATATTCTTAATATGGTTTTTGCTAAACTGGAAGGGTTTGCCAATGGACATTTAGAAATTTTGGGTGCTATTAATGATGGAGATAAGAAAAGCAATATGATGGACTGGGAATGTGAAAGCACCAATATTTCCAGAGACACACATGAAGCATCATTTCTGTCTGCTTTATATATGCATGCAAAGAAGGTATCAAGTGCTATTTTGAAGGCTATTCAAACAGAATTAAATGTGACCTCATCAGATTTGAAGACTAATGAAAAAAACCCACCACCTGAGACTCAAATTCTTAAGGATGTAGTCAAGTTAATTTTAGATGCAGTATCTTCTGATATGTTTAATGAAACAGAATCTGAAGGGGGAGGCATTGAAACTTATCGATACAGGCCAACATATGGAAAACTTCCTGGAGGAGCTGAATCAAATTCATTTCTAGATGATGATACACATACAGATAAAAAAATTATTGATGAGAGATCACCACAAAGAGAAGAAATGAGAACACATTCTCTTAAACAATGGGCTCTAGAAAAAACCTTAAACAAAATTGAAGTAAAACTCAAAGAACCACATATATCTCCAATTGCTCCCATTATAAGAAATATTTTGAATGAAATTTTTCAAAGTACTTTAATCAATCAATTAAATGTCCTTTCTCTCTCCCACTCTAATTTTAATGGCATGCCTCACAATGTTGATGAGACAACTCCCCAAACATCTGTTCAATTTATGGATAAAATGATGGATCCTTTACTGTCTGAAGCAGATATAACCATAGTAACAGATAATATTGTTAGGACGGTATTTCACAAACTTTATTCAGCTGCCATTACAGAAAGAAATATAAGGGAAAACAGGTATAAAACTATCACTTTTTCAGCAAATGTTTCTCTTCATGAACACACCTATGAAGGAAAGTCCTCTGTCACTGTGTTGGATGAAAATCCATGTACTTTTCAGTCTAGATTCAGTGTTGCTGACAAAGAAGCAAAGGTAAATCTAGCTGAAGATATTGTACAGGCAATATTAACAAATTTAGAAACTTTTGCTACTTCCAAAGTAAAATCTCTCTTTCGTTCCAAAGTCAACTTTACAATTCCAGTGGCTTTACCTATTCAGCAAGATCACAGTACATTGAGCAAAGCATTATCAGCCAAAGATTCATATTCTGACGAGCAATTTTCCTGTTTCTCAGTAGATCATACTAAGTCAGGAAAGACCAACTTGTGCCAACTGTCTTTTTCTAAATTAAATACTTATGCACTACAAGTGGCTAGAAAAAATTTGCAAGGAATCAAACATGAATTAGATAAAGAAAGGGAAAATCCTTTTTTAACTCATGACATTGGGATTTCTGAAAGTATTGCAAGTCAAATTGTTAACGCATTGTTAGACATTATATCACGTAAAGGCAAATGTGACAAAAACAGTGCTGACAAAGAGATCGATTTAGATAAGCAAAAAGGTGTAATTGAAAACCTGCTCAGTAAGACCGAATATCAAAAAGTACTTCAACTTCAAATACAAGATACCATTGAAGGTATCCTATGTGATATTTATGAAAAAACCCTGTATCAGAATAATCTCTCATTTGCCGCACCCACTGTGAAATGTAGCATAGCTGATAAACATTCAGAAGAAAATTCTGAAATGTTCATGGAGGGTGCAAATAAGATTATCCCTAAGCTTTCAGTTCCTAAATCAGATGTCATTTTGATATCTAATGATATAGTGAATATTGTTCTTCATAATCTCAGTTCTGCTGTCACACTTGTCATAAATGCAAAGAATCCTACTTCTGCAAGATTGCCCCTGACATTCTGTGATATGTTTCCAAAAACAGACTGTCAACAGCCTCTTAAGGGGTCAAAAACTGAAAGGAAAACAGAGTGTTTTTCATATTCAAAAAATCAGAAATCAGCTTATGCTGATAATAATCAGATAACTGTAGTAGAGAAAGAAGACACCCAGGAATCTGCCACTGACTCATGTGAGGAAAATGCTAACTTCATTACTAAAACTATTCTTAATCGTTTAGAATCTTTTGCCACAGAAAGAATAGATTCATTAATTACCCTTGCTTTCCAACATAAAGAAAAGTCATTTGTTATCCCAGAATTGGAAAATTGTAAACAAAATGACCGCATCCTTTATGATTCAAGCCAAATGGAATCAGATGTAAATGTCCTGAAAATATCAGCAACTGAAACCATTCTCAGCCAAGAGCTTACAGATTTCACTTTTGTCAGTCACAGAAAAAAACTTGGATCCACAATTCACCTATCACAAGCTAGCCTTAAGACATATGCTGACATCATTGCCAGTGCCATTTTGAAGCTTATTAAAAATGACTTAGATGTAGAAATCCAAAAGATATATCCATATCAAAACAATATTTTGTTCCAAGAAAACATCATTGTGAGTGAATTTGTTGAGAGTATGTTAAAGATGTTAGATGATAAAAGATCTGTAAAGGAAATTGGTTTTAATTCAAAAGAGAATTCTAACTTTTCACAATTAACTTTATCCAATGAAATATTGTTGGGGTACAAAGAGAAGGAAAGAAGTACCAATCAATCTCTATTTACAAAGTATCCATTAGAACAAAACAAAATGATATTGGAAAACAAAAGGCAGATAATTGTTTTGGAAGAAATATTTATGAGAAATGGAGAACCAAAAAACAAAGAAAAAGGTGAACTGCTCAGTGCAGTGGAAGAACTTTTGAATAAGTTGTATCAAAGAGTAATGGAAGTCATAGGCCATTTGCCTCCCCTTAATGAAACTTCCAACTTTATATCTAATTTTAAAATTAAAACATCAGACACAACACAGAAAAACAGTTTTCTATCACATATTAACAGTGTAGCAAATGACATAGTTGAAAGTGTTTTGGGGAAAATGTACTTGGTAGTTGTGACATCATTATATGAAAATAATAAAAGTAGGAGAGAAGTTGAAACGTCTGACCACAATGATTCCTTACCAATGAAACCATTAAGGTTTAGAGAAACTAAACAAGCAGGAAAAATAAGTAATTCCCCTAGATATGTGATACCACAGGCTTATTCTTATGTAGACAGTCAAAATATCTCTGTGATGGAAAACACCTTTTTGCCATATTTACCATTGCAAGTGAAGAAAGACTTAATTCAAATGGTTCTCAATAAGATCTCAAATTTTGTCTCACTTCATCTAGAAGAGAGTTTGTCCCCTGAGTATTGTGCTGATAAGTTGCAACTTTTAAGGCCACACACTTTAAAGGTCAGCCCTAAGGACAGCCCTAAGCCATGCTTTAAAGCAAATTTAAAAGAAAGGTCAAAAATGACTACTTTGCCTAAATTTACAAAAAAACCACACTTAGGACTGAGTGCTGCTAAGGCCAAAAGCAAAACCAAGTTAGGTCCTGGAGAGAAGACCCCAAAAGACAGCCGATCCAAGACTGCCATTGGGTTGTCACACATCATGTCAGCTGGAGATGCCAAAAATTTACTGGACACAAAATTGCCCACTTCAGAACTAAAAATATATGCCAATGATATAATAATTAATATACTGGAAACAATTGTGAAGGAATTTGGAAAGGTAAAGCAAACCAAAGCTTTACCATCTGATAAAATCACAGCTGCAAGTAAAATAGTTGATAGAGTTTTGCAAGAATTGTATGTTACAAATAACTGCAATTTGTCTTACCCGATCAAATCCTCACATCTCAAACTTTCACAGGGGAATATAGGCACAGGATCCCTTCCTAAACAACAAGCATGTTTTTACTTGGAGAATGTTTCTTCACAGCTAGAGCACATTTTTCCTAGAGAAGGTATATTTAAAAAAATGTTTGACAAGTGGCAAACAGAATCAAATGACAAGGAAAATGAAAAATGTAAGCTATTGATGATAACTGAAAATGTTTTGACTGAAATTTCAATAAAAGCAAAAGAATTAGAATCTTCTCTTTCACTTTTAAATTTGCCACCTCTTGAGAACTGTGAAAGCAGGTTTTATAATCATTTTAAAGGAGCTTCTACTAGAGCTGAGGATACTAAAGCACAAATTAATAAGTTTGGAAGGGAAATTGTTGAAATGCTATTTGAAAAATTACAGCTATGCTTTCTGTCCCAAATTCCCACTCCAGATAGTGAAGAAACTCTATCAAACAGTAAAGAACACATTACTGCTAAAAGTAAATATGGTTTTCCAAACAAGCACAGCCTCAGCAGTTTACCAATCTATAACACAAAAACGAAAGACCAAATTTCTATGAGCTCTAGCAACCAAATTGTTCAAGAGATTGTAGAAACAGTTTTAAACATGTTAGAGTCATTTGTGGACTTGCAGTTTAAACATATCTCCAAATATGAGTTTTCTGAAATTGTGAAAATGCCTATAGAAAACCTTTCTTCTGTCCAACAGAAACTGTTAAACAAAAAAATGTTGCCAAAATTACAACCACTGAAAATGTTTTCTGATGAATCCGAGTCAAATACTATTAATTTCAAGGAAAACACAAAGAACATCCTTCTACGGGTTCATTCATTCCATTCACAATTACTTACATATGCTGTTAATATCATTAGTGACATGCTTGCTGTAATTAAGAACAAGCTAGACAAGGAAATAAGCCAAATGGAACCATCTTCAATTAGCATATTGAAAGAGAACATTGTAGCAAGTGAGATCATTGGCACACTAATGGACCAGTGTACTTATTTCAATGAGTCTTTGATACAAAAGCTTTCAAGGGAAAGTTTGCTACAAGGAGCTGAAAATGCCTACACTGTTAATCAGGTTGAATTAGCAACTAATATGAAAACGTTTACAACAAAGTTAAAGGAAGGTAGTTTGGGGATTAATCCTTCACAAGTGAGTAAAACTGGGTTTGCATTTTGTTCAGATGAAGATATGAAAGAAAAGTACAGGATTTCATCAGATTTACCCACCTCTGTTAGATCCTTTGTAGAAGACACAGTTAAAAACTCAGAGCCAATGAAAAGGCCTGATTCAGAAACTATGCCATCGTATTCTAGAAACAAAGTACAAGACCACAGACCAAGGGAATTTAACTTTGGTAGTTTTGATGAGACCAAGAAAGGAAATAGCTACCTCCCTGAAGGCAGTATCTTACAAAAGCTGCTTAGGAAAGCAAATGACTCCACAGAAGCAGCATTAAAGCAAGTCTTATCATTCATAGAAATGGGAAAACGTGAAAATCTAAGAGTATTTCATTATGAGAACCTAAAACCAGTTGTTGAACCAAACCAAATTCAGACAACCATTTCTCCACTCAAAATATGTTTAGCTGCAGAAAATATTGTCAATACTGTGCTATCCAGCTGTGGCTTTCCGAGTCAACCACATGCTAATGAGAACAGGGAAATAATGAAGCCATTTTTCATATCAACACAAAGTTATTTATCTGAAGTATCTGGAGGACAAAAGGATAAGGAAAAAAGTTTGCTTAGAATGCAGGATAAAAAAACCAACTATATACCTGAGAAAGAAAACAAAAACCTTAAAGCCAGCAGGGAAGATTCTTCTTTATTGCAAAAATTGAAAAATAAGGAGTACCCAAAGATAGAGACTCTGAAGGAAGTTGAGTCCTTTACTTTTGCTGATCATGAAATGGGTTCCAGTGAAGTTCATTTGATAGCAAGACATGTCACCACATCTGTGGTCACATATTTGAAGAACTTTGAAACTACAGGTAAGCAAGAAAGAACATACACTAAAAATTTGCATGATTTAGGAAGAAAAGCAGTAAAAGACATGTTTAAAAGATCTCCTGTCTAAAAAGCTGTATTCACTATTTTTCTGAAAATAGCCTGGGAAGTAGATGACTACTGAGTTACATTTTAATTTTATTTTAAATTTATTATTTTATTTTATTTAGAAATAGTGTCTCTGTCACTGAGGCTAGAGTACAGTGGCATGATCATTGCTTCCTGCAGCCTTGAACTCCTGGACTGAAGAGATCCTCCCATCTCAGCCTTCCCCCAAAATAGCTGGGACCACAGGCATGCCACTGCACTCTAAATTTTAAAAATCTTTTTGTAGAGACAGGATTTTGCTATGTTGCACAGGCTGCTCTCAAACTCCTGGCCTCATGTGATCCTTCTTTCTTGGCCCCTCAAAGTGTTGGGATTACTGCCATGAGCCACCATGCTCAACCTCAGTTGCTTTCTAATTCATCATAATACAAAAATAAATAAATAAATAAATAACTGTTTGCAGGATTTGAATTTGAAGAGTGTGTTGCTCAGTTTTCTCTATCTATACATGAGAGAAAATGAGATCATTTTAAAGCAGGAGATTTTCATTGAGCATGAGGCGAAAATGTGAAAGTGTTTTAAAAATTCTTATGCATAACTTCTTTATAATCATATGGGATGTGCAGTTAACTGATTAAAAGTCATTTAATTTTTGTATTCTTGAAGGCTTTGTTACTATTATACAAAGTTTAAAAGAACAGTAGAATTAAATATCTTGTTTTATTTGCATTCCAGTATTCTGACTTAAATTCCTTTTAGGTATAATACTCCAACTGTATCATTACAGGGATTAAATTTGCATTACCTTTCTAAGTATGTTCATGTTTATATATTCGGTTAAGCAACATGTAATAGTCATTTTGTATATCAAAAACTGTTGATTATTGACAATTAATAAAATTCAGTTTAATATTACTATAATACCCCAGAACTAGGACAGTAGTTTCAGTTACCAATAATTACTTGCTACATCACCAGCCCAGATACATCACTCACACATCATTCTAATTGGAGATATTAGCAGTTCTACCCACCTGCACAAGGAGGTTATTTTCCACCCTTAAAACCAGTATTCTCCCAAGGTGGACGGTAATGTAGCTACAACTACACATTCTTTTTTTTTTTTTTTTTTTTTTTCTGAGTCGGAGTCTCGCTCTGTCGCCCAGGCTGGAGTCAGTGGCCGGATCTCAGCTCACTGCAAGCTCCGCCTCCCGAGTTCACGCCATTCTCCTGCCTCAGCCTCCTGAGTAGCTGGAACTACAGACGCCCGCCACCTCGCCTGGATTTTTTAGTAGAGACGGGGTTTCACCTTGTTAGCCAGAATGGTCTCGATCTCCTGACCTCGTGATCTGCCTGTCTTGGCCTCCCGAAGTGCTGGGATGACAGGCTTGAGCCACCGCGCCCAGCCTACAGCTACACATTCTTAAATAGACTTACTCCAGGCATGACTTAATTGATTTTAGAAAAATAAACAAAAGCAAAACAAGCAAGAGAAGATCCATGATTTCATCACATTGATACTTGGCTCTATCAATTCTATTCCTATTCTCAGACATCTCCAAGGTCTTCCAGTGACTTCGCTCATCTTCCTTCTTCCGCTAGGAATACCTTTTCCTCACTCCCTTTATCTTGACATGGCCAAAACCTGTGTAGTAGTCAAAGCTCAGCCTAAAGTCTTCTATCTGCATAGAGTCTTGCCTGACAACACATGAAGATATGTAATATGTAATTAGGTTCTGAGGAAAATAACTGTGTTGTTCTTAGCTGCCACACCCAGAAGTGGCCATTGCAAGTAGGTAATGATTTGTAACAAATACAATTTTGGACATAACAAATATAGAGTTCTTCACCTGGCTGGGCCAACCTTCCTTCTTTGTGACAAACTATAATCTAGGGGTTAAAGTACTACTGCTATTGCAATCTATTACTAGCTTTTCTGGAGTTGCCACATTTTTATTTTAGTCAACTTGATACTGCAACACAACTCCTTAATGTCCTAAAAGTAAAACATAGCATAACATTAAATGTTTTGTCTAAAGATATTTTAAAATAATTATATGGCACCTCTAGATATCACTGGAGACATGGTAGGATGCATCGCTAAACCTGGAAATTATTTCTCTGCCCCAAGCTTTCCAACTTCTTAGAGTTCATAACCATCCAACCAAGGCAGACATCAGCATTTGACCTAAAGGATTGAATTTTGGGGTGCTATTTTCTTAACTTACTGGCTAAAATTAAGATTCTACAGGTGATAAATAAATGTTTAAGGAAAATCTAATTTCTTTTTTTTTTCTAGATTTTTCTTTAGTGAGTTGCTCAAAGGGTGAAATATATATGTAAATAATAATTACAAATACATCAAATTTTCTATCTTTAATCCATGCTAAAATTACAATGTTTTCTTTTTTAAGTTTTTAGTGAAGAAGAGATGTCTGCTGTTTCTACATGGTCAAGGAAAAAATATGAATCAAAACAGCTCCTAAGAAACATATACAATGATTCTTCAATTTATCAATGTTGTGAACATCTCACTGAGTCAGTACTTTACCATTTAACTTCAAGCATTTCTGATGGCACCAAAAAGGGTAGAGAAAAAGAGAAAGCATGGGAAATTCAAGAAGCAACATTTAGCAAGATTATTTCAATTCATTCTCAAGTATTTGAGAGTAGGTCAATTTCCATTGGAGAACTTGCTTTATGTATTTCTGAAATCATTATTAAAATTCTTTTTAATAATAAAATTATACAGGCTGACATTGCACAGAAAATGGTTTCCATACCAACAAAATACATTTACTGTCCAGGAATAGTTTCTGGTGGCTTTGATGACCTCTTTCAGGATCTCTTAGTAGGAGTGATTCATGTACTGTCCAAAGAAATAGAAATAGATTATCACTTTGAAAGCAATGAAAGAAACAAATCATTTTCTATGCATAGCAATAATAGTGTATCCGTTTGCAACAAAATCAATAGACAGGAAGGCCCCAGAGACTGGCAATTCTCTACTCAACAAATTGATCAACCTTTTCAAAAAAATAAATTAAGTTATCTTACATATAAGTTAAACAGCCTGGTTGGTAACCTAAAAACAAGTGAATCCAAAGAAGTAGTCAATAAAGTTTTTAATATTGTTTCAGATTTATTTTCACCAGATGAATGCCTAGATAGGGGTATGGATTCTGGTAAAATACAAAGAACATTTTTCTACTCCTCAAATAATGAACAACCTACTAGCATACTTAGCAATAACCTACAGCTCTCCTCAAAATCAGTTTTTCTTCTCAATGTTGTATGTGAGAAACTTATCAGAATGCTTTTGGAAGAATGCACAAGCACTGCTTTTCTTGATAAAGGGTCTGTTTCAGAGGAAACATCAGAAGAAGAATGTCAACTTTTAAAAATGCTTCAAAGTGTAGAAGATGGAAAATCTGATTATCATAAGGGAGGAATGGACCATGAATGCCTTCAAGTAGATTACATGTCAGAACTTTTGGAGAATATGGCAGAAATTGATCAAGACTTATTGTCATCAGACTCTATGCTTACTATTATTTCCCACAGCTTGGTTAAATCATTGATGGACAAGTTATCTCACAGTATACAACAAGCTCCGGAAAGTCTACCTTTTGCAAATGAGTATCTGAACTATAGAACAAGAGAAATACAGTCCAGTTTCACAAAAGCAAGAAAGCCAGAATTAATAGAATTAGGACAAAATGAAAGTTCTTTAGGACTCGGTAGCTATGACAATAATTCTTTGACAGTATCCATGAATAATCCCAGTGTGGTTAGCTCCAAAATACAAGCACCATTTGACAAGCATTGTGCAGTAAAATCCTCTTCTGTGTCACCTCTTGAAAAACAGAGAACAAAGGAAATGGATAAGGTAGCCATTCATAATAAGCTACATCAGGAAGGTATATATGCTGGTGTTTATTCAGCCACATTTTTGGAAGGAATAATTTCAGAATTGTTTTTTAATCTCTCTATGTCATTGTGGGGCAAAAATAAAAACATCACTGTGTCCTGGCTCAATGAGATGAATATATTACTTGTCAACAGTGTAGTGAATGAATTTAATAATGCTCAAGTCACCGTTCTACGGAATGCTGAAGAAAGGCTGTGTTTTCCAACAGTTCATACAGAAACAGTTAGCAAAATTGTTGACTCAGTTTATTATGATGTTTTACAGCAGTATGAATTAAAAATGATCTGTGGTAATAATCTGGTGTACGACAATGCCTCAGTAGCAGAACAAATAACAAATGGCATATTGTTAGAGATTTTAGACTACAAACTGCCATCTTGCTTCAGGGAATATCTCATACCCCATTCATATTACCCTCTCAAACCTGAAATTATATTGCAAAAGCTTCAAAGTAACCTAACAGAATTTACTTCTCTACCCAGGTCTTCATCAGACTATAGTACCATGTTATCACATTCATTTTTAGAAGATGTCATAAGAAGGCTTTTATCTCAGCTAATTCCTCCACCCATTACATGTTCCTCTTTAGGAAAAAAATATTTAATGAGTTCTGATTTTAATGAAATGTCCACTTGTATAATAGATAAGGTTATGTCAGCCATTTCAAAACATAAAATCTGTTTCACTATATATGATAAACAATATCTATATACTGGAAAAAACCTCCAAAAGATGGTGGATTCTGTTTATTGTAATATTTTACAAATGTCTGACTCTCTTGTTTCAATACAAAAAAGTATGGTAAGCCGAAGCCCAATTATGGTTGACCAAATAGCCAGCTGTATCATCCAAGAGATTATCGAAAATCATCTTCAACCATTTTTGAGTGGAGAGGTTTTATGTCATCCAGGGACTCCACTGGATCCAGTGTCTACTATTGTTAAACAGGTTCTGAGTGAAGTGATAGAGTCACACAGACCTCAGAAGCAATCACCCTTAGATATTCACCCTGATTCATTTGTAAGGGAGATTGTTGCCAGACTTTTGTCAAAGATTTTCAGCCCAAAACATAACACTGAAATTGAGTTGAAAAACATGACCCAAAGAATAGTAAACTCCATAAATAAGCATTTCAATAGAGCTAAAATTCACATTCTTTATGATGACAAAGAACAGTCTTTCTCTTCTTTCAATACAGATATTGTGGATGAACTTGTCACCACAGTTTATAGAAATGCTTTAAAGCAGCATGGGCTAGACTTTGCTGTTGATAAAGAGTCTGAAGATAGTGGCACTTTTGTGGAAAATATTACCAATTTAATTGTAGCAGCTATTTCAGATTACCTTCTTCATCCACTGTTTTCTGGGGATTTGTCAGCTTCTACCTATTCCAATTCAGTGGCTGAGAATATTGCTCAGGACATCCTTAGTAATATCAGTAAATCTACTGAGCCAAGCCAGAGTGTACCTCTATATAACACCTTGCTGCCCTACACATTTTTAGAAGATATGATCAGAGTACTATTATCTAAATTATTTTCTTCTGCATCTAGCCTGGTTCTAAACAGAGAAACCCAAAAAGATATATCAAGAGTGAATTTCAATGACATTGCTTCAAACCTAATTAGTGATATTAGGATGAAAATTTCCCAACATGAAATTCGATTTTCAAAAGAGGAAGAAGAAACCAAGTTTATTTATTCAGAAGATGATATTCAGCACCTTGTTGATTCAGTATTTGAAAATGTTGTGCAAACCTCTGGTTCTCAAGAATCAGCTGTGCAAAATATCGTAAGCAGTAATGATGTTCTTATCGATAGAATAGCAGGTTTCATCATTAAACATATCTGTCAAAAACATCTTCAGCCATTTGTGAATGGAAAATCATTATCTTCATCAGACACATATTTTGATGATGAGAGAAGGAAGTTATTTTATACCAGTGTTTACTCTTCAACATTCTTGGAAGATGTAATCTCTGGGGTTTTAAGAAAAATATTCCACAGGTTAGTAGGCATTGTACAAACAAAATCCACAAGAGATTCAGAAGATGAACTGTTTGAGAAAGCTGAAGAACTCATACATTTGATTATAGGGGAATTCTCAAAAGCCCAAGTTAGCATTATAGATAATACTGAGGAAAGATTGTGTTTACCTCCAGTGGAGAGGGATGTAGTCAAAACAATTGTTGACATGGTGTATAGCAAAGTTTTGCAAGAATATGAAATGGAAGTAGTGCCCAATAAAGATTTTCTAAATGACACAAAGACATTGGCTGCAAGAATAACTAATGTCATCCTGGCTGAAATTTTTGATTTCCAAATTCACCCAGATCTTATAGCAAATCTACCTTTTAAGTCATATTCCAAACTCAGTGCAAATGTTTTAATAAAAAGAGTTCAGTATGATATAAGTAAATCAAGATTCAAAAGACAAGCTTCAACAATGTATACCACCATGTTATCACATAGTCATTTGGAAAAAATAGTTACTCAGCTTACATCTCAGATCAGTCCATTGAACACCAGTGCAGAGCAGTCAGATACTACTAAATCAGACTTAAGCAATACAGTGATAAAACTGATAAATGAAATTATGTCAATAATTTCAAAACATGAAATATGTATTATTAAATATGGGAATAAAAAACAGAGTATGATTTCAGCAAAAGATATCCAGTCTATGGTGGATTCCATTTATGCTGATCTTTCTCATTCAAATATATACCAGTCCATTACAAAAGACAAGAAGAGCATAAGTGACATACCTGTTCCAAAAATAGCAAGTTTTATAATAAAAGAAATCTTTAACCATCATATTCAATCATTTTTATCTGAAGATGAAACTCTCCTTTTGGCTGCAGTTGATCAAACTTATAAATCGAAAGCAATAGATCCTAAACAAAGAGAATTATCTTTTATTGTCAACTCATCTGTCTTTTTGGAGGAAGTAATTTCTGAGCTCTTATGCAAAATTCTTTATGCATTTTCACGTAATATGTTGGTTACTGAAAACCCAGATAGAGCAAAACCAAAACTTGCCAGGATTGTTACAACATTGGTAAATTCAATTGTTCAGGAGTTCACCACATCAGAGATTTTAGTTGCAGATAACTTTGATGAAAATTTGTGTTTCTCAGAAAGATATAGAGAAATGGTTCAAAAAATAGTCAACTCTGTATATGGAAAAGTATTAGATCAATATAAGTCTCTGATTCAAATACATAGGGTTATACAAAGTGACACAATATGTTTTGGTAGGAAAATATATTATTTGCTATTGGAAGAAATATATGATTATCAAGTGCAGTCATTAGTTGCAGGAGAATTAGAGTCTTCTTCTTATTCATACCCCCAAGCTGATAATATCATCAGAAATGTGCTTAACATAATCACAAAGGATAGCCATGCCTTGCCATCATATATTACTGTGTTGCCTCGTTCTCTTTTAGAAGATATGATTTACAGGCTTCTAGCGCATGTCAACCCTTCAACTCACACTGAAAATGAACTAAAAGAGAAAGAGCTTCCACCAGATGATGAATTTGTGAACATAGCTTCAAAATTGACTGATGAAATTATAAAAGAAATTTCTGAACATGAGATTCGACTTTCCATGGCAGAAGATAATGCAGAAAGTATGAAGTTAGAACCTACTGAAAATTTCGTTGACTCCATATGTAATAATATTTTGAAAACATCTGAATTCCAAGCTGAAGTACAAAAAGATGCAGACAAAAAAGGACGCTCATTCCTCAGTAAATTAGCTGGTTTTATTATGAAAGAAATCATGTATCATCATTTACATCCATTTTTACATGGTGAAGAATCATCTTTCAGTGACTTATCTGATTATGACCATGTCTCCAAACTTGCTAAATCTGGTAAAGAAAAGACACAGCCTTCTCTATATTCAGCTACATTTTTGGAAGACATAATCGTTGACCTTGTTCACAAATTTTGTTCTCTCCCCATTATTACTGAAGATTCTAAGAAAAATGAAATAACAGAGCTAGATATTACGGGCTTGGCTCTAAAACTTGCAAATTCTCTGATAAGGGAATTTATGAAAAATGAAATTAAAGTTTTACCAAATGCTGAAAAAATATTTTCTTTTCCAGCAATTGATAAAGAGACAGTTGATAAAATATCCAATTTTGTATATGATCAGTTCATAGAAAAATGCACATCTAATGGTATTCAAAAAGGTGATGAAAGTAACATTGCTATAGGGATGATTGCTGCTCTAACCCAGAAGGCAATGTCTGCATTCAAGATTCAACCACTTTTTTCAGGAGACTGGTCTTCCACCTTCTTTTCATTTCTAAATCCAGATAATATCACCCAAAGGGTTCAACACCTACTACAAAACACCTTTACACAAATAAGCAGATGTGCAAAAGAGAACCAACTTTCTTTACCAGATCAATCATATAAAGATACTTCTTCCACCTCAGACTGCAGAAACACGATGAACACTTTGGAAATAAATAGAGGCACAGTGAGTAGAAAGAAAAGTTTTAAAACCAAGGACACATCAATGAAAAAAGGTGACATCCAAAATCCAGTACTTAGCTCTATAAATGCAATTATGAAAAGCAGCATAATTAACCTGACATCAGGGTTGGCTACAAGTGTGACAAATGAAAAGAAAGTGGATGAAAATAAAGTGGGAATTTGTACTCAGAAACACAGTGAGAATGTATCAAAAGTTACTTCTTCAACTACCACTGTGAAAAGTAAAGATACTCAGGAGCTAAATTTGAGTGAAACATTTAATAAAGAAATTGAGAAGGAAATAAATTTAATTCCAAGAGATAAAAAAGGGAAAGATCATGAGGTACACACACATTTTTCATTAATAATTGATGATACAGAATATGAGAAGGAAGTACTTGAATCAGATTCTGAAATAGGCTATAAAAAGAAGATTGACAATGCAAGAGAACGATCATTCAAAAAAGATGACAAGCTCTTTCAGTTACCCTCCTCGAAGTCCAAGAGAAATCTAGGGACTAAAACAGAGACTTTGGAAATAAGAACTCAAACATCAATCAGTGAGGGGAGAAGAGACTCTCCAACACAAACAGGTAGGGATGAGGAACACCACTCAGATTATGAATATGTTCAAAATGTCACTGATAATATTTATGAAGATGTTTTAGAACTATCTTCTTCTCCAGAACCAGCATATTATTCAAAACTCAGTTACGACCGAAGGCCCCCAGGTGATAATGTATTAAATGTAATTCAAGAGATTGGCAGGGATTCAGCACAGTCTGTTACAACAAAAGAATTATCCTCCTCAACTAACGAAAATGTCCCTGCCAAAGAAAAAGAAGAGGAAGAGAGAGAAAAAGAGAAAGTAAGAGAGGAGATTAAAAGTGAACCCAGTAAACCAGACAATTCTCAAAACCAACCAGAGAGTAAACCTGGAATTTTTCCCGCTAAGTTTTTAGAAGATGTTATTACTGAGATGGTGAAAAAATTGATCTTTTCTTCTATACCAGAAACACAAATACAAGATAGATGTCAAAAAGTTAGTGATAAGCAAAATCAAGCTAAACTCTATGACACTGCTATGAAACTCATCAATTCACTGTTAAAGGAGTTTTCAGATGCTCAAATTAAGGTTTTCAGGCCAGATAAGGGAAATCAGTTCCCTGTGCGTAAAGTGTCTTCAGTTCCTCAAGTACCTCCCAGGTATAAAGAGACAACTACAGATGAAGCACCATCCAGCATTAAGATAAAATCTGCAGATAAAATGCCACCTATGCATAAAATGACAAGAAAACCTTCTTCAGATAAGATACCATCAACTGACAAAACATTGGTCAATAAAGTTGTTCACTCTTCTGTTTGTAATATTTTAAATGAATATGGATCTCAAGACTCTATTTGTAAGAATATAAACAGTAATGGAGAAAATTTAGCAAGAAGACTAACTGGTGCAGTGATAAATGAAATTTTCCAGCATCAGGTTAACTTGATATTTTGTGATGAGGTTTCAGTTTCAGCATGTTTGCCTCTGGAATCTAAGGATGTTGTTAAAGAGGTCCAAAAGTTGGCCCAAACAGCCAGCAAAGAATGTCAAACTTCATCACCATATACAATAATGTTACCTCATAAATTTTTAGAGAATGTGATTTCTGCTCTTTTATCCAAAATTTTCTCAACAATATCCAGCACTAAAACAAAAGAACCTGAGGACAATTTGTTCACAGAACTAAATTTCCTTCAAGTGAAGTTAGTAAGTGCAGTTGCAACAGAGATCTCCCAAGATAAATATATGACTATACAATATGTAGAAACCTTACAATCTGATGATGATGAAATTATTCAATTAGTTGTTCAGTCTGTTTATAATAATCTCTTGCCACAGTTTGGATCACAAGAGATTATACAAAATTGTGTAATCAGTGGATGCAAAATCCTTTCAGAAAACATAGTTGACTTGGTTCTACAAGAAGTGGCTAGCAATCAGTTGCAGAGCTATTTTTGTGGAGAGCTAACTCCACATCAGTGTGTGGAAGTCGAAAACATTGTTGAAAAGATCCTTAAAGATGTTTTCCAAACTACTGATGTGCCCCTACCTAAACCATCACATGCTCATAAGCTGTCTTACAACATAATAGAAGAAATTGCTGTGAAATTTTTATCAAAGCTTTTATCTATATTTCCAAAAGTGCATAAAGAAAGAACCAAATCTCTAGAAACTGATATGCAAAAAATAACTTCAAAAGTACTAAATTCAGTCCAAGAATTTATCTCCAAAAGTAAGATTAAACTTGTACCACCCACCAAGAAATCACCTACTGTGCCTGTAGCTGATAATGCAACTATTGAAAACATAGTTAATTATATTTATACCAGTGTTTTAAAGCACTCTGGCTCTTATACTTCTATATTTAAAGATTTAATGGGTAAAAGCAATGTCCTCTCTGATACAATAGGCTTTTTAATGGTGAATGCAATTTCCAATTCTGAATTTCAACCTCAAGTAGAGGAAGAAGTATCAAATTCAGAATTAGTTCTGGAAGCTGTCAAAATTATGGAAAAAGTGATCAAAATTATTGATGAACTTAAGTCTAAGGAAAAGTCTTCACCTAGAAAAGGTTTGACATTAGATGCCAAACTTTTAGAAGAGGTGTTGGCCTTGTTCTTGGCTAAACTAGTAAGATTGCCAGGTTCCTCAAGCAAAGATGAAAAGAACTTATCAAAGCCTGAGTTAAATAAAATTGCATCTCAACTATCAAAATCGGTAACAACTGAAATTTCCAGAAATAGCATTAGTCTAATAACTTCTGATCCTGAAGAGCACTGTTTAAAGCCAGAAAGTAGAGAAATGATTTATCAGGTTGTTGATTCTGTTTATAGCAACATACTGCAACAATCAGGAACCAACAAACAGCTTTATTATGATATAAAAGATACAAACACAGCCTTTCCTAAAAAAGTGGCTAGTTTAATTATTGATGGAGTTTCAAATTTTCCGTTAGATACAATTAGCTCAACAATTTCAAATGCTGATCTCTCTGGAGAGCTAGACATTAATAGAATTGTTCGAAAGGCCCAAGAACATGCTTTTAATGTGATTCCTGAATTAGAGCAAGAAAAGTTAGATCAAAATTTATCTGAAGAGGAATCTTCAATTAAAATAGTTCCACATGTTGGAAAAAAACCAGTCAAAATAGATCCAAAAATTATTTCAGAACACTTAGCAGTTATTTCTATAAAAACTCAACCTCTTGAGAAGCTTAAGCAGGAGTGTTTGCAAGTAACTGGACGTAGCATAGCAGAACTGAGAAGAGCATCAATAAGTGGGAGAAATTACTCCTCAGAAGCACCTAATTTAGAAAAGAGAAAGAGAGAAAGACGTCCCTCATTGGATAAGACTGGAAGACTGGATGTAAAACCATTAGAGGTAAGTGCAAAAGCAATGGCATGAAAATGAGTGAATAGTGAGACATGGTTCTTCTGTGATTTCTTTCCTCAAATAAGTATATGAAAATGCATTCATTGTTGTTGCTGTTGCTCAGCCCAATAGGAGAATTGGTTGCATCAGTTCATCCATACAGTCATATTATTCACTAGGATTTGTCATGTTAGTTCTGTGGCTCACTCTAAAAGTCTCAAACTAGTTTTCCTAAGACAATCCTTTTGAATTTTTCTTTTTAAGAATGAGATTATAAGCACATACCCTTCACAGTAAAACCAGACTGAAAGAAGTTATAATTGTCATTTAAATATTTAAAAGCAGCAAACTTGTGTAGTTCCTTAGTTCGTTATGGATATCTAAAGGTGTTCAAGCAGGTCAGTTAAAAGAAGATCAGGATATATGGAACAATCTAAAATAGTTTTAATTTTCAAATTTAAAGCACCAGAGTAGTACTCATTTTCTTTTAGTAACATTCATCGGCAGACATTAGACTGCAGACTCTTAGATTACATTTGTTCTATTTTACTTCAATTATGTTAGCCTTTCCCATTTGCCCTGGCCTCTCAAGATGTATCCATTTTCTTTCCACTTACACACTTGTATTTTCTAAACCCAGCTGTAGTATTGCTGCTATTTTTATGAGCCTCTCTCCTATTGCTCTAGACCTAACTCTGTCCTGTCACCCCATACGCAGTCCCCAAATATTTTAACTGGGAATTTAAAATGCCAAAAATAATGTCCTTATTACAAGGAAACTACTACTGAGGACAAAAGATTTGTCTCGCCAACAGAAAGGTTGCACTGATCTATCAGACATTTTGATTTTTATTAAAATCCCTTTAACTGATGGTATGCATTTGTGAGAGTGCGGAGTATGCTTAGGCATGTAGTCCATAGCCTGGAAAATTACCAAAATTTTATAGAACCATGCTTCCTGGAGCATAAGCTTAGAGTAAATTTTTTCAGCACTCTTCTGCAACCCACTAAACTGAATCTCAAGGCTAGTAAATATGTTAATTAATGCTTTAAGTTTTCACACCCTGATATAGTTTGATATTTATCCCTGCCCAAATCTCGTGTTGGATTGTAATCTCCAATGCTGGAGGTGGATCCTGGTGGAAGGTGTCTGGGTCATGGGGACAGACCCTTCATGGCTTAGTGCTGTCTTTGCAGCAGTGAGTTCTTGCAAGATCTGGTCATTTAAAAGTGTGTGGCACACCCCTGCACCCTGCCCAACACATACACATGATTTTCCTCCTGCCTTCATCATGTGATGTGTCTGCTCTTATTTTGCTTTCAATCATGATCGGAAGCTTCCTCAGGCCTTCCCAAAAACAGATGCCACTATGCTTCCTGTAAAGCATACAGAACCATGAGCCAGTTAAACCTCTTTTTTAAATAAATTACCTACTCTTAGGAATTTCTTTATAGCAGTGGAAGAATGGCCTTACACAGAAAATTGGTACTAAGGAGTGGGGCATTACTGTAAAACATAGCTGCAGATATGGAAGCAACTTTGGAACTGGTTAACAGACAATGGACAATGAAGTCCAGGCTGATGAGGTCTCAGATGGAAATGAGGAATTTACTGGAAACTAGAGCAAAGGTCACTTTTGTTATGCCTTAGCAAAAAACTTGGGTGCATTGTGTCCATGCCCTAGAGTTCTGTGGAGTTTGAACATGTGAGTGATGACCTAGGATAGCTGGCAGAAGAAATTTCTCATAAATGAAACATTCAAGATGTGATCTGGCTGCTTCTAACAGCATATTCTCAGATGCAGGAGGAAATAAATGACTTAAATTCGGAATTTATATTTAAAAGGGAAGCAGAGCATAAAAGTTTGGAAAATTGGCTGAGCGTGGTGGCTCACACGTGTTATCCCAGCACTTTGGGAGGCCGAGGTGGGTGGGGCACTTGAGGTCAGGAGTTTGAGATGAGTCTGGCCAACATGATCTCCAACTCCATCTCCACTAAAAATACAAAAATTACCTGTGCATGATGGCACACACTTGTAGTCCCAGCTACTTCAGAGGCTGAGGCATGAGAATCACTTGAACCTGGGAGGCAGAGGTTGCAGTGAGCCGAGATCATGCCACTGCACTCTTGCTGGACTCCAGCAAGACTCCACCTCAAAAAATAAAAATAAAAATAAAAATAAATCAGCCTGGCCATGTGGCAGAGAAAAAAAAAAAGATTTTTTGTTTGTTTGTTTGTTTGTTTTTTGAGAGAGAAATTCAAGATGGCTGTAAAACTACCAGTTGTTAGAGAAATTTCCAAAACTGAAAGCTAAGTGCTAATATTCAAGACAATGGAGAAAAGACTTCAAAGGCATTTCAGAGATCCTCACTGCAATCTGTTTGATTTCAGTTCCAGAGGCCTAGGCGGGAAGAATGGTTTCATGGGCTCTGCAACCTCAGAACAACATTCCTCACATCCCCACAGCTACTTTTCCAGCTGTGGCTCAAAGGGGCCCAGTTACAGCTTGGGCTGCAAGCCATAGCCTTGGTGGTTTCTATGTGGTGTTAAGCCTATAGGCACACAGAATCCAAGAGTAAATGAGGCTTCTCAGCCTCTGCCTAGATTTCAGAGGGTGTGCAGAAAAACCTGCATGCCCAGGCAGAAGCCTGCTGCAGGAGTGGAGCCCTTACAGAGAACTTCTACTAGGGCGTGCAGAGGGGGCATGTTAAGGTTGGAGATCCCACACAGAGTCTCCACTGGGGCACTGCTTCGTTCAGTTGTTGGAAGTGAGTCTGCATTCTGCAGACCTCAGAGTGGTAGATCCACTGGCATCTTGCACCCTCAGCGTGGAAAAGCCTCAGGCACTCAGCAACCTCTAAGAGTATCCACCAGTGCTGCAAAAACCACAGGGGCAGGACTGCCCAAGGCCTTGAGAGTCCTACCTCTTCCATCACGGTGCCCTAGATGTGGGACATACAGTCTAAGGAAATTATTTTGGAGCTTTAAAATATAATGATTGCACTACTAGGTTTTGGATTTGCATGAGGCCTGTAGCCCCTTCTATCAGGCGAATTTCTCCCTTTTCAAACATGAATGTTTGCCCAATGCCTATACCCCCATTGTATCCTAAAAATAAGCCATCCTAAAAATAAAACAATAAAGAACAAGACATGGGGAACTCAGTTAAGGCATGTAATTGGCACCAATCTGGCTACCAATGTTATCTATCTTCAACAAAAGGACACAGCAGTGAAGAGAAAGAAAGATAGGTTAGAAACCCTAGACTCTTGTTGGTTCTGCCTCAAGACTTAATTCTCTGTTTTAAGGTACCATAGATTCTTCACACACCAGACATATGCATACTAAAACCATTTGTAGTAATATATCCCAAAGCCATATAAAATGATTTTGGATTTTCTAAACCACTGTTTTCCTCCAATAGCACAGATAATCAAAATTGATTTTTAAAAATGTTTTAAAGAGGTTCTTCTGGTATTTTGTTTCTATGGATATTCCTTTGAGGCACCATTATCTGAAAAACTGGTTTATGCTATTACAAAGGGAGGTTGAGAGCTAATATTATTAACTTAATTTTGAGATTCTGTGGAGTGGTCAAAAGCTAGAGAAATGGGAAAATTCTGTCATTTAATTGTAATTGTCTTTTCTTTGATCTGTCTTTAACATTGACAGTGGAAACTGAGATTTAACTGAGGAAGTGAGAAGAAATGAAGATTTATATTTTGAAGAATCTTTTGGAAAATATGCCCAAAAGATAAAAAGTGGAGGAATAGGGAGTAAAAATTTTAAAACCATTATTTGGGTTATTCATTACTTTTGAAAATCAAGAGCAGTGAATATGTTGCCCTTTTTTTTCTTGAAAATATGTATATTTAGATTTCTCTATAATTCCTTACTTAGGATTTTGGAAAATAGGTTATCCTGTCTACTTCTGTCACAAAACTTTCAAGATAAATGATAAAGAGGAAGTAATTAAATTAATTATGCTAGACCTTGCTCTGACTTTTGGAAAGTTATATTAGATTAAGGTATGTAATAAATACCTTAATAAGAAAAATGGCGTGCCAACAAATATGTTTTGTTATGTGTCTTTATTTATTTTAAAAATATTGCTAATATATAATTAAGCGATATTTGAAGATATTACTTAAATCGAAACTAGAAATTATAAGAAAATAGCTACATCATAATCGAACTACAGGAAAGTGATTTAGGCATTTATTTTTAATATTTGCTATACTTTTAATTTCAGGCCGTTGCCAGAAATTCATTTCAGAATATAAGAAAGCCTGATATTACAAAGGTGGAGCTCTTAAGAGATGTTCAAAGTAAAAATGATCTTATTGTTCGATTAGTAGCTCATGATATTGATCAAATGTATTTGGAAAATCACGTAAAAGAGGAACCAGATTCTGATGAAGAGGAAGTTGTTTTAGGAGAGACTTTTGCAAAAGAAGAAGGCATTGAAGTATTTGAAGATCAAGTGAAAGAAGTCAAGAAGCCAGTACAAAGCAAAGTTTCTCCTAAGTCAACACTAAGCACGGGCAGCCTGAAAAAATTTTTGTCACTAAGTAAATGTTGTCAGACCACAGCCAGTGCAAATATTGAAAGTACTGAAGTAATCTCAAATCAGGTAATAGAATCCAAGGAGATGCATGTTAAAAGAGCTGTTGCTGAGCTTGACATGGCCACACCAAAGACAATGCCTGAAACAGCCTCTTCATCTTGGAAGGAAAAACCCCAGTGTAAGGTAAGTGAGAAGCATGACTGTTAGTGACTAGAAAGGAGAGACAGCTTCATAAATCTGGTCCAAGAATGTACCTTGATTAGTCAGAAAAGAATGCTAAAATGAATTCAATCTCAAGCCCGGTGATATTTACAAAATAAGGGAAATTATTACCAGATGCAGCTATGAAACTCAACTGTGGGAAAGCAGATAATAGGGGAAAAACCAGATTAATTAGAACCCCAAAGAAAAGAGAAAATGGAAACCAGTTAAGAAAAATGTAAGTTAATTATTAAAAACAGTTGGTTTCCACCCTTTTGTATTTTGGTTGGTAAATACTCATTGAACATTTTGTGTGGAGAGCCCAATGCTACTAAAATAGCACCAGAAGACTGGCTGAGGTAGGAGGAAGAAAATAAGATGCATGGAAATTCAGATTGTTTGGGTTTGAATCCCAACTCTTAGTAGCTAGGTGACCTTTTGGTAAGTTATATAACCAACTTATCCAACCTTAACAAGTTAATTCATGTATTTTAAATATCACCCTTATATTTAGCACATAAACTCTGCTATCAGCATGGTGAACATCTCTTGTTGCTGGCTCCAAACTCTCAAATGATGGTCTGAGTCTCAGTGACCTTTTAAGTTTGGTCCTGCAGTATAATCTACATTTTAATGGAAAAATGTTTCAGAGATTAGTTGAAAGATGGATGAGCCCTGTAATTCTAATTAATTTTAGAATTAAGTTTAATTAATTTCATCTCCTGGGTACATGAAATTCTATACCATAACATGTTTTTGGAGAATGTACAACTTTTGATTTTCTGATGAGGCCATTCTCTTGATTATCCATTTGGTGTGATTCTAAGGTTAACACAAAAGCTTAGATGAACCACAGAAAATAACATAAATATAACTGCTCCATTCAGAAGCCGCATGACTTTGCGACAAATGGATCAAAGTATGTGCTAAGATGATTGACCTGGCAAGGTACCTGATTGACCAGAGTTGTATCTGTGTTCTTCCTCTTTTTGAACTCAGTAATATATGACTTAAAATATTTTTAAAGTTTAGAAGAAAATTTGACTCTTTAAACATTGTTTAAACATAGGTTTATGTTTAAAATTTGTTCAAAATCTAATGTCATAATTTAGGTAATCTTCACTGAACTATTTCAAGTTAATTATATTGGAAGACACTTTTTAATTAGAATTATAGGCCTCACCCATCTTTTAACTAATCTCTGGAACTTTTTTCCATTAAAATGTAGATTATACTGCAAAAAAATACCATAAGGTAAGAAAGTATATTTCAAACTCCATTTAGTGTAATAGTTGATTTGTCCTTTTCCAGAAAGAAGAAAAGAATCTTGTTACTGAACCAACACATTACTTCATACACAGAATTATGAGTTCATCTTCATACAACCAAGAAGATCTCATTTCATCTACTGGGTATATGAAATGAAAGCAGTAGAAATATAGAAATCTGATAAAGTAGAGCTTATGAGTAGAATGGGGCCCCTGGCAAAACTGTAATTGAGCAAGTATTTAGCTTCAGACCTTCCCCCACTGCTTCCCTTCCCTGGCACCCTACTGTGAATAATTCCAAAGCCACTTCTTGCTATCTGCTCCTCCATTTTTAGATACCTGGCCTCTATGTCCTAGTTTTGAAACCAGTTTCTAGTGTATCAGTGTCTTATATAAACTATTTGCTAATGTATTAGGGTATTTTCTAACCTGAGAGAGAGATAATGGCCCAGAAATGAAATATGCAGTATGACTACAAAAGTGTTCATGCTTAGCTCTCTTAAGAAAGCTATTGTCATTGCCTATAAGAAAAATCCAAAGGAATGAGAAAGAAATATAAGTTTTAGCATTCAGAGATAAATCGTAGAAAGCACTGGAGTTTGACATGGCTCTTTAAGAATGGATAGCATTTAAACAAGTGAAAGACAATCCAAGTTTGGATGACACTAAAGGCAAAGTATGGACTGTAAAAGTGATAGGGGACAGAGAGGAACAAAGTGCACTATAGACTTGAAATCTCACAACTCCATCAAGAATAGTGAAAATATCTAAATCTGTGCTTGCATTTATAAAATTATACACAACTTGGAAGAGAGAACTTTGTTTTTAATCTTGGGAGAAGTACTCATGTTATACACAGAAAAATCTAGTGACTTTTTTTTCACTCAGCATGCTGGAATTGTATTTTTTTTTTTTTTGACATGGCCTTATTTTGGGACATCTGTTTTTGGCCCACCATTGTCTCTTTTCTCCTGCATAATAGGTTATTTTTAACATACATAGCTAGAAATGTTGGAACCTCTCTATTGGTTATTTTAGTGAAGTAAAAAACAGGCATAAATAATACTAAATAAAAATGATTTTAGAGCAAGATAATACCAGGAAGCTCAAGGTTCTGATTTCCCCATGGAAACAAAACATAAGCAACTACAATCTGACTAACACAACTTTATAACAGCTCTGGACAACAGTCTGCAGCAACCAAATGAATACTCAATCAAGAAAAAGCTGGCTGCTCATGGTGGCTTATGCCTGTAATCCCACCACTTTGGGAGGCCGAGGCATGAAGATTGCTTGAGGCCAGGAGTTTGAAGTCAGGTTGGGCAGCATAGCAAGACCCTAACTCTACTAAAATAAAATAAAATAATAAAAAATTAGCTGGCATGGTCATATGCACCTAGTCCTAGCTACTCAGGAGGCTGAGGTGATAGAATTGCTTGAGCTCATGAGTTCAAAGTTACAGTGAGCTATGATTTTGCCACTGCACTTTAGCCTAGGCAACAGAGCAAGACTCTGACACACAGAGAGAGAAGACAAAAGAAAGAAAAAGAAAAGAGAGATAAAGGAAAAAGAGTATAAGAGAAAGAGAGAGGAGAAAGAAACAAAAGGAAGAAGGAAAGCAAAAAATGAAAGAAAGGGAAGGAAGGGAGGGAGAGAGGGGTGAAGAAAGGGAAGGAGGAACGGAGAGCAAAAGGGAAAAAACACATTCAAAATAGTTTAAAAAAATCTGTGAAGTTTAACTTGCTCTTGCATCCAACTTCCTCCCAGCATGGTGTAACACAGTCAAGAGAAAGAAGCCCAATTTCCAGTTTCCTCCTTTTGGTGGAAAGAACAGAATAGATCTTGTTCTGACCTATCTATGGGCTTTCTTAAGAAATTATTTTTGTTTCACTTGACTAGGAACTTAGATAGGCAATGGTGTCATAGTTTGGTTCTAAGCCCGGAAACCACAGAAAGTAGTGGATAGGTGCCATAATGCATGAAAACTACAGAGGGACTGCAGAACCATAAACACCTTGGGCAAGAAATTATGGGAAGAGAGAGATACAACAGAACATCTAAGTTCCTAAGAAGGAGTAGGAAGTGACTCTTTGGGAAATTAAATCATTTACAAGCGGCCCAGAAAAACTGAGTTTGGGGATGCACAAACATAGACTTGAAAACTACAATCTCAGAAAAGATCTGAAAAAAACCTAAATCTTTACTTTGGACTGTTTCCAAGGCTCAAAGTCTCATTAATTAGTAAATATTTTCCACATCCAATCAGCAAAAGCTAGAATAGGTGGCTTCTTTATTATTTCAAGTACTCATATTTGAACAAAAGATTACTAAGCATACAAAAAATGGGGAAATTCAAATGGAAAGAATAAAATCCCAGAAAATGTTCCTGAAGAAGCATATCAGTTGGACCTACATGGCAAAGACTTCAAGACAACTATCCTAAATATGTTCAAGAATTGTAGGTAGACAAAGAACTAAGGAAATTAGTAAAAATATGTATGAACAAAATTAAAATATTAATAGGAAAATTATAAAAAAGAACCAGACAGTAATTCTGGTTTTGGTAGTGCATTAGGGTAACTACAGTTAACAACAATTTATTGTATATTCTAAAATAACTAAAAGAGAGGAATTGGACTATTCCTAATACATAACACAAAAAACAATAAATGTTTGAGGTGATAGATACCCCAATTACCCTGACTTAATCATTGCACATTGTATACCTCTATCAAAACATCACATGTAACCCATAAACATGTGCAAGTATTATGTACTCATAAAAATTAAAAATTAATTCTGGAGCTGAAAAATATAATAACTGAATTGAAAAATTCATTGGAGAAGTTCAACAGCAAACTTGGACAGACAGAAGAAACAATCAGTGAACTTGAATGCAAGTCATTTGAAGTTGCCAAGTCTAAAGACCAAAAGGAAAAATGATTGAAAAAAAATAAGCAATGCCTAAAGATTTTTGAAACACCATCAAGCAGAATAATATACACATTATGTAAATTCCAGAAGAAGACATTGAGAAAGAAACAGAGAGATAATTTGAGGAAACAAGGGCTGAAACTTCCTAAATTTGAAGAAAGACATACATACACAAATAAAAGAAGCTTAACAAACTACAAGCAGAATAAACACAAAAATATCATATTAAGACACATAATGATCAAACTGTCAGAAGACAACCTTTAAAGTAGACAAAGGAAAGTGATTCATTGTGTACAAATAACCCTCATAATACTATTAGTGATTTTCTCATTAGTAACCTTACAAGCAAGCCAAGAGGCAGTGAGATGATATACTTAAAGGAATGAAAGAAAAAAACATACTGTCAAACAAGAATTCTACATCCAGCAAAAAATGTTCTTCAAAAATGAGGAGAAATTAAGACATTCCAAGACAAGGAAAAGCGGAGGGAGTTCATTAACACTAGACCTACCTGACAGGAAATGCTAAAGAAAGTTCTTCAAGTTAAAAAGATAAATGAAATGATGCTAGACAGTAACTCAGAGCCATATGAAACTATGTAATTTTTAACAAGTGTAAATACATGAACAAATATAAAAATAGTATTATCATAATTTAGCTCATATATCCACTTTTTATTTTCTAAAGAATTTAAAAGACGAATAAAACAGATTATAAGTTTATGCTAATGGGTACAGAATATAAAAAGGTAATTTTTGGGACCTCAATAACATAAAGTGGGTAGGGGGCAAATGTGTTAAAAAGTAGAGTTTTTGTATGCAATTAAATTTACTTGGTATCAATTAAAAATTAGAATAATAATTTTAGGATGTTACACATAATCCTTGTAATAACAACAAAGAAAATATTCCTAAAATATACATAAAAGAAAATGAGAACTGAATTAAAATGTGTCACTAAAAAGTTCATCTAAATACAAAGGAAGACAGTAATGGAAGAAATGAAGGACAAAACAACTGTAAGATGCAGAAAACAACAAAATGGCAAAAGAATGTTATTCTCTATTACTGATTACTTAAAGTATAAATGTGTTAAACACTTTAATCAAAAGAGATAGAATGACAAAATGGATTTTAAAAACAGAATCCAACTGTATGTTATTCGTAAGATATTCTCTTTAGGTCTAAGAATACATGTAGGTTGAAAGTGAAAGAATTGAAAAATATACCCCATGCAAATAGAAACCAAAAGAGAGGGGAAAAAAGGACATTGTATGATGATAACAGCATCAATTTACCAGGAAGAGATAATAATTAAAAACATATACAAATGGTCTCCAGCTTAGTGAAAATTTGACTTACAATTTTTTAACTTTATGACAGTGTGAAAGGAATACATATTCAGTACCATATTCAATATATTATATGATAGTTTTAATACTTTGTGTTAGATGATCTTGCCAAACTCTAGGCTAATGTATGTGTTCTCAGCACATTTAAGGTAGATTAGGCTAAGTTATGATGTTTGGTAGCTTAGATGTGTTAAATACATATTCAATGTATGATATTTTCCATTTAAAATGGGTTCATTGAGACGTAACCCCATTGTAAGTTGAGAAGCATCTGTATGCACCAAACATCAGAGCTCTAAAATATACTAAACAAATACTAACAGAATTGAAGAGGAAATAAACAGCTCTACAATAATAGTAAAGGACTTCAATATGCCATTTTCAATCATGGAGAGACAACTAAACAAAATAAGGAAATAGAGGATGTTGATATGTTTGGGCTGTGCCTCCACCAAAATCTCATCTTGAATTGTTGTTCCCATAATCCCCACATGTTGTGAGAAGGACCAGGTGGAAGGTAATTGAATCATTGAGGTGATTACTCCTATGCTGCTTTTCTCATGATAGTGAGTGAGTTCTCATAAGATCTGATGGTTCTATAAGGGGCTTTTCCCCCTTTTGCTTGGCACTTCTCCTTCCTGCCACCAGGGGAAGAAGGATATGTTTGCTTTCACTCCACCATGATTGTAAGTTTCCTGAGGCCTCCCTAGGTACACAGAACTGTGAGTCAATTAAATCTCTTTCCTTTATAAATTACCCAGTCTCAGGCAGACCTTTATAGCAACATGAGAACAGACTAATACAGATGTGAATAAAACTATAGATTTATTCAACCTGTCATATATATATAGTTAAATATATATGTGTATGTGTGTGTGTGTTTGTATATATGTATAAAACAATAGCAAAATACACAGTTTTCTCAAATGCACATAGCACACTCTCCAGGATAAATTATATCTTAGGCCACAAAATGAGTCTTAATAAATTTTAAAAGTTTGAATACATACAAAATATATTTTCAAATTGCAGTGGGATAAAGCTAGAAATCAATAGCAGAAGGAAAAACCAAAACACCCTTAAAAATGTGAAAATTAAACAATATAGTATCAGCTTATGGGTCAAAGAAGAAATAATAAGGGAACTTACCAAACTCACCAAAATTTAAGGAATACAACAAAAACAATGTTAAGAAGAAAATTTATAGTCATAAATAAATCAAATAAGAAAGATCTTATACCAACAACTTTATACCTTAAGCAACTAGAGAAAGAACAAACTGAAAGGTATTAAGTGGAAGAAAATAATAAAGATTAGACCAGGAATAAAATAGACAATAAAAAAAGTAGAGAAAATCAAGAAAACTAAGAGTTGGTTCATTTAAAAAAAAAAAAAATCAATGAAATTGACAAGTCTTCAGCTAGATTACCTAAGGAAAGAAAGAGAAGACTCAGTTAAAATCATAAATGAAACAGGTAAAATAGCAACTGAGTTTATAGAAATAAAAGGATTAAAAGAGGGTACTATGAATAATTGTATGCCAACAAATTGGATAATCTAGATGAAATGGATAAATTCCTAGAAATATACAGCTTGTAAAGACTGAATTATGCTAAATTAGAGTGAACAAATTTAGAAATAGTAAAGAAATTGAATCAGTAACTGAAAAACCTCCTAAGAAAGAAAAGCTCATGACCAGATAGATACTTTCATTGGTGGATGTCACAAATTTCAAAGAATTAACTCTAACCCCCCTCAGACTTTTCAAAACAATTGAAAAGAGGAAACACTTCCAAAGTCATGATGCCAGCATTACATTATTGCCAAGACCAAAGACAGCAATAAAACACTACAGAACAATATTACTGATGAATATTGATGCAAAAATCTTCAACACGGTATTAGCTAACCAAATTCATCAGTATATTAAAAGGTTTATAGATCATGACCAAGTCGGTTTTATCCCAGGAATGCAAACAAGTTTCAACACAAAAAACCAATCAATAGGCCAGGCACAGTGACTCACGCCTGTAATCCCAGCACTTTGAGAAGTTAAGATGGGCAGATTTCTCAAGCCCGACAATTTGAGACCAACCTGGGCAACATGGCGAAACCCCATCTCTCCAAAAAAAATACAAAAAATAGCCAGACATGGTGGTGTGCACCTGTGGTCCCAGCTACGAAGGAGGCTGAAGCAGGTGGATTTATTGAGAATAGGAAGTTGAGGTAGGCTGCAGTGAGCTGTGATCACACCACTTCGCTCCAGCCTGGGTGACAGAATGAGACCCTGTCTCAAAAACAACAACAACAACAACAACAACAACAACAACAAAAATCAATGTAATACATCACATTAACAGAATGAAAGGGAAACACACACGTACACACACACACACCTGTCAATCTCAAATGATGCAGGAAAACCGTTTGACAAAAGTTAAATCTTTTACATGGATAAAAGGACTCAGCACAGCAGGAAGAGAAGGAAATTACTTCAGCATTGTTAAGGTCATAAATGAAACATCTACAGCTAATATTGTAGATATTAGCTGTATCTAATATCTATCTCAGTGGTGAAGAAATGAAGTATTTTCTCTGAGATCAGGGACAAACAAAAAACAATGACTACTTTTGCCACTTCTATTTAACACAGTACTGAAAATGCTAGTCAGAAAAATTAGGCAAGAAGAAAGGGAAAGGCATTCTAATTGGATGAGCAGAAAAATTATTGTTTATAGATGACATGGTCATAATGTAGAAACCCCTGAAGAACACATAAAAAATGTTGTAATAATGAATTAATTCAGCAAAGTTACCAGATATAAAATCAACACAGAAAAGATAGCTGCATTCTGTATAATTACAATGAGCAATCTAAAAATAATTAAGGAGAAAACAATTTAAATTGAGGGGAAAACAAATTTAAAAATAATTTAAGGGGAAAATCCATTTATATTAATAACAAACAGAATAAAATACTTAGGGATACCTTTAACCAAGGAACTGAAAGACTTGTACTTTCAATATTGCTATAAGAAATTAAAGAGAACGCAAATAAGTAGAAAGACACCTCATGTTTATAGATTAGAAGACAATATTGTTAAAATGTTAATTCTACTCAAAGTAATCCATAGAATCAATGGAATCCTTATCAAAATACCAATAATTTTTTTTTGCAGAAATACAAAATTTATCCTAAAGTTCATTGGTTTCTCAAGAGACCCTTAATAGGCAAAAAATCTTAATATAGAACAAAGATGCAGATGTCTTATTTACTGATTTCAAATCTTACTACAAAGCTACCGTAATCAAACAGTGTGATACTTACATAAAGACAGACTTATAAAGCAAAGAAATGGAATAAAGAACCCAGAAATAAACCCTTCCATATATGGTCAAATGATTTTTACCAAGGGTACGAAGACAATTTAATGAGGGAAGGGATGGCCTTTTCCACAGGTGGTGATGGAAATAGATACTCACATGCAAAAAACAAACAAAAATGAAGGTGAACCCTTACCTTACGCCACATACAAAAATTAACTCAAAATGAGTCAGAGATCTAAACATAAGAGCTAGAAAAACTTTTGTCAGAAGACATGGGAGAAAGGCCTCATGACATTGGATTTAACAGTGTTTGTTGTTGTTGTTGTTGTTGTTATGAAATCAAAGCACAGGAAAGAAAAAGAAAAATAGGTATATTGTGCTTCATTATGATTAAAACTTTTGTGCTTCAAAGGACACCATCAATGAAGTGAAAAGTCAACCCATGGAATGGGAGAAAATATTTGCAAATTATATATATAGTAAATAATTAAGATTCAGAATATGTAAATAATTCCTGTGACTCAACAATGATAAAACAACCCAATTAAAAATGTGCAAAGGACTTAGACAGTTCTCTAAGAAAATATACAAATGGCTAAGAGGCACATAAAATGATTTTCAATCATTTCCCTAATCATTAGGGAAATGCAAATCACAATCACAAGATTCCACTTTCAACACATTAAGATAACTAAAGAAGGGAGGGAGGGACGGAAGGAGGGAGGGAAAAAAGAAGTAAAGGCAAAGAAAACAAGTACTGGTAAGGATGTCAAGAATTGAAACCCTTATGCATCAATGGTGGAAATTTCAATGGTGTAGACACTGTGGAAAACAGTATTGGGCGGGTTCTCAAAAATTAAATATAGACTTACCCTACGATCAAGCAATTCTCCTTCTGTGTACATACTCAAAATACTTAAAAGCAGGGACCAAAACAGATATTTCTACACCGTTATTCACCATAGACAAATGGTGGAAGCAATCCCAATGTCTATCGATAGATGAATAAACAAGCAAAATGTGTTATAAATATTCAATGGAATGCTATTCAGCCTTAAAAAAGAAAGATATTATGGCACATACTACTGGATGTATGAACTTTCAAATATATTTTGCTAATTGGGATAGGTCAGCACAAAAGGACATTTCATGATTCTCATATGAAGTCCCTAGCATAGTCAAAATCATAGAGACAGAAAGTAGAATAGTGGTTCCCAGGGGATGGGGAGAGATGGAAATTAGGTTTTAATGTTTAATTGGTATAGAGTTTCAGTTGAGAAAGATGAAAAAAGTTCTGGAGCTGGATGGTTGTGATGGTTGCACAACACTGCAAATGTACTTAATGCTATAGAACTGTACACTTAAAATGGTTAAAATTGTAAATTTAATGTATGTATAACCACAATTTTAAAAGTAGGGGAAAAAGTCAATCAGAAATCATTTTTATTTGATTTGGAATCTCAGAGAATAGTATATTATTTAAGCTTTCTTTCCATATGAAGACTAACTGTTCTTTTGCTTAATCAGTAACTTCTTCATTTATCAAATTCACCCTAAATGATGTTCTTTTTCTTTTATTTTAGTGAGGATGAAGATTGTTGCCCAGACCCAAGTGCTAAAATATTAGAAGGTTGGACTCTTTTTTCTTAAATTAGGAAGTGTTCAAAGATAAATGTCTACTATTTTGATGTGTGTGTGGTTTTTTTTTTTTAGTTATCAAACTTGAAGTTAATACAGGCTTTATTTTTTCTATGAGTTTATCTACTTTAGAAAATGATCCAGTATTACCTCATTCAGGTGTTAAAATGAGTTAAATACTTTGCCTTGCCTAAATTACCGTTAAGATTTTATCACTGATTGTGGTATCAAGTATACGGAGTGACATGAATTCACATTTACCATACTCCTGTGAAATATCTACAAAATAGAGAGTATTGTAACAGCAGTTTCTATCTGAGCCAGAATCCATGCTACTAGAATTTAATTATTTCTTTGAAGGATTATGCCTCTTTTTAAAGCTAAATTTATTCCCTCATATTAAAATCTGGCTAGGATGTACCTCACTTTTTTTTTTCATTTTTCTATTTTTTTTTTTATTCAATCCTTAATAGTACTGGCTCCTTAGAAAATTTGTAACGACTTTTAGGTTCTCTAATTGTCAAGACTTTAGAGGGAGGATCAATATGGTTCTAACAATAATAGCATATATAAGATGTAGAGTGTCATGTTTGCTATAAAGTCACATTGAAAGTCAAACCACAAGTTTATCATTACTATTTCAAACATGCAACCAATTCAACATATTCTCCCAATTTGAAAGTGAAAATCATTTTTATTAAGATAATCCATAAAATAACATTAAGTATGCCAGAATTCAGTGACCATATCATAGATTTCACAAAAACCACTCCTATAATGTCTGAATTGTGGAATTATACTTTGCTAGATGCCAACAGAAACTGTTTCATACAACCATACTCATTTCATAGATGAGGAAACTCAAGCTGAGGGTGAGGCAGTGACCCATCCGACATTCCTCTGAGTCAAAAACAGAGTCCAAAACAGACCAATGTAACAGACGTGGCACACCAAAAGGGAGGAGGGGGGTGACTGCTGAAAAATTACCTATTGGGTATAATATTCACTATTCAGGTGATAGGTCACTAAAAGCCCAACCTCACCATTATGCAATATATCCAAGTAATAATCCTGCACATGTATCCGGTGAATCTCTATATAAACAAAAGTTCCATCTGCATCCCACGTCTCCTGCCTCTAAATTCAGTGTTTTAATATGCTTTTTCCAACTTCATTTTGGTGATCTTGCTTAGTACTTATATCCTTTAGTAATATCACAGATGTTCAACTAAATCATTTACTTACTCATTCATCCAAAGATTTGCTGAGTGTTTTCTTTGTATCCTGAGATTCCATGTCTGAACAAGACTGACAAAGGTTTTGCTCTCATGGAATTTACACTTTAACTCGGAGTAGGAAGTCCCATCCCAGGAGTAAAGACTTAAACAAGATAATTCCAGACATTAATAAGTAAAGTCATGTGTCACATAGTGATGTTTTGGCCAATGATGGACCAGTATAAAATAGTGGTCCCATATGATTATAATACTGTATTTCTACTGTACTTTGTCTATGTTTAGATACACAAATACTTACCATTGTGTTACAGTTGCCTCCAGTATACAGTGTCATAACATTCTGTACAGGTTTAGCCTAGAAGACATACCACACCATATAGCTTAGGTGTATAGTAGGCTATAGCATCTAGGTTTGTGTAAGTACATCCTATGATGTTCACACAATGATGCAATCACCTAACGAGGCATTTCTCAGAATGTAACCATGTTAAGCAATGCATGACTGTACTTCCCATCTCATTTAGAACAAAATCTCAAGTCATCACAATGGCTTACAAACCCCTACATCATCTGGGCATCACCCTAACATCTTATTCCCCCTCTAAGGTACTCCTCTTTTTCTTTCTGGCTCAATTCATTCCAATCACACTAACCTCCTTGCTGTTCCTCAAACACTTTATATATTAATGGCCCTTGGATTTGCTGATCCTCCTGTACTCTTTCCCCTATATCTGCATTGCTCATTCCTTACTTTCAGATCTTGGCCCAAATGTCACTTTCTCAGGTCTTCTCTGGCCACACTCTGAAACTGCAACTTAATTCTGATCAGTGCACTACCTATCCCAGTTCTTTGCTTTACTGGATAGCACTTTCTGTTATAGTGTGTATTTTAATTGTTTTTTTGACTGTCTCTCTAGAATGTAAGCTTCATAAAGGTGGAGATTTCTGTCTGTTAACAGCTGTATCACCAAGAGCCTAAAACACTACTTTGTTTATAGTAGATACAGGGATTTAATGAGATAGGAGAGACTATTGGATCAACCAAAGGTGAAGGAGGAGTACAAGAATTCTTTCTTTTGGTTACGTTAAGATTGAGGTATCCTTTAGACATTCAAGTTGAGATGTCACATAAGCAATTGGATATTTAAGTCTGAAATTAAGTGGAAAGATCAAGGCCAGATATATTCATTCCTAATTCATATATACAATAAAATCTCAAATAACTTAAATCCAAAAATTGGGGCCCCATAAATATCAGGAAATTTTTTATGCCTCTTCATCAAAACAACTTCCTAGTTTTTCTGGGGAGTTGGAAGCCCATATGCCTTAGAAACTTAAAAACTTGTGTTTGGAATCATTGCCCTTGTAGTAAACCCAAATGTTCTCATTCATTTAAAATAAAATCTGTTCAATTATGTGCAATATATATTTAGGTGCTTTTTAGGAAGATTATCAACCAACAATGAAATCTAACCAATTTTGTCAGATATTTTAATCACTTCTCATATTTGAGCTGATTGAGATTTTACTGTTACTTTTTTTTAGAACCCATATTGGCCCAAAGGGTACTTTAGATAGTTATTGCTTGTGTTGGCTCGTGATGAGTGTAGCTATATAAAATGCATAGTTTTTTCTTATATGATATCTATAGCCAAGGAAGACAGTCTCATTCACGTACTATGTATGAGAAAACAGAGTCAGAGAAGTTAGATGTTCAGTGTTCACACAGCTTTAAGCAATGAAGCTAAGATTTAAATACAGGGTTTCTGCCTTCTTAGCAGGTTAGCTGCTTCCCTTGCAGTGGGTTCTTGAGAAGCTTCTCTCACAGTGTCATTTCTACCTCCTTGCCTGAATTTATTTCACTAATATATTGACCTCCCCTGGAACTCAGACAACTTTTGGTTCTATAGACTCCACCAAATTTCCTCTGAGCATTACCTCGAAGCTCTCCTGATTCTCCCAGAAGTTACTATTTAATAATACCCGTACTCTCCTCTTTATTCTAATAAGCTGCTTTTAAGTAGGTATGTAAAGAAAGTGGTAGACCTGGAAGGGCTTTTAAGAATCATCTATAGAGTAATCCCTCATTTCACAGGTAAACAAACAGGCTTATAGGGATTGAATAGTTGCGCATAGATGTATAGCTACTAAGTTACAGAGCTTGCCTCTCCCACTATGTTACATTTCATCTTTCATAATTTCTAAATTTCTAACTGAAGGGCTAAGACATGCCCCAACATTCTAGGGCTCTCACTTACTTCAGTGTTGTTCCCAATTGCTTATACATTTAAAATAACAACTTCTTCGACCTGCTTAAATTATATGATTCTTTGGTGAAAAATAAGTAATATGATCAGATTTGTGTCAACAAATATATATGCCTCAGAAAGAGACTATTTTACTTTTTTTTAATCTCTACAGAAAGTTCTCAGGAACAAAAGCCAGAGCATGCAAGCAGTGTTAAGGTAAGTATTTTTAATTAGCCTTAATTGGTATATATTAGGATCTAGTTAAGAACAACTCAGTTTTCATAGTTCAGTCAGGGACTGTGTGGTATGATTTGAAGGATATCAGAAAGCATTCTCCTATTCACAATTTCTTACACCCTCTCCCTCTTCCTAGTTGAGGCCTGTCCCTGGTATACTAAAATATGTTGACAAAATCCTTTGGGTTAAGTCATCATTTCTTGTTTAGGTGCACAAAGTAATATACTGGTTCTCCCTAGCATCTAAGTACAATTCTGTTTATTAGCTCTGTTAGTACAGTCTCTAGCAAAACACTAGAGGGAGTGAATTACTCGGCCCTACCTAGGATGAGTAGACTCAAGTGAGAAACTTGGGGAGGTGGGGAGAAAACAGAAGCTTCAAACATGGGAGGGGCATGGCTTGCAGGAAGTGAGTGCTAATTCTATTTTTCTGTATTCCTAAACATTACTTCTTTACCGGCAACTTTCCACAAAGCCCACCTACTCCCCAGTGTGAGCCAAGAAAATTTCCTCTTTATAAATCTTTCTTATAAAGTTTCCAATGAGAAATGAAGCTACACATCTTCGTCTGTGTTTTTTAATCAGATTGTTTCTTTCTTGGTTCAGTTTAATCACCCTTCAAGTGGGTCCTTCCACCCCCACATACAACATAAGCTATCAATTATGGAGTTACTTCTCATATCGCAATATAGTACAATTTTCAGAACCAACTTTTAAAATCTTATAACTTACACTTAAGATATATTTTTTTAAATGTTCAAAGATACTGGATTTATCACCCACTGAAGCTAATCCTCATTTGTGAATATAAGTATTTATTTAACTACCTCAGGCTCCATTTTGGCCACACTTTACATATAACTTGCATATATGTAAATTTACAGTATAATTTACAGTAAAATTATATGGCAACAGAAGGGAAATGCTGAAGCTCTAATCTAAGAACCTGTTGACACTCAGTGTGTCAAGTGGAATTTCTGGCTAATCTGGACTCCTTCTGCTTTTGTTCCTTCCCTCTTTGCTACCTTTTCCATGGTAAAATTATGGGTAAAGTTGTTATCTAATCCAGTTCTGGGTAAGGTGGAGTAGGCAGGCTCCATCTTACCTCTCTCAGTGATTACAACTAAACACTGTGGGTAACTACCGAGGATTCTGAAAAATAAATAACAAGAGTTAGGCAGGGGAATCAAAACTCAAAGAATGGCCGATGCCATTGTGAGTTTCCTGGGTTTTGTTATTTTATTTGCACATCCTCTAAGACTCAGGGAAACTCAAATCCTGGAATTGCATAGATCAACTGGATAGAATATAGCTCCTAGAGAAACCATTGTTTTCTTACCGCTTAGGAGATTCCCGTGACATGGAGAATCTGGGGAGAATCCCCACTTTCTCTCCCTCCTTGGTCCTGCCTCAAGGCAAGGTCCCCTCGTGAAGCTGCATGGCAGTAGCAGCAGAGGCCGCTGAGGTACCACTTAAAACTCTGAAAGAAAATTCTTCTCTGACCAATAGGGAAAGGGTCCTCAGTAGACTAAGGAGTATTGATTGAGCCTGTTGTGCTTTTCTCTGCTTTCTCTTGTCACTTTACTCTTAGTGGTAGATGCAGATATAAACTAGAAACAGCACATACACAGAGGCTAAAGCCACAGCATTTTAGCCATAGAACTAGAAAAGGGGGCTAATGAGAGACAGGCATTGAGGAAAATCACAAAAAGGGGAACCTCAAAAATCTGTTTATAATGCCCCCTCTGAATTGTACATATTTGGAAATTACCTGAAGTTACAAAGACAAAAGTCTTCGAGAACTTGAACTGCATTCTTAACAGTAGTGCATACATAAGGATACTCAAAGCTACAAAAATTTTGAAAACAGAAATTAAATTGAAACCACAGCCATGAGAGGCAGGCTAGGATGTGTGATCTGAACATAATGAGTCAATTACCTACCAAAATAAAAAAACACGCGCACACACACACACATCCTCTACAGGATTTTGAAAGGACCAAAAATCTGACTACTTACATATAATGTGCAGGATACATTCCAAAATGATTCAACATACAAAAAACAAAGACAATATCTACAGCTTTCAAGGAAAAGGTCAAAAGATGCCAACTCCGACATAGCCAAGGTTTTGAAATTTTTAGATTAAAAACTTTAAAGTCATGATTTTAACAATGCTCCATTAAGTAAGGGTAAGCACTCTTGTATCTAACAAACAGATACACGTTTTCAGCATAACTTAAGTACTGTCATCCCCTCATAGCTGTAGGGGATTGATTCCAGGAATCCCAAAAGATATCAAAATTCAGGGGTACTCAAGGTCCTTATATAAAATGGTATATTTGCATATAACCTACACACATCCTCCCATATATTCTAAATTATTTCTAGATTACTTATCATACCTGACACAATGTAAATATTATGTAAATAGTTCTTATGCTATATTATTTAGGGAATAATGACAAGAACAATAAGTCTATACATATTCAGTATACATACAGCTGTCCATTATTTTTCATTTATTTTTTATCTTTAGTTGGTTAAACTTATGGATACACAACTGAGAATCAGCACTTTACATTGTCTCTGCCCCATTTTATTCCTCAGTTATCTTGTTTCCAATAGCTTAATATGTGAGCACCCTTAAGTCGTCTTGGAGGAACTATGGTAAAACTCTTGTAATAGTATCTGTTGCTTTTTACCTGATATAGACACTGCGCATTCCTCTTATGTTACATGTATTTAAGCCTTGTTTTATTGATTTTTAACAGATGACATTTTAGAATAGCTACAGAATTCTGGTACCCTTCAAATCTACCATTTTAGAATAGTTTCAGAATAGCTGAAACCCCACCACCTGTCCCAGGCTACTTTATGCCTCTCTGGGACAATTGCTGCTCTTGCATTCAAAATTGATAAAGGTCTACAGAGTAAAGCTAGTACTGGAGACACAATCCCAGCACAACCAGGTCCACAGAGTCACTTTATTGCTCCAGACTCTGCAGTGGCTAAGATTTCAATAAAAGAAAATTTGGGGTTACAAAGTGAACATCCTTTTTTCTCCCCTTACTATTACATCTTTTTTCAGAAAAGAATTTTTAACTTTTTTCAATTCAGTCAAAGGATAGAGGAGGCAGATAGAGCTGAGATTTTTCATGAGTTAATATGGCTGAACCATTGACCCTCATTTAGTGCTAGCCAAAGCCTGCATTCATAACAAGTGTCAATCTTAGGCATCTTACTTTCCAAAAATTATGAGCCTCAGCCTTATTGAACAATTCTTTGAGATTGCAGAGCACAGATATATTTTATGTAAGATACTGTAATGGTATTTATAGGTATATCTAGTGGATTTGAGGATTTATGGGTATATTTAGTGTTTAGTTTCCAGTGAAAGACTCAGTTTGTATTTCAATTTACCTTGGCAGTTTATCACCATCTTTGAAAGATCCAAGGATGTTCTTGGCAGTGCAAATCCCTCAAAGGAAGTCACTTCAGGTACAAAATGTACTATTTTAACAACTGGTGTAATTAAACTCTCAACTGCATCATTTTGAGTTTAGAATTTTTTATTACTGTCTGGAAATGAGTGACTCTCCCCTTGCATATTATCAAAATGGGATTGAAATAATATTCTTACTGTTTGTATAAATACCAATTTTCAGTTAATTATGTAGTTCTCTATCTTTACACCAAAGGGACAATAGATAATATAACTAAAATATATCAGGCCCTAGCTATTCCCATTTTATTTAAAGAAAAAAAGTGAGAATCATTAAAAAGAAAAATGACAATACGTTATCCCAGGTTATCCCACAGCTAACAAGCAGCAGAGCTACGTTTCAAATCCCAATCTCATGCAACATCATCACTGTCTACACACTCAAATGGTTATAAGAGCAAGGTAGGTACCATAAACAACAGCAGCAGGTTGAGAAGGGGTGTGTGACTCATGGGAGATGGCATGCTGTCTTTGAAGGAGGCAGCTGCTACTCAGCTACAATCATTGGCATGCTAGATTGTTCCTAGTTCTTCCATTTTTTCAAAAGAAGCTGGGAATTAAAGTTTTATATTAAAATTTATAACTTTTGAGTGTCATGTACTACAATCAAGAAAATACAGGATTTTAGTAGCCCTATCACAACTTATGAAGTATCAGAAAAGCACATAAATGATTATTTCTTTACATATACAATTATTTCTTTATGTATAAAATAATAATTTTGTTAAACTGAGATGATTATATTCTTTAAAACCTCATGCTGAATAAATGGTGCAAAAAAATCCAAATAGGAACTCTCTCATTACCTACACAATCCTATTTTCCATGACATAAATAATCACTTGGGGTCAGTCAATGGAAAATTTAAAGTAGGTGAGAATTTATAGTATTTTTAATGTGCTTCTACTTTCTCTTGAGCATTCTGAAATAGGTGTCCACACTGTGTATAGTTGAAAGTTACTTTCGCATTTAACTCATTAGACATTTTCAGAGAGTGTTCTGCTGAGAAAAGAGAAATGGACTTTTGCATACTTGACTAAAGAAGTCTTATAGTACAGTAGGCATAATGATGTCATGAGAGTCAGAAAATCTGGACCCTATTACCAGCTGGGCCACCTTTTACTCATATGACCTTAGGCAAGGTATTTGACCTCAGCATCCAAAAATAAAGATATCATTCTTCTTGTTTACTTTGTCCACAGAAACTCCCAAGTCTGATGTCTCCAAACAAGGATCTAAAATGCTGACAAAAATGTCTTCAGCTTTGTCAAAGGTGTTTTCTCTATGTAACACCAGTAATCCCACATCTTCCTCACCAGCTCACAAGGATGAACACTGAAGCTTTTGTACCTGATATAAGTATGCTTACTTCTCTTAGAAAATAAAGTGGTTTTTAAAGCATAGTATAGTGTCTTATAAGATGATTCATATACTACTGAAAATAAAAGCAAAAGGAAGCATAAAAGGGACCAGGTAAAAGAAGGGTTTAACAAATGCTTTGGATAAGCATTTTGATGTAAGAAATGCTAATAATTAGTATTACCTGTGTGCCATGAGAGTTAAATGACTAAACATATAATTATTAAACTAGACAACTCACAGTACCCACCAGGAAATGCACATTGATTTCTCCTGTTAAATTTTATAGGATGTTGTTACTGGGATAGTTATTAAATTGAGATGAAAACCAAGCTGAACATGAAACTATGTAAGGGACAAGTTTATTGTTAAAGGCATATTTAGATACTCAAATAAAAGGATTTATACCAGATAAATTTTTCCCACCTGTAAGTAAAGTTAGTTTAGTTTATGTCTCCCAGGCAAAATGATCCAACTGTAGATAAAGCATCATTTGAAAGTAAGCGATAACTGTATAAATTCCATATATGCATAAAATGGCCGCTGTGATTTAAAAAATCCTTACAAGTAAGGTACTTCTTATGGATAAAATATCAATCAAGAAATCATTGGTCAATAAAGTTATTAAATAATTTTCAGGAATATTATACTCAAATATAGAGATCAAGATCCATTTGTAAAAACAAAAAGTAATGGGAAAAATTTAATAAGGTGGCTAGCTAGTGCAGTGATAAATTTTTCAAAATTAGCTGAACTTGCAACTTTGTGATATAGTTTCAACGTCAGCATATTTGCCTCTGGAATCCAAGGAGGTTTTATAAAGAGATTCAACAGATGGACCAAGCAGCCAGGAAAGAATGTCAAATATTGTCACCCAAAAATGGTGACTAATGAATTTTTAGAGAATGTGGATTCTATTTTATCTAAAATTTTCTTGACAATTGCCAGTAATAAAGCAGAAATTTCTGAAACAGTTTTGTTTTAAAACACCAAACTTCCTTTAATGAAGTTGACTGGTGCAGTAATGACAGGAGAGAAAAAAGTGATTATCTAGTTAAATATTTACATATAAATAATAAATTATTTAACTGGAGGTTTAGTCTACTTATAATAATCTCTTAAAAATAGATTAATCCCAAAGATCATACAAAATTGCCTAACTTGTAGATGCAGACCTTCTAAAAAATTATGGTTGGTGAGAAATAGCTGGAAATTCATTTCTGAATTATTTTCAGAAGAGCTCACTCTACATCAGTTTGCATTAGTTGACAGTGTTGTTGAAAGCATTCTTACAGATGTCATCCAAACCAATGATGTTTCCCAAACTTAGATATTATGTGTTTATAAGTTGTCTTTCAACATAACATAAGATTTCACTGTAAAAATTTAAAGTACTCTAATTCACATACTTATCAATTGAATAATATATAAATGTAAGATACTCTGATTTAAGAGAGTTTTTAATGGTGAAGGAAATTTCCCGTTTTCTCTGACTCAATTAGAGGAAAGAACGTCAAGTTCAGAATTAGTCCTTGAAGTTGACAAACTTTAGTAAGGAATGGTTAATATTATTGAGAAATTTAAGTCCTAGGAAAAACCATCCAGAAATACTTTTGTGTTAGACATGTATAAGAAACATTGTCTTTATTTTCAACTGAACTAGTAGGGTAAATGTGCTAAAAGTATCAAACACTGAATTGAAAAAAAAATATATTATTACCTGATAAAACCTGTAGTAGCTGAAATTTCTAAAAGTAACATTAGTCTTCTAGCTAATGACTAATGCTAAAGCAGAAGAAAGCTTTCAAGATTCATAAAATTGAAATTATTTCTTAGGTTGTTGATTATGTGTTTTACTAAAACGAACTGGAAAACATTTTGTGTGAAAGACTAGAAAATAGACATTTTAGGTTTGTAGATTCTCTGTCAAATCTACTCCATTATGCTATTGTAGCATAAAACCAACCATATACAACACATAAGCAAATAGATGTGGATGTGATTCAATAAAACTTTCTTTATAAACACTGAAATTTGAATCTCATTTAATGTTACATGTCATAACATAGTATTTTTATTTTGATTTTTTCAATAATTTAAAAATATAAAAATTATTCTTAGGTTGATTAAAGACAAGTGACAGGACAGATTTAGTCTGTGCTGATTTCTGTACTATAATAATTTGGAACCCATGAATAAGCTTAATTTTTTTTTTTTTTTTTTTTTTTTTTTTTTTTTGAGACAAGAGTCTCGCTTAGTCGCCCAGGCTGGAGTGCAATGGCGCGATCTCGGCTCACTGCAAGCTCCGCCTCCCGGGTTCATGCCATTCTCCTGCCTCAGCCTCCCGAGTAGCTGGGACTACAGGCACCCGCCGCCTCGCCCGGCTAATTTTTTGCATTTTTAGTAGAGACGGGGTTTCACCGTGTTAGCCAGGATGGTCTCGATCTCCTGACCTCGTGATCCGCCCGCCTCGGCCTCCCAAAGTGCTGGGATTACAGGCGTGAGCCACCGCGCCCGGCTTAAGCTTAATATTATATGAAGGGTACAGATTATTGCCTTAAAATAATACTAGTGAAGGTTCAAATTCTGTTGTGGGAATTCAGGGACCCTGAATGGAGGGACTGGCTGGAGCCATGGCAGATGAACATAAATTGTGAAGATTTCATTTTAATATGGACATTTATCAGTTCCCAAATAATACTTTTATAATTCCTTACATCTGTCTTTACTTTAATCTCTTAATCCTGTTATCTTCGTAAGCTGAGGATGTACATCACCTCAGGACCACTGTGATAATTGTGTTAACTGTACAAATTGATTGTAAAATATGTGTTTGAACAATATGAAATCAGTGCACCTTGAAAAAGAACAGAATGACAGCGATTTTTAGGGAACAAGAGAAGACAACCATAAGGTCTGATTGCCTGTGGGGTTGGGCAAAAAGAACCACATTTTTCTGCTTACAGAGAGCTATAAACAGACGTGCAAGTAGGAGAGATATCTTTAAATTCTTTTTCTAGCAAGGAATATGAATATTAATACCCTGGGAAAGGAATACATTCTTGGGGGGAGGTCTATAAATGGTTGCTCTGGGAGTGTCTGTCTGATGTGGTTGAGATAAGGATTGAGATATGCCCTGGTCTCCTGCAGTACCTTCAGGCTTACTAGGATGGGGAAAAACTCCGCCCTGGTAAATTTATGGTCAGACTGCTTCTCTGCTCTCAAATCCTGTTTTCTGTAGTTTAAGATGTTTATCAAGACAATACATGCACCGCTGAACATAGACCCTTATCAGTAGTTCTCCTTTTTGCCCTTGAAGCATGTGATCTACTCCCTGTTCTTACACCCCCTAAACCCTTAATAAAAAAACTTTCTGGTTTCAGGCTCAGGCGGGCATCATGGGCCTACCAATATGTGATGTCACCCCCGGTGGCCCAGCTGTAACATTCCTTTCTTTGTAGTCTTTATCTTTATTTCTCAGCTGGCCAACATTTATGGAAAATAGAAAGAACCTACGTTGAAATATTGGGAGCGGGTTCCCCCGATAAAATTCCATTACAAAAATTAGTTTGTGTAGTTCAAATGTTGATTTCTTTAGTGATTTACTTATTGAATATATTGTTGAAAAGCCACATGAGCATTCTGCTAAAATATACTTAGAGTTAGAAAAAGAAGAGTTAGGGCTGGGCACGGTGACTCATGCCTGTAATCCCAGCACTTTGGGAAGCCAAGGAGGACAGATCACTTGAGGTCAGTAGATCAAGACCAGCCTGGCCAACATGGTGAAACTCCATCTCTACTAACAATACAAAAAAAATCAGCTGCACATGTTGGTGGGTGCCTGTAATCCCAGCTGCTCAGGAGGATGAGGCAGGAGAATCAGTTGAACCCAGGAGGCAAAGGTTGCAGAGGGCAGAGATCACACCACTGCACTCCAACCTGGGGACTCCATCTTAAAAAAAAATAAAGAAAAAGAAAAGATAAAGAAGAGTTAGATCAAGATTTAATTTGTAGGTAAATTTCTAGTTCAAAATTCTTTCTTACTTTGAGAGTAGCCAATCAAAATGGATGTAGACATAAAATCAGAAGACTTGGTAGTCATTTTTGTAAAAGAAATAAACTAAAACCTCAGTTTATAGTGCTGCATAATGGTGGAGCAGGCAGCTCCAAGCTCTTATCATCCCACAGAAATATTGACAAATAAGAAAAAAAATGTCAGAAGCAACTTTTTCAGAACTCTGGAAAACGGTCAAAAGTTTACAGCAATTAATCAAATACTGAATCAAGAAACATAGGAAAGATTTGTGATATATTTACTTGCCCTTGCCCAAACCCTTTTCTCAACCCAGTAGCAGTCTTGAACAAAGGAGTCTACATTCCAGTGCTGGGCCTTTTTGAGAGAGCACAGCAGATCTTATTCTACAATTACTGTGTACGTCTGTTCTCAACTTTCTGTGTGCCACATGAACAGCTGAAGCAAGGTACTTGTTTCTGTTTTGTCTAACTGGGAACTCAGACTGGAAAAGCAGTGAACATTGCTCAAAAACACTGCAAACCAAGTAACAACCTGGAGATGCCTGAGGCATAAAATAACCAAAGAACCGGGAAACAAAAATAAAAACAAAACAAAACAAAAAAACAACCTGGGGAGAAAATCTTCTAAGAAATCAAGATGCCCACATCTTCTATGTGGGGGAACTTAGAAAGCCATACACATGTATAGGGGAAGACCTACCTTCAGAAAAGTACAAAAATAACCTAAGATTTTTACCTCAGGTTTTTCCTTTGGCTCTGTGCAAACCTAGCTAAGAACTGAAGGAGTTTCCTAGCACAGATCCAATAAGCACAGACTGGGAGATGTATTTTCAGTTGTTTCGTTGTTTGCTTGTTTGTTTTGTTTCTGTTCTTTAAATACTGGAGTTCAAGGAAATCTCTGTGAAAACTCTAACTGAATACCAGGAATGGATACTTCAGTGATCACACAAGGAAGAGTCTTTACAAAAATACATGGTCAAATACGCTGTCAAGACACTAAACAAATAGACCACTAAAGCCTTCAGCAGTCAAAAAACAACTCCAGGAAAAGGGGACTATCTGATTTCCATAGTTACCACATAATATTATTATGCCCAGTTTTCAACAACAACTACAAAAATCACAAGAAATACAAAGAAGCAGGAAAGTACAGCTCATTTAAAGGAACAAAATAAATAACTAGAAGCCATGCCTAAGGAAGTTTATACTTTGGATTAATTATATGAAGACTATAAAACAACTATTTAAAAAATACTAAAATAGCTTAAAAAATGCATAGACAAAGAATAAAATAAATCAAGAAAATAATACAAATATTAATAAAGAGATAAAATGATAAAAAAGTATCATTGAATGAAATGAAAGTATCATTGAATGAAATGAAATAAAAGTAAACATTCACTGTGGAAAAGTTTGGAGGTTCCTCAAAAAAATTAAACATGGAATGACTACATAATCTATTATTTTATCTTCTCAGTATACACCCAAAATAATCAAATGCAGGGGTTTAAACATATAATAGTACACCAATGTTTATAGCAACATTTTTCACAAAGCTAAATGTGAAAGAAACCCAAATTTTTTATCAGTAGAGGAATAGATAAAATATTTGTGTGTATGTGTGTGTGGGGGGGGGGGGGGGGAGAGAGAGACCCAACAGAGTCTTAAATTCAGTCTTAAAAAGCAATGAAATTCTGATACATTTTACAAAAAGGAAGAAGCTGGAAAACATTATGCTAAGTGAAAAGGAGACACAAAAGAGAAAATGTTGTTCCACTTCCATGGAGTACATAGAGTAGACAAATTTATAGAAAAAGAAAGGAGAAATAAAAAGTAGAAAAGAAAAAAGTAGGAAAAACTAGAAAGTACAGTTGGAGAGAGGGAGGAATGGGAAGTTATTGTGTAATGAGCACAGTGTTTCTCTTTGGAATGATAAGTTCTGGTAATCAATAGAAATGATAATCACAAAACAGGTGAAAGTACTTAATATTAGGGAACTATACACTTAAAATCATTAAAATGATAAAAATGGAAAATTTTATGTAATGTATATGTTACCACAGTAGTAGAAAGGAAATCACATAGAAATTCTGAGGCTGAAATATACCATAACTAAAAGAAAGAATTACTAGAGGGATCCAATAGCAGAGTCTGAACACACAGAAGAAATAATCAGTGAACTTGAAGACAAAACAATTGGAATTATTTATTCTGAGAAATAGAAAGAAAAAATAATGAAGAAAAATAAACAGAGCCTAAAGGACCTAAGAAAAACCATCAAGAGACCAAAGTGTGTAAGGAGGAAAAATAATATAGGAAGAAATAATTTTAAAAACTTATAAATTTGCCAAAAGACGTAAATCTGTAAATCCAAAAAGCTCCCAGAACTCAACTAGAATAAACTCAAAGATACTCACACCAAGACACACTATAATCAGAATGTCAAAAGCCAAAGACAAGATTCTGGAAAATAGGTAGAGTAGAAAGCAGAAGAAGTCTCTCACCTCACCTAAACAACAATTTTACTGGTAGAATATGGCTGATGTAACTATTTTGGAACTCTGGCATTGACTGAAAGCTGATATATTTTAGAATAAGGCATGGATGCTAAATTGCAGTTAATTTCAATTTCTTAGCACAGTAGAAGCTACCTATTTGAATTCCCATCCTGGTGGCAGGAAGCTGTGCTCATGTTCTTGGAGGAGTCTGCACACAACTTGTGGGAGCACAGGTTCACAAGGAGGACCATTTCCTCCAAGTTTTATGAGTGTCATCTCTAATCACTGATTACTGAATCTCATTAAAGAGGTACAGACAGAGGTGGGTGGTAATTGTTGCTGCTTCTTGCATTGTGAAAATGACTTCACTTCCAGTTGAAGTGATTTCCAAGATGGTTTGAAGGACTGATGTCTCTTTCATCTCCTTAAATTTTTCTCCCTTTTTGGGAGCTAGACACTAAACACTAGACATTAGAAAGCAATGCATATACAAAGAAAAAATAAAGTGATCACACACGCTCAGGAAAGGGTGCAGTCTCAGAAAAGACCTGAGAAGACCTTAAGTTTACATCTCAGGCAGATCCTTGGGATACAAAAAGCCACAATTTAAAAAAATAACTAAAAACAGCAAACCAGGAAGGGGATAATGTGATTTCCAGAACTACCACATTTCTTAGATTCAAATGTCCAGTTCCAATGAAAATTCACAAGATATACAAAGAAACTTGAAAGTGTGGCTCATTCAAAGGAAAAAAAAAAAATAAACAAAAATTGTTATATAAAAAGGCCTGACAGAAAATATACTAGAAAAACACTTAAAAACAACATTATTAAAGATGCTCAAAGATATAAAGTTAAAACTGATGTATGAAAAAAATCAAAATATGAATAAAAGACATAGAAAGCTTAACAGAAAACAAAAATTCTAGAGGCAAAAATTACAATAACCTAAATAAGACATTTACTAGAGAGATTCAAAAATGGGTTTGAGCAGGCAGAAGAAAAAAACCTCAAACTTGAAGATGGAACAGTGAAAATTAATTAGTCTGAGGAATAGATTTAAAAAATTAAAGTGAAGTGAACCTAAGGAACCTGTAGGTCACCACCAAGTGGATCAATTCATTTTGTGAGTCCCAAATAGAAAAGACAGGGAAAGGGGGAGAAGGAATATTTGAAGAATGTCTGAAAACTTCCCACATATGATGACGGATGTGAATATAAACATCCAAGGTCAATAAACTCTAAGTAAGATGATCTCAAAGAGAACCACACTGAGGCATGTTATATTTTCAAAAGATAATGAGAATTTTGAAAGCAGTAAGAGAGTAGTGACATGTCACAGGAATTCTCAATAAGACTGTCAGCAGATTTATCTTTTTTTAAAAAAATTATACTTTAAGTTCTGAGGTACATGTGCATAAAGTGCACATTTGTTACACAGATATGCATGTGCCATGGTGGTTTTCTGCACCCATCAACACAACATCTACATTAGGTATTTCTCCTAATGCTATCCCTCCCCTAGTCCCCCATCCCCCGACAGGCCTAGTGTGTGATGTTCCCTTCCCTGTGTCCAAGTGTTCTCATTGTTCAACTCCCACTTAAGAGGGAGAACATGTGGTGTTTGTCTAACTGGGAACTCAGACTGGAAAAGCAGTGGACATTGCTCAAAAATGTCCTTGTGTTCTTGTGTTAGTTGGCTGAGAATGATGGTTTCCAGTTTCATCCATGTCCCTGCAAAGGACATGAACTCATCCTTCTTTATGGCTGCTTAGTATTCCGTAGTATATATGTGCCACATTTTCTTTATTCAGTCTATCATTAATAGGCATTTGGGTTGGTTCCAAGTCTTTGCTATTGTCAACAGTATTACAGTAAACATACAGGTGTATGTGTCTTTATATTAGAGTGACTTATAATCCTTTGGGTATATACTCAGTGAGGAGATTGCTGGGTCAAATGATATTTCTAGTTCTAGATCCTTGAGGAATCTCCACACTGTCTTCCACAATGGTTGAACTAATTTTAACTCCCACCAACAGTGTAAAAGTGTTCCCACTTCTCCACATCCTCTCCAGCATCTGTTATTTCCTGACTTTTTAATGATCACCATTATGACAAGTGTGAGATGGTATCTCGATGTGGTTTTGATTTGCATTTCTCTAATGGCCGGTGATGATGAGCCTTTTGTCATATGTCTGTTGGCTGCATTAATGTCTTCTTTTGAGAAGTGTCTGTTCATATCCTTCACCCACTTTTTGATGAGGGTGCTTGTTTTTTTCTTGTAAATTTAAGTTCTTTGTAGATTCTAGATATTAGCCCTTTGTTCAATGAATGGATTGCAAAAAATTTCTCCCATTCTGTAGGCTACCTCTTCACTGCAATGATAGTTTCTTTTGTTGTGCAGAAGCTCTTTAGTTTAATTAGATCCCATTTATCTATTTTGGCATTTGTTGCCATTGCTTTCAGTGTTTTAGTCATGAAGTCTTTGCCCATGCCTATGTCCTGAATGGTATTGCCTTTCTTCTAGGGTTTTTATGGTTTTAGGTCTTACATTTAAGTCTTTGATCCATCTTGAGTTAATTTTTGTATAAGGTATAAGGAAGGGATCCAGTTTCACCTTTCTGCATATGGCTAACCAGTTTTCCCAACACCACTTATTATATAGGGAATCTTTTCCCCGTTGCTTGTGTTTGTCAGGTTTGTTAATGATCAGATGGTTGTAGATGTGTGGTGTTATTTCTGAGGTCTCTGTTCTGTTCCATTGGTCTATATCTCTGTTTTGGTACCAGTACCATGCTGTTTTGGTTACTGTAGCCTTGTAGTATAGTTAGAAGTCAGGTAGCGTGATGTCTCCAGCTTTGTTCTTTTTGCTTAGGATTGTCTTGACTATGTGGGCTCTTCTTTGGCTCCATATGAAATTTAAAGTGTTTTTTTCCAATTCTGTGAAGAAAGTCAGTGGTAGCTTGATGGGGATAACATTTAGTCTATAAATTACTTAGGGCAGTATGGCCAAAATAATTTATAGACATTCATGATGTTGCTTCTTCCTATCCATGAGCATGGAATGCTTTTCCATTTGTTTGTGTCCTCTCATATTTCCTTGAGCAGTGGTTTGTAATTCTCCTTGAAGAAGTCCTTCATATCCCTTGTAAGTTCTATCTCTAGGTAATTTTTTGTCTTTGTAGCAAACATCAGAGCAAAACTGAGGGAGATAGAGACACAAAAAGCCCTTCAAAAAATCAATGAATCCAGGAGATTTTTTTTTTTAAAGATCAACAAATAGATAGACCACTAGCCAGACTAATAGAGAAAAAAAGAGAGAATAATCAATAGATACAGTAAAAAATGATAAAGGGGATATCATCACTGATCCCACAGAAATACATACTGCCATCAGAGAATACTATAAACAACTCTATGCAAATAAACTGGAAAATCTAGAAGAAATGGATAAATTCCTGGACACATACACCCTCCCAAGACTAAACCAGGAAGAAGTTGAATCCCTGAATAGACCAATAACAAGTTCTGAAATTGAGGCAATGATTAATAGCCTACCCATCCCTCATGGCATTTCCCAAAATTGGGTTCCCATCTTTATCAAACTTAGAGTAACACCGATTACCCCAATGTTTTCCTTTTTTACATTTTGGACATATTTCAGGATCAGCAGCTTTCTTTTTTTGCCTCTCTGGCAGCCTGACTGTCAGATTTTTTTCTACATTCTTTTTTAGTATGACCATGTTTCCCACAGTCAAAACAATCTCCAGGAAATGGAGTATTTCCTTTATCCACTCTCAGTCCTGCCATTGCCTGTGCCAACAAAGTAGCTTTATGCAGATTACCTCCAATATCATCACAGGCCTTGACATAATCAACTAAATGTGCTTTCCTTCTGATAGGTCACAGAGCTGCCTGGCAATTGGGATTAGCATTGTCAAAAGCTAATAACTGCAACACTATATCCTGAGCAGCCCAATCTGCAATCATCTTTTTAAGAGACTCCTGTAACCAAGCTATAAAATCAATGTATGCTTCTTTAGATCCCTGCTTTATAGCACTAAAGGAAGGGTATTGTTCTCCACCTGAAGTGATTTTTACCTAAGCTCTAATGCACACTCCTCTAAGCTGTTCTATGGCATCATCCTGCATGACCAGTTGTGCATCTAAACCAGCCCAGCTGCCAACCCCCAAAACTTGGTCTGCAGTTATATTAATTTGAGGTTGGGCCTGGGAATTGTGAGCAACTTGAATCGAAGCTTCATCTGCCCACCAAGTTTTAAATTGTAAGAACTGAGCAGGAGTTAGACAAGCTTGAGTAAGAGCATCCCAGTCAGTAGGAATCATCTGACTGGAAACAGCAACATTCTTTAACAGTCCCCTTACAAAAGGAGAACCTGGTCCATACTGATTAATAGCTTGTTTAAATTATTTGAGTAATTTAAAAGGAAAAGGCTCAAATGTAGCTATAATATTTCGCTGTTGGGGTGTATTCTAACAGGCAACTGCCAGGCCTCTAAATCACCCTCTTGTCTAGCTTGCTGAATTCCTGCCGGAATAGAACTAAGAGCAGTTACTCAAGGCACTGCTCTAACAGTCACTGGGGCAACAACCTTTTGCCCAGTGTCCTCCAGAAAAGAAAGATCTAGAGAGTCAGGCCACTCTTTTTCTTCAAAATAATAATGAGAGGGTGCAGAAGGGTAGGGATGAACCTCTCCTTCCTTTGCCATTTTAGCTTTAGCTGGCAAATAAACCTGCTCTGTAGCCTCTTCTGTTACTTTGTTATACTCTCCTTCCTCCTCATCATCAGTGTGAAAAAGTTCCAAGGTGGAACGAACCAGAGCCCACACTTGTCCCATTGTTACCCTGATGCTTCTGAGCTCCCCTTCTTACTCACCACGGGGATTGCTTTAAGAGTACTCGGGTGTCCTCCAGCTAGTTCCACTTTCTCCAACCATTGCTCCGGCGACCCTTTGACCTGGATTTGCCGAGATCAGCTCAATCAGGGAGACCCTAACCCAGCAGCACCAGAGGAATTAAAGACACACACACAGAAATATAGAGGTGTGTTATTAATGAATAACCTTAACTTTACATGTTGAGGTAGAAAAAGAAGAGCAAAATAAATTCAAAGCTATTCAAAAGAATGAAATAATAGGATTAAAGTATAGATAAACAAAGTAGAGAATAGACAAATAATAAAATCAATGAAGTAGAAAATTGTGTTTTTGAAAAGATCAACACAATTGACAAACCTTTAACTAGACTGATGAAATGTTGAGAAAACTTTATCACTATAGAATATCATGCTGGAATTTTTTGGAATTTTTATAAATCTCCTTTATTATAGTGATGAAGTTTCTTTATTTTTCTAGTCTCCTAATGGTCCCTGTCATGAAAGAGTAGTAGTTCTTGTCAAATGCCTTTTCTGCCTCAATTGAGATGACCATGTTGTTTTTCCTCTTAATTGTATTAATGTGGCGTGTATTAGTTTCCTAGGGCTATTATAACAAAGTACCACAAATTAAATGGGTGAAATAATATAAATCTCTTATATCCCAGTTCTAGAGACAAGAATGCTGAGATCAAAGTGCTGGTATGATTGTGCTCACTCTGGAGGCACTAGGAAAGTATATGTTCCAGGCTTCTCTCCAAGCTTATGGTAGCTGCTTGTCTTGGCACAACTATTCACATGGTGTTTTCCTTGGGTGTGTGTTATTCTCTTCACATGACATTCCTTTTTAATAAGAACATCAGTTATATTGTTTTAGGGACCCACCAATTCCAGTGTGACTTCATCTTAACTAGAAATTACATCAACAAGGACTCTATTTCCAAATAAAGCCACATTCTAAGTTACTGGGGACTGAAACTTTAACTATTTTGAGGGAATGCTATTAAATCACTACCATGGTGTGTTAAACTGATTGGTTTTCTTAATGTGAACAACCCTTGCATTTCTGGGATAAACCCCACTAAGTCATAGTTTAAAATATTTTTATTATGCTGTTAAATTTAGTTTGATAGCATTTTTGTTAGTTTTCTTCCTATCTGTATTCACAGGAAATATCACTGTTTAATTTTGGTTTCTTGTAATGTTTTTATTTGGCTTTAATACCTAGGTAATGCTGGCTTCCTAGAATGAGTTAAGAAGTGTTCTTTCCTCTTTTATTTTCTTAAGATTTTGAGATGAATTGGTGTTAATTTTTTCTTAAATGTTTGGTATAGTTCACCAGTGAAGCCATGTCTTCCTGGACTTTTCTTTGTTGGAAAGTTTTAATGTTTCGCCACAGCTATTCAACAACATATTGCAAATATCAACCAGAACAATTAGACATATACAAAAATGAAATGAATCAAAATTGGAGAGGAAGAAGTCAAACTCTGTCTATTTACAGATGAGAAGAAAAATTCTGTGTATACAGCAAATCCAAAAGAATCCACAAAAAGGCTAAAAGAGCTAACAAATGAATTCAACAAATGTCTATTATGCAAGATACACACACACACACACACACACACACACACACAAATTATGTTTCTATGGACCGGAAATAAATATGTTTTAATGTAAGAAAGTATATTAGTCCATTTTGCATTGTTATAAAAGATACTGGGTAATTTATAAAGAAGAGAGGTTTATTTGACTCAAGGTTCTGCAGGCTGTACAGGCATGGCACCAGCATCTACTCAGCTTCTGGTGAGTTCTCAGGAAGTTTTTACTCATAGTAGAAGGCAAAGGGAGAGCAGGCGTGCCCACAGCATAAAAGGGAATGAGACATGCCAGCCTCGTATAAACAACAAAATCTCACATAAACTCATTACTGTGGGGAAGGCATCAAGCCTTCATGAGGAATTCACCTCCATAACCCAAACACCTCCCACCAGGCCCTACTATATCCAACATGGGAAATCAAATGTCAATATGAGGTTTGGAGGAGACAAACATCCAAACTATACTAGAAAGTAATTCCATTTAAAATAGCATCTAACAAAATAAAATACATGGGAATAAATTTAAAGAGATGAAAGGCACTACAAAGAATACAGCATTGCTGAAAGAAATTAAAGAAGAGCTAAATAAATGGAAAGACCTCCTTAGTTCATGGGTAGGAAGATTCAATATTGCTAAGATGTCAATATTACTCAAAGTGATCTACAGGTTCAACATAATTCCTAGCAAAATTCCAACAGTTTTTTTATGCAGAAATAAAAAACCTAATGCTAACATTCATAGGCAACTATACAGGGTCACAAACACCCAGACCTTGAAAAAGAAGGGCATTGTCAGAGGAATCACACTTCCCACTCTCAAACCTTTTTACAAAGCTACAGTAATCAAAACTGTATAGTAATGGTGTATCAAAGAACAATATCAAAAGATTGAAAAGACAATTTACAGAATGGGTGAAAATATTTTCAAATGATACATCTGATAAAAGTATAAAATCTAAAATATATTGTAAAAACTCCTACAACTCAACAACAAAAAGGAAAAAAACAACTGGGCAAAGGAGATGAACAGACATTTTTCCAGAGGAAACATACAAATGAGAAAAAGCACATGCTATGATGTTCAACACTATTGGGAAATTCAAATCAAAATCACAATGAGTTACCACTTCATACAGACTAGAATGACTAGTAGGAATAAATAAAGAAATAAAATAAAAATAAAAACAGAAAGTAAGTTTTGTCAAGCATGTAGAGAGATTGGAACACATACACTGCTAAATGCAGAATTATTACATGACCTAGCAATTCCACTTCTAGGCATATACCAAAAAGAAGTGAAAATATAAACTCAATCAAGTATTTATACATTAATTCTCATTGGAGTATTATTTGCAATAGCCAAAAGGTGAAAACAACCCAAAAATCTATCATCAATGGACAAAAAAAAGTCATATATACATACAATGGAATATTATTTAGCCATCAAAAGCAATGAAGCCCTAATACATACTACAACATAGATGAATCTTCAGAACATTATGCTAAGTAAAAGCCAGATGTAAATGATAAATATATAATTTCATTTAAATGAGATATCTAAAATAGCAAACTTGTAGACAGAAAGTTGATGAGAGGTTACCATGGGCTAGGTTTGAGGGTAAGAACAGAAAGTTACTGCTTGATAGATGGAGTTTCTGTTTGGAATGATGAAAAAGTTTTGGAAGTGTTGATTCTGCACAACACTATGAACATAACGCTACTCAATTTTACAATTAAAAATGGTTAAAATGGCAAGTATTACCACAATAAAAATTTTTTTTTAATCCTCAACTTCTTGGGAAACTGAAGACAGTTGTATTTATTAAGAGCAGGACATAACACAATTGAATCGAGAAGAGCATCAGTAAGTGGAAAGAGTTACTTATTAGGCTGGGTAATGCTGGTCTCCTAGAATGAATTAAGAAGAAAAGAAAACAAAAGACCTATCTCCTTGAGTAATCTAGATAATTGGATGTAAAATTCTTAGAGGTAAATGAGAAAAGTAGTGATGAGAATAAATGAATGTGTAGTGAGACATTATCGACTGCCTTCCTTACACTGGGTTCTGGTAATGGGAATACAGTAAAACTGTTTTGACATTTTAATCCTCATTGGCTGTTTAGAAGAAATGTGATCTCTTAGTTTCTATAGCTCTTTGTCATGAAACTTATTATTATAGCACACTAGGAGTGCAAAGGTGCCAGTAATCAGAATATCAGACAAATGAATATTTACTGTAGTTTTAAATCCTCAAAGTTAATGTTCCACAGTAATATTGTTCATATTTTAACATTAATTAGACTTTAAACTTTAGACTTCTTTCACTCTATCTTATTTTGCTTTTATTATATAAGCCCTACATTTTCACATCCCCATTATGTACCCTATTTCTTTCCCCTATTACCTTGCCCCAAACTCAGCTATCCAAACGCCAATTTCTTGCACAAGTTTATCTCATACTCTATTTTTGAAAAGCACAGATTCCATGACCAATTCCAAAGTGCAGTTTCTTCCTGCAACATGGCCAGAAATGCTGTTAGATAGAAATACAAGTAAATTCTATGCTGTTTTCCTAGATAATACCAGATTCTACTTTGTCTAATACTGGACTTGTATTTATTTCCAAAAGAAGACGACGTATTACTGAACCAACACGTTGCTTTATACACAGAACTGTGAATTCATCTTCATTTATCCATGAGGATCTGATTTGATCTGCTAGTTACATTCAGTTAAAGTAATTTAAAAATATAAATCTAAGATGTTAAGTTATACATATGACAAGACAGAGGTCTTGATTACACCTTTAGGAAACCATTGTTCAGTCCCTCAATCTCTGCTGACTACTTTCCCATTTCTCCATTCCCTGACTCCCTACTATGGTCACTACTTATACCTCACCTTTTCATCTCCTCCCCATTGCTGTTTACCTGATTTGTACTTATTTTCTTGATACCTATTTCTCTATGCATCAAATTTCTGTGAATGTGTTGGATTCTTTATTTTTATTTTTTATTTTTATTTTATTTATTTATTTATTTATTTATTTATTTATTTATTTATTTATTTTTGAGACAGAGTCTCGCTCTGTCGCCCAGGCTGAAGTGCAGTGGCCGGATCTCAGCTCATTGCAAGCTCCGCCTCCCGGGTTCCCGCCATTCTCCTGCCTCAGCCTCCCGAGTAGCTGGGACTACAGATGCCCGCCACCTCGCCCGGCTAGTTTTTTTTTGTATTTTTTAGTACAGACGGGGTTTCACCGTGTTAGCCGGGATGGTCTCGATCTCCTGACCTCGTGATCCACCCGTCTCGGCCTCTCAAAGTGCTGGGATTACAGGCTTGAGCCACCGCGCCCGGCCGTGTTGGATTCTTTAATTGGGAGACAAGTGTTGGTTGAGTCAACTATACTACTGTGCTTGCACTACTGGCCCCCAAATTCCCTGATTTATAGCTTATATTTTGTCTTTAGTATTCAACTCATTCATTTTATAAATCTAAGTTCACTCAAACTTGTAAACATAATTTACAATCTGGTATGGTCACTTGTAAATATACTAATTTGTGTTACAAGTGCTTACTTTTACTTGTATTCTTTGTTTAATGCTCAATTACCTTATCATTTGGACAATGGAAAACTGCCTTAAACATTTACCATGGTTTAACAATGTTATTAATTCCTTAAAATGTTTCAGACTACATGAAAAAATTAGTCTGTTTTTCTCAAGAATTCAATACATCTACGTCTCAATCTAGTCAACATATGCTTCCTAACATTTACTAAACTCTTAAATCTAATATATGAGACTCTTAAATTTTAAAAATCATATAGCATAAAGTTTCCAAAAAAAATAATAATTACAAATTAGCAATGCTAGGGATTTTGATAAACCTGCACTCTTTTAAATGCACCTACACAAATATTAATATATACACATAAACATTATTACGACTATAAGACAGCTTTAAGCTTTGTGACCAAACCCAAAGATTTGGGTGAAGGATTTCATTGGTGGTTACCATTAGGGTGTCTAAAATTATTAAAATTTACCAGACACAACCCAGCGGTCACCATTGTGAGAACTAGACCAATCTAGGAGCTATAATCTTGGAAGACACCCAATTGACTTTATATTTATTTAAATCAATAGGAATGTCTCCAAAAGACGATTTGCCTTCTGATGAGTTTTTTAACTGTGTGAATATATAACTAAAGAGACTATTTAAACAAGAAGAACCTAAAATGTGGTGAATTAAGAAATTTATTTTCCCATGAGCAGAGTGAGAGCCCATGAGAGGTCAAGGGAAATATTAGAACACCTAAAGAAAGACAAAGAGACCGGTGTTTTCTCTCTGAGTGCCAGAGTACTGTCTAAGTAAATTTACAAAGACTGTGGATAGATTCTTTACTAGAGCTTGCAGGAGTTTAATGAATCTTCTTCCCCCAAACAAGTATAAAACTGAACAAAATTATCAGAACAAATCCTATCAAGGATCTGGAAATAGACAAAGAGAAAACAAGGAAGCGAGAAGGGATTATTCATGATAACTGCCAGAGCATCAGGTAAGAATAACATCTGTTTTGTGTGAAGCTGCTTTCTTCCTTCTCTCTCTTGATCTTTGTCAGGTGGAAGGACAGTTTTCCCAGGTTATAGCTAACCACCACAACCAGAAGCTTTGCTGTCAAAAAGGGCACACTTTATTTGGGGCAAAATGCAGAAACCCACGGTGATTTTTTTTTTTTTTTTAATCAATAATAGCAAACTTAGTAGGAGATAAAGGTGAGAACCTACAACTCTGCTAGGATTAGTTTGCAGTCATAATTGGTGCACAGAAAGGACTAGTCACAAATTTATTTATTTATTTATTTATTTTTAATTTATTTATTATTATTATTATACTTTAAGTTCTAGGATACATGTGCATAACGTGCAGGTTTGTTACATATGTATACTTGTGCCATGTTGCTGTGCTGCACCCATCAACTCGTCAGCACCCATCAACTCGTCATTTACATCAGGTATAACTCCCAATGCAATCCCTCCCCCCTCCCCCCTCCCCATGATAGGCCCCAGTGTGTGATGTTCCACTTCCCGAGTCCAAGTGATGTCATTGTTCAGTTCCCACCTATGAGTGAGAACATGCAATGTTTGGTTTTCTGTTCTTGTGATAGTTTGCTAAGAATGATGGTTTCCAGCTGCATCCATGTCCCTACAAAGGACACAAACTCATCCTTTTTTATAGCTGCATAGTATTCCATGGTGTATATGTGCCACATTTTCTTTTTTTCTTTTTTTTTTATTTTTTATATATTTATTTTTATTTTATTTTATTATTATACTTTGAGTTCTAGGGTACATGTGCATAACGTGCAGGTTTGTTACATATGTATACTTGTGCCATGTTGCTGTGCTGCACCCATCAACTCGTCAGCACCCATCAACTCGTCATTTACATCAGGTATAACTCCCAATGCAATCCCTCCCCGCTTCCCCCTCCCCATGATAGGCCCCGGTGTGTGATGTTCCCCTTCCCGAGTCCAAGTGATCTCATTGTTCAGTTCCTACCTATGAGTGAGAACATGCGGTGTTTGGTTTTCTGTTCTTGTGATAGTTTGCTAAGAATGATGGTTTCCAGCTGCATCCATGTCCCTACAAAGGACACAAACTCATCCTTTTTTATGGCTGCATAGTATTCCATGTTGTATATGTGCCACATTTTCTTAATCCAGTCTGTCACTGATGGACATTTGGGTTGATTCCAAGTCTTTGGATCCAGAACCTACAAAGAACTCAAACAAATTTACAAGAAAAAAACAAACAACCCCATCAAAAAGTGGGCAAATGATATGAACAGACATTTCTCAAAAGAAGACATTCATACAGCCAATAGACACATGAAAAAAATGCTCATCATCACTGGCCATCAGAGAAATGCAAATCAAAACCACAATGAGATACCATCTCACACCAGTTAGAATGGCGATCATTAAAAAGTCAGGAAACAACAGGTGCTGGAGAGGATGTGGAGAAATAGGAACACTTTTACACTGTTGGTGGGATTGTAAACTAGTTCAACCATGATGGAAAACAGTATGGCGATTCCTCAAGGATCTAGAACTAGATGTACCATATGACCCAGCCATCCCATTACTGGGTATATACCCAAAGGATTATAAATCATGCTGCTATAAAGACACGTGCCACATTTTCTTAATCCAGTCTGTCACTGATGGACATTTGGGTTGGTCCCAAGTCTTTGCTATTGTGAATAGTGCCGCAATAAACATACGTGTCAGATAAGTAGATTGCAAAAATTTTCTCCCATTCTGTAGGTTGCCTGTTCACTCTGATGGTAGTTTCTTTTGCTGTGCAGAAGCTCTTTAGTTTAATGAGATCCCATTTGTCAATTTTGGCTTTTGCTGCCGTTGCTTTTGGTGTTTTAGACATGAAGTCTTTGCCCATGCCTATGTCCTGAATGGTACTACCTAGGTTTTCCTCTAGGGTTTTTATGGTATTAGGTCTATATCGTGAAAATGGCCATACTGTCCAAGGTTATTTATAGATTCAATGCCATCCCCATCAAGCTACCAATGAGTTTCTTCACAGAATTGGAAAAAACTGCTTTAAAGTTCATATGGAACCAAAAAAGAGTCCGCATCTCCAAGACAATCCTAAGTCAAAAGAACAAAGCTGGAGGCATCACGCTACCTGACTTCAAACTATACTACAAGGCTACAGTAACCAAAACAGCATGGTACTGGTACCAAAACAGAGATATAGACCAATGGAACGGAACAGAGTCCTCAGAAATAATACCACACATCTACAGCCATCTGATCTTTGACAAACCTGAGAGAAACAAGAAATGGGGAAAGGATTCCCTATTTAATAAATGGTGCTGGGAAAATTGGCTAGCCATAAGTAGAAAGCTGAAACTGGATCCTTTCCTTACTCCTTATACGAAAATTAATTCAAGATGGATTAGAGACTAGTCACAAATTTAAAAGGAGATCCTAGATATTGGAAAGTGAACTCTTTCTCCATGTTCAGATGATATCTAGTTGTTTAAAAGTGTGTGGCACTTCCCCAACTCCCCAACATTGTCTCCTTCTCTCTCTTGCTCCTTATTTCACCGTGACGTACAGGCTCCCACTTCACCTTCTACCATGAGTCAAAGATCCCTGACACCTCCCCAGAAGCCAAGTAATGTAGGCACCTACAGAATCATCAGTCAGTTAAACCCCTTTTCTTTATAAATTACCCAGTCTCCGGTATTTCTTCATAGCAGTGTGAGAATAGCCTAACACATCAGGGATAAATTTCACTAGTTCGTAGCATGTAATACTTGTTTGTAGTATGTAACAATGTCCTACTGAATTTGGTTTGCTAGTATTTTATTGAGGATTTTTACATCTATGTTCATTAGCGATATTGGCCTGTAATTTCCAAGCATCTTTGCTGATGACAATGAAATAAAACTAAAATGATAACAACAGTAAGAAATTGGGTAAATTCATAAACACATAGAAACTAAGCAAAACAATCAATAGGTCCAAAGAAGAAGTCAAAAAGGAATTTCAAATTACCTTGAGACAGATGAAAACAAACACAATATCCCAGAAATAATGAAATGTAGGAAAAGTATCTCTTAATTACTTGGAGGGAAGTGTATAGACATAAATGCCTACATTAAAAATGAAGAAAGGTATTTTTTTTTTCCTTAGTCTCCTCCCTCCAGGAAAGTTCTTGTAATTTCTTATACCTCAAGAAATTAGAAAAAAAAAAAAAAAAACAAACAAAACTAAATCCAATGTTAGCAAGAGGAATAAAATAATTAAGATCAGAGTAGAAATAAACCAAATAGAGAATAGAAAAGCTTTAGAAGAACATTATAAAACTAAGAGTTTTTGAAAAAATAAACACAATCAACAAATTCTTACCTATACTAAGAAAACAGAGAGAGGATTCAAATAAACAAAATCAGAGACAAAACAGGCAACATTACAACAGATGCCAAAGAAAAAAAATAATCATAAGGAACTATTAGGAACACTCATATACAAACAAATTAGATAACCTATAAAAAAATGAATAAATTCCCAGAAGCATACAACCTACCAAAACTGAATTAAGATGAACTAGAAAGCCAAAACAGACAATAACGATTGAATTTTAATTATTAACTAACGACCTCCCAACAACAAAAAAAGCTCAGGACCTATGGCTTTATGGATGAATCCTACAAAACATTCAAATAATGATTAACAACAATCCTTCTTAAACTCTTTTTAAACTAGTAGAAGCACGAACACTTCCAAGCTCATTTTATGAGGCAGTATCAACCTGCTAGCCAAAGACAAAGTCATCTTTTAAAAATTGTTTCCAAATGTTTACATTGAAATATCATGGAAGTATTTGTGTCAAAGTCACTAATCTCTTCAAACTTCTCATCATTTTAATAATATCTGAGACTTTATTTGCAACAAACTAATTTAAATTGGTCATATGAAGTTTTTCTACATAAATTATCAATTTTCCAGTATTATTTTAAAAATCTTGTTCTCTTAATTACATGTATTTATGCTGTTGCCCTTATAGGAATGCTAATTACACTTCCAAAAGTTCAAAATTATAGTGAAATCAATTTTTGTGAGGGAGATTGTTTATGATAATCCATAAGATAACTATCTTCTTTACTCTGGTGAAATAAAATCAACACATTTGGAATTTCTAAGAGACATTTCCAAAGTTCTTACTGAAATTTTAAGAAAGTGACAGCAGATAGGTGATTTGGGGAGGATATAAGAGGTACACTGGTTAAATGATTTAACGTGTATAAACCATTTAGGAAAACCTGATACAAAGTAATCTTAAAATTGATCAAATAAAAGCATGACCTAAATTTCCATGCAACCTCACATGTCTCACTTCTCCTCTGGAGAATTAAAATAACCCATAATGTCACATTGAAAAAAAAATGAGGGTTCATGGGGGTTCATCTAAGACACCCAAGTCTTTTTAGATCAATAGGAGAATTAACAGATATGCAATTTTACATTCAAAAGCACTTAATGGTAGCTAAGGGAACTACTGCAGTAAAGTCTTATGATCTTTTCATGTGAAGTGAAACCTCAAATTTGGAGACTTGTAAGAGTTTTGGTGATAAAAGAAATGATAAATAAATACACTTAGGGAAAGGTCATATCAGTTACATTTTGTTAATCCTTTATGTCAGTTTATACATAGCTAAAAGATTTAAATTCATCAGAAAATGAAAGGTTTTTTTTTGTTGTTGTTTATTTTGTCTTTGTGGTGTTCTTTTTTCCTCCAAAAAACATAGAAAAGGGTTATGTTGATGGAATAAGTTACTCCTAGTGGGAACAGTGGCTTCCTTAAAGAATACTACCGTTTGCACCTAGAAGGATCAGATGTGAGAGAGATAAGAGAGTGGTAATGACTTTTTAACTACAGTACTTAAGAACTACAAGTGCTATGCTTATGATCTCAAAAACTAAGTTAAAAGCTAAATGGAATCCCACATAGGATTTTGGACTTACATTATAATGCTATTTAATGTGCTGAAGGAGATTATGTGAAATATTTACTGAGCTTCTACTATGTCTCAGGCACTGTGCACAGTGAGGTGATACAAGAATAAGTTGAATACTTGTAGCTTTGGCTCACTATAATACACAAGAAAGACACATTAACAGATAATCACAATACTTTGTAAAAAGTGATATGACTAATGTAAGCAACGCATAATAGAAAAGTACCTTAAAAGCATATCTAATGTACCAAACTACATAATTTTAAAATATAAAACCAGTTCTGTAGAAATTACAATAACAAATTCTCAGAAAATGAAATATAAATGTTATATCTTTTATAATAAAAATATGGCTAAATACTAATGAAAATCAGAACATAAATGACCATTATATCAACACTGTTAAAAAGAATCTGGAGGCCACATATTAAGATATAAAGAAACATTTATAAATTTGCATGAAGTCTGAAATGAATTATGGAGAATCAGAACAATTATGTTAACTCTGAGTATCACTTATTTTTTCTTTTTTAAAGCATTTATGTTTCTAAAATTAATAAATAAAATTAAATTTTTGATAGAATGGAAATCATCATTTCTTATTTATCATTTATTTTCATATGGTTTTTAATGTTAAATAGTATGATTTTTAATGTTAAATAATATGTTTTAATGGCAAAACTTTCAAACATCGTTAACCACAGAAATGCTTGAAATTATGGTAAATTTAACAATTTTACTAAAAGAATTATATAACAATGCATACTTGCAAGTTGCATGTCTTTCAGTACATCAAATGCATTTGAGTAGGTAAATTCTGAAACAGGAATTTCATTTGTATTTCTAGCTTACACAGCTTTCTAGCTTCTTAGTTGTAATACTGCCTCAAACAATAGGTTATACAATCACATAAAGTGGGAAAAATTTAGGAGCTTTTTTTATACGTTTCTGGATTTACAGTCAGAATTTTATAAATACCTTTTTTCCAAGTGAAGTAAACACCACAAAGACAAAATAAACAACAACAAAAAAAACCTTTCATTTTCTGATGAATTTATTGGAGAGTCTAGGTATCTTTCATCAAATTGTCACATTCTAAACTGATTTGTGAACTGCTAAAGGTTATGCTTATATGCTATGTTTTGAATAAACTGGAAGTCCATCTTTAATTATTAATACAGCATATTAGGTGATAAGCGCATTGCTGATGTTTACTATAGCACAATAATCAATATGGTTAACTCATTTACACAAACTAATTAAAATTTAATTGCATTTCACTGAAAGTAAGATTATTAATATTTAAACTAAAAATTCTATGTAAGAACAAAAAGACAATGTTAATAATTTATCCTCAGTTTCAAGATTTCATAGGTGCAAATCATGCTTCAAAACTCTCTTCTAATGAATTCATAATAAATATTCAAAGCCAACACATTTAAAAACCCTGTGTCAAGTTAGAGTCTAATAAAATGTGAGATCTGTTAGCAACATATTCTCATCCAAGTTAGTCCATAAGCATTACATGAAGTAAGCACTAAATCAATAAAGGATAAATTCTGTTACTGTTAGCATATGATAGCTGTTACAATTTTAAGTTATCATATCAAGCCAAAAATAGATTAATATAAATGAAAATATAAATCTGTATGACTAGTAGAAACTTTTAAAAATAGTATTTATGAAAGCTTTTTATAATACTGAATATGAAAGACTAGGAAAAGATGTTAAGGAAGATTTGAAAATTTCCTGAATAATTTATCAGGAAGAGGTTATATACCAAATCTAGAAAAGAAGGCAATTGTGGCTAACTTGAATAGAGTTGTGAGTGAGAAAAAGAAACACCACTCTCACACCGTTTTGGAAGTGTTTAGAGCAAAGATGAAGTAAAAGAATACAAACACAAGGCTGCCTAACTGAGTTAATTTGGAGAGAATGTTTTGGGGAGCGGGAGTCAGCCACTACATTATTATTCTGTGGTAATGGGAAGAAAAAATCTCAAAATTTGGAAGTCCTTTATTTGGAGCTACATTTGCCACTACATAGTTCAATACACTTCATAGTTCAATAGCTCATAGTTCAAATATCACAGGCTTTCAATCCCTGAGCAGTTTGCATGTTGGTGACAGCATAGTTCAATAGTAGTCAGATATTTAATTAAGTCCACAGACAAGTTGAGATAGTTAGCTAGTCATATATAGAAAACAAATAAATCGATACCACAAAATTTATTCTTAAATTTATTCATATAAATATCCATATGGCCAAAATAATCTGAATACCAACTCTTATCTTACATAACATATAAAACTTTACTCAAAATGGATCATAGATCTGAATGTAAAAGCTAAAACTAGAAAATTTCTGGAAAAATATTAGAGAAATTCTCTGTCATCTAGTGTAAGAGAAGCTTTCTTAGAAGTAGGCAAAATATCTTAACAGACACTTTGCAAATAAAAGATTCATGAATGGCCAACAAGCATATAATAAAAGGTTTCGCAGGAAAATGGGTTTAAAATGATGGTATGTGTCACATTTTCTTAATCCAATCTGTCACTGATGGACATTTGGGTTGATTCCAAGTCTTTGCTATTGTGAATAGTGCTGCAATAAACATACGTGTGCATGTGTCTTTATAGCAGCATAATTTATAATCCTTTGGGTATATACCCAGTAATGGGATGGCTGGGTCATATGGTACATCTAGTTCTAGATCCTTGAGGAATCACCATACTGTTTTCCATAATGGTTGAACTAGTTTACAATCCCACCAACAGTGTAAAAGTGTTCCTATTTCTCCACATCCTCTCCAGCACCTGTTGTTTCCTGACTTGGAGTTATACCTGCTGTAAATGACGAGTTGATGGGTGCAGCACACCAACATGGCACAAGTATACATATGTAACAAACCTGCACGTTATGCACATGTACCCTACAACTTAAAGTATAATAATAATAAATAAATTTTAAAAAATAAAATAAAATAAAATGATGGTATGTCTATGTGATGATACATGATACAACAATAAAAAGGAAATGAACTACTACTAATAAGTGTAACAACATGGATGAATTTCTAAATTATTTTCTTGTGTGAAATGAAATAGACAAAAGTAGTGCATACTCCATGATTTCACTTATATAAAAATCCAGAAAATTAAAACATACATAGTGACAAGAGGCTTATGTGCAGCCAGGAGCAGAGAAAGAAATAGGTTGCAAAGGTGTACAAGGAATGTTTGGCATGATAGAGATGTTTGTTGTAATTGTGGTAATGGTTCCACAGTCATATTATCACTCAGACTTCATAAAATTTTATCTTGTCCATGGTTTAAGTTTATACAAATTATGCCTCTAAAACTTAGTAAGACAAATACATAAAGAATGTATATACAAGAATGTGTATCATGTTACAGTTTTAAATAGAAAACGATTAATATATAATTTCCAATATATGAGTTTAAATAAATTATAATCCAGTTGCATGTCAGTTTCACTGAAAACTAAACCATTAAAATTGTTATATATTGTATATATATAATTATATTTCTATGGTTAGCCTTTTATTCATTTAATAATATAGCATGATTAAAATATGAATATTATGAGCATAGGTTTATAATATATAAGAATATGAAGAGTATTATTATACAAAAAAGAAACATAAAGATATCATATATTTTAATGACAGATCTGGAGAATTATTATTGTAAGGGCTCTAGTAACAAAGTTACTTAGGTTTTGAGTAGGCTTCTAAATCTATTTCCTCTAAAACACCTGTTAGTTTTAGTGCATGCTTTTGCAGAAAGCAAGGTTTCTGAGGAAAATATATAATTGGCAAAAATTATACATTAATTATACATTATAATTATAGTCTAATTATATCTTTTCAGAATGCTGTTTTTTAAAAGCCAATGAGATATTTAAGACAGATGTGTAATTTGGTGTTAAGCTTTTGATCTAAAATTGATATGCATAAAAAGTTCAGAGACAGGAGAAACCAATGAATAAGAAAAAATTGTTCTGGTTCAAGATAGCTGACTGTAAGAAGCTCGTGGGTACACTCTCACAGAGAGGAATCAAATGAACAAGGAAATATTAACACTTCAAGTTGATTTTTTTTTTTAATTTATTTATTATTATTATACTTTAAGTTGTAGGGTACATGTGCATAACGTGCAGGTTTGTTACATATGTATACTTGTGCCATGTTGGTGTGCTGCACCCATCAACTCATCATTTACATCAGGTATAACTCCCAATGCAATCCCTCCCCCCTCCCCCCTCCCCATGATAGGCCCCTGTGTGTGATGTTCCCCTTCCTGAGTCCAAGTGATCTTATTGTTCAGTTCCCACCTATGAATGAGAACATGCGGTGTTTGGTTTTCTGTTCTTGTGATAGTTTGCTAAGAATGATGGTTTCCAGCTGCATCCATGTCCCTACAAAGGACGCAAACTCATCCTTTTTGATGGCTGCATAGTATTCCATGGTGTATATGTGCCACATTTTCTTAATCCAGTCTGTCACTGATGGACATTTGGGTTGATTCCAAGTCTTTGCTATTGTGAATAGTGCTGCAATAAACATACGTGTGCATGTGTCTTTATAGCAGCATAATTTATAATCCTTTGGGTATATACCCAGTAATGGGATGGCCAAGACAATCCTAAGTCAAAAGAACAAAGCTGGAGGCATCACGCTACCTGACTTCAAACTATACTACAAGGCTACAGTAACCAAAACAGCATGGTACTGGTACCAAAACAGAGATATACACCAATGGAACAGAACAGAGTCCTCAGAAATAATACCACACATCTACAGCCATGTGATCTTTGACAAACCTGAGAGAAACAAGAAATGGGGAAAGGATTCCCTATTTAATAAATGGTGCTGGGAAAATTGGCTAGCCATAAGTAGAAAGCTGAAACTGGATCCTTTCCTTACCCCTTATACGAAAATTAATTCAAGATGGATTAGAGACTTAAATGTTAGACCTAATACCATAAAAATCCTAGAGGAAAACCTAGGTAGTACCATTCAGGACATAGGCATGGGCAAAGACTTCATGTCTAAAACACCAAAAGCAACGGCAGCAAAAGCCAAAATTGACAAATGGGATCTCATTAAATTAAAGAGCTTCTGCACAGCAAAAGAAACTACCATCAGAGTGAACAGGCAACCTACAGAATGGGAGAAAATTTTTGCAATCTACTCATCTGACAAAGGGCTAATATCCAGAACCTACAAAGAACTCAAACAAATTTACAAGAAAAAAACAAACAACCCCATCAAAAAGTGGGCAAAGGATATGAACAGACATTTCTCAAAAGAAGACATTCATACAGCCAACAGACACATGAAAAAATGCTCAACATCACTGGCCATCAGAGAAATGCAAATCAAAACCACAATGAGATACCATCTCACACCAGTTAGAATGGCGATCATTAAAAAGTCAGGAAACAACAGGTGCTGGAGAGGATGTGGAGAAATAGGAACACTTTTACACTGTTGGTGGGATTGTAAACTAGTTCAACCATGATGGAAAACAGCATGGCGATTCCTCAAGGATCTAGAACTAGATGTACTTCAAGTTGATTTTCTAAGAGAGAAAACTGGAATTCATCAAAGAAGCAACAGAAATCATGGGAAGCGGAGAAAAGTGAAGCTAAGCAGCGCACTGAGTTGGAACCAATATTGAGCTAGGAGAGGCTCCCTGACACAGGGAAGGGCTGAATAAATGAGAGATTCCTGAGGCTCCACACTCCGGCCAAAGACCTTTACAATTGTAGCTATGGGAGAGCCCCTTCTATCCCCATGGGCCTCCAGACTAACATAGGAAGTTGTCCAGATACTGTGCAGAGGCATTGCTCAAGCCCACGAGAAATGCCACAGGCTTCGACCACAGCAGTTGCATCCTAGTGCCAGCTGCAGCTGCCCTACCAGGAAGAGAACTGGTCCCAAACTATTCTTTGTGTGTGGAATCTAGGAATTGTTTGACTTACTGCTTTCTAATGTTCTTTCCTTAGTGTTCAATGGTATCTTTTCATGCATACATAGAACTGTACAGATCAGTACCCAGCTGGTCAAAGAGTCAAGGGGATCTCTCTGCAGATCTTTAGAATTCTCTCTCTCAATCTCTCCCAATCCCAGCTCTCTGGCACTCTGCTACTTAAACACCAAGCTCTGTTTCCTTAACTCAGTGATGTGTCAGGCTTTATTTGCATTCCCTTTCTTGCGCTGCAGTGAGAAAACTGATTTCAGGTAATAATTCGAAAGAATTTACAGGACTTACCTTTGTTTTACTCTTCTCAAAGAATCATCGTCCTAAATTGCATTTTGTTCAATGTCTGAAGATAATTATTTCACATATATTTTTTCTGTCTTTTGATCTTACTTTTGCATAAGGAGGGAAGGTAAATTTAACCCATTACTCTGTCATAGATAGAAGGGGAAGAGGTATTATATACTTTTCTTGTGTGCATAAATTCCCTTTGAGCTGGAGCCCACTAAACCTAAACATACCAGACCTTAGAAAACAACTGAAATGATGTATATAAATAAACAAACAAAACAAAATAAACATGTATGAGTTTAGTTTTTTAATGACTTGAGAAGTGAAGTTTAGATAAATCACTTTTTGATATTCCTGACTGGTTCATCATATAAACAGCAACCATCATATTTTATGTTCTCAAGTTTCCAGTCACTACTATGTGCCAGGCTTGATACAATTACGTATGCTTAAATAAATTTTACATCAGATCATCTTTTGTAGATGACTACAAATAAAGTTCCAAAATTGACAATCTTCAACTTTCTTTAAAAGTTTGAAATATGAGTATTTTGTTTGTCTTTAACGAAAATAACAAATGTTTCAAAGTAATATAACACAATTAGGATAATTAATCATTATCAGCATATCTTGATTTAAATTATATATTTAATTCTTGAAAATTGTAGATTTCTAACTTGCTGACAGCCAATTTTAAACAGTTGATAAACTATTTATTCTCTAATGTATTTCTCCTATGATTTATCTTTGATTGTGATATAAGAAAAAAAAAGCAGCTGCATTCTCCAGCTGTGATAAAGTGTTTCAATAAATGAGACAAGCAACCTCAGTAATAAATAAAGCAATTTACTTCTTTACAAAAATTACTATCAGTATTTAAAATCAAAATTGTAGCTATTGGTAGAGCCTAGCAGCTGGTATGGCTAAAGTGAATACTCTCTGGGAAATTAGGTTGCCACCGTATTAGCTATATTATACTGAGAAGGGTGTACTAAGATATCTGTGGAAAACATTTAAGAGCTTTGCTTTTGCATTCATTACCAAGAAACTATCTCATTTCACTTAGGTCACTGACAGCAGGTGAGTGACAAAATGCAGTCCATTTCTGCTACTGCAGGCAATTAATTTCTACTTCCCAATGTAGGCAGAGATTCTGGAATATTCTTTAATGATATAGAGAAAGAAACGTAATAAGTTCATACTGTTGATGCAAAAAAACGATACTGGAGAAACTACACAATTATTCCACAGTGGTATGTTAACTACAAACCTGGAATCACATTCTTTCACTAATATTTGGATATTAAAAATCAAGGCATCATTTATTTATGAATTGAGGCATGTATCTTAAATTTCCATATAACAATGCCTGAGTGGTATTGTGTTCATATTTCACTGAAATACTTACAGCTGATATTTGTGTGCCACTCAACAGTTTATAGTATATTATATATATAATGTTATATATATATCACTATATTTAATAACTAGGTAAGATACATAGGACAGAAAATAGTATTCCATGAGATGTGACACCACTAATTTCAGAAGAATACTAATAGCTTAATACTATATATCTAATCAATTGGAATCTTTCTGTTTTGCTAGACTGTGAAAAAGGGTAAAGTACACAGAAAAACTGTCAGAATTAAGTCATTATTATTACCCTAATACACCATGTTTGGGAAGTGAGTTAATGAAAGGAGAAGGAAAAGAATAAAAAAGAAAAGCTTATAAATAGAATTAATAGAGGAAGAAGATGATTACATAGGACTTCCCAATTAACTTATATGTTCTCATCAATATTGTATCCCATATCTTTTTATAATATGAACTAAAATTGATTTATGTTAATTTAAACATGTTTATTATCTTATATTTGGAGAAATTCTGCATTATGGGTGTGTCAGCATTCTTGTCAACTTGTCTGAGCTGCTAAATGCTTAGCAGATACATACTTACCACAAGTTTTATATCCCCAGAGGTTTGAGACTTGAGAGCAAACTAAAGAATGTTTCCAAAATTGCCAAGTGGTACAATAAATGATTGTAACAAAGTAAAACTTAAGCTTAATTTAAAGTTAAAATAACTTAAAAGGCAACCTAAAAGGCTCCTTCTTGATTTTATAAAACCTACAAAATGTCAGTTAGGTCACAACCGTGAGAGTATAATGCCTGATGATCTGATTATCTGAGGTGGAACAGTTTCATCCAGAATCCATCCACCCCCACCCCCCACCCACATCCATGGAAAAATTGTCTTCCATGAAACTGAAACCAGTTCCTGGTGCCAAAAATGTTGGGGACCACTGATCTAAACTATGTAAGTAACAACTACTTACATAGCATTTACATTGTACCATATAGAGATGATTTAAAGCATCCGTGGATTTTGAAGGGGTCCTGGAACCAGTTCTCTATGGATACCGAGGGATGACTGTATTAGTATTAGTAGTGAACACGTGAAAACCGAAATTAAAAACCACCACTGCTTAAAAGGATAATATATCATGACCATATAGAGTTTATCTCTGGAATACAAGATCAGCTTAATATTCAAAATTGACTTAATTAACAAATTAATAGATTTAATTAACAATTATACAATTTAATTAACAATTATACAATAATAATATAACAATATATATAATAATATACAATAATAATAACAATAATAATATAATATAATAATATATTATTATACAATATAATATTGTTATATATAATAATATATTAATATTATAATATTATATATAATATTAATAATATATTAATAATATAATATAATAAATATTAATTGATTTAATTAACAATATTAATGAAATAAAGGATAAAAATCTTTGTTCACTTAAATATATACATAAAATTTGAGAAAAAGGGCAACACTCATTTACAATACACACTCAACAAATTAGCATTAATAGACACCTTCTTCCTTAACCTAATAAAATGAATCTAAGAAACACCTACAGACTTTATTTTTTTAGTGGGGAAATCGTGACTCATTTCCTTCTGAAATCAGGAAAATGGAAATGATGCCTACTTTTACCACTCCTGTTCACATTTTTCCTGGGGTGGGGGTTGTAATTTTCACAATAAAGTGCAAAATAAATTAAAGACATAGAAACAGGAAAGGAAGAAGTAAACCTTCTATAGATGGTATAATGATTTAAGTAGAATAATTCTATGGAATATAAAAACAAACAAGCAAATAAAAAACTACTAGAACGTATAAAGGAATGTGTCAAAGTCCAAGGGTAGAATGACAGATACAAAAAAAAAGTTGTATTTTTATTGACTAGTGTCAAACTATTGTAAAATAAAGTATCTAAAAGTTTATTTACTGTTTCAACACAATATATAAATAAATAGGAAGAAACCTAACAAAATATGTATAAGATCTCTACAATGAAAACTACAAATCATAAATGAGAGAAAATAAAGATGACCTAAGTAAATGGAGTAATATAGAATATTCATGGACTAAATCACTCTATGTGTTAAGATAACCATCTCAATTGAACTATATGGTAAATATAATTCCACCTACACAAATTGATTAGTTGATTCTGAAAATGATACTAAAGAAGAAGAAAAAGTTGAAAGCATCATTCTGCCTGATTTCAAGAATAAAGCTACAAAAATTAAAACTATTTGTTATTAGCAAAAAGGCAGATGTGTAGATCAATGTAATAGAATGAAGCATACAGAAATAGGCCTGCTCATGTAAAGTTAATTTATTTTTGACAAAGGTGCCAAAGTTATTCAATTTAATTTGTATGGATAAAGATTGAGGGCTGGGCCTGTAATCCCAGCACTTTGGGAGGTTGAGGCCGGTGGATCGCTTGAGCCCAGGAGTTCAAGACCAGCCTGGGCAACAGGGTGAAACCCTGTCTCTATAAAATGTACAAATATTAGCTGGGCATGGGGGGTGTCCACCTGTAGCCCCAGCTACATGGGAGGCTGGGATGGAAGGATCACCTCAACCTCAGAGGTCGAGGCTGCAGTAAGCCTTATGTCACCACTGTACTCCAGTCTGAGCAAGAGTGACATCCTCTCTTAAAAAAAAAAAAAAAAATAGCATTCTCCCTATCTTACACCATGCACACATCTAACTTCAAATGAAAAGTTTTCCTAAATGTGCAACTAGAAACTATAAAGTTTCTAAAAGAAAAAGACAGGAAAAATTTGTGATCTTGCAAAAAAATTTTACATAGGCTAAATAAAACATGAAATATAAAAGTAAAAACACAAATTATGACTTCATAAAAAATGCTCCTCCAAAGATACCATTTATACGATTAAGACAAAAGCAGTTTAGCTACCAGGTGTTGAGGTGGTAATTAGGGCGAGCTAAACCAAAAGTCACAATCAAACCTTTATTCACTTACCACGTGTATTCATTTGCTTGGTCTGTCGTAACAAAGCACCACAGACTGAGTGGCTTAAACAACAGAAATTTGGTTTTTCACAGTTACGAAAGCTATACTTCTGAGATTAATGTGTTGGCAGGACTGTTTCTTCTGAGCGGTGCCTCCTTGGCTTGTGGATGGTCATCTTTTCCCTTTGTCTTTCATACTTCTCCCTCAGTGGGTGTTTGACCCTAATTTGCTCTTCCTGTAGGAATACCAGTCATTATTAGATTACGGCCCATCCCAGTGATCTCATTTATCTTTAATTACCTTTTTAAAGACCCTGCCTCTAAAGACAATCACATTCTGAGTTATTGGTGGTTAGGACTTCAACATATAAATTGGTGAGGGAGGAGATGCAATTCAGCCCATAACACTTCAACAGTGAACAGCCATAACACTAACAGTGAAGGTGAGGGGCAAAGAAAAAAAAAAAAAAGTGCTCACTACCAGTGTTCCATTTTCTTCTACAAAATGGCTCTGGTCAAGGGTCAGTCAGATGACATGCAGGGCAGGTAGAGGAATAATCTCATGGCTGATAATCCTGAAAACAACAACGAAAACCTTTCTGTCTTTTTACAGACCCAGGTAGCCAGGAGGAAGGTGAGGGAAATGTGCCAGGAGTGGAAACTGTTACGTCAGAGTGGAGAAAATATCTTAGTCAAGGTTCCCTGATAAGGTTTCAGCAGAAGCACCTAAAATATATCCAGCCTCAGTCCCCTCATAATGAGGTCTCTGAATGGAGGCACCTGTGCTAGAAATGCTGCAAAGCACATGAGCATGCCTGGCCCAGGAGTGGGGGGCTGCATCCTTGACTGCACTTCCTCTATATTTAAACTATCAAAAATACAATGTATAAATGAAAGTCCACGTTTTTAATACATTCTGGATATATAATCTAAAAGTAACTAAAATTAAATTGTCAGTGTACTAATAAAGGAACTGTAGAAATAAACAAAATCCACTTAAATGAGAACAAGCAAAGGCTATTGATTCAGAGCTTCCCATATAGCGATGGAGTGAGACACCATTCCTCGTGTTTGGCAGAGACTCAAAGGCAGGCACACAAGTGGCTAAGTTTTATATGGAAAAAAAGAAAGGCTACAAGTATGCTCTGATTGGAGTCTGTTGCCATGGAAAAGCTGTAGGCAGGCCAACTACAATCAAGGGCATGCTCTATGATTAGTTATGGAGGCTTATTTGGCTTTCTCTCATTAGTTCTAAGTTGGAAGTAGGGGCAAAAATTAGAGATGATGTCAGTTATTTATCATGCCTTGGCTGCTTTGGGCCAGTGGCTACTGGGATTGTTGTTCCACTTCCTGAACCGGTTGCTACAGAATAAGAGAGTTCTCTTTTTATATATGGTGTGACTATTGTCTGTTGTATATTCAGTCTCTCAAAGAGAAAGCAGTATAATATAAGCTCAGGACTTTATGACCAAATTATACTGTCGGTTTTTGAATAAAGCCCAGCTAATGAATATTCTTTTGCATTTTCTTCCCGGAAACTGGAGTTTATACATGAAATGGAAAGCAACAGAAACATACCTTATAAAATTAGAATTAAAATTACATGTTAAAGTAGAAAAATGTTCAAAAAGCAGAAAATTAAGTGCAATATGCATGAATATACCACAAAATACTAAGGATGAAAAATCTGAGCCGGGAATTCCATGGAGCATAGTGAATAGCAATGCAAATCATAAATAAGGCAAAATACAAGATCAACAGGTCTTAGATCCTAATAAGTTATAATTTTTAATTCATCATACTGTGTTCAGGAAAAAAAATATGTGGAATAGCAAGTTTTAGCATGTTGGAGAAGGCATATATTCCAAGGTATTGATAAAATTAACGATCAGAGAACAAACAAAACTTCCGGCTGTCTCTCAGCCAGTGTAAAAGTAAATGTAAATTGCATTGCTCTTTTTATGTGAAAGAATGAAAAACGTCAAAACCTCAGAGAAGAGATAGTAACATTTTACTTTAAACACTAAAGCACATTTCTCATGCTTTGATAGTTTGGTATGATGGTTAATTGCATAGTCTCTGAAATTAGACTACCAAGGTCAAATCCTATCTTTGTCACTTACAAGCTAACAGTTTCTCTTCATGACATGGGATTCTTGTCATGATTATGTATCATACATTTGAAACACTTAACATAAAACCTATCATGTAGGTTGTTAATACCTCGTCAATGTTTTCTATAACTGTGTTATTTACATGAGTGATAGGTACCGAGTGTCGAATGCTTTACAATCACCATTTAAAACACTGGGGATTCAACAGTAAACCAAATAAACGAGTTCTTTCGTTTTATTGAGGTTGCATTCTGGAAGAATATAAATGTTTTAAAGAAGATTAGGGCAAAATAACAGCTAGAGAGTGATAGTGGAAAGAAGTACATTCTATATAGAATGGTCCAAAAGGATCTCTTTGACGAAGCAACCTGGGAGCAGAGACATGAAGTAAACGAGGAAAAAGTCCCATGAAGACGCAGTGTATTTGATAGAAGGAGTTTGGAATATCCATTACACTTCAATGCATTTTTAATATGTTCCAGAAATAGCAAGGCCAGTTTGGTGGAAAGAATAAGGAAAGAGATGACTGATAGGAGAGATAGACGGGCAAGAACACATACAGTCTTATGAGACACGATGAGAACTTTGGAATTTACTCAGAGTAAGATGGGAAATTACGAAGTATTTTAAACAAGCAATGACTTGATTTTATTCTGAAAGATTACACTGGCTGCTCTTTGAAGTATGAACTATAGAGGGACAAAGAAGGAAGAAAAAAGACCGTTACCGTTGTCTCTGTCTGCCTCTTTCTCTCTCTCTATCTATGTATCTATGAATTCATCTATTATTTACCAATATATCTCTGTCAATAGCTATCTAGAGCATATGTAAGTATATATATTATGGATAACAGTAGAAAAACTATCACATTTCTCTTATCTATCTAAGGTGATATAACAAGGACTCATTTTGGAAGACTTTTTTTTTTTTTTTTTTTGAGACGAAGTTTAACTCTTGTTGCCCAGGCTGGAGTGCAATGGCATAATTGTACAACACTAAAATAAATCAATAGCACATTAGAACAAGTGAGAAGGTTCAGCAAAGTTCTTAAATCTGTGAAAAATGAATAGTATTACTCTACATGAATAATTTACAAAAAATTATTAGTAATGGCATTATGCTATACCAGTAACAGCAAATATAATGGAAAATAAAATACTATGCACAATAACAACAATATCTAATACTCAACCTAACAAAGAAAGCAAGAGTCTTTTACAGAGAAAAAAAGTAAAGCTATATTAAATTGTACAAAAGGAGATTTTTAAAATGAAACTATATACATCTTTGCAAGTAGGGTAAATCCTTCAGTTTTACTCTTCTTTTTTGAAATTATTTTGCCTTTTCTAGGTCTTTCACATTTCTTTATTCATTTTTGAATCAGCTTGTCAACCTCTGAGGAAAGCTCCCATTGAGATTTTTATTGGAATCTAGTATTTGTAAGGTTTGCAAACAGTTGTCTGCAAAATATTTATAGTGTACATAAGAAAATATCTTAGCTTTCAAAGATGTTTAACCTAGGAAAATATAAATTATTCACTAGACAATAATATAGAGAAACATTTGGCCAATTGTTTTTTAATCAATATTTTTCTTCATTAAAATACATAAATCCAGCAGTAATTATTCCTAAATATAAGAAATACAATATTCTCTAATTCTCTTTAGGTATCACTCTAAATTTACATTAAAATATCTTTCTCACTAGATTACAGGTGAAAATTAAAATGTTGGTCCAAATTAACAGGACTTGCTATAATAAGCATAGCATAGACCCTAATTAATGTTCTTAATTTTCATTAATGTGATAGCATATTTTATTTACATATTATTATTTTATTGTAAATATAATTAGCACTCAGTCTTCTCAGCTGTACAATTTAATGGGTTGAGTTTGATCACACAATTATCAAGAAAGAACAATATATAATTATGAATGATTAAAAGAAAATATTCTTTAACAGTTTATCTCTGTAAAAAACTAAAAAATTCATTTAATTCTTATAAACATATTTAAATTCTGCTTAAATTAGAAAATGCCAGTTTAAAAAAGATACAACAAAAATTTAATATAATTTTTTTTAGGTATAAGTAAACAGGGACAAATATTAAAAGTCACAATTCACCTGTCATCTCTTTTGGTCCACATTTATCACTACATTGCCTTAATATGTGTCTTAGTCTATTCTGCATTAGTATGAAGGAACACCTGAAGCTAGGTAATTTATAAAGAAAATAAGTTTATTTAAGTCGTAGTTCTGCAGGCTGTACAAGCATAGTTCCAGAATCTGCTTCTGGTGGATCTCAGGAAGTTTTCAATCATAGTGTGAAAGAAGGGGAGTAGGCATTAGATGGTAAGAGGAAAGAATCAAGAGAGAGTAGGGGTGCCAGGCTCTGTGAAACAACCAGCTCTCATATGAATTATTAGAGTAAAATCTCAATACCATGGGAAAATGCCAAACCATTCATGAGGGATCTGCCTCTGTGATCAAACACCTCCCAAAAGATGCCATCTCCAACACTGGGAGTCAAATTTCAACATGAGATTTGGAAGAGACAAATATATAAACTCTATGTATTTAAGCACTGGACATTTGCACCATTGTTGGCTTGACTAACAACAGGAAATTATGTAGAGTAGAACCTTGGAGAAATATATTTAAGTATTCTGTCTTCTGGGGAGCAAAGTCTGTGAAATATCTCGGTCTAGCACTGCTCCTACTGAATGAGCTGAAAAGCACAGGCAAAAGTTCCCTGGGAACTGGAAGGGTTCAGTGTTTATAGATGTTGGGTTATCTGTTGGTCTTTCCAGATGATCAGTGATACGGTTTAGCTTTGTGTCCCCACCCAAATCTCACCTCTAATTGTAATAATCCCCACAGATTGTGGGAGGTACTCGGTGGGAGGTAATTGAATCATTGGGCAGGTTGTTCTTTTTTTTTTTTTTTTTTGAGACGGAGTCTTGCTGTGTTGCCCAGGCTGGAGTGCAGTGGCGCCATCTCGGCTCACTGTAAGCTCCGCCTCCTGGGTTCACGCAATTCTTCTACCTCAGCCTCCAAAGTAGCTGGGACTACAGGCGCCTGCCACCAAGCCAGGCTAATTTTTTTGTATTTTTTAGTAGAGCTGGGGTTTCACTGTGTTAGCCAGGATGGTCTCGATCTCCTGACCTCATGATCCGCCTGCCTCGGCCTCCCAAAAGTTACAGGTGTGAGCCACCACCCCTGGCCATTGGGCAGGTTTTTACCATGCTGTTCTTATGACAGTGAGTGAGTCTCACAAGATTTGATGGTTTTATAAAGGGGAGTTTCCCAGCACACTCCCTCTTGCCTGCCACCATCTAAGATGTGTCTTTGCTCCTCCTTCACCCTCCACCATGATTGTGAGGCCTCCTCAGCCATGTGGAACTCTGAGTCCATTAAACCTCTTTTCCTTTATAAATTACTCAGTCTCGGGTATATCTTTATTAGCAGTGTGAGAACAGACCAATACAAACAGTCTGGGATAGCTAACCGGTTAATCATCTTATGTAGTTGCAGTGTGTCTAGACTGACCAATATATCTAAAACTGCAACCACTTCTTACTGTATTCACTACAACTGACCTTTATTGCCATTTCTTAGCTACATCATCATAATACATTTCTAAGTGGTCTTTCCTTGCATTTCTGCTGTTCGTTCTCTATGAAAAAAAAGAGTGAGCCTTTAAAATCATTATTCAGATCATCTCATTCTACTGTTCAAAATCATTCAATGTTTTAATCACGGCAATTTGGGAGGCCTAAGCAGGCAGATCACTTGAGGCCAGGCATTCAAGACCAGCCTGGCCAACATGGTGAAACCCCATCTTTACTAAAAATACAAAAATTAGCCAGGTGTGGTGGCTCACACCTGTTATCCCAGCTACTTGGGTGCCTGAGGCACAAGAATTGCTTGAACCCTGGAGGCAGAGGTTGCAGTGAACCAAGATTGTGCCACTGCACTCCAATCTGGGTGACAGAGCAAAAGTCTGTCTCAAAATAAGAAAACAAAATCTTCAGTGGCTTTCCATTTAACTCAAAGCAAAAGCTAAAAGTTCTCATAATGGCCTGCATTACTGCCTAAAATCTAATTCTTGGTAATGCTGTGTCCTTGTTTCTTTTAAGACAATATTAAAGGCCATAAAAATGGGCCAACACAACTATAGAGTTTGACAGTTTTCTACTTAGTTTTTGAAACCTCCAACCCCTGCAGTTGTATGATATGTGATCTTCTCCCACACACATACCCAAAGAGATTGTTTAACCAGCTGCTTCATTATCAAATATGGATTGTCCCTACTTGTTAGTGGAAGAATATTCATATCCATCTAGTGACACAAAAAAGTCATACTTTAAAGCCTGTGAGATATAATACCCTGCTTCCAAGTACCAGAATAAGCATTAAGTACTGCAGATGATACCAATGCATCCCAAACTAGTTCTAAGAAAAGAAAATATAGTGCTTATCAAAAAAGAACATTAAGAGGGGACATGAATTCAGGGATATCTCCTTTTCTTTTGACTTTACCCTTCTTCCTACTGTATGAAGCTCCTTTTATAAGCTTTACAGATGAGGTTCCAACATTCAAACAGCTGAGAGGATCCAATGTCATGTCTTCACAGTATACGGGTTTAGAGATTTTTTTTTATTATTTCCCCCTTTTTCTTGTTTCTTAAAAATCAATATTAGAGAGTACACATTATTGTCACTCTTTAGTTTATATGCTCAATTTTTGACAGACATTGTTGAAGAGGGAAAGAAAAACAATAATTGACCTGATCTGGGTCATTGTTCCCCTGAAACTTCTAAGTCAGGGCTCTCGGAGTGCCTTACCAGGGTGGCTCGGTGTGTAAAATTGACTTCTCAAAGGGAGAGATGCTGTAAACTACAGCCAAGTGTGGCTGAAACGAGGAAAATTATCTGATTTTCTTGCTGTGATGTAGTATGTCTGCACTGCAAAGATAAGATATGGAAGAAAGTAACATTTGTCACCTGGCAAATTCTGCATCTTTGACTATAAAAAGGTTTTCACCCTGTAGAAGAATGTGACATTTTCATAGAGAAAATTAGCAACAGACTCAGAATTGATGTTTTGCTCTCAAGAAACTTGAGTAACCCATATCAGTGAGAAACCCAGGGGTTAATGCTGTATGTCTGCAAATATGTAATATGATAAGCCTTACATGGGTAAGGCTTCAAAAAGGTTAAATTCCATGAAAAAAGTGGAAAAAAACTGCTATAAGAAGGAGGAATCTTGGATCTAAGAACATATAAATTAATACTAGTTTTCAACATAAAAAAACAACAAATTATTTAACAGAGTAGCAAGAACTGCCACAAAAATATATGGATTCACCTAACAAAAAAATACGTAAGTATTTTATAATTTCAAAACTTTATTACAGAACATATTATAAAAGAATACCTATACAAATACAGCCATATATCATGTTTATAGCATGATAAAAAAAATCAGTATTATAAAGATGCTCTTCTCTCCACATTATAAATAAGTTTAAATCAATACAAATCAAAATATAAGGTTATATATAAAGGTCCAAAATGTGCATAGGAAAATAGGTGCCTACAAAGAGTAAAAAAAAAAATTTAAAAGAACAGACATAAGGGAAGCCAAGGAAAGTTCACCCTAACAGATATTAAGCTATCTGAAGCCACTGCAATCAAAATAGCATGGAACTTGCAAAGACAAATAGACCCAATAGAGTTCAGAAATCAGTGTGAATTTATGTAGAGATATCATCATAAATAAAAGCGAAAATAATATAATAAATGACTTTGGAAAATTGTCTCACTTTATTAAAAAATAGCTTTATTATTATCATAAACTCATATCACATATGAAAATAAGCCCCAGATGGATTAAATATCTAGACATGAGAAGCAAAATTACAAAGCTAAAGAAGATGAAGCTAAAGAAGATTTTTTGGAATAGGAAAAATTTGTTATACAGGGCCTCAAAAACACAAACTCCAAAATAAAATGTGATGAATTAACTACAAAATATAATGATAAATGCATACTCGTTTAGCTACTCTAACTTGTTCTAAACAATCTTCATAGTCAATATAAATTTACCAGTAATCATTAAGCATTATGTTAAAATCTAAAAAGTACTGCTGAGAGTGCAAAAAAAAATCCCTGTTTTCAAGAAGTTGACATGCATGTTAAAAATAATTCTGATTCCAATTAGAATATAATACATATCTCAAAATAATTGGAAACCACTGGTCATTTTTTCCACATTGTATATTTTAAAGAATAATGTTCTATATATATGTTACCTTGTCCTAATTTCAGAGAAGCATGAAGGATAAATTCAATAATTTTATGTTTTCATTTATGATGCTATCAAGTAAGCTTACTAATGTATTTTCAAAAACTGCTTTAAAACATCTATTCATTTCAAATTAAATTTAATATAAATAGGAAAAAGTATAATGTTGCAATAGCCTGTTGACTGACAAATCTGTTGCTTTAAACACTGATAAAAATGTATAGGCTTTCCCCCACACCATGATTATATTCTGCAAAGTTCTACGTAAGCCACGTACCATATGGGTCACACCAGAGGAAATTCATTTAACATGTTACAAAAGACTATTTTCTTCCCCTTTAATTAAGACTCTAATGCCAACAAATTAAATCACATTAACCACTGCACCCTAAGTTAGCCACAGAAATTATTAACATTATGCTTAGATTTGATTTAAAATTTTATTATCCCTTTTAACATAGTAATGCAAAAAAGCTAATAAATTAGAATAAGATTTATAAGATTTATAATTTTTTTTGAGACAGTGTCTTTCTCTGTTACCCAGGCTGGAGTGCAGTGATGTGATCACTGCTCATTGCAGCCTTGACCTCCTGGGCTCAAGTAATCCTCCCACTTCAGCCACCTAAGTAGCTGGGACTACAGGTGCACGCCACCATGCCCGACTAATTTATGTATTATGTGTAGAAATGGGGTTTCTCCATGTTGCCCAGGCTGGTCTCGAACTCCTGGGCTCAAGCAATCCACTCACCTCAGCCTCCCAAAATGCTAGGATTACAGGTGTGAGCCAGCATACCTGGCAAGATACAATAAAGATATATGTTTTATATTTAAAAAATTAGATGTTTTGAATATGCACTTTAACTTATTTGGAAATAACCTAAAAGTGATGTCAAGATCCAACTAGGTAATATTGTGGCATCCATTCTATGTTATATTCAAATGCAAACTGGTACTGATTTCTAAGTGACAAAAAGGTTCTAAAAACACCCTACATAATGTATCACATCCAGTGAGGCAAAGACAATATATACTCATATAGGGAATATTATAATATTTTCTTAACTGTAACATCTGCCACCATCTTCTGTCCTTTGAATTTTTCCAGTATAGTGTTGCTTGCTTATTCTTTCAAAACCACTCTCAAAGATTTCCCTGTTCAAGAGTCATCAATTCTTCACTGCCTCCGGGAAAAAAGATGTCTACACTTATTAACTGACTTAATGCCTTCCACACTCTTGCCCAAATAGATTTGCAACTATATTTTCTCTTAGTATCTTACAGGCAATTTGCACTTCAAGATTAAGAGCTTACTTGCTGTTATATAACACTTATAATTCACTCAAATATTGAATACCTACTATGTATCAGGTATCATTTTAGCACCTTTGTTTATCTAATGCATTTCATATGACATCCTCTGGTGATTCTAGTTATTAAAAGTCTATGGGTCTTTCATGTCTCAGAACAGACCTCATCTGTACCATAACATGTTTCTTGAATAAAACATGGCCATCTCTACTAACACTAATAATGTATGTTCTGTACAATCTGAAACATCCACATAACATACTTCTTTGTGTTGTGTTTTCTATTTTCTCATATTATTATTTAATATGAATGTTATTGCTCCTGCTTTCCAAAGCTTATAAAACCAAAGAGCAGACAACCACTCCAATACCTTCTTCTGCCACATGCCTCAATAGGCATCCAGTCTATCAATCAATCAATCTAGCTAGCGATCATCTACTTATTTATATATCTATCTACACACACATAATTTATGAAGTTCTTCTTCTTTATTTACATATTCCTTTTTCATTCACTCTCCAACTGTCTTCAACTACTTTCCTAATCTTTGTTTTCTTTTAAAACCTTTAATATATTTTTTTTTTCTTAATCTCTGCTGATGACCTTGGTTCCTATTTCATTGATTAAAATGCACACACACACACCACCACTGCCGTCGCCACCTGGTCTACTAATAGACTCAGATTTGTTCCTATAAATTCTGCCTTTCTTCCTTTTTTAACCTATTTTGGGTCTTATCTAAGACCAATCACTCCATATGTGCCCTGTATCTAAGGTTATTATACATTCTCAATTTTTCAAGTATAATCCTGATTTACAGGTATATTTTGTGTGTATTTATGATAAAAAATCTTTCACTAATGTGATTATATGTACAAAGTTCAATAAAATACAATTTCACTGTCAATATTTCTTTTAAGGCTATTATCAGTATTTGGGGTTTATTTTCATGGTAATAACTAAAAATGATGTTGTTGTATATAGGAGGGAAATGTCAAGAAATAATCTGCTCCTGGTGTCAAATCCATTAGATATGCCATTATCTCCTTGTAGACAGATCCAGCAATTAATATCCTCTTTTCTATCAGCATGTTTGTACATAGTTGATGTCTTCCTCCTCTTCGCACATTCTTTCCCTCAGAACATCGGTCCCTTAGTATTCTTCCCCATCACCAACCACTGCTGTTTGGTCCATTTTTCTGATGCCCTTTCATCAATCCGACCCCTAACTGCTAAAATGTTTATCTCACATCTTATCTCTTTTATATTAACATTTACTCCCAGAGTTTCAGGCAGAATCATAACCCTTATTAAGGTATAACTTTTAAAATGTTAAATTTATCACTCTGCATACATTATTAAAATAGACAAACTTCTAGTCAGAATGATCAAGGAAAAAAGGGACCAGACACAAATAGCAACATTATCAATACAAAGAATAGTTGAGAGAATCTTACTACAGATACTTATAGACATTAAAGGATAATAATTAAATATTACGAAGAAATGATTCCAGTAAATTTTATAATGTACATGAAATGGACAGATTACTTGAAATATACAAACTATCAAAGGTCTAGGAAAGAATGCAATAATTTGTGCTTGCCCCAAGCAGCTCCTCTCGTATTCCAGTGCCAACCATAGAGCAAGACTCTCTATTCTTTCTTATGAGCCCCCAGTGATAATACTGAAAAGAATTTGCCAAGTAATTATAAACTTTTCCTATGTCTGGAGCCCAAATCATCCTGAAATACTAACCCACACATAACATTTAGGAATCAGTTAAAAATTATAATTTGATGACTAAATTCTGACCTTTTTTCTTTTTCTCTTGCCCAAATTCCTATGTAAGGGGCCTGGGAGTCACACCCTACAAACCATAAAATCTCATTAGACAGATTTTCATTAACCTTATATAATGTGTCTTATTCCAGCTTCGCTGTATCATATAGTATCACATGACAGCAGACCCTGAAAGAAATAAAAATAATTTCCCCAAAATATATTTTTGACATATTTGAAAATGGCTGCCACAGGGTCAACAGATTGAAATGGTCCTGCAAAGCTGTCTTTTGTTGGGGGAATTTGCGCCTGTAGAGAATCTGTATTAATGTAGCCACACCTTTTCTCTTCTAGGCCTTTCCTGGATCTAAGAGAGATTAACTGAGAGCCTGATACCTTCAAATTCTTAAAAGAAACATTTACCATCTATTCTTTCTGAGGGCTGCTACCTATGAAGCCTCCTCTACACAACAAGAATCTTGAGCTCCAAAATTCCCTTATTTCAACTCAGGCAATCTTATTTTTTTATTATTTTTTTGATACAGGGTCTTGCTCTGTTGCCCAGGCTGGAATCCAGTAGCATAATCATGGCTAACTGCAGCTTCAACCTCTCAGGCTCAAGCAGTCCTCCCACTTCAGCCTCCCAAGTAGCGGCATGTATCACAGGCATGTACCAATATGACTAATTTTTTAAATTTTCTGTAGAGATAGGGTCTCCCTATGTTGCCCAGGCTAGTCTGAAATTCCTGGGTTCAATTGGTCCTCCCACACTGGCCTCCCAAAGTGCTGGGATTACAGGCATAAGCCACCATGCCCAGCCTCAGGCATTTCTTTCTACTGATTTTGTCTTTAGACAGTAGCTTAACTCTCAACCAATTGTCAACTAAAGAATTCCTAAAACCCACCTATGATTTGTCAGCCCCTACTTGTAGTTGCCCCACCTTTTCAGGCCAAACCAATGTATACTTTCCATGTATTGATTTATGGTTGTACTTGCAGTTCCTGTTTCCTTGAAATATATAAAACCAAACATAACACAAACACCTCAGGCACACTTTCTAAGGAGATTAGAAATCTCACACCTCTTGGGATTGTGTAAGCCAGGCCTCAGTCACTCATATTGATTCATAATAAACCTCTTTAAATATATTTTGATGGAATTTGGTTTTTCCATCATCAAAAGAATTGTTCTCACCTGTTTTTATGACAGCCCATTCTTTTTCACATGTTCTAACAAATTGAAGTAATACATTTGTCTTGTCTTTCTTTGGAGAGACCTGCCATTCTGTGAAACTCAGATAACCTAGTGACATCAGATCTCTTATGGTTTTTAAAAACAAACAAACAACAACAATGACAAAAAAACAACAACAACAATAACAACAACAACAAAAAGCAGCGTCTCACTCTGTCACTCAGGCTGGAGTGCAGTGGCATGATCACAGCTCACTGCAGCCTCAACCTTCCAGACTCAAGGGATCCTCACACCTCAGTCTCCTGAGTAGCTGGGACTATAGACACGTGCCACCACACCCAACTATTTTTTGTTTGTTTGTGTTTTGTAGAGATGGGGCTTAATGATATGATTTTTCACATTGTCTGGATTTTTTTTCTCTTTATTTGGGATGACAATGATGTTCTCTCACAGTTTTCTGTTACTGGAGCTCAGAAGCTGATACCTCAAAATAGGGTGTTTTGATATACGGAACTACAGAATCCTCAAGGTCCTTGTGAAGTTCTCTCACCCTAGTCTTGCCCAAAGCATAGAATAAAGTTGTTCTCTGAAGTTTTTTTATCTGTCTAAAATACAGACTTTTCTTAGTGAAAAACAATTATTTTTTTCTTTCCCTTTCTGTTGTCTCATTATCTTTTGCAGAAAAGAAGACCAAGAATGTAATTACACCTTAACAGACCCTTTCTCAAGATAATGCCTGTCTCTCATATTCATTCAAATTCCCAAAGAATTATTTACCAATTAATCTCTGCTTCCCAATTCATTCATTCTTGCTAGTAATCACTTATTGCCCCCCAACAGGATTCTTCTTTTTCCCCTTTCCATAACCTGTTAGCCAGGATGGTATATAAGCCTCTGAACTCCTTTGTGGAGGTAAGTAATCATTCTGTGATTCTTCCCCTGTAAACACATTAAATAAATTGACATTCCTTTTCTCCTATTAATCAATCTGCCTTAGCCCAGTAATTTTCAAACCTCCAGGGAACCAAGGGCCTTGGTCCCTATGCTATATTTAAGCACAAGTCAAAATCCTTCCAGAGACTTTTTAAAATTATATAAAATGTATAAATGCTTGAATTGTTTAACATTTACATTTGCTCTTGTTTTAAATTTTGATTCTTTTTTCTTAAAGGATTTTCAAATAAAAATATAAATACAAATTTGGTAGTCTCAAGTCATTTCACTCTCTTGCGTAAAACCTTTCAAAATACAAACTTCTCAAGATATGTGTTGTCCCTGCACTGCCTATTGCTCTGTTGTTTCCCTCAAGACTCAGTAGATGCTGTTTCCTATACCTAAGTTCCTCCCTTGCATTCACACCAGCTAATTTTTTAAGTGCTTTTTTTTTTTTCCTCTTCAACTTTAATTTTATATTGCAGAGGTACATGTGCAGGATTGCTTCAGAGGGATATTTCTTTATGCTAAGGTTTGGAGTACAATTAAACCCATCACCCAGGAAGTGAGCATAGTACCCAATAGGTAGTTTTTCAACCCTTCATCCCCTCCCTTGTACCTACTTCTTGTATTCCCCAGCATCCCTGTTCCACATGTTCATGTGTACTCAATGTTTAGCTCGCAATTATAAGTAAAAACATGCCATATCTGATTTTCTGTTTCTGTGTTAGTTCACTTAGCATAATGGCCTCCAGCTGCAACCATGTTGCTGCAAAGGACATGATTTTATTCTTTTTATGGTTGCATAGTATTCCATGGTGTATATGTACCATATTTTCTTTACCCAGTTCACCATTGGTGGATACCTGGGTTGATTCTGTGTCTTTGCTATTGGGAATAGTACTGAAATCAACACATGGGTACCTGTATATTTTTGGTAAAATGATTTGTTTCCCTTTTGGTATATACCCAGTAATGGGATTGCTGGGTTAAATAGTAGTTAAACTCTTAGTTCTTTGAGAACTCCAAACTGCTTTCCATGGTGGCAGAACTAATTTACCCTCTTACCAACAGTGTAGAAGCATTCTATTTTCTCTGCAGTTCTGCCAACATCTGTTATTTTTTACTTTCTAACTACAGCCATTCTGACTCATATGAGATGGTATCTCATTGCAGTTTTGATCTGCATTTCTCTGAGGATTAGTGATGATGAGCCTTTTTTTTTTTTTATGTTTGTTGACTACTTGTATGTCTTCTTGTGAGAAGTATCTATTCATGTCCTTTGCCCACTTTTTAATAGGGTCATTTGTTTTTGCTTGTTGATTTGTTTAAGTTTCTTATAGATTCTGGATATTAGGTCTTTGATAGATGCATAGCTTGCAAGTATACCTCAGATTAATTATAATTATTTTAGGGTACTTTATCTGGCTATGCCATCAAAATGATCACCCCACTCCCATTTTTGCTATTCATTCACCAAACATCTCCACTCTTCCACAAAAGCACCTATATAATTTTATTCTCCTTGGAACTTCTTTGATTGTATACAGAAAGTCTACCGGTGATAGATTCATTTAATGCATTCTTATTTTACCTTTCCTTCTGAACAATAATTTGACTGGACATGGAATCCTAAATGGGCATAATCTTTTCTTTCAACATTTTATTTCACTTTCTTCATGTTTGCATGGTTTCTGGTGAGAAATCTGCTGTAATTCTTATCCTTATTCATCTGTACATAAGATTTTTCTAAAAAAATTAATTTTTAATTTTTGCAGAGACATAGTATGCATATATATATTTATTTATGGGGTATATGGGGTATTTTGATACAGGCATAAAATGTGTAATAATCACATCAGGGTAATGAGGTTATCTATTACCTCAAGCACTTATCCTTTGTGTTACAAACAGTACCCTCTGGCTTCTTTGAAAAGTTTGTCTTGTGTTCTCTGTATTAGGAATATGCTATACCCAGGTGTAGAATTTCTGGTATTTATTCTGCTTAATTTACTCTGAGCTTCATGGAACTGTGCTTTGGTGTCTGTCACAAATTTTGAGAAATTCTCAGCCGTTATTATTTCAAAATTTCTTCTCTGTTGTCTCATTCCCTTTTTTATATGTTATATCTTTTGTCATTTTCCACAGTTCCAAGACATTCTGACTTATGTTTGTTTTCATTCTTTTTTTTACTCTTTACTTTTCAGTTTGGGAAGTTTCTGTTGACCTGTTCTCAAACTCACTGACTCTTTCCTCATTCATGTTTAGTGTAATAACGAGTCCATTAAAGGCATTTTTAAATTTCTGCTACACTGTTTTTGAGTTCCAGCATTTTCTTTTTCTTTTCTTACAGTTTTCACTTCTCCACATAAAATAACAACTGTTCTTCAATGTTTTCTACTTTTCCCATTTGAACCTTTAACATATTAATTATAGTTATTTTAAAGTCCATGTCTACTAATTCCAACATCTGTGTCATAGCTAAGCTCAGTTCTTATTCTGCTTTATATTTTCAGATTACATTTTTTTCTTGCCTTTAATATGCCTTGTAAATATTTTGTTGAAGTCAGTCATGATATATTTGAGCAATAGGAAGTATAGTAACTAAATGTTTACCATGCGATTTTCTGTTAATCTGGGATTTTGGCTTTGTTTAATGTTTCCTGTGGTTACAATTTCAGCTTCTTCTACTGTCCTTGTTTTTGTTTTCTTCCTTGGCTTTGGACTTCCCTACGTATTTCTCTGAGACAGCCTGGCTTGCAGCTTTTTCAGCTGAAATCCAATGTTGTAATACTGGAGCTCCATCGGTGTGGTGGCAAGGTAGGTGGGAAGAGATGTACTCTATAACTTATAAATCACTTTCGGTTTTTTAGTAGGTCCTTGAATCTAGTCTGCGACCCCCCCTCAAATATTTGTTATTTCTTCCACTTTTTGGCAATCAGAAGGCTGCAAGGGGCTGAGTGGGAGAAATGCGCTGTGAGATAACACTCTGGTAAGATCCTCTCCCCTGGAGAGTAGCAAATGCTCCAGGTACATTTCTCAATTGTTAATCTTCCCCAACCTCTATAAGAGCTAAGATGAGACATTTCCTGGCTGTTCAGTGTAAAAATCTAGTGCAGTAGGAGAAGCCACACAAAAGTGTGGGCCACCATGGAGACTACGGCTTCCAGGAGCTTCTCATTCTCATAGTAATCCACACTAAGCCTCCAGAAGTTTGTCAAAATTACTTAAGTGTTCCTACTAGTTTATGGCTCCAGCAGCTTCTCCCCCAGGTAAGGAGATCTCAGCTGTGACTCCCTAGATTTGTCCAAGTCTCGAGATTATGGGGTAGCAATTTGCCATGAAATTTCAGTTCTCTCATAGGCCTTAGAAAAGCATTGGTATTCCGTTTGTTTAGCTTGTTTCTTGTTGTAAGGATAAAAGTGACAACTTCCAAACTTTTTACGTTAGAGCTGAAACCAGAAGTACTTATTATTTATTTGTACATTTATCATTTCTATAGTTTGCCCTCCCCAAATGATAAATTTCATGACCACAAATATTATTTGTCTTCATATTGAACCTAAGTAGTAGCACAGTTTCTGGAATATGGTAGATAATTATATTTTTGAATTAATAAAAATTTACTATTGCATTTTTAAAAAGCATTTCAGTAAGATAGCATATTCTCTATTGTTATCATAACTTTGTAAAAAAAATAAATATTTGGTCAAAATTACATTTGTTGATTAAAAGAACCCTAATTTCTTTCACTGCTGCCACAGTGATGATTCTTTTACATGTGTGTGCAGTCAACAATCTTGTAATTGGATATTATAAAGTAACATTTAAAATTTTAGAAAAAGACATTATCTTATAAAAGTAAAAACATTTGAAAATCAGCAATTAATATAGAAGGAAATTAAAAATTAAATTGTTAATCTGCTCCTTCAAAAATCAGAGTAAGCAACTACTATGGAAAAACCCCTCATGTTCTTTAATCATCTCTCATAGGATATTAAATGAAACAATTATAAAGGCTTTATTATAATATAAATTATAAATGGTTTCAAAATGAAAAATCAAAAAAACCAAAAATGAAAGTCACAGGATTTTCCATATAAATCAAGGTCTTTTTATTTCTGAAGCAAATGACTGCATCCACTTTAAATTTTAAACTATGTTTAATTCTCTTCATAGAACTATTATCTACTTTGAGAGACAGTAAACCTCTATCTGTGGAATAAATTTAAAAGTGTATATAATCCTACTTTCATACCTGATGTTCACTTCAGTTTATTGATTTACACAGACATTCTAATATCTTGAAGCTAAATTTTCTGAGTACAGTGAAATAAAATTCTACTCATCATTGATGCCTTATGATGAACACTGCACTTCTGCATTTGCTGTCAATGTAAAAAAAATCAAAAGACATTAAAGTGCTTACTTTTACGACACAAACACAAAGAAAAACAAAGTACTATAAATGTAAATTACAAAATCAATTTAAAAAGAAAACTCCCTTTTAATAAAGTTAAATACACATAACTATCTTGACATCTTTAAAATATAAGGTTGTGATATTTTATAAGTCATCTCGGTTAAGCCTGTAGCCGACAATTCTTTCCTATCTCTGAAGAGTGCTGCAGCAAGTATGCTATGTGGGAGTCAAAGATGCCTTAGTAGATGTTATAATAGGTTATCGGAATATAATCTCAGTCAGGATGCTGACTCCAGTGTACCATTCTTTAGTACTTTAGTAAGGTACTGCACTAGAGGTATCAGCATAACCTGGGAACTTGTTAGAAAGGTAAATGCTCCAGCCCCGCTAAGACTTACTGGGTTAAAAATTCTGGTATGTGTTTTAATAAGCAAGCCCTCCATGCCTGTAATCCCAGCAGTTTGGAAGGCCATGGCGGGCAGATTGCCCAAGACCAGATGTTTCAGACCAATCTGGGGAACATGGTAAAACCTCATCTCTACAAAAAATACAAAATTTCGCTCGGCATGGTGACACACATCTGTAGTCCCAGCTACTTGGGAGACTGAGGTGGGAGGATCTCTTGGGCCTCAGTGGGGCCGAGGCTGCAGTGAGCTGTGCTCATGCCTCAGCACTTCCAGGCTGGGTGACAGAGTGAATAAATAAAATAAAATAAAATAATAATAAAATAAAATAAAAATAAGCAAGCCCTCCATGTGTCTCTGCAAAATGCTAATCTGTGAGAACCGCTACTCTAGACATCTGGCATGCCCCATTAGCTGATTATCTCACCTAAAAGGATGAGAATCCTCCACTTTCAAAGCCAGCAACAGCAGGCCCCATCTTCTCATGCTTTAAGTCTGCCCTGTTCTCTCTCTCTGTTCTCTCTCTAGCCACACCCTGGAAAGATTTTTCACTTTGGAGGACTCATGTGATCAGATGAGGCCTACCTAGATCATCCAGAATAATGTCCCCATCTCAAGATCTTTAACCTTAAGCATATCTGCAAGATGTCTTTTGTCATGTGAGGTAACATATTCACAGGTTCTAGGGGTCAGAAGGTGAGCATCTTTGGGTACAGAGGGCATTATTCTGTCTATCATGACTCTGAACCCTATAATCCAAGAACTGAGTTAGTTTTTCCAAGAGGATTTTATAAGCATGGGCTTCATAAAGTTAAATTTAGGAATAACTGAAGTTTCCAATTATGCCCTGGTAACAAGGAATATAGATTCCTATTGAATCTATGCACATAATTACAAGGTTATGAGAATAAGAAAATGAGGGCTTTCAAAACCTGGAGAAGCCAAGCAGAGAAAAGAAGACAGATTATTTTATTTCTCTTTACAAAAGCATGGTCTATTAGACTGTTATGACTTATAGATATCTTAAGAGGAGAAATATATTCCCTATATATACAAAAATAGAACGTTAAAACCCCAGCAATATTCCAAATAAAAACCAAAGTCATCCCTCATCGAGTCATTTATGTCATGTAATTAATTCTTTTTGCTCCATTTTGAATTTAGTGGTCTCAGGAACCCATCTGCTTCTTGACTAGAATTCTGGAATTTGTGACTCAGTTTAAACGTAGAGTTACAAATTTATTTAAGTGATACCATCAGAAGCTGGTACCTAAAAATACCTGACATAGTCCTTTTCCACTGAACTCTGAGACAGTCCTTCTTTGTTTTAGACAAAGCACCATAGCCGGTAGCTGATGGCAATTGCTTTCAGGGAAACAGTGTAAAACAAAAGCTACTGGTAGATTACAAAAGACTTAAAATGGCTGTTGTTAACTTATACCTGATGATTTTCAAAAATGAAAAACCTGATAAGAGTTCATATGAAGAACAGTGCAACTTAAACAAAATCTTATTGTTCCTATTACATGCAAAAAAGATATTAAAATCAATCCCAAAGTATTTTATTTAAAAATCTATATTTTTATATATCTATAAAAATAAAGATAACCGTATTTTTAAAGAAAAGTATATATTACATCTTATTTATAAAAAATAGGTGAACAAAAAATTTTCAGATATAATATTCCCAAACATAATATGCCATGAATATACCATGAATATACCATGGATATAGTTAGAATATACTGAGAATACATCAAGGATATCAGTTAAAAAGATTCAGTAAGTCTAGAGTAAGTCCTAAATATGTGTATATTAATAAACCTAAACAGGTAAGTGACATAAATTGGAGAACTGTGGAACACTAACCAAGAAGATGCAAAATTCAAATTAAAGAAGTAAAGTAGCATCCACGTTATCGTTCAAATAAACAGCTAAAATGACCAATAATATTATACTATTGATGTCTGATATCAGGTAATACATCCATCAGGAGTCCTATAAATAGAAACATATCCTGGACAGCTAGAGCATTGACAAATTTTTAGGCACTATTCATATAGCACAGTTTCTAAAATATTTATAATAGTAGCATGTTACCCATAGAAATTTAATCTAAAGGATATTAACCATGTATTCTGATGTGATCTTTCTTCCTACGCAACTCTTCAATAATAACATATCAAATAAACTTAATTATTTTCAGCATCTCCTTTTTGGTAAGATGAAAGCATATATATTTGTGATCTCTGGGGCATCTCAAATATAGTTTTTGGGGTAAAGTGTATCCTGCAAGTTTTATAGCATTTTACATCTAGGATTTAATTTCAGAAAAAAAAGTGGGATGCAGTAAAAAATAAAGTCACATGCCTAGGGAGAAAATCATATTAAATGCTTGAAATTTATTTTCTTTATTTATTTAGCATTTAAAGAGAAGTGGATTTACACAAAGAGAAATATCGTATCTTTAGATTTACACTCTCTGTCTTCTGACATATCCTGATTAGAAAAAGCATTAAAAAATGAAATGAAACAAAACACTATAAATGCTCAAAAACCAAAGCACTTTGTGTCCACTTAAAGGTAAGTAAGAAAATGAGTTAGGAACCATAAGTTTGATATCCACCTATAATTGAGTCACATGAAGGAAGTAAGATGGCAACCAGGAAATAAACTCTTTAGGGGAATAAGCATATGTAGTCCAGGAACAAAAATTATGTTGATTATTCAAGTGAAAAAAACAGGCTCAGAAATTGCCTTTTGGCTCACAAATTTGTCTGTAGTGCTAGGTCCCCAGTACTTAACATGGCTTGCACTGTTTTATATTGGTAACAGATGGAGTTAATGAGGAGACCAAGTGCATGCCATCTCCTTCTTGACATACTTAAGGATTCAGAAACATTGAAGCAGAATTAAAAGCAAAATGCGTTGACACCAATGGGACCTTTTTGGCCCTAATTCCCAAAAGATGTGAAGCTGCTGGCAATGCTGTTCAAACATAAAAGGGTCCAGCCAGATTTGAAAAGTTGGTAATTCCTATCTCTAAGAAAGATTTTTTTCCCTCTGCAATACCACACTTTGAATTTCAATTAATTAAACTGTGTTTCAATCATTCATTATAAAATCAATAACATTTTTAAGCATCTACCAACACTAGGCTAGGTACAAACAGTGATGATCAAAATAGATGTGACTCTTGCCCTCATGACCCTTATATTTTGGTGTTATCAGAAAGGAATAATAGTTGAGCAAACATATTAGGTCCCATAGTGCTTAAAATAAATTTTGGAGGTAAGATTTGATGATTAAATGCTAATGATTAGTGCATATGCCATAGGAGTCATAGTTCTTTAAGACACTGATAGTCTTCACTGATAGTCTTCATATTTTATTCTTAACAAGAATGGAGAGAGTATTGCTGGCTAAAATGGTAACATGAACAAAGAAAAGAGGAACAGGCTGAAAAAATCTTACATTACTTTATTCAAAAATATTTTGCATATCCACATAATGTAATTTCTAGAAATCTCTGTAATTTAGTTCTTATTTTTCAATTTTCTATCTAGGATAGGTGAGATATAAAAAGGTAATTGATGTGTTCAAGTTTAGTGAAGCTAAAAACTGCCTGAACTAGGACTAGATCATACATTTTCTTTAATCCAGTGCTTTTATACCATAATGTTATATAAATTACCACTCAAATAACATTTTCTGAAGCAAACGATCACAGTAGATGCTATGCATAGTTTGTACGACAGAAATCAGATCTGGTAATAAGAATACCAATTCATAATTTTTCAAAATACATGCTAAATGAGTTTAGAGAAATGGTTGGTTGCTTTTTTCCCCAAATTTTCAACAATATTGTACTTTTACCTCTTTACATTGAACATTTGCTGTAACAAATATTTTGAAATTTTTCAACATATTTAAATTATTATTATTTTCTTTTTTTCTTAAAAAAAAAAAAAAAAAAAAAACAGATGAGGCCTCACTATGTTGCCCAGTCTGGTCTCAAACTCCTGGGCTCAAGTGATCCTCCTGTCTCAGTCTCCAAAGTGCTGGGATTTCAGGCATAGCTCAGGACACCCAGCCTCAAATTATGTGGTTGAAAGCTATATAAGATCTTCCCTACATTTTACTATTACATAAGCATTTATTCACTAGGATAATATAAGAAGGAATATATTTAAAGATGAGAAATAATCATAATTATAGAATATAGGAAAATTAGACAGTTATTATATAGATTATCCTACACTGTTTAGTTTCTAATTCCTGTATTTAAGAAAAAAAGGAACAAATAATATTATCTAATAAAAAAAGGATATATAAATAGGCAATATTGACACAAATGATAGCGTTATAAAATAATATGGTAGAATTAATCAATTTTCCCTTTTTCATACTCATAGGTATGTACATTTAAGTATTCATATTTCCACTTATAGACTATCCACATATAATACCAGTACTTGAAAGTAAAAGATATTCACTCTTTTCCTCTACTGAAAACTGTATAATGTTTTTATATATACCAGTAGCTAGTGAGTAGATTATGGAAAAAGAAGAGAGAGGAGGTGAAAGCAAAAAAGGAAGGAAGGAGAGAGAGGACAGGAGGGAGAAAAGAAGGAAGGAAGAGAGGAAGAGAAGAAGGGAGGAAGGGAGGGAGGAAGGGAGGAAGGTGAATGGGCAAGCATCACGTTCACTTTGTGAATCGGCTTTATGGCCTTTTAAGTTTGAATTCTTTGATACTAAGTTACTAGTGTTCAGAAGGTTCAAATGCAGAAAGCAGCAGAAATATAGAATTATTATGTAATTGACATTCACAGTCCTATATTACAAAAATCCTCATATAAAGAGTGCCTGTATGTAACTAGTACACGTACAAAGCAAGAAACAGTTGCTAATTTTTGTCCATTTTTATTATCAAGCTAATGGAGTACTTTACTGAAGCATGAACTAACATTTTTACTGCTGTATACTTACAATGTAATCTTAGAGCTTATAATTTATAATGTTTATAGAGTACCTTTTTATCATATGGACAGGTCTATTAGTAGATAAACATTCACAGTTCTATTTTATAGATAAAATGAAGGTTTGGGTGGCTAAATGATTTTCCGAAGGCCGCTCAACTAATAAATGGTAAAGCCCAGACTTAACCGTATCTTATGAGTTTAAAGGCTGTGTACTTTCCATTGCTAAATAATCCCTATTGTAATGAGTTTTCATTATCTAGTGGTCATAATCAAGGCACATGCTCATCAACAGCCATGTGAATTGAAGTCAGAGCAGCCAGATGACCACTGAATTAGCTCCTTTTCCTTTCATGCTAAAGATAATAACTTGAGCATGCTTAGAAAATTTTAAACTTTCATCATATTTTAGATATCAAAACACTACCTACTGAATAAATAGCTCTGTCTCCTCTGTAAAATTTTGCTTCTCATCTCAATTAGAGTTCAAATTTGGTGCTATGGTGCATAAGGAGTTTATGTCCCCTGAAAATTCATGTGTTGAAATTCTTAACTCCAAAGTTATATATCAGAAGGTGGAGGCTTATAAAGTGATTAGGTCATGGGGCATTGTCTCCCGAAGGGGATTAGTGCCCTCATAAAAGACATCCAAGAGGATCTCCTAGTTCCTCTGCCATGTGAGGTAGCAGTAAAAGAGGGTGATTTATGAGAAAGCAGGCCCTTGCCAGATGTCAAATCTATTGGTGCCTTTATCTTTGACTTCAAATTTTCCAGTACTGTGAGGAACCATTTTTTGCCTCGGCTGGCATGCGGCGGCAGGATCTCGGCTCACTGCAAGCTCCGCCTCCCGGATTCACGCCATTCTCCTGCCTCAGCCTCCCAAGTAGCTGGGACTCCAGACGCCCGCCACCTCGCCCAGCTAATTTTTTGCATTTTTAGTAGAGACGGGGTTTCACCTTGTTAGCCAGGATGGTCTGGATCTCCTGACCTCGTGATCTGCCTGCCTCCGCCTTCCACAGTGGTGGGATTACAGGTGTGAGCCACCGCGCCCGGCCTAAATTTTTTTTTTTATAAGCAACCTAGTCTATAGCATTTTGTTATAGTAACTCAAACAGACTAAAATACCTAATGAGGAGAAGAAGCACTCACCATTTATTTATCTCTTGGAAAATTTCTATTTTTTACAAAGAGGAAAATCCCAAAGTGGAATGTTCCCTGAAATGACCCTCAGATTACAATAAGACATCACGTGCCACAGATGCCAGGCAAAGGTCTCTTAGACCCATTTGTTTTCACAAAGTATGCCTTCTGATCTTAGGTCTATACTACTTTATCACAAATTATGTTCCACTCCTGGTAGAATGAGTTTCCTTGCAGGTGTCCTAAATCCCTAACCCACTCTTGAAAATGATTAATTTTTCTCCCAGGGCTAAATACATACTTAGCCTGAATGTAAAATGCTTTGGTGCAAATAAATAACAAAATAACCCTCTTGCTGAGGTCTTGAAGTTCTCTTCTGCATGTACCCACTGGGCCATGAATTTCCCAATGATCTAATCCACTTTGTAATTCAAATTGTTATGTTTTCTCCCTTGCCCAAGCATTCTCAGGTTATCTAAGCCTCAGAAACTTGTGGATATTTATTAGAGAAATCTTACCAGAGTTAACTAGAGTAATTTCTTCTAGGCCATTCTTTGATGCCTGCCTCAACTGTGAGAAAAATATTTCCAAATTTAAACATTTATTTATCTTTATAGTCAACATTTCAGAAGAAGCCTCGAAAAATTATTGAGATTATATCAGATACAGACATTGGCATCAGTTTGTGGATCTTTTTTCTTATTAATTCAATCTTTTTATTGACTATGTATGATATGCTAAGTAAGATATTGAGAATATAATGCTGTGAAAAATAAAACATGGCTCATTTATTCATGGATTTTAGGGTCTAGTGTGATTGATAGTCAACCAATCACACAAATAAAAATAAAAATAACCAAGCATTATAATTGCTATGAAATAATGGTCTTACAAAAGATTAGCACACAAAACAGGAGAACTCCCCAAAAATTTTCCTTGAGGATGTGATATTGAGTTGAGTTTTGAAGAGTAAGATTAAAAGAATGATAAAAATGCTTTGGGCAGACATTTCTCAAAAGAAGACATTCATACAGTCAACAGACACATGAAAAAATACTCATCATCACTGGCCATCAGAGAAATGCAAATCAAAACCACAATGAGATACCATCTCACACCAGTTAGAATGGCGATCATTAAAAAGTCAGGAAACAACAGGTGCTGGAGAGGATGTGGAGAAATAGGAACACTTTTACACTGTTGGTGGGATTGTAAACTAGTTCAACCACTATGGAAAACAGTATGGCGATTCCTCAAGGATCTAGAACTAGATGTACCATATGACCCAGCCATCCCATTACTGGGTATATACCCAAAGGATTATAAATCATGCTGCTATAAAGAGACATGCACACGTATGTTCACTGCGGCACTATTCACAATAGCAAAGACTTGGGATCAACCCAAATGTCCATCAGTGACAGACTGGATTAAGAAAATGTGGCACATATACACCATGGAATACTATGCAGCCATAAAAAAGGATGAGTTTGTGTCCTTTGTAGGGACATGGATACAGCTGGAAACCATCATTCTCAGCAAACTATCGCAAGAACAGAAAACCAAACACTGCATGTTCTCACTCATAGGTGGGAACTGAACAATGAGATCACTTGGACTCGGGAAGGGGAACATCACACACCGGGGCCTATCATGGGGAGGGGGGAGGGGGGAGGAGGGAGGGGGGAGGGATTGCATTGGGAGTTATACCTGATGTAAATGACGAGTTGATGGGTGCTGATGAGTTGATGGGTGCAGCACAGCAACATGGCACAAGTATACATATGTAACAAACCTGCACGTTATGCACATGTACCCTAGAACTTAAAGTATAATAATTAAAAAAAAAAAAAAAAAGAAACCAAAAAAAAAAAATGCTTTGGGCAGAGAAAACGACGTAGACAAGGGCCCTCTGAAAAATACGACACATTCAAAAGAATAAAAAAAGTCTGCATGACTGGCACAGAGAGGGAGAACATGATGTATGCTGTGATAAACTTTTGACAGTCCTCAGTTTGGTTTCTCTGTTGCCTATCATATCTGCTTTTTGTAGCTTTTCTTTTCTATCCTTTTTATTTTCTTCCTTCTTTTTCTGCTATCCAGTCCTTTTCGTCTTTTCATTTTCCCTACAGAATGGTGAATGCTTATGACCCATGATCAGATAATAAGTAAATTTATTAGGCTTCCAAGAAATGTACTAACAAGTAAAAACTATATATGAAATAAAGCAGTTTCACATACTTTCTTTTGTTTTTGTATTAAGTACTACAACATTTTAACCAACATACATATTTAGACTATTACAAACTCTTTTAAAATTATGATTCTGAAAATGTAACAAGAATCTTTTATGTAGTAATTTTTCATAGTCCATAATTAGTGCATGTGCACTGAGTATAGATTAAATGGATTAGAAGATTAAAATAGCTAGGTAGTCATGTTTTTACCCCATGCTTCTCACTGAAATCAATTAGGAAGACAGAGAGAGTTAATATGTGAATAAGTGTCACATAGAAAATATTTTGATACCAACCATTGGAAAATAACAAAACGTGACATATAAATGCATTACAGATCTCATGTACAGTGCAGAATTGTCTAAAAGAAATTGGCATGTCCCTAATCCATTCAAACAACAAAATCGTTTTGAAAATGTAAGTTCTAGGCTTGCTGCAGAAGAAAGTTAAGTGATTCCCATATATTTCCCTTTTTATACTGCATTATAGCTAGGAAGGAAGAATAAAGTGGGATATACGCTTCTTAGTTTTTTGATATCTAGTTGTATAAACTAGAAATGTGAATGGAAATGTGATGAACAGGAGAAAAAAGGTTGAGCAGAAAGCAGCTCCGTAGCCACTAACTCAAGTCTGTTGAGCCTAGATAAATAAATTTCTACTCAAAAAAACTATGGGAGCAATGAAAGCTCCTACTTACACACATGAAAATGGGGCACCAAATACCTATGGGCAAATATGGCACCCAGGGGAAAGGACCCAATAGATGAAGACAGAAAGTGTCTTATAAAGTATAACCTAATCAAAACTTTCAGATGATTCACGGCATTTTCCCCAGCTTTCCCCAACAATTTGTGATATAGACAAAATTTTAAAAAGTTGTCGGTGGTATGAGCAACATAGCAGGTTAGATGTTTGGTTTCCTATTCAATATATTGATGTGTGCACATAAAACAACAGTTAACAATGATCACACATTCACACACAAAAGAAACACTTCTTTCTCAGGAAAAAACACACTTGTGCCTAGTAAATGCTGAAAGGAAATCCTAAAATTCTCTCTGCTGGCAGCTACAATAGAGAACTTTAGAATTATTAAGAAGTAGCAGTGACAGTGACAGAATAGAATAGGGAAAGACAATGAGGCACTGAATAGTAGATGTCTGAAATCAAAAGGAAACACGGGTTTGAGTCATGTGTGGCATTTGCACAGCACATAAGTACATATGAAGGTGTAAAAAGAAGGTATAAAAATAGCTCAGTAACAGGAAGGCGACAGATCACATGAAGTATGAGGAATAAATGTCTTCTAAAAGAGAGAGGGGCCAGCTGTGGTGACTCATGCCTATAATCCCTACACTTTTTGACAGTCTGCGGCTGGAAGATTGCTTGAGCCCAGAGTTCAAGACCAGCCTGGACAACATGGCAAAACCACATCTCTACAAAAAATGCAAAATTAGTCACATGTGCTGGCATGCACCTGTAGTCTCAGCTACTCAAGAGCCTGAGGTGGGAGGACCACTTGAGCCCTGGGAGATTAAGGCTGCAGTGAGCAGTCATTGCACCATTGTAGTCCAGCCTGGGTGACAGATTGTATTAGTCTGTTCTCACATTGCTATAAAGACATACCTGAGACTGGGTAATTTATAAAGAAATGGGGTTTAATTGGCTCATAGTTCCACAAGCTGTACAGGAAACATGACTGGCGAGACCTAAGGAAGCTTTCAATCATGGCAGAGGGCAAAGGGGGAGTAAGCATTTCACATGGCTGAAGCAGGGGGAAAGGAGGGAGTGGGGAGGTGCCACGCACTTTTAAACAACCAGATATCATGAGAACTCTATCACTGGAACAGCACCAAAGGGATGGCGCTACACCATTCATAGAAGATCCACACCCGTGACCCAATCACCTCCTACCAGACCCACCTCCAACACTGGGGATTACAATTAAACATAAGATTTGGATGGGGACACCCATATCACAGAGCAATATCGTGTCTCAATAAATAAATACATACAAACATACATACATACATACATACATACATACATACATACATACATACATAAATACATAAGAGAGAGAGAGATCTTACAAGGCAGGGGCTAGGAATTTTGGTGACAGCAATCAGTGAAGGAACTAGAGAGCATTGGAAGCTCCCTGGAACATATTTGGGTTCAGAAAATCAAGCTTGACTGTCTAGATTAACCATATTTAAAGAGAATAGTAGCCTTCACAAAGTTTCTGGGAGAGATTTACTTGCCATCTCCTCTTGTGCAAAAAGAAGCTGGCACAGGAAAATTGAACTTAGAAGCAGATAATAGCAGTAAGCAAACTGTTGAGTGAGAAATAGGCAAACTTTAGTTTCTTAGAAAAGTAAAACATTCACAAAAATAAAGATAAATTTTTAAAGAACACAGGATATATAGACCTGGTAAATAGCAATATAGGGAACAGAAAGGATATAAATACTAAATTAGTAAACTGAAACAAAAATACAGATTAAAAGCTACTGGTAAGAAATTGATAGACGAGCAGGGAAAAGATAGCCAACATAGGCATACTTGGAGTTTCCAACGGAAAAGAACAACTGGAGAAAATAAATATTTGGTAATATAATTCAACCAGCATTTCCTGAATCTGAAGTTGAAAGAGGACATTTTCTAAAAATTAATCGAGAGTGTTTGAGCCATGGTAAAGATGGCAAACTAGGTGCAGTCAGGAAGAGCTTCTCCCACTGAGAGACCAGACCATCAAGAAGACTGGAACACTCCACGCAGATCTTTGGAAGGAAGGCATTAAAAGTGGACAGCATTGGGGGACTGAGGGAGGATGCAGACTCTAGGCTAAAGGGGGAAGATTGGAATCCTGAATGGGGTTGCAGAGCACCAATTCCTGGCCCTGATGGGCTACTGGGGAAGAGGTGAGTTAAATAAAAATGAAATGGCTCATTCTCACCACAGACTTCTGGAATCCTAGCCACAGGAGCCACCACAACCCCCATGGACATTTGAGCTGGCAAGGTGTGCTGCTTGAAGATTTGGCAGGGACAGATAATTAGTGAACAAGCATAAAGGTCTCTAATAAGTATATGAAGTGAAAAACAGAAAGTATGATATTTGACTCTTTTAGGGTTAGTTGTCTCCACATAGTTTCTGGGAGGGAGGGACTTACCTGCTTTTTCCCCTTATGCAAAAAGCTGTTACAGGAAAATTGAACTTACAAGTAGACAATAAGAGTAAGTAAACTGTTAAGTTAGATACTGGTGAAACTCAGTTTCTAAACTCTCAGAAAAAAAAAAAAAAGAGAGAGAAATATAGAAAAAAGCAAAAGGAATACACAGCATATGGTAGAAAAGTGTAACATAAAGTACAGTTGAGATGGTGACAAGGGGGAGAGAAGGAATGTGGCAGAATAAATACTTAAAAGAGTTTATCACTGAGAACTTCTAATTCTAATAAAAGGCTTCAATCTATATATTCTATGAGCACTGGGAACACCAAACTGGAAGAAAAATGTCAAAAATACCTAATTCTCCATAGTAAAATTGATGAAAGCAAAAAGAAAGAAAAATGTTTTAGATGCATCAATAATAAAAAGAGAAAACGAGTTCTGCTAAAATGAGACATATGTGTTCATATATAAATAGCCATGCTCTGCAAAATCCCACTACAAATTTATAGGAATTATGGCTAAATGGAGTTACAGGAACAACACTCAAAAACTTTGTTAGTGATCATGATGTTGATCTGAATAAAAAGCAACATAGTTTTACATGTTACATGATTAAAAATGCATTACTATAATAAGTATAGTGCTTCGCCTTGAAAAAGCTGGAAGTTTACTTATAAAGTGGGAAGTCGAAAGAGTTGGAGCTGATAATACAATCATCTGAGGTTTTTTTTAATGTGTCTAATCATCACTACTTTCAGTAACTGTATTACACAGTTATTTTGAGTATAAAATACAAGCAAATCAATTAAAAGAATATGTGTCAAACTTTTTAAGCATTGACTAATTATTATTATTTATCAAGGAAGTAAAAATAAAAACCAGTTTTTACCACTTTATATCCACTAAAATGGTGGAAATAAAAGTGTATTTAGTGCTGCCAAGAAGGTAGAAACACTATAATTCTCTATATTTCAAGTATGTAAACTGACAAAACTACTTTGGAAAACTGTTATATAGTTTAAAATAGATTTATGCTATGATGGAATAATAGCACTAATATGTATTTACCCAAGAGCAATGGATGTATATGCTCACAAAAAGATTTGTAAAATAATATTCATAGCAGTTTTATTCATAATGGTTAAAAACTGGAAACAACACAAGTACACATCAACAAGTGAATGGATGCAAAACTTTTGGCATATTTTTATATTTTAATACTAAGTAGCAAATGGTATAAAATACTAATTCATGCAACAACATGGAAAAATCAAAATATATATATTTATATATGATTAATTTATATATAATTTATATATGATTAATTTATATATAAATGTATATATGATAAATTTTTTTTAAAAAAAACAAAGCTAACAATGCTGAAAAATGAGAGAAAATATTTTATGATTCAATATTATATGTAGTTACAGGATAAGGAAATCTAAGCTAATGGTGATAAAAATCAGATCAGTCGTTACTGGAGGCCAAGGCATTGAAGGCAAAGTATCAGAAGAAGCTTCCAATGATTACAGAAGTAATTTTTATCTTAATTTATATTGTGGTTCCAGATATGCATATATTTGTCAAGACTCACCAAATTGTATTCTTAAAATCTGCTCTTTTTATGTACATTATACCTCAGTAAAATTGATTTTTATGATTCTGAATACAACCCAAATGCCCATTAATAAATGAATAGATAAAACATTTGAAATACAGCCGGGGACAGTGGCTCATACCTGTAATCCCAGCACTTTGAGTGGCCACGGTGGGCAGATCACTTGTCAGGAGTTCAAGACCAGCCTGGACAACATGGCGAAACCTTGACTCTACTAAAAATACGAAAGTTAGCCGAGCGAGGTGGCATGCACCTGTAGTCCCAGTTACTCGGGAGGCTGAGGCAGGAGAATCGCTTGAACCTGGAGGGGGCGGAGGTTGCAGTGAGCCTAGACGGTGCCACTGCCCTCCAGCCTGGGTGACAGAGTGAGACTCTATCTCAGAAAACAAGCAAACAATAACAAAGGAAAAAACATTTGAAGCATACTCATATATGTAATATTTATTGGAAATAAAAATAAATAAACCATTGATCCATGTAACAACCTAGATGAATCTGAAAAACACTGTGTTAAGTCCAATTAGAACACATACGATATAAATGCATTTGCATGAATTTCTATAAACAGCAAAACTCAGCTAAGCTGCTAAAAGTCAGAATACTGACTGCTTTGGATGAGGTAAGGATATTGGGTGGAAAGAAAAAACAACAAGGATTTCTGAGATGATGGGAAAGTGGCAGAGCTCATAAAATGTACAATTAAAAATTTGTTGATTTTCTTGGATGTTGCTTATACCTCAGTAATTAAAGATAGTATAGAAATATATGGGTGGATGTCTTTGAAAAAAAAATCTGTGACTATTTCACTTTAAAATATGTTCTAATATTTGAGATAGTATTAAATTCTTAACATATGCCATAAAATATGAAAAAAAATCAAGCTATGTTTTTGCTAGTCCTAGTATGTAACTAGTATGAACACTAATTGATGTTTCAAAAATGAATTTCAAGTTCTCTGAAAATAAATCCAAAATTAGAGCAAGCAGAGGGGAAAAACTTGTTAGTCAAAGAAAAGATGCATGATTCTAATTTGGGGGTGGAAATATACAAATAATTAAAAAATAAAACACCTCCTTTCATCATGATGACTGCATATATTCGTTTACAATCTTATGGAAATAAAAACATTAAAAAATCAGTGTATTTGCTCGATGTTTCCAGAGTCATTTTCAAAAAGACAACCTCCTGTCTTATATATCAAGATCTAATCATGCAGCTCAGTGGCCTGCATCTACGCCTTCACTGCTTGAGAGTGAATTTTGCCCATAACTGTAACCAATGGCCAAATTGAAGCACAAGTCAATTCATCATCCGTTTAAATATTTTTCACTCATGATGACATTAATATTACTAGGTAGATAATGTCTAACTCCTGTAAGACACCTATACTAATTCCCTTTCATTCTAATAAAACATTTTTCTCATTTCTCTAAATTTTATATTATATTCACATTTTAGGGAGAAAGGCAGAAATAGACTCTAACATAAATTGGAAAACCGCTGCTTGTCTCCCAAAACGTGTGCACTAGGCCAAATGTCTGTGGGTCCTGTCTCTCCTTTGTGTTCCTTATCAATTGTATTACACAATTTTAGAGTCTTTGTTGTTAACCAGTCTCCTTTCAATATTCTCTAATTTGTTCCAGCACCCACTCCAGTGTTCATGTAATCTGATTAACATCCAGAAACTTACATTGTCTATTTGTGGTTGTAACACCAAGATAGAATGCACTAAATCTGTGGTTTTTAATAATTTCTGGGCTCACAAATGCTTTTAAGAGTGCAATAAAAGTATGAACTAACTCTCCTGAGTGGATCGTATAGGTTTTTTTCTGGACGCCAGATTGAGAGATCTTTCTACAAGCAGATCTCCACATTTGATTGTATCTACTTTGAACGCTAGTGTTTTGTCAGCTTCAGATATCTCTATATATCATTATCTGAAATAGACTTTTATGCAAATTTTATAAGATTGGCAGGATTTTTAAATTTATTTTAATTAGACACACAATATTGCACATGTTTATGAGGTACAATGTAATTTTTAAAATCTGAATACAATTTGTAATAAATTAGGGTGATTGGCTTATCTATTATTTCAGGCATTTGTCATTTTTTTGTAGTAAGAAGGTTCAAAATCATTTCTTCCAGTTATTTGGAAATATACAGTATAGTATTGTTAACTATGGTCAACTGTATGCATTTCTCTGATGCTTTGATATTGATCATTTTTTGATCATTTTTTCATATACTGTTAAATATTCATCATCCTCTTTTGAAAATTATGTATTCATTTTTTTGCCCACTTTTTAATGAAATTGTTTGTTTCTATATTGTTGAGTTGTTTGAGTTTCTTGTATATTCTGGATGTTAGTCTTTTGTTTGGATCAATAGTTTGCAGATATTTTCTCCTTTTCAACAGGTTGCCTCTTCACTCTGTTGTTTCATCTGCTATGTAGAAGCCTTTTAGTTTAATATAGACCTGTTTGTTTATTTTTGTTTTAGTTGTCTGTGCTTTTGAGGTCTTAGCCATAAAATCGTTGCCCAGACCATCAGTTTTATTCTTCTGCATATGGATATCCAATGTTCCCAGCACCAATTGTTGGAGAGAATGTGCTTTCCCCAGTGTATGTTCTTGGTGCCTTGTTGAAAAACAATTAGCTATAACTATGTGGATTTATTCTCGGGTACTCTATTTTGTTCCCTCTGTCTGTGTTTCTATTTTCATACCAACACCATGCTGTTCTGGTTACTAAAGCCTTGTTATATATACGTGTGTGCGTGTGTGTGTGTGTGTGTGCGCGCGCGCATGCGGGCTTGTGTGTGTGCTTGTGTGTGTTTGAGACAGGCTCTCACTCTGTCACAGAGGCTAGAGTGCAGTGGCACAGTCTCAGCTCACTGTATCCTGGAGCTCCCAGGGGTCAAGCGATCCACTTCAGCTTCTCAAGTAGCTGGGACTAAATGTGCATGCCACCACAAATTATTTTAAATTTTTTTGTAAAGAAGAGTTCCTACCATATTGCTTGATCATGAGGTCCTGGGCTTAAGCAATCCTGCCACTTCGGCCTCTCAAAGTGCTAGTATTACAAGCATGGGCCACCATGCCCAGACCCTTGTAATATATATTGAAGTCAAGTAGTGTGATGCCTCCAGCTTTGTTCATTTTGCTTACGATTAGTTTGAATATTCTGACTTTTTTGGTTTCATATGAATTTTATAGTTTTTCTATTTTTGTGAAAAATAACATTGAAACTATGTAGAGATTTAATTATATATATATGTGTATATATTGCTTTGGGTAGTACGGTTATTATAATGATATTAATTCTTATGATCTATGAGCATGAAATTTTGTTTCATTTGTTTGTGTCCTCTCCAATTTCTTTCATCAATGTTTTGTAGTTTTTCTTGTAGTGAGCTTTAACTCCCTTGGTTAAATGATTTCCTAAGTGTTTTTCTGCAACTATTGTACATTGAATTCCTTCTTAATCTCTTTTTCAGCTAATTCATTATTGATACATAGAAATGTTATTGATTTTCGTATGTTGATTTCATATTCTGAAACTTTACCAAATTTGCTTATCAGCTCTAAGAGATTTTGGTGGGATCCTTTTCTAAATTTCAAATCATGTCATCTACAAAAGGGCACAATTTGACTTTCTTCTTTCCAATTTGGTTGCCTTTCGTTTTATTTATTGCATGATTATTCTGGATAGGACTTCCAGTACAGTGTTGAATAGTAGTGGTGAAAGTAGGCACCTTGTCTTGTTCCAGTTTTTAGAAGAAAAGCTTTCAACTTCTCCCGATTCAGTATAATGCTGTTTGGTTTGTCATATGCAGCCTTTAATATATTGACTATGACTAGTTTATGGAGAGTATTTATCATGAAGGGGTATTAAATTTTATCATTTTTTCTGCATCTGTTGAGATAATCATATGGTGTTTGACCTTATTTTATTTATGTGATGTATCATGTTTATTGATTTGCATATGGTAAACCATTCTTGCATTCCTGGGATAAGTGCCACTTTATCATGGTGTATAGTCTTTTTGATGCACTGCTAAACTCAGATTGCTAGTATTTCATTGAGAATTTTTGCATCTATGTGTATCAGGGATAGTCACCTGTAGTTTTTGTTGTCATTGTTGCGTACTTATCTGCTTTTGTTATTAAGGTTTTGCTAGACTTGTAGAATAAGTTAGGAAGTATTTCCTTCTCTTCAATTTTATTGGAATAGTTTGCAGAAGATTTGTAATAGTTCTTTCTTATATGTTTTGTAGGATTATGCAGTGAATTCATCAGATCCTAGACTTTATTGGGAGACATTTTATTACAGATTCAGTCTTGTTACTTATTATTGGTGTATTTATGTTTCCTATTTCTTTTTGATTCAATCTTGGTAGGTTATAGATTCCCAGAAATTATTGCCTCTGGATTTTCAGTTTGTTAGCATATAGTTTTTCATCTAGCATATAGCCTCTGATTCATAGCCTCATACCTGGCATCTAGTCTCTGATAATTTTTTGTAATTCTGTGGTATCAGTTGCAACGTCTTTTTAAAGTTCTGATTTTGCTTATTTGGGTGTTCTCTTTTCTTTTCTTTGTTAGTCTGGGAGGGAATTTATCAGTTTTATTTATATTTTCAAAGAGACAACTTCTCATTTCCTTGATGCTTTGTATTGTTTTCCAGTCTATATTTTATTTAGATCTGTTCTGATCTTTACAGTTTCTTTCCTTTTGATAATTTTAGGTTTTATGTATTCTCACTTTTCTAGTTCTTTTAGGGACATCATAAAATTCTTTATTTGAAATATTTCTACTTTTTTGCCGTAGGTATTTGTTACTATAAACTTCTACTTTATTACTGCTTTTGCTGTATTCCCCAGGTTTTGATCTGTTGTGGTTTAATCTCATTTGTGTCAAGACATTTTTTTTTCAAATGTTTATCTTAATTTCTACATTGACTCAATGGTCATTCAGGAACATATTGTTTAATTTCTACGTATTTGTAAAGTTTTATAAGTTATTTTTGGTATTTATTTCTAGTTCATCTTCTTGCGGTTTGAGAAAATACTTTAAGACACTTGATATGATTTTGATTTCTAACAATTTATTGAGATTTGTTTTGTGGCATAATATATAGTTTATCTTTGAGAATGTTCCATGTGCTGACAAGAAGAATGTGTATTCTGCAGCAGCTGTTCTATACATTTCTGTTAGGTTCACTTGGTCTAAAGTCCAGTTTAAATCCAATGTTTCCATGTTGATTTTGTATCTAGTTGATCTGTTTAGTGCTATGAGTAGCATGTTGAAATCCCCCATCATTATTGTATTGGAATCTCTCTAAGTTTAATAATATTTGCTTTATGAATCTCCATGCTCCATGTTGAGTGCATATATATCATATATATTTAGAATTCTCATATCCTCTTGCTAGATTAATTCCTTTAACATTATATAACAACCTTCTTTGTCTTTTTTTTTAACTGTTTTTTGCTTAAATATGTTTTATCAGATATAAGCATCTCTACTTACACTCACTTGTGGTTTCTGCTTGTGTGGAGTATCTTTTTACATCCCTTTACTTTCAATCTATATGTATCTTTACAGGTAAAGCGCATTTCTTGTATGCAGCATATACTTGAATCATGATTTTTTAAATTCATTCAGTCTCTATCTTTTCAATGGATAATTTAATCCATTTACATTCAAAGTTATGACTGATATTATTGATACAACAGGTTTTGTTCCTGTCATATTGTTAGTTGTTTTTTGGTTGTTTCGTGTATTCTTTGTTCCTTCTTTTTCTCCCATTGTTTGTCATTGTGCTTTGGTAGTTTTCTCTGTTAGTACCACTTGAATCCTCCCTTTCTCGTTTGTGTGTATGCTTTACCATCGAGTTTTATACCTTTGTGTGGTTTCATGATCGTATTGCCACCCTTTCACTTCTGGGTTTCTTGAGTATTTCTCATAGGACTGACCTAGTGTTGATGAATTCTCTCAGCTTTTGCATGTCTGGGAAAGAATTTATTTCTTCTTTATTTATGAAAGCTAATGTTGATGCATATATTACACTGGGTTGGCAGGTTTTAATTTTCTTTCAGCACTTCGAATATATTATTCCATTCTCTACTGGCCTGTAAGATTTCTGCTGAGCAATTTTCCATTAGTCTAATGTAAGTTTCTTTATAGACATTATACTCTTCCAGTTTTTAAAATTCTCCATTTGTCTTAGACTTTAGATAGTTTGACTATAATGTGCCATGAAGAAGACCTTTTTGCATTATGTCTGCTTGGTGATCTCAGAGCCTTCTGTATCTCGATGTCTAAATATTCAGCTCAACTTAGGAAGTTTCCACCTATTATTTCTTAAATAGGTTTTCTAACATTTTCCTTTTCCTTTTGTTCTTTGGAACTGTAACAGTGCAAAAATTGTGTTGCTGTATGGTGTCCCATATATGACAAAGGCTTTATTCATTTTTTAAATTATTTTATCTTATAATTGTCTGTCTTCAAGTTATGAGATTCTTAATTCTACTTGATCTAGTCTATTGGTGAAGCCTTTAGATGTATCTATTTGCATTTATTCAATAAATTCTTTAGTTCCAGAATTTTTGTTTGGTTCTTTTTTTATGATATCTATTTTTTAGTTAATTTATTATTATATCCTGAATTGTTTTTTCAATTTATTTGAATTGTTTTTCAAAATTCTCTTAAATCTCCCTAACCTTCTTTAGAATCAATAATTTAAATTATTTTTCACAGAATTGTGTCAATTTCTTTTTTATTGGGATCTATTTCTGGAGAATTATTGTATTCCTTAGGATGTGTCATATTTTCTTGCTTTTTTATATTTCCTGTGTCCTTGCATTAATATCTGTACCTCTGGTGTGTCAGTCACTTCTTCCACTATTTTGAATTTGTTTTCATAAACGCTGTTGAGAAACTGTGAGAGATTTTGATAATAGTAAGACCAGGGAAGCAGGAATATTTCTTCTTCTTCTTTACCAAACACAATAAAGACCTTTGGTCTTTCTCAATTTGAAGAAGTTTCTAGCACATTCTTTGCACAGGCAGAAAGATATCACCTTGTAGAAATATATCTTTGGTTTTTTGAGACTTTAGAGAAACTCATTTTAGTTTATACAAATTAAATATAGTAAACACTTTAAGAGAAAAATTGTTTCAACATGGCATGACTGCACTACACCTCGTTATTAATATTCAGAGATCTGGAAAGTATGGACCAGTTTATTTAGCTAGAGGTCTTTTTGGTGGTAGAGACCCAATCTTTCTCTCCATAAAATTCAAAATTCTAGAAATTTGTCAGCTGAATCTGAGTATCCTTGATCAAGGGACATTACAAGCTAGATGATATTAATTGACTGACCATGAGAGGAGAGTCAGGATCGATTACCTGAGCCTAACCAAAGGACATAAAGTTTCTTACACAACTGATGTTACTTGGGGAAAATGACATGTGGACCTTGGAGTTTTGGGTTAGGGAATTATAACAGTGTAAGTAGCGATCTATATTATCTACTATTGATTCCACTTCTCTGATTGAACCCCAAGTGACATGTAATTCAGCATTGGGAATGATTCCAGAAAAACAGACTCTTAAGGATGAGTTCTCTAAACTGATTCTGTGATTTATGAGATAATGGCTTAGTCCATTTTGCGCTAATGTAACAAAAAATATAAATTGGGTAGTTTATAAAGAAAAATCCAAGATAAAGGTGCTGACAGGTTCAGTTATTTGGTGAGGGCTTTACTCTCTGGATGGGGGGACACTGTGTCTTCATGTGGAAAGTGGAAGGGCAAGAGACTGAACACTGTGTGAAGCTTCTTTAGTAAAGACTTTAATCCCATATGTGAGGAAGGAGCTCTTATGGCTCAATTACCTCTTAAAGGTTCCACCTCAATACTATCACATTAGCAACACCTTAATTTTGGAGGGGACATATTCAAACCACAGAACATAAGTTCTCTAATCTGATTTGATATAAAAAGTTTGATTATGCTTCCAATGGTAAGGAAAGTGCTGATAGTCCACGGCATGCAGTGGCAAAACAGTTACTCAAATTATCATGCGAAGATGCTTCTAATAAAGGCAAGACTCTGGGTGATGATGCATTTGCCCCCACAGAATATTACAGTTAAAATAAGGAGAATTATGTGGTTGGTTGTTTAGTTGCATCTAACTGCACTGGAATGCTTAAGAAAAGATGATGATAAGCTTGTTACTTTAAATTCCTAGCTCAAGGCCTTACATAAGAGACATGAAAGCCTTTATGAATGACCTGGAGAAAAAGAGCTCTCTTTCTGAAGCCACAAGACCAATATTTCTAAAAATCAAAGTTTAATCTTTTGGGTGGCTGACCACAAGCACAATGAACTCTTAAACATGTTAGGCTCTCTTGTATTAAAGTGAGGACATTGATTGGGAAGAAATGAGATTCTAACAATTAGAATGGGAACAAATTCCAATGAATATTGGAAATGCAAAGCAGGTGGAGAGTACTGCTCAGCTGTGAATATATGCCATATTTCATACAAAAGTAAACATGACTTAAAAGAGCCTAAAAGGTAGAATTCAGAGCCATGGAGATTTATTCCCAGGCCTTGAGACTATTTAAGAAACTCTCAACAGTAGTCCACTTGAATTTCAGGAATTCTATGGACCGGTGACTCACTTGAGCCTCCTAGTTTTAGGGTTTTTAATAGGAATGTCCACAGTGGTTATCCTGTGTCTATCCCACCATTGTATGGCAGGTGTGTGACAGGGAAACAGTTTATATCTTCAGTTTCACAGGTCAAGATAAATTGGGTTCAAATAGTTGTATTTAAGACATTACACCTGAGAAGCCTTATCAACACCTGGACCTCATTTAAAGAATAAGATTTTGGAGTTTGTGCTGATGCTATAGTAAAATGAGACTTTGAGTGTCCTTGGAAATGAGACAGTATATCTCAAATGTAAGAGGGATATGAATCATTAGGAGTTACAGGGGACCTTGTGGAAGTCAGCTTCTGAGATGAACCCCAATCATCTCTACCTCTTGGTATCCAAGCCTGTATTATAATTCCCTCGTCTTGTGTGTGGTCTGGATTCAGTGACTTATTTCCAATGAAAATGATAAGTGCTAGTGAAGATGTAAAGAAATTGTAATTCATTAGACACTATTAGGTGTAATGTAAACTGGTTTAGATAACATAGAAAATGGTATAGATTTTTCCCCCAAAAAATTAAAAATAGATCTACCTTATGATTCCGAAATTCTACTTCTGATTATATATATATGAAATAATTGAAATCAGAATCTTGGAGAGATATCTGCACCCCCTTGTTAATTGCAGCATCATTCACAATCGCCAAGGTACAGAAACAGTTCAAATATCCATCGAAAGATAAATAAAGAAAATGTTGTATACATACAGTGGAATTTTATTCAGCTTTAAAAAAGTAAATTCTACTATTTGGGACAACATGAATGGACCTAGAGCATATAACACTAAGTTAAATAAGCCAGTCACCGAAGGGCAAATGCTGCATAGTCCCACTTATATGAGGAATCTAAAATAGTCAAATTCAGACAAGCAGAAAATAGAATACTGGTTGTTAGCAGATGGGGGAGGAGGAAATGGGAAATTGTTTCTAAACAGATATAAAGTTTCAGTTGTACAAGACAAATAAGTTATAGAAATATATTTTACAGCATGGTAACTATAAATAACAGTACAATATTGTGCAGTTTAAAATATGTTAAGGAGATAGGTGTCATGTTATGGTGTTCTTATCACACACACACATATATACACACAGAGAGACACATACAAGAAAACACAACAGAACACAAATAAATTTCTGGAAGTAATGGGTATGTTTAATACCTTGATTGTGGTGATGATATCATGGATGTATACATATGTTCAAATTCATCAAAATGTATTGCATTAAATATTTGCAAATTGTGTAGATCATTTCAATAAAGCATTCTTTAAAAATACATCAGAAGTAATATTACTTCTGAGATTAGGTCATATGTCTGAGGCGCACTCTTCCTCAATTTGTCTTAGATCATTTGCTCTGGGTGAAGCCAGCTACCATGTTGTGAGGTGTCCTACAGAAAGGTCCATGGAGCCAACAGCCAATGGTGAACTGATGTTGTCAATCCAACAGCCCACACAAAACTGATGTCTGCCAAAAATCTTGCAAGTGACTTTGGAAACAAATTCTGCCCTAGCCAAGTATTTAGAGGAGAATTCAGGCCCAGCTCACAGCCTGACTACACAGTTATGAGACCTTGAGCCAAACCAGCCATCTAAGCTGCTCCCAAACTTATGATCTACAGGATTTCTAAGATAATAAATGCTTGCAGTTTTAAGCTGTTAAATATTGGAGTAATTTGCAACAATATATAACTAATATATTACTTCTAAAATGAATAAACAAAATTATAAGAGATATAGACTGTGTTTCTGATGGCAATATCCCAAATTTTCTTAGAAAGCAACTGAAAACTTCAGTAGAGTTTCCGAATACATGTGTTCTATATCCATGGATTCAAACAACCATATATTAAAAAATTTTTGGCTGGATGCAGTGGCTCACGCCTGTAGTCCCAGAACTTTGGGAGGCCAAGGTGGGTGGATCACGAGGTCAGGAGTTTGAGATGAGCCTGGCCAATATGGTGAAACCCCATCTCTACTAAAGATACAAAAAATTAGCTGGGAATGGTGGCATGCTTGTAATCCCACTCACTTGGAAGGCTGAGGCAGGAGAATCACTTGAACCTGGAAGGCAGAGGTTCCAGTGAGCCGAGATCACACCATTGCACTCCCGCCTGGGCAACAGGATGAGACTCCGTCAGAAAAAAAAAAAAAAAAAAGGCCAGGCACAGTGGCTCACGCCTATAATCCCAGCACTTTGGGAGGCTGAGGTGGGCAGATCATGAGGTCAAGAGATCGAGACCATCCTGGCCAACGTGGTGAAAGCTCGTCTCTTCTAAAAATACAAAAAAATTAGCCAGGTGTTGTGGCACACGCCTGTAGTCCCAGCTACCTGGGAGGCTGCGGCAGGAGAATTCTTAATCCGAGAGGCGGAGGTTGCAGTGAGCTGGGGTGGCACCACTGCACTCCAGCCTGAGCAACAGAGCCAGACTCTGTCTCGAAAAAAAAATAATTGTGTTTATAGTGACCACACGCAGACTTTTTTCCTTGTCATTTTTCCCTAAAAATCACAACTATTTATATAGCATTTACATTGTATTAGGTATTATAAGTAATCTAAAGATAGTTTAAAGTATACAGGAGGATGTGCATAGGTTATATGCAAACACTAAAATATTTTATATTAGGAACTTGAGCATCCATGGACTTGGACATCTGTGGGAGGTCCAGAAATGAATTCCCCACAGATGCCAAGGGACTACTACAAATCTAGGAAACTTTTCAAGGGATGGGTATCTTTTCTGGGCTAGTTTCGATTTCATACCTTTTTCATTATTGCGGATTCTATTTTGAGGATCCAACATTCCTTTATTTCTTTATATCCTAAATACTAGAATTCAACTTCATTGTTTTAAAGTCTTTACTATTAAGTTCTTAGCCTTTGTATATTCAATGCTGCAAGTACATCTTAACCACTGAATCTTTATCCGTTGATTTTCAATTCAGGATCTCCTAATGTTTGCTACAAAGTGCCAGCTCTCTGCTTTAGTTGTGGTCCTTGAGAATGTTTATGTGTTTGGCCCTACACGCCCTTCTATAATTAATCAGCCTGCCTTGAATTCATATTTTTCAGTTAGCCATGTCACCTCTGCATACTGAGTCAAATGTGAGGGTGTTTATTTTAAAATTCTTATTCTTACTACAAGGAGGAGTAGAAGGCATGCAATCTTATATAGTTATGGAATAGCTCTTTTACCAAAAATTTATTTGTGGCGAGTCTACCTGCAACTTATTATCTCAATTTATACCTATTGTCCAAACACAATGTTAGCACATTTTTTCATTCTGGGAAGTATTCAGAAGTGAATACTACAGTTTTGACAATTCCTTTTGTAACGAAAATTGCCCAATCAGGAGAAGCAGTGTTGGATTGTAAGAATGCAAGCTTTGTGAAAACTGGAATTGAAATCCTAACACTACTTTTTTCAGCTTTTTGCTCTTGGTCAAATGACCTGATCTTTACTTTTAAAATAGATGAGAAAAACATAATAAGAATTCATAGGCTTGTTATGAGTATTCAATAAGTTACTATACATAAAGTCCTGAGAAAAGTGCCATACAGTGATTACTCAATAGATATGAATATTGTAATGGGTAATTTTATAAGTACACTGGATTGGCCATGAAGTACCTAGATATTTGTTCAAACATTATTCTGGGTATTTTTGTGAGTGTTTTTTTGGATAACATTTACATTTAAATTGGCGTACTGAGTAAAGCACATTGCCCTCCCCAATGTAAGTGGGCCTCATCTAATCAATTGAAGGCCTGAATAGTGAGAAAAAGCTGATCTCTAAGTAAAAGATAATTTCTTGTGCCTGACTGACTTTAAACTGAGACTTCAGCTTTTTCCTGCCTTCAAACTTGAACTGAAACATTGGCAATTCCTGGGTCTTAAGGCTGCAGGTCTTTAGGCTGGAATCACACCATCAGCAATTCTGAGACTCCAACTTGCTGACTCTCCCTGCAGATCTTAGGACTTGTTAGTCTCCATAATCTGGTGAGCTAATTCTTTATAATAAACAAGTACACATGCACACATCCTTAGTTTTTTTCTCTGGAGAGCCCTGAATAATAGAAGTATTAAAGAGGCTATAACAAAATTGCTTAATAACAATCATATATGCTAGAGAAGAGGGATACATTCTTCAACTTTTCCACCTGTAACTTTCTTAGAAAAGGAGATTTGACACTGATGCTATACAAGTCTATTAACAAAATATTCTGTAGGGGATGTGACACATTAGCTTAGCATTAAAAATATGGAATATTATCATTTAAGATTTGAGTTCTCAAACTTTTGATAATTATTCTGATGAGGATCATGATGATAATTATTATGGTTATGGAAATCAAAGCAATTGTTATAGACATAGTTTACCTTAATACAAAGCTACCATGGTTTGAATTCAGCTGTAAGGTATGGAACATTAAAAAGTCAAAGAAAATATGTGATTCTTAGCATCAAAGTACAAGTTATTCAATGCAAAATAATAAAGCACAATTTAATCTGTCAGAATAGCAAAGTGTTTCCTTTTTCAAGTAACTACTGGTTTCAAATAGCATTATGTTAAATAGCTGGTTTCTTAGGTTTCGAGCAGCTATAATCTTAGAACTAATTTACCTTAAAAAAAAAAAAACTTGTCTAAACCAAGAGTTAACATCAAATTTAATGTTGAAAAACTAAAAGCTATATCTAAGATCAACAACAAAATGAAGATGCTCCATCTCTCATCACTTCTACTTAACATAGTACTACAAGTCCTAGCCAGAGCAATTAGTCAAGAGAAAGAAATAAAGGCATCCCAATTAGAAGGAAGGTAGTGCAATTGTAGCTGTTTGCAGATGATATGATTTTATATATAAAAAGTCCTAAAGACTCCATAAAAATGCTGTTAGAACTAATAAGGAAGTTCAGTAAAGTTTCGGGATACAAAACAACATATCAGTAGTGTTTTTACATGCTAAAAATGAACTTTCTATAAAAGAAATTTAAAAAAAACTTATGGTAGCTATAGAAATAAAGAGTATTTTACAGCATTACAGCATTGCAGCATGGTGACTCTAGTTAATAATATTGTATTGTATACTTGAAATTTGCTAATAAAGTAGATCTTAAGTGTTTCACTACACACATGTACACAAAAAGTAACTGTATCAGCTGATGAATATGTTAACTAGCTTGATTGTGTATACATCCATCTAAATTATTCTGATGTATACCTGAAACATATACAATTATTATTTGTCAATTATACCTCAATAAGTCTAGGGGGAACAAAACTTGACTAGGAAAATAATCAGAAATGCACACTAAAAAAACACATACACAAAAAAATTACTTTTGCCATATTTAAAAGGGGAATAATTGAGATAACAGAAATTACTCCAGTTATACTACTTTAAAAGAATATTGTGCCCATGCTAAAATTAAGTTTATTAAAAATTACTAATGGCATGTCAAATTAATGTTAATTGACAAAAAATCAGGGTGCAATGCGATTGCAACCGCATTTAAAATACTCTAGAAATAGAAAATATAGCATATTATAATTTTTACTTTTGAGTAAGAAGATCATAGTTTTTAAAAATGATAGTCCCAGCTACTCAGGAGGCTGAGGCAGGAGAATGGCACGAACCTGGGAGGCAGAACTTGAGGCGAGCCAAGATGGTGTCACTGCACTCCAGCCTGGGGGACAGAGCGAGACTCCGTCTCAAAAAAAAAAAAAAAAAAAAGGATATTCTTTAAAAATTTTAAATACATTTTCTCCAGTTTTCACCAATAAACATAATACTTCAATTATATGGGGAAGATGAGGAGCAAAAAATATAAATAAATGAATTATTTACTGAACAAAAATAAACGTGGTCTTTGCCATGGTGATCTTTTTTTTCAACCTTATATATCATATTGTAGTGAGAACACTTAAAATCTCTTAGCAGTTTTCAAGTATAGAATGCATTGTTATTGACTATAGTCACCATGTTGTACAACAGAGTTCTTGAACTAATCTCTTCTGTCTAAGTAAAATTTGGTATCCTTTGACCAATATTTCCCCAATCCCTCCATCACCCCCAACCCCTGGTAGCCACCATTCAACTCTCTGCTCTGAATTTGACTTTTTTCAGATTGCACATGTAAGTGAGATCATGCAGTATTTACCTTTCTGTGCATGATTTATTTCACTTAACATAGTGTCTTCCAGATTTATTTGTGCTGTCACAAATGACAGAATTTTCCCCTCTTTTAAGGCTGAATAGTATTTCATTGTGTATGTATACCACATTTTCTTTATTCATTGATCTGTTGATGGACAATTAAGTTGATTCCATTTCTTGGCTATCGTTAATAATGTTGCAATAAACATGGGAGTACAGATAACTATTTAATATACTGACTTCATATCATTTGAATATATAGCCAGTAATGGGATTGTTAGGTCATACACTAATTTTATTTTTAATTGTTTGAGGAAACTCCATACTGTTTTCTCTAATGACTATACTAATTTACATTCCCAGGCATGTTGATTTTAAAGCACGATGGGGCTTAGGGAAATCTCTTGAATTATTTTGACGTGTGAGTCAGGATCAACTGTCACTTTGAATCCCAATTTTTTAGACAATATAAGCTTCAAACTCTCAAGAACAAAGTGGGTACCTCAATTGGTAATGCAGAAATCACCCGCTTTCTGTGTTGATCTCGCTGGGAGCTGCAGACTGAAGCTGTTCCTATTCGGCTATCTTGCCAGCCGCCTCAAAGTATGAATGTATATCTGCTACACAAAAGCATCTATAATGCGAACACTGGGAGAATATGACTGATTGAGTATAGTAAAGTCTTAAGATATTGTAAGTCTATTATTTCATAATATCCATATTAATGAAGCCATTTCATTGAATTTTGATTTTAATTGTTTTTCCTGAATATAAATTAATAGAAGTACAAATTCTAACATTTTCAGCCACTATTTTGCTCTAAGCGAAAGTCCCCATTAAAATCACCTACAAAGTATAACTATTATTAATAATTTTTAAAATATATGTTTTTCTAGACATCTGTGACTGTCCTCTCTCTCTCTGTCTGTTAGTTTATATTATTTGGTCATACTACAAAAAGTATAAAACGACTTTTCCACCATATATATGTATACATATATTTCCACCATATATATATATACACACACACACACACAATTTCTATACCTATTTAAAATTTTGTAAAATAGTAAATAGCATAGACTTGTTAATAATAAACTGCATTCAAATTCTACCACATATTGTCTGTGTCACTTGAAGCAGAATTATGTAAACTCCTCAAAGTCCAATTTTCTAATATATGAAATGCAGATAATATTATCTGGATAGGATTCTAATAAAAATTTAAGGCAATAATACACATAAAGCTTTTAGCACATTATCTAAGAGATGAATGTTAAATATCTTAGGTAGTTTTTGAGTTGTTGGTATTATTATCATTCCATATTTTATAACAAAATATTATTTTATATGTATAAATAATTTTATTCCTTCCCTTACTGTTGTAATTTCTGTCATTACAAATATATAATAGATAAACATGTCTATGCAAATATTGCTCAAGGATTAATTCTTGTAAGTGAAATTTTAAGTTTTATTTATTTATTTATTTATTTATTCATTCATTTCTTTTTTTTTCTTTTTTTTTATTATTATAAGTTCTAGCATACACGTGCATAACGTGCAGGTTTGTTACATATGTATACTTGTGCCATGTTGGTGTGCTGCACCCATCAACTTAGCACCCATCAATTCGTCATTTACATCAGGTATAACTCCCAGTGCAATCCCTCCCCCCTCCCCCCAACCCCCTCCCCATGATAGGCCCCGGTGTGTGATGTTCCCCTTCCCGAGTCCAAGTGATCTCATTGTTCAGTTCCCACCTATGAGTGAGAACATGCAGTGTTTGGTTTTCTGTTCCTGCGATAGTTTGCTGAGAATGATGGTTTCCAGCTGCATCCATGTCCCTACAAAGGACACAAACTCATCCTTTTTTATGGCTGCATAGTATTCCATGGTGTATATGTGCCACATTTTCTTAATCCAGTCTGTCACTGATGGACATTTGGGTTGATCCCAAGTCTTTGCTATTGTGAATAGTGCCGCAGTGAACATACGTGTGCATGTGTCTTTATAGCAGCATGATTTATAATCCTTTGGGTATATACCCAGTAATGGGATGGCTGGGTCATATGGTACATCTAGTTCTAGATCCTTGAGGAATCGCCATACTGTTTTCCATAATGGTTGAACTAGTTTACAATACCACCAACAGTGTAAAAGTGTTCCTATTTCTCCACATCCTCTCCAGCACCTGTTGTTTCCTGAATTTTTAATGATCGCCATTCTAACTGGTGTGAGATGGTATCTCATTGTGGTTTTGATTTGCATTTCTCTGATGGCCAGTGATGATGAGCATTTTTTCATGTGTCTGTTGGCTGTATGAATGTCATCTTTGGAGAAATGTCTGTTCATATCTTTTGCCCACTTTTTGATGGGGTTGTTTGTTTTTTTCTTGTAAATTTGTTTGAGTTCTTTGTAGGTTCTGGATATTAGCTCTTTGTCAGATGAGTGAGTAGATTGCAAAAATTTTCTCCCATTCTGTAGGTTGCCTGTTCACTCTGATGGTAGTTTCTTTTGCTGTGCAGAAGCTCTTTAGTTTCATTAGATCCCATTTGTCAATTTTGGCTTTTGTTGCCATTGCTTTTGGTGTTTTAGACATGAAGTCCTTGACCATGCCTATGTCCTGAATGGTACTACCTAGGTTTTCTTCTAGGGTTTTTATGGTTTTAGGTCTAACATTTAAGTCTCTAATCCATCTTGAATTAATTTTCATATAAGGAGTAAGGAAAGGATCCACTTTCAGCTTTCTACTTATGGCTAGCCAATTTCCCCAGCACCATTTATTAAATAGGGAATCCTTTCCCCATTTCTTGTTTTTCTCAGGTTTGTCAAAGATCAGATAACTGTAGATGTGTGGTTTTATTTCTGAGGACTCTGTTCTGTTCCATTGGTCTGTATCTCTGTTTTGGTAGCAGTACCATGCTGCTTTGGTTACTGTAGCCTTGTAGGATAGTTTGAAGTCAGGTAGCATGATGCCTCCAGCTTTGTTCTTTTGACTTAGGATTGTCTTGGCAATGCGGGCTCTTTTTTGGTTCCATATGAACTCTAAAGCAGTTTTTTCCAATTCTGTGAAGAAACTCATTGGTAGCTTGATGGGGATGGCATCTAATCTATAAATTACCTTGGGCAGTATGGCCATTTTCACGATATTGATTCTTCCTATCCATGAGCATGGTATGTTCTTCCATTTGTTTGTGTCCTCTTTTATTTCACTGAGCAGTGGTTTGTAGTTCTCCTTGAAGAGGTCCTTTACATCCCTTGTCAGTTGGATTCCTAGGTATGTTATTCTCTTTGAAGAAATTGTGAATGGAAGTTCATTCATGATTTGGCTCTCTGTCTGTTACTGGTGGATAAGAATGCTTGTGATTTTTGCACATTAATTTTGTATCTTGAGACTTTGCTGAAGTTCCTTATCAGCTTAAGGAGATTTTGGGCTGAGACAATGGGGTTTTCTAAATATACAATCATGTCATCTGCAAACAGGGACAATTTGACTTCTTCTTTTCCTAACTGAATACCCTTGATTTCTTTCTCTTGCCTGATTGCCCTAGCCAGAACTTCCAACACGATGTTGAATAGGAGTGGTGAGAGAGGGCATCCCTGTCTTGTGCCAGTTTTCAAAGGGAATTTTTCCAGTTTTTGCCCATTCAGTATGATATTGGCTGTCGGTTTGTCATAAATAGCTCTTATTATTTTGAAGTACGTTCCATCAATACCGAATTTATTGAGCGTTTTTAGCATGAAGGGCTGTTGAATTTTGTCAAAGGCCTTTTCTGCATCTATTGAGATAATCACGTGGTTTTTGTCTTTGGTTCTGTTTATATGCTGGATTATGTTTATTGATTTGAGTATGTTGAACCAGCCTTGCATCCCAGGGATGAAGTCCACTTGATCATGGTGGATAAGCTTTTTGATGTGCTTCTGGATTCGGTTTGCCAGTATTTTATTGAGGATTTTTGCATTGATGTTCATCAGGGATATTGGTCTAAAATTCTCTTTTTTTGTTGTGTCTCTGCCAGGCTTTGGTATCAGGATGATGTTGGCCTCATCAAATGAGTTAGGGAGGATTCCCTCTTTTTCTATTGATTGGAATAATTTCAGAAGGAATGGTACCAGCTCCTCCTTGTACCTCTGGTAGAATTCAGCTGTGAATCCATCTGGTCCTGAACTTTTTTTAGTTGGTAGGCTATTAATTATTGCCTCAATTTCAGAGCCTGCTATTGGTCTATTCAGGGATTCAACTTCTTCCTGGTTTAGTCTTGGGAGAGTGTAAGTGTCCAGGAAATTATCCATTTCTTCTAGATTTTCTAGTTTATTTGCGTAGACATGTTTATAGTATTCTCTGATGATATTTTGTAGTTCTGTGGGGTCAGTGGTGATATCCCCTTTATCATTTTTTATTGCGTCTATTAGATTCTTCTCTCCTTTCTTCTTTATTAGTCTTGCTAGCGGTCTATCAATATTGTTGATCTTTTCAAAAACCCAGCTCCTGGATTCATTGATTTTTTGGATGGTTTTTTGTGTCTCTATCTCCTTCAGTTCTGCTCTGATCTTAGTTATTTCTTGTTTTCTGCTACCTTTTGAATGTGTTTGCTCTTGCTTCTCTAGTTCTTTTAATTGTGATGTTAGAGTGTCAATTTTAGATCTTTCCAGCTTTCTCTTGTGGGCATTTAGTGCTATAAATTTCCCTCTACCCACCGCTTTAAATGTGTCCCAGAGATTCTTGTATGTTGTATCTTTGTTCTCATTGGTTTCAAAGAACATCTTTATTTCTGCCTTCATTTCGTTATGTACGCAGTAGTCATCCAGGAGCAGATTGTTCAGTTTCCATGCAGTTGAGCGGTTTTGATTGAGTTTCTTAGTCCTGAGTTCTAGTTTGATTGCACTGTGGTCTGAGAGACAGTTTGTTATAATTTCTGTTCTTGTACATTTGCTGAGGAGTGCTTTACTTCCAATTATGTGGTCAATTTTATTTCATTTTTTTTTTTTTTTTAGAGACAGGGTGTCTCTCGGTTGCCCAGGTTGATCTCAAACTCCTAGGCTCATGTTATGCTCCCACCTCAGCCTCCCAAAGTCCTGGGATTATACACATGAGCCACTGAGCCCAGCCAAAATTATGGGTTTTAAATTTTGTCATCTTAACTATTTTTAAGTAGTTTTAGATGATTAACATTCCCTAAAACAATATGAGAGCTATTGGAATACTTTTTTACACATACTAAACAGAGAATGTTTTCTGGAGTTTTTATTATTTTGCCAAAAAAAGAGGTAATTTTATTTGTTTCTCTTTATTTTCCAGATCTTTATGTATTTCAGTTGATATCACTTCATCTATTTTTTTTTCTTTTCTTTTAGAGACAAGGTCTCATTCCATCACTCAGACTGGAGCACAGTGGTGTGATTGTAGCTCACTGCAGCCTGAAACTCCTGGGCTCAAAGGGTCCTCCCATGTCAGCCTCCAGATCAGTTGAAATTATAGGTGTGCACCATCATGCCCAGCTAATTTTTAAATTTTTTTTTTTTTTTTTTTGTAGAGACATGGTCTTCTAGTGCTGCCCAGGCTGCTCTCGCACTCCTGGACACAAGCAATTCTTCCTCCTCTGCCTCTCAGAGTACTGGGATTAAAGGCATGACTAACCACACCCCACCCATCTATTTCTTAACATGTGTGTATTTGATATTTGGATGTGACATCATATAACAGAGAACTCTTAGCACAGTGAAATAAACAAGTAAGGAATTTAGAGGTTGATTTATTTTCCATAAAAACCAGGAGATAATAGCTTTATGCATCAAGTTCCCTTTCAGGTAGAATGACATTTTACATATATATATATAAAATACAGATAGGATCGATCTATCTATCTATCTATCTATCTATCTATCTATCTATCTAGAACCTATGTGATAAAAGCAAAGCTTTCGCCAGTGGCCAACATTTCTACCTATGGCTGATGGACAAGAACTGTCATAAGGCCCTCCCTAATTTCAAAGGAACCCGAGAATCATATCCAGCTGGTGCCATCACTGTCCCAAAAAAAGCAGTTTCTGTTATTAAGAAAAAAGATAAGTGACATTAGATAGTTTATCAATCTCTATTTCATTAACCTTTTATAGTTCTTTTTTTTTCTAACCTTTTTACTTTTTGGTCCATTTTTCTGTTCACCTGCTCTATTTTTTCCTCTTTATATTATTATACAGTTTGGTATAATGATGTGCTGATAAATGTTTAACAACTAGCTCTCATCACAAAATGAAAGAGCCTAATTTGTAGCATTTTTTAATATTTATGGCATAAATGCTGTTACTGTGGTCAATCTCACATTCCCAAAGTAATGTAATTAAATGTGGAGTTAGAAAGGAGATGAGCAGTAATACACCATTATCTAGTAATTCCACGCCAAAGATACAATAAAGATAAACTTGAAAGCATAGATAATAGTACAATGCAGTAAACTAATTAGAAAGTGATGTTTTTCCATGTTTACTACTTTTATTTCTTATTTAATTTTATATTTATATAATTTTCATAATAATGACTGTATTTAACAACTGACACAAAATTAATGCAACAGTTGGCTCTTACAAGCTATGAGCTGGCTCCAGCATACAAGTGGTTTGACATGCGTGTCTGTTTCTGTATGTGAGAGAGCATGTTTATGCTAGAACACTCTTATTAATCATATTTTATTTTTACATACCAATAATTTGTTTTTAATTTTGATAGAGGCATGTTCAGATCTCTTCATTGCTATTTTATTTTTGTATAATTCTAGTATTACATTATAATTAAATGAAATTTTGTCTTGCATCATCAATGAGGATTAGATTTTCTTGTAACTTTAAAATTTTTTCATTTATTTATGAACTTCACAAGCTACTAAGTGCTAAGTGTAGTTTTAGGTACTGGAGATACAGAAGTGACGTCTTTGAAAGTACTTGCTCTGAAGAAGTGGGTTTGTGTTGGGAGATGGGGAGTGTATCTGGAGTAGGAAGAAAAGGGTTAGTAGCCAGCCTACAGCTTATCACCATTCCCATGAGGACATACATGCAGTCAGAAAAAGAAAAATGTTCAGGTCAACTCATCTTGACAACATGTTATCAGACCTTCTGATGGTATTTACCAGAAGAAAACAGAGTCTTTATCTGTGAGATGCTTTTCTCAGGACCTGCTCTAGTTGCTTATAAAACATAAATCTGGAATTGATGGAATTATGGAGCAAAGTATCCTGGAAAACATTATATCTCATGTAATTATTAAGTATAAAATGCATATATTTTATGATCAGTTAAGTTACTTTTGTATAAACGATGCTTCAAATGCATTGCTTTAAACCTCCTATGTTAAATCTCAATCCAATGTCCCCAATGAAAGAAGACATAGGGATATGTGCTGATGGTTTTAGACTGTTTTAGACATGCTCTTCCTTGGTCATGCGATTGCCTGTATCCATTGAATTTCTTTCTTTTTTTTTTTTTTTTTTTTTTTTTTTTTTTTTAAGACGGAGTCTCCCTCTGTCGCCCAGGCTGGAGTGTCGCCCAGGCTGGAGCCATCTCGGCTCACTGCCAGCTCCGCCTCCCGGGTTCACACCATTCTCCGGCCTCAGCCTCCCGAATAGCTGGGACTACAGGCGCCCGCCACCACGCCTGGCTAATTTTTTGTATTTTTAGTAGAGATAGGGTTTCACTGTGTTAGCCAGGATGGTCTCCATCTCCTGACCTCGTGATCCGTCCGGCTCCCCCTCCCAAAGTGCTGAGGTTACAGGCGTGAGCCACCGCGCCCGGCCCATCCATTGAATTTCTAGTAACATTTCTTATTGGTCAGATCTCTTTGATTTTCATGAGTCTGGCCTGGTTTTTTTGTTTGTTTGTTTTTAATTTGAGGGATAGCAAATAATAATACTAAAGAAAATATCTGATAATAACTACTATGCAGATAATTAAAATTCTTTCAGTTTCAAGAAATTTAAAATGTGACTGATTTAGAGCTTGTGATCAGAGAAAGACAATTTGAGAAGACAATGTTTAATTTTGAACTGAAAAGTGAGTGATACAACATTCCAGAAGAGCATTCCAGGCAGAGACCTGGCAAAAGAGCCAAAGATGAAAATGAGCTAAGTTCACATCGAAAAACTGAAGAAATTCCAGATGTCGAAAATGTCATGGGATTGGGTAAGAAAGACAGAACATAAGTCCAGAAAGATGAAGAGATGCCAAGTAATTCAGGCCTCATAGCCACAGGTGAAAAGTTTAACATTTATTTTAAGTCCCCAGTGAAGCCATTAAAAAGTGACAAAATATATTTATATGGTTTCTGTGTGAAGAATTAATCGTAAAGAGCCATGATTGAAAACAAAGAGAAATTACATACAAGAAATTGCATACAAGAAAACAGTCCATACAAGAGAAGATACTGACTTTGAACAGGGAGTTAGGAGTGGAATGGAAAACAAATGGAAGGATTCAAAATAAAGAGGTAGGGTCTAATGCAGTCATTCCAAATTGGTTTATTTTGTGCCTAGAGAACATCTGACAATATGTGGATACCTTTTTGATTGTCACAACCGGAGACAGAGATGGTACAACTGGCATCTAGATGGTAGATGCCTGGAGTGATGTTAACCATCCTACAAAGCACAAATACAAAGAATTATCCAGCCCAAAATTTCAATGGTGTTGTGGTTGAGAAACCCTGGTCTAGCAAAATTTTTGCTAGATTAGGTACATAGGTGTGACAGAAAGGGGGAGCCAAAGTCTGATTTCCAGATTTTTAGGTCTGAGACATTATTGATCTTCCTTTTCTTGTACACATTTTTAAATTTTTTTTAATGTTAGTTGATTTAATTTAATTTTCCTTAATATTAGTAATTTAATTTTCTTAATTTAATTAAGATTGATTTAATTTTCTTAAATGTCAGTAATTTAATGTTTATTTTATTTGTTTTGTATAAGTTTTATAAATTTTTGCATACTCTTAACATTTGACTCATTGGAACTTTTAATTTCTAACTTAATTGTATTATGGTTGTAAAACGTGGTCTAAATTAAAACATTGAATATTTATAATTTATTGAGATTTTATTTGTGCCAAATGCATCTTCACATACTCCTTGCCCATATACCCCCTGCCCAATGACGTTTAATTGAAATGCTTTAAAACATGGAAAACAGAGAGAAGAGAAAATAATCTTCACTTTATTTTTTACAAAATGATAATTAAAAACAGAAAATTCTTTTTGTTTATAAGTACGTATAAAAAAGAAGTGTTCCAATAACTTCACTGCATTTACATTTTCATAGTTTAATTATAAGCAAATTTTCATTCCTTTTTGAATTTTTTGAAGTATAATATATAGAAAAGTTGAGAAATCGTACGTGTATGGTTTGATGACTTCTTACAATTTAAATTCCCCCATGCAACCAGCACCTAGATCAAAAAGCAGAACACATGCACCCTTTTATTCATTGTGCCTAAAGGGTAACCACTATTCTCCTTTTAATGCCATATATTATATTAGATTTTCAAAAACCTTTTATCCTGAGAACCATACAAATAAAGATTGAATTTTATTAATTCAACCATATGTTGTGAGATACATTCATAATGTTTGTAGTTGTAATTCATTCACTTTCATTGTTCTACAGTATTCTAATTGATAAGCAGTTGAAAATTTATTCCTACATTTTACCTATGGTAGTTGCCAGTATTCTACCATTATGACTAAGGCTCTTACTTTCATTCTTGTGCATATCATTTGAACATGTATGTGCATTTCTGTTAGGAATATACTTAGAAGTTAAAAGGCTGGTTATGGATATGCTCTCCTCTAGTAAACACTGCCAAATGATAGAATAAATTACTGTACAACCAGCCATGTGTGGATTTTTAGTTGCTCCATATGTCTTTTTTTCCTTTTCTCTTTTTTTCATTTGAGCAATTGTGAGTATGCAGCAGAATTGTAATGTGATTTGAATCTGCACTTGCCTGATAAATAATAAAGTTGATCACCTTTTCTTACGTTTATTGCCCATTTGGATATTCCCTTGTAAAGGGCTTTTAAAGTGTTTTGTCTAGACATACATATTTTTCAGTTTGTTTGTTTGTAGTCAAGAGGTCTTCTATTTTTATTTACACCTATTATGCCATGAATTCATAGGAAATAGCTTCCAGCAGCTCGGCTTCGCACGGGGTCTCAGAAAGTATACTTATTTGCGTGGAGCAGGCTGGCACTTCGGTTGAACTCACATGTGTTTCTCTTTTGCTTCCTTCTTTTTCTGATCATTTTCCTTCCTGCATTTCAAAAAGTTATCTCGGCTGTTAGAACGCTTAATATGCTCAATATGCACACTAATTATCTTGGCAAGAATCTTGCTCTTAACTTGTTTGTTTATAACAATGCCAACAGTATGCTGGGTACGTTGTAGAGAGAATATTCCAGTTTTTCCATGGTAACATTTGTGGGGCATTCCTTTCTGAACAGTATGCATTCCTTTGATGTCTGCAGTATCACCATTCTTAAAGATTCACATGTATATGGCCATAGGAGCACCTCCATGTTTTCTAAAAAGCCTACAGAACATATATTGGGTGCTTCTCCTCTTCTTTCCCTTTGTGTTCATCACTTTGGCGGATTACTGGAAGAAGGAGGTTCTAACTGAAAGGCTAAATTTAAAGTGTGAGTAATGTTTTAAATAGTACACAGTATTTTGTAACACATTTCTTCAGCAATAATTTCTGCTATAAGTTTCATGTATACTCTTTCAGTGATAACCTATGCAAATATAAAGTTTTTCATATTTTTATATTTATATAAATATAGAGTTATAACAAAAGGAAATCTGTTATGACTTTATATGGATGTATGTAAGCGCATTGTATATGTAAAAATTATTTTTAAAAAGCAAATGGCAGGACTTGCACTTCTGGGAAGATAGAGCGAGGCATTTTTTTTCTGTTCCTTTCATTAAGTACAATAACCCCCCCCGGGCATTATATATAACATAAATATAAGAATATTTGCAAAAATAGAGAAAAGAAGGCAGACTATACAGTAACTTGGGACACAAGCAATGACATGAAGGGAATTTTACTGGGGTTTCTTTTTGCCTCATATACTCTAGGCTGGGTACTGAAGAAACCAGGAAAAAAAAAAAAAAAAAAAAAAAGCAGCAGACAAAAATGTCCCCAGGAAAAGCATACTCTCTCAAGTTAGAGAACCTGGAATGGAGCAATTTAGAAAGATAGAAAACTTTTAGATAATCACTGTATTCCTGCTAAACAGTGCAGAAAAATTATGGCCTCATTTTCATCCCTACCAGCAAATGTTGAGGGGAGAGTCTAGACTTCAACTCTTGCCCAGCTGTACCAAGACATATCCATTATCCTGGCCCTCTAATGTAGTATCAAAGAAAAACCATTGAGAGTTAGGACTTTTTTATTCTCATAGACAGTAACAAGGTATTATCCTTATTCACTTACCAGAGTGATCTCAGAAGATATCTCATAAAATAAGATTTTTAAAAATTATTTTTTTATTTCAATAGGTTTTTAGGGAGCAAGTGTACACTGTACCCAAAGTGTTGTCATTTATCCCTCATCTCCTGCCACAGTTTCCTCCAAGTCCCCAAAGCCCAATGTATCATTCTTATACTTTTGTGTCCTCATGACATAGCTCTCATTTATGAGTGAGAACATATGATGTTTGGCTTTTCATTACTGAGTTACTTCAGTTATAGTAATAGTCTCCAGTTCCATCCAGGTTGCTGCAAATGCCATTTTCATTCTTTTTTATGACTGATTGGTGTGTGTGTATATGTGTGTGTGTGTGTGTGTGTGTGTGTGTGTGTATCCCTATATATATTTCCATATATAGGGATATATATTAATCTATATATAGGGATATATATGGATATATATGAATATATATGGATATATTTGAATATGGGGATATATATGGATATATAGGGATATATATGGATATATATGATATATATATATATCACATTTTGTTATTCACTCATTGATTAATTGATGGGCATTTGGGCTGGTTCCATATTTTTGCAGTTGTGAATTGTGCTGCTATAAACATGCATATGCAAGTATCCTTTTCATATAATGACTTCTTTTCTTCTGAGTGGATACCTAGTAGTGGGAGTGCTGGATCAAATGGTAGATCTACTTTTAATTCTCTAAGGAATCTCCACACTGTTTTCCTCAGCAGTTGTACTAGTTTACATTCCCACCAACAATGTAAAACTGTTCCCTTTTTACCACATTCATGCCAATATCTATTTTTTTTTTTTTATTTTTTGAACATGGCCGTTCTTGCAGGAGTAGGGTGGTATCTCATTGTGGTTTTGATTTGCATTTCCCTGATAATTAGTGACGTTGAGCATTTTTCCAAATACTTGTTGGCCATTTCTATATCTTCTTTTGAGAATTGTCTATTCATGTCTTTAGCCCGCTTTTTGGTGGAATTGTTTAATTTTTTCCTGATGATTTGTTTGAGTTCTTTGTAGATTCTGGATGTTAGTCCTTTGTTGGATGTACAGATTGTGAAGATTTTCTCTCACTCTGTGTGTTGTCTGATAACTCTGGTTATTATTTATTTTTCTGTGTAAAAGTTTTTTAGTTTAATTAAGTCTCATCTATTTATCTTTGTTTTTGTTACATTTGCTTTTGGGTTCTTGGTCATGAAGTCTTTCCTTAAACCAATATCTAGAAGGGCTTTTCTGATGTTATCTTCTAAACTTTTTATAGTTTCAGGTCTTAGATTTAAGTATTTGATCCATCTTTAGTTGATTTTTGTATAAGGTGGGAGATGAAGATCCAGTTTAATTCTTCTACATGTTCCTTGCCAATTACTCTAGCACCATTTGTTGAGTAAGGCGTCCTTTACCCACTTTATGTTTTTATTTGCTTTGTTGAAGATCAGTTGACTCTAAGTATTTGGTTTTATTTCTAGGTTTCTCTATTCTGTTTCGTTGGTCTATGTGCCAATTTTTATAGCAGTGTCATGCTATTTTGGTGGCCAGAAAGATACAGAAACTCTAAACAGGCCAATAACAAGCAGGGAGATGGAAACGGTAGTAAAAAAAAAAAAAAAAAAAAAAAAAAAAAAAAAAAAAGCCAACAAAGAAAATTTCAGGACCAGATGGATTCACAGCTGAATTATATCAGACATTCAAAGAAGAGTTGGAACTAATACTATTGACACTATTCCAAAAGATAGAGAAAGATAGAATCCTCCCCAACTCATTGTGTAAAGCTAGTATCCCCCTAATACCAAAACCAGGGTAAGATATAACAAAAAAAGAAATGTACAGACCAATATCACTGATGAACATAGATGCAAACATCCTCAACAAAATACTTGTCAACAGAATCCAACAGCATATCAGAAGGATAATCTACCATAATCAAGTGGGTTTTATACAAGGGAGACCAGAATGGTTTAACACATGCAAGTCAAAAAATGTCATACACCATGTAAACAGAATTAAAATTAAAAAGATCTCATAATTATCTCAATAGATGCAGAAAGAGCATTTGACAAAATCTAGCATCCCTTTATGATTAAAGCCCTCAGCAAAATCAGCATATAAGGGACATACCTTAAAGTAATAAAAGCCATCTACGACAAACCCACAGCCAACATTTTACTGAACAAGGAAAAGTTGAAAGTATTCTCCCTGAGAACTAGAACAAGACAGGGATGCCCACTTTCAGCACCTCTGTTCAACATAGCACTGGAAGTCCTAGCCAAAGCAATCATACAAGAGAAAGAATAAAGGGCATTCAAATCAGTAAAAGGGAAGTCAAACTGTTGCTGTTTGCTGATGATATGATCAGGACCTAGAAAATGCTAAAAACTCATCCAGAAAGCTCCTAGAACTGGTAAATGAATTCAGCAAAGTTTCAAGATACAAAATTAAGGCCAATCTAACACAAAGATGTGAAAATCCTAATTGTGTATGTAACAAATAACAGAGCTGCAAAATATGGGAATTGAAATCTGGTAGAACTGAAAGGATAAATAGACAAATGCACAGTTATAATTGGAGAGTTTACTTCAAAACCCTTTCTCAACAGGTGAAAGAACGCAGAAAATCAGCAAGGATATAGAAAAACTCAACACTGAAGCAACAGGGTATAATCAACATTTATGCCCCCAAAAATAGAATATGCACTTCCCCCCAACCTAGCATAAGCCATATACCAAGATAGGCTATATTGTGGGTCATAAAACAAACCAAGCAAATTTAAAATCATATAGAATATGTTCTCTGACTATAATGGGATCAAATGATACTGATACAGAAATCAATAGCAGAAAGATAACAGAAAAATTTTCGAACATTTGGAAACTAAACGACTAATTTCTTAGCAATGCATTGTCAAAGAACAACTCTTAATGGATAATTTAAAATGCACTGAATAAAATGAACATGAAAATAAAATACATCAAAATTTGTGGGTAGAAGTTATAGTGATGCTTGCTGGAGGGAAATTGTAGTAGTAAATAATTAAATTAGTAAATAGGAAATGTCTTGAGTGAGTTAGTTATCAAAGTGCCCACTTCAAGAATCTGGAAATAGAATAGAAAAATAAACCCAAGGCAAGCAAAAGAAGGTAAAGAATAACAATAAGAGTAGATACCAATAAAATGTAAAACAGAAAAAAAAGCACAATAATAAAAATGAAGCTTGTTCTTTGAAAAGATTAATAAAATTGACAAATTTCTATGAAGACTGACAAAGAAAACAGAAAGAAGACACATATTGGTAATGTCAGGAACAAAGCAAGGGATATCACCATGGTCCCTGTTGATAGTAAAAATATAATAAGGGAATATTATCAGTATAAGGATAAAAAGAAAATTCTACACACAGAAATTGATCACTTTACATAAAATAGACAAATTCTTCAAAAAGTCTAAACTACCATAACTCATCCAATATAAAATTTATCCAAAATAAAATGTATCCAAAATAAAATTTTTAGTGGCTATATAACTACTAAGGATATTAAATTGTTATTTAAACTCTCAGAAAGTAAATCTCCTGCGCCAGATGGTTTCAATGGACAATTAATTCTACCAATTGTTTGTAGAAGAATTAACATTAATTCTACACAATCTTTTCAGAAAATAGGGATGGAGGGAATGTTTCACGATTTATCCTATGTACCTCGTATTGACACTGATACTAAAACCAGACTAAGTCAGCACACACACAAAAAGGAAATTACAGACCAATGTCCCTCATGTATACAGTTGCAAAAATTCTTGACAAATTTTATAGAAGTCAGCAATGTGGAAAAATAACTGTACATTATCAACCAAGAATATTTATTTCCAGATATGCAAGACTGATTCAATGTTCAAAAATCAATCAATGTAATCCACTATATTAACAAGCTAAAAAGGAAGCCACATGGTCATATCAATCACATAGGAAAAGGTTTTGGCATGATTCACTTTCATTCATAAAAAAAATTCAGAGACTAGAAATGGAAGAAAAGTTTGTCGATTTGAGAAAGAGAATCTATAAAACCTATAGTCTAAATTATATTAAAAGGTGAAATATTGAATGCTTACCCCCTAAGCTTAGAAATAATATAAGAATGTCAATCCTCACTACTACTAGTCCACACAGTACTGACATTTCTAGCAAGCATAGTAGGACAATAAAATGAGAGTTAAAAAAATTACTGCTTGGAGAGAATTAATTAAAACTGCTTCAATTTTAAGATGACATGATGTTCCACAAAGAAAATCACAAGGAATGTAAAATTAGTAAGAGGGTTCAGCAAGGTGGCTATACATAACACATGAAATTATATTTCTATATACTAGCAATGAATACATGAAAACAGAAATTAAAAATCGAGTTTTATGTATAGTCATTCATAAGTAACGAAATGCAAGGGTTTTAATCTAACAAAACAATTACAAGGCTTGAATGCTGAATACTATAAAACTGTTGGAAAAAAATCAAATAAATTCTAAATAAGTGGAGAAATATTCTATATTCATGGATTGGAAGATTCAGCATAGCAAGGATGTCAGTTTTCTCCAAAATAACATATATTTGATATTGAAAAGCTAAGGAACTAAAATAGTTAAAACAAATTCTGGGGGAAAAAAGTAGGAGGAACCGTTTTACCTGATTTTAAGTCTTATCATCACCACAGTAATCAAGACTCTAAGGTATTGGCAGAGGGATAGAAACAGTCAATTGAATAGAATAGGGAACTCTCAGAAATAGTGCCACAAAAGTACAACCAACAGATTTGTGACAAAGGTGCAAAATCAATTTAAAAGATTGAAACTGGCTCAATTGTCCCACAGGACTGATATTTATCGTTTCTTATGAATAAACATATAAATAGACCCTTCCAGTCTAAAAGATTGAAAAAGTTAAATTTATCTTAGCTGAGTTCTTTTGTCAGGAAAATCAACCATCAGGCCTCCCATCTGGGAGTATCAAGGAACTTAAACTAATACATTTCTTTCCAGGTCACTGCATCTGTACCATGAGATGCCAGATCTCTCAACTATCATGATTGCCTAACCAACCACCTGCTTCCTGTTGACCAACTCTTCTCCTTAACTCTCTAATTTCTGTTTTCCCATACACGGTTACATTTCTTCCGTACTATATAATAACCCCCAATTTTACTCAGTCAGGGAGATGGATTTGAGACTGATTTGTCACCTTCTCTGCTGCAATGTTGTCTTGTGATTAGGCTTCTGTCTGGTAGGCAACAGGATCTAGACCAAACCCCTAGTTTTTTGGTAACAGGATCAAGGATAATGTTTTTAACAAATGGTGCTGGAGCAACTGAATAGCCATAGACAACAACAACAAAACCAAACAAAAAACCCCCAAATTTTGATTTAGGTTTCACACTTTGTGCAAATATCAACTCAAAATAGATCATAGTCTTCAATGTAAAACAAAACTAAAACAACTTTATAAGATAACATAAGAAAAAATATTTGAGACATAGGGCTTGGTGAAGAATCCTTTAAAATGATATCAAAGTACAATTCTTTAAAAATATTGCTAAATTGAACTTCATTTATATTAAAACTTTTGTTCCATGAAAAACCCTGTTAAAAGACAAACTACAGATTTGGAGCAAATATTTTTAAAACTATATATCTAACAAAGAATTCATATAAGAATATACAAATAATTATCAAAACTCAACTGTGAAACCAAACTATTTAATTCTAAAATGTGTAAAGGATATAAAAAGACATTTCACAGAAGTGAATATGTGGATTGAAAACAAGCATAGGAAAAGATGTTCAACATTGCTAGCCATTAAGACCAGGATGAAATATCACTACATACTTACTAGCATGGCTAAAATAAAAGTGATGTTTAAATATTATAAATATAGTGATTTAATTTAAATATATTTAGTAAATTTATGTTATTGAATAATAGTAACTATAAAAATAGTAATAACCAAAGGATGCAGAGAATCTGGGTCTCTCACACATTGCTAGCAGAAATGTAAAATGGTACAGTCTCTATAGAAAACTACTTCAGCAATTTCTTTTAAAAAAACTAAACACACACTTACCATGCGTACTACTCCTTGGGCATTCATGGCAGAGAAATGCAGATCTATGCCCTAAATGTTCCCATGATTTCTTATAGCAGTTTTGGGGGAACTTTTCCTCGGAAATTAGAGCCTAACACTGGAAACAGCCAAAATATCCCTTAACGAATGATAGTTAAACAAACTGCAGTACATTCATACTGTAAAATACTACTCAATAATACAAAGAAGAAACTATTGATATACTCAGCACTTTGGATATATCTCCAGCATGTCTGCTGAGTTTAAAAACAACAAAAAAGCTAATCTCAGAAAGTCACATACAGTATGATTTCATTCATAAATCGCTCATGAAATGTCAATATTATAGAATTAGAAAATATTTGATTTGTTTTCAGGGGTTAGGTATGGTGGGTAGGGGTGTGACTGTAAAGATGTAGCATGATGGAGATCTTTTAGGTGATTTAGAGTAATTTTTGTCTCTACATGACTGTAGTGGTTACATAAGTCTACCTATGTGAATGAATGGTATAGAACTATATATATACAGTGTACCAATGTTAAGTTCCTGGTTTTGATATTATTATACTATAGTTATGTAAGATATAACTGTTATGGAAAATTCAGTGAAGAGTACAGGGGACCTCCCTCTGTACTATCTTTGTAATTATTTTTTATCTATAATTATACCAAAATTAAAATATTTATACAAAAAATGTTAGCATAATGTACTCATTTATTTTCACCTGGAAAAAATTAACAATTTGTCCTGGGGATTATACCACACTACCTAATTCTTTTTATGGCTGTGTATTATATCAGTTTTTATTTGGTCCAGAATCCTTTGGTATTTTGTGGGTTTTTTTCTGACTTTTTGGTATACTAAACATTGTTGTAATAAATGTAGTTTACAGAACGGATATCAGCAAGTGCTTATCACAGTACATTCATAATAGGTGGCTACAGTGGTCATCTATTCCAAAAGAGTGGGCATACAATTTGATGAATCAGTTCCATTATAGTACTGGCTACAAATGTTCTATGTTTTGTGCTTATCTGTATGATAAATTTCTAAGAGTGAAATTACTGGATAAATCTATTTTTATTATAGCAAACTTTAAATTAGTTTTAATAATAGAAACAGTATTTCCCTATTTTATTTTATTTCTATAAAATTCCTTAAGAATATTTATTATTTATTTTAATGTAAATTTTGGAATCAACTTTGCTAACTGCAAAGTTCACACTGACATATTATTAGATATATGTTATATATGTTAAAAGTATAGATTAAAATAGGGATAAAGAGTATCTTTCTGATACTATATTGTCTCAAGATCACACTGTGAGTATAATTATTCAGGTCTTCTTAGCTATTCCTTAATTTTTTACATAGACTTAAAACATTTCTAGTTAAATTATTTTTATTTTTGAGGCTCTTGTAAACTGGATTTGTTCTTCAAAGGTGTTTTCTAATAGTACTGGAATTTTTAAATAAGTAGTTTATTATTTGTGTATTTCAAAAGTTATCTGCAGAACATGGCCTGATTTACTAGGTGTCTACAAATTTTTTGGTTTTCATCTTGAATATACAGAACACATCTCTTAGGCACAGTGCATGTGTGTGTGCGTATGCACGCGCACACACACACCACCTTGGAGTTAGGTATTCCATGTGATTAAGTTCTGACTAACAAATATAGGCAGAAGTGTTATGACACATTTTCAGGCCTTCACCAGGAAAACTACTTATATAGTCCTACACATTCTCTCTCTACCACCCCAGCGTGGAGAGTTGCAGGAGATAGGTCAGTGTGGTGGGAGAAACTATAGGGAAAATGAGCAGGCAGATTACTGATATCAAAGCAAATTATACTAATAAGGTATGAACATGGAATCATCCTTGCATTCCTGGTATAAACCCCACTTGTTTTGGTATATCAACATGTGATATGCTAACCAATTAAATTCACAAATATGTTTTTTTAATCAATTATGTTCCTAAATTAAACTGTTTTTTTGAAGCTTTTATATGAATAATAGATGGCTTCATAAAATAAATTTGGAAGCTTTCATTTCTACTCCATGGTCTTGTATTAGTCAAGATCGTCCAGAGAAACAGAACCAACAGAACGTGTGTGTGTGTGTGTGTGTGTGTGTGTGTGTGTGTGTGTGTGTGTGTATGAGATTTATTATGAGGAAATGGCTCACAGTATTGTGGAGGCTGAGAAATCCCACAATATACTGCCTGCATGCAAGCTGGAGACCCAGGAAAGCCAGTGGTGTAATTTCAGTCCAAGTTCTAAGGACTGAGAACTGAGGGAACTAATAGTGTAAAACCCAGTGCAAAGGCAGAAGAGTGATATTCCAGCTAAACTATGCAGGCAGGAAGCAAAAAGGAGTTAGTTCTTCCTTCTTCTACATTTTGGTTCTGTTCAAACCCTTAATAGATTGGATGATTGATTTCCCATGCACATTGGAGATGGCAGTCTATCATTGAGCCCACCAATTAAAATGCTAATTTCATCTGGGCACATGTTGTCAGGCACATCCAGAGATAATGTTTATATACACATTCCGTAGAGCAGTCAAATTGACACATAAAAATCATCATAGTTTTGAAGGGTACAAATGACAATGAATAATTTGTATCCTGTAGATATTGTGAATCCCCCCAGTCTCATCCGGGCTAACACTTCTAAAAGGGATACATCATTTACAAATTTCTCACCTTTTTAAAAATATTAAGCATATATAATTTTTTATATCTTGAAATGTTTAGAAATTCAAGTTTCATAAAAATATCAGTACCTCCAACTTGTAAACTTATTTTCCTTTTCCTAGATCCAACAAAAACATCAAAGAAGAGTTCAATAGGTAATTTCAGAAATTATTTATGTTTCAAGTTAACCAACCCTAAATTTCAATTATTTTTAAAATAATCTATGATTTGGCTCTGTGTCTCCACTCACCTCTCATATGGAATTGTAATTCCCAATGTTGGGGGAGAAACTTGGTAGGGGGTGATTACATCATAGGGGTGAGTTTCCCTCTTGCTGTTGTGATAGTGAGTGATTTCTCACGAGATCTGTTTGTTTAAAAGTATGTAGCACTTCTACATTTGCTCTCTTTTCCCCTTGCTTCAGTCATGTAGGACATGATGGCTTCCCCTTCACCTCCTGCCACAGTTGTATATTTCCAGAGGCCTCCCCTAGCCACGCTTCCTGTACAGCCTGTGGAACAAAAGATAAGTCAATTAAACCTTTTTTATTTATAAATTATACAGTCTCAGTTAGTTCTTAAAAGCAATGTGAGAATGAACTAATAGAGATAATTGGTACCAGAAGAATGGGGCATTGCTATAAGGACACCTAAAAATGTGAAAGCAGGCTTAGAATTGGATAATGGGCAGAGGTTGGAACAGTTTGGAGGGCTCAGGAGAAGACAGGAAGATTGGCAATAGTTTGAAACTTCCTAGATACTTATAAGATAGTTGTAACCAAAATGCTGATAGTGATATGGTCAGTGAAGTCCAGACTGGTCTCAGATGGAGATGAGGAACCTATTAAAAACTGGAGTAAAAGTCACTCTTGCTGTGCTTTAGCAAAGAGACTGGTGGCATTGTGCCATGGCTCTAGAGATTTGTGGAACTTTGAACTTCAGAGAGATGACTTAGGGTATCTGGTAGTGGAAAAATTTCCAAGCAGGAAAGCACTCAAGATGCAGCCTCACTGCTTCTAACAGTGTAGGCTGTTACGACTTCATAAATAAATGGTCTGAAATTGAAATTTATATTTAAAAGGGAAACAGAGCATAAAAGTTTGGTAAATTTGCAGGCCAACCATGTGGTAGAAAAGAAAAACCCATTTTTTCTGGTGAGAAATTTAAGACTGCAGAAATTTTACATAAATAAAGAAAAGCCACTTATTAATAGCCAAGACTATAGGGGAAAATGCCTCAAAGTCATTTCAGAGACCTCATGGCAGCCTCTCCCATCATGGGCCTGGAGGGCATGGGGGAAAACTGTTTTTGTGGGCCAGGTCCAGGGTCTCGCTGCTCCGCACAGCCTTGGGACTTGGCATCCTGCATCCCAGCTGCTCCAGCTCCAGCCATGGGTAAAAAGACCTCAGATATGTCTCAGGCTACTGCTCCAGAGGCTGCAAGTCATAAGAAGACTTGGTAGTTTCCATGTGGTTTTAAGTATGTGGGTGTGCAGAGAGCAAGAATTGAGACTTGGGAGCCTCCACCCAGATTGCAGAGGATGTATGGAAATACCTGGGTGTCTAGGCAGAAGTCTGCTCCAGGGGTGAAGCCTTCATGGGGAACCTCTACTGTGGAAGTGCAAAGGGAAAATGTGAAGTTGGAACCCCCTCACAGAGTCCCCAATAGAGTACTGCCTAGTGGAGCTGTACAGTCAATTTCTCCCATTTGAAATGGAAGTATTTACCCAATGCCTACATCCCCATTTTATCTTGGAAGTAACTAGCTTGTTTTCGATTTTACAGTCTCATTGGTGGAAAGGACTTACCTTGTCTCAGATGAGACTTTGGACTTGGACTTTTGAGTTAATGCTGGAATGAGTTAAGAATTTGGGGGACTATTGGAAAAGCATGATTGTGTTTTCAAATATGAGAAGGACATAAAATTTGAGAGGGGCCAGGGGCAAAATGATGTGGTTTGGCTCTGGGTCCCCATTCAAATCTCATCCCAAATTGTAATTCCCAAAGTTGGAGGAGGGTTCTGGTGGGAGGTGATTGGATTATGGAGGTGGATTTCTCCCTTTCTGTTCTTGTGATTATGAGTGAGTTCGCATGCGATCTTTTGGTTTAAACGTGTGTAGCATTTCCCCCTTCACGTTCTCTTTCTCTCCTCCCCCCAGGTGAAGATGTGCCTGCTTCTCCTTTGCCCTTCTGCCATGATTGTAAATTTCCTGAGGTCTCCCCACTCATGTTTCCTGTACAGACTGTGGAACTGTGAGTGAATGAAATCTCCTTTCTTTATAAATTACCCAGTCTTAGGTAGTTCTTTATAGCAGTGTGAGAATGGACTAATATAAATATATACTTCTAATACATTTAGGTATAATTCTAAGTAAAATTGTTTTAAATTTTTAAAAATATTTTCTATTTTTCTTTTCTACTTGAACTAGTGATGTCAAAATTTACTACATTTCCAGGAATAATTACGTGTCATTTAAATTATTCTCTAATTTGAAATATTTAAGTATTGTAGAAATGGTGGAAAAATTACTCTTTTGACAGGTAGACATTTCTGACACTTCTCAAATCATTTAAGAAATTGACTTTCAATTGACTTAGATATAAGACTGGTTCTAAATAAATGAAAAAAATGGTATAATGGATTCATTACTTAAGGCATTTGGAGCCTGTGAATTTGAAAATGTCAAAACATATCTAAAAATAATCTTAGGCTATAGCAAAGACTAGATGACCCTAATTGTTTATTCGAAGGAAAAAATTATTAGAAAATGAGTTTTGAACATCAGACTAGTTCGATCATACCTAAAACTTTGCCTTAGTCTCAAGTATAAGAAATTTATAAGCGTCAATTATTTAGTAAATTAAATGATTGCAGTGTTCATATATCCTTTTCTATATAGTTACATGAATATTTTCTTACTGTTTCAAATTAAGTTCCAGAATTTTAGAAAAGTCTCTTGAGTGTATATTTTTTTCTCATTATCTCCCTCAATTATGACAGATTTTATATTGACTTTCAAAATTGTGACAATTAGGACTGAGAGAAGTGTAAAAACATAGATAGCATTTAAAATTTTAAGCTCCTGTGTCGTGAACTGAAACTCATTTAATATAAGTGTGCCAGACATTCCTCTGTGTGTTTGTTTGTGTGTGCAATGGTTTTACTGTCCTTCAATTGCTATGGGCTTTGAAAATGTATTTTTATAAATATCAAAAAACGAACATTTATTTATGCATTTTTCATTTGAATTTCATTTGAATTTAGAAAACTGTTGATATTTTAAATAAAATTATAAATATGGTTTTAGAGACATCCAAAATTAAATTTTAAAACACAATACACAAAAAACACCATGGGTGAATGTGATAATGTGATTGCTAACATTATGTATGAATTTGACTGAACTAAGGGATGCCCAGATAGCCGATGGATTTGTCCATCCCAACACCGCCATAAAGAACTAGTTTAGATTAGGTAATTGATGAAGAAAAGTGGTTTAATTGACTCACAGTTCCACAGGCTATACAGGAACTATGTCTGGAAGGCCTTAGGAAACCTACAGTCATGGCAGAGGGTGAAGGGAAAGCAAGCACATCTTACCATGGTGAAGCAGGAGAGAAAGAGAGAGAGAGAGAGAAAGGGAGAAGTGCTACATACTTTCAAACAATCAGATCTCATAAGAACTCCATCATGAGCACAACAAGGAAGAAGTCTGTCCCCATGACTCAATCATTTCCACCAGGCCCTTCTTCAATACTTGGGGATTACAATATAACATCAGATTTGGGTGTGAACACAGAGCCAAACCAGCAAAACACCATTTCTGAGTGTATCCATGGGGGTGATTTTAGAAGATATTAACATTTGAATCAGTAGTTTGAGTAAAAAAGATTGCCTTGATTAGTGTGAACAAGCATCAGTCAATCTGCTGAGGGCATAAAATAGAATAAAATGATGGAAGAAGGTTTAATTCACTTTCTCTATTTGAGTAAGGGCATCCATCTTCTCCTGCCCACAGACTTGAACTAGGACATACACCATTGGCTTCCTTAATTCTCAAGCCTTTGAGCATGAACTAGAATTATACCACTGGTTTCTCTGGGCTTCCAGGTTATAGACAATAGATGAAGGAACTTTTTGGCCTCCATAATCATGTGAGCCAATTCCTGATAATAAATATATTTTTATCTCTTGATAGATAGATGATAGATAGATAGATAGATAGATAGATAGATAGATAGATAGATAACCTGTTGATTCCTTTTCTCTGGAGAACCATGATGAATTCAGTGAGAATATTAAGAAATCCTTTATCAAGTTAATATTTTGAAAATAATTCTGCCTATTATTGAAATATAACAATTTTAAATAAATGCTTCCATGCATTACAAATTTTATTCAAATGTTTACATCCTATCTTGTCTCTTTGAAGGCATAGATACAGATATAAAGGCACAGGGATAGGTAAGTAGATGGATATAGATGTATAAATATATTTGTGTATATTATTGTTATATACACAAATTTGACTTCTCTAAGATTTTATAAACATTAAGTACCTAGACATTTTACATGGTTTCCAGAACACTAAGTTTATCCAAAATATAAGTGCTTTTCCAGACAAGATGTATTATTTAAAGACTTCTAATTTCTTGTAGCATGAGGATAAAATAATAAAAATTTTAAATGCATTGCTACCTTGTTTTCTCTTGGACATCATAAGCATTATGTCATTTTCTCATTTATAGGAATAAAAAGAATTATTAATTCCAAGCTAAATTAGAATTTCATAAATAAAAGCATAATTCTTTTCATAATTCAATTTCTCACTTTCTCTTTTTTATGACATTTATTCTTACTTTAGAATGACTAAGATGATCTTTATTACATTGCTTTTTAAAAGTCTTTGGTAAACAGGCACCTGAGGTTACCTCATATTTTCCTTTGTGTAATGGATCAGCTTAAATCAGCCTGGAGGTTAATTCATCATTTTTAAGTTATACTGTAAAACTAATTAACTCACATAGCTCAATACTGCCAGTATATCTTAAAATATTTATTTCTAATTCCCACTTGGTTTTCTAGATCCATTGTTTTATAATATTTTATATTATTTTCAATTAATATCTCTATAAAATCCCCTTGAGAAAAACATACATCCTTCTACATTATTTCTGAATATTATTTTTTGAGTGGGTTTCTTCAGTCTAATTGTAGTTTATTACTCATTTCCTTTCCTTTATGTTATAGTATTTTTCTCAACTTCTGAAAATATTCTTCACTTGAATTTATCCCTGAATAGTTACACGTAGGTATCTTTGTTCCTTTGAAAATTTTTTCTGTTTTAGTAAACAAATATTAGTTATTAAGATGTGCTACATTTCCTCCAGCCTGGGTGACAGAGCGAGACTCCGTCTCAAAAAAAAAAAAAAAAAAAAAAAAAAATGTGCTACATTTCTTTGACTCCTATTATCCATTCTTTATCTTGTTAACAATTAAGAGAAGAGGTATTGGTGTTTTTTATATATGCAACTACAATTATTCTAACATTTACAAAACATTGATTGGGAACAAGATATATAGTTCCTTTTTTTCTTTTGCATTAAAATATGTGGGTTTTGCTTTTTAAAGGATTTTTAAAATATTAATTGATTCATAAGAAATATTTGTAACATTTTATTAATTTAATACTTTTAAGTCCTTGTTTGGAGTTAATGTAAGTATTTTTGTGTGTATGTGTGTGTCTGTGTGTGTGTATCTGAGAGAGATAGAAGATAGAAAGAGAGATTCTATGTGTCTCTACTTTTGTTTTTAGTTTTCTTTTGCTACATTCTAGCTTTGTTATGTTATAGTCAGAATAGTGTCAACACTGTGATTTATTGGAATTTTGGATTGTCTAAAAATGAGATAATTTTTAAAGTGATACACTTACATAAGTTCAAAGAAAGGACAAAACAGAAGTTATAGAGAATGTTATGAAAACATGGGATACAACTAGAACACTGCAGAGGAAAATTCTGCTTTAAATATTTTCATTTCTAAAAACAAAAAATGAACACAAATTAATTACATACTTAATTCAAGAAAATAGTTTTTAAAAAGACAACCAAATGAACCTAAGAAAATTTGATGAAAGTAATTACTAAAGAGAAATACAGACATTAAACATTAGAAAATAATAAAAAGTATACAAATAATAAATAAAACCAAATGTTGACTATTGGCAATAAAAGCAAACCATAAGATTAAAAAAAAAACATTAGTTCACCTAATCAAAAGAACACAAAAAGCAAAAATATGCAAAATGAAAAGAAGCAACATTTCAATTTGATAGGAAAAGAACATTCTTAAATTTACTCATTCTTCATTCAGGGTGAATATGAGATGACAGTCTGCTGAAAAGAAACATGATATTCTATAATTATCCAGAACATCAAATAAGGTATCTTCTAAAACTCAGTTACATCAAATGCCTCACACGTTCTGCAGTGTTTACTTGTATTCATGGCTTAAGGCAATATACAAAGTTGAGACTACAGAAAGAGTCTCGTGAAACATAATAAAGTGTGGGTCACATAATGCTAAAGTAAAAAAAGTATTAATTTTCTTAAATGTGTAAGAGTCATGTGATTCAGCTGGGATATATGAAGGAAACAATGAACTTAATTATGGGCAGCACTAACCTCCTCACACTTTATCTAGGTAGGCTCAGTCCTGGAAGCTGTCTGATGTCTTGAATTTATAATTGCCTTGAATAGGAAAAAACAGATTTATTTCATTTAAAAATTAAAAAGGAGAAAACACCACTCTATGACTAAGAACAGGGCTCAGCCTGATCTTAACCTGTGTTCCAGAAACCTCGTGGTTTCGGAAACGAAGAGCTAGGGTGTTGTCAGTGCTTCTGTGAATATGACATTGCTGTAAATTATATGACATTAAATACTCCAGAACCAATTGCTCAAGCCATCTAGAAGTCCACATAATCTAAACAAACTTAGACTGATATTAAGCTGCCCATTTTTCTTCACCCTCTGCCTATAATGAAGAGACCACAAATTCCATTTTGTTGAGTCCCTCCCATGAGGCTGAGGCTGTGTCAGCAAACATCTGCACCTAAAAATAACAACAATAAATAGGTAAACCCTGAGAAATGCTGATAAAAAAATTATAAAGCTGATAAAAAATTAGCATTAAATGCTGATTTTAATTAAAAAATTAAATGCTGATAAATGCTGATTTAAAAAATGTTAATTTTGTATCAGCAAAGAATGACTGCCCTCCGGTCAACACAAAACTATGCTCGACACATACACACCCACACACAGAGCTAATTAAGAGTAACAACTTTCAGAACATTTTAGCCTGTGGCTCTATTAAGTATTGGCTGTAGCAAGGCATGAGTGCAGAGTGCCTTTTACTTATTTTAGTCATGTAATCATCAGATGGGTTCTTCCTGCCCACTGCATAGACAAAAATCAATCCACTGAGACTACAGCATTGCAGTAGAGAAGTGGTTTAATTGATGTGAGGCTGGCCCACATGAGAGAACTGAAGTTAGCACTCATATCATAGCTAGGGAATGGGTGATCTTTACTGACTGAGGATGAAATCATAGGGGTGTGGAAAATGGTACTCATATGCTGAGTCCACCTCTGGGTGGGGCTACAGGATCAGTTGAGTCATGAGTCTAGGTGGGAACAGTCTGAAAGGTATCTCAAAAAACCATTCTTAGGTTCTACAATAGTGATGTTATCTATAGTAGTAATTGGTCAAGTCACAAATCTTGTGACCTCTGGTCACATAACTCCTGAGCAGTAAAGGATTATAGACACTATGCCTACATCTTAGCAGAGTTCAGGCCCCTTCCATAATCCTATTCTTGTGACTTTTCATTAGTTTCACAAGGGTGGTTTTGGGTCTCTGAGCAAAGAGAAGAGTAGTTTAAGGAGGGGTTGTTATTGTTGTGTTCAAGTTAAACTGTAAACTAAATTCCTCCCAAAGTTAGCTTGGCCTATGCCCAAGAATGACCAAGGACGACTTAGGGGTCAGAAGCAAGACGGAGTCAACTATGTGAGATAGCTCTCAGTAGTAAGTTTGCAAAAGCACCTTCAGTAGACTGTGAACCTAGGAGAAATATTCCACATGTTGTGAAAGAAATGTTTCAGGTAAAAGCTGAGATAAATATTCAAAAAATAAGTTAATGAAGTTGCCTAGATGAATTCGTGGAGCAGAATCAATGCAGGCACCAAAAAAAAAAGAACGAATCAGATAATACAAAACCTGGAAAAATACTGCTGAGGAACTTCTGCCAAGGTGCTTCTGGTAACATTTATATGTTCGAGGTGCTAATGTGTTTATGGTGTTTGACTATTTTCAGTAAGCTACAGCTAAAAAAGTTATTTCTACTCTTGATAGCATGTTGGATCTTTAAAAAAATATTAGTACTGGGTATCAAATCGCCACCTTCTGATTTAACTTATCTCCTTGTAGCCTGGGCATCGCATTTTAAAATCTGATTTTCTTAAAGTGTCCCAGAGATTTCTAACATGCAGCAAATGTTGAAATTCACTGAGTGAGGAAAACACGCTTAGAATAAATGTACATTCCTACCCATCCCATCCCCAAAGATTGCAGCTTCTCATCTGTTGCTATACCAAACCAAGTAGCAGGATGATAAAAATGGATTCCTTTTTCTTTAATTATCTAGAAAAGAGATTGGCCTGCCTGCATTTGTAAATAAAAATTTTACTGGAACACAATTATGGTTTCTATTTTTCATCTATTGTACTACTATGTTGGAGTTGAGTAACTACAATAAAGACTATGTTGGCAAAACTGATTGGCGCTTTACAGAAAGTTTGCCGACCCTTGACTGATGAGACTAACTGGGAAGGACACTCTTGCTCCTTGCCTATTTTTAATTCATTATCCTCCCTCATCGTTGCCAGTAAGCTATAGGAGGGGTAAGAAAAGTAAGATGGGCAGAGAAAGCACATGTTACAATTTTGAAGGAATTTCATGATTTTTAATTTTTGTACTCGAATGGACATAAAGATTACTGAAGTGAGAATGTTTGAGGTTAAAGAGGAATAAAACTTTCTATTTACTGACTGCTATAAACTGAATGTTTGCATCTCTACAAATTCATATGTTGAAGCCCTAATCCACAGTGAGGTTGAATTTGGAGACATGTCCTCTAAGGAGGTAATTAAGGTTAAATGAAGTCATAAGAGTGTGACCTTAATCCAGTAGGATAAGTGTCTTCATAAGAAGAGACACCAGAGAAAGCGTTCTTTTTCTTTTTTTCTAACTCTTTCTCTTCTCCTGCCACCCCTACTTCTACCCTCAGCTGCACACCCACTTGTTACAGGACTGCCAGTTTTCTATGCCCACTGCACAGCCACAGACCAATACGCTGACAGCAGGGTTGCAGTAGAGAAAGGGTTTAATAATCACAACTCACCCAATGAGGAAATGAGAAGAATTCTCAAGCCTCAAATCCATTTTGTCAAGGGGCTGTGGGCAAGGGTTTTCAAGGGGATTTGTGGAGAGTGAAGGGCTGGAAAATTTGAGGTCATCAATTGGTCAGGATAAGGGACATGAAATCATCAAGATGCAGCAACTGCATTTCTTCATGAGTCAGCTTCTTACTGGGCCCGCCAGACCAGCTGGCATCTGTAGTTTTCTTAGTATGAAGAACTTAGGAAAGAAGCTCCAATAGAAGGCTTATCATCTCACAATGTCTTAGACTTTATAGAATAGAAAATGAAAAGAGTCTTGTGACAAGGGCCACATTACACTGGAGTAGTGACTCTACAAGTAAGTGAGCCAAAAGGCAAGTTGGCATAATGATTGCTGCTGTGATTAGCTGGATTTTTTTTTCTTAATCGATTTTATAAAATCCTGAGGTGAGGTGATTTCACACTGAGGTAAGAACATATGAAGATAAGTGAAAAGGAAGCCAACTGCAAGCCAAGAAATGAGCCCTCTCCAGAAACCAAATTGGTTTGATGTTGAACTTTCAGCCTCCAGAATTGTGAGAAAATAAAATTTCTGTTGTTTAGACCACTCGGTCTATGTTATTTTGTTATGGAAACCTGAGTAGACTAAGACACAGGTGAAAAGTTAAGAGATAAGCTATAGGCTTCTCAAACTTAAACCCAGAGAAAAAGGAAAAATTAGCTTCAGCACAGTTTTAAAAGGTCAGTTTTGGGGGAGGCAGAATAAAGTGGTTTTCTAGTTGGAACTCACCATGGGTTATATTTTGGACATTTGCACAAAGCATTCTCATCACTGTGACACATTTTAAAAGTAATTTTGAACACAAGATAGATGTTTCCTTTGATGATTGCCTGGTTTTGTTTCTTCTTCCTTTTTTTCTTTTGTTTTAGTTTCTAATGTCATTATAGTTGTTTCTATATACTAGGGAAAATGCCTTAATTTACTTATTAATGTAAATTTGTGACTTGTATATAAATGTTGTAAAATTTACTACACATTCCCATTATCCTTGTTCAGTTTTGTAATAAAAACTTACTCCTCTTATGAAGGACTTCTCTTTTCTCTAACTACCCCCCTCATCCACATCACAAATTATCAGTAATATTTTATAGAAATAGTAAAACAAAATATATAACACAGACTCACAAACACATATGTATGCATATACATAATTCTGAAAAGAAATTACCAAAGTTAATCTCCCCTAAAATTATTATTTAAAGTTATATGCCTTGAAAAAATTAAAATAACATGACAAGAAAAATTTTTCTTTATTATAATCTACTTCTAACTGGGGAAAAAAGTCTTGAATTTTTTTACAAAAATATTTGCTTTTGGGAGATGCTTCTTTTCACCCTTATTATTCTCTTGACTCCAATTAAAAGGAAATTTTACTTTAGTCCTTTGGAAAGTCTGGCTAGCTATGTTAAGAATCTCACATCTACTTATAAATGACTTTTGTCATTTTTTTACTTTTTAAAATTCAAATATGTTACATATATTTTATTATGGAAATATTTTAAGTAGTTTGGAAATGAACTGCCACATGGAATTCAAAACAAAGAAACTTCTATTGCCTTTTCTTTTTTAAGTACTACAACCACATTTTCTCCAAGTACAATTTTTGTTTTCTGTTTACCAATAGACCAGTATGAGAAATTGTGGTACCAACATCCTTGCTCTCTCCAGAACAAAAGGTAAGCATACTTACTGGCTGCTGTGAAAGATTCAGGTGTCATAAGCTCAGAGCGCTCATGTAACACAACTGGTGTTTGCATAGACATTACTTGGTACACTCCACAGGGAGACTGGGGCTCAGAAAATCAGTAGAAAAAAATGATATTCTGGCTACTGCTAGTTCTGTAAAAATTAAAATTCTTTATCTCTGACCCAGAAATCATGTCTCTGCTTTCAGCAACCATGAAATTGTGGTAAATTTACTTATTAGATTTCAAGTAGGGTAAAATTTCAGACCTTACACAATTTTTGACAATTTTTATCCTCCAATAAACTAGACTAGCTGTGATGACAGACTCTTAATGTGGCCTGCATTATTGCTGCCTCTTTTTGTTCACACCCTTGTGGAATACCCTCCACTCTATTGAGTATGGGCTGGACTTGTGACTTGCTTCAAACTGATAGAATATGGCAAAAGTATATGATTACATATATAATACATAACATAAGGTTGTATATTCATCTTTTGAGTCTCTTCTTGGCTGGCTTTAAGGTAGCAAGGAACCATATTGAGGAGCCAAAAAATAGCAAGGAATGGCAGTCAATCTCTGAGAGTGAAACATTGAATTTCTCCAACAACCTGAATGAGCCTTGAAGAACATCTTTACCCATCCAAACCTCAGATGAGACTGCGGCCCCAGCCAACCCTCTAATTGCAGTCCTGTGAGATCCTAATCAGAGAACTGAGATAAGCTAGGCCTGGACTCCTGGATCTCAAAAACTGTGATAAAACAAATGCATGTTGCTTTAAGCTGCTAAGCTTGTAGTAATACTGGTATGTAGCAATACATAAATAATATACTATCTTACCCACAGCATGGCCTCAGGGAGGCATTCCAAGGACATGAAACTGAAAGCTGCATGATCTCTTAAGGTCTGGACTCAGAAGTCAAATTACATCCTCCAATTGGTCAAAACAAGCCAGAATGCCAGCTTATGTGCAAGGAGTGAGGAAATAAATTTCAGCTCTTAATGGAAGGAACAGAAAATTACAACTCAAAGGACAGTGGGAGGAACCATTTTAAACATCTTTAAAAACTACCTACCACAATCTTTTCTGTGATCTCAATAATTCACATCCCTACCACATGCAAAATAAACTCCTTCTCGCCTGTCAAGACAAGTCTTGCCAGAAATGGCTTCAGGCTCAAAGTCCATCCATGAGATTCATATTAGACTCCTCAAGTACTATCATTTAAAAAAAATTAAAAACCAGGGTTTCTGTTTTGTTTTATTCAATTTTTGTGGTTTAAAAAATAGTGTAAAAGCAAATGTTCCCTTTTAATATAACAGTAGTTAAATATAATCAAAATGACAAAACCTAGATGAGAGCCCACCCCTAAATGTGGAAAAACCTTATCTCCTATTTCAGCTTTATTCTTTCCCCTTTCTCTTCAAAACTCTCAACTGAGTTTTACTTTGTCTTAAACCTTTCCTCTCAATGTATAATGGCTTTTCCTCTCAATGTATAACACTACTTCACTCTCCTACTTGTTCTTTAGCCAATAAGAGTTTTTAATCCATCTGTCTTAAAAGTGGCAGCAGTGAAGTTAGCAGTAAGGAAATGTAACAGGAGCATATTAGAGGAGAAAGGGATTATATGTTATCATTCTTGTTTGGGAGTATGAATTAACAAAGCATAGATTATTGAAGTTTTTGTTAATATTGTTATCCCTTGTTTCATTTTCTTTTTCTTTAAGTGATATAACTAACATTTTAGGCAGTGGAATTTGTACGTTTTAAATGATGGGCAGGCCTTCTTTACTAAGATATGCTTCCTTTCCACTTTCTAGCTCCCATTCTCACCCACTGATTTTCCTATCGAGAATACAGGAAAAAAAAAAAAAAAAAACCTGAAGATAAAGGTTAAATAAGTCTGCTAAGTTACTCTAAAGCACTGGTTGGCAAACTTTTTCTGTGAAGAGCCAGACAGTAAATATTTTAGACTGTGGGCCAAATGTTGTCCACTGCAACTACATAACTCTACCACTGCAACATGAAAGCAGCCATTAATAACATGGAAACAAATGGGCGGGTTGTTTTACAGAAATCGTATGCAGACTGGATTTGATCTGCACACTGTAGTTTATAGACCCCTGACGTAGAGCAGCACTGTCATCTACAAGTATAATGTGATCCTGCATATCTAACTTTATATTTTATAGTGGCCTCACTTAAAAACTAAACAGAAACAGGTAAAATTAATTTTGAGACTGTTTTCTTTAACCCACTATATCTAAAATATTAACTTTTCAACATGTAATCAATTAATAAAATTGTTATTTTATAGTAATTTTTCTATAAGAGTACTATCTTTTACATGCTTTAAAAATATTTTAAACACCATCTTTTAAAAAATCTCTACATTTGTTTTTCTTTCTTTTGTACTAACTTCAAAATGTAGTGTGAGTTTTATACTTATTATAGTACATCTCAATTTGGACCAGCCAAACATCACATGCTCAATTACATGTATCTGTTGGCTATCTTATTGGGCGGAACAACCTTAGACTATGAATAAAGTGAAAACAAATTCATATTACCCAAAACCTATGTCGTCTTCTTTTGCCAGTTTAATTTCTCCTATACCTAAATTAGAAGGTTTAAGTAGACACATTATTCAACAATATTCAACAATACTAAAAACCCATAATGTGTGTGTGTGTTTATTTTATTTTATTTTATTTTTCCAAAACCATTGTCACTGACCTACAAGGGCATATAGAGAGAGAATATATTATTTATATGAGAATATATTAGTTAAATGATTGTCTTAACTTAGTGATTGGGTACTTTAGTTAGATATCCAAGTTACATGGTCACAAAACAAAATTTGGATTTCTTGTTGAAAATGTAGATTTTCCCTACAGATTATATTTTATAGAACTAAATGTTGGCCTAAAATTTTATAATTAATAAATATTCCATGGTTTTTCTGGAACCCGGGCTAGTTTACACAAAGTTGCCTAGTGAAGATAATATGGATATGCATATAAACTAATTCCTGTAATGACTTGGAAACAAAATTATTCTTTTAACAGTCACACAAACAAAATGAATAAGAAAAAAGCAGTCCTGGCAAACACAAGTGGCTTTTAGAAATTTTCATCATTTCTCACTCAACAAGCAATTCTCATTTATTTTCCATTTTATCTAATTTATTTTCTCTTTTCTTCTTCCTTGGTTTTATTTTTCCCTTCGTTTTCCCATTATTCCTTACAAACTGAACTCTTTTCTTTATATGACCTCCCTCTCACCACCCTCAGAATTTTATTCTCAACTTTTACTCCCATGATATCTTATTAATAGATTCAGTCTCTCTCTTTTATCCTTACTCCTATTTTCACACGTGGTTCTTGCTCTCCTAGTGCCACTGTATTCCTTATCCCTCCATTTATCTCCAACAATGTCCATGACATAAATCATCACTTCAATAGCCACTTTCAGTTTATCCAGCTCAAAATTCTTCAATAAAACTGACTGAAATAGAGTATGAGATCTCATCAATTTGCCATAGGCTGTTAAAAATGAAACAGACCTTAAAAATATTTCCTGCCCTTACAGATTCCTGATACAGTGCAAAGAATTTTTCACTTATGTGATACATTCCAGAATATTTCCAGCGGATGGGTGACTTGCCGTTTTTTATGTTACTCTTCAACAGTTTCAGTGATTTGATGCAATATAAAGCTAAGTGACAAATGTGAAACACCATGGACATTTTAATTGAAAAGTAGAAAGGGACAACAGTAGAGAAAGAAAGACAGAAAAGTAAAGATATACAGATAGGACCTGTGAGAGGAAAAGAAGAATAGAGACATGAACAAATAAACAGACAGAGGAAAATGAGAGGAAAGATACTCAGCAAGAGACAAAGAGAAAAAAAATGAGAGGAAATACATTAAAATTACATGATTATCTTTGGATGAAATGAATATAGGATAATTTCATTTTCTTGGCTTTATTTTTCACATTTTCTATAAATAAGCATACATTACTTTTATAACTAGTTTAGATACAGTTCTGTAGATAATTTTGTGCTACAATCTAAAAATCATATGTAATTTTAAATATAATTTAATATTAAGACAAAATAATTTTACCCATTCTTATTGTAAAAATATGACATTTATTGACATTCTTGGTCTGAAAGATAGGTTCTGGAATCAAGTGTTTTAATATAAATTTGAGTTTTAATCTCAAAGCTACTTCAATGAAGGTACAATGAAGCTTTTGCATTAAACCTGGACTCTCAAATTTCTAAATGGTCTTATTTTCTAAAAGTATTAGTTTTCACACCATTTCTCTAATAAGTTATCAGTGCCTCTAAATCTTTCCAGTGATGATCAAAATCAAAATTTAAATCTGTTCTTCTGGAAAACTCTGAATCATTATTAAAAGAAAAACAAACTAGAAATTCTTCTTGAAATGAATTAACATCAACGGAAGGTTAATACTAAATTGCGTGAGGAATAAATGAACTCTCAATGTTGTATTCCAGTCATATTTTACTTCCAACATGCTCCCACTGGCCTTCCTGACTTCACTGGCAGTCTTTTTCAGGGCTGTCCTCTTCAGAACAACTGAATTACCTACATCAACTGTTTAGTCATTTGATAAATATTTTGTTAACTTTTGCTGTATACCCAGTATTGCTCTAAAATTTTACTATAAAAAGATAATTTATAAGATCTCTGCCTTTAAGACATGCTATAATAATATCTACAATTTAGTGTGATAAAGCACTTAGCAAAGATAGGGATGAAAGCCTATATCCAATGTCACCGTGAATCTGGATGAAAATTAATAAATAGTAGGTGTCCAAAAATACATATGTGTCAAATTAATAGATAGTGGAGTATGTAATCAATATATTTAGAATATATGTAGAATTAATTTCCCTTGTTTTTCACCAACTAAAATGAAATGTTAGCATGAGTTAATTCCTTTGGAAATAACTTTATAATGCTATATGCATAAATAATATTGGGGAGATTATGTGAAGTAAAGGTAGAGGAACATTGTTGGGCAAATAATTTAGCAACAAGCAATCTGTAGAACTAATGCAAGATTAGTATATCCTTCGAAGAGTATGTTAGAATTCTTTTTTTTAGAATTTTATCTGTTCTTTATATGGTTTTATTGTTTAGTTTTGTTTTGTTGTTGTTGTTTATTTGTTTTCCCGAGATGGAGCCTTGCTCTGTCACCCAGGCCTGGAGTACAGTGGCGTGATCTCAGCTCACTGCAACCTCCGCCTCCTGGGTTCAAGTGATTATCCTGCCTCAACCTCCCACATAGCTGGGATTTCAGGTGCCCACCACTCTGCCCGGCTAATTTTTGTACTTTTTTAGTAAAGACAGGGTTTCATCATGTTGGCCAGGCTGGTCTTGAACCTCTGACCTCTGATCCGCCTGCCTCCCAAAGTGCTGGGATTACAGGTGTGAGCCCCCACGCCCAGCCCATATGGGTTTTATTATAAATCCATTTTATTAAAATGTTCTTGAAATCGTATTCTTTTTAATCTTTGCTTTTTACTTAATGATATTTGAAGATACTGTAACTTGAAATAAAAGATCAAAAAACAGAACAAGTAAAAAAGTGATTTTCGAGACATAATAACCTAAAGTTCTGGAACAAAATTAAACTCACATTTCAAATGAAGTAATTTGTATAGGTGTACTTCAACTTTCTTTAAAAAACCACTAGTATCAAATGAAGATCTTCAAAAAGTGAGAGGGCTTCAGACAGTAGTTTTCATAATGAAAGAATTAGTAAGAGGAAGCAGCTTCTTTCACCTTTCCAATTCTTTTTAAGTCAGACATTTGTGTTACCCTAACTATAATTTATACTTTGTACCTTCAAGACACTAAGAATGCTGGCTTTTACCTTTTATTTTCTATAATCTGGCATTGAGTAGACTCAGCCATTAAGTCATAAGAATCATCTATAAAAATGAATATCATATAAAAGTAATGAGTAATGAAATAATTGCATGAAAAATCATAGTGATTATTAGTATTTTATTATAATATTCTAAATATGTAGTATTGGTTTATTATACTTTGCCCTGAAGACAATTCTAGATTTGGTTTTCTGAGCTAAAATGATTTTTCTAATGAGAACAAAAGAACAATAAAATTATGCAATCAATTCCTCTGCCCTGTACCTCACAAAAAGAAAGACTAAACAGAAATAATTTGTGTTTGACATTAGCTGCTTAATGCAACCAGTAATCTCAAATTTTAGAAAACCATCAGTTTTCAATTACAAACAAGTACAATATGATGTTGTTTTATTACCAAGAGTTATGTTCCTATGTTGCATTACAAAATCATTGCCCATTGGTTTAACAAGTGTTTAAATAAGAGGCTTTGGAATCACATACTTGGGTTTAAATCTTAGCTCTGACATTTATAGCTGGTTGTTTGTGGATAAGTTATTTAAACTCTGTGTTTTAATTTCTTCATCAGCAAAGCTCAAAAACAGTCTTGTACTTACCTCATAGTACACATTGCACAGCCTCAGTGAGTGTTATCACTGATAAAGATCTATAATGAGGCCGGGCACGGTGGCTCACGCTTGTAATCCAGCACTTTGGGAGGCCGAGGCGGGCGGATCACAAGGTCAGGAGATAGAGACCACGGTGAAACCCCGTCTCTACTAAAAATACAAAAAAATTAGCCAGGCCTGGTGGCGGGCGCCTGTAGTCCCAGCTACCTCAGGAGGCTGAGGCAGGAGAATGGCATGAACCCGGGAGAGGGAGCTTGCAGTGAGCCGAGATCCCACCACTGCACTCCAGCCTGGGCGACACAGCGAGACTCCGTCTCAAAAAAAAAAAAAAAAAAAAAAAGATCTATAATGGGCTTACCCACAGTACTGACGGAACAAAGTCCTATGAGATACTGGTGGTCATTTCCAGGCCTTCAGTAATTTCCCAGGTAAGAAAATGAGACATTTAAGAAATATCAGCTACACAGTTAAAATCTGGAAGATTAGGGCTCTATCTCAGATCTTCCATCTGTAAGTGTACTATCCTAATCCACATCCTGGTTTATATCGTGACAGGCATCTTTCTCCAGCTTGCCCTTCTTCTCCCCTCAACTCCACCCCACCATCTTCATCATCACTATTGACCGCATCATCACTGTCCTCATCATGATTACCACCTGAGCCAGGAGTTACTCATTTCCAACTCTGTGCCAGTCACTGTGTTTGTTATTTTACAATGATTACCCCAATGTTTCTCATAATAACTCTGGAAATGTTGGGTCATTGCTGGACACTTGAGACACTGAAGCTATAAAGCATTTAGGTAATTTTTTCAAAGACTTTGAGCTATTGATTGATAAAACTTGGAGCTAAAACTGTTTTTTGTAATGTCAAAGCCCAGGAGTTCTTTTAAAGCAGCTTTAGTGAGATATAATTCACATACCATAAAATTTACCTATTACACCATTCAATTAAACAGTTTTTAGTTTACTACATTAATAATTTTTTAAATTTTTATAAAATACATATAATATAAAAGTTGCCATTTTAATCATCTTTAAGTGTACAGTTCATTTATCATATTCACAAAGTTGTACAACCGTCACTGTTCTTTATTTCTAAAATGTTTTTATCACCCCAAACAGCAACTCTGTAATGATAAAGTGTAACTCCTCATAAATGCCCTTTATCATGTTGAGAAAGTTTTCTCTTTCCTAGTTTTCTGAAAGGTAATTTTTTTCCATGAAAAGGTGTTGGATTTTGTCAAATGTCTTTTCTTTTTTAAATGTAATTTTATTGCCTTTTTCTTTAATCTTGTGTTTTTTAAAATAATTTTGACTTTTATTTTATATTCATGGGGTACATGTGCAGTTTTGTTACAAGGGTATATTATGTGATGCAGTGGTTTGGGGTACAACTGACCAATCACTCAGTTAGTGAACATGGTACCTGATAACTATCAGGCAGTTTTTCAACTGCATTGATTGAGCTGATTATGTTTTCTCCCCTTAGTGCTACTAATGTGATACATTGCATTGACTGATGTTCTTATATTGAACTTCCCTGCATTCCTAGTATAAATCATCTTGATCCTTGTGTATAATCCTTTTAATATGCTGTAGGATTCAGTTTGCTAGTATATTGTTAGTGGGTTTTGCATTTAGACTTACAAAGAGCATTGGTTTATAATCTTCCTTTTATGTCTTTATCTGGTTTTGATATCAGTGCTAGATAATAAAGTACTCAAAAAAGTTTTGGCCAGGCGCAGTGGCTCACGCCTGCAATTCCAGCACTTTGGGAGGCCAAGGCAGGTAGATCACAAGATCAGGAGTTCAAGACCAGCCTAGCCAAAATGGTGAAACTCTGTCTCTACTAAAAGTACAAAAATTAGCCTGGCACTCTAGCAACCGCCTGTAATCCCAGCTACTAGGAAGGCTGAGGCAGAGAATTGCTTGAACCCAGGAGGCGGAGGTTGCAGTGAGCCAAGATAGTGCCACTCCAACCTGGATGACAGAGCGAGACTCCATTTCAAAAAAAAAAAAAAGTTTTAGAAACCCACCATATTGATAAGAGTATGTCAAAGGAACACAGGAATCAATTGAAAGTGCTCCCAGTGGTTATGCTGAAATAAATTGATCAAGGGAGTAAAGCATTGGATTATAACCCAAAGTGTAAACTAAATATTCATGAGTCCATACTGACATACAATAAGCAAATTTCTGTATTATCTTTTCAGTTCTCCTTTAAATCTAAAACTGTTCTTAAGGCCGGGTGTGGTGGCTCAAGCCTGTAATCCCAGCACTTTGGGAGGCCGAGACGGGCGGATCACGAGGTCAGGAGATCGAGACCATCCTGGCTAACACGGTGAAACCCCGTCTCTACTAAAAAATACAAAAAAAAAAAAAAAAAAGCCTGTTCTTAAAATACTGTATCTATTTAAAATTAAGGCAAAACAAAAAATATGATGGTGGGGCAATAAGCTAGAATACAAAGATATATTTAAAAATATAAGAAATATATCTAAAGAGAACTCTACAGATGTGACTATTTTCACATGTAAACCAATGTTTGGAGTTGATAAGTGGTTGAATTTCTAATTCTGTGAGAACTCTAACTTTGGTTACCTTTCTAATTTTATAGCATATTTAATTATCTCTTAATTGTAACATGCTAAAGGCAATAAAAATTATCAATCCTCCCTATTAGTTTTATCCTTTCTAACCTCTTCACTAGAGGTTTGAGTCAATTTTGCTCCCCAGAAGGTGTTTGGCAGTTTCTGGGGCCATTTTTGGCTTTCACAAGCCAAAAATGGTCTTTGAGAACAAAAACATACGTAGTGAGTAGAAGTCAGGTTTGCTACTAAACATCCTACAATAAATGACAACTCCTAACAACAAAGAATTACCTCGCCCCATATGTCAATAGTACTAAGAATATTGAGAAACCTTGCCCTGGATTTATAAGTCTGTATTCTCAGTTACCTCAAATGAAAGCTTTACAAAATATTTTGCCAGTATATAAGACAAATCACCAATTTTCCAGTCTTTATTTTACCAAATAAACAACTGACCCATTATTAAGGATTTTGTTAGTGCTACACTTTAATTTTGGGACTAATCTTTGTTTATTTGTTTGTTTTACATTTTTTATTTCCATAGGTTTTGGAGGAACAGGTAGTATTTGGTTACATGAGTAAGTTCTTTAGCGGTAATTTGTGAGATTTTGATGCATCCATCACCCGAGGAGTATACACTGAACCCAATTTATAGTCTTTTATCCCTCACCCCCTTCCCACCCTTTCCCCCTGAGTCCTCAAAGTCAATTGTATCATTCTTATGCCTTTGCACCTTCATAGCTTAGCTCCCATCCTGTATCAGCCTGGGTGCACTAGCGTATAATGAAGCGTACTTTTAAATAATGAAGAGCCATACAATAATTTTTAAATCTTTGTTTACCAGTCGTATTACATGTCCATTTTAATATGGATAGGAGACACTAAATGATCATGGTGACAGGAAGAAGAAAGAAAGCTGAAGGTCTTACACCAGCTATAAAATACTGCAGTCCAAAGCTACCTTCTTCTACAGTTTGTGGCAAGAACTAACCCTGTGATGGCCACCAAACTGTGAGAAGGGAAAGGAACCATAACTATACAATGTTTCTGGAAGTAAATCATCATCAAATAGGATTGAACATATACAATTTTACATCATTTTTTGAGTTTCAACTTAATATTTTGTTCTATAATTGTATACAATATTTTACCTATGTTCACACTATTATCACATAGTCTTCATAATCAGTGTTTTTAGTGTCATATTATTTAATGGAATAGACTAATACCACTTCAAAAGCTATTCTCCAGTTGAGGTGTTTAGATTTTTTTCTGCTTTCTGTTAGCTTACATGTTGCTTACGTCAGTAACAATCAGTGTTAAGTTACAGTAAAAATATCCTAATGTCAGGAAGTTAAGGTAACAAAAATGTATTTCTTTTTCATACTATGTACATTTCCAATGTGATTAGGCTGTGGACTCTGCTCTACATCCTTCTCCCTCTGGGATCCAGGCTGACTGACCAAAATCTATCTGGAATGTTGCTGATTGTCATGGTAAAATGAGAGGGAAAAGAAACTCTGAACGATTTAATACCAGTAATAAAAATCTCAAAACAAGAAATGACATGACATACATCATTTCTGTTTATAACTCATTGGTCAGATTTAATCACTTGATACTATGCAAACAAAAGAGCACTGGAATGTACAGTCTTACCATGTGCTTAGAATATTACAATGCTGAGACTTTAATGACCATAAAACTTCCAAGCAGCCCATTTCATCACAAGCCAGGAAGCCAAGGAGGAAAAAAAAGACGGTTTCATGAGGCAGGCGCACAGACTTGCCGCTTTGCACAGTTTCAGGATTTGGTGTCCTGCATCCCAGCTACTCCAGCTGTGGCTAAAGTGAGCCAAAGTACAGCCTGGGCCTTGGCTACAGAAGGCATCTCTCATGAGGTTGTGGTTAAGCTCTCAGCCATAAATATGGTCTCTGAAAATAAGACTGGGACCATAGGATCCAATCTAAGCACCCTCACATGGGTCTTAGCAGGAAGTTATTTTTCCTCACGCTGTGGGTCATCTCATAAGACTGCCCATGACCTGGCTTCTTCTACAAAAGTGGAGAAAGAGAGAGAGAGAAAGACACTGGGGGAAAGTAAAAACTTACATGATTTGATCCTATAAGTGACATACCACTACTCCTGTATTCTATGGGTCACACAGAACAGCCCTGGTACAATTTGAGCAGGGGTTACACAATGATGTATAAGGCCCACAGGTGGAATTATTGAGGGTCATCTTTGGGGGCTAACTACCTTAGCAAAATACATGAGTTCCCACGAAGATAGAAGAGTAGATATTGTTGTATGAAAAGGTGGTTTACCTTTTTCTACACTATAAAGCAGAGTCATCAGCTGAGACTGAGGAAGGCAAGACACTTGTTAGAATTTTGTGGCAAGGAATGAATGTTTAAACGTAAAGCTTCTTAGAGACTGAGAAGAAAATAAAGATCTGTGATAGGATTGCCATAATATGCTGAATGACCACTCATTCTTGGTCATAAATTAAAGTATGACCAGTTATCATAATGTGTTTTTCTCCAACCATGTTTTGTTGCTTGTTGGTAGGCTCAGTAAAAGTGAACTACTGAATTTAAACAAGGTACAGGTTTTGCAATGAAAATGCAATGGGAAAAAAGTTATAAGGAAACCAAAAGTGTTTGCCAATAAACTATTAAATACAATCAAATAATATGTGTCATGGATAAATGCTAGGGAGTAGATATCAAACAACAGAATAATGATCAGAGGGTGAGCTACTTGAAATAAAATATTTGTAAGCCTTCAGGGATGTATCAGTACTTTATTTATTTATTTACTTTTTTTTTTGCAGTAAGCTGACATGTTTATTATATATATATATTCATTTATTTTTATTATTGTACTTTAATTTCTAGGGTACATGTGCATAACGTGCAGGTTTGTTACAAATGTATACTTGTGCCATGTTGGTGTGCTGCACCCATCAACTCGTCAGCACCCATCAACTCATCAGCACCCATCAACTCGTCATTTACATCAGGTATAACTCCCAATGCAATCCCTCCCCCCTCCCCCCTCCTCATGATAGGCCCTGGTGTGTGATGTTACCCTTCCCGAGTCCAAGTGATCTCATTGTTCAGTTCCCACCTATGAGTGAGAACATGCGGTGTTTGGTTTTCTGTTCTTGTGATAGTTTGCTGAGAATGATGGTTTCCAGCTGCATTCATGTCCCTACAAAGGACACAAACTCATCCTTTTTTATGGCTGCATAGTATTCCATGGTGTATATGTGCCACATTTTCTTAATCCAGTCTGTCACTGATGGACATTTGGGTTGATTCCAAGTCTTTGCTATTGTGAATAGTGCCGCAATGAACATACGTGTGCATGTGTCTTTATAGCAGCATGATTTATAATCCTTTGGGTATATACCCAGTAATGGGATGGCTGGGTCATATGGCACTTCTAGATCTAGATCCTTGAGGAATCGCCATACTGTTTTCCACAATGGTTGAACCAGTTTACAATCCCACCAACAGTGTAAAAATGTTCCTATTTCTCCACATCCTCTCCAGCACCTGTTGTTTCCTGACTTTTTAATGATTGCCATTCTAACAGGTGTGAGATGGTATCTCATTGTGGTTTTGATTTGCATTTCTCTGATGGCCAGTGATGATGAGCATTTTTTCATGTGTCCGTTGGCTGTATGCATGTCTTCTTTTGAGAAATGCCTGTTCATATCCTTTGCCAACTTTTTGATGGGGTTGTTTGTTTTTTTCTTGTAAATTTGTTTGAGTTCTTTGTAGGTTCTGGATATTAGCCCTTTGTCAGATGAGTAGATGGCAAAAACTTTCTCCCATTCTGTAGGTTGCCTGTTCACTCTGATGGTAGTTTCTTTTGCTATGCAGAAGCTCTTTAGTTTCATTAGATCCCTTTTGTCAATTTTGGCTTTTGCTGCTGTTGCTTTTGGTGTTTTAGACATGAAGTCCTCGCACATGCCTACGTCCTGAATGGTATTACCTAGGTTTTCTTCTAGGGTTTTTATGGTTTTAGGTCTAACATTTAAGTCTCTAATCCATCTTGAATTAATTTTCGTATAAGGAGTAAGGAAAGGATCCACTTCTTGCTTTCTACTTATGGCTAGCCAATTTTCCCAGCACCATTTATTAAATAGGGAATCCTTTCCCCATTTCTTGTTTCTCTCAGGTTTGTCAAAGATCAGATGGCTGTAGATGTGTGGTATTATTTCTGAGGACTCTGTTCTGTTCTATTGGTCTATATCTCTGTTTTGGTACCAGTACCATGCTGTTTTGGTTACTGTAGTCTTGTAGTATAGTTTGAAGTCAGGTAGCGTGATGCCTCCAGCTTTGTTCCTTTGGTTTAGGATTGTTGTGGAGATGCGGGCTCTTTTTTGGTTCCATATGAACTTTAAAGCAGTTTTTTCCAATTCTGTGAAGAAACTCATTGGTAGCTTGATGGGGATGGCATTGAATCTATAAATAACCTTGGGCAGTATGGCCATTTTCACGATATTGATTCTTCCTATCCATGAGCATGGTATATTATTCCATTTGTTTGTGTCCTCTTTTATTTCACTGAGCATTGGTTTGTAGTTCTCCTTGAAGAGGTCCTTTACATCCCTTGTAAGTTGGATTCCTAGGTATTTTATTCTCTTTGAAGCAATTGTGAATGGAAGTTCATTCATGATTTGGCTCTCTGTTTGTCTGTTACTGGTGTATAAGAATGCTTGTGATTTTTGCACATTAATTTTGTATCCTGAGACTTTGCTGAAGTTCCTTATCAGCTTAAGGAGATTTTGGGCTGAGACGATGGGGTTTTCTGAATATACAATCATGTCATCTGCAAAGAGGGGCAATTTGACTTCTTCTTTTCCTAACTGAATACCCTTGATTTCTTTCTCTTGCCTGATTGCCCTAGCCAGAACTTCCAACACTATGTTGAATAGGAGTGGGGAGAGAGGGCATCCCTGTCTTGTGCCAGTTTTCAAAGGGAATGCTTCCAGTTTTTGCCCATTCAGTATGATATTGGCTGCGGGTTTGTCATAAATAGCTCTTATTATTTTGAGATACGTTTCATCAATATCGAATTTATTGAGAGTTTTTAGCATGAAAGACTATTGAATTTTGTCAAAGGCCTTTGTATCTATTGAGATAATCATGTGGTTTTTGTCTTTGGTTCTGTTTATATGCTGGATTACATTTATTGATTTGCGAATGTTGAACCAGCCTTGCATCCCAGGGATGAAGCCCGCTTTATCATGGTGGATAAGCTTTTTGATGTGCTTCTGGATTCGGTTTGCCAGTATTTTATTGAGGATTTTTGCATCGATGTTCATCAGGGATATTGGTCTAAAATTCTCTTTCTTTGTTGTATCTCTGCCAGGCTTTGGTATCAGGATGATGTTGGCCTCATCAAATGAGTTAGGGAGGATTCCCTCTTTTTCTATTGATTGGAATAGTTTCAGAAGGAATGGTACCAGCTCCTCCTTATACCTCTGGTAGAATTCGGCTATGAATCCATCTGGTCCTGGACTTTTTTTGGTTGGTATGCTGTTAATTATTGCCTCAATTTCAGAGCCTGCTATTGGTCTTTTCAGGGATTCAGCTTCTTCCTAGTTTAGTCTTGGGAGAGTGTAAGTGTCCAGGAAATTATCCATTTCGTCTAGATTTTCTAGTTCATTTGCGTAGAGGTGTTTATAGTATTCTCTGATGGTAGTTTGTATTTATGTGGAGTCAGTGGTGATATCCCTTTATCATTTTTTCTTGCTTCTATTTGGTTCTTCCCTCTTTTCTTATTAGTCTTGCTAGCAGTCTATCAATTTTTTTGATCTTTTCAAAAAAGCAACTCGTGGATTCATTGTTTTTTGGAGGGTTTTTTGTGTCTCTATCTCTTCAGTTCTGCTCTGCTCTTAGTTATTTCTTGCCTTCTGCTAGCTTTCGAATGTGTTTGCTCTTGTGTCTCTAGTTCTTTTAATTGTGATGTTAGAGTATCAATTTTAGATCTTTCCAGCTTTCTCTTGTGGGCATTTAGTGCTATAAATTTCCCTCTACGCACTGCTTTAAATGTGTCCCAGAGATTCTGGTATGTTGTATCTTTGTTCTCATTGGTTTCAAAGAACATCTTTATTTCTGCCTTCATTTCGTTATGGACCCAGTAGTCATTCAGGAGCAGGTTGTTCAGTTTCCATGTAGTTGAGCGGTTTTGATTGAGTTTCTTAGTCCTGAGTTCTAGTTTGATTGCACTGTGGTCTGAGAGACAGTTTGTTATAATTTCTGTTCTTGTACATTTGCTGAGGAGTGCTTTACTTCCAATTATGTGGTCAATTTTGGAATAAGTGTGATGTGGTGCTGAGAAGAATGTATATTCTGTTGATTCGGGGTGGAGAGTTCTGTAGATGTCTATTAGGTCTGCTTGCTGCAGAGATGAGTTCAAGTCCTGGATATCCTTATTGTCTCATTGGTCTGTCTAATGTTGACAGTGGGGTGTTGAAGCCTCCCATTATTATTGTATGGGAGTCTCAGTCTCTTTGTAAGTCTCTAAGGACTTGCTTTATGAATGTGGGTGCTCCTGTATTGGGTGCATATATATTTAGGATAGTTAGGTCTTGGTGATGAATTGATCCCTTTACCACTATGTAATGGCCTTCTTTGTCTCTTTTAATCTTTGATGGTTTAAAGTCTGTTTTATCAGAGACTAGTATTGCAACCCCTGCTTTTTTTTGTTCTCCATTTGCTTGGTAGATCTTCCTCCATCCCTTTATTTTGAGCCTATGTATGTCTCTGCATGTGAGATGGGTCTCCTGAATACAGCAAACTGATGGGTCTTGACTCTTTATCCAGTTTGCCAGTCTGTGTCTTTAATTGGTCCATTTAGTCCATTTACATTTAAGGTTAATATTGTTATGTGTGAACTTGATCCTGCCATTATGATATTAACTGGTTATTTTGCTCATTAGTTGATGCAGTTTCTTCCTACCATCGATGGACTTTACATTTTGACATGTTTTTGCAATGGCTGGTACCGGTTGTTCCTTTCCATGTTTAGTGCTTCCTTCAGGGTCTCTTGTAAGGCAGGCCTGGTGGTGACAAAATCTCCAGGCATTTGCTTCTCTGTAAAGGATTTTATTTCTCCTTCACTTATGAAACTTAGTTTGGCTGGATATGAAATTCTGGGTTTAAAATTCTTTTCTTTAAGAATGTTGAATATTGGCCCCCACTCTCTTCTGGCTTGTAGAGTTTCTGCCGAGAGATCTGCTGTTAGTCTGATGGGCTTCCCTTTGTGGGTAACGCGACCTTTCTCTCTGGCTGCCCTTAAGATTTTTTCCTTTATTTCAACTTTGGTGAATCTGACAATTATGTGTCTTGGAGTTGCTCTTCTCGAGGAGTATCTTTGTGGTGTTCTCTGTATTTCCTGAATTTGAATGTTGGCCTGCCCTACTAGGTTGGAGAAGTTCTCCTGGAAGATATCCTGAAGAGTGTTTTCCAACTTGGTTCCATTTTCCCCCTCAGTTTCAGGCACCCCAATCAGACGTAGATTTGGTCTTTTTACATAATCCCATACTTCTTGCATGCTTTGTTCATTTCTTTTTCTTCTTTTTCCTTTAGATTTCTCGCTTCATTTCGTTCATTTGATCCTCAATGCTGATACTCTTTCTTCCAGTTGATCGAGTCGGTTACTGAAGCTTGTGCATTTGTCACGTATTTCTCGTGTCATGGTTTTCATCTCTGTCTGTTCGTTTATGGCCTTCTCTGCATTAATTATTCTTGTTTTCAATTCTTCCACTCTTTTTTCAAGATTTTTAGTTTCTTTACACTGGGTAGGTAATTCCTCCTTTAGCTCTGAGAAGTTTGATGGACTGAAGCCTTCTTCTCTCATCTCATCAAAGTCATTCTCCGTCCAGCTTTGATCTGTTGCTGGCGATGAGCTGCATTCCTTTGGAGGGGGAGATGTGCTCTTATTTTTTGAATTTCCAGCTTTTCTGCCCTGCTTTTCCCCCATCTTTGTGGTTTTATCTGCCTCTGGTCTTTGATGATGACGTACTGATGGGGTTTTGGTGTGGGTGTCCTTCCTGTTTGTTAGTTTTCCTTCTAACAGTCAGGACCCTCAGCTGTAGGTCTGTTGGAGATTGCTTGAGGTCCACTCCAGACCCTGTTTGCCTGGGTATCAGCAGCAGAGGCTGCAGAAGATAGAATATTGCTGAACAGCGAGTGTACCTGTCTGATTCTTGCCTTGGAAGCTTCCTCTCAGTGGTGTACTCCACCGTGTGAGGTATGGGGTTGTGGGGTGTCGGTCTGCCCCTAGTGGGGGATGTCTCCAAGTTAGGCTACTCAGGGGTCAGGGACCCACTTGAGCAGGCAGTCTGTCCATTCTCAGATTTCAACCTCCATGTTGGGAGATCCACTGCTCTCTTCAAAGCTGTCAGAAAGAGTCGTTTGCATCTGCAGAGGTTTCTGCTGCTTTTGTTGTTGTTGTTGTTGTTGTTTAGCTGTGCCCTGTCCCCAGAGGTGGAGTCTACAGACACAGGCAGGCCTCCTTGAGCTGCTGTGAGCTCCACCCAGTTCGAGCTTCCCAGCGGCTTTGCTTACCTACTTAAGCCTCAGCAATGGCGGGCGCCCCTCCCCAAGCCTCGCTGCTGTCTTGCCCTTAGATTGGAAACCACTGTGCTAGCAATGAGGGAGGCTCCGTGGGCGTGGGACCCTCCCGGCCAGGTGTGTGATATAATCTCCTCGTGTCCCCATTTGCTAAGACCCTTGGTAAAGCACAGTATTGGGGTGGGAGTTACCCAATTTTCCAGGTGTTGTGTGTCTCAGTTCCCCTGGCTAGGAAAAGGGATTCCCTTCCCCCTTGTGCTTCCCAGGTGAGGCGATGCCTTGCCCTGCTTCAGCCCTCGCTGGTCGGGCTGCAGCAGCTGACCAGCACCGATTGTCCAGCACTCCCTAGTGAGATGAACCCAGTACCTCCGCTGAAAATGCAGAAATCACCTGTCTTCTGTGTCGCTCGCACTGGGAGCTGTATACTGAAGCTGTTCCTATTTGGCCATCTTGCTCCGCTCCCCCCCCACCCAGTAGTTTATTTAAAGAAAGCATTGATTATGACCCATTCAAAGGTATTTGCTATTACACATTGAGGAAATGTTTTCTTAATTAAGGGAAAAAATTAAATTAAAAAATTTTGTTTCTTTGAAAGGTTATGACCAAGAAAGCTACTAGGTCTCAAAATAATTTTCACATAAAATTGGATTAATATATTGTTTATGTTATATATAAACACTGACCACTATAGATGATAATCTACTCATCATATTACTGATAAATCATAAATAATACAGATTTTATTATTTCAATTTAATCTACTGTTAATAAGTACATCACAAATTCAAAAGACATACCTTACTCAATTTCCTATAAGTTTACCCTTGACATTGACAAATGTATGTCAATTGGGAATGAAAAATTATGCCACACTAAGGTTATCAATTTTGGTATAATAAAATTATACTTTTATCACTTAGTAAATTAAATAGTCTAACTAAGCTTGGGAATATATCTGAGAAAATGTATATTTTTATATTATCATATTTCATGTGTGAATGAGGAAGAGACTTTTTCACTTATCTTCAAAATGATGGAAATTTCTTGACTGACTTCAACACAGAATAAGAAGTAGAATTGCTGGATTCTAGGAAATGCACATGTTTTGTATTAGTAGGTACTGCCAGATCATTTTGTCTTTCACTAATTTTACTGCTGAATATGGAAACATTAAGTGGTATATAAAAGAATGTCTTGAGTTCTAGTCATGGCTTTCCCTGCTTGCATTATTTAGCAGAGACCTAACTTCCACTCCAGTTTATTTAATCACTCCTTACTTTGTTGATTCAGTGACATGAGAGCCCCAAATAGCCAGAGAGCCATATACCTTCAAGTTCATGCCAACCATTGTGTTCCCTGATAAAAGCATTCATCCCTTGCAAAATAACACTGTTAATCAAGCTTCAAGAAAGGGAATAAAATTGTTCAAGTGCTTTATTAAGTGAAACAGTAAAAGGAATCTCTCTCACTTCCAACCCTTGATTTCAGACCCATATATTCTGACTAGATTTATCCAGTCAAATGTATGCAGTCAAATACAAATACTACAACCTGTAGGACAGAAGCTCAACTTTGCAGGATGCTGTCTCTGAATGGCATAATAAATATCTTCAGTTGGCCACTCTTATGTTATGCAATGCCAGCTGCTTTAAAGTGATAGAGTATAGGGCAGGACCAGTGAACTCAATTAGCATAAACTAATTATTTGGTGTACTTTGCTATAATATAATAACCATGTTCAGAAGCAAAGTTGTATGAGGCAACATGGTAGTGAATAAATATTTTATAAGTTATCAAGTAGCTGGAAGAAGCATGGTAACCCAAAGAAGCAATACCTTAACTAGGCCAAGTGTTTATTTAATTGAAATAAACAACCACTCCTTTCAAATTAAGATGATTTCAATGATACTTAAATTCTATATGTAGTAGTCAAGTTTTGGGTTTAATCCTCAAATGTAACAGAGCTTTTGTTATCTGCTTATGCCTTAACTGTATAAGACTGGCTACAATTTAAATACCTGACCTATTCATATTTCTTGTATACATTACTTAATACAGGCAGAATATGATGATTGCTAAATGTCATGGAGGCTCCAAAGGAAGTCAGTGAGTGGCAAAGGGTAATTAATTACCTATGTAGGACAGAGTGTGAAAGCTAGCAGACCTCTTTAGTGTCATAGAAAATGATCTGATGTTCAATGCTGCACCTTCTTAGGATCCTCTCCCATCCCTCCTCTCCTGGTCACCACAGAAATAAGAGAATGAAATCACAAATTAACCAATCCATGGGAGTGCTAGACTTTCTAAAGGAGATAATGAATTATATATCTGAGGAACTGAAGGATCCAGCCAAAATATACCAGAAGAAGCTGGCAGAGCATGTGTGGGACTGGATCCTGAGAGTGCTGATCAAGGAGAATAGAACATAAAGCTCTAAAACCCTGATTAGGGAGAGTCTATTGATGTGGAGGCACTCTTCCATGATACAAATGTAAACATCCTGAAAAGTGCTAGCACGCTGCTAGGATGGATCTTGGAAGGTTGGACAAAGTGATGGTCCACAGGTGACTTGGAAATGCCAGTGTAGTCATAAGAGATGGTGGAAGAATGCATGAAAAGATTCAGAGAAGAGGATAAAGTAAATAAGACTGGAAACCTGGTAAGATGTTTATGTTCTTCAAGAGAATTAGAAATTCAAGAAAAAACTTATTTATCAAAGTAATAAAGAATGTGCTGGTGAACAAGTCATCAGTACTGTCAAGAAGGTCAGTTGTACACTCTTTGGACAAGGGATGACCATGAAAGATGCTGTTACCAGACTAGCCTACCTGAAAGCAATGGAAGGAATAAAATCCTGAAATAACAGAAATCAGGTAACAGTATCTAAAATTCAGAAACAAGTTGGGCATAATTACCATAATAGCATCAAAGTTTTGAATGGCAACAAGGGGATCTCATTGGTACAGCACTATGGAGACAGTTAATAGAACACAGCATCTCTGGAGAAAATACAGATGGAAATCAACAGATATAATTTTCACTGTGTACAACCAAAATAAATGCAGGATGAAAGATCAAAGGCTTAGGGTAGCCACCACAAAAGAAGTCAGTATTCTTTGCCTAATTTCTGTATCTAAGCTAGCTTTCAAGTCCCAAAGTAGGAAGAATCTTACAAAACCATAAAAAAGTATATTTGATAAATATTTCCCCATTCTTCTCCAAAGGGTAAATGTACTGAGAAGAAATGTACTAGCAGTATTTAAAGATCCTAAGGACTGTTTGAGTCCAAGTCAACATTAATATCTAGAACACAAATTTCAGTTACAATGGAAACTTATGGTGGGCAAGTACTAAAGGTAATCCTGAGCCAGGATCAGTGCAGAGTGGAACCACCAGGTCTTAGGGCTCACCCAGTAGACATATAATCAATTTACAAATGTGTAATTGAAATAGACATACTTGGTGCTTGGCAGAACCCCCATATTGTTACCTGGATTATGGGGTAAGTTCTCTCATAGTGCAGAAGGCGAATCTGCAGCTTTGAAACTGCCCACTTGTCGAGTCAGCAAGCTAAAAACAATATCACTTCCTGGAGAAAATAGCAGAAATTAATGCAACTCTTAAAGATCTAAAAGGGTGCAGTGGTAGTTGCCCCCATTTTTATTCCCAGTGAATTCATGAATTTGTCTACAACAAAAGCTCAGAGAGATCCTGAAGGATAACAATGGATGATCACAAGTTCATCCAAGAAGAATTCTCACTTGGAGATTCTTTCCAGAATTACAGATCTTGCTACAGCTTATAACACAACACAAATATATGGTAGCTCGAAGCTTTCAAGGATGAGGGTATGTATTACCCTGCCAGGTCAGACAAGTATACCAGCAGAGCTGTTAGCATGTGGAAAGTAGTAGTGGAAGAAGATAATAAGTGTCATCATGGCCCAGAAACCAATTGGCAGTGACAGGGCTGTAGTTACTCCCACTAATATTATTTCTGTGTGTTTTTCTAAGAAACCAGAATGATAAAGGAGATATTTCCAGAAAGAGTGAAGTTAGTATCTAGATCTGAGTAGTGCAAAGCGGGATTGGAAATGTATATTGCTGAGGTGGTATGCTGCTTGGTATCTCTGAGAATCAAGGTCCTAATCCCCCCAGCTGCTAGAAGGATTGTTTTCCAATGGCTAATACCTAACTGCATCCCCAAAGAATTGTCCTTGCCCAAAGATTGCTGCTTTGCCCAAGGCTATGCCCTTTCTGCAGAGGCATCTCACATCCAAGGACTTGCTAATAAGTGAGTACAAACCCTGGCTCCAGCTTCAGAGCTTGCTGTGAAATTGGCTGAGGCCTTTGTAGTAACAGTACAGCAGTTAAACTTCTTCCTCTGCCTAATCTTACTTTCCTTACTTCCTAACAGAGATCATTCCCTGGAGAACTACCCAGTAAAGTCATACACACAAATTTCCATTTTGGAGTCTCTTATCTCAGGAACCCAGCCTGAAATAAAGTCTGAGAAAACACCAATACATTCGGCAGTTGTGAGCGTATAGTGACAATCAAAGGGGAACTCATCTGGTTCTGCTTCTCACAAAGAAAACTACAGTTTGTTAATTTTTCTAGTTTATCCACTAATATAGTCATAAAACTGGATGAATAAATAACAAAATGAAATTCAGGGGTTGGTATTTTTTCTTTCTAGATTAGAAACTATTTCTGAATTCATGTAAGTTTAAAATATTTCTCATATATACTAAGATAAATTATTTTATTGTCTCTACTTAGCAGCAACCTTTTAAAAATCAAACTGATAAATGATGCAATTTGTGATTAATCAGTTGATCCCCAAAAGAACAGTTTTTTAATATTTCTATAGTTAATTCAAAAACTTTATAACTGATTACTTAGCAAAGCAATTATAATACAAAAAATAAATGCAATTCAGTCTATTCCATCACTATTCACTTATCTTTCCTTTATAAATATGACTTACTGATTCTGAATTTGTCACCATCAAAACAATCCTATCTATACGTATTATATAAAATTGCCATTATATTGCAAAGGCAAAATAATATGTTAAGGAGTAAAGTGGTTTTGAAACAGCATATGAATCACATATTTCAGTTTCACTGAGATATATTCAGAATAATTCAATGTTTACAATCGAAAGACGAGAAAGTGCAGGGATTTTTTTTCATTGTTAATGTACCAACACCATTCAGTTGAGAACAAATGGTTCTGACACAATTGCATATCTACATGCAAAAGAAAGAAGATGGTCTCCTAGCTCACTTGATATACAAAACTAAATCAAAATGGATCAGAGGCTAAATTTAAGTGCTAAAACCATAAAAACTCATAAAAGAAAGCAGAAGAGTAAATTTCATAACGTTGGATTCAACAATGATGTATCCTTAGAAACAACACAAAAAAGACAAGCTACAAAATAAAAAGATAGGTAAATTGAACTTCATCAAAATTAAAATGTTTTGGACTTTAAAGTACATCATCATGAAAGGGTATAGACAACCACCAAATCGGAGAAAATATTTGCTCTATTAAAACTAAAGAAAAGGTACTTTGTAAACTTTTTTAAAAATTAAGAATGTGAATAGTATAAAAAGACTAAAAGGTAAATAATTTTTCACAGAAATACAATATAGATTAATTTAAAATATGTACACACAAATGGCAAGGTTTCTATTATGTTTCAGCAGAGAGAACCTAGAAAAAGTAAGAAAAAAAATTGTACAGGACTTTGGTGAAAATTAGTTGCCTTAAAATTAAAACCCTACAATTTTAACCAACTTCATTGTGACATTTTGATTTTAAGGGAATTTTACTTTTTTTAGGAACAGAAACTCAGGACACATACCAGAGTGATAAAAAGATTGGCTGTGATCCTTCTCAGCATGCAAAGAAAATTGAAAGCATGACAAAGTTAAGGACACTGGAGAGCATCTAATGAGAAAAATGTTCTCTGAACTTTGAAAAAAAATCAAAGGTACTTCATATTCTTGTAGATAGAAACGTTCTGTTTCTGAAATCTGATATTAGTGCATAATCTCATATAGTAGTACAAAGTATAAATTATGTCCTATGAAAATACTGTTTAAAATGACAATTTGAAAATGTAATGAAGTATTAATATATGATATGACAGAATATTGCTAAACTACAGGTATTCTCTTATATCTAGCTAAAGAACTCTATGATTAATGCACCAAGGAGAAAATTCTGGCAAAGCAATGTGTTCAAATCTCTGTTTATAATTCCTCCATTGAAATCCAGGCTTGATTGGATACACAATTATAAATTCTTATACCATTATCTAAACTTGGTTTTATTGTGTCTCACGGTTTACAGAAAGAGTAACAAAAAAACTCAATTATCTACCTGCAATGTATCTACTTTATGAAATTTCCAATGATCTTCTTTTAAAATTCTAGTCTCTGGATTCATAAATTATAATATAGTAACTGAATTAAAGTCATTTAATACAGGAAAATCATTCCAAATCAAAAGGAATGTAGGTTGAAATATTGCAAAGGAAATAAAAAGGGTAAGAATCTAAAATATTGCTTGAATATGCAAAACTAAGACATTCACACCTACAATGTGGCTCTATAATATACTCCAGAAATTACACAAATACATGGAATATCATGTGGTTCCTTATAAACTCTGATTTCAATAGCAGGACTAAGATAACCAATTTACACACAGTGGAATGAGCATGAGCCTCACTTGGCTTTTTTTTCTCTCTCTCTATTAAATGGCACATCTTTATACAGGCATACCTCATGTTATAGTGCTTTACTTTATTGTATTTCACAGATATTGTGGTTGTTACAAATTGACAGGCTGTAGCAACAATGCATTGAGCAAGTCTATTGTGCCATTTATCGAATAGTATGTGCTCATTTCATGTTTCTGTGTCACATTATGGAAATTCTCGCAATTTTTTCATACATTTTCACTATTGTTATATCTGTTATGGAGATCTGTGATAGATGATATTTGATGTTACTATTGTAGTTGTTTTGGAATGTCACACACTGTTCATGTAAGATAGCAAACTTAATTGATAAACATTTTGTGTGTTCTGACTGCTCTACCAGCCAGTCATCCCCATGTCTCTCTTTCTCTTTTTGGCTCTCCCTATTCCCTGTAATACAACCATATTTAAATTAGGGCAATTAATAACCCTACAATATCCTCTAAGTGGTCAAGTAAAAGGAAGAGTCTCACATCTTTCATTTTAAATCAAAAGCTAGAAGTAGATTAAGCTTAATAGTTTCTAGCTTTTTGAAGCTAGCTTTTCTAGCTCTAGAGAGGCATATGAAAGCCAAGATAGGCTGAAAGCTAGGCCTTTTGTGCCAAAGAGTTAGGCAAGTTATGAAGGCAAAGGAAAAGTTCTTGAAGGAAAATAAGAGAGCTACTCCAGTGAACACATGAATGAAAAAAAGTAGAACAGCCTTATTGTTGATATGGAGAAAGTTTTAGTGGTATGAACAGATTATCAAACCAGTCACAATATTCCCTTAAGCCAAAGCCTAATCTAGAGCAAGGTCCTAACTCTTCAATTCTATGAAGGCTGAGGAAACTTCAGAAGAAAGTTTGAAGCTAGCAGAGGTTGGTTCATTATGTTTAAGAAAAGAGGCTTTCTCCATAACAGAAAAGTGTAGAGCACAGAAATAACTGCTGATGTAGAAGCTGCAGCAAGTTATTCAGAAGATCCAGCTAAGATCACTGATAACAGTGGCTACACTCAATAACAAATTTTCCATGTGGACAAAACAGACTTACATTAGAAGATGCCACTTAAGACTTTAATAGGTAGAGAGAAGTCAATGCCTGGCTTTAAAGCTTCAAAGGACAGGCTGACTCTTGTTAGGTGCTAATGCAGGTGGTGATTTTAAGTTGAATCCAATATTCATTTACTACTCCAGAAATCCTAGGGTTCTTAAGAATTATGCTAAATCTACCCAGCCTGTGCTCTACAAATGGAACAACAAAGGCTGGAGGAGAGCATGTCTGTTTATAACATGATTTAACAAATATTTTAACCCTTCTATTGAGACTTACTGCTCAGAAAAAAGTATTCCTTTCAAAATATTACTGTTCATTGATCATGAACCTAGTCTTTCAAGAGTTTTGATGGGGATGTACAAGAAGATTAATGTTGTTTTTATGCTTGCTAACACATTTATTCTGCATAGATGAAGGAGTAATTTCAAATTTCAATTCTTATTATTTCAGAATAAGATCTATCTTGGTGTTTTCAACATGTGTCTGGTGAATAATTTATCTTTAATAGTAGCTATGTTCAGAAGAGAAGGAAATGGATCAAGGGTAGAGAATTTAGACTAGTTAAGGAGAGTCTTCTACAATAGTTCAGGATGATGCCTTTAGACCAAAGTGATAGCACTGGAAGTAATGAGAAGACATTTTATTTTAGCAATATTTTGAAAGTAGAGCTAAAGGTGAATTTGGACAATGGAGTTGAGGTATGAGAAGAAAAAAGGAGTAAAAAATGACCTAGCTTTAAGATATGAGCAACTGTCAACTGAATTGGGGATGGGTATGGGAGATATAAGTTTGGGTGAGGGAGGATCAATATCAGCAGCTTAGTGTGAAAGATGATAAGCCTTATTTGTCTTTTGATACCCAAAGATCATAAGCCACATTTAAGGTTCAAGGTATCAATCCTGAGCTAGTAACATAATTTTGGTTAGGATCAGCATAGATAATATTTAAAATTTTAAGACTGGATAAGTTCATATAGAGAGTGAGAATAGATAGAAAGACTAAGTTTGAAACAGAGCCCCGAACACTCCAGAAGTAATAGATGAGGAAGATGAAAGCATACAAACAAAGGAGACACAGAATAGTTGACAAAAAAAAAAAAAAAAAAGGCAGGGAAATGAGGTCAGTATTATCAAAGCCAAGAAAGAATTACCAATAGTGCCAAGAGCTACTGAAAGGTCAAGGAAAAGGAGGACTGTGAATTTTCCATAGGAATTGTCAATATAGGAGCCATTGGTATCCCTAATAAGAGTAATTTCATAGAGATATGAAGGTCATTTTCTGACTTACGTGTATTCGAGAGATTAGTGAGAGTAAGGAGGAAATAAAACTCTGTAAGCAGATAAAATTCTTTCAAAACATTTTCTGTAATGGACAAGAGGGAAATTGAACCATAATTGGAGGCAAAGTAAAGTAATTTATAAAGTTTTTAAGAAGGAAGAAATATCATTACTATTATATGTTTATTGGAATGACTCAAAATAAAAGGAAAAATTAATGATGTAGGACAGAAAGAGAAGAAAATTCTTGGGGTAATGACTTTGAGTAGGCAAGACAGGATGAGATCCAGTACACAAGTGGAGTGTTTAACTTTAAATTGTAGATTGGAACAGGAAAAATGTATCTGTGGTAAGAGCAGGAACACAGATACAGGTAGATGGGCAGTTTTGGTGCTGGCAGCTTATAGGAGACACTTTCTGATTCCTTCTTCTTCTTTTCCTCCTCCTCATTCTCCTCTTTTTCCTCTGCCTTCTAGGTAGGAAGCATGGTCATTAGCAGAGAGTAAGCATGGGGGAGATAGTGTTGGAAGTTTGAGGAGGTAAAGGTGAGAAGCAGGCCTCTTGGAGAGTGGTAGAATTAATAATCTAGGAAATTATAGTCTGATTTCTGAGTAGCATTAGAAGTTCACTTGAACTTTATGGTCATGAATCAGAACTACACAGCATGTTTGTGTGTTCCTTCCATGTTGAAGAACGACAGTGAATTGCAAACTATTATTTTCAAGAAATTATTGGGAGTGCTTTGGGATTTACAAGTGAGATTATTTCGGTGTAGTTTGATGATACGAGATTTAAAGCTGAACATTTCAGGAAGATGAAAATATGTTATGGAAGTAACAGTAAAGAGCAGTTATTTACCATATGTTTAGACCTAGTAGCAGAAGGAGAAAAGAAGGAGAAAATTATTCACCACCTGAGAGAGCTGCAGGACAAACAATGGCATCATGAAAATGCTGGGTGTCAGAGAATGAATTTTTAAAAATACTATCCCAAAGTGACTGGTGATATAGGAGATTTTACTGATGACTTAACTTGAGTTTCAGATGGCAGAATGAAAGAGAGTTAAGCAATGGATCAGGATGCAGGATGGATCAGAAAAGATTATGTACAAGAGCCATATGGGAATGAGTGCCTAAGTTTGAGGAGCAACTTTGGAGTTCAGTGGCAAGCTGGAGTAAGCTCATAAAAGGCTGATACTCTAGCAGCTCACAAGAGCCAAGTCTACAATTTTCAGGAATCTCATGAACCAGTTACTAAATGTGGTCATTATTCAATGTTAACTTGTATAAATTTATAATTAAATAAACCATGTTAAGATGGGAAAGAATAAATATTCAAAAGTAATTACTTTTGAATAATTTTACTACATTTTACTGTTATCTATGCTCTTGAGGGTTATTTACATCTATTTGATCTGTATAATACGAATATTATACAGTGGTGAGCTACTGCACACTTCTTCCAAACTCTGTGTTCAGTGATGTCAGTTTGGTTGATTAAAACAGACAATAGCAAGAAATTGATAAGTGCAACAGATAAGACTTTATTCATTGTTTTGTTGATTTTCTAGACATAAAAATATGGAGTAAAATTTAATACAGGTGTCTTGTCTGGTGCTGAAGTGAAAGAGGTTTCAGTTTAATCAACAAAATATTGTTGAGGGTGAGAATTAGTTTAACAGTAGAACACATATGAAATATAAAGAAAACAAATTTATTGGATAATGAGTTAAAGGATTGGGAACCAATTCCATTTGTGAAATCATGTTTGAATTTCAAACAGAGATAGACTATATGAAAACATTTGGCAATAATTGACAAAAGCATTCTATGAAAATCAATTAAGTATGTGGAACTTAAAATAAAAAATATTGTGTTTTTATAATTATTTTTAAATCATATATTGCAGTTCTTTCTTATTAGTAAAATTTTTATAAACTCTGGGATATGTATACATATCAGATATATATACACACACTCATATGTGTATATATAATAAAGTGTATATATACATACTTCATTGCAGAGAGCTATTATGAAGCATTTACCAGCATAACACTGCCTGGAGCTAACATAAATAGGGGTGACTAATGGTACAACAAAATTAGCCCTGGTGATTCAAAGCTAGGTAGAGGTGACATGGCTATGAGGATGGAAGCTAGGAAATGTGACAAGAGTTTGGCAGGTATGTCAAGCCTTCTGGGGTTAATGATGCTAGTTGAGATTTGTTGTCCTGTGGGTATAGGATAGTGGGGCCTTACTCCTAAAACAGGGCCTTCTTTTGACTTCTGCAAATAGTAGCATGCAGAGAGTCGGTCTTGCTCTGAGACAACTTTTTTTTAATTAACTTTGTAGATAATTTTGTTTTAGGTATTTATCTTCTTTTAGCATATTAGTTGGGTTTTGCTTTGTGTTTCATTATAATAGTACTTTTTAAATAGATTTATTTCACCAATTTTGATTTATAAATATAAAATATATTCGGTTTCAGTTCTGTCATCATATTTTATATTGTACTTCATTTTTTATTGATTTTTTAAAAACTTTCCACTAAATGTTTGACATATTCTGTGTTTCTGTTGATATATTTATATTTTTGTTCTAGTGGCTACATTTAAGTATAACTTTTTAGAATATATTATTTTGTTATTTTAGTAACATATATTAATTTATGAAGAACAAAGATAAAATGCATATATTTCCACATTCTATATATTATTATTCTCTCTACCACTCAGTTTTAGTTTATTTTTTATTTTAGTGGTTATACTATAAATACAGACAAATTTCTATTATTTGATGTGTGAGTTTTAATAAATATCTTCTAGTTTCTCCTTCTAAAACATGCAGAAATTAGCATATTTACACTGTCTCCCTGGTTCTTTCTTTCTCCTCCTGTTGATTTTTGTTCTTTTTATCTTTTTTACTCAGCACAGTTTAAAATATGCATCTATATTATAATCATAATACTTACATTAGTTTTAGCCTTGTCCTATAGTTAAATGAGTTAGATTATCACCCTCAGACCCTTCAGTGTAGTTTCTCAAACCATTTCCTGCCTGAACCTCCCCTCCTGCTAATTTAAGACAGGATTATGGAATCTTTATGTATTCATTAGGATTCTCTAGAAAAATAGACAACAGAAAGATAGATGATAGATAGATAGATAGATAGATAGATAGATAGATAGATAGATAGATGATAGGTAGACATTACAGGAAATTGGCTCACATGATTATAGTAGATGACAAGTCTAAGATCTGCAGAGCTAATGACCCATTTAAGTATGAAGGTTGCTGTAGAACCAGGAGAAGCTGACATTCTGGTGCAAAGGCGTTCAGAGAGGAGAATTCTCTCTTACTAGGAGGTGGGTCAAATTTTTGTTCTGTTTAGGCCTTTGATACGATGAGACACACCCACATTGTAGAGGACACTTTGTTTTATTCAGTCAATTAATTTAAATGTTAATCTCTTATGCAAATAGGGATAGGATGAAAACATTTATTGTATACCTTAGGGCAAATTAATAAAGAGATCACAAAAAGCATTGAGGCACAACGAAAGTCTCTAAATTCCTTAGCTTAAATAGTTTTAGCAAAATTCTTATGTTTTATACAGCTAATCACTTCGAATATATACCTAAGACCAAGACTGCAGTAAGTTACTGCATAGAATTTATAGGTAACTCAATCTTGTGACCTTGCTTTTTGGTTTTGGGTTTTGGCTGCTATGTTGCTTAACAGATTTTAAGGGTTGATTGGTGCCTGCTCAATTCCATTCCTGCCAGGTCTGGAATATTTAATTGGTTGTAAGTGTTTTGACTCTAAATCCCGTGGCCATACGGGTCCCACTGAGGAACAGGATGGACCCAGGGAAGGTAGCCACACTACCTCAACCAAAATATGGGACAAAATACAAGTTTGGTCATTGATGCTGCCTCTAACAAATCTAGGCCAAAAGGAGGAAAATGACAAATGAAAATATTAATAAAATTAAGCCCTCCAACTGACTGAAAAAATGATCCTTTGGCCAAAGGGAACTGAGAGATTTTGAAAACTAAGTTCTCAGCCATGATAAGATAGCAGGTCAGACATGCCTCATTATATCCCCTCCCTCACTAACTGCCATTAGACTTTCTTCTCTAAGGGCTAAAGAGAAACCATCCCTTTCAAAAGACTTTCTGCACTGCTGATTTCAACTAACTACCTGATGCTGCTCCTCTCTTTTGTAGCTTTGTTACAACAACTGCACAGCATTTTTGCCTGATAAAAGACTACTAGACACAGAGTGCTTCTGGCCAGTCTATGCATAATGCACAATAAGCATTTTCATGTCCTCTGCTTAATCTTTTGACATCAGAGAACCCAAAACTCCATGCTGGGATCATGCTAACTACCATTACATGGGACTCATGAAGGGGTATGAAGCTCAATTGCACATGAACCTTTCCTTTTTCATAAATATTCACGGTTCCTCCTATAGCTTATTACATATGTATATTTGGGCACCCCATTCTGAGATAAATTCCCAATCCCCTTTGCCCCTCAATTGAAGTGTCTGTTTCTGTTTTCTGGCTAGAGGCTATGCTTTCCAGCCTGTCAGAATGGCCACCCTGCAGGCTGTAACCCTTTAAGGGAAATAAAGCTCTACTTTCTAATTTTTTGTAATAGCTCTTTTAATAAAATAAATGTTAATCTCATTCAAAATTACCCAAACTGAAACACTCAGAATTATGTTAGTCTAAATATTGGGGCATCCTATGGCCCAGTCAAGTGACATATAAAGTAAACCATCATAATACTACATTTTCTGAAATTTTTCCTGTTCAAATTTTATTTTTGCTGCATTTGAACATTCTTGGATTGCACTGTAGTTCCTACAGGATTATACACGTATTTGTCCACTTTTCTCTAGCTTTGAAAATTATTCTTAGAAAGTATAAGTTCAGCTTGACATTTTCATTTATAAGTGACTTTGCATATTTTTTATGTATACCTCATTTTTTTTATCTGTAGTGTCCAATAAAATTTTCGCATTGACCACTAGATGTCAATTATTTTGTTAGTATTTTTTGATTCAAGTCTTATTTTATTCTTGCATATTTTTCTTGAGTTATAACTTACAATACTTTTTTATTTTTCTTATTTTATTACTTGCTCAGAGATATCGATTTTTCCTGTTAGGTGGTCATTGTATATTTTCCTTTGCTCTTAATCTCTTTTATTGTGTTAAACATATGTTCTCTTTTATTTCATTGTGCTTGAATTTATCAGTCCTGTGTTCTGTCCTGAGAATGAAAAAAACTGGTTCTGATAACTGACAGCTAGTAACAGATAACTAAATATGGTCTTCCTCATGCAACATAAAAAATGGCCATGACAGTGACTATGATAGAAAAAGATAAAATCAATACTATTTCATAATTATATCTGAATGCCAAGAAAACAAAAGGACTCTCCAGTGGACTAAATAGTACCCTCTTATTCTAATCCCTATAACCTGTAAATGTTACTTTATTTGGAAAAGGAAAAGGTCTTTGCAGATGAGATTAAGATAAGGATCTTGAGATGAGAAAATTACCATAGACTATCCAGATGAGTTAAAATGTCATCTCGTATATTTGTATAAGAGAGATAGAGAAGGAGATTTGACAAAGGAACACAGAGGAGAAGGCAGTGTGAGGATGATATTTGGCAGATATTTGAGTGATGTGGCCACAAGCCAAGGACTCCAGTAGCCACCATAAGTTAGAAGAGGCCTCTGGAGAGAGGAAGCACAATTCTACTGACATCTAGATTTTAGCTCAGTGAAACTGATTTTGGATTTGTGGCTACTAGAACTGTGGGAAAGTAAATTTCTGTTGGTTTGAACTAACAAATTTGTTGCAGCAACCACAAGAAATGAATGATGATCCTTCCCAAAACAAGACAAAAAAGCCAAATAGCTCTCTCTCCTGGGTAAACTGAGTGACAACTGCTACACTACTAATGACAACTCTGGCCTCACTTCCTTTCTTCCATCCCCTAAATAAAAAATTAAGATATATTACTATCTGGTAGTACCAAAACCCAGAACAACTGAGCCTCCAGGAACTCTCTCTAAAATCACTGAACATGAGCCCAAATTCTATAACAAGTACCCCTACACACACCTCATTCCTTTCTGAGTTTCTCCAGTCTTTCCAGTTGTGTGCATATACTTCCTTGCTACAATGATTAATGAGAAGAATTTTGTTAGACTACATGAGTATATTTGGTAGTTGTTGCATCTTTACTATGTTTTCACTGTATCTATAATTCTTTGATCATTTCCGTAACGGTCTCTGTCTCTCTGTTTCTCTCTCTCTCTCTCTCCCTCTTTCTCTCCCCCTCCCTCCCTCCCTCTGTCTGTTTTCACAGTTACAGGTACTTATTAGTCTTGTGGAAGGGATAGTTTGACTTCTGTACTTTATTCTTTTGTTTTCTTTTGAACAGGAATCTTTTTTCTTTTTTAGTGAATTATGTAACTTCATCTTTATAACACCATGTAAAACCTGACAGTCCTAGGAAACATCTTGAGTAATTTCTCCTTCCTTTCAACTACCATAACATGTTCTATATAGCAAACTAATGTTTACTGTTACTCTATTTATTCATATACATGTCCTCTTCTCCACTGAACAATAACCACCTTGAAAGCAGAGACCTTTTGTTTAATATTTATATAATATTCTCTCCATATCCATTTATATAGTCAGGATAGCAGCTGGAACTAAGTAAGCTCCCCTAAATTAATTAATTTCATCACCAATTCAGCAAATGTTTAATAAGTGTCAGACACTGTGCTGGATCCTATAAATAAAAAAACGAAGTAGACATGCCTCCATCTTTAAAGAACATAGTCTAATAAAATAACAAGCATATTAAAAGTGTGATACAATATTTCAGATGCTATGAAAGATGCATATATGAAATAGAATAGGTCTTCAAAGAAAAGTGGCAGACAGGTGGGACAGGTGTGGTGACTCATGCTTATAATCCCAGCATTTTTGGAGTCCAAGGCAGGAGGATTACTTGAGTCTAAGAGTTCTATACCAGCCAGGGCAACATAGTGAGACCCTTTCTCTCAAAAAACAAAATGTAGCCAGGAGAGGTGGTGCATGCCTGTAGTCCTAGCTACTTAGGAGGCTGAGGCAGGAGGATCACTTGAGCCCAGATGTTCAAGACCAGAGCAAGCTATGATTTCACCATTGTACCCCAGTCTAGGTGATGGAATGAGACTCTACATATTGTAAAATATTAAAAATTAAGAAATTAAAAAGTTAGAGACAGAAAAAAACTGTCAAGCTCTATAGGAACAAGAGATGAGACTTCATAGATGTGACACATGAGCTAAGAACATAATGACATGTAGATATCTTTCAATAAAGAGGTTTTCCAAAGACAAAACACAAATAAAGAAATAAAACCGGAGGGCTTGCACCCAAGATGGTCAAATAGGAACAGCTCCAGCTTCCAGCTCCCAGAGTGAGTGCCAGAGAAGACAGGCGATTTCTGCATTTTCAACTGAGGTACTTGGTTCATCTCACTGGGGCGTATCAGACAGTTGGCGCTGGTCTGTGGGAGCAGTCCGATGAGCAAGAGATGAAGCAGGGCAAAGCATCACCTCACCTGGAAAGCGCAAGGGGGAAGGAAATACCTTTTCCTAGCCATAGGAAATTGAGACACACAACACCTAGAAAATCGGGTAACTCCCACCCTAATACTGCACTTTACCAGGGTCTTAGCAAATTGCACACCAGGAGATTATATCCCACACCTGGTCCAGAGGGTCCCATGCACATGGAGCCTCCCTCATTGTTAGCACAGCAGTTTGAGATCTAACTGCAAAGTGGCAGTGAGGCTGGGGGAGGGGTGCCCACCATTGCTGAGGCTTAAGAAGGTAAACGAAGCCTCTGGGAAGCTCAAATTGGGTGGAGCCCATCACAGCTCAAGGAGGCCAGCCTGCTTCTGTAGACTCCTCCTCTGGGGACAGGGCATAGCTAAACAAAGAGCAGCAGAAACCTCAGCAGAGGTAAATGCCCCTGTCTGACAGTTTTGAAGAGAGCAGTGGATCTCCCAGCATGGAGGTTGAGATCTGAGAATGGACAGACGGCCTGCTCAAGTGGGTCCCTGACCACTGAGTAGCCTAACTGGGAGACATCCTTCACTAGGTGCAGACTGACACCTCACACCTCACACGGCAGGGTACACCCCTGAGATGAAGCTTCCAGAACAAGAATCAGACAGCAACACTTGCTCTTCAGCAATATTCTATCTTCTGCAGCCTCCACTGCAGATACCCAGGCAAACAGGGTCTGGAGTAGACCTCAAGCAAACTCCAACAGACCTACAGCTGAGGGACCTGACTGTTAGAAGGAAAACTAACAAGCAGAAAGGACACCCACACCAAAACCCCATCAGTACATCACCATCACCAAAGACCAGAGGCAGATAAAACCACAAAGATGGGGAAAAAGCAGGGCAGAAAAGGTGGAAATTCAAAAAATCAGAGCGCATCTACCCCTCCAAAGGAACCAACTCATCGCCAGCAATGGAACAAAGCTGGATGGAGGATGACTTTGACGAGTTGAGAGAAGAAGGCTTTAGTCAATCAAACTCTCAGAGCTAAAGGAGGAACTATGTAACCAGCGCAAAGAAACTAAAAACCTTGAAAAAAGAATGGATGAATGGATAACTAGAATAATCAACACAGAGAAGACTTTAAAAGAACTGATAGAGATGAAAATCATAACACGAGAACTATGTGACAAATGCACAAGCTTCAGTAACCAACTTGATAAACTGGAAGAAAGAATATCAGTGATTGAAGATCAAATGAATGAAATGAAGTGAGAAGAGAAGTGTAGAGAAAAAAGAGGAAAAAGAAATGAACAAAGCCTCCGAGAAATATGGAAATATGTGAAAAGACCAAATTTATGTCTGATTGGTCTGACTGAAAGTGATCAGGAAAACGGAATCAAGTTGGAAAACACTCTGCAGGATATCATCCAGGAGAACTTCTCCAACCTAGTAAGGCAGGCCAACACTCAAATTCAGGATATATAGAGAACACCACAAAGATACTCCTCGAGAAGAGCAACTCCAAGACACATAATTGTCAGATTCACCAAAGTTGAAATGAAGAAAAAAATGTTAAGGGCAGCCAGAGAGAAAGGTCGAGTTACCCACAAAGGGAAGCCCATCAGAATAACAGCAGATCTCTCGACAAAAACTCTCCAAGCCAGAAGAGACTGGGGGTCAATATTCAACATTCTTAAGGAAAAGAATTTTCAACCCAGAATTTCATATCCAGCCAAACTAAGTTTCATAAGTGAAGGAGAAATAAAATCCTTTACAGAGAAGCAAATGCTTAGAGATTTTGTCACCACCAGGCCTGCCCTACAAGAGATCCTGAAGGAAGTACTAAACATGGAAAGGAACAACAGGTACCAGCCATTGCAAAAACATGTCAAAATGTAAAGTCCATCGATGGTAGGAAGAAACTGCATCAACTAGCGAGCAAAATAACCAGCTAATGTCATAATGGCAGGATCAAGTTCACACATAACAATATTAACCTTAAATGTAAATGGACTAAATGGTCCAATTAAAAGACACAGACTGGTAAATTGGATAAAGAGTCAAGACCCATCAGTTTGCTGTATTCAGGAGACCCATCTCACATGCAGAGACATACATAGGCTCAAAATAAAGGGATGGAGGAAGATCTACCAAGCAAATGAAAAATAAAAAAAAGGCAGGGGTTACAATCCTAGTCTGTGATAAAACAGACTTTAAACCATCAAAGATCAAAAGAGACAAAGAAGGCCATTACATAATGGTAAAGGGATCAATTCAACAGGAAGAGCTAACTATCCTAAATATATATGCACCCAATACAGGAGCACCCAGATTCATAAAGCAAGTCCTTAGAGACTTACAAAGAGACTTAGACTCCCATACAATAATAATGGGAGACTTTAACATTCCACTGTCAACATTAGACAGATGAGATAGAAAGTTAACAAGAATATCCAGGCATTGAACTCAACTCTGCACCAAGTGGACCTAATAGACATCTACAGAACTCTCCACCCCAAATCAACAGAATATACATTCTTCTCAGCACCACATCACACTTATTCCAAAATTGAAAATATAGTTAGAAGTAAAGCACTCCTCAGCAAATGTACAAGTACAGAAATTATAACAAACTGTCTCTCAGACCACAGTGCAATCAAACTAGAACTCAGGACTAAGAAACTCAATCAAAACCGCTCAACTACATGGAATCAAAACAACCTGCTCCTGAACGACTATTGGGTACATAACAAAATGAAAGCAGAAATAAAGATGTTCTTTGAAACCAATGAGAACAAAGATACAACATACCAGAATCTCTGGGACACATTTAAAGCAGTAGGTAGAGGGAAATTTATAACACTAAATGTCCACAAGAGAAAGCGGGAAAGATCTAAAATTGACACCCTAATATCACAATTAAAAGAACTAGAGAAGCAAGAGCAAACACGTTCACAAGCTAGCAGAAGGCAAGAAACAACTAACATCAGAGCAGAACTGAAGGAGATAGAGATACAAAAAACTCTCCAAAAAACCAATGAATCCAGAAGCTGGGTTTTTGAAAAGATCAACAATATTGATAGACTGCTAGCAAGACTAATAAAGAAGAAAAAAAGAGAAGAATCAAAGAGAAGCAAGAAAAAATGATAAAGGGGATATCACCACTGACCCCACAGAAATACAAATTACCATCAGAGAATACTATAAACACCTCTACGCAAATAAACTAGAAAACCTAGAAGAAATGGATAATTTCCTGGACACTTACACTCTCCCAAGACTAAACCAGGAAGAAGTTGAATCACTGAATAGACCAATACCAGACTCTGAAATTGAGGCAATAATAAATAGCCTACCAACCAACAAAAGTCCAGGACCAGATGGATTCACAGCTGAATTCCACCAGAGGTACAAGGAGGAGGTGGTATAATTCCTTTTGAAACGATTCCAATCAATAGAAAAAGAGGGAATCCTCCCTAACTCATTTTATGAGGCCAGCATCATCCTGATACCAAAGCCTGACAGAGATACAACTAAAAGAGAGAATTTTAGACCAATATCCCTGATGAACATCGATGCAAAAATCCTCAATAAAATACTGGCAAACCGAATCCAGCAACACATCAAAAAGTTTATCTGCCATGATTAAGTGGGCTTCATCCCTGGGATGCAAGGCTGGTTCAACATATGCAAATCAATAAATGTAATCCAGCATATAAACAGAACCAAAGACCAAAACCACATGATTATCTCAATAGATGCAGAAAAGGCCTTTGACAAAATTCAGCAGCCCTTCATGCTAAAAACCCTCAATAAATTCAGTATTGAAGGAATGTATATCAAAATATTAAAAGCTATTTATGACAAACCCACAGCCAATATGGGCAAAAACTGGAAGCATTCCCTTTGAAAACTGGCACAAGACAGGGATGCCCTCTCTCCCCACTCCTATTCAACATAGTGTTGGAAGTTCTGGCTAGGGCAATCAGGCAAGAGAAAGAAATCAAGGGTATTCAGTTAGGAAAAGAAGAAGTCAAATTGTCCCTCTTTGCAGATGACATGAGTATATATTTAGAAAACCTCATTATCTCAGCCCAGAATCTCCTTAAGTTGATAAGCAACTTCAGCAAAGTCTCAGGACACAAAATCAATGTGCAAAAATCACAAGCATTCCTATACACCAATAACAGACAAACAGACAGCCAAATCATGAATGAACTTCCATTCACAATTGCTTCAAAGAGAATAAAATACCTGGGAATCCAATTTACAAGGGATGTAAAGGACCTCTTCAAGGAGAACTACAAACCACTGCTCAGTGAAATAAAAGAGGACACAAACAAATGGAAGAACATACCATGCTCATGGATAGGAAGAATCAATATCGTGAAAATGGCCATACTGCCCAAGGTAATTTATAGATTAGATGCCATCCCCATCAAGCTACCAATGAGTTTCTTCACAGAATTGGAAAAAACTGCTTTAAAGTTCATATGGAACCAAAAAAGACCCCACATTGCCAAGACAATCCTAAACCAAAAGAACAAAGCTGGAGGTATCAGGCTACCTGACTTCAAACTATACTACAAGGCTACAGTAACCAAAATAGCATGGTACTGGTACCAAAACAGAGATATAGACCAATGGAACAGAACAGAGCCCTCAGAAATAATACCACACATCTACAGCCATCTGATCTTTGACAAACCGGAGAAAAACAAGAAATGGGGAAAGGATTCCCTATTTAATAAATGGTGCTGGGAAAATTGGCTAGCCATAAGTAGAAAGCTGAAACTGGATCCTTTCATTACTCCTTATACGAAAATTAATTCAAGATGGATTAGAGACTTAAATGTTAGACCTAAAACCATAAAAACCCTAGAAGAAAACCTAGGTAGTACCATTCAGGACATAGGCATGGTCAAGGATTTCATGTGTAAAACACCAAAAGCAACGGCAAGAAAAGCCAAAATTGACAAATGGGATCTCATTAAACTAAAGAGCATCTGCACAGCAAAAGAAACTACCGTCAGAGTGAACAGGCAACCTACACAATGGGAGAAAATTTTTGCAATCTACTCGTCTGACAAAGGGCTAATATCCAGAACCTATAAAGAACTCAATCAAATTTACAAGAAAAAACAAACAACCCTATCAAAAAGTGGGTAAAGGATATGAACAGACACTTCTCAAAAGAAGACATTCTATAGCCAACAGACACATGAAAAAATGCTCATCCTCACTCGCCATCAGAGAAATGCAAATCAAAACGACAATGAGATACCATCTCACACCAGTTAGAATGGCAATCATTAAAAAATCAGGAAACAACAGGTGCTGGAGAGGATGTGGAGAAATAGGAACACTTTTACACTGTTGGTGGGACTGTAAACTAGTTCAACCATTGTGGAAAACAGTATGGCGATTCCTCAAGGATCTAGAACTAGAAATACCATATGACCCAGCCATCCCATTACTGGGGATATCCCAAAGGATTATAAATCATGCTGCTATAAAGACACATGCACACGTATGTTTATTGCGGCACTATTCACAATAGCAAAGACTTGGAATCAACCCAAATGTCCATCAGTGACAGACTGGATTAAGAAAATGTGGCACATATACGCCATGGAATACTATGCAGCCATAAAAAAGGATGAGTTTGTGTCCTTTGTAGGGACATGGATGCAGCTGGAAACCATCATTTTCAGCAAACTATTGCAGGAACAGAAAACCAAATACTGCATGTTCTCACTCATGGGTGGGAATTGAACAATGAGATCACTTGGACACAGAAAGGGGAACATCACACACCGGGTCCTGTTGTGGTTTGGGTGGAGGGATATCATTGGGAGATATACCTAATGTAAATGACGGGTTGTTGGGTGCAGCACACCAACACGGCACATGTATACATATGTAACAAACCTGCACGTTGTGCACATGTACCCTAGAAGTTAAAGTATAAAAAAAAAAAAGAAATAAAACCAAGGTACTTTGAGGAATTATTCCTTTATCAATGAATTGTGTCATATGTCACATGAGGGGCATTCTATGTGTTATGCCATACAGTTAAGCAAAAACAAACAAACAAAAAAAAAACAAATTGATGATGAAGGTCTTTATGTACCATGCTATGCAATTTGTACTTTATTGAGAAGAACTATTGAAGTGTTTGGCATGGATGTAAATTATCAAGTTTTAATATTATGATCAATCCAAGGCACTTATGAGGATAGAATGAAAGAAATAAAGATTGTAGATCACTTTATAAACTTTGACATTATTAAAGCAAGAGACAGAAATAATCTTAAATAAGATGGTAGCAATAGCAATATTATCTTTACCAATATTCCTAGACCTGGTTCCCATCACAGACTGAATGTTTGTGTTCCCCTAAATTCAAATGTTTAAATTCTAAACTCCAGTTGACTGTATTTGGAGAAGAGGCCTCTATAGGAATAATTAAAGTTAAATGAGATCATAAGGTTGAGGCTCGGATCCAATAGGATTAATGTCCTTATAGGAAGAGACATCAAAGGGCATGCTCACTCTCAGCAAGCAGTAAAAGAAGTTTTGCAAGCACACAGCAATATGGCAGCAGTCTGTAACACAAAAAAAGAGGCCTCAGAATGAAACCTACCTGGCTGGCACATTAACCTTGACCTTCCCAGCATCCAAAATTGTGAGAAACAAATATCTGTTGTATAAGCCACCCAGACTCTGATATTTTAGTATGAAGTCGAAGCTGACTAATACAGTCCTCCGTTGGCTACAGGGATGGTGGGGAAGAGAGGGAAGGGAGAAGCAGGAAATGCAGACAAAAAGAAAAGAAGGAATTCCTGGACACAAAGATTGAATAACAATGCATTGTACCTTCAGGTGCAGGATGAACCCAGGTGAATAGGTTCTGGAGTGGACCCCCAGCAAACTTCAGCAGCCCTGTGGAAGAGGGGCCTGAGTGTTAAAGAAAAAACAAACAAACAAAAAGCAACAACAACAACAGCATCAACAAAAAAGTCCCCACAAAAACCCCATCCGAAGGTTAGCAACCTCAAAGATTAAGCTAGATAAATTCATTAAGATGAGAATGAATCAATGAAAAAACACTGAAAACGCAAAAGAACAGAGTGTTTCTTTTCCTCCAAGTAATTGCAACACCTTTCCAGGAAGGGCACAGAAGTGGGTGGAGGCTGAGATGGATGAATTGACAGAAGTAAGTTACAGAAGATGGATAATAACAAATTTATTTAAAAGAAGCTAACAATTTTATAAAACGTTACAGGAGATTTTAACCAGAATAACCAGTTTAGAGAGGAACACAAATAACCTGATGGAGCTGAAAAACACAACATGAGAACTTCACAATGCAACCACAAGTATTAGTAACCAAATAGACCATGCAGAGCAAAGAATTTTAGAGCTTGAAGATTATCTTGCTGAAATGAGACAGACAGACAAGATTAAAGAAGCAAGAATGAAAAGAAAAGAACAAAATCTCCAAGAACCAAGGGATTATGTAAAAAGGCCAGACCTATGACTGATTGCAGTACCTGAATGAGGAAAATGAAACCAAGTTGGAAAACATACTTCAGGGTATCATCCAAGAGAACTTCCCCAACCTAACAAGACAGGCTGACATTTAAATTCAGGAAATCCAGAGGACCCCAATGAGATACTCCATGAGAAGATCAACCCCAAGACACATTATCTATCAGATTCTCCAAGGCTGAAATGAAGGAAAAAATGTTAAGGGCAGCCAGAGAGAAAGGCCAGGTCACCTACAAAGGGAAGCCCATAAGACTAACAGTGAAGCTCTCAGCAGAAACCCTATAAGCCAGAAGAGATTGGAGGCCAATATTCAACATTCTTAAAGAAAAGAATTTCCAACCCAGAATTTCATATCTGGCCAAATTAAGCTTCATAAGTAAAGGAGAAATAAAATCTTTTTCACACAAGCACATGCTGAGGAAATTCATCACCACCAAACGTGTCTTGCAAGAGCTCCTGAAGGAAGCACTAAACATGGGGGGAAAAAACAAACAAACAAACAAACAACAAAAAAAAAACCATTACCAGCAACTGCAAGAACACACTGAAGTACACAGACCAAAGACACTATGAAGCAACTACATCAATAAGCCTGCAAAATAAATAGTTAGCATTATGATGACTAGATCAGATTCACACACAACAATATTAACCTTAAATGTAAATGGGTTAACTGCCCAAATTGAAAGACACAGAATGGCAAGTTGGATAAAGAGTCAAGATCCACCAGTGTGCTGTATTCAAGAGACCCATCTCACATGCAAAGACACACATAGGCTCAAAATGATGAAGAAAAATTTACCAAGATAATGGAAAGCAGAAAAAAGTAGTGGTTTTAATCCTGGTTTCTGACAAAACAGACTTTAAGCCAGAAAAGATTAAAAAAGACAAATAAGGGCATTACATGATGGCAAAGGGATCAATTCAATAAGAAGTGCTATGTATCTTAAATATATATGCACCCAATACAGGAGCATCCAGATTCATAAAACAAGTTCTCAGAGACCTACAAAGAGACGTAGACTTCGACACAATAATAGTGTGAGACTTTAACACCCCACTGTCAATATTAGACATATCACTGAGACAGAAAATTAACTAGGATATTCAGGACATTAATTCAGCTCTGAATCAAGTGGACATGACAGATATCTACAGAATTCTCCACCCCAAAACAACAGAACACACTGACTTATCAGTGCCACATGGCACTTACTCTAAAATCAATCACATAATTGGAAGTAAAACAATTACCAGCTATGTAAAATACCTGACATCATAGCAAACAGTCTCTCAAACCACAACACAATCAAATTAGAACTCAAAATTTTAAAACTCACCCAATAACACACGACTACATGTAAATTGAATAATCTTCTCCTGAGTGCCTCCTGGGTAAATAATGAAATTAAGGCAGAAATCAAGTTCTTTGATACCAATGAGAACAAAGAGACAACATACCAGAATCTAAAGAGACAACATACCAGAATCTCTGGGACACAGCTAAAGAAGTGTTCAGAGGAATATTTATAGCACTGGATACCAACATCAAAAAGCTAGACAGATCTCCAATTGACACCCTAACATCACAAGTAAAAGAACTAGAGAGTAAAGAGCAAACAAACCCCAAGGCTAGCAGAAGACAAGAAATACCCAAGATCAGAGCATAACTGAAAGAGACAGAGACACAAAGAACCTTTCAAAAAATTAATGAATCCAGGAGCTAATTTTTTGAAAAAAATTATAATAAAATATATAGTCCGCTAAAACAGATAGAATAAAGAAAAAAAGAAAGAAGGATAAAATCGACACAAAAAAAATGATACAGGGGATATAACCACTGACTCCACAGAAATATAAACAACCATCAGAGAATACTATAAACACCTCTATGCAAATAAACTAGAAAACTAGAAGAAATGGATAAATTCCTGGGCATATACACCCTCTCAGGACTGAACCTGAATCCCTCAGTAGAACAACAATGAGTTCTGAAATTGAGGCAGTAATAAATAGACTACCAACCGAAAAAAAGCCCAGGAACAGAAGAATTGAGAGCTGAATTCTACCAGAGTTACAAAGAGAGCTGGCACCATTTCTTCTGAAAGTATTCCAGACAACTAAAAGGAGAGACTCCTCCCTAACTCATTTTATGAGGCCTGCAACATCCTAACACCAAAAACTGGCAGAGATACAACGAAAAGAGAAGACTTCAAGCCAATACCCCGATGAACATCAATGTGAAAATCTTCAATAAAATACTGTCAATGTAAATTCAGCAGCACATCAAAAAGCTTATCCACAATGATCAAGTTGGCTTCATCTCAGGATGCAAGGCTGGTTCAACATACACAAATCAATAAATGTAAATCATCACATAAACAGAACTAAAGAAAAACCACATGATTATCTCAATAGAAGCAGAAAAGGCCTTTGATAAAATTCAACATACCTTCATGGTAAAAACTCTCAATAAATTAAATATTAATGAAACATACCCCAAAATAATTAGAGGTATTTATGACAAACCCACAGCCAATATTATACTGAATGGACAAAAGTGGGAAGCATTCATCTTGAAAACCATCACAAGAAAATGATGCCCTCTCTCCCTACTCCTATTCAACATAGTATGGGAATTTCTGGCCAAAACAATCAGGCAAGGAAAGGAAATAAAGGATATTCAAATAGGAAGAGAGGAAGTCAAACTAGCTCTGTTCACAGTTGACATGGTCCTATATCTAGAAAACCCCATCATCTCAGCCCAAAAGCTTCTTAAGCTGATAAGCAACTTCAGCAAAGTCTCAAGATACAAAATCAATGTGCAAAAACTACAAACATTCCCATACACCAATGATAGACAAGCAGAGAGCCAAATCATGAATGAACTCCCATTCACAATTGCTACAAAGAGAATGAAATACCTAGAAATACAGCTAACAAACGAAGTCAAGGATCTCATCAAGGAGAACTATAAACCACTGCTCAAGGAAATAAGAGAGGACACAAACAAATGGTAAAACATTTCAGGCTCATGGATAGGAAGAATCAATATTGTGAAAATGGCCATAGTGCCCAAGGTAATTTATAGATTCATCACTATTCCCATTAAAATACCATTGACATTCTTCACAGAATTAGAAAAAAAAAATACTTTTAAATTCATGTGGAACCAAAAAAGTCCCTGTATAGCCAAAACAATTCTAAGCAAAAAGAACAAAGCTGGAGGCATCACACTACCTGACTTCAAACTATACTACAAGGCTACAGTAACCAAACAGCATGGTACCAGTAAGAAAACAGATACATAGACCAATGAAACAGAATAGAGATCTCAGAAATAAGACTATGTATCTACAACCATTTGATCTTCAACAAATCCAACAAAAGCAAGCAATGGGGAAAGGATTCTCAAAACTGGAAAATTGAAACTGGATCCCTTCCTTACACCTTATACAAAAATTAACTCAAGATAGATTAAAGACTTAAATGTAAAACTCTAAACTATAAAAACCCTAGAAGAAAATCTAGGGAATATGATTTAGGACACAGGCACAGGAAAATATTTCATGATGAAAACACCCAAAGTGATTGCAACAAAAACAAAAAAATGACAAATGGGATATAATTAAACTAAAGAGCTTCTGGACAGAAAAAAAAAAAAAAAAAAAACTATCAGAGTAAACAGACAGTCTACGGAATGAAAGATAATTTTTGCAATCTATCCATCTGATAAAAGTCTCATATCCATAATCTACAAGGAGCTTAAACCAATTTACAAGAAAAATACAACCTCATTAAAAAGTGGGCAAAGGACATGAACAGACACTTCTCAAAAGAAGACATTCATGTGGCCAACAAACATATGAAAAAAAGTTCAACATCACTAACCATTAGAGAAATCCAAATCAAAACCACAATGAGATACCATCTCACACCAGTCAGAATGTGATTATTAAAAAGTAAAGAAACAATAGATGCTGGTGAGGCTGTAGAGAAATAGAAACACTTTTACACTGTTGGTAAGAATGTAAATTAGTTCAACCATTGTGGAAGACAGTGTGGCAATTCCTGAAAGACCTAGAACTGGAAATACCATTTGACCCAGCAATCCCATTACTGGGTATATGCCCAATGGAATATAAATCATTCTCTTATAAAGACACATTCATGTGTATGCTCATTAAAGTACTATTTACAATAGCAAAGGTATGAATTCAGCACAAATGCCAATCAGTGATAGACTGGATAAAGAAAATGTGGTACATATACACCATGGAATACTATGCAGCCATAGAAAAACAAGATCATGTTCTTTGCAGGGACATGGATGGAGCTGGAAGCCATTATCTTCAGCAAACTAAAACAGAAACAGAAAACCAAACACCGCATGTTCTCACTTGTAACTGGGAGCTGAACAATGAAAACACGTGAACACAGGGAGGGGAACAACACACACTGGGCCCTGTTAGGGGTGTGTGGGGAGGGACAGCATCAAGATAAATAGCTAATGCATGTGGGACTTAATACCTAGGTAATGGATTGATAGGTGTAGCAAACCATCATGGTCCACATTTACTTATGTAACAAACCTGCATATCCTGCATATGTATCCCAGAACTTAAAATAAATTTTTTAAAATGCATTGAAAAAAATTAAAAATATATTTGCAAGTGTCCCATGCCAATATAAAATACTTTGTAATGATAAGCATGTATATGTCCTATGAAATCAGTTAGAATGAACATCCTTATATTCACATTTATATAATTTGATATAAAATAGTCACAAGAGACATATTATTAATTTTGAAATTCTAGTTTTAAAATTTATGATCTGTTTAAAATACTTCACTTTATTTCTGAGGTCTGGGATATTATTTAGTTGATAATATCTCTGAATTCTCTGAGTGCCATGAGCCTGTGTAGCTTATTCTGCTGCCTCTACTGTTGCTGTTGTTGTTTTGAATATGGAATGAGTGCAGTGAGTGGTTTTCTTCAACTATTTACTACCATAGAACCTCTAGATATTTCTACCAAATAAATAGTAGAGAACAAAATAAAATACTTTTACAGCTACATTCACATCTATTAGATTGAGTCTTTCATAGAAATTTTATAAATGAGCTTCATAATCCTCACACTTGTCACAACACACAGTCTAAACAGGCAACCTCTATTCACTCTAGCACAATATCTAAGGGACGATGTGAAGGATATTGCAGGCACGTACAAACACACACATACTCACATCTCATCCCAAGTTAGTTTGCAAATAGAGGTTTACCTTTTAGGTAGTTAGAGAGGGCCAGTAAAGAAGTCACACACTTTCAGCCTAATCAGTAATTAGTTCAAATCCAATAGAAATGACATCTGAAATTGTAATCTTAGAAACAAGATTCTACTAAAAGATAACTTTAGAATGCACCCAAATTCAATTTTTCAATTTAGAAATGTTGCTTTTTCACTAACTCTTCAGTCATTACAGATTGTATTTTTTGATGTCTATATCTGGGAAAACCTTTGTAGCCTCAGGTAAAATTAAATGTGGAAATTGTCACTCTATCTTAATTTAATAAATGTATTCGGATTGTTTTAATGACATTAAAATAGTGTGGTTTGTCTTAGATTACAATCTTGACAATAGGGAATTCATGTGTATACTTAGCAAAATGAGGTACAGATAATGACAATGTGAAACCAATAATTTTCCAAATCCCTAGTGGTATTGACAAAGGTTATTACCTTTGTGGATTCTTAGAGTTTATGTCACTAAACTCAGCTTTGGGAAGTGAGCAACCAAAATGTAGAAAAGAACCCTGCATCACTGAAAGAACAAGAATGAAAATAAGGAGGTATTAGGAATATTGATGAATTTAGCAATGTATAGAAAATCTCATCCTTTGTTTTCCCTTTCATCTTTTCTCTCCCACCCTCACCCACTTATATCTCCTTCTCTAGCCACATTTTTCTGCCCTTGCCCCCCGCCATACGCACACACTGTGCCGTCTTTCTGTTGTCATCATCTGCACCTCACTGGCGGTAAAATAAAGAGAATAAAATTACTGGATTCTTACAGAGAACCCAGCCTTTGAAAATATCACTTCTCAACATCTAGTTTCACTAGTTCTTCCATCACTCAATCTGTAAGTGAACATGATTTTCTGAAAAGTCATCAATAATCAAACAGAATATTTTAAGCATCTTGTAACCAGGGACCACATTTATCCTGCTTAATTTTGTATTCCCTCCCCAGTAGGACACCTGCTATGAGCTCAGTAAATGTTTGTTGTTTAAACAAATTATCCAATGATTCTGAATCATAGCCATGCCTTTATAATGGACATTGTACATTTGTCTTCCCAGCTTCTTCACACCAATCCAACCCCTTTGCCCTCATGCCATCCATGGTAGGAACAGTAATAATTGTAAAATATGGTCATGGGCTAAGATTTGAAACCTGCTCCAAACTCAGCAAATGAACTCTTCCCCTAAGTAACTTACAGTCAGAACTAAGGGATTCAGACCAGGCATGATGGCTCACACCTGTAATCCCAGCAATCTGGGAGGCTGAGGTGGATGGATCACTTGAGGTCAAGAGTTCGAGACAAGCCTGGCCAACAAGGTGAAACCCCGCGTCTACTAAAAATACAAAAATTAGCAGGGCGTGGTATTGGGCACCTGTAATCCCAGCTACTCAGCAAGCTGAGGCAGAGAATTGCCTGAACTCAGGAGGTGGAGGTTGCCGTGAGCCGAGATTGCATCATTACACTCCAGCCTGGGAGACAGTAAGGGATTCAAGAGTAAGTCTGACTGCTTTATTGAAATGAGACCATGTAAACTCGGAAGCTGGGAAATAGAGGATGCTTACATGTAAAGATAGAGAAGAATGAAGCCGGCTTGCAAAGACAGAAAGGGGACCAGAAAGGAGACTGCAAGAGAAGCCCTCTATGGAGCACCTTCAGTGGGGTCTGGCCACATTCCTACCCAGTTTCTATAAGATACCTTTGTATGCTTAAAGTAAGTTCACCTTTCACAAGGTAGCGCAAGATAAGTTTTTATTTATAACCTAAAGAGTGTTAATTAATTTAGTACCACTATCATCTGTGAAGATTTTTCAAACCGAAAATGAGAGGCCACCCCAGGAGATTCAGACTCAGTTTGAAACTCAGTATGAATGGATAACGATGCTGTTCTCTCTCACCATATGTTTTAAAGCTTCACAGATCACTGAGATGCTTAACCAGGGTTGAAAACCACTGACCTATATTATGCATGTAGGAAAATACAAAGAAAAGGAAGACAGTAGCTTGGTGCTCCAGAGATTTTGGATTTCATTAATTGTATTGGACATGCACATGTAAACAATACTTACGTTTTGAAATAATGCATCAAATTTTTGAACAAGCTTTGTTTAGAGGTATTGAATAAACAGGGAGGAAACAGGATATAGAAATTAGAACAAACTGCTTCTCTTGGAAAAGTGTCTATTTCCATTGCAAAGGGATCTTTCAGTACAATATATTAGAAAACTTTAACCTCTTAAAAATGTAAAAATAATGTCAATTTAGGTTAAATGACATAATTTAAGGTTTAAAGAATGGTTCAAAACATTCAAATCATGAAAATAAATTGTAAATTAAGATTAGCTTCTTGAAACATTAAGATTATAAAACTGAAAATTTCTTTTGACTTATTACCTGACGAATTCATCCTACGTTAATTCTGTGTATTTGCTCTGGGCCATTTTTCTGTGAATTATATGCTATTCATCATCCTGACATTACTAAAATAGCAAAAGCTTCTATTGATAAAGATAATGCATTTTAAATGTCATTGCTGATATTCTCTTTATATTTCTATGTACATCAGAAGAGTCCTAAAAGTTAAAAGTTCTGAGTATGTGAATAATAAGTTGGCCAACATACATTTGATCTCAGAGACAAAAATACAGATTATTTTTCCATTAGAGTAACTTATATATTCCTCATAATAGATCTTTTTTATGAGAAAACATTCATAAAAATATTATCGACGAGCCTAGAACTATAGCGGGCTCTCAACTCTAGGCCACTCATTTTCACTTATGCCTTTATTTAAACATTCATCTTTATTTTCCATCGTGGAAAACATACACATTCCTTCTAGTTGATAAGAAAAAGAGTCATTCTTTTGCTTTTCTTTAATCCCACTTTGTAGCCCCAAATTATAATGTTTTAAATCAACTACGATCACTCAAAAAAATTCTCTTTCAGTAAGATGTTATTACAGTTTATACATTTCAATCAAGCTATAAAACCTGAATATAAACCTAATCAACTAATATTAGCTGGGAAACAGAAGGCAGAAGTATACCTTCCAAATTGAGGAGGAGTTAACAGTTTTCAGGAGTTGGTCCTCACTTTTACAGTACAGAAATTAGATGAGTATATTTTTAAGTTTACCAGACAGACGCATTACTATTTTTCTGAACCGCCTATTCAGTTTTTTTCTTGTCCCATTTTTCTATTGCAGTGGTCATCATTTTTATTGATGTAAAATAATATTGCATCATAAATCTTCATAATATGTGCTGCAAAAGTTTTTTCTAATTTTTCACGAATCTTTGATTTGGTATTTAATTTTTAGTTGTCAGAAGTTTTTAATATTTGTATTATCAAAGCTATCAGGTTATTAAAATTGACTTCTTACTTAGACATACTACGAATTTGTTTTAGGTAACAGAAATAAATATGTATCAAATTAAAAAACAGAGCATAGCAAAGCTGGCTATGTCCAATGGCAGTTGGACCAGTCACCTTTCTTAGTTCTTGACAGCATGTACATGTACCTTCATTCATGAAGTTCTCTCTAGCTTCCAGGATAATGTCTTCTGGATTTCTTCTTTCCTCTTTTGCCTCTCCTTTTCTATCTGCTTCATAGGCCCATCATGCATTACTTGCATACTTGTTGCAAATCTTCAAGATTTAGTGATAAGACCTCTTCTGATTTTATTTTTCACTCTCAACCTTGGATACCTCACTCATGCTAATATTAACTGCTCTCTGTGGTCCATTGGTTGCTCACATTTTTATATCCCCAACTTGGATCCCTCCGCTGATCTCCGTGTATGTTCAACTGCCTACTTGACACACATACTTGTAAACCATAAAGGTACCTGAAATTCAACATGTGCAAAACTAAGTGCCTTATTCCCTCTCTTCCTGAATGATGCTCTTCCAATATTACCTAATACAATGATAAGTATCAATATATCATGCAATTCTGAAATTTAGAAGCCATCTTTGACATCACATTTTCCTTTATGTCTATATCCAATGCATTATGAAGTGGTGCATAACAAACCCAACTGGTATGATTCTACCTCTGGAGATCACCTATTTCCCTTGCTGTTGTAAATTGACAATTTATAATTATATGAATTTATGTGGTACAAAGTGATGTCATGATTTACAAATATAGTGAGAAATAAGGAAATCAAGCTAGTTAATATATTCATCACTTGAAACAGTTAAAATTTTCTGGGATGAGAACATTAAAAATTTACTCTCTTAGCAATTTTGAAATGTACTGCAATGTGTTGTTAACTATATTCACCATGCTGTGCAATAGAACTCAAGAAGAAAAACATATCCCTTCTGTCTCTGAGATTCTGTGCTCTTTGACTACTATTTCTCCATTCTCCCATGACCCTGCTTTGTGTAATCACAACTCTACTTTCTGCTTCTATGAGTTTAATTGTTTTAGATTCTACATATAAGTGAGATTGTGTGGTATTTTCTTTTTGCCTGGCTTATTCCATTTAGTATAATGCTCTCCAATTCTGTTCATGTTGCTATGTATAACAGAATATCCTTTTTAAGCCTGAATAGCATTTTATTGTGTATATATACATTTTCTTTCTTAATTCATCTGTTGATGGACACATAGATTGATTCCATTTCTTAGCTGTAGTGAATAATGCTATAGAGAACATAGAGTGCAGACATCTCCATCTCTTTGACAAACTGATTTTAAAACTTGTGAGTAAATACCCAGAAGTGGGATTGCTGGATTATATGCCAATTCTATTTGTAGTTTATTATTATTATTATTATACTTTAAGTTATAGGGTACATGTGCACAACGTGCAGGTTTGTTACATATGTATACATGTGCCATGTTGGTGTGCTGCACCCATTAACTCATCATTTACATTAGGTATATCTCCTAATGCTATCCCTTCCTCCTTCCCCCTCCCCACAATAGGACCCGGTGTGTGATGTTCCCCTTCCTGTGTCCAAGCGATCTCATTGTTCAGCTCCCACGTATGAGTGAGAACATGTGGTATTTGGTTTTCTGTTCTTGCGACAGTTTGCTGAGAACGATGGTTTCCAGCTGCATCCATGTCCCTACAAAGGACACGAACTCATCCTTTGTTAAGGCTGCATAGTATTCCATGGTGTGTATGTGCCACATTTTCTTATTCCAGTCTATCATTGATGGACATTTGGGTTGATTCCAAGTCTTTGCTATTGTGAATAGTGCCGCAAAACTCCATACACAGTTCTCCATAAGGCCCGCATTAATTTACATTTTCACGCAGCGTATGAGGTTTCCCTTTTCTCCACATCTTGCTAACAGTTATTTTTCATCTTTTGTTAATAACCATTTTGACAAATGTGAGATATCTCATTGTGGTTTAAATTTGCATTTGCCTAGTGATTAGTGATGTTGAACATTTTTGTATATATTTATTGACTATTTGTATGTCTTCTTTTGAGAAATGTCTGTTCGAGTCTTTTGCCCCTTTATTAATTGGGTTTTTTGTTTTCTTGCTGTTGAGTTACTTGCATTTTTTTTCACATTAACCCCTTATCATATGAATGGCTTGCATATATTTTCTCACAATCCACAGGCTGTCTTTGCACATTGTTGTTTCCTTTGCTGTGCAGAAATTTTAGTTTGATGTAATCCTACTTGTCTATTTATCTTTTTGTTGCATGCATGTTTTGGGTGAAATCCAAAAATAATTGCACGGCCCAAAGTTGTGTGAATTTTCACTGATGTTTTCCTCTATTAGCTTTAAAGGTTCTGGTCCCATGTTTAAATGTTTAATCCATTTTGGTTTATTTTTTGTATATGGTATGAGATGAGGATCCAAATTTATTCTTCTGCATGTGGATATTCAGTGTTCCCAGAACCATTTATTGAAGAGACTGTCTTTTTCCCTTTGCATATTCTTGGCATCTTTGTCAAAAATTAATTGACTATTCCTACATGGGTTTATTTCTGGGGTCTCTATTTTGTTGAACTGGTTAATATGTCTTTTTTTTTTTTTTTTTTTTTTTTTTTTTTGGCCAGTACCATGCTGTTTTAACTGCTACAGCTTTGTAGTATAGTTTGAAATCAGATAGTGTAATGCCTCCAGCTTTGTTCTTTTTGCTCATGGTTGCCTCCTTTATTAAGGAATTTTTAGTTCCATGTGAATTTTAGGGTTGTATTTATCTATATCTATGAACAATTACACTGGAATTTGGATAAGGGCTGCAGCGAATCTGTAGATGTCTTTGGATTGTATGGACATTTTATTATAACAATATGTAATTCTTCCAGTCCATGAACATGAAATACCTGTTTATTTGCTTCTGATTGAATTTCTCTTATTGATATTTTATGGTTCAGTGTACAAGTCTTTCACTGTTTTGGTTACATTTATTCTCAACTACTTTATTTCTTTGTAGCTGTTTTATAAATGAAATTGACCTTTTGATTTTTTTCAGAAAATTTGCTGTTAGTTTATAGAAATACTGCTGACTTTTGTATTGACTTTGTATTCTGCAATTTTACAGTATTAATTTAGTTCTAACAGGTTTGAGGTGAAACCTGTAAGGTCTTCTAGGTTTTCTATACATAAGATAATGTCCTCAGCAAACTGACAATTTCACTTATTTTCCTATTTGAGTGCCTTATTTCTTTCTCTTACATAAAATTGCTCTGGCAAGAACTTTTAATACTATGTTGAATAGAATTGGCAGGAGAAAGCATCCTTTCCTTGTTTCAGATTTTAGAGAAATCTAAAAAGACCTTCAATTTTTCAACATTTGAGTATAATGTTAGCTGTTGGCTTCTCCTATATGATCTTTATTGTATTACTGTGTATTCCTTCTATACCTAATTTGGTGGGAGCTTTTTTCACACAAGGATGTTGAATTTTGTCAAATGCTTTTTATGCATCTAATTAGATGATCATATGATTTTTGTTCTTCATTTTGTTATTGTGATGTATCACAATTACTGATTTGCATATATTTCAACAATTGTTGTATCACAGGGATAAATCCACTTGATCATGGTGGAAGATCCTTCTAATGTGTTGTTGAATTTAGTTTGCTAGTATTTTGTTGAAGATTTTTGTATCTATATCAGGAATATTGGCCTACAGTTTTCTTTTTTTGTAATGTCCTTGTCTGGCTCTGGTATCAGGGTAACACTGGCTTCATTAAAAGAGGTTGCAAGTATTCCTCCTCTTTGATATTTTGGAAAAATTTGAGGATTGGTATCAGTTCTTTTTTAAATGTTTGATACAATTCTGCTGTGAAGGCATCAGGTCCTGGGCTTTTCTTTGAAGGTAGACATTTTATCACTGATTTAATTTCTTTGCTTGTTACTGGAAATCTCTGTTGAGATCTACTTTTTCATGATTTAGTCTTAGTAAGTTATATGTGTCTAGAAATTTATTTCTTCTGGGTTATTTAATTTGTTAGTGTATAATTGTTCATAGTAGTCCACTATTTTTTTTGTATTTCTGTGGTATCAATTATAATGTTTCCTTTTTCATTTCTGATTGTGTTCACTTTTAGTTTAGCTAAGGATTTTCAATTTTGTTTATCTTTTCAAAAACCAATAAATAATTTTGAGAATCTTTTGTATTTTTTTCTACTGTCTATTTCACATATTTTTGCTCTGATCTTTGTTATTTCTTTCCTTCTGCTTATGTAGGTTTACTTTGTTCTTTTTCCAGTTCCTGGAGGTGTAACATTAGGTTATTTATTTGAGATTTTCTTTTTTGATGGAGTCATGTATTCCTAAAGACTTTTCTCTTAGAGCTGCTTTTGCTGTATTCCATAAGTTTAGTATGCTGTGTTTCCATTTTCACTTGTTGAAATTTTTTAAATTTTTCTTTTAATTTGTTCACTGACTTATAGGTTGTTCAGGGGCATGTTGTTTAATTTCTGGATATTTGTGAATTTTCTGAAATTCCTCCTGATTGATTTCTAGTTTCAAACAGAAAATATATTTGATATAATTCCTATCTTTCTTAATTTTACTGAGGCTTGTTTTGTTTTCTAACATATGATATATCCTGGGGAATATTCCATATACAGTTGAGAAAAATATGCACTCTGTTGTTGTCGGACTGAATATTCTGTATATATCTACAAGTCTTATTAGAGTACTATATTTCTCTGTTCTCATCTTAACATCATCTTGATGAACACTATTTCATGATCAATGTATTTCTCTCACCAATAATTTTTAAACAGTACTTCTTATCAATATAAGGTATAAACTTAATTCTTAATTTTTATGCACTGTATCACATATTTGAGATGATTACTAAGTATGTGTTAGAAAAAGGTTAAAGATAACTCTCTTATAAATTGTTAATGGAAAATGGATTTCATAACTTTGCTTTCTTATGTCACAACTTACATAGAAAATATATATTTTCTGGTTGTCAGCTATGTGATAATTGTGTAATGCCACATAATTATAATCTTCAAGACAGTTTCTAACTCTATTTCATATACTTCAGAAAATCATGCTAAGCATCTAGCGATCATCACTGAAAATATTTAAGAAGACCTTGTAGTGGAATTTACTTAGATGCACACATTACGTGTAACAAAACAAAAATACTTATTACTCTGAATTAAATGTTGCTTTCTACATGCATTTTTACTTAATGTAATTTTTCAAATCAAATTATTTTAATGACTTTGAACACCCTATTACTGGCTTATGGACAATCACAAGCAAGTCAGTCAGAAATATGAGATTTACTACATTTGACATGTGACTCTATTTGGGGTACTTTTTTTTTATCAAAAGAAACTCACCTACATTTTTATGCCTGTGCTGACATTCAATTGTGCCAATTAAACGGGCTCCCTATGCTAAAGCTTATGAATATAATCATAACATTAAATGGTAAAAATATGAATGATTATATAAAATAACTCTCTATGGTCAGAGTAATAATAATGACATCTAGACTTTTCCAATTAAAAATAATAATTCATTGTTCAAAGTAATTACATGAAATTGAACTAAGTCTGGAAGTGATAAAATGTGATATCTCACAATGGCCATCTAAAAGGCTAGTAAAAAATTCATTACGAGAGATAGACAACTTAACATAATTTAAAGAAAGAACTTAGAGCCAAAAGCACTAATCAATTAACCTCAGACAAGTCACTTAACCTCTCTGAGTCTGATATTTCACATGTAAATGAGCTAACAACAACAACCTTGTAAGACAATATCTATGAGATAATTATACATTAGTGTGTGTACACAACTGTAAACATTCTTGTATACTTAAAAGGTATTATAATGCTCACCTTTTCATGGTAAATTTGCCTGCAAGATGAACCAGTCAACTTTTTACTATTGAATTGTTCTAAAATATTGAAGTATCTGATACAAGCTGATTAATATCACCTTCGAGGTGGGTCTATTCTGATCATTCTATTTTAAACAGCAACTCAATAAATGTATTCTATACCTCACACTCACAATGTACTTTGCTCTGCTTTTTTATTCCATAGCACTTATTAGCAAGCATTTAATTTTCTACATTTCATATTTTCTTTTCTCCTTCCTTCATTACAGTGTAAGTTCTGAATGATAAATGCAAAAACAATTGCCCATATTATGCAGACTTGAGAATAATATTTGCCACACAGTAGTCACTCAGAAAGTGTTTGTTAAATAAATGAATTAATAAACTTTGTACTTCGACTCTTAAATGTCTTTATTCCCCTACTTTGCTCCAAAGAGTTACTTGTAAAGCCTCCAGAAATAACCTGTCATTCCAGTTGCATGAAGTCCTATTGACCGAAAGGACATTCCTCTAAGGCTAGTTTGTCTATTCTTTCCCATCCTTTCCATATCTAATTTTAGTACTGTTTGTAATTCATTTATTACACATAATTTCATTCTACTTTCCATGAAAACAAATAGATGTTTTATCTAATCCTGTGGAGTGATTTTGTAAATCAATGATTGATTTATTTTTCTTAGAACTTTTTGTTATAACAGAGAAATAGGTGGTCATAATGCCTGTTGAATTTAACAAGTACAAATCATGGAATAAAAATAGAGTAATTTAAATTATAGGATAAAATGGCATGCTGGGTTAATTATGGCCGCTCTTATGCTAAAACTTATAATGACTTTATTTTTCTTCTCCTATTCTTGGAAACATACATTTTGGTTACTTTGAGATAACCATTTAAGAGATGACTATTTTAGATGATTTGAGGTAATATAAATTGGTAATATAAATTGAAGAGTCCCTGGGACAAAAATTTTAGTCTGTAAGTCATTTTGTGGGAGCTATTCAATGATAATGATAACATTAAAAATAAGTTTATTCCGGGAATGTAAAAGTCTCTAGGTATAAAACAGATTGACTATAGGCTATGAGAGTTTTGGAGTGGCAATGAATGCAAAAAATATAGTCAGTTCCAAGCATATATTAACCACAAGTCAGTGATAAGCCTTCAAAATGAATCTGAAGACAGAAAAATCCTCCAACTTCCAAGGGTCTTCCAAAATCTTGTCTCTGAAAGTAGGCCCAAAGATGTTCTTAAAAACTATGCGTTCCTCAGGATCTCTCTTCTGGCAGGTAAAAATATTTAAATACAATGAAAAATAAATTTTGATTAAAAAAACAAGTAATAAAAAAAATTACAAAGAGAACCAAAGATCGGGCACTTAGCCTAGTCTTAACATTAAAAATTGAGTCAGATTACACTTAAAATAACTGTCTCAGAATATGACTATTTTTTATTAAAAAGTATTGAGTTAATAATACAAATATTAGCATAACTAAACTTAAAATCTATTCTAAATTAGATTAATGCCTATCTTTTCTAAATTTTTCAATGTAAATACATATATTATGATTGTTTGGGCAGCCAGTAGCCAGAATTCTAACTCAACTGGTTGGCAATAAGAAAGATATGATACTCTGCATAGTGAAATACGACACCAGCAACTCAAGGTTTTATTAAAGATTTCAAAAATTCATGTTTTTTCTATTGTTCTCCTCAGCCACTCTCACAGTATTTTCTCTGCTGGTTTTCTTCATGGCCATAGAAAAGCTTCCACAGCCCCAAGTATATTAGACAGCATACAGAAAATAAGATAGTTCTATATATTCCTTTATGTCTCTTACTAAGAGTTAGGAAATAATGCTTGGAAGCCAGTCATTGCACATCACCTCACATCTTGTTCAGAGAAGTGTCATATGTCTATTCAAAATACAATTCTTGGCAAAGGGAATCAGGTTATAATAGTTACATTAAGTATGGGGTCGTACTATGTCTTTCAGTAGTAGAATGTATAATTAAATGGGGGTATATCCAGGCAATTGAACATTATTCATCACTACCAAGAAAAGAGCAATTTAGTCGTAAAAAATACAGGGAGAAATCTTAATGACATATTACTAAGTGAAAGAGGCCTATCTGAAAAGGGCCTCTTTCATACGTACTATACAAGACATTCTGATAAACATGCTAGGGACAAGGTGAAAAGATCAACGGTTGCCAGGGGTGGAGGGAAGAAGTGAGTAGGCAGAGTTTAGAGGATTTTTAGGGCAGGGAAACTACTCTGTATGATACTATAATACATGTCATTACACATTCACCAAAATCCATAGGAAAGACAACATCAAGGAGTGAACCTTAATGTAAACTATGGTCTTTGGGTAATAATAATGTGTCAATATAGGTTCATTGATTGCAACAAATGTACCACTCTGGTGCAGGATATTGATAGTGAGGGAGGGGAGCTGTGCATGTTTGAGGTCAATGGGTATACAGGATCTTTTGTACTTTCTGTTCAGCTTTGCTGTGAACCTAAAACTGCTCTAAAGAATGTACTTTTGTTTTAAAAAGCAAGTTGAACAGAGATATTTTAAAAACAAACTCTACAGGCAGAGACCTAAAATTTCAAATCATAAGGAGGAAGGAAGTCTGATCATGTAATACTTTGGGTAAATAAGTCAAAATAATCATTTAAAATTGATACAGAAAGTGAGACTTTAAAATGCTGATTAAAGAAGTATTTTCCAAGTTGAATTATCAGTAGATGTTTTCTGCTTTTTAAAAATATAGGCATCATAATAAGTTCATCAACACTGGTTCCAATAGATTTTATCTTTTTTTTTCTCTTGTTCCTAAGAGGCTTGAAGTCTTTATATAAATTGCTTTTGCAGAATGTGGAAAGCTAATTCCTTTTGTATTGACTCTCAATGAACCTATTGTTGAACTTGCACAGATTCTGAAAAGTGTGCCCTTTTCTTTGCATGATGCATAACACTTCATTATTTCACCATAGCAGATTTTTCTCATAAAGAGATAACTAAATGAACAATGATATATGATTATACCAAATAATTATAGATTTAAAAATTAAATAAGAAAAATGACTAATAACTTAATTCCACAAAGTTGAATACAAATAACATATTTAGTTAGTGAGACATTTATCTGACATCTTGGTGGACAGGGCACCATGCTAGAGGCTGTTCGACGATGTAAGATGAAGAAAAGGCGTTAGCATCAGGAAACCTCACATATAAAGAAATAACATTTAGAAAATTTACTAACAACATTGTGCCTGTTCTTTAGTCACTAACAGTTTAGAAAAAAAAAGGTAGGAGGGGCTTTCTATTGTTCATCTGTTTTTGACCACATGACAAGTATTGCTTTTAGTCTGCAAATATGTAATAAACGGAACCAAAAGGAAAAGGAACAATTTCAAAAGGAGAATAAAAGGCAAAATCAGTAATTGTTTATACAACTTTGGTAGACAAAGGGTTATGTATTTAGATTACTATTTACAACATCATGATTAAAGCTATTTGGATGTAAATATATAAATCAAGGCTAGTCATTAAATTATAGCAAATCCTCAGTGATACTTAGGATTTTTCATCACCTGGAACTAGAGAAAACCAGTAAAGGATATTCATAACCAATGTGGACAGATGACTTGCAATTTCTGGCATCCTTGCTAGTTAATATGTTGTAGCCATGCATAAAAATTACAAATTGGCCTTTGACCAAAACTGGAAGTTAGTAAGCTTATTTTTGTTATAGTCTTCAGAAACTTTTTTTTAATCTTTTGAAATTATTTTTATTGCTGTATTTTCCATCACATCTAGTCAAATTATTTTGCTTGTAATATTATTTATCTTTCTTTGCTACATCTTTTCCTATTATTTTTACTAAGTTAATTTGTTTCTCCTAAAATGTTCAACAGAAATTATATTTATTTTCCATTTTTATTCTGATGTATCAAAATGCATTTTATATGTTTATAGTGATGATTCTGGGTTTCACACTTGAAGAGTAATACTTCTGAATATTTAAGTATGTACCTATATAACATTTTTAAATGTGACATTAAATTAAAAACAATCCATAAGACATTTAATTAAATGGAATACTTCAAATAATATGCATACTAATGTAAATTGTAAATATTAAATTTAAATATAAAATTATTTATAGCAAAAAATAAGAAATAATATAAATGAATTTTCTCAGGGCTGAATAACTTTATTCCGAAAGAATAAACTTGTTTCCACAATATATAATTGACTATAAAGTATATTGTGTATCCCTAAATACCATAAAAATGTATAATTACTTCAAAAAAAATTTAAAAACTGGGAGTAGAAACATTGAAAAGGAATTTATTTATGGTGATTTACATGTAATTATAATATTTATTACTGTATATTCATGGTTTTATACTGATATAAACAGGATTATTTATGTTAACCATGACTGTATCAAAATAGATATGATATTATCTACTTATTTATTTATTTATTCTTTTTTTTATTTTTTATTTTTGAGACAGAGTCTCGCTCTGTCACCCAGACTGGAGTGCAGTGGCACGATCTCGGCTCACCGCAAGTTCTGCCTCCCAGATTAACGCCATTCTCTTGCCTCAGCCTCCGGATTAACTGGTACTACTGGCGCCCACCACTATGCCTGGCTAATTTTGTTTTTGTAGTTTTAGTAGAGACGAGTTTCACCGTGTTAGCCAGGATGGTCTCGATCTCCTGACCTCGTGATCCGCCCGCCTCGGCCTCCCAAAGTGCTGGAATGATAGGCGTGAGCCACTGTGCCCGGCCTATGTTGTTTTAAAGATGCATACATATAAAAGAACAGGAAAACATCATGTAAACCTCTCAGAAAGAATGAATACTACTATAGAGTAAATTTAATGTATTTCTTTTTGTATAGCTATTATTTTTGGCGCATTTGAAAGTAAATTTCAGATACCCAAATATTTGTAAATAATTTAGCACACATCTATAAATAGGGATATTACATATTCTAAAAGAACACATCAAAAATATTAACTTAATTCATAATATCTGTTTTAATTCATTTTATATTCAGAATTCTCTAATTCTCACCCAAATTTCCCTCATAGCTATTTTTGGTAAACCAAGATGAAATCCACTTTCAAGAATTATATTTGTTATTGTTTTCTGGTCCTTTTGCATTTGAGATTAGTCCCTGCATGTACACACCCACACATGCTTTTTGTTTATTTGTTTCGTAAGGCCATCGTTTTTTGAAGACTATAATCTATTATTTTCCTGATTGTTTACTCATAGTATTGTTTAATATGCTCCTCTACTAGGTGACTTGAACTAGAATTTTGGTATAAAATCTTGCTTTGATTCAAGATAAATTTTTTTTGTATGAATACTTCATCAGCGATATGGAATACTCTATATTGCATCAAATCAGGAGACACAGTATCAATCATATATTATTATCTGTTATGATTTGTTAAACACATTAAATAATATTGAGAACACTATAATATGTGTCAGGTGAGATACAATGAGGAAGTGAAACAAAAATACATTAAAAAAAAAAAAAAAGAAGAAGTTTATTATTCCCAGGTCCAGATTGGTTACAAGTGTTGACAGGAGGCCAATGGGAAGTCTGGAGACAACAGCCTGCTTGACCAGTGTGTAGAGAGAGATATATAGAGCAAGAACCAGTAAGACTACGTCTTTATTATAATCCACAGGTACTATTCCTTAGGCTTTCCCATCGGGCTGTGGATAGGCTAGCTTAAAAAAAACACATGAAGGGACATCTTAGTCACATGACTGGTGTTGACCATTAGTTTTCACTGTGGCCAGCAGCTGTGGGATGTCAGCAGTCAGTGAGATGGGGAATAACAGGGCTACATCACAAATAACCACTAGAGGAGGGAAAATTTTAATAAAACCAAAGGTGACAGGGCATGACTGGGTTACAAGTGACTATGTCAGGCCAAAACTGGATGCTGAAGCAGCAACTATATTAGACAAAGTTATGACACAAAATAACATTCATCTCTATATCTAGAGTTTGATTGTTTTATACTCATTACCTTCTGAAATAAAAAACAGTCCCCAAAACATTAAATCTCCTCTAGATGTTCCTTGATTCCTCCACAGTTGTCTCCAATGTGCTTGGATATAATGCTCTGCTTTTGTTTCAGGTTTTCAAACTTCAGATCTTACATAATGTCTGTATTCTGAAAGTTACTGCGAAGAGGTACTTTGCTATTGTCGCTCCTACCCTCTGTGAAGGGGTAAACAGCTACCTACCCAGGTGTACCCAAAGCCATAACAGTTTCAGGTTACCATGCTATACTTTAGTTCTCACTGCACTGACAAAGCATGCTGCAATGGCATAATGACCAGAGAAAATGTTCCACTCCCAGACTCTGTGTGGCTTGGTCACTGAAGTCACATTGCTTATACATAAATCTCAAAGTGTCTTCAGGCATCTATCTACTTTCATCCTCCCCATTAGACAAAGTTACTGGAACAAGGAAAACAAATAAATAGCACTTACCTGTGTTTTCTGGTCTTTCCTATGTTTCTAATATGTGCTCCCTTCATCCAACATTCTCTTACATGTCATCCCAATACCTCTTGTGAATAGATGCCTAGAGTGTCACCCACCTCATAGTCAGTTTCAGTTCATCATGTTGGTTGGAGTCAGATTGATCTAGAATCAAAATTGAGCTAAGCCACTTACTATAATCTTGGACAAGTTCCTTAACTTTTCTGAGTTTCAGTTCCTTATTTCAAGAAAAATGGAAATATCATTACATACACCACAGAATTTTGGGGGGCTTAATACAAACAATGCACATAAATCACTTAGCTCAGTACCAGGCACATGAAATGTGTCAGTAAATATCACTAATTATTTATTGTGACATAAAAAACATTACCCACCCATGTAATTTCCTCCAGTGATTTCTTAATTCCTCCAAAATTATTTCACATATCATTGGGTACAATACCCTGTTTTTGCTTTTGTGTTTTTACATTCCAGATACCACATAATGTCTAATTCTGAGGAAATTAAACTGCAGCTAAAACTAAAGAAAATGCTCAATTTCCTAAAAGCCAAATACTTGGTGGTATGTGATTTCTAGCCCCATTTAAGAAGAAAGACCTATGCAATTCAGCATAATATTATAGATATACTTTTGTCGCTTCCAGCAAAGTCTCAAAGTTGTCAATCATGGCCTAGTACATCAGTAAGACAGCTCTCCAGAGACATTACACAAGGCAAATCTTTTAATATTTTATCAGCTGCTGTTGATAGGAGGCACTTCAGCTTAGTGAGACTTTTTATTACTTTCATTTATTCTTGAGAAGCTTTTATTTCTCTTTATGGATTGCCACCGTTTACATTTTTATTTAACATCACTAAGCATAGAAATATGATTAATACATTTGTTGAAAATTTGCAGTAGAAAATTACTTTAAATGAGCTTTCACAAATTTAATGTACTAATTTTCCCATAGACTTTTTTGTGTATATCTGTATCCACTCCTTTGTTATGTTAGTTCTCTGAAGACTGATACTCAAGTGAAGGAGAAAGTAGAATTGTAACTAAAAAGAAGCTCCACATCGAGGGGAAAATTCTTTTTTAGTCTGTTTTCAATAGAGCAATACACAAGGGGCCACATGCCAAGGATCAATCATAAACCTCAAAAAAGAAAGAAAATAACAGCTACAAATATATATAGAGATAATATTTATTCTCAAAATGACTGAACTTTGCTTGTGCTTCTTCCTGCTAGTATGGAACCCCAAATAACATCCAATTGTCGCAAAAGAAATTTGCTAAGTAGGCGGAAATATGATTCAAGAGCCTCTTTTAGCTTACAGCTAGAAACTTGCTGATTTCAATCTTTCCCATATTAGCAGCTGCAAAAGGAGCAAAGTGAGAAAGAGTTAGCAGAGCTACCAAAAATTCATTAGATTCAATAAATTGATAAAACTTACTAAGATGTCATTGCTAAGATATCATGGTGCATCTCAAAAGGCTGCTGCACTGGCAAGCTTTACTATGGGTGCTCTCCTCAGCCCCATTAATCTTATGCTGACCAGCTGTGTTTCTGAGACTAGCTGGGGTGAGGCGAAAGGATCTGCTTTATATTATTATTATTATATAATTACCAGATTATTCTGTCAAGTATATGAAATTGGGAAACTTTGAACTAATCCTGACAAGGATGGTTGCTCACAGAAGCTCTTAGAAAATGTTTTAAAGGTCAGCTCTACTATAAGGTTTTGGGGAAAAAAGAATCTCCACTAACTTGCTTTTTCCACACATCCTTCATGTTCATAGTGGTAATGTCCACAAGGCCAAAGTGGTGTTTTGAGCCTAGGGGAAAGGCATCCAAAGAGGTCACGACTTGCTTTCAAACTCCACTTAAGCCAATGGAGTGAAAAAAGAGTTTAAACTCATAATTTCTCCAAGCCAGCTAACTAATGTAAAATAATTCATTTTCTAGAAATGTCTTCTATGCCCATACCCCTTGTGAACTTTTTGAATCAGAAGCTGCCTAATTGAGCCAGGAAATAGAGGTCCTGGTGAAATCTTACTCATATCAGGAGACTCCGTTAACATACAGGAAATAGTGGCGTATTACTAGAACTGTTCTCAAACTCTCAACATTGACTGCACATTAAAATCACCTGGGAAGTTTTCAAAAAGTTAATGCCCCGGCCACCCCCCAAAACCAACTAAATCAAAATCTCTGGGGGTAGACTGAGACATGCACTTTCTTATGCTCCCTCAGGTACATAAAATGTGGAGCCAAAATTGAGAACAACTGCTGTAAGATATGTCCTATACTTCAGTCAGGATTGATCTATTTTTTCAGTCCTTTAAAACCTATAAATGCATGCACACTCTCAACCTAAATAACACACAGAGAGAGACTCTCTAAAAGAAAATGGTATTTGTTCGGGAATAGGGCACTGCAAAGCGGAATGTGCATGTCATAGTAAACTATGTGAGTACTCAGAGAACTAAAGGAAAACAAACATATTTAAAGGAAAAAATGAGGAGAATTCCAAAATTGTTTTGAGATAATTACCCTTTACTACAAGGATTAATAATAAAGGTAACACAAGTCTGAGGTTTAACAGGCAATTGCCAGACAAATACCCTCACAGAAGGACTTTTAGTGTAATGTTTTAATGACCTTTGAGCAAGGTTATAGTTTTGCAGTCTTTTGTTATAGTTTTTGTTATCAGGCATTTACACATCTTAGGATTTTCTCTAACTCTATTTGTCAAGTTTTTTTTTTTTTTTTTTTTCCCACAAGTTACTCCATTTTGATTCTGACAACTTTCACAATACAATCATGCACCACATAATGATGTTTTGGTCAACAATGAACTGCATATACAATGATGTCATAAGATTATAATATCATATTTTTCTGTATCTTTTCTATGTTTAGATACACAAATACAATTGTGTTAAAATGGCCTGCAGTATTTAGTACAGTAATATGCTGTACAGGTTTGTAGCTTAGGAGCAAGAAGCTATACCATATAGTTTAGGTGTATAGTAGGCTACACCATCTAGTTTTGTGTAAGTACACTCTGTGATGTTCATACTGACAAAACTGCCTAACAACGTTTCTTAGAGCATATCCCTATTGTTAAGTGATACATGACTATATACAAAAATTTATTACTGTGGTCAACTATTTACTACTCAGAAGCTAAAAATAATTTACACGTAACACTTTTATGTTCTATACACATGACAAATTTGCCCATATGGCCCAGAGAATAAGTGCATCTACCTACCAGATTTTGGTTTAATATAATTCTTCACTAAAGTAATTGGACCTCCTTGGAGAAATAGGTGACTGGGGCAGAGAAAGTAGGAAGTAGGTCTGGATAATATTATTGTGCCAGAAAAATAAGAAAGCACTTAAAGAATGATGGGGATATATCAAAAAGACAGAAAAGCTTGCTTGACAAGTGTTCCTTTGGCCAAATAAGGAACAATTTTGGCATCATAATAAATAAATTTGCTGATCTAAACAAATAAACAAATATATACAACGTTTAGTAAAGAATAGGATGTTTACATAGTCTCAAAGTACCTCTCTAAAAAATTCTTATTAATTACAAATGTACAATGAATAGTTTTTCAGTGAAGTCTGACAGACATGCCTTTAACATAATCAAAGCTAAGATCATAATAATGTGACAAATCAAAATCATATGCTTACTCATAAAAACATAGCCTCACTTCTGTGATATTCCTTCCAAATGTGCATAACTAGAATTTAATAAATAGGAACCATCAGACAAACTCAAATTCAGGAATAGTCTATAAAATAACAGGCCTGTTATATTCAGAAGTATCAACGTGATGAAAGTTAAGGAAAGTGACACTACCCAGAACTTTCCAGACTATTGATTCAGTATGAAATAATACATTTTATACTCTCTGCCAAATGTTGTAGATCATAAAATGGTTTCTAAAATCAAAGCATTGAAGCAATTTAAAAGTTATTTTTAGTTTAATGTCCATTTCTTCACATTTGTGAATTAGAAATTTTGTTGATAACCTAAAGCGTTTTTTACTACTAGTAAATAACATGACCACAATATATCAATAATCAAAGCTAAAGTGAATAGCTTTCTGTTAGAAAAGGAGGCTGTGTTTATTTTTCTTTTCCTAGTATACACTGGGAAGATAGAATAACATAGCTATTTACTAATAATAACAATTCAGATACTTTTTTCATATAGCTAAAATAATGTAAGTTAAAAAAATAAAATATTTTATTCTGTTAACATCTAAACTATAGTTGTCTAGTTATCTTTGAATATTTGATTACTTGTTAATTTGATTTTGAAAAGTATTTTCATCAAAATTGATTTTTTAACTCTATCATTTTTAGCAACTTGAACTTTCATCAACTGAAAAGTAAGACAGTAACTGCTAACGACAGCAGTGCTTTAAATTTGTGCATTGCCAGACATTTGAATTATTTTCATATGGTTCAATAATATTTTTAACAAACATAGAATTTATAGTCTTTGTCAGTTCCATTACAGTCCTCTTCTATAACATGGTTTAAAGTGAGAACTGTTTTCAAAATGACAAATGATATGAGAGCATGACCAATTATTTGTCATCACACAAGATAAGCCGATTGTATTCAGTATCTGGGCTCTACTAGACCATATATAACCTCTTTGGGTTGTCTTATAGAGCACCTAAAAGCATTTTAGCCTGCTGGTTCAAGCAACCTATATGTCAAGCAGAAAAAAATAAAGCCACCGTTCTCAGGTTTGTGTTTCCCTAGAGGGAGAAAACAGTTTGATGCAATTTGTCAAAAGCCTGAGTGGTACTTTAATGGGCAATTTACTTTAAATGGCTGCAGTTATTGCAGAACAAAGGTCCAAAGCTGGAGATAAAAAATCCTTTCCAAGTGGTTTTACTCAAATAGATTTAATTCTCTAAGATTAACTAAGGATATCTAACTTCCTATACTCCCTATCTATCTAAGAGCAATAAAACTAATAGTAGAAATTTCTGAGTTTCTGGGATTTCTTCATCTTTAATATGTGAAATACAATCAACTCCCTAAATCTGTCATTCTGTTACGACATCTGAGATGAGAACCAAATCAACAAAAAAGACAGGAAAAGAATCCTAACTTCCCAAACTCAAGAGTGCTTCAGCTCTTGGGTAGAAGTTTCAAATAACCTAAACATTTTATTAATATATACATATATATGCACATGTATGTGTGTTTATGTGTATATATATATTTACACACGTTTTTTGCTTCATACATGTATTATTGAATAAACAAATAATTTGAAAAGTTTTCACATTTTTATATAAATGTAAGAGTATTTCTATTTTACCATGCTGATTTGTAAACTACTATAATATATTTAATAATTTTCATGACAGTGATTTTAAGAAATGCCTACTAAGAAAAAATTTATGTTTTTTTCTTTCATTTTTCTGTCATTTAATTCCATGTTAATATTTATAATATTTGAGATTTTACTGGAAGCAGTACCATTATGATTCTGTATATTTTTATCTCCCTGCTCCAGAAATCTTTCAAATGCAAAATTATCTATTTTTATTGACTTTAATTTTTGTATTAAAATAGAGGTCTTTCAAAACTTTAAAGTTTACTTATAAATTGATATAATCAAAACAAGATTTTCAGCCAGGAGCATTTTAGACAAATTGGCCAACAGGCATTTTATTCTGATATACTGTGTAGCAAAGTGACTAAGCAGGACAGCTGTGCAATCAGATTATCTGTAAGTAAGGATGTGGTGCAATGGGAGCTTTAATTTATTGATAGTGGGAATGCAAAATCCTACAGCCACAAAGCTGAACATAAATTTACCATATAATCTGTTGCTTGTGCTCTTAGGTATTAACCCCAATGACATTAAAACTATGTCCACCCAAATACCTGCATATGAATCTTTACAGAAGCTGTACACATAATTACATTCATGTAGATGCCTTCAATTTCTGACTTTCTGATTTTTTTTTAGCCATGAAATTCATTGTCAAGGTTCTGGCACCCTGAGTACTAGGGACAGAACAGTGAATAAGAGAAGGCATGTTTTCATAAAGTTTACAGTAGATTGAAGAAAGTATAATATGAAAAATATTGTAACAATGAAAAGAAATAATATTAAAGGTGTACATTCAGGGTGCAGGGGGACATACCATGGAAGAGAACAGGAGGATGTATTATGCAGCATCTATCATGTACCACCTTACTGCTAAAGTACTGCCTCTGCCTCCATGGCTCAACACTGTCTTAGTGCCTTTTCTGTTGCTTACAGCAGAATATCTGAAACTGGTATTTTATGAAGAAAATGAATTCATTTCTTACAGCATAGAGGCTGAGAAGTCCAAGGTCAAGAGCTGCAGCAGCTGACGGCCTTGCTAGTAGGAAGACTCTGCAGAGTCCTGGGATGGTGCAAGGCATCACATGGCAAGGGAGCTGAGTGTACTAGCTCAGATCTCTCTTCCTCTTCCTATAAAGCCACCAGTCCCACTTCCATAACCCATGGATTCATTAACCCACTAATATATGAAACCATAATTAGATTAATTCATTCATGAGGGCAGAGCCCTCAAAACCAAATCACCTGTGAAAGGCCTCACCTCTTAATACTGTCACATGGGAGATTAAATTTCAACATGAGTTTCGGGAGGGACAAATACTCAAGCTACAGCATTTTACCCCTGGCCCCCAAAAACTCATGTCTTTCTCACATACAAATCATTAATTCCAACCCCATAAGCTTAAAGTCTTAACTTGTTCCAGAATGAACTCAAAAGTTCAAAGTCCAGAGTCTCATCTGTGAGGCTGTGAAATCACAAAATATTATCTACTTTCAAGATAAAATGGTGGTACAGGCATAAGGCAGATATTCCCACTCCAAAAGAAAGGGGTAATAGGCCCCAAACAAATCTGCAACCCAGCAAGGCAGGCATTAGTCATAAAGCTGAAGAATAATCATTTGCACTCCATGTGCCACCTGTTAGACATACTGGAATAGGGGTTGGACCACTGAGGTCTCAGGTAGCCCCACCCTTACAGTTTTGGTGGGTACAGACCAGGTGGCTTCTCGTGCAGGTTGGAATCTAGTGCCTGAAGATTTCCCATGTAGGCATTGCATGCTACCAGGGACTATACAGTTCTGGGGTCCCCAGGGCAGTCTTTTTCCCACAACTCCACTAGGCATTGCCCTAGTGGGGCCTCCCTGTTGTGGCCTTGCATCTATAGATCTGCTAAGCAAAGCCCTGCTGGGAACTATCTTCAGCAGCTGCAACCCCACATTTCCACTTGTCCTGCTCTAACAGGGGCTCTCCGTTGGCTCCTTGCCTGTGACAAGTCTCTGTTTGGGCCCCCAGGCTTTTGACAACATCCTTTGAAATCTGGGTGGATGCTGCCAAGCCTCCACAGCTGCTATCTTCTCCACGACTGTGGAATTAGCACCACGTGGATGCTGCCAAGATTTATGATCTACACCTTCTGAAGCTGCAACATGAGCCACACCTGGGGTTGCTTGTGCCATTGCTGGGACAGCTGGAAAGCACTGCGCTGGGGGTGCAGGGACCAGAGTCCTGAGGCAGTCCCGGGGAGTGAGCCTATAGAGAGTGCCCTGGGCCTGTCTCCTAAAATCATCTTCCTTCCTAGCCGTCTGGGCCAGTATGGGAGGAGCAGCTTCAAAGATCTCCGAGATTCATTTGATGTCTTTCTTTCATTGTCCTAAGGAATAGCACCCAGCTCCCTTCTATCCATGTTAGTCCCTTTAGCAAAGAGTTCTGGGCTACATCCTTGGTTTTTCCTCTCTTAATCATGTGTTTTTTCACTTTAAGTTGCCAGGTGGAAATTTTTCTAAATCTTTATGCGCTGCTCCATTTTTAACTATAAATTCTGTCTTTAAATTTTTACTTTACTCCCAAATCTCAAAGTAACTAAAAGTAACTAGGCAGCTCCTTTTATATTTTGTTTAGACATTTCTTCTGCCAGATACCCTAGTTCTTCACTATCAAATTCCACAAAGCCCTCAGGCATGGATGCAGTTCAAACAAATTATTTGCAAATTTATAACAAGGATGACCTTTACTCCAATTTTCAAGACCTTGTTTCCCAATTCCATCAAAGCCTCATCAGAGGCTTTTACCGTCGTCATGGCCTCATCATGGCCGTTACCATCCATATTTCTGTCAGCCTTCTAGTCAAAACCACTTGAGCAATCTCTAAGGAGTTTCAAACTTTCCCTAGTTCTCTTGTCTTCTAAGCCCTCACCAGAATCTAGGCTTTTTCTAGTCGGCTCCTCCAAATTCTACCATCTTCTGCCCATTCTCAGTGCTGCTTCCACATTGTCAGGTATCACCTGAAACAACTTTCTCAGCAATCCCCAACTTCTTGGTACCAATTTACTATCTTAGTCTGTTTTATGTTGCTTATAACAGAATACCCCAAATTGGGTATTTTATTTTTTAAAGGAACTTATTTCTTATAGTTATGGAGGCTGAGACACCTAAGGTTGAGGGGCTGCATCTGTTGAGGGCTTTGTTGCTGATGAGAACCCTCTGCAGAGTCCAAAGGTAGTACAGGGCATCACATGCAGAGAAAACTGAGCATGCTAGCTTAAGTCTCTCTTGCAGTTCTTACAGCCACCAGTCCTACTCCCATGATAACCCATTCATCCATTAACCCATTAATTTATGAATAGATTAATTCATTCATGAGGGCAGAACCTTCATGATTCAATTGTATCTTAAAGGCCGCAACTCTCAACCCTGCCATATTAAGGATTAAATTTCAAATGAATTTTGGAAGGGAGAAATTTTCAAATCATAGCAAACAGTGTTGCTATTACTGGTGTTTTTAAAAATGCAGGATCTCAGGCCCTACCTCAGACCTGTGATCCAAAATCTGTACTTTTGCAAAAAAAGTTTATATGCTCACTAAAATTTGAGAAGAGCTGCCTTAAAAGCAACTAAAATCCACAAGACAAGAAATAGCTAAAAGGAATCAAGTTTGTTAACTTCAAAATAGCATATGGCAATTCCTGGTTTATCATTTCCAATCAAACAAACCTGGTACACAATACATAATAAAAGGAAAAAAGCTATCAGTAGTTTCGTGAGAGTGTTTTACATTACTGAGTGTCTAAACATCTCAACTTTTATTGACATTCTCTAATAAACTGACAGATAATCTGATATACCTGTATTATGTACCAGGAAAGTTTTATTATATACAGTAGTAATCTCATTTAATCTTCAATACAGATGATGAAAGTAAAGTTCTTCAATAGGTAGTAAATTCATTTAAAACTCAGTTTTGCTTCAATTGAGAGTTTAGACTGCCAAAATACTTTTAACATTCCTGATTTTGATACAGCATAAGTACCAGAATATTACAAGAAACAAAAATGCTATTAAAACTGAAGCTAAAAGGCCTTTAACAGAAAAATTGGGGTCAGGCCCTTTAGTATGTACCAGATAAATCCAGAATCAGTTTAATATGTTCTCTGGTCTAAAAGCAAAAAATAATTGATATCTGATCAATGACAGTGTTGAGAGCACAAAGGTTTTCAGGCATTCCAGCAGGAAATCGATATATAATAAAGTTTTTAACTTATCAGGCATAACAAATGGCAACAAACATAATGAAAACCATATGGTAGTGGTTAAAGAGCTCGAGCAGACCATATAATTTATAATAAAGGAATCATATGGTACATTTAATGTCAGGGCTAACTCTATTTCTCCACAAATAATGGCTATAAATTAGTGCAGCATGGTTGAATGACTCATTTAATTCTATCAAGTGATTTTCTGCATAGTAACAGGGCATTTTTCTTTACAGCTTAATTTTTGGAATTGGCATAGCTGCTGCACAGAACTCAAGTCAGTACTTACAAAACTATCTTTAACAATTGTACTGCAGCTCTATTATGCGTATTCATAACATACATCAGCAACTGGGCCTGGTAAAGAGTGTATCTGAGTTTTTCTTCAGTAACTTGAAAGTCTATTTGTAATCCATTGTTACATTGTTACACCAGATGTTACCACTATTTTAAACACAAAATTTATGTCATAAATTTTTAGACTGTAAAAGTATATAAAATGTACTTTTACATGGTAAAAAATACATTTATATTGTAAATATATATATAGAAAATGTGAGGGGGGAAATAATCTCTAAGGGGAAAAATAGAGTCATTCCTAAAACACTCAATGAGACATGGACACTGCTAGTATTTTGGTGTTTCCCATTTTTTTCTATGCATTAAGTATCCTTGTTTTTAAAAGGTATGCCTTCAGTTAGGAAAAAAGCAAAACCATATAGAAAAGTTTACTGTAAATGAATACAATCATATTTCAGTTTCTATTTTCCATTTCCTCTAGGGCACTTCTATAAAAATAATAGCTTATAAGTTTCCTGATAAACCTTCTTTTTCCTAACCTTGCTGAAGATGTATTAGTTATAATTTGTACTTCTCCTCATGGCTATATTTATAATATTAAATAATCGACTTAAACCTCTTTCTCTTACTCCATCACCATGAAGCTCAATTATTGGTTCTCTGTACATCAAATGAGAAAATGAGAGTACCTACACTTTCCTACTCTTTCATCTTTCAGATTTCTGACAGTTATACTATTAATTTTAATTTAGTAATTATATGTTTTCTGTGTATTGTCAATAGAAAAACTTCATCATTTTGAAGCTAATATATTTATTACAATATTGCAATTATCATGCACTACAGAAGCAAATAGTGTGATCAGACCATAGGAAGGGAGAGTTAGTTGTGTTTAATTTAACCCTGAAGTGTTTCTGCTTAAAGGAAAGTGCCTCAGGAGTCAAGGTTCAGTGGATTTCCTGAATTGTTTTTTTTATTCTATTTATTTATTTCAGCTCATACTTAGCTACTTTTCATTGTTATATCTGATGTTTAGCTACTTTTGGCTATAAACAGAATTACAAAACAAAATTCAATTTCCCTTAGCACTGAATTTTCAATCTGGCATTACTGATAAGTAATCTGAAGTCATTCTGAGTTTCATTCATTTGGTTGTATTTTTTATGCATAACCTTAAGTTATTTACTTTTAGATCCAGAATTCTGAAATCTTACCCAATGTGTCCAGATATGAGTTCTTCTATAATCACCTTTTCACTGTTATTAGGTTCTTTCAACATAAAGAATTTGAGTAATTTTTAATTTCATTTTGTAAGCTATTATTCATTTTTAAATGCCATGGGCTTTAGAGAGAAAGCCTTCGTTGTTTACATCTGTCTTCCTAGCAATATGAACATAGCACCCTACATATACTTCTATTATTATATTTATCACATCATACCAAAATTATACTTTAGGTCTCTCCAACTTGACTACAAACTCTGTTCAGAAAGGAATGGATCATTTCACTCCTTAATTGAAAGTCCTCCAATAGATTCTGTTTAAAATATGGATGCATGGGGTGCAAAAATTACTGTCTGCCTTTCCAAACTCATTTTCAGACAAAGTTAAGGAGTAGAATACAGAGAGTTTTGGCATTCCATCATCCACTTCTTCAATAAAGCCTGAGTTGATCACAAAACTGTCAATTAGTGGCCTTAATCAAAGTAAATAATCAATAGATAAGATAGTAATCTTGTTAAGGGAGTATCTCATATCTACATTAGCCATTTTGAGAAGACATTCCCATCTGAAGGCGACCAATATGCATTGAAGCCCTAGAGAATTGTCCTATCAACCAGGAGTTTTCAGGTTGCCATGGTTATCAGTTATCATTTGGAAAGTTAGTAGAAGTCTGTTAGAATAATATATCTTGTATTAAGAAGAAACATACCTGTTAATGTACATTTTAGGCATCACCTTTAAGGTGACGGTTGAATTTCTTCCTTTTCAATTAAGGAGTGAAATGATCATATATATGTTTTATAACCATCTCTCAAGTTGCTAATGGGATGATGATTGCTAAGGAATGAAGTTAGAGTCTAGGAAACATAAGGCTATTTTTAAAAGTCCATCAAAAAATGATGATGGGGTGAAGGTGGGAATGACATGTCAGAGAGATTAAGGAAAGTGAAGAATCTGTGATTGTATTATTCTGTTCTTGCATTGCTATAAATACCTGAGGCTGAGCCATTTATAAAGAAAAGAGGTTTTATTGGCTCTCGATTCTGAGGACTGTACAAGAAGCATAGTGGTTTCTGCTTTTGGGGAGGCCTCAGGAAGCTTCCAGCCATGACAGAGAGCAAAGGTGAAGCAGGCATCTTACATGGAAGGAGCAAGAAAGCAAGATGGGAAGCTGCTACACACTTGTAAAAAATCAGATCTTCACAAGAACTAACTCGGTATCCCAAGAACAGCACCAAGGGGATGGTGTTAAACCATTCATGAGATATCCATCCCCATGAGCCAGTCACCTCTCACCCTGTCCCACCTCCAACATTGAGGATTACAATTTGACATGAGATGTAGGCAGGGACACATATCCAAACTATATCAGTGATATCTCTCAGATTTCTACCAATATATTTTCCAGCAGTTTACTTTCAGTCAAAGTATCTGGTAGTAGTGCTATTCACAGAAAAAAAAAAAAGGTAGTTTCCTAAGAAGTACAAGTTTTTATACCTGTATTATGTGATCTCTTAAAACAAGAATGAAACAAGATCAGAAGTACAGTAGTCCTCCTTATCTGAGGGACACATATTCCAAAACCCCCTTGCGTGCCTGAAACCAGGAATAGTACTGAACCCATAATACTGTTTTTCCCTAAACATACATTCCTATGATAAAGTTTAATTTATAAATTAGGCACAGGATGTGATTACTAACAATAAATAATAATAAAATAGAACAATTATAACAATATGCCAGGTTCACTACTCTTGTGCTTTGGGGCTATTACTAAGTCAAATAAGGGTGACTTGAACATGAGCACTGAAATACATCAACAGTCAATCTGATAATCAGATGGCTGCTAAGTGACTAATGGGAGATATCATATACAACGTGAATATGGTAGACACAGGGATGATATACACTACTCAGAATAGTGTGCAATTTAAAATTTATGAATTGTTTATTTCTAGAATTTTCTATTTAATATTTTTGGACCACAGATGACCACAGAAAAATGAAACCACAAAAAGCAAAACCATAGACAAGGGAGGACTACCGTATTACAAAAATCCTCCTATCCTGGGGAAATATGTTACATATGCATTATATTCTTAAGAGTTTTAGGAAAAAAGATATATCACTCTTGAGAGGTCACAAGGGAACAACTCCAAAGGGAACGAATTCTCCCCATTTAATTTTTACCCAAAAGGAAGAAATGGTGGATGAGGAAGAAATGATGAGAAGCTGCACTCAGAAAATGTGATCAAGTGATCTAAAAGCATTCATAATAATCAAGGCAGAGAAGGCTGATAAGAGCAAGACATCAAAAGCAAGCAAATAAAAACAAAGCAAGGACATTTTTTTTTTAAATCCAGAGCTGCTTCTTTTACCGTCTCCCCCAAGCTAATCCATACTTATGATTTAGATTCCTAAACTCCTAAAATTGTTTTTGTTCAATGCCAAATGCCCTCACAGTACCTTGCACCTACCGTTATTGTTCTACGTATCAACTCCATTTATCCTATGTACAGCCTTCGTCCATTCAGGCTGCTGTAGCAGAATGTCATAGACTGGGCGACTTTGGAATGACAGGAATTTATTTCTTACAGTTCTGGGGCAGGGAAGATCTAAGTGTCAGCAGATTTGGTGTCTGGTTCATAGATGGCTATCTTCTCAATGTGTCCTCACGTGGTGGAAGAGGTAAGGTAGCTCTCCACTGTCTCTTTGATTAGGGCACTAACCCAATAATGAGAGCTCTGCCCTCATGACCTAATCACTTCCCAAAGGGCCCTGGCTCCAAATACCATCACATGGAGAGTTAGGATTTCAACATTTCAATTTTGGGGGGACACAAACATTCAGTGTGTGGCATGAACATCCTCCACAGAAACGGTGAGTATCTTCTTATTCATAGCTTTGCCATCAGTGTATATGCAAGACACCTAAAAGGTATTATTTAATTAATAAAGAATGATTCCATGACTTATGACTTTGAAAGAGAAAATAACTAATATTAGATACTAAATAATTATACTATAAAGTGCCAAGTGATTCTGATAAGATAGTTATCTGATTAGCAGGTTAATAATTCATAAAGTAAAAGGAAAAATATATAAAACCAACCTTTATTAGTATAAACAAATCTAATATTTATTACATATTTAGTTTGCTAAGATTGATGAGCATAATAAAAATACTCTATTAGGTACAGCATGATAAAAATATTTCAAGAAATAGTCACAAAGTGCCACTAAGTGCAAGGCATTGTGCTAGGTTCTGTAGAGACATCAATATAAGTGCAGGGTGTTCTCTAATCTCCAGATTACAATCAAATTGAAAGGAGTGTTACTTTTAGGGAAGAAAAGTACAGTGTAAAAATATATTTGTGAACTCTCTCTATAGATAATATATACCATAGAAATACAAAGGAGAAATGTTACTAAAAGCTGAAGAACAGAAGAATTCTGAGAGGTGAACTAAATTATGGATGTATTAGCCCATTCTCATGCTGCTAATAAAGACATATCTGAGACCGAGTAGTTTATAAAGGAAAGACATTTAGTTGACTCATAGCTCAGCATGGCTGGAGAGACCTCATGATCATGGCAGAATATGAAGGAGGAACAAAGGCACATCTTACATGTAGCAAGCAGGACAGCGTGTGCAGGGAAGCTGCCCTTCATAAAACCATCAGATCTCATGAGACTTATTCACTGTCATGAGAACAGCATAGGGAAACCTGCCCCCATGATTAAATTACCTCCTACCATGTCCCTCCCACTGACATGTGGGGATTATGGGAGCTACAATTCAAGATGAGATTTGGGTGGGGACACAGCCAAACCATATCAATGGAAGAATGAGGGGTTCTAACAAATGTTTTTGTCAAATCAAAAGAAGACAATTCTGCCTGCCACCAAAGCATAGAATTTGAAGGAAAAAATATTTTAATGTATTATTCTCACTTATATGTGTGTCTTTTGTTTTTAACTTGGGCAAGAAGAAACAAAGAGATTGAACATAAATAAACTAAGGACACAACTGCTTTTCCTTTCAAGCTTTAGTGTCGAAACACAGCTCAATACAATTCTTCCCTGCAGGAAACACTTTCATTTAGGGCCAATTGAGAGGTGAGAAATTCAACTGCTTAAAATTAAGAGCATCTAGAGCCCTAAAGTACTAAGTGAAAGAGATAGACTGAGAGCACATGATGAAGTAAATGAAGTGACCTCGGTGGGTCTAGTGAGGCTCTCTACAGGAAGCTGCTTCTGACATTTCTGGCATTTTTTGCCCTTGCATGTGTGGATCATTTTCACTCCAAAGATGAGAACTTTGACTCCCTGTCAGGCTTGTCAGGTCTTTTATTTTTCCTCAACTTCAAGCAAGAAGCTTATTCTTATTCGTGAGTGCCTCTATTTTTATTCCCTTTCAAAGGCCAATGCAAGGCCAAAATGCAAGAAGTCTATAGTTTAATATAATTTTATCTTGCTTTGTATAGAAGGCATAAAATATTCTTAAAATAGCATTCATGTTTTAGGATATATGATGATATCTATACATAAACCTCAGGGGGGAAGTACACAACTGTGTGGCTCCTATATTATTAGATACTTTTATGTCAAAAGTAATGATAAAATTTTAGCTAAATTTTTTTTGCATAAGCTGAAAAATATGCCAATTTAATTTTTGTTTTATTTTTACCTTTTGGTAAAATCAGTAAGCTTGAAACAGAGAAATGGAACTGAATATTTCAATTCTCAGGTGCAAATTATATTAAGAAAAATACTCAGCATGCTTTTAAATGGTTTAAAAATAATCATTATCATAAATACATTTCGATTATGGAATATTAATGAGGCCATGTGGTCCTTTCCTTAATTTTATTGTGGTTTAATCACAATAAGCTCATGACAGCATGAATACATTATAAAACACATTCTAATAACAAAAGCTGAAGGAAGTATTCCTTTGCTCACCCAAGGTCTCTTGCATCTGCAATTTTCTGTCCCTGGAATTCTTTTCTCTTTTCCTTCTTCCTCCTTCTGAACTCTGCAGAGCAGCCTTCTTCTCATCCTTCATCTTTAACATTACATTATCAGAAAAAGTTTCCTGATTATCCTATCCTCCACCCTCTAGTATTCCCTACCCAGAGCATTTCTAGAAAATACCATAGTTTAAAGTTATGTTACATCTTTTATCTCTTTTCTCCATTAGATCAAGTGCCCTATCTTTCTTGTTTGCAATTGTAATCCCAGTACTTAGTAGAATGTTGAGAACATTTTTAAAATAGTCGTTGAATGACTGGAAAAATAAATTTAAATATTACTTAAATAATATTAAAGTAATATCAAAACAAAAACAAGAAAACTGCAACATAAAAATTAAGTTAAAAAATCTAAAGTCAGAGTAAGTCTGAAATTTCATATGTAAATGTTATATTAATTTTTTAAAATTTCCATTTACTTGGCCAAGCAGGTGGATCACCTGAGGTCAGGAGTTCAAGGCCAGCCTGGCCAACATGATGAAACCCTATCACTACTAAAAAATACAAAAAATTAGCCAGGCATGGTGGTGGCTAATCTCAGTTACTTGGGAGGCTGAGGGAGGAGAATTGCTCGAACCCAGGAGGCAGAGGTTTCAGTGAGCCGAGATCGTGCCGTTGCACTCCAGCCTGGGCAACAAGAGCGAAAAACCATCTCAAAAAAAAAAAAATCCATTTACTCTGCATTGAGTTGAAATATATTGTGTTTAGTTTTAAACATGAGACTTATATTTAACTGATAGGACCTCAAGACTTTTTTTATATAGGAATCATTTTTATAGTGCCTTTAAGAGTTATATGTGAGTGTATTTAAAATATCATGCTTTTATTTCAAGAAAAACACATGAGAATGTCAAGGTTATTAATAGTTTTATATAAAGGTTAACTTTAAAATTTAATGAAATATTTTTTGAAAGTTACTATGCCTAATGCACCATGTTGGATGCTATTAAAACCAGAAAATACATATACATGATGGTTAATTTGTTCCAAATTTGGAGGTTTTAGAGAATTTACAATTTTAAAATCTTTTTCAGTGTTTTCAGGCAGTTGACAAGAATGACAACTTTCAAATACCATCTCCAAAATTTACTCTAGTGACATCCTATAGTCTTAATGTTACTATATGTTTATGCTAACCAAAAATAAAAAATAAAAAACATACTAAAGGTACATCATACAAAACAATTATCTTTAATATTTCAAAAAGTATTGTAATTCTACAAATTAAGCTGAGTCATGATGTAGAAGGCAGAAGCCATGAAAATAAATCTACAGGGAACTAAGCAGTACAATGGCAGTTTTAGTTTTCTTTTGTTTTATTCCAAAACATTGTCTCTTTTAAGTGTGTTTTTTGTCAAGTGTTGTTGTCCTACCAGCAATACTCCCAAAGCAGCAGCTCAGCACCACAACATTACCCCAACACAGAGGAGTGTTTCAATGTAAGGGCTCTGTGCTCTGGAGTCAAAAACTACCTAAACTACCTGGGCATAAAAACTGGCTTCTCTACCAACTTCACAATCATGGAGGAATACCTAAATTCCCTGCACCCCAATTTTTTCATCTGTAAAATAACAATTATCATAATAGTAACTCCTTCATTTTCTTATGAACATTCAATGAATTCATTTGTGTAAAGTACTGAAGAACAATGCTCAGCATGTAGTAAACCCTCCAAACAATAGCCATGATTTTTATCAGAAAAGACTATAAACATAGACAGGTGAGAGGTACATGGAAGGGGACATAATAACCACCTTACCATGGAAACAGAAAACAATGCAAACACAAAGACTCAATTAAATTTATTCTTTATTGAACTGCTGCATGTACAGAAAATTGTGGAAGAGAAAAATGTATAAAATATGGCATCCCTCAAGGAATACAGGTGATAAAGCACTTATCTATATATCAAGCCCACGTAGAATAATTGTCAGAGGATGTGTATCAATAAAAGTTGGTGAAGTAACTTGGTTATTTTCATCAGTCAACTTTTATTTTATTTTTATTTTTATTTTCAGACAGGTTCTCACTCTGTCACCAGGCTGAAGTTCAGTGGTGTGATCATAGCTGACTGAAACCTCAAGCTTCTGGGATCAAGAGATCCTCCTGCCTCAGCCTCCTCAGTAGCTGGAACTACAGATGTATATCACCAGGCCCAGCTAATTTTGTTATTTTTTATTTTTTGCAGAGACGAATTCTCAGTATATTGCCCAGGCTAGTATCCAACTCCTGGGCTCAGGTGATCCTCCCGCCTAGGCCACCCAAAGTGTTAAGATTACAGTCATAAGCCACCGTGTCTGGACAGTAAATTTTTATAAGGAAGGATTTGAGGTAGAACCTGAAATATTAACAGAATGTCCATAGGTAGACAAGAGGAAGAAACCTCTAAGAAATGTAATGAAACAAACATCGAGGTGTAGGAAAGGAGGGCATATTGTATAATCAGTACAAATAGTCCAGGTTATTGGTGATGTATGAAATACAGCAATAGTGGCAATGGCAAATGAGCCCCAAAGATAATATAAAAAAAAGTCAATGAGTTTTTTCATCAGTATAGTTCTATAACAACATGTAACCCCTGTGAGAAATGTTTAGATAATACCATATTTGCTTATAATCAAGCAAAAAAATTTTCTGGTTTGCAGTAAAATAATAATGGCAGCATTATTATAATAAAAGTATATAGTAATGGATAGCTTTTAAAGTAGCATTCATTATTTTTTCTTGTATTTGTATTTAGCAAGACAGTAAAATTAAAGGGCAAAAATAAGTTGTAAGACTCAATAAATAATACTTGTGCAGATAATTCTCAGACTTAATGAGTTTTGTCATTACTGAAGAAGCAAAAAAAAAATGAAACATAGGTAAATACAAGGTATAATGGCTGAAATTAACGAAATAAAACTTTTAAAAACATTTTTAAATAACTTTTCTCTTTCCTCTGTAAATGTGTGCTGAAGATAAAACTGAATGACTATTCTTGGCAATAGGCTGTAACCATTAAAAAGACAAATATAGATACCTTTTTGGTTTTTTTTGTTTTTTTTTTTACATGACAGTTATTGGTTTACAGGTAATTATTTTGTTGTTAATTTTCTGACTTTGAAGGTTATGTCATTTAAAATAAGGAAAACATTTATATGAGCATAGGCAAAAAGGATATGAAAAAGATTGTAAGTAAAGATGTACAAGTTTCTTTCATCCTCAAAGAAAACCCTCATCTTGTCTCTTATAAACTACTCAGGTTTAAGGGACACAAAAAGAAGCAAATTACTGAGTTTTGAGAGAATTCCACATGCCTCTTTTCTGTTGGCTATATTTATTTTGCGCAGATCTAAAATGCTATATTTTGTATCATGTGCTTCTACTAAAAGTGATATAAAGAAAATGGTGTCCTTTATTTAAGTCAGCCTCCAGATCTCCAAGTGCTTCTGAGAAATCCAATCCCACTCCACTGGCCCTGATCCTCCCCAGCAAGATTTATGGAAGGCCCCAGAATTCCATGTGCTCTTGTTGGTGTTTTCATCACCCAGCCGTGACACCACCTAATGCTCTCTTTAAATCAAATCTAGAAGCCCCTCAGAGACCTATAATTAAGGCTAGGACACCCAGAGCTGCCTGTTCTAAAGCCACCCCTCCATCATTTGTGACTCTACCCTCAACATAACATAAGGATGTACTCCACATGAGACTATCATTCCTCCATACTACAACACTTTTTTAGGAAAAAGATACAATTAGAGCTGATTAACCATTTCCCCTGGAAGACCAGCAATACCAATCCTGACTTCCTTGTTTATTTCAGATACTCCCAAAAGTGAAAATCTCCCCAAGCCCCCATCTAATTCTGTGTACAAATCTTACTGTACACCCATCAAGCTTTGACACAACTGACGATGCCCTACTTGAAATTTCTTTTCTTTTTTGTAGACATCACACTCTTCAGATTCTCATTTCTCACTGGCTACTCTTATTCTTCATAGCTGGTTCCTCCTTATTTTTAGCTCTTGAGACTTCGGAGTGACTCAGTTCTCAGTTATTAGCACTCTTTGCTCTCTATATTGTCTTTCCCTAGGTAAACTCATTTATTCTTACATTTCATAGACAATATTATTAATATACTGATGAATATCAAGTCTGTATGCCCCAAACTTTACCCTTAATTTCAAACTTATGTCTCTAACTTTCCAGACAACGTCACCAGTTGGATTTCTCATAATCTAATAGGCTTAGCATGTATAAAAAAGAACTCTTGATTTGCCTCTTCAAAAAACAAGTCCAGCATCATTCCCAGGCTTACTTATCTCAGTAAACGGTACTGCCATTCTTCCAGTTGTTTAAGCCAGAAACACACACACACACACACACACAAACATACACACACACACACACACAGACAACATTTTAATATTTCTTTCTTGCTCTTACACCTCATTTCTTATTCGTTATTAAGTACAGTCAACTCTGTCTTCAAAGTATAGATAGACTGTATCCAACCAATAATCATCCCCTCCATAACTACTATCGTAGTTTAAGCCACCAACATCTCATGCAAGGACTACCAAAATAATTTTCTAATTGGCTTTCCGTTTTTACTCTCCATGCAGACTTCTTCTGTCTGTCCCTGTCGATCCCTACAGTGCTCACTTACCTATTCTTCAACTTCAGTTTCTTGTTACTCTCTTTACTCCACATTCCAAAGTAAACAAGGCTTTTTTTTTTTTTTTTTAATTCCCTTAGAGGCATATACTGGAAGAAAGGCAACAAATCTTGCTTAAATTCACTATCTACTAGCTACCATTTCATTTCCTTCTCTCCTTTCACTAAAAAATATCTCAAATGAAAAATTAACATCCTAGTCAATGGTTTGACAAATATTAATTGTTCACTGATTTCTCAAGTATCATCAATTACCTCTTAGTTATGATATATAATGACTTTTTCCCAGTTCACATTCTCCTTGTCCTCCCTATACTACTGCTCTCTCTATAAATATACACATACATATATACATATATGTATATATAGATATATGTATATATGTATATACACACATACATGTATATGTATATGAATATACACACATATTTATATCCATATATGTGGGTATACATATGTGTGCATATACATGGCAAGTTTTTGTGTTCCATCACTCAGACCTATGTATATATGTGTATATATGTATATATATGTGTGTGTCTGTATTCATATATATATTTTCTTTTTCTTGAAATATGTCTGTTCTTTACTTACTGGTTACTCTTTTCTCACTAAATCCTTTTCTTCTCAAAAAAGTTATTAATAATGTCCTCTACTTTCTTAACCAGACTTAATTCACACCTATGATTCCAGGTACTTTCTCTTTCTATTAGAAATTTGATAAAGAACTCGATTAGAAATATTCATATAATATATATTTCAATTTTCCATCTTTAAACATATTCTTGATTTTTATGTGTAACTATATTTTTTCAACATTACATGTCATGGAAGATATATATAAATTATTTTCCATTGCTAGATACCTATTCTAATCATCCTACTTCTGCTTTCTATCTCAGGAACCGTTGCTGTTAATTCAGGCTCCATTCATCTCTAACAATTACCTTTCTCAATGTTCCATATCCAATCAGTGATTTTTCCATTTCAGTGCCTCTTACAACTTCCCACTTCTTTCCATTTCTGTTCAGGCTCTTATCACTTCTCACCTGAATTACTTCAATAGAATTATCATTGGTCTCTAGGTTTCAGATACTTCTCTTTACTCTCCATCTTGCTTACTATTGATAGATTAATCTTCCTAAAAGTTCTACAACACATTTTCCATCATGTCATTTCACTGTTCAAAAACCTTTAGCGAGAAGGAAGATGGAAAAACAGAAATAGATGATTTTCTTTTGAGGAGAATGTGAGGACAAGTTTTATAAAAATTATATTTCAATTTAAATTCTACATTATTTTTATAATGTTGCTTTGTGTAATTAGTATAAAATTAATTATCCAGAATTTAAAACTCAAGTGACCTCTACAATATGCTTTCAACATTCTTTTTGCACTTCTTATTTTACTGTTCCATTAAATAAAATTTCTGCTCTCTCTATATCCAATTTTCAAACTATGAAAATTACATCCTTGAATTATTTTAAACTTAAATTCCAATATTTTATAAAGCTCCTGATTACATTGGATGGAAATAATTCCCTTTTGCATATGACAACCCTAACTTCTTATGAGAACTAATTACATACCCCACATCATTTAGGATTTTCATTAGCATTTATGATTTTATTTTTCTTTTCTCCTCAAAGTGAAACAAAAAAAAAATCATTAAAAACAAGACTCTCTCCTTTGAAGTAGAGGCCACAGTAGCTTGAAAACACACAGTAGTCATTTAATAAATTTTTATTGTTTCATCAGATAAGTAATCATACGTTTCCAAAGCAACAAGATATTTTCTCATGGAGTAAATTTTGACTTTGTTTTAAAGTTAAAAGCATAAACAGAGATGTGTTACCTTTAGAAACTCTTTCGAAAGAGCAAGCATTATAGCAATTGTTTGATCTATTATTGATATATAGTGTAAATGTGACATACCTACTACTGCAATTCATTTATTCAGTATAAATTAGAAGGTCTTTTCTTATTCAATTAAATTACAAGGTACCACTCAGCACCTAGCTCTCCAATTTGACCTCAAGTTGCAGAGAATATGAGTAGCACTCCATATGCTAGGCAATGTTTTTGTGTTGCATCACTCAGAGATCAACACTCGCTTGAATTGCTGTCATTATGGAGCTTGAATTGGAGAAATTCACTGCAGCCATCATTAATGCTTTTTAATGAAATATTAAATCGCTGTAGCACAGAGTACGTGCAGTCAGCCAATTTAACAGCAGTCTAAGCAAAAAAGAAAACAACAAATTTGTAAACACATAAATAATTAGGACATCATTTTTCTTTTCTCTTCTTTTCCAACGAGACAACTAAGCTGGATCAAAGAAAGCAAATGAACATATCCAGCTTTTTGGACAGATTAACTGATATTTTTACTACACATTTAATACATGTTTCACTGCAGTAAGCAATTCAGGCAAAGATCTGATTACTCTATTTATCATTTGATACTCTTTATAAAAGCTGAAGATACACTCATTCTAAATCTTATGTTAGCTGACAGTAAACAAAGCTCAAAGTGGTCCAAGGGGTTGCTTATATAATGTGGGCAAATTGCCAGAGAAGAAGAATAGGTCTTTGGATCTCTGCCTTCCACCCCAACTGATGGCAAAGGAGAGAGGTAGCAGTACAAAATCACCACCTTAGCCACCAGGTGCTACTTTTGTCAATTTCCACCCTGTAAGTAACATAACTAGAGCAACCACTTATATCCTATGTGCAGGGTATGTACTGAACCTGAGGAAGTACAGGTTTCAGCCAATGGTGGTTGTAGAGACATTGATAACTGCAGTGATCATTATTTAAAATAATTTTTTAAAATGAGTGGTACCAAATTAGTTATGTAGGAAATAATTTTCTTTGTTAAAACTCGGGCACAGTGAATGATGAATATATAAAATACTATATATATATATATATATATATATTTATTTATTTAATGATCCCTGTTCGTGCTGACATTGGGTAGATTACAAAATCCTAAGGGAAAGATTCACTTAAGTGCATAAATGAAACTCAATATATTTTAAAATTCTACCATTATCTTTTGGAGCCAAATAAAATGCTATTGTCAGTCATAGCTACCTGTGATGCTCTCTGTTGCATGAGCAAGTGATATCTGTATCTCAAAGCAATCATAACCCTTCTTTATATTGTCAATTTCCATTGGATATGTACACCCAAATATAGCTTTAACTAAAGATTATTTCTATCCATATTGCATAAAAGAGGTGTCCTGGTTTGTGGCACTAACTGGTATTTCCAAAGCTTGGCAATGTTTGGGATAATGCCTAGCTGAATTTTTCTTCTGCTTTTGTTTTATATTTGTTTCAATTTAAGCTCTCTCTCAAGATGTCCTTCAACAATGTCACCTTCCACCCTTCTCATGTTTCTTGCCATTGTCTTCTGTCTAGATTGACAGAATTGTACTACAGGCATATTTTATCGTGATAGGAACACATATTCTTCTAAAACCTGGAGGATGATCTTAATAAAATAGGGCTCTTTAAGGAAAACACCAAAAAAACTGCTCTACAAGGGCAGAATTAGGTCCTATTACCTGAGAAGATTGAAATGTTTCCAATGCTTTGAAGAGCTTCAGTTTTACAAATGGAACCATGATTGTGATTGCTGTTGATTTGTATGTTTGTTTAGTGTCCTATTTCTTCCTAAAAGTAGAGTCTATGAAACTAAAGTAAAGCATCAAAAATATACATTGATTTTCCTATCACATTGCCAGATGTTGGCAATGAAACAAGATATCACTGTCAATGTCCTGAGAATATTTCTTCCATGGATCCTTATAAATGGATCATTGCATGATGTTACAAACACTGGTTGAATGCTGTATACCCATATGCCTCCCAAAGGTCATGCTGTCTCAAAGCAAATTTCAGTTCCATGATGTATATTGGCATTTTAGACTTTACATTCCCTTCTTCATTAATTATGACAGTGTTTGGTAAGGTGCCGTCTGTTCAGTTTCAATCCAAATCTGTTTGTATGAGGACAGAGGCTTCTTCTGTTATCTCATTATCATATTCCCAGCACCTAATCAGAACCTGGAACATAGCTCATCAACGTTTAGTGGGTTAACAAATGAAATCTGTAACTTGGAGCAATCATATATCTTCTTTATATAGTCAATCTCCATTTGTTACTTTTATTCCAATATATCTAAATCCCAGAACTATTTCTTCCTAGATGCTTTGGAATCCCCCAATTTTTACACAGTCAGAAACTGATAATAGGATATTCTAGATTTCTGTTACTCATAACCAGGAAATTATATTCAGTGCTTTGTTTTATTTTTTATTTCCTTGTCTTCCAACATGCTGCAACATAGCAGGCCCTTGTGTTGTCAGATTTTAGGCCTCAGGGTTCCAGGGACAAAAGAAAGTATATATAAACTACCAAAACAAATTTAAATATATGTCATCTTTAACAATTATGTAAAATTGATACTATGCTTTTAACAATTGACTAAAAGCATGTTTAAACAATTTTAAACCAATAAACTCTAATGCAGATTCTACACAAGTAGATGTAATTTCTTAACAGCTTCAATCTTGCTGAGTATCAGTGTGAGTTCAGCAATACAGAAGTTTCTATAGCTCCTGAAATTCAGAGATTACCATTTCCAGATGATAGAATTACCTTGAGATTTAACCCTGAACCTAGTTAATTAAAAGTTTCAATGACCTAATTTGCCTTCTCTACAATCACAAAAGCTGCAAGATTTCTGCTGTGCTCAAGCAGCGCTTTCTCATTCAAATAACAGAGAAAACAATCTTTAAATTTCCTGTGTAAATATAGAAAATAGGCTGCAATTAAGGTTTACATCACATATTCATCCATAATGTTTTTAAATCCTTTTAACAATCCCATTTCAAACCATACTCATTTTATTTCTATACTATAACAACAACAACAAAAAAATCTTCTATCTAAATCTTACCTCTATCCTTCTCTCTCTTCTACTCCAGTTGATCAGGATCTGTTCAATTCAGCTGAGAAACATGAATTATTAAGAGCTGATGGATTAGGAATCTACCAGAGTGGGTCTCATTGGACACAGTATTGCTTCCACTGTGACCCTGCCTAAATATTCTTTAGTGTACCGGTCTCAAAAAAATTCATTCCTGATGAAGGCTTAAAAGAAATAATTCTCATATTCCAGCTGCAGATTTTCTAACTGGATAACGTTATTGAACTTATTTAATTTATATTTTAAAAATCCTCTGGTTGCCAGCTGGCAGCCATAAATTTCAAATAGCAGTTCAGATGACTACAATTTAATTTATTTTATGATTCATCATTCAACTGTCCTTACTCATCAAATTGTACTTTATAAAATGTTGTGTATGCTTCCTAGAGATGTATTAGAGTGATTATAGATGAATTAAACATTATTAATCCAAGATAGTAACTGGCTACTATCTGATGCTGCTTAGTGACTTAATTATGTTAGACAGACTAAATTGTTTCAAATGAACCTTCACAAAGGTCCTTAATAAAAGAAAACAGTGATTTTACTTTGTGTTATCTACTTTCTCCCAGAAGGTTCTCTAGAGGCTTCTGCAGTTTTCTTTTCTTTCCTATTAGCTAGAAAGCACAATCTAGTAAGCCTGTGAACCTTGCAGGAGCTTACACAGAAGATATTTCTCTGTCTTTGACAAGCACTATGGTAAGATTTGGGGCTGCTGTGTAAGCAGCAAGATTTAGTGGTTTTCTCTTAAGGGAGCTGGTCACAAAAGTGACTTAGAATGCCTTAGGAAATAAAGAAGAACTTTCCTATTGATAGTGTGTAGAGGGGATAAGTCTATATAAAATTTTGAGTGGAGTGGATATTTGAAATAGAGAGGAAGTTTCTAAAGTAGAATTTAAAATGTCAGCAGATTCATAGAGGAACTGCTTTAGACAGCAGGCTATAAAAGATATTAAATTTTAAAATAAGGGGTTACATTATTACTTCAGTTTGCTTTGTGCAATACCAGAAGTTTGGGAATGAGGGTAGACAATTCATCTATTATTTCTAAGACAGAGACTATTAGCCATGACTACACAGAAGGAGGCCCCTCACTGTTGGGCAGTGTGATGAGGGGTTGAATGTGCACAAAGTATTTGTCATTTCCAAAGCAGTTTGACAGGCAGGTCAAGTATGTGAAAAAGTACAATGGGATAATAAACTTACTACACTTCTGAGCAAGATGTGCAGTGTAGCAGCCAAAGTGTGGGTCTTTGTGAGAAGGCAGCAGACAAAAGTGGTTCTCAGCAACTAAGAGCTGTTTGGGACAGTGGAAGCTTTCTAAACTAGTTGTTGCTATTCTTACTTTTCCCTCAGTATGATGTCCATGCTCAGCACAGCCAGCCATTGTATAGAATTATTTCTTTCTCCTTCCAGTGCACATTCCCACCAAGAAAATAGTATATGCACACCAACAATACAGAACTCTTATATTTAGAAACTTTTCCATTTCCAACACTTCTCTTATTTATGAAGTATCAAATAACATTGGAATTTTCCAGACATTTTAACACTTTTGTTTCAGAGTATCATCTTTCCTGTGTAGAGTACAATGTAGCTGACTCCAAAAAATGGAAAAAAGGATAAGAATTCTATGTATTGCTATCAAAATTTTCTGTCATTACAATGTGTGCCTTAGCTTCTAGCAGGCAGGTACCAATCAAAATATATATCTCTAGTTCTATCTTAATATTTATAAACTTTAGATGGGCAATATGGACAAAAATAAAGAGTATGTTAAATCTAAAAACATTTTAAAATTAGCCAAAAAATAGTTTCAGTACAAGCCCCAAATTTTGTATATCTTATTAGAGAAAGTATAAAACAAATATGGTTTATTCCACACAGGTAAAGCAGGAAGACACAAATGAGGAAATAAATAACTTGTTTCCTGACAGTTGGGAAAAGCATTAACAAAGAGCTCACCAACCTCTAAACATTATTAGTGCACAGAAAAGGCCTAGAAGGGATTCATAATTAAGCCCTTGGGGGAAACATAAGAAAGAAGTATAAAGTTGAGGCAGTATAAAGGAAAGCCTGTTTTAAAAATTATATACATATTGCTGAAAGTAACAAGAACTAGTTTGGTTTTAAAATATGAGCTCCCCAGAAGTAATTCCTAATGTAGAATCTTTGAACATTCCAACTGAAAATACACCGGACCTTAGAAAAGAAAACAAACAAATAAACAAAAACTCTGGCAACCTCAAAAAACACTCCTGCAACCGCAAAAACTAGGACTGACAGTCAACTTCTGGTAATCATTTGGGAAAAATTTACATCATAATATGATAAATTGGATGGAGAATTAATCATTATTTTTGCCAGAAAATGAGTAAAGTTGTTAGCCAAAATTAACATTAGAAATATATTTTATTGAGTACTCCAGTTTTTCCTGGACAGATAAATGAAAAATCTGTAAACATTAAAACTGGCCATCTCTTATTTCTTTCAAGCAACTTGGGAATGGGTTACCTACTTCCTCTATAATTACTTTTATCTTCTTTTTCTACATCCATTCTGAGACATAATGCTCCCTGTGGCAAGAAAGTACATAGGAAGAGAGGAATGGAGTTAGCTTAGATCATCCTGTTAAAGTTTACATCTCAAACATAACATTTTTAACTGGAATGACCAAGAAGCGAGAGCTAGAAAGCTCAGTGATCGCAGTCCTTTTTGAAGATTATAGTTTTTCATGTATCTTTACTTATGTGAATGTCATAAAACCTATCTATGAATGCATTCATCTGGGTTAGTTGTATTAACTAATATTAACAATTAATAATAAAGTTGTATTAGTTAATATAACTAACCCAGATGAATGCATTCTTAGGTTGGACTAAGAATAATGCACATTCACTTGTGTTTCTGATATTTTTCTACCAAGAGGATTCAGTCCTTCCCCAGGTCAACTGACAACACTTCAATTTTCAATTTTGGCAGACTTTTGGTCTAGAGAGTCCTTTCTCTCTATTGATTATTATTGATTTCTTCCATTGGAAAAGAGAAGCAAAAGCAATACGAATACATAAGTGTCATAAAATAAATGTTTTTAGAACCAAAACATATCATGAAGTAAAGATATCTTTGTATACATAAACATTGACCAGCCAGAAGATTCTTATTTATTAAATATCGCTTCCTAAAAATTTGTTAAAAGTTGTGGCAACTGTAATTACTACTCCACTGCTCTAACTGGCTTTTGAGAAAAAAATAATAAACCAAAGAAAATTAGATCCTCTTCCCCTGCTACCAGCATCCGTGTATTCTTCAACAGAGACACACATGTGCATGCATAAACTCACACTATTCACACACATGCACATACACAAAAACACTCCCTAAACATTGACAGTGAAGAAAGAAGCAGGGAAATCCTAATCATACTCTAGGAACAAAGTGCTAGGGAGGTGGGCTCGGGGTAGGCTGTCATGTTACAAAATATCTTAAGCCTAAATACAGCCTCTTTGCACAGAGGTTGTTTTATATTCATTACTCAAATGGATAATGCTCTGAGAACAATCCACATTCTACTAAGTATATGAAAATTGGGAAGATGGGAAGCTAAGACAGAGTCTAGGACAACCAATTAACACTATCATAGGCAGTAAGGTTCCAAGAAAAACAATATTTAAACGATGAAAATATTTCATTCTTAGGAGGAAGAAAATAAGAATTAGATGATCTTTTACACTTCTGTGCTCACATTCTATGAAATAACTGTACCTCCACAGATATTTTTTTCTTTTTAAAGTTTTTAAATATTTTATCTGATTGTTTCACAAATATAGATGAGATGAATTTTAAAAGGCCAGTCGAGATCAGCCCAGGACCTATTTACTCATTGATGTGATATGACCAAAGTGTTGCTGATATGGTTTGGGTCTATGTCCCTACCCAAATCTCATGTCGAACTGTGATCCCCAGTGTTGGAGGTCAGGCCTGGTGGGAGGTGATTGGATCATGAAGGTGGTTTCTAATGGTTTAGCACCATGCCCCTAGAGCTGTCTCATGATAGATCTCATTAAGATCTGGTTGTTTGGAAGTGTGTAGCACTTCCCCCATCACTCTCTCTTCCTCCTGTTCCAGTCATGTAGGACATGCTGGCTTCACTTTCACCTCTTGTCATGACTGTAAGTTTCCTGAGGCCTCCCTAGCTATGCTTCCTATACAGTGTGTAGAACTGTGAGCCAATTAAATGACTTTTCTTTATAAATTGCGTAGTCTCAGGTAGTTCTTTATAGCAATGTGAGAACAGACTAATACAGTGAGAAATAAATTTCCAAGTTCTTCAAAATTTGTATTTTTAAAATGTTTGAAACATAAATCTATTTCATAAATTCAAACATAATAATCTTTCATTTAAAGATTTTATCTTAATTGTTAAACTTAGATTGTCCCTTCCCAGTCAATGATCTCATATTTGTTACATAGCATTTTCCAAGGGTTGCTAATATTTTTTACTTTGTCCACATTACCTAATAACTGTTTCTGAAAGCATTCTAGGTGGAGAGAATAGGCAGTGCAAAGGTCCTGAGGGAGGAATCTGTTTGTCGGATTAGGAAACAGCAGGGGACAAGCATATCCATGGAAGATTGTTCAAGAGAGAGTGATAGGAGTTGAAATCTGAGAGGAGGACAGGCCAGAACTTGAAGGCTTCCTTGGACATGACCGGAGTTTTTTCACCCAAGTATGACAGGAAGATATGGGAGGGTTCTGAGCATGTAAATGGCATGATCTGATTTTTATTTTAAGAGTGCTTAGCCTGTTATGTGGATAGTTGATCAGAAGGGAGAAATAAAATGAGGAGAATGAACATATGTTTCAAAGTTTCTTCAATAACCCAGGCAAAAAACAATGATGGCTTGTTTAACATGGTAGCTAGTCGGGGGCAGGGGTAGGCAGAAAAGATTAAAATCAGGATATATTTTGAAGAAGGTACTACTAGGCTGATGAACTGATCTGAAATGTGAAAACAAGAGGAAGACAGGGGTCTAGAATAACTTGAACTTTTTAAGCTCGAACTACTGAGTGAATGATGATGCCATTTAATGAGTTTCCAGGGTCAGTGGGGAGACTGTGTGTCAAGAAATGAGTCAGCTTTCAATATCTGTTAGACATTCAATGGAAATGGTAAACAGTTAGGTGGATATACAAGTCTGGACATTTAGTGAAGACACCTGGACTAGAAAAATAAACTAGGAAACCATGGAAGGTGTTGTATCACATTAAAGAGTTTGAAAATTTTATCTTATGGGTAATGGGTACACTATGCAAGAATTTCAGTCAGGGAGGAGATGTGCCAACAACTCTAACTGTAGAAATTTTGTCTCCAAGCTCCTTGGTTTCTGGAGTGTGGGAAATGAGCAGCCTACACCAGGATTCAAAGAAACCATGTCCTCCTTGTAAATTAGTTAATATAGATAGGTTTCATAATAAATAAATAAAATATAATCTAAATCAATGAAGTGATATACTATTTTATTGAGCAGAAGAATCAGTATCATCAAGACGACAGTTTTAGCCCAAATAACTTATAAATTCTATGCAACTCTGATCAAAATTCCAACACTGATTTAATAGAAATTAACAGCTTTGACATAAATTTCATACATATGAGTAAAAAGCCCAGACGTTTTTAAGTAACCCTCAGGAGAGACTAACTCCATCAGATAAGAATTGTTGTTAAATTACAATAATTGAAATTTGAGTATTGTTGCAAAGAATTAATACATCAAGAAACAGAATAGAGAACCTAGAAATTAATCCATATATGTGTACATGAGGCACTCAACAGGTGAAGTATGGGCTATTCAATAAATAGTGCTGAATAAATGGCTAGGTCTATTAACGAATAAGTACAGGTGATCATTATGTAGCAGGCATTGTAGTTTACATTATTATTTTATTTAATCTTCTTAATGATATACGAGGTAAAGACTATTATTAATCCCATCTCATCGATGAGGAAACTGCTGTACAGAGAAGGTAGGTAATTTGGACAAGGACACACTGCTAATAAGTGGCAGAATCAGCATATCTCTATGATACAGGATAAAATTAAATCTCTACCTAATTCTATAAAGAAAAATAAATTTTATGACAATTAAAGATGCAAAAATGAAAAGCCCATTTTAGAGGAAAATATTTTTGTGAACAATTTTTTTTTTTTTTTTTTTTAAGAGATGGAATCTCCCTCTGCTGTCCAGGCTGGAGTGCAGTGGCGCGATCTCGGCTCACTGCAAGCTCCGCCTCCTGGGTTCACGCCATTCTCCTGCCTCAGCCTCCTGAGTATCTGGGACTACAGGCACCCACCACCGTGCCCGGCTAATTTTTTATATTTTTAATAGAGACGGGGTTTCACCGTGTTAACCAGGATGGTCTCGATCTCCTGACCTCGTGATCTGCCCACCTCGCCCTCCCAAAGTGCTGGGATTACAGGCGTGAGCCACCATGCCTGGCCGTGAACAATTTTTAAGAAAATATTTTGTTAATAAAACATTTATTTACCAAGATACAAAAGGCACTGATCATTAAGAAAAAGATGGATTCATATGATGGCATTCAATACAAAAGCTTCCATATACCAACATCAAAACAAATGTATCAAATACATCATTAACACAGTAAAAAGGCAACCACAAACTGGGAAAAGATATTCATATTATCCCCAATCAATACATACTAGCAAAATCATAGTCATATTTAAAAATAATTCAGTACCAGCTATAATTAATAATAATGGCTCTTAACCCCCCTTAAAATTTTTCTTTCTAGTCTTCTCATCCCCTTCAGGAGCTCTCTGACTTCCCCATGATGCAGGAGAGGACATCAAGTCACCCCTTAGCAAATTAGTGTTAGCTATTTTGAATATTGTGAATAAATATATTTATCAGTCACTCATGTGACTAATAGAGAGAGGAGATACTAAAGGTAACTGCATGTATGATATTTTATTACTTAAAAAAACAATAGAGATTGGTGTGAAGACAATGCCAAAATATTAACATGGTAGGTTCACAGACATTTATTATATTATGTTTTTGTACATTTGAAATCCATTTAATTAAAAAGTAAGATTTTAAAATAAATGGAATTACGTATTACCTTTCAAAAATTAATACATGTTAATACATGTTCTAGGTTTTAACCCTGTAATCGGATTACCAAGGCAAAAAAAAAAAAAAAAAAAAAAGGGAAAAGCAACAAGCCATAGTTAAAACCCTGGTGTTCCAGAAAAGACTCCTCTCTTACTTTATTCCTCACCTCAGGGGCATCATTAACCTTTTTCTGCACAAACTCTTTTTCTCCTTTTTCCTTGAGTGAATTTACGTGTTTGGTTGTATGCCTGGCTTGTTTTCTCCGCTCACCCCTGGAGAATTGATGTTTGACACTGTC